>NW_027508734.1:2125000-3362500 GCF_051911475.1 Siphateles boraxobius
AGCGTATAATATTGAAAATACTATAACAAAACATCAGTAGGCCGTTTGTAATTTAAAGACGTAAGCCTAGGAGTAGCCTATTAATTGGCCCTATTTGAAATGCAATAACAAAAACATCACTATTCATTCACCCTGGTGTGTAGGGAAACATAATTAATATAGGCTTAAACAAAATGACTGGTGTCTGGGACCTCACTGAAAACCCATTTTTTTGGCAGCCAGGGGATCGTATATAATATAAAATATAGCTAATGTAATATGATCGTTTGGTGCTCTAGCGATTAATAAACATACGTTTATTAACAGAAAAATGCGTCTTGCGGAAGAACATTGTAGCCTGAGCTACTTCTCTCTGTTTATGTCTATGACGAGTCACGCAGGCACTGGGCTACACCAGTGGGGCGACCCGAACCAGTGTAAAATAGTCCCAATATAAACACTTATTATAGGTGTACCATAGTGACTCAGGATAAGACAAAAACACGGTTTGTAAAATGGATTCATGATGTACTCGCTCATTATATAAATGTAGTAAATTTTGAACACAAAAAAAGTTATGGACTGCTGTTTTAATGCTCACTGTTTAACACTTTTCAAAATATGATGCGACCACCCAAAGAGCTTGATGACGCCCCCTTGTGGGCCGAGACCCCCCTACGGGACAAGCCGGATTCCACCATATCTTTATTTACACAATAATAATTTTGGTAACACTTTACAATAAGGTTTATTTATTAAATATTAGTTAATGTAACATGAACTAACCATGAGCAATAGACTACTTTTTTTTTTTTACTGTTTTTGTTAATCTTTGTTAACGTTAGTTAATAAAAATACAGCTATTCATTGTTTGTTCATATTAGTTCACAGTGCATTCATGTAAACAAGATTTTAATAAAGTATTAGTAAATGTTGAAATTAACATTAACAAATTAACATAAACAATGCTGGATAAGTGCAGTTCATTATTAGTTAATGCTAAGTATGTTAACTAACGAATCTTATTGTTACCATCATAATTTACATTGTAATCCTTTTATTTGTAATATTTGGCATGTTTGTGTGCTGTTGTGCAGCATCCCTGTGTGTGTGTAATAAGCGTGTATAAGAGTGTATGTGCGTTGTGGACCCGCCTATAGGCGCATATTACTAATGCGCCCTTTAAATAACACAAAAAAAAATACTGCGCCATTGACTTTTGAGCAGGTTTTCTGACCTCTGACTTGTAATGCTGCCTGAATCATAATCATACACTTCGTTCATTGGCCAGAGGAGAACTGAGTGACTGAGTCAGGGTTCTCCCAAGGTTTTTTTCTCCATTCTGTCATTGATGGAGTTTTGGTTCCTTGGGGACATTTAATATTCAAAAATATTATTGATCTGCCTTACTTCAGGTGGACGATGACACAATTTTCTTCTAGAAACAAATTATGTTGTATTATTTTCATGTTATCACTATGAAGCTGCTTTGATACAATCTGTATTGTAAAAAGTGCTATATAAATAAAGGTGACTTGACTATTTATTATTTCTGAATTGGCTTCTAATTGTTTTATTATGTAATTGGCATGATAAATTGTTACTTGACAAATAAAATGTTATATTTGATTTATTCTGTATGATTCTGAAATAATTTTTTCAAGTATAGAATAATGTGTAGTCTGGTGTTTCCTCAAATCTGTGTCCCACTCAAAAAAATATATGTTTGCTTTAATTAACTTTATATGTCAACAGGTTCCATAAATTAACTTTTTTATGTCAACAGGTTGCACATAACTGGGTTAAGTTAAACAAACATAATTTGTTCATGTAACTTCAACACACTCAAATAAATGAAATTTTGGCTTTAATTAATTTTTTTGTCGTCAAGTTCTGATATGTTGGCTTTAATTAACTTTTTTATGTAAACAGGTTGCACATAACTGGGTTACGTTGAAGCAGTGTTAAAGTTAATGAGACAATTAAGTGAATAATTGAGTGATGATTGAGCATTATTGAAGACACCTGATGTTTACAAGCAGAATCACTGAAGGAGAAAACCGGAATTGAAAGTCACCATTATGGTGATCAGTGTTTTTTAATTGGGGTCTTGACCCTCACATCATTAACTTTAGATTTTGTTTGGCTGCTGTATCTGAGTTACAACAGCCAGATGATCAAATAGAAAAGGTGATCTGATGGTGTTGGTTTTGTTTTAACATAATCTCTGCTTACGTTGGACTTTCAGCACAGCAACTTTGCAGATACTGTTCATGCACCAACAGCAACATTACACACTATTTAAAATGAAAAAATTGAAATCGCAATCAACCACCCGTTTAAGGTGACTGTCCACATGTAGTTGCAAAGTTACTAATAGCAGAGAATGTCTAATAAGGGGAGAAATTTCACTTTCAGTAAACTTCCGGCTTCTGAACTGGTTGATGTTCCACTCTGGTTCCCATAGATATAAACACTAGATGTCGCCTTGGCTACGGCAGTTCATTGGAATGAATGCGTCAATAGAGCCACCATCATGGAATAGGGGAACCCCTCCTCTTTAATGCATCAGCGTCAATGTAGGAAGAGGTCTAACGGAAATAAAATCACCATAAATCGTCATGAATGCGATTTTATAGTTGTTTTGGTTCGTTCCAACAGTCAGACATGTATTTATTATTGAGTCCAGAGAATTTTTTTAAAAATTAGAAAATTTCACAATCTTGTGAAATGTAATCCCTTGCTGTCTGGTTTTTAGATTTTGTTCGTGTGAACATCCATACGCAGCACAAAAGTCCGGCATCATCCATGAATTCAGCGTATCCTAGCTACTTCCTATGACAAGACCCCTGTTCCAAGATGGCAGCGGTTTTGATGCATGCTTAGATATATACACTAGATGTCTCCTTGGGGTTCTATGTCTGGTTCCATATGTGGGCGCTCACAGGACTAGTGGAGAATGAATGGAGGTCTATGGAGCTGTACCCCTCAAAATCCACTTTTCTCAGGATATAATTTTTCTGTCTAGTAATTTGAATGTTGTATTCGAAAGGAGATGCAAAAAAATACTCATTGCTGGGTCTTAGATTTTTTAGAGTCACTTATTTGCTTTACAAAGTCTTTTAAAATGTCAATGACATCATACACATCATACAGCCAGAGAACTGCTTTACGGCAATCCTTCAGTCACTTTGGTGCTTTCGCGCTCTGCACTGTCTTTTCTCTCGAGGCATCGACAACACCGCTGACAGGTAAATACATGTGCTAGAAGAGTTTTTGTTTTGTTGTTTTAAAAGACCTCGCCGAAAATACACACACACAGACACACACACACACACACACACACACACACACACACACACACACACACACACACACACACACACACACACACACACACACACACACACACACACACACACACACACAGTAGGCTTTGACAATTAACACAGGAAGCACATATGTTTTTCGACTTTGGGAAATGAGAAAAAAGGTACAACCCTTGCCCACTATTATAAGAATTTATTATTGCACACCTGCGAGGCATTTTTCTCCTTTTTCCATTTTTATTGATATTTAGCACTATTGAGCGGGACATTGGTTGTTGTTGTTGTTGTTGTTGTTGTTGTTGTTGTTGTTGTTGTTTAAGGTGGCAATACTATACCATATGTATCCTGTATTTCCTAACACAAGAATAACACAAGTACTCAAATTCAATTTATTTTCCGTGTACATTTTCGGGTCCCGCTTCGGATGCCACGATGCCATCAAGCGGTATCTATGGTCGTAATCCGGCCTTCACTGACCAATCAGCATTCAGTAGCAGAATGCCAGCGTGTTATGGGCAACAACAACAACTGTGATTTCTCAATGGCAATCGGGTTAAAGAGACAAATTTAGCCGTCTAGCTCCATAGACTCCTAATCATTTTGCACTCAGGGCGATCGCCCCCCAGTGGAACTCTGGTGGAACTACAACCAAAATTCGGTACAATAGGACTTAAAGCCTGTTTTATGCTTCTGCGTCGACGGCGTACCCCCGCAGACCCCTCTGCGTCACCGCGAACCCCTCCGCCGTAGCTCGACGTGCACCTCCAAAAAATTTTAACTACGCGTCGAGGTGACGCAGACCACAAGGGCTGTGATTGGTCAGATGCACCGCGATGCAACTCAACGTGAAGCAGAAACATAAAACGGCCACGATGCCGTCGGAGTGACGGCATAGCTACCGTGGAGTTGACGCAGAAGCATAATGAGGCCTTATATAGGGAGTGACCAGGCTCTCCGTAGACGGGCTCTGCTAATAGTTAAACGAATTACTTAATAGGACTATCGAAATAAATGTTTTATGTTGAACCAATGAAGTTTATAAAACAAACTGTGGCTAGGTTCCTGTTAACACTTCAAATCATTATCCAATCCAGGACATATATTACTTGTTATTAAGTGGATAAATCTGAAAAAAAATGAACTAGTTATATTAACAATAATTGACATTCATTCAATAACAAACTCACCTAATAAAACAAGTAGACGAGTCGGTTTTAGGATCATCTTGGTTGCTCACAGGTTTGTTCACTGAAATAAATTAAACTTTTATGTGATACATAAAAATGGGGGAAAATAATGATTAAATATTAGCAGATTTAAAAAAAATCATATTAATCTGCATTTTACTTTAAAATTATGAAAACGTGAAGTACTCTCAAGACAAGAAACTCACAAAGAAGAAAATAAAAAAGACATCAGGAATGCAGTGCCATGTTAAAAAAAATATGCAATAAGCAATTATAAGATTAAAATAGCATAATGTATTAATGTAACACATTTTGCAGTAAATCATGACAATTTATCTATAAAAAACGTAACTGTAACCACATTTTTCAACCATTTGAATCTTAAATGTCAGATTAAATGAAAAAAATGTATCTTGACTTGAATACTGACAAATAAAGAAGAGACAAAAAGTATATTATAAATATCACAGAAGATGTTAATTTTTCTGCATTAACAGACAGACTGAAGATTTCTTAAGCCTCTGTGTTCTTTCAAAGCTTTTATTTTCAGCATTCTCACTTTATTCCTAATATAAATGTTTATTTATCCATCAGGCCTACCTTTCATGGAAAACCTCCTGCGGATCAGTAATTCAGTGTGGAGACGCCGAGACGGGTTCCTGTTCTGACTTTGCTGCATCATAATGATCCTTATTTAAATGGCATCGCATAGCATGAAAATAACCAGTAACTGATATCATCCTTATGGAAATGGATCATTTTTGCATGCTTGTAAAAACAGCATCTTCCTGCTCTTTTCTTCCATTAACCCAATGATGAATTTCTGTGATGTTAAGAGGCCTGATTATTTCAGGACCTTGAAACAAGGAATTATTTTTTAGTTTTTGTATTACTTTAATTACTTGTATTTACAGTGCTGCTGCTAGCCATTTTGGTGCCGTAAGCATAATTTCTTTATGATGATCCCCACCTCAGAGAAAAAAAAAAAACACGTTTATTTTTGCCAGTTAAACTTTAACTTTTTAACGAGCTGTAGTCAATCTTAGCATGTGTGTGGGTGAAGGAAGAAGAAGACAGGTCGGCGAACTTGGGACTCGTACTTTATTCAGAAAAAAAGAACAAACAAAAGGTGCGCTCGTGCGCCTTCACCGTAGTGTTCCACTACAGCACATAGATAAGAAACACTCTGCCCACTGTACCAGCTCTCGCTGTATGTCTCCAGCTCTCAAGGTTCAGTCAAACGACCACTCTTCCCGATGTGTAACTCAGTCCATTTATAAAACTCTTTCCGATGTGTAACTCAGTCCATTGTCAGCCAGCAGGCCGTGAGTGTTTGGTGCGAGTCCCCAGTCCTTCTCTCTCTCCGCTCTCTCATTCCTGGCAGCTTATATGCGGTCTCCACACCAATCACTGCAATTAGACCCAGGTGTTCATCATCTGCACTTGACCTACTTACTCACCGCACAGCTCGCAGACTCGTCTCTCGCTACAGACTTCGCGAGACCACGCCCCCCTCGCCACATACCCCCACCGCCCGACTCAGGCCGGGGAGCCGTCCGGCCTGTAGCCTCCCCCTTGGGGACGCACCTGTCCGTGACCCAAGTGGAAGCCCAGATAACTTACTTCCACACGCCCAATCGCACACTTCTTCGGGTTGGCCGTGAGCCCAGCCCTTCTCAGCGTCTTCAGGACAGCACGCAAATGCTGCATATGACGCTGCCAGTCGTTACTATAGATGATAATATCATCCAAGTAGGCAGCGGCATATGCAGCATGCGGCCGGAGAATTTTGTCCATCAGACCCTGAAAAGTCGCAGGAGCCTCGAACAAGCCGAAAGGAAGGGTGACAAATTGGTGTAATCCGAACGGCGTTGTGAAAGCTGACTTTTCTTTGGACATAGGAGACAAGGGGATCTGCCAATAGCCCTTTGTTAAGTCCAGTGTCGAATAAAACGAGCAGTACCCAGCCGATCAAGCAATTCGTCAACCCTCGGCATTGGATAAGCATCAAACTTAGACACCGCGTTCACCTTTCTATAGTCCACACAGAAACGGACCGAGCCGTCGGTTTTAGGAACTAAAACTATCGGGCTCGCCCAGTCACTGTTGGACTCTTCTATTACCCCCATATCCAGCATAGCCTCTAATTCATCCTGAACTACCTTTTTTTTGTGCTCAGGTAAATGATATGGGCGGCAGCGCACCACCACACCCGGTTCCGTCTCAATGTGGTGCTGAATGAGGTCCGTTCGACCAGGCAGAGGAGAAAACACATCAGCAAATTCAGCTTGTAAATTTTTAACGTCAGTGAGCTGGGAGGGCGAGAGGTGATCTCCACCAAGAGCCAGCGCGAGAGATTGTGGTTTTGTGTTCGCTTCTGGCCCGAGATCCTCCTCCCCCCTCACTACCGTCGCCAGAATCACTGACTCTGCCCCTATCTGTTCGAACTACTTCATAATTGAGATCGCTAACCCGCCGTGTGACCTCAAAAGGTCCTTGCCACTTTGCGAGTAATTTAGAGCTGGAAGTAAGGAGTAATACAAGCACTTTATCTCCCTGTGCAAATTGACGAAGTCTAGCCCCCCGGTTGTACAGCTGACTCTGTCTGTCCTGGGCCTGTAACAAATTCTCCATTGATAGCCGCCCCAAAGTGTGGAGTTTTGTTCTCAGGTCCAAGACATACTGAATTTCGTTCTTACTAGCGGACGGTCCGTCCTCCCAAGTTTCTCTAAGAACGTCTAACACCCCGCGGGGCTAACGCCCATAGAGAAGCTCTAAGGGGGAAAACCCCGTGGAGGCTTGGGGGACCTCGCGTACAGCGAACAAGAGGGGTTCTAGCCACTTATCCCAATTTTTGGCGTCCTCGTGAACAAACTTCCGAATCATGGACTTCAAAGTGCGGTTACATCGTTCCACTAACCCGTCTGTCTGTGGGTGGTAGACGCTAGTGCGAATCGATTTAACGCCCAATAATTCATAGAGTTCGCGAATAGTTCGTGACATAAACGCCGTGCCCTGATCGGTGAGAATCTCTTTAGGGATTCCCACCCGGGAGATTAACGAGAAGAGCGCGCTTGCAACACTTTTGGCAGAAATGTTACAGAGCGGGACTGCTTCAGGGTACCGCGTTGCGTAATCCACCAGGACTAACGCAAAGAGGTGCTCACGTGCTGACCGTTCTAATGGCCCGATGAGGTCCACACCAATTCGTTCGAAGGGGACCTGCATTAATGGAAGGGGGCACAACGGTGCTTTTGGGTTGGCCGGTGGGTTCACCAACTGACATTCGCGACAAGACGCGCACCACTTGCGCATGTCTCGTGAATGCCCGGCCAAAAGAATCGGGCCATGAGCCGGTTTAGTGTCGCCGTTTGACCTAAATGCCCGGCCATTGGATTACAGTGAGCCGCCTGAAAAAGCATTTCCCGGCGGCTCTTAGGAACTAACAACTGTGTTGTATCTTCTTTTGACTGTGTGTCTTGGGACACCCGATACAACCTATCTTTCAAAATAGCAAAATAGGGATAAGAGAGCGGTTGGTCTGGGTGGAGTAGCTGGCCATCGATAGAACGGACCTGGTCAAACGCACGTTTTAACGCCTCGTCCTGGGACTGCTCCAGGGATAAATCATAGCGCTCGGTGAGGATACTTCTCTCCAGAGCACTCCGTTCCCCTGCATCAGAAGCCAGAGGTCCCGGCTCAGCATCTCCCACCTGAACAACCGCGGTCTTTCCCTTGTTTTTCTTTTTCCAAGAGGCATCCGGACATAAAGACCCCAATAATTTCCCAAAAGCAGGCCAATTCGTCCCCAGAATTAGCGGATGCCGGAGGTGCGGGTTAACTGCTACCTCTAAGCTATGCTTTTGTCCCCTAAATTGAATTACCACAGGCATTAAAGGATAACTCACCACCACCCCGTGCACACACCACACCTTAACCATGCGGCTGTTATCCAATGCCCCGGGTTGAATCAGGCTTTGATGAATGGAGGTTTGGTTGCAGCCTGAATCCACCAAAGCCTGATAAGCACCCCCCTTGATACTCACTGGTATCTGGTACAGGCCAGCTTGATCGGGGGCAGCCTGTGGCGCGTCGGGGACCTGGATCAGTGTCCCCACCTCCATCACCTGACACCGGTCGATAAAGTGTCCTGGGTCCCCGCAGCGCCAACAGGCCAGCCCAGGCCTCCCCGCCACCCTAGTGGCGGGAAGCGGGTCAAGGGATTGGCGTGGAGAGTGCAGGGCTGCAGGAACTGGGGCGGAGTGGTCGACCGCTGCGGGCCCCCTGGGTGGGCCCCTGGCTGCCGGGACAGGTTCCGCCGGAGGCCCCGTTCTCCACCTCGGCGCTGGCCGGGGCATCAGCCCCCCGCGAGACCTGGGAAGGGGGACAGGTTTGGGGAGAGAAGGGGACGAGAGAGAGAGAGGGAGAGAGAGAGACAGATGGGAGGGGCTCGCCGACCCCTGGGCACGCCACCAAGTGATCCTCCGCCAGGTGGATGGCCTGGTCCAGCGACGTCGGGCGGTGGCACTGGACCCACTGCGCGGTCTTCTTGGGCAGATTAGCGTTGTTCCCGGTGAAGACCCCAAGCGTTTGAATGAGGTCCGCAAATGGCGTTCCTGGCGGGTTCTGCATGGCGGCGGCAGTCTTCTCCTTCCCGGGTTTCGGCACCAGTGTGGTCAATCTTAGCGTGTGTGTGGGTGAAGGAAGAAGAAGACAGGTCGGCGAACTTGGGACTCGTACTTTATTCAGAAAAAAAGAACAAACAAAAGGTGCGCTCGTGCGCCTTTACCGTAGTGTTCCACTACAGCACATAGATAAGAAACACTCTGCCCGCTGTACCAGCTCTCGCTGTATGTCTCCAGCTCTCAAGGTTCAGACAAACGACCACTCTTCCCGATGTGTAACTCGGTCCATTTATAAAACTCTTTCCGATGTGTAACTCAGTCCATTGTCAGCCAGCAGGTCGTGAGCGTTTGGTACGAGTCCCCAGTCCTTCTCTCTCTCCGCTCTCTCATTCCTGGCAGCTTATATGCGGTCTCCACACCAATCACTGCAATTAGACCCAGGTGTTCATCATCTGCACTTGACCTACTTACTCACCACACAACTCGCTGACTCGTCTCTCGCTACAGACTTCGCGAGACCACGCCCCCCTCGCCATACGCGCTAATCCAACGGACCACTGAGGTGGTGGCGGCACCATCGTTACTTTGTAGAGCAACTAAATACTCTACATACTCTCATTAAATACTCTTGTTCCACCTGTTTTGTTATATAGCCTACATCCCTAAAAAGTGCCTAATAATATTTATATACTGAAATAATATCAGCATTATAATTATTATGACTATGATATGATGATTGATTTTTCATTAGACTATTTTTGGTGTCCCCTCAGCGGTGCCCTACGCACAGCGCGTGGTGGGAGCAGCGGCACTGTGTAGCCTATTTAAAACCGCAGTGTCGCGTTCCGATTGTGTTGCGGGGAACATAGCTTACCCCCTATTTACACTGCACACGTTTGCGGCGCATTACGGCTGTGATACGGCTACCGGAGCTTTTTGCGCCCACTCTAGTCAATGCTTGTATTTAAACCGGCAGCGACGAGGTGCGTTTCAGAAGCGGCCCAGATGCAGCTCTCCGCGCAGCTTCCCGCGATAAGAAAATCATGTAAATTTCGAAATAAACACCCTGTGCAGACTCCCAATTGTACTGCACACCAATATATCCTTGATAGAAACCATAGACTGTAAGGTAGAAACCCAAAAATCAAGAAAAACCACGTCAGACAGGCAAATCACGTGGTCTTGCGCATCCAGTCACTTCATTTCTGAAATGCTCCTGGAGTGAGTTGGCGCCGCGTGGAGGATGGAATAACCCCGGATTTCCACCAACTGCAGGACGGCTGCAGATCGGCTCCATGCTCCGCCGTCCTTCAATACCTACCAGATCCGGATTTGTTGCAGAATGGCTGCGGCCATGACTGACAGCTGAAGTCACAAGGACACACGATATCTCGCAAATTTACGTATGATCGCGCGATATAACAGGATGAAGTGTCTATAAACAGAACCACAAAACCAGCAACAGTTTGTTTCCATCCAGAGGAGTAGAGGGGAAACAACTCTGTGCTGACCTGCTGATCTCCCTTTTTTGTGGAGATTATTGTGATTCCACCATGGGTAGGTTCACAGACCTCCTCAGGGGCAGGGGCCGAGGGACCAAAAAGGGCACTAAATAAAAAAAATTATTACTTCTTGATTTTCTTTTGTTTTTATTCTTTCTTTCCTTGGAATTCTAAGAAAATATGTTGATACAATTATTAGAATACATAACACATCAAATGAAAATAGGGAAATTATAATAATATTACTAAATATAATTTACTTTACCTAACAAAACAGTGAGAATCAAGAAGGTAATTATGGAAAATTAATTTTTAGTTTTGTTGATGTTGTAAATTGAATGTATGTATTATATGTATGAAAGACAGTGTAAGCTATCATGAATCGGTAACACTTTACAATAAGGTTTCATTAGTTAGCATTAGCTAATATTGAACTGCACTTCTACAGCATTTATTAATCTTAGTTAATATTAATTTCAGCATTTACTAAAACATTAAAATCAAAAGTTGTATTTGTTATCATTAGTTAATGCACTTTCTGTGACATAACATGAATAAACAATTAATGATTTCCATTACACGAGAGTAGATGTTAAAACTTCATGCTGATTTGTACTCGGCTTTCGCCAAGATAATCACCAACTAAGACATAGCTTTACAGTAACCTATGCATCTCCATCCATTTACGCTTCTTTCCATCTGGTGACGTGAATCTTCTGTCTGGTGTTAATATTGCGCGTCAGCACACACAACGGCTGCAACCACAGTGCGGTCCCCCCATAACAACCCTCTAGATTGAGCGGAGTAGGGAACATCTCTATGGTCTTCAAGTGGGCACCTTCCGTCCTCAGTGTTACGTTGACTAGCCCACGACACCTCAAGAGGGCTCGACAGTGACTCTGGCGTCCCAGAGTCACCCCCCTCCGTCCCCCACTCAACTCAGCCCAGCTTACTGACCTCTACTTCCCTCTTGCTGCTGAGACCTAACCACAATCTCACAATCTCTCCGCAACCCAACCATACGCGCCAACCCGTTTGACTAAGGCTGTCGAGCCCCACTGGTGCGTTAATATGCAGTTTCAGTGGCAACGGTTCCGTATGGCATACCACCTACCACAAAACACAATATCTGCCCAACCACCCGTCATGCACGCAATATACACAGGAACGTAATGACTGTAAATACTATACGACCTATACAAATAAACCAACAGTTGCTGCTGAGACCTAACCACAATCTCACAATCTCTCCGCAACCCAACCATACGCACCAACCCGTTTGACTAAGGCTGTCGAGCCCCACTGGTGCGTTAATATGCAGTTTCAGTGGCAACGGTTCCGTATGGCATACCACCTACCGCAAAACACAATATCTGCCCAACCACCCGTCATTCACGCAATATACACAGGAACGTAATGACTGTAAGTACTATACAACCTATACAAATAAACCAACAGACCTTTCAAGTTTTCAAGAATTCTACGAAACCGTAGCATGGCGGCCTGTACACAGCCAGCTAGAATCTTTCCGTCTCAACCACAGCCAGTTGCTGCTCCTTTCTTCTGCTTCAGATAAGTTCTTTACTGTACGACGCAACTCTTGGCCACTGAATCCGACGTCTCTGAGGAACCGGGTTGTAGAGTGTGCCACAAAACCTCGACAACCCACTTCCACTGGATAAACCTGGACTCTCCATCCTCGCTGTTCTGCTTCAGTGGCCAGATGAGCATACCGCACTTTCTTCCTCTCATATGCCTCATCTACCGAATCCTCCCATGGCACTGTTAACTCTATCAGTTGAACAATGCGTGCTGATCCAGACCACAAAACAATATCTGGTCGTAGGTTAGTGGTGGCAATCTCAGGTGGAAAAATAGGCCGTTGATCAAGATCAACCAGCATCTTCCAGTCCCTAGCAGCTTCCAGTTGTCCTGGGCGAGAATTGGTGTTAGCACCTTTTCTTGGTGGTTGCTCGCCTGGGCGGAGGAATATTGTCTTCTGCGTGTAATGTTTTGCTAGAACAGGCGGCAATTTATTGGTCATACTACGCTTGCCTTCCAATGCTAAAGCCAAACATCGCAATACTTGGTCATGGTGCCAAGTAAACCGACCCTGGCTAAGAGCCACCTTACATCCTGTCAAAATGTGCCTTAACGTGGCAGGTGATGAACACAAAGGACAAGATGGATCCTCTCCTACCCAGAGGTTTAGGTTCTGCGGTGATGGGAGAACATCATATGTTGACCTAATAAGGAAACTGATCCTACTCTCTTCCATTGGCCAAAGGTCTTGCCAGCCCATTTTGCGTTGTTCCACACTCTCCCATCTCATCCACTCTCCCTGCTTGGCCTGGGAAATGGCCTTTATACATCTCATCCTCTCCTCCTGCTTTCGCACCTCGTTGACTACCAGCTTCCTCCTTTGGGCTGGGCCTGCCTTGTGCCATTTAGGAGGAGCTAAACTGAGCCCAAAACCCCCTCTTCCATGCTGTACCTGTCCCACGATATCCCCAATTTGAAGGTCAGCCTTTGCCTCTACTACAGATTTCTTTGCTGACCACTTTCTACCAGTTTTTACCACAGGGGCTGCCTCCTACACATCTGTCGCGTGACTCTGCTAAAGTCATTTCCAGTCTGACCTTGGCACACTTAAACTCCTCGGTTAAAGCAGAGACTGGCAGCTGCAATACTCCTTTACTACAAAGTCCCACTCTGCTGAGGCAGAGTGGAACTCCCAACCATTTCCTGATGTATGAACTTATTAACGCTTCCAGCTTATCCACTGTTGTCAAAGAAACCTCATACACAGTCAGTGGCCACAGCAACCTTGGCAGTAGACCAAACTGAAAGCACCAGAGTTTCAGTTTGCCTGGTAGAGCACAGCTGTGTATGCTCTTCAACCCTTCCACTGCTTGTCGTCTAACTTCTCCCACTCGAACTGTGTCCTTTAGATCCCCATCGTACCATCTCCCTAGACTCTTCACTGGCTTCTGAGAAACTGTTGGTATTGCCTCACCATTAATGAAGAATGTTTTATCTACTACCTTGGCTTTAATTATGGAGATGCTCCTTGATTTAGCGGGCTTAAATTGCATTCGTGCCCATTCAATATTATCTGTTAACTTCCCCAATAACCGATTAGTGCAGGCTACAGTTGTAGTCATGGTTGTCATGTCATCCATGTATGCTCTGATTGGTGGTAGTCGCATCCCAGAAGCCAAGCGCTCTCCTCCTACTACCCATTTTGATGCCCTAATGATTACTTCCATTGCCATGGTAAAAGCCAGTGGAGAAATGGTGCATCCTGCCATTATTCCAACCTCTAAGCATTGCCATGTAGTGCTGAATTCTGGAGTTGAGAAACTAAATTGCAAATCTCCAAAATAGGCTTTCACTAAATTTGTTATCGACATCGGTACCCTGAAAAAATCAAATGATGCCCCAAAGAAGCTCATGTGGCACTGAACCATATGCATTAGCCAAATCCAGGAATGCCACGTGGAGCTCCTTCCTCTCCTTTTTTGCTGATTGAATTCGTTGCCAGATAACACTGATGTGTTCTAAGCATCCTGAGAACCCTGGAATGCCCGCTTTTTGAACTGAAGTGTCAATGAAGCCATTCTTTAACCCTTCGGAGTCTTGGGCTATTTTGGCCGTTTTTGAGTACTTTTATTTTTTTTAAATTTTGCAACATAAAAAAATGTTTACCATACCAATGTTTGGTATAATTTTTTTCAGCACAACATCACCTATATGATCAGACAATTAGTTTTTCACTTTGATGTACTCTATCAACATACTGGACCCAAAATCACACAAAAAACACAAAACCTTGAATAGAAAAATTATAGCTTTTCTACTACAAAAAACACAAACATGCTCAATGAAGCATTTTAAAAGGTTTAAAATGTAAACACAAGTTGTAAATGTCAACATATACAGGTACAATTCAGATATAATCAACCTATATACAAAAAAAATATGATTTACAAAAAAAAGCGTGTGTAGCCATAGGCTTTTTTTCTTTCTTTTTAGCTCAGCCACTTTTTAAAAAATGTTGTGCACACAATTATTCAGAGAGCTATATTTAAGGCCTTGCATTCCCAGAGTATGAGGGTTCGCAAATAGTGCAAATACAACATAAAAAAATTAAAATTGAGATAAAATTAAACTATATGCAGCAAAAAGCAGGTGTGGCAATAGGCGTTTTTTCTTTTCTTTTTTGCTTAGAAACTCTACAAAACAATTCATGTACAATAACACAGATATCTACATTACAGGGATTTCATTCCTTGAGTAAGAGGGGTTCCTCAATAGTGCAAATATACCATACAATAGGTAAAATGAACACAAAATCAAATTATACATACAACTATTTACAGCAAATATCAGGTGTTTTTTATTTTTATTTTTTATCTGTGCCTCTCCTCAAAACAGTTTAGCTAAATCTACTCCTAAACTACCTAAACTACTCCTAAACTACCTAAACTATCTACACTACTCCTAAACTACTCTCAAAATCTACTCAAACTCTTCCAAAAACTAGCAATAATCTCTCTCTCTATATATAACGTATATATGTCTATCTTTATCAACTCCGTAAATCCTCTGCCTTTCAATTTTGCGTCTTAGCTCAGTTGGCTCCTCCTCCATTCCCTAAAATGTGCAGCCTGAATAGCAGAGTCAGCAGATTCACACATTTTTCTCTGTTTTGTTTTATGACAAAAACCGACGAAGTTATTAGAATAAATGCAACGCCTGTTGCATCCCATCTTGCGTTCTTTTACGAACGCGTCAGTATTTTTTTATATAAAGTTTAAATGATCATATCTCCGTTTTTACTTGGTCTATCAACACAAAACAAAAAGTAAAATAGAATTTCAAGCCAGCACTTTCGACAGAAGTGGACGGCAGCGCTCAACGTGACTTTGTTTTTATGCTTCGACGTCTTAAACTGGTCATGTAACTTGATCACGCCGGCGTGATCGGCGACCCCGAAGAGTTAATAGGTAGGTTGACAATCTCTGAGCAATAATGCTGAAGAAAATCTTGCCTCCGACGTTTAATAGTGAAATAGGGCGAAACTGACTGATGCTTGTAGCATCTTTTTCTTTGGGTATAAAGACTCCCCCTGCTCTGCGCCATGCTCTAGGTACAACCTGCTTTTTCCAAGCCACTTTTATCAATTTACACAGAATTCGTAGAACTCCTGAAGCACTCTTGTACACTCTGTACGGAACTCCATTAGGCCCTGGAGATGATGAAGCCCTTGCCTTTCTCACAACCTGCTCTATCTCTTTCCACTTATGGCTCGTTTCCACTGAGCAGTACGGTACAGTACGGTACGGTTCGGGTCAGTAAACCATGATCCGGCTAGCGTTTCCACCGCCAACAGTACCCTACTTGATAGGCGTGGTGCTTGCAGGAAAGAAGCGATCAACGTCATTTTCGCGCGAAGAAGAAAGCGACAAAGTAAACACTAATGGATGGCATACAGCAGATCTTGTCCTTGTTTCTCGGCATGTTTGTCACAAGAAGACAAGCGCTGACATTAGGCATTTCTCAATACCAAGTACCCAAAGTTCTCAGCAGAATGACTCCCGAGGACGCGAGTCCGGTAATACTCCAAATGGAACAGCGCGTTCTTGAAAGCGTCACTCAGCTCGCTCTGCATGTACATTTTAGGCAACAATAAAACGAAATATATTATAAAACACCACTCTGTCCCTTTTCGTTTTCATTTAAATACATTTTAAACATGATAGGCACACAAATGTGGTTCAGGCAATGTGTAAGTTAGACCTGATTATATTATTTACTGCATGTTTAACGTTAGCCTATTTATAACAAAACGAAATGTAAAACACAACCCTGCATCTTTTCGTTTAAATTTTAAAAATATTAAACATATTTCCAGGCAATATTTGCATTTGTAAAATTTTGCAATAAACAACATTACAGTGATAATCTTGTAATAAAATAAAAAATGACAAAACTCAACCCAGTTAAATTTCAGTTTTAGCAATAATAGCCATTATAAAAGTATAAGTAAAAGGTAACGTTATAAGAAAGCTATACAATAAGTGATAAAGCAAAGTCAAATATTCAGTCAAATATACAAATTCAGCGCTGGTCTAACATTAACGTTACAACGGAAAAGTTAAATAGCTTAAATATATGAAACTTCACTTAGCCCTCAGCCAAAACGATTGGCCAGGGAACGAATTATCGATTCACGAGACCAAAGATCACCCGTTAGATATACACAAGACGAATTACCACTACAGAGTCAGCGGCAAACGTCAGAACGACTAGCCGAGGAAAGGCTGTTCCAGGCGGGGAACATGAGCGCCGAGCGCCCGGTGATCGCCTGGAATGGATCAAATTATCATAAATCATTATAAATAAACCACAGATTTGAGCTTTAAACAACTACATTCTCGTCTGAAAAACTCTTAAAACTACATTTCGTGAAAGAATAACCGTAGTATTATATTCCAACTGTATATTAAAAAAATGGCGCTGCTTTTGTTGTCATTCCCCTTGTAGCACGCGCAAGGGACGATACTCTGTCAACCAATCAGCGTTCTGCAGTGAGTCTAGCTCCACCCTTTAGGACCGTTCCACTGTGCTAGGTACCCCAACGGAAGGGTACCCAAAAAGTGGTACGGTACGGTTCGGCTTTTTGGTACCATTCACAACTTTTGACAGTGGAAACGCAAATAATTGTGTACCGTACCGAACTGTACCGTACCGTACCGCTTTTGGTATTTGGTCGCACAGACCTCCATTTGGTATTCTGGTGGATTGACAGGTGGGATGTCTGACGGAATAGACATAGGCTTATGCCTTTTTGCATCTGTATGTGTTTCCTCCAAATATCTCTCACAGTTTTAGTACTAACTAAGATATAGCCTACAGTAACAAATGTGTTGCTCATGGTTAGTTCATGTAGTTCATACATGAGTAAAACAAATGAACCTTATTGTAAAGCGTTACTATGAAATCAAATATATAAGTTCCTTACAATTTAGAGTTGGACATGGACTTAATATTTAATTTAACTAACTGTTAGATGTATTTCCCCTTGCACTTTTATTCCTTGGATAAAAACGAATGACATTGTCACTCAGAATGCGTCTGAAATCGAGTTATTCTTTTATTGTCATAGTGTCACGGTTTTGATATGTTCTGTTTAGTCCTGTGATCTTGTTTCCCCTTGTCTTTGTGATTTTGGTTTAGTCCTGTTAGTTTTTCCCTGTCTGTTTAATTAGAAATTCCCATCACATGTGTCTTGTTAATTATCCCGCTAGCCCTAGTTCATTTAAGCCCTGTGTTTTCCCTCAGTGTTTGTTGGTCGTCGTCGATGTATGGTTGTGTTTTTTGAAGTCCTGGAGTTTCCTTTCCTTTGTTCCTGTATGTTTATAGAAGTGAAGTTTGTAAATAAAGTACAAATATTGCAGATCCCGTGTCCTCGTCTTCAGCCAGACTACAGCAACCTGACACATAGACTGTATAAAAATATGGACGACGCCCCTTCATTCTCTTCCATTGGCGAGAAGTGAAGCCACCATTGTCCCTATATGGCGCTGACATCTTGGGACTTGAGTCTGCGCAGTTGCGATTTCGGGACCAGACATTCGCAGTAGTGAGCAGGAAGTAAAGCCGCGAAATCAACGTCCCACTCTGGTCCCGCCCTCACTCTCGCTGAATCAATCGTAAGCACGCGCCTCTGCTAAAGAACAAACCATTATGTCGGTGTGAAATAATTAATTATAGAAATTTAGATATTCAATTTAAAGCTCCAATCTCCTCAGTCCTCCAAAGATCCCGAAAAAAAAGTCCGTTGTTGCTTCAGTGACTACTTTGCTCAGAGAACCTGTCAATCACAGCTGTCAATCATGTACGCTACAGTGACGTTTTTATAGCATCAAATAACTAACTAAAAACTTATTTTAAAAACAAACACTTGAAATTACATCAGCGTGATGAAATATACCGTAAATGGCAGAAACTATCTTTAGAAAAAAGATATGTGAAGTGTAATTTAATTGTTTAGTTGGTCTCACATCCCATTGAATAACACGGGGAGGCGGGGTTTATGAGTTATACTAGGACCGACCACCGGGGGGCGATCGAGACGCTTTGGCTTTACTTTTCAGGGCTTGTGCGGCACGCTTGTTTATTTTAGTTAAGAATAACTCGCATCCTGCAGCAACTTTTAGAGTAGCATGGTGATGGTAGGATCAATGTAATTTTCCGTATTAGCTTAAACGTTACCTGCTGCTCGTTTGAAGAGACTCGCGCAAACTGCTGCATAGTGCGTACCAAAAGCGTTAAATGCATATGAGGTGCTGCAAAGGAAACTCCACCTACCACTTCTCCGCCAATTTTTTATTTTATATAATATTTTTTGTATTATTATGTTAGTGGCAAGGGTGTGTGTGTGTTTTATTTATTTTAATATTTATTATAATAATTATTATTATTTACAATTATCAGAAAAGGGCACAACACATTTTGAGACAAAAGGGGCAGGGGCTTGAGCCCCCCCACGCCACCCACGCGCCACCACTTCTCTTTCTCCTCGATGCTCACCAAGTTCATCCACATATGTCTCTCCGTGGCCACCATAGCTGCCATTGATCTACCAATCGACAACCAGCTGCCTGTTGTGCCGAATTTTGACCCCCGCCAAATTATTACCCTCCTAGCATTGGTAGGTTTAGGATAACTTGTGGGGGAGGGGTTAGGACTAGGGGTGGGGTTAGGATTAGGCAATCAGGTACTGACTTCAACGAGGGGGGTAATAATTTACCAGGGGGTCGAAATTCGGCACAACACCTGCACTGGCATTTAAAAAGCCGTGGTTTTTAATGGTTTAGACGGCTGGGCTCTCAGTGTCGATGTCCCTCTCCTCTTCAACGGGACGTATCGACACACACCCCTGCTCACGCATTCCCTCCACATTCGCCTAGTTTGAAAGTTGGAAGTGGTGAATGTGAGAGGAATACGGATTTTTCCTCGGGAAGGAAGAGCTGGAGGGTTATGGAGAAGAAGCAGTTCTTCAGTCATCAGTCACGCTGAGGCGTTCCTCAAAGTGTCTCGGGACGCCAGAGGGAATCTTAGTTTCAGCTCAAAACAAGAATAAATATCTGATAATAAACTTAATTCAAAAGGAAAACAGAATATTGTCCATGCCAAACAAAAACTCACTTAATTTTGATAGATTTTTCAGAAAACAAGACTTAATATCTAAAGTGATTTCACTTCTTCAGTAAATGTGTTCTGATTTAAGTATATTTAGATATTTTTACTGGAAAACACAAAGCATTTTTTTGCAGTATGAAGAGAAATTGGAAATGTCCTTAATGTTGTGTATTGTTTATATATAACTCGACTTTTAAGAAATTACAAACTGTTACAAGCTTCTGTGCCACCAAAACTTTTTTTTTTTAAATGTTGCCTTTTTTTGGGTCACATTCTTCCTATAAAAGTATAAACATTGAATTGTTTTTTTTGTTTCTGTACTTGTAAGTATTGTGTCACTTCAGGGTGTAGCAAACATAAACCATTAACAGCTAATAATTCATCAAAAAAGCTGCAACACAGAGCAAATGTTACAATAAACATATGCAATATAGTTAATATCGCCATCTGGAAGAGCTCAGGTACTGGTTATTTTCATGCTCAGTGAAGACATTTAAATAAAGAAACAAATTCGAATGGAAATCAGTGTCTGTGTGTCCAGACAGAAACATTTTGCATCTTTAAAACAACACAAGGTTTTGCATGAATTGGTCATAAATGACTAACACACATCGTTTACAATCAAATTAACTGCACTGGAACACATATTATTACATTATAACAATGAGGCAAAAGAAAATGTTTATAAACTGACATATGTTTTTAAAGCCTGTGAAGTGAGATCCACTTCATAGAAGTCACTTCTATCAACAGTTCAGATAGGAATCATGAATATTTATTTATTTGCTTATGAATAGTAAAATGGCAGCTATAAAAACTAACATATTTAAATGAGCTTTTTTAAATGAAAGTTCAGGAGGAATCAGTTCATGCAATCCTTTAAAGCAACCACATGTTATTTTCATGCTCAGCGATGACATTTAAATAAAGAACCAAAGTTGAATGGAAATCATTGTCTGTGTGTGTCCAGGCGGAAACATTTTGCCTCTTTAAAACACACGGTTTTGCATGAATTGGATGACTTCCTCTAACAAACATTGTTTAAAAACAAAACAAAAAATTAAAGAGAGAAGATGCAATACCTTGACATTATACATGACGTGGAGTGTTTTGCGTACACTTCGCATCACGGGCTAATCTGAGTTACAGTTTCCAGTAACCTCTAGTTTCATTTGATTATATACCCAGACCTCATTTCAAATGTTAACATGAGTTAATTTGAAGTTGACTAGTTACCAACCCAGGCTCATTGGAAATACGTTACTCTGCCAACATTTTTGCAAAACCTGAAATACTGAGACTTTCCTCCAGGTGTTTCCCTGCACTTTTCGGGTGAAACGTCCACTAGAGGCGCTAAGTGGTATCAATCTCCATTCCAGATGTGTGTTTATTAAAGGTTATAAAAGCGACAAAATCAGTAAATGATGTTCAGACTTCTCAGACACTCATTTTAATATCAATTAGGATTTGTTCCACGCTTTTGAGGTGCCAAGGATGTGTGACTGTAGCCTAGAAATCCAGACGCACCCTAGCGGCAGCAAAAATTATTTTGTAGCCAGTGTGGTCTAGCAACTCTCCGTTGACTTTAGAGCTAGAAAAACCAAAAACTGGTCAGGGCAATCTGATTGTGTATAGAGTCGGCGGGCGGGCTTAACATAATGACGACAGAGTTGCGACGGTTCACTGCTATTTGAAAACAAAGAATGGCTGCTGCTGCTGGAGAAGAGCGGTCTTTCGATTTGGCTTTGGCCGCGACTCTGGAGGATTTGAAGTTAAACTTTTCTTTGAAACAAGAACAAAGAACGGCTTTGCTCTGACTGACTCCCTCGCTCTGACTACGTCACCTTCTTCGTTGCTCTGGTTGGTTCTAGCGCTATCCTATTGTGTGCAGAGGGAATTTGAAAGACAACCGTTTATCCCGCCCCTCGGATTGAGGCATGCCAATGGAGAGTTCCCAGACCGAACATCTTGATGTAGGTCTGGTAGGCCTATGCCAGGCGTGACTGAGGACTATGGAAGCTTGTTTCTGCCACAGAATGAAAAATAAAAAAGGTAATTGCAACTTTTTATCACACAATTCTGACTTCTCAGAATTGCGAGATATAAAGTCAGAATTGCGTGAAATGAAGTCGCAATTGCATGTTATAAAGGCAGAATTGCGAGATATAAAGTCAGAATTGCGTGTTATAAAGTCGCAATTGCGTGTTATAGCCTAAAGTCAGAATTACGTGAAATAAAGTCGCAATTGCGTGTTATAAAGTCAGAATTGCGTGAAATAAAGTCGCAATTGCCTGTTATAAAGTCAGAATTGCGTGAAATAAAGTCGCAATTGCGTGTTATAAAGTCAGAATTGTGAGATATAAAGTCAGAATTGTGAGTTATAAAGTCAGAATTGTGAGATATAAACTATTCTGAATTGGACTTTATTTCATTTCATTTTCATTTAATTTATTTATAAAGCACAAATAAACACAACAGAAGTTGACCACTGTGCTGTACAAATGGAGAAGTATAAAAACAAACCACACAATACAATAATAACAGACAATAAAACACTAGGTTTAGGTTTAGAGAAACCAACGTTATGAATGCAAGAGTAAAAAGATAAGACTGTAGCTTAGATTTAAAGTAATGTACAGAGGTTGCAGACCTAGCAGATAAAGGAAGATTGTTCCATATCCTAGGACCGGCCACTGAAAACGCACGATCACCTCGCAGCTTCGATCTTGATCTTGTTGACTTTTTCCCATTTACAAGATCTGACAGATAGGATTGTGCGAAACCAGTCAAAGCCTTTAAAACTAGCAACACAATTTTAAATTCAACTCTATAACACACTGGCAATTATTTTAGAGATAATAATATCGGAGTAATGTGTTCTCGTCTACGAACCCCAGTTAAAAACGTGGCTGCGGCATTTTGGACCATATGAAGCCGTGACATGGAGGATTGGGGTAATCCAATATACAGTGAAATGCAATAGTCCAAATGAGATAAAACAAAAGCATGTGTGACAGTTTTAAGATCGTTAAAAGATAGAAAAGTTTTAACTTTGGACAGAAGTTTAAGATGCAAAAATCAAGACTTTAACAGAATATGTTCGTTAAACTTGAGAGATGAGTCAAAAAAAAACTCCCACATTTTTCACAGTGGGTCACTTTATAACTCGCAATTGCGAGTTTATATCTCACAATTTTGAGAAAATATGTCAGAATTGCGAGATATAAAATCACAATTATGTGTTATAAAGTCAGAATTGCGTGATATAAAGTCGGAATTGCGAGGAAAAAAGTCAGAATTTTTAGTTTTCTCTCTCGCAATTCTGACTTTATAACACGCAATTGACACTTTATATCTCACAATTCTGCCTTTATAACATGCAATTGCGACTTTATAACTCACAATTCTGACTTTATATCACGCAATTCTGACTTTGTATCTCGCAATTCTAAGAAATGTAAACTCGCAATTGTGAGAAAAAAAGTCAGACTTGTGAAATAAAAAGTCGCAATTATTATTATTATTTATTTATTTAGTGGCGGAAGCAAGCTTCCATACCATACTTTACAGAGCAACCATATAAGAAAATAAAATCTGCATAATTTTGTAAACTTCTTCCTTCTTCAGTGTAGAAAAACTCAGAAGCGAAAACCAGGAGACTTATTTAAGCAGGATTGTGTATTTGCTGTGGTCTGCTTCGTCCAAAATCTTACCCAAGTCAAGTCAAGTCTAACTAAGGGAACTTTACATTGTAATTTATATACATTTCAAGGGGGAGGGATTACATTGTGATGAACAAAGCATGTTAATGAGCTGAGACATGAGAACAGAACGGTGCAGGACTTCTCGCACTGAGAAAATAACTCCAAGACAAACGGTCTCAGTAATAAAATAGCAGGTGTTCAAACTTGCTCAGCATGACTCTTCACCCGGAACAGGAAAAGCCTAGCCTTCTCGTATTGAGACGGGACAGTCAGGAATATCCCACTGGGAACCCCTACCGTTTGCAGAGATTTCCTGATCTGTGTCATTCAGACTGTCATGAAAAGATCAGACACAGGTCGCATAGGGGCAAAAAAATCTGAATTGGGTCGTTTCAGCCTGCAGTGTGAACGTAGCCTTAGTCCTGGTAATCTTGGAGAATTGAGAACTGTCTGGTCTCCAAGGTTTATTCAGTACAACAGTGTCCGGCATTTACATAATTTGGCAGCAGGTGCTCTCACTTCCATTCTTACTCTACACCTTTATAGGTAACCACATGTGGACTACAGCGCCATCTCTTGACAAGTACACAAACACAACAAGCACCAGGGAACGTTTGGGCCGGAACACGCCTCCTCTCTTCCTGAACCGCCCGGGAGCGCAAGTTCATTCCCCAATTTACAGACGTGCGTCTGTGGAGGGAAAAGTGTGCAGTGCATCGGGTGCAAAATAGGAATGATACAGCAGACGGCCAGTGTGGAGAAGACGGCCAGGGTGGATGAGACGGCCAGGGAGGAGCAGACTGCCACTGTGGAGCAGACGGCCAGGGTGGAGAAGACGGCCAGTGTGGAGAAGACGGCCAGGGCGGAGAAGACGGCCAGGGCGGAGCAGACGGCCAGTGTGGAGAAGACGGCCAGGGTGGAGCAGACGGCCAGGGCGGAGCAGACGGCCAGTGTGGAGAAGACGGCCAGGTTGGAGCAGACGGCCAGGGCGGAGCAGACGGCCAGGGCGGAGAAGACGGCCAGGATGGAGCAGACGGCCAGGATGGAGCAGACGGCCAGGATGGAGCAGACGGCCAGGGCGGAGCAGACGGCCAGGGCGGAGAAGACGGCCAGGATGGACCAGACGGCCAGGATGGAGCAGACGGCCAGGATGGAGCAGACGGCCAGGGCGGAGCAGACGGCCAGGGCGGAGCAGACGGCCAGGGCGGAGCAGACGGCCAGGGCGGAGCAGACGGCCAGGGCGGATAAAGATCATTTAATGATAGAAAATTGGATACCTATTACACTCTTAAATATTGACTACAAAATTGTATCATTAATTTTTGCTAAACGGTTAAAAAGAGGTCTTCATGAGATAATAAGTGAAACACAAACAGGTTTTCTGTCTAACCGTCACATTAGCTCTAACATAAGACTTTTTCTCGATCTACTTGGACTATTCTGATAACATCAATAATGATTGTTACGAACCTCCAGTGGAAAGTCTAGGGGAGGAGGAGATTGTGACAATAATAACAACATTTCAGGTTGAAGGAACAAATGAGACAGGTTTATCAGCAAGTCGTGCGTTTATTTACAATGTTAATTAAACCAAGGTAGTCTCAAAAAGGTGCAACAGAAAACAACTTTCCATAACAAAGAGGAAGCGCCCAGTTAAGGTAACAGTAACAGATGAGATCATACACCAACAACTTAAAAGGTAGCTCGCAAGAGAACAAAAAGTAAATCACAAGAAGGGAAAGTTCAGATACAAATACCAGATAATTTATCACCCTCCCTCCACTGAGATAGTAAACCACACCACGAGGTTCAGACTTGATACGTTCTACTGTAGGGACTCCACTACGGTGTCACCCAGCTCTGGTAAGCCGTCTGCTCTCCACACTCTTCACCAACAGTCTGCCCGTTCTCTGCTCTTTATACCAGCTCCTGCTGATTACCAACTGGAGACAGATCTGCACACAGGACCTGCAGAGGACAAAGAAGTAGCAGTACACCTGGGCAGACACACACACATGGCCTAAGGACCGTAACACTGATGCACTGGTTTTTATAAAGCATTTGATACAGTAGAACATAATTTTTTACACAAAGTACTTCAGATTTTTGATTTCGGACAAAATTTTATATCTACAGTTGAAATGCTTTATAAAATCATTGATAGTTCTGTAATATTATATCCAAACACCACAAAAACATTTCCTGTACTGAGATCAGTTCGCACCCTATTTCACCGTTTTTGTTCCTGCTGGTGGTTAAAATATTGTCATTACATATTAGACAGTCCTATTATTAAAGGATTGTCCATTTTTGGCAAGGAAATTAGAGTAACTCAATTAGCGTATGATACAGATCTCTTTTTGAGTGAAATACATCAGATTGATAATGCTATAACCCTAATGGACCAATTTTCAGCTGCTTCGGGTTTAACACTTAACAAATCTAAATGTGAAATCTTATGCCTGTATCAGACTGAAGAGGGAAAATGTTTAATATACCTGTTAAGAAATGTGTAAAATATTTAGGTATTCATATCTGCAAGGATCACAAGGAACATCAACAACTCAATTTTTCACCTACACTGAAGAAAGCTAAAACAATACTGAATGTATGGCTTCAAAGAGACATTTATATTTTAGGAAGGATTCTTTTGACTAAAGTGGAAGGGATTTCAAGATTTGTCTATCTTCCCTCTCTCTTAATGTCCATGATTCAACATGTAAAGTTATAAATACCATATTTACGAATTTTGTGTGGAAAAACAGACACCAATCATGTAATAAAACCGGTGCTCTCTGGTTCTAAGGATGAAGGTGGATTTGAACTTTTGGGACTTGAATTATACCTTTAAGATGAAATGGTTGAACACTGATAGTTTAGCAGACTATATCTGCAGGAAGTAAAATTTGGCAAATAAAAGCAGGTGAATCTTGGGATTTCTAAGAAAATGTGTTCAAGTGAAGATCATAACTTTTGTTTTTGAAAGAATGTAAGTGAATGCAAACTGTAGTTTTAATGTTATATCTGTATACATATACAGTTGTTTTATGTGAAAAATCTTCTCAGGAGAATTGTTCACACATTTTGCCTCTTTAAGCATTTCATTAAGGGTTATTAGTTCTACTTGTTTCTGAGTAGACACTATTATTACAAAAGTAATTATACAAAAGTATAATTTATTATTAAAAATTACAATCTGAGACGTTGCAATTGTTTTCTGACGGGTGATATGGATCATGTTAGGAGGAGTCGGGGTTTCTCCCCCTGAACATTTTAAAATTCTGGCTGCTAAACATACCATTTCAATGCAGTTTAAATGTACATAAAGGTGCTGAGGTCTGACTTTGTGGTGCTCTAAAATTAAGTTATTTTAATATTAATATGTGATGCAGGACTTTGAAAGAAGTTTGACAGATTTCAGTGCTGAATAAGGTTAACACTACCCCGTTTATTTGAAAATGGTTAATATTTGACAGAAATGTAAAAAAGTAATAAAATCAAATGTAATACATTACTTTAGTAAAATCATTGAAATACTGTACGTAGTTACACTGCTCATTATTATATTTTAAACAAGGAACTTGTAAAGAGTAATTTATGAGCTAACAGAAAAGCTAGTAACTTGTAACTTGTACATTTAACCTATGGATTATTGGCTTTGTATGGCAGGCAGTAACGTTAGCCAACTAGTTTACGGTTAGATAGGCTAGCTATCGATAACGTTACACTGACACAACTTAAGTTAATGCTCTGAATTCGCAGCTAATATCAAATCCATAACTTTTTGATCAAGTTAAATTTTCCAAGTTAACCACAAATAATCCCACTACCTTTTTTATATCATCCGATAACTAATTCAATGTCGATTTGTTGCTTTGCCCACTTACCACTTCAAGACCATCTGTAAAACATTGCCAGCTCAATGTCCGAGACGAGTGAGTTGCTTGAACATACACAGCAAAGATTCTAGAGCTCTAGGTCCAGTTTGCTCACATTTTTTAAGTAGATTCAACTTGTCCGGGCTAACAGTGGTTTGAGGACACCAGAGTCCACATTTTTAATAGTGTAGGAGGCCTAAAATTTTTATTGAATTGTAACTACAATATTCCAAGATTGCTGCTAAAACTATCCCAATTTTATCAACAAGCTCTTTTGGCCTGGAAGCTGTCATTCTCACAACTTTTCTCCACACACGTCCATCTTATGGAATAATGAATGCATCACTAAAGGGAACAAGTCACTCTATTTGCAGAAATGGATCGATAGAGATATTGTCTTTTCAAAATAACTTTTTGGTTGTAATAACCAATTACTTAACTATGAATCCTTTCTCAGAGAGATGGCATTACTGATAACATTCAAAGAATATAACTCAGTTTTCAAATCTATACCTAATGGCATATTAGAGCTAATGAAAACTTATAAAAAACAAAATGAAGTTCCTGGCTTTAATTTTACTCTATATATAAACGGAATGGATATTATGAGTAGCAATTACACTAATAAGCACATCAGAAAATACTTTCTAAATTTAAAGAAAATAACACCTCGTGGGACATTTTTCTGGAGTTCTCATTGTACTGAGATTAATTGTCATGGGCCGTGGCTTGTTCCTTTTAGATTTTGTATCACAAACAAAGTTAGGGAATTACATTTGAAAATATTGCATAATATATATCCCTGTTTATCTAAAAATTCACACCTATTGATAATTATTGTAGTTTTTGTAAGACAGAGCAAGAATCGTTAACTCATCTCTTTTATGGTTGTTAATTTTGTATTACATTCTGGAGAAGTGTTGAAAAAGATATGGCATCTAAAACAACACATACAATCACACTTGAAGGGAAACAGATTATTACCTATTTTGATTGTAAAGATAGAAATGTAGCCTATGTAATATTGTAAATCTCTTTATTTTACTAGGTAAGTTCCATATTCATAAAACAAAATTTTCTGAATCTAGACCATGTTTTAAATTATTCCAAATTAAAAATGACATATATTTTGAGTCTCTTAAATTGGTAAAAAAAAAAAAAGAAAAAATAAGAAAGCTATATTAATAACTGATATATACTCCAAAATTTTCAATGAAAAAATCCTGTTATCCTTATCATTAATGAAGTTTGTAAGTCTGTTTTTGTCACGGTATTCAGATCCAATGTTCCTTCTCGTCTCGTGTTTATGTTGTGGTATGAAAGCACGTGTGTAGTGGGCGTGAATGTGTTGTCATTCCTTGATCCGCTCCAGCTGAAAATCATCATTCATCACCAGCTGCAGTCAATCTTCCTCACTCTTTATATACTCACCGTTGTCTCATTCCCTTTGTCAGATCGTTGTTGTATGTCTTGGGTGTCGGTGTTCGCGTCTGGTTCCAGGTTTCCCCGTCCTTGTGTTCCCTTGGATTCGTCAACTTGGTGTTGGATTGTTTCGTCTCGTCTTGGGCACTTCACGAGGATTCACCGCACCTTGACCATCGAAGTCCCTGCGTTACCTGTCCACACCCGTGTCTTTTCCTGTACTGTTGTCCTTCAAATAAATACTGAGTAATTGCTATTGCTTCCTGTTCTTTTACCAACCATGACAGTTTTCTTTCTCTTTTAATTTTATTAATTTACACTTATTTAAATTATGTTATTTGTATTTATTTGATGCATAATCTTTATTTATGGATTGTGATGACTGTTTGTAAATTGAATTATATATATATATATATATATATATATATATATATATATATATATATATATATATAGGCTATATATATATATAGGCTATATATATAAATATATATATTTGTTGTCTTGACATTTGCTCAACTATCAAAAGAAAAACTCTACAATAGTGTTTTGCAACTTTCAAAAAGAGGACAAAAATAGAAAGAGATGGATAAAGTTAGTCAGAAGGATGTCATTTTACCGTCACACAGCCGCTTTTTTTAGAAACACCCTCACAGCAGCATTTACTAGTTTTTTGGTGTGTAATTTGATGCAAAGGTAATATAATACAAAGTATGTAGTGTTATAAATGTGTCACGGTGCATGAATTCACTGTCTCTCTCTCGTCTCGCGTGCTGTTGTGTGTGTGTGTGTGTGTGTGTGTGCGTGTGTGTGTGTCTGTGGGCTTGGTCACTGATCACTGATGATCAGCAGTGCCAGCTGGCTTCAATATGTTTGTCCCTTTATATGTTCAGTAACTGGTGTCTCATTTTGTCAGATCGTTGTTCTTCCCGGTGTGTTCCTGTTCCTGAGCTGTGCGTCCTCCTGTGGATTACCCCTGTTCGTCGTCGTGTTTTCTTCGAGTTCCCTCGCACTTCCACGGATTCACCGGGCACCTCACTGGAGATTCTTCACTGGACGGGGAGCACTTCACTGGTTGTCCACCGAGGTCCCTGCGTTCCCACCATCTGCGCTGGAGTCCGTCCGACCCACCACCTCTGTACCAGCTGTGTTGTTCCCCTGTGTTGTGTGCCCAACCGAGATATATACTTACTTACTCTAATACAACGTTTTGCTATTGCATCCTTCTCCAGTCTCTGTCACAAAATGTACATACATTGAAAAAATGAAAATATAAAAAAGTTTGCAGGATGCTAATCATAGCCTAGCCTACTCATCAGTCTGTGAATAGGATGTAAATTTTGCATTTGCTTACATTCACTGATCTATAACAAAATAAAATATTCAAATATAACGTTATGCTGTGGAGATTTTACATTTGAGCAGTTCACCTCTGTTTGTAGGCCTACCTATATGTTCAAATCTCCCAGTTTGAATTGCAGAGAAGCAAGCTTACTGAAAACAAAAGAACAGATCCATTGAGATTATGGGGTCATAATATTTTATGTACCAGGGCTAATTGAAGTTGGGTGTCCACTGCTCTCTAGTGAACTCGCTGTACATTACACCGAGTAGGAGAGCCGGGACGTTTGAAACACTTTTCAGATAAACGTCGTTTTCTAAGATAAGGTTACAGATAGATTTTTTTTTTTGTGTGTGTGATCAACAACTCACATATGTGTTCTCTTAGTATCATGTGTTATTCGGTAGAAAAATAGAATGATTTAAGTAAAAATTTACTTTGAACGGGAGTTGGGTTTTGTTTCAATCGTCCCTCCACAGCGGGACGATTTAAACACATGGGTGGGACGGATGAAACATAACAGTTTAAACGGTAACTATTCATCCAATTCTTGTTTTTATGAACAATACCTGACAAGTAACTTATGTACATATTGTTACAAACATATTTTGTTATTTATTTTCATTTTAAGGTTCATATTAACATTTTTGTTCTGTCACCCAATAAACAATCTGCGATAAGCCTTTGTGCATTTTGCGTAATCTTTCATGCAAGGTCATTGCAAAATCTAGATATATGTGTGAGGTGGCCAGCGGAGTAAGTTAAGACAGTTGTTCAGTGTTATGACAACAGGTTAAACGTCGTAATTAGCCAGCATAGGACGCAAATGAAAATCAAATTTGATATTTGTGATATTTAAACTGTGCATTATTAATGAATATATAAAATATATTTGTTCCTGTTTTATAAATTTTAACCAGTGCTAATTTAAATAATATTAATGAATTTAAATGGATGAATAAACAAACATGTTGCCCAATTGTTATTTTCTATTTGTCTTTATTTATTATATTTGCAATGAACGTTTAGTTACCTTTATATGATTAAAAATGGGTGTCTCAACTGTACCATGGTACTGTCTCAACTGGACCACATATGGGTACAGTTGAGACAAACTTGTCTACTTAGTCTACAAGCTATTGAAATGTCATGTGGAAATTCACTTCTTTTCAGTATCTATCTATTTTTTGTGTGAAAAATCAAAACGCAAAAAGTGTAGACTGTACTCAGTCTACCCTAGCTTAATTTCATCGGACGTATATCCTCAGTCACGCATCCTTGGCACCTTAAAAGCGTGGGAAAAAATCCTATGAGAAGTGTGTCTGAGAAGTCTGAACATCATTTACTGATATTGTTGCTTTTATAACCTTTAATAAACACACATCTGGAACTGAGATTGATGCCACTTAGCGCCTCTAGTGGACGTTTCACCCGAAAAGTGCAGGGAAACACCTGGAGGAAAGTCTCAGTATTTCAGGGTTTGCAAAAATCTAGGCAGAGTAACGTATTTCTAATAAACACCACAGACACAGTGTAAGAGTAAACTATATGCAAAATAAAATACACCTGTCTTTTTGCCAGATGAGAAGTTTATTCTATGTATAATCTTTTTACTACTTGAATTCATTTTACTCTAATTCATTGTATAACTGTATCATTTATCTCTTTTAATTCCCTTTATAACTATTTTAATTTCCCTTGCTTTTATTGTGCTTATTTTCTATTTAAAGCACTTGGAATTGCCATAGTGTATTAAATGTGCTATAGCCTATAAATAAACTTGCCTTACCTGACAAACACTAACATCAAGTCGGCTGTCAAACTATTGACATACACAAATGAGCATCTATTCAACATACGATTTGATTAGTAAAGTAGATCTAAAAAATAAACTGAGAAATACTATCCTAGAGATCAAGTGACAAGCAACCCTTCAAAAGTTTGGAAACAGTAAAAACACTGAGAGACTGAAGACTGGAGTAATGATGCTGAAAATCCAGATTTTCAGGGTGTTTTCTGCTGTGTACAAATGCCTTTAAGTTTAAACAGACAGACTTCCAAATCAGCTGCAAAAACACAGACAAACAAATACAATTCAAATCAGCTAACCCTGGTGTGTGTTACAGAAACCGGAGCCGTTGATGGGCTGATATTCGGTGGGGAAAATACGAAGTGCAAACCTTATGTATGGAAGTGCAAACCGTATGTATACGCTCCTTATGTATGGAAGTGCAAACCGTATGTATACGCTCCTTATGTATGGAAGTGCAAACCGTATGTATACGCTCTTTATGTATGGAAGTGCAAACCGTATGTATACGCTCCTTATGTATGGAAGTGCAAACCGTATGTATACGCTCCTTATGTATGGAAGTGCAAACCGTATGTATACGCTCCTTATGTATGGAAGTGCAAACCGTATGTATACGCTCCTTATGTATGGAATGAGCTTCAGGGTATATCATATATGAAATATTTACCATCTTTTGCTTCATTTAAAACCCTTTTAAAGTCTGTTTTTATAGAACGGTGTAAATGTTTTAACAGCTGATTAGGATTAATATTGCTTCTCAGATATGGGTACTCTTGTTTGGTAGTTATGTTGTGTCATGTATTACTTTGTATTTTTGTTTGTGCTGCCTATCTTGACCAGGACTCCCTGGTAGAAGAGATATTGTATCTCAATGGGACCTTCCTGGTAAAATAATAAATAATATAAATAATAAATACATGAAAAAAACCTCAGACCGCCTTCTCATGTTTCTGATTTCTGCACGATGTTGTGACTGATGTACGCAGTGTGAGTTACCTTTCGAAAGGGAACTGAAACAATCATCCAAACATAATAATCTTAGATTATCCCTGAAAATATTACAATAAACTGGCAAATAAAATATCAAAATAACCATGAATAATAATTAAATGATATATCAAAAGTGAATATACAGAAAGGTCATGTTATTTTTTATTACAACTATGGGTTTCAATGTAACCAACAATTTATTTATATTATATGTATTACTATAATTTTTAATGCTTTATGTTGACATTATTCAATGTTTTCTGGTTCTTAAAGGTTTGAATCAACAGATACAGTGAAGCAGAAATGATTAAAGTCCCCCTGTTGTGAATATCAAGCTTTTAATGTGATGTTTATGTGGTATTTTGAATATGCTTTAAGACAAACCATGTGTAAATTCATAAGTCAACAGCATTGCTGGGTATTTTCTGATTAAAACTGCAGTGAACCAAAAGCCCTATTCACACGGGATTAGTATTATCTGGGAACCTCGTGTGATTTAGAAATCACCCCCCCACATCTGAATTTCATGTGGCGCATTCGCATGTGATAAACGAAGCCTGTGATTTTACTCAAATTTACTGACGTATCTCCCGGATATGATGTCAATAGGCTATTGCTTGGAAATGTCTTGTTGTTATAGGTCTAGCTGTATGATCATAAACAGAAGAATGCTCCTTACCGCACGCTGCTATACGTCATCTCCATCTAATCACTCTTTTTGTTTTCGCTCTGATGAGGATTTTCAGCTTTATCTTTCTACCAGTTGTATAGTTGTGGTGTAGGTATAGCGATATGACCCAGCACCCAAGTTACTATCAAAACACGCCAACGCAGCCTCCATTCTTCACGAGAGATGGATTAAAAAGCGCACAGGAAACAAAAACATTGAAAAAAATTATATACGACCTGCCAAATTACAGAGATGCCGATTCACACGGGATTAAGATCACAGACAACATCCGCAATTATTACAAATGACTAGAAGTCACCAGGTCATACTAATCCTGTGCGAATACGGCTAAAGACTGTCTCAAAAACACGGTTTGAAATCGCTGGTGTTTCTGACGTCACAAACTACCTTGTAACCAATCAGATCAACGTGTGATCGTCAACGAGTGGATCTCTGAGCTGAGCGAGTGAGTGGAGGCGGGGCTCATTTGCATATTCATAGAACCGCGCATACGAAATGAGGCAACGTTGTTACATTCAAGCTTAAGGCATGATACATTTATTTAAGGATTTTTTTTTAAATATATCATTTTGGTGATAAAAGATGAGTTTAAAGGGATAAAATTATTGACTACAGGTTTTTTTAAAAAGTCTTCACACTGTAAACACATAATAATGAAGAAATTAAAAGTTGTGTATTTAGAATCAGATCAATGTGAATGTGAATTTAGTGAGTCGAAGACAGTGTTGATTTCAAGGGGATTTTCTTTTCTCACAGTGACCTGTAAATGGAAATATTTTTGCTCATTACGCATTACAATAATTTTATAATCATTTCCATTTCTGCAGCTTATTTCATAGGTTATTGAACAGTTGTGAGAACAGACTCACGTTTAGCATCGTTCACCTTCTGGATAACCCGTTTAGGAGTTTGAGACCATCGAAGTGTCACATCTGTGAATCCTCTATCAGCAAGAGCAGATCCCAACTGAAAATAACATTCATACTAAACTGATTAGATCAGAATGTAATGATAGACTCAAACCTTCCTCCCTAAAAAGCACAGTATGTCAATGTGACATCAGGAAGACGCTGGACTCCTATTTCGTTTGAAAATGAAAGTCGGGTTGACGTCTAAACACAACAATTGTTTGACGTCAAGCTCCAACATCAGATGATATTGTTTACTTGATGATAAAGATAAAATCATCATTTAGTGGTCTGTTTCACTGGTGTCAGTCTATTCTTTTCATACACAATCATTCTGTACTATTAATAACAGCAAACTTATTACATTGCCTTGTCCACTAAAGTATCTTCAGCATCTATTAGGGCGTTTTCAAACCTGAAAGTCCGCACCAAGGTCCGAACCAAAGTTCACGTTTTGATAAATTTTATACTTTCAGAAAGTTTTGGTTTGGTTTCACACTGCAATTATGCGAGCGCACTAAAGAACTTTACGTGACATACTTGCGTCCTGTCGTCATCATCTATGTGGGCTGCATCTCGTCATTGATTGGTTTGTAAACGGACGTGCGTCTGACGTCAGCGTGTTGTCAATTCGGCGGGTAACTTTGACAACATGAATGAACAGACGCATATCGTTGCAACTGTATTGTTACTTTTTCGTCCCGCGAACATTTTATCGTCGCCGGCAGGAAAGGAGGAGAAGACTGCAAGCAATCATGCGATTATTATTATTATGTCATCAGACCATACTTCAATTAAAACCTGGTCTCCTCCTCTCCCCATGTGCCTCCACGGCTCATTTTTCCTGCCAACTTCTGTTTTTTCGGCTATGCGGGAACCACCGGAACTTCCTGTAAAAGGTCTGAAAGTCCGAACCATACAGAAATGCTTTCACACTAGAAACGAAACAAACCTTTGTTCAGCTTGATCCGGACCGAGACTACCTCTTTTCGTCGGACCAAATTTCATCTGTTTGGTCCGGACCGTGATCCGGGGTAGGTTTCACACCTGTAATTTTGATTCGGACCAAACTGAAAAGTCAGAAAGTCCAGACCAAACAAGGTAGGTGTGAAAGGGCCCTTAGACTCACTCAGACTCAAAATCAGCACATGAATCTCAACAATGGTGACATGCTTAATGCCACAATGCATTTTGGGAGCCATAGATTAGTTTTGTATGATGCACCCAGAAAGCATTGCGGCATGAAGCATGTCACTGTTATTGAGATTCATACACTGATTCTTTAATGTCTGCGTGTATCTTTAAAACTTTTTGCTGTAAAAACCCTCAGATTAAAACACTGCTGGACAGTCACAGAACTATTACAATCAATAATGTACAATTAATAACATGATATCTAAACAGCGAATAGACTCTGAAAATGATCAGTGAATCAAACACTACATGATGATCATATCTTTATCAGCCAACATTATCTGAACACAATTTCTCTTGCAGTTCTTGCCATAAACACAGGTACAGCAACAAGAGAAAAAATAATGTTAAAAAGTCAAGAGTTAAACTGCCCAACTAAAGCACACAATGATCACAAAATGATCACATGCATTTTACGTTTTTTTAAGTGTCTTTTTGTTTTGTTTTTTGTTTTTCCAGAATTCAAGTCTGCCCAATGTTAGAGCTTGAGGAGCAAGAGAGCCGCTTTAATTTAAACCAGTTCTCTTTTTGTAAGTGCAAATGCATTGCAGTAAAACACCAACTGATCTTGTTCTTAATAAATTCAGGTCATAATATATAATAATTTGATGTACTATGCGCACATCCAAAACTTGGGTTGTCTGAATTAGATATTTAGATGTCTTCCTGTTCAATAATTATTTGATGTCTTCTTTTTGCCTATTGCATAATTGGTTAGTTTGCTGATTGCCTGATGTCTTTTATCAGGTGTGAGGATTTACTATGTGAATATAAAATCCCTTTATATTTATTCTTCTTACTGCTTGACGAAGAGCCTTTTGTTGCAATTTATTAAAGTTTCATGGGAGCAGATAAAGCAGTGCCTTTCTTTCATTACTTTAAGGTCATAATATATAACAATACAATAATGTGAGTAAAGTCGTTCAGGATTTGAACTTTCAAGCAACACACAGATTAGTTGAAAATGTTTTAAAATGTTTCTATGTAAATTAACCAAAATTATTATTTTTCAAAACACAAAATAAATCTACACTCAAAAACCAAGGCCTTGTGTCCACCAAAGTGTTTTTAGCCGGCTGAAAACGCTAGACGCTCTGCTGAAAACGCCTAGCTGTGGGCGCTTGAGAGCGTTTTGGCAGCGCTGCGTTTTTTCAGTTGAGACGATTCATTGCTATGATACAGAATATCCGAACAGTTACACAGTTTAGTTGTAACTGATTTTGCAGATAATTTCTTTCATACTACAAATTTATTTTTCATCAATTTTGTTCGGTTAGCTCTGCTGGTTGACGTTGTTGTACAAAAAGAATGTTGTGACAGTTGGTCGGTGTGATATTTGTCCCGCCCCTCCTCTACTGTGATTGGACGGCTGGGTAAAAAGTGACAGTTCAACCAAAGTTGAACATTTTTTATCTCTCGGCGACCAGTAAAAAACGCCGGGCGCTCAGCGTTTGAGTGTTAAAAACACGCTCAGCGCCTCGTTACGCTCATGGTGTTTAAAAAACGCGGCACTCCCATTGAAAACAATTAGAATTTTACGCCAGGTGCGTGAAAAAACGCTTTGGTGGACACACGGGCTTAAGGTTCCAAAAGGTGTTTTATTTCGCAGCGATACCATAGAAGAACCATATTTGGTTCCTCAAAGAACCTTTCAGAAAACCGTTCTTAATATTTTTTTTTTCTTAATTTGAAGAACGTCTTGACTGCAACCTGTTCTCTGAAAAAGCGGGAATGACATGAGTTAGCGCTATGGGACTTTTTTTTTTTACCGGTTCTGAAGTATGTGTGGCAAACAAGAACTTGGCTTTAAATAACCTCTGACGATGACGTCACTAGAACCCGTGCTGATGAGAGGCTATAAATAGATGTGAAACATCTGCGCTTTCAGGTCAGTTTGTCTGAAGAGACGTCTTGAACGCGAGTGCGGCAATGCAGCGCAGCATCTCGTTCCCCCTTTTTCAGAAACAGGGTTACAGTCAAGTAACCCGAGAGGTTACCTATCAAAAGCTACTCTTAATGCTGCGCTGACAGCGCTATGGGAATGAGAATACCAACGCTGCTGCACTGGGAGTGTCTGGACCCCGCAAGGTTGTGTAGTGTGTGGCACAAACACAAGAATGGCCTCAGATATGAGCATGGGATGTCGAGTCAAGGGCATGTGAGCCTGGAGTGACATGAACATCCAAACTACAAAATCTGATAAATGTTTGGAGAGAGGACCAGCCTGCCGCATCACATACTGTTTGCAAGGGAGCGCCTCTTGCCATAATCCTGAAGTCAGAAGCTTGTCAGGCGCTGACTCTAATGGCTCAAAAAGGGATCTCGACTTGCTCCTCAAGGACTATGGCCATGACCCACAGAGAGATCTTTGCTCTAACGGGAGGCCTTAGCCGCCTCACTCCATTGATGAGGCGGACAATCAGAGGGTGCTTCCCGACCGAATATCCGAGAGACCGTCGCTGAGGTTCCACTCCCTTGCCACCGGACAGAAATGTGAACTTCTATCACTTGCTCTTTCTCCTGTGGCCAGTCAAGCTGTAATCTGGCCACTGCACGAGAGACCACATAGAGTCACTCCTCATGCACTTTATTATCGCGAGAGGAGCACTTGGAGGCGGCATTAACTCCTCAGAATTAAATGTAACCAAAGAACAGCCAGACAAGATATTAATAAAATCATCTAACTTCTCAAATCCGATGATTATTTAAATAATTTCATTCCCCAAAATTAAATGCAGCCATATATTAACCAGACAATTAAAAATGGTCAAGTTGAACAAGAGAGAAAGGGATATATTTATATATAGCGGACCCGTAATCTGTCCTCAGCCCGCTCTGAAGCAGCACTGTCTTTAGCAGCAGACTGGAGGATGTGGCGATCTGGAGAGAGAACGAGAGAAAGGGAAGGACCATTTCCTCAGCCGGATCGACTCGTGATATAAAAAAAAAAAAAAAAGCATGCTCAAATGCAAATACTCAAAGCAGAGCCATGCATTTTCATAATCACGGATGGGCCATGAGCATGGGGGCGAGCATCTCCTAACTGTTTGCCACAAGATGTTCTCTTTTTTCACATTAAGACATTTCTGCTCACTTACAGCTATAACTCTAACTCCAAACAAAGGGGACAGATAGAAGTGTAGCACACACACACACACACACACACACACACACACACACACACACACACACACACACACACACACACACACACACACACACACACACACACACACACACACACACACACACACACACAGACACACACACACACACACACACACACACACAATACAGTTCTCTGGAGACAAAGAAACCTGAAAGTTTACATGTTTCACGTCTATTTATAGCCTTTCACGAGTGTGCATTCTAATGATATCATCATCAGAGGTTATTTAAAGCCATGATCTTGGCATGTTTTCCACACATACTTCACAACCGGTCAAACAAAGATGTTTTCCCATAGCGCTGTCAGCGCAGCACTGAGAGTAGCTTTTATAGCAGTTTACCTCTATAAAGAACATTTTGAGTAATGGAAAGATTCCATCAATGTTAAAGGTTCTTAATGGAACAATCAATGCCAATAAATAACCTTTTTATGTTTACTATAAAATGCAGCAAAAAGTAAATGACTTGAGAACCATTTGGCCTAATATACAATATTTCTGCTTCTCACAGTAATCATTAAGGTTGAATTTGTTTCTTTCTCTCACCTGTTTCAGAACATTTTCTCTCATTGAAGGGTCAGTCAAATCATTGCTGGAGTTAAACTGCATTTTTACAAATGTCCTTTTTAAACAGGGAACTAAACAAACACAGTCATACATGTAAATACATAAAACTTCAAATTCAATTAACAATGAAATATTAGAAATATTGGAACTTACACATTGGCATTTATTAAAACATTTCCCTGTTCCTCACTGTGTCTTGTTGACAAAAATATATGACGATGTGAAGACATTATTATTATTTGATATTATAAAGCAATATGAGTGACGTACCTTCTCCATAGACCTTCACCTCACAGAGAGTGAGTGTCTTCATGTCTCCAGGAATGATCAGATTCACATAACGTCCCTCCATCCCACCACATGAATAGTTGTAGGACCCTCCTGCTGGAATAGCAGGAATAACAGCACATCTACAGACAGAGAGAAAAACAGATGAAGGAGATCAAGATACTGTCATATATTCAAATTCACATTTGTACTCAAACTCTCATGTTCTTTCAACCTCAAGAGTCTCACATGGGATTGTTGTTGCCGCTGTTCTTCAAAGAGTTCCCGATGCGAATCTCCGCTCCGTTTATTTGTTCTGCACAGCAGTCTCGTCTGTTAGTGACGACCACTCTACTAACTTTGTAAATGTGTTGCAGATCCAGCCTCCACCACGGGTTAGTCTCATTAAGGGTTGAGGAGCATCCCGTGTACAACTGCTGGAGACCTCGATCAACAGCCTTTTCAGCAAACCTGTCCCCAGATGTTGACGACTGTATAGCAACTCCAGCTACTGCCAGATTTTCTAGAAAATGTATAAAAACAAGACATTTACATTGATGCACAAAGTTTGTCGCAGAAGGGAAGATTATTAGTGAACAATGACTTGAGGTAAAGTGAGTCATTTCTGAGAGGCATTGGATCAGTTGTTAACTCAGAGGGCAGATTTTGCTTTATTTAACGCAAGACAAAGTCTTTACGAATCAGGAAATTAGTAAGGGTGTCTTCTAGCAAGGTTGTGAAACAGAGAACAAGCACTAATATTATTGCAGCTCTTAAAGGCTGAGTTTACACTGGCACAATAAATCTGATCGAGATGACTCCATATTTATTATACAGATTTTGTGGCCCAGATAAGGTCCAGTTCTGTTTTTTTTTTGTTGCTCTTGGTTGACATGTGGCATTGCTATGGCCTGCTTATGGCCCAGATCTGGCAAACAGGAGCGGTCCGCCCAAGCGCAACCATTCCATGCGGTATGTGCCAGATGTGGGCCGGATCTGGGCCGACACAACGTTGCTATCTGGGTACGCTTTCACAAAAAAACGTTTAGCAAAAAAAAAAATATATCTCAAGGGAGAATAGGCCAGGATTCTGCTAAAATGCTTCACACTTCAAACAAAATCTACGCCCTTGATATGGTATTATATACTGAAAATAATTCTCTACAACAATGAATTACCTGCCAAATACCCGTAGACTTCAACCTCACAAAGACTAAGTCTCTTTTGATCTCCAGGAATATGAATAATCACATAACGTCCGTCCATCCCATTACAGGAGTAGTTGTAGGACTCGCCTGCTGGAATACCAGGAATAACAGCACATCTACAGACAGAGAGAGAAACTGATGGAGATAAAGATACTGTCATATAATCTTCACATCCACATTAATCATTCTCATTTGTACACAAACTCTCATGTTCTTTCAACCTCAAGAGTCTCACATGGGATTGTTGCTGCCGTTGTTCTGCAAAGAGTTCCCGATGCGAATCTCCGCTCCGTTTATTCGTTCTGCACAGCAGTCTCGTCTGTTAGTGACGACCACTCTACTAACTCTGTAAACATCCCGCAGATCCAGCCTCCACCACGGGTTAATCTCATTAAGGGTTGAGGAGCATCCCGTGTACAACTGCTGGAGACCTCGATTACCATCAATGGCCTTTACAGCAAACCAGTCCCCAGATGTTGACGACTGTGTAGCGGCGCCATCTACTGCCCGATTTCCTGTGAAAAGAATAAAGTTCTGACACTCAAAGTTTGAACATGCACTTGTGTGAATGAGATTTGAGAACTACAGGATTATTGATGAACAACAACTTGAAGTGAATTGAGTCATTTCCGCAACAAATTTTTTTGTACTTCCTATGTTAATATTTTTCCTACTTCCTGTAGTTAGAATTAAACAAACACTGACCTTCCTCACAACAGGGAAACATGCATTTATCTGAATAATCTGACTGTAAGATGCCAATAAAGTTTGAATATCATCATACTGGTTTGGGAGGATGTGAATAAAGTGTAACAATTTTCAGTTTTGTATGGCATTATACTGTATATTGAAAAGTGTTCTACAACAATTCATTACCTACTAAATACCCATACACTTCAACCTCAGCAAGATTAATAATCTTCTGATTTCCAGGAATATGGACAATCACGTAACGTCCCTCCATCCCACCGCATGAGTAGTTGGCCATGGCTCCAGATGGAATAGCAGAAATTACAGCACATCTACAGACAGAGAGATAATCTGTTATCAGTTTCTGTTCATCTGAAGCTTTATTAATCAAAACAGTCAAAGAAAGCCTCACATGGTGTTGCTGTAAACGTCCAGGAAGTTCCCTACACGAATCACTGCCCCGTTTATCCTGCTATAATGATAGTCGGTCAGTCTGTTAGTGATGGCTACTCTGTTCACTCTGTACACTTTCATCAGATCCACTCTCCACCACGGGTCAGTCTCCGGGTTAGTGTCGGAAAAGCTGTCACGTACACCATCGACTGCATATCCGGCATATCCGGTCCCGTATGTGGACGAATGGGTGGATGTTTGCCCTAATGCTACGTTCTCTGGAAGAAGACCAGTAAAAATACAGTTTAATTAATTCTTGTTGAACATTAGGAAAGCGGGTCTTTAAAAGCATTTCATTGAAATAAAACGCCTTAGTGTTTTTATCTATTATCCTTATCTGGGGTTATCATCATTAACTAAAACTAAAACCATTAAAAAAAATTATTACTTGAAAAGAAATAAACAACTGCATAGTAGAAGTAATACAATAACTAAAACTTAAAAACTATAGACAAATATATAGTAAAACATATATATTACAAAAACAACAAAATTACTAAAACTTTCAAATTAGAGTGAAAACAGAAAATATAAAAATACTGGTGTTTTATGTGGTTTGGGAAGAAAAAGAGATAAGAGAAAGAGATAAGAGAAAAGAGAAAAAGATAAAAAAAGCCCCTGAAAACTAAATCCAAATAGCATACTAAAATTATGTCTGGCATATTACTGTTATATCTGGCAGTTCAAACAAAAATAATAGAATAAAGATTAAAACCTATTTGAAACCAGAGAGATCTTACCTTCTGCTCCATTCACCATTTCTTGAATCAATAAAAGCCCTGGGTAAAAAACAGATTCAAATGAGTTCACATAACCAGGTTCTGCAGCGCTGTGAATTAAAGTAAAACTTTTCTCCAAATAATTCACTTTAATATAGTCACTAATAAATCACACATCATCTGAATGATAAAGGCATTGTAAAACAGTGATCTGTGTATTAATGGCCAAGCTGGAGGAAACTACTGACACATCAACAATAATCTGCAGCATACAAAATACTGTCATCTGAAGTGTGACCAGAAGACGCTCCTGTGAATCACGACTTTCTGGAGAAATCATTTGCATACACAAATGATCACCGATTTCAAGATTTGTTTTGAAAAGCAGAATCAGAATAACAAAGTAACAAAAAACACTCCAGAGATCCAGTGATGAAGTGAATTTACAATCTATACATTGAGAGACATGCTTTTGAACCATGACAAAAGTAACATGCTTGGAAAGAAAATGTGCAGTAAATCCACAGCAGAGAGCGAGATGAGTGCAAACTATACTAGAAACATTGGTTGAAAACATTACTGAACGAAGTGGAAGATTACAGTGTTAATATTAGTGTGAATCTAGTAGAATAGCAGATGCAAGTATGTTGTAGTCTACTTTACCCAGTAAGATCCACAGGGACTTGAAGAGCTGCTTCATGGTTGATCAAAGGCGTCTGTCTTTCTTTAGTGATGGAGAGTGTGTGTGAGTTATATACGTTTAGAGGATGAGCCATTTAAATTTGCATCACATGATCAACCTTGTCTCTCCTCCTTTCTTTACAAGTCTTTACGGGATTACGAATCCCTCAATGGATATAATGGCTATCAGGTGCAGGAGTAATTGAATAATAATAATAAAAAATATATATTACAATAAAATATAGCAGCAAGCTATATTTCATTGGGTTTGATCAAAATATATGTGTTGTATGTGTGGAAATTTAGAATTTAAACAAGAATTTAGATTCTGTCACACATGGTTACGGAGTTATAAGCTAAAATGTAAATTTTCTTATTATAGTGCCACCTTGAGGTGGATTTTCAAAAGATTTGGTACATATGTTCATTTTCAGACAATATGCACATACAGGTGCTGGTAATATAATTAGAATATCATCAAAAAGTTGATTTATTTCAGTAATTCCATTCAAAAAGTGAAACCTGGATATTATATTCATTCATTACACACAGACTGGTATATTTCAAATGTTTATTTAATTTAATTGTGATGATTAAAACTGACAACTAATGAAAATCCCAAATTCAGTATCTCCGAAAATTAGAATATTACTTAAGACCAATACAAAAAAAGGATTTTTAGAAATGTTGGCAAACTGAAAAGTATGAACATGAAAAGTATGAACATCTACAGCACTCAATACTTAGTTGGGACTCCTTTTGCCTGAATTACTGCAGCAATGCGGCGTGGCATGGAGTCGATCAGTCTGTGGCACTGCTCAGGTGTTATGAGACCCCAGGTTGCTCTGATAGTGGCCTTCAGCTCTTCTGCATTGTTGGGTCTGGCGTATCGCATCTTCCTCTTCACAATACCCCATAGATTTTCTATAGGGTTAAGGTCAGGCGAGTTTGCTGGCCAATTAAGAACAGGGATACCATGGTCCTTAAACCAGGTAATGGTAGCTTTGGCACTGTGTGCAGGTGCCAAGTCCTGTTGGAAAATGAAATCTGCATCTCCATAAAGTTGGTCAGCTGCAGGAAGCATGAAGTGCTCTAAAACTTCCTGATAGACGCTGCGTTGACCTTGGACCTCAGAAAACACAGTGGACCAACACCAGCAGATGACATGGCACCCCAAACCATCACTGACTGTGGACACTTTACACTGGACTTCAAGCAACGTGAATTCTGTGCCTCTCCTCTCTTCCTCCAGTCTCTGTGACCTTGATTTCCAAAGGAAATGCAAAATTTACTTTCATCAGAGAACATAACTTTGGACCACTCAGCTGCAGTCCAGTCCTTTTTGTCTTTAGCCCAGGTGAGACGCTGTGTCTTGTTCAAGAGTGGCTTGACAAAAGGAATGCGACAGCTGAAACCCATGTCTTGCATACGTTTGTGCGTGGTGGTTCTTGAAGCACTGACTCTAGCTGCAGTCCACTCTTTGTGAATCTCCCCTACATTTTTGAATGGGTTTTGTTTCACAATCCTCTCCAGGGTGCGATTATCCCTATTGCTTGTACACTTTTTTCTACCACATATTTTCCTTCCCTTCACCTCTCTATTAACGTGCTTGGACAAAGAGCTCTGTGAACAGCCAGCCTCTTTAGCAATGACCTTGTGTGTCTTGCCCTCCTTGTGCAAGTTGTCAATGGTGGTCTTTTGGATTGTGTAGCCTACAGAACTGGACTGAGAGACCATTTAAAGGCCTTTGCAGGTGTTTTGAGTTAATTAGCTGATTAGAGTGTGGCACCAGGTGTCTTCAATATTGAACCTTTTCACAATATTCTAATTTTCTGAGATACTAATTTTGGGGTTTTCATTAGTTGTCAGTTATAATCATCAAAATTAAAAGGAATGAACACTTGAAATATATCAGTCTGTGTGTAATGAATGAATATAATATCCAAATTTCACTTTTTGAATGGAATTACTGAAATAAATCAACTTTTTGATGATATTCTAATTATATGACCAACACCTGTATACCCATTTTTTGTAAAGGTGGGCCATTCAAATATGCTGTAATTAGCCGCTGACATTTTTTAAAGCATACAAGTCATATTAGAGGATATGTTAGGACGTCCACCAAAAGGTGTATACAAATTTTCAACTTCATGGATCATACGGTTGCAGAGTTATAATGATTTTGTTTCACATGCCTGGGCTTAAGTGTGCTGAAACTGTGCTCGTGGGTGGTTTATGTTCTCTCTGAGAGCATGACCACGTCGGCACGTTGTTCGTCTTGCCTTTCTCATTAAGGTTTAAGTGATCAGCGTGCCGTGTGCCGTCGAGCTGCCGTCTGACAGCGCGGGTTGTCACGGCAACCCAGCTCGCGTCGTTCGGCGCTCTAGATGCGCGGTCGAGACTCAAGTGCCTCTAACGAGGTGGAGTCCGCTCGACTATGTCCCTATCTAGTTCTTCTTCTGGTACACCAGAAAAGGGCTACTTCTGTGTATAGCCAGGGTGACCGGAGGATTATAGTCAGGGCTTCCCCGCCCGGTAACCAATCCTTGTGGGGCCCCTCACTCCTCTATCGCATCGCAAACATGTTGAGACTCTGTTTGTGGGTGGTTATATTCTCTTATGAAAACATGACCACGTCAGCACGTTGTTCATCTTGCCTTTTTCATTAAGGTTAAGCGATCAGCGTGCTGTCTGCCATCGAGTTGGCGGCCACATTCACTGTCTCGCATGCCTGGCAGCTTCTGGATGGGATGCTGGTCATTCTCATGATGGACCTAGCATTTCATTTGGGGCTCCAGGAGAGGATTAGACGTTGATCACTGCATCAGAGAGAGGGTTGTTACGCTCTGGAAATGAAGATAATCCAGGTTTACACTGGGGGCGCAGTGCAACGCGTAATCGCCTTGCCCCGCCCCCGTGCCTTCCCGGATGTGTGTGAAAAACTTTTTGCAGTATGGAAGCATTTTGGTGCCAATATGGCAAGCCAGACGTAGCAAAAGCTGCAAAAAGTATTTCCTCTCTCACTACCCTCAATGATGGGGTGGCAGTGCTACTGCAGACCGCCTGTTCCCTGCATGTGACAGCTACCCTGCAAAAAAAATAAAAAAATAGTAGAAGGCCAAAACAGTCATAATGCATGAGGATAGTTCTAAGTCGGAGTTGAGCTGCTCCTGGTGACTGACCGACACTATGCCTTGCCACCCTCTTTCTTCGCCAGCGGTAGCCTGATGTGCTCGAGGCCACGCCTATGCCGTCTCACTCATCCCCTGCCGATCGGTGGAGTCAGGTTAGTGTTGCACTGCACACTCAGACCCCACTTCAGGCCGCTATGCCGTCCGGGTCGGGTCCCTGCATTCCGCCGTGCTGTCCCACCTTGGGTACCTCTGTCGTGCCGTTGGTCCCGCTTGTACGGTGTCTGGGAGTCTGGCTAGCGCTTCCCAGCCCATCTCGCTGGCTCATCGTTACCATCAGATTCGGCAATGCAACTTAGTTCACCCGGGGTCCCCCAGCCTTCAACAGGCAGAGATTGCAGTCCTACTGGCGAAGGACGCAATTGAGCCGATCCCTCCAGCCGATATGAAGACCGACTTCTACAGTCCGTACTTCATTGTACCCAATATAAGCGGTGGGTTACGACCTATCTTGGACCTGCGTCTCCTGAACCGGTCCCTTCACAGGCTGCCGTTCAAGATGCTTATGCAGAAATGCATTTTCAAGCAAAGCCGTCCCCAAGATTGATTTGCAGCGATCGGACGTGTACTTTCATGTCTCGACCGTTTCTTCGCTTTGCGTTCAAGGGACGGGCATATAAGTACAAAGTCTTACCCTTCGGGCTGGCTCTGTCGCCCCGTGTCTTCACAAAGTCGTAGGCAGTGTTGGGGAGTAACGGAATACATGTGCCGGCGTTACGTATTCAGAATACAAATTATGAGTAACTGTATTTCGTTACAGTTACAATTCAAATAGTTGGTATTTAGAATACAGTTACATTGATGAAATCGATGGATTACATGACGATACTTCTCCGTTTCACGAGTTTATTCGCTCTCTAAATAAATTAAGGCAACTCCATGCATTTCCCAGAAGCCCCAATATGAAAACGAAATAATGTGCGGTTTGCGTGATCAGCCACAATGGAGTCGGAAGAGGAGCAGCGGGAGCTAGAGGTAGAGATGGAGCAGGAGCAACAAAGCCAGGGCAAGAATGCGTTTCTATCTTGGAAATTCAAACAGCATTTCGCATTAAAGAAAGAGAAGGGAGAACAAATATAACTGTGCAGTGCAACCTCTGCTTGCAAGCAACCATCCTCCTTTCAGCGTCCAAAGACTCCACCTCCAACCTGCAGAAGCATCTTAAAGTTATTATTATAATTTTTTTAATTAGCCAGGGGTAGTCGTCTGCTGTAGTTTTACTGGTCACCTTGCTATTTTATAGTTGTATCAGGTAGGCTACTAGCTAAGGATATGCAATATGAAACCGAAAACGCGACACTCAGATCCACGAACCTGTGTCGCGTGTGAGTTATCCTTCCCGTCCAGATCCAATGCTAACACATCTTTAAATTTCTATTAGTATTATTTGAAGTTAACATTATAAAATACGTAGACCTACACCACAAAACTAGTTGAGGAATAATTCTTTAAAATTGAGCAATTCCAGGACGTAATCATTTGCAGTCAAAATTTAATTCCAATATATTGAAATGTCTGTTTATATACCCATACCCCCTTAATAAAGGAGTCCAGACATTAGAAAAATATCTGTATACACATGCGTTTTATATTTAATATGGGAAATAAACATGCGTGACACAACAAATATTTAACTTTTAGTCCAAATATGTTTTAATAGGCTACCTCTGTGAATTAGGCTACACTGCGAAAACCAAAAGTAAAACCCACACCGGATGAAGAAGGGTTGGCTCTCCACAGAACATAAAATATTCATTTTATTTTATTTTTCTTGTTGGCATTTATGAGGAAAAACAGTGTTACGCGGAGGTGACCACTCCGTAAAAGCGGCACTAAAAGACTGCTTTAAAACTTCCACAGAGACATCAAACAGATGCACAAAGCCTTTCTTTAAAGTGAATTTCGATTTGTATTAATTGTATCTAAATTTGAATCAATGTTTCATCAACCAATTGCCTGGATTTAAAAAATAAGAAGTAATTATAACAGACAATAGATATCACGGCACAGAGGCGCCAGCGCGTGAACTGGGGCTCGTCTCATAAATGAACCGAAACTCAGCGTATAGGCTAGCCTACTTGCCTCACAGACATGTCTACTATTAAACAGAACAATTCATAACAAAAGAAAACAGACTGCTCTCTGTTTATGTAATCCGTATGAAATGTGCATTTCTCTCCGGCGCGTTCACTAGGCTGCTGCGAAGATCGCGAGTCAGCATCGTCAACTTCATCTTTGCAGCCGACACTAACATATTCAATCGTTACGTTTGCCGGTTCTTTGTGACAGCTTTTAGGTGCTTTATTGGCAGCGCCACCCTTACATGTTACATGTACGAGTCACCACATCACCGCAGCGGTGACCGCAACATACAGTCTTTGTTCTTCTATAGCAAATTATAATATATTGCACTTTCAGGGAGACATGGGCCTATAACACATTCAGCCAGTTGGAACATGCAGAAATACACACCAGCATAGGCCTGTTTAATACGCAGGATGTGAAGACCGCATTCCTACACTTATAAAATGCAATTCAATGTGGAAGTAATCCAAGTATTCAGAATACGTTACTCAGATTGAGTAACGTAACGGAATACGTTACAAATTACATTTTTGGGCATGTATTCTGTATTCTGTAACGAAATACGTTTTGAAAGTATCCTTCCCAACACTGCGTGTAGGGCACTGGATGTGGCAGGAACCGTGGCGTTTTCCATGGGATCCCAATTACGTCGTCACGTCTAGGTTACGTCGAACGTGGGCGACTGAAAGGGAACGTCTCGGTTACTAATGTAACCCCCGTTCCCTGAAGGAGGGAACGGGAGACGTAACGTCCCGTTGCCACGGTTACTGACCATCGCTGTACGGCCGAACATGTCTCGCCTCCTCAGCGTAAAACAATATGCGAAGCACCTGCTGCTCGTTATATGCTCACGCTGCAAGCAGAGCAACTGATGCAATTATCGCATGCCAATGTGCATTGGCTCATTTTAATACTCTCGAAGTAGATTCATCTCTCAAGGCGATCCCAATTACGTCATCATGTCGTCGTTGCGTCTCCCGATCCCTCCTTCAGGGAACGAGGCTTACATTAGTAACCGAGACGTTCTTCAGTCATCAGTCACGCTGAGGTGTTCCTCAAAGTGTCTCGGGACGTGTGTCACGACCGCTAGTTTCCCCGTTCACACACAAAGGTCGAGCTCTCCCGAATACTGACGGGTTCTGGAACTACAAATCCCACCATGCTTCACTCAGGCACTGATTACACCCTCACCTGTGGATAATGATCACGCTCACAGCTGCACCTCATCCCCAGCCTTATATATTCTCACGCTCACTGCTTGGTCACTGCGAAGTATTGTTTCACCATTGTGTTCAATTCCAAGCGCTTTCCCCGATTGTGATCCTGCCTGTGTGTTTGACCAACTGCCTGTTCTCTGGATCTTCTCCTGTCTGCCGCCTGCCCACTGACCCTACTGCCTGTTCTCTGGATCTTCTCCTGTCTGCTGCCTGCCCACTGACCCTACTGCCTGTTCTCTGGATCTCATCCTGTCTGCTGCCTGCCCAGATCTCCTGCCGGGTATCCTTTATGCTACTGTCTGTTCTATTCCATTGATTCTCGCTGGTACTGGACCCTTGCCTGTTAACTCTGCTTTTCCTCAATAAACTGTTGCAAATGGATCTGACTGTATCTGATGACTCACAACAGAATACTTCGCCGGACGAAGATCCAGCAACGGTATCTACGTGGTCAGCCGCTTATTCTGCTCAAGCCAATCAGCTCGCGGCTCACCATCACCAGTTAAACCACTTAACCACGCTAACTGAGGAGTTAATTAAAGCGGTCCGAGCGTTACAAACCTCATCCGCCGACTCATCTTCGGGGTCCGTGCCTCCTTCCGCGCCGTGCGCTCCTGAGCCTCAACCCTCCGCGGGTTCAAACCCCCGTCTTGCTCTTCCCGAGAAGTACGACGGAAACCCAAGTAATTGCAAGGGTTTTATCCTCCAGTGCACAATGTATCTGGCCCAACAACCCATGTCTCATCCCACTGATGACAGCAAAATCGCCTTAGTATTCTCGCTGCTCACCGGTCGCGCCCTCGATTGGTTCACAGCAGTATGGCGACCGGATGGTTCCTCCTTCCCCACCTTTGCTGATTTCCTTCAGAAGTTTCGGGCGGTCTTCGAACATTCCAAGGAGGGTAAGGGAGCGGAGGACCGTCTCCTGGAAATCGTGCAGGGTCGGTCAACAGCCGCTGATTATGCTCTCGAATTCCGCACCCTCGCGGCTCAGACGGACTGGACCGACAATGCATTGAAGGTGGTCTTCCGGCGAGGCTTAAACCATGAGCTGCAAGCCGAGCTGGCCTGTCGCGATGAGGGAAAGGACCTTGATCAATTCATTCACTTATCTATCCAAATAGACCACCTCATGCGAGCTCGTCGTCCCGGCCAGCGACTTATGTCTTCCATCCGCAACTTTCCCTTCCCTCGAGGTTCTCACTCTGCGTCTACAGAGACCAGCGAACCCATGCAGATAAATACCTCCCGCCTGACTCCAGAGGAGAAGGAGAGAAGAAGGTCTCAGAATCTATGTCTGTACTGCGGAGGGGCTGGCCACTTTCGTCTCCACTGTCCCACACGACCACCTCTGAGAGATGTAGCAACGGTGAGTCTAACTATTGATTCTCTCAATCCCAATTCCTGTGTCTCTGTACCCCTTGAGTTCATGATTAATGGCCAAGCAGTGTTTACGTCCGCCTTAATTGATTCTGGGGCCGCTGGGAACTTCATGTCCCGAGATTATGCCATGCGTCACAAGATTGCTCTGATTCCCTGTTCTTGTCCCCTCGCAGTCGAAGCAGTCGATGGGCGGCCGCTAGGCTCTGGCCTGGTCACCCACATCACTCAGGAAGTTCGCATGCAGACTGGTGCCCTTTACCGTGAGACCATTCAATTTTTCGTATTACATGCTCCACACACACCTGTTATTCTGGGCCTGCCCTGGCTTCGTAAGCACGATCCTCATATCCAATGGGCAACTGGTCAAATCATCTGCTGGGGGAGGAACTGTCATACTACCTGTCTCACCACTGTTACACCCTTACCAGTCCTGAGTATCACTGAGCCCCAAGAGTACACTATTACGAATCATCTTCCATCTGTATATCACGATCTGTCAGAGGCTTTCAGCAAAACGAAGGCTTCAAGGCTTCCTCCTCACCGCGCCAATGATTGTGCCATTGATCTGGTGCAGGGGCTGTTACTCCCAGGGGTCGCATCTTCCCGCTCTCTCAACCTGAGACCGAGGCCATGTGAAGATATATCGAGGAGGAATTGGTGAAAGGCTTCATTCGGCCTTCAACGTCCCCTGCATCGGCAGGTTTTTTCTTTGTTCAGAAGAAAGACGGCGGTCTCCGACCCTGCATTGATTATAGAGCTCTCAATGACTGCACGACCAAATTCTGCTACCCACTACCCTTAGTGCCTGCCGCCCTGGAGCTCCTTCGCAAAGCCAGAGTCTACACCAAACTGGATCTGCGGTGTGCCTATAACTTGATCCGCATTCGCGAGGGAGACGAGTGGAAAACCGCTTTTTCCACCTGCACGGGGCACTATGAATATCTAGTTATGCCATTCGGCCTGGCGAACAGTCCAGCAGTCTTCCAGTCCTTTATCAACGAGGTATTTCGGGATATGCTCCATCGAACTGTCATCGTCTACATTGATGACATCCTAGTTTATTCAGACAACTTAAAAGACCACATTCTTCACGTCCGGGCAGTCCTCCAGAGACTCATTCAGCACCAACTTTACGCCAAGATTGAGAAGTGCGAATTCCACCAAACCTCTACCACCTTCCTAGGCTATGTCATCAGTCCCGAAGGCGTGGCTATGGATGAGGGTAAGGTCAAGGCCGTTGTAGAGTGGCCGCAACCCACCACTCTGAAGGCGTTACAACGGTTCCTTGGGTTTGCGAACTTCTACCGACGCTTCATCAGGAACTTCAGCACGGTGGCTGGGCCTCTGACCTCGCTGGTGCGGAAGAACACAGTACGTCTCCCTTGGAATAAGGACGCAACCCACGCCTTCAACCAACTCAAACACCGATTCACTACGGCTCCCATCCTGCACCACCCAAATCCGGAGTTACCGTTTGTAGTTGAGGTGGACGGCTCCAACACGGGCTTGGGCGCCATCTTGTCCCAACGGCAAGGATCTCCCTCCAAGTTGCACCCCGTCGCCTACTACTCCAGGAAGCTCAATGCAGCAGAGCGGAACTATGACGTGGGTGATCGGGAACAGCTGGCTATGAAGGCCGCTTTCGAGGAGTGGCGGCACTGGCTGGAGGGGGCCTCACATCCCTTCACGGTATTTACGGATCACAAAAATCTAGAGTACCTCCGTACAGCCAAGAGGTTGAATCCCAGACAGGCCAGATGGTCTTTGTTCTTCAGTCGGTTTCAGTTTACGGTCACTTACCGTCCCGGGTCAAAGAATACTAAAGCAGATGCAATGTCTCGCCAGCACGACCCGGACCTGACCTTCCAGTCCCCTGAAACCATCCTGAACCCCGACCTTGTTCTCTGCCCAATCCAGTGGGATATCGAGACCGAGCTCAGCCAGGCCAACGCCCAGGAAGAAGTTCCCCCAGAATGTCCTCCAGATAAGGTTCACGTCCCCGAGACGTTCCGAAGACGAGTCATGGAACACGTACATGCTCTTCCCAGCTCTGGGCACCCAGGAATAACGGCAACCATCCAACTCCTTCAAAATCACTATTGGTGGTCCACGTTAGTCCACGATGCCACCCAGTTCGTCCAACAGTGCCAAAACTGTAACGCCCAGAAGGCGTCTCGACTACTGCCCGCCGGTCTACTTCAACCACTTCCAATTCCACAGCGCCCCTGGTCACATATCGCTGTTGACTTTGTCACCGACTTGCCCTCTTCCAACGGTTACACCACCATCCTCACTGTGGTAGACCGTTTCTCTAAGGCCTGCCGCCTAATCCCACTCACCAAACTTCCCACTGCCCTACAGACGGCCGAACACCTCTGCAACTCAGTGTTCCGGTTCTACGGGCTGCCCGACGATATCGTATCCGATAGGGGTCCCCAATTCACCTCTCGAGTCTGGGCAGCCTTCTTCCAAATGCTTCAGGTTAATGTAAGCCTCACGTCCGGGTACCATCCCCAGGCCAATGGACAAGTCGAGCGCCTCAACCAGGAGATCATTCGGTTCCTTCGATCCTACTGCCACCTTCATCAGGAGGATTGGAGTCGGTACTTAATGTGGGCTGAGTACGCCCAGAACTCACTTAGAAAACCTTCTACGGGACTGACTCCTTTCCAATGTGTCCTCGGATTCCAACCACCCCTGTTCCCATGGTCCGGCGAACCAACGAATGTCCCATCTGTGGAGGATTGGTTAAAACGCAGTGAGGAGACATGGAACCTTGCACACACTCACCTCCAACGGGCCATCAACCGCTGCAAGAGACAGGCCGACCGACACCGCCGACCCAACCCGGAGTATCGGCCTGGTCAATGGGTCTGGCTCTCCACTCGAGACCTCCGTCTTCGGCTCCCCTGCAAAAAGCTCAGCCCGAGATATGTGGGTCCTTTCAAGATCCTTCGGCAGATCACCCCAGTGTCATATCGGCTTGCCCTGCCTAATCACCTCCGCATTGCTCCTACCTTCCATGTCTCGCTGCTCAAGCCAGCCACAGGGCCTATCGAGGGAGGAGAGGAGAGAGCCGCAGATTTGACTCCGCAATCCCTCTTGGTGGAGGGTGAAGAGACCTATCTAGTGCACGAGCTCTTAGACTCCAGGCGCCGGGGTGGCTGTCTACAGTATCTCGTTGACTGGGAGGGGTTTGGTCCAGAGGAACGATCGTGGGTCAACGCCAAAGATATTCTGGATCCCACGCTTACCCAAGAGTTCCACCTAAACCACCCAACAAGACCGGCCCCACGACCACGTGGTAGACCCCGTCGTCGCCAACATTCTCGCGCCGGGAGTCGCTCGCATGGAGGGGGCTCTGTCACGACCGCTAGTTTCCCCGTTCACACACAAAGGTCGAGCTCTCCCGAATACTGACGGGTTCTGGAACTACAAATCCCACCATGCTTCACTCAGGCACTGATTACACCCTCACCTGTGGATAATGATCACGCTCACAGCTGCACCTCATCCCCAGCCTTATATATTCTCACGCTCACTGCTTGGTCACTGCGAAGTATTGTTTCACCATTGTGTTCAATTCCAAGCGCTTTCCCCGATTGTGATCCTGCCTGTGTGTTTGACCAACTGCCTGTTCTCTGGATCTTCTCCTGTCTGCCGCCTGCCCACTGACCCTACTGCCTGTTCTCTGGATCTTCTCCTGTCTGCTGCCTGCCCACTGACCCTACTGCCTGTTCTCTGGATCTCATCCTGTCTGCTGCCTGCCCAGATCTCCTGCCGGGTTTCCTTTATGCTACTGTCTGTTCTATTCCATTGATTCTCGCTGGTACTGGACCCTTGCCTGTTGACTCTGCTTTTCCTCAATAAACTGTTGCAAATGGATCTGACTGTATCTGATGACTCACAACAACGTGTAACGGGAATCTTAGTTTCAGCTCAAAACAAGAATAAATATCTGCCAATAAACTTAATTCAAAAGGAAAACAGATTTGTGTCCTTGCCCAACAAAAACTCACTTAATTTTGATAAACAAAACTTAATATCCTTAAGTCACTTCACTTCTCCAGTAAATGTGTTCTGATTTAAGTTTATTTAGATATTTTTACTGGAAAACACAAAGGTTTTTTTTTTTTTTTTTTGCAGTGTAAAGAGAAATTGGGATGTCCTTTAAGCTGTGCATTGTTTATATATAACTCGACTTTTAAGAAACTACAAACTTTAAACTGTTACAAGCTACTGTGATCAAGGAAGGTGAAATGTGCCACCAAAACTTTTTTTTTTTAAATGTTGCCTTTTTTTGTCATGTTCTTCCTATAAAAGTATACACATTGAATTGCTTTTTGTTTCTGTTCTTGTAAGTATTGTGTCACTTCTAGGTGTAACAAACATAAATCATTAACAGCTAATAATTCATCACAAAGCTGCAACACAGAACAAATGTTACAATAGACAAATACAATATAGTTAATATCGCCATCTGGACGCGCTCAGTTACTGGTTATTTTCATGCTCAGCGATGACATTTAAATAAAGAAACAAAGTTGAATGGAAATCAGTGCCTGTGTGTCTGACACATTTTGCATCTGAAACAAAATGACGGAAACATTTTGCATCTTTAAAACAACACAAGGTTTTGCATGAATTGGTCATAAATGATTTCCTCTAACAAACATTGTTTACAAACAAATAAACTGCACTGGAACACATATAACTACATTATAACAATAAAAAAATAAAAAAAAATGTGTAAAACTACACAGACATATGTTTATAAAGCCTGCTAAGTGTGATCCATATCATATGACCTTAAAATGCAATAATAAGTCAGTTTTACCAAGAATTCACCTTTGAATTATTTTTCCCTATCGGTCAGTCACTACAACGTAGGTCATGACTGACCAATAGGAATCTCGCTAGAGAGGCCAATCTACTTCGCGTGAAACTAAAACAAGCCAATACAGATTGGCGTGCAATCATTTGCAACAGCTGTGCAGCCTCGCAGTGCGGGTATTCAACAAGCAGCTGCTGCGATTGCACACTAGCTTTTTGCTTCGGAGCCAAACACTTCGATGCCTCTGCTTCAGTTGAAAGTGAAACCAACTTCTACGAGCCTTTCTGAACCTCTCCTTCCCGGTGCGGGCGTGACAGCACGACAGCGCGAGCAGTCTCTCTCTCTCTCTCTTTCTCTTTTTTTTTGTTGTTTTAAAACTGAGCAAAAAAAAAAGAGCTGTTTTAACAGCTGGTGAGGTGCGCTTCGAGCGCTCAAAAGCTGTTGTAACAGCTAGTAAGGTGCGCCTTAGAGCGCTCAAAAGCTGTTATAGCGGCTGGTAAGACCTCCAACAAAAGAGATTCAGCGCACAGACGGGTGCACATTCCCATCTGTGATCGCTGTGACTGTTCCCCTGTGTGTTTCAGCACCAGTGAGAGTAGTTCCTAAAAGAGCTTACACAAATAGTTTGCGTCTTTTTCAAGATGACGTTCTATCTGTGTGTTTCTGGATGCGGTCGTTACCTGGGGTCGCGGGATGGTCACGATCGCTGCCTCGTGTGTCTGGGCCTCAAACATGCACAGGCAGCGTTCGTGGATGAGTCATGTACCCATTCTGGGAAGATGACCATCTCGGAGCTACGGTCGAGACTCTTCTTCCTGCAAAGGGGCGGAGTCCCCGTGCCTACGCCTCGTTCCAACCCCCCTCCGCTCCCTGCGACGACCAGATGTCGATGGCTGCATTGGAGGGTGGGTCAGACCTCTCCGCGGACGACGGCTCAGAGCCGCTGCCTCCTTCGGGTGTGTCAGCAGTGTCCGAGTCGGACCCGGAGATGATGGCCATGCTTTCCCGGGCCGCCAACAGGATCGGGCTCGTGTGGAACCCTCCACCGTGTCCCGGGCCCTCGAGGTTGGACGATTGGTATCTCGGGGTAGCGCGCGCTGGTTCTCAGCAACCCACCCCAGTGCCTTTCTTCCCGGAGGTGCATGAGGAGCTCACAGGGACGTGGACGGCACCTTTTACTGCCAGAAACCGTCTCGGTGGCTCCTCCTCCCTCACCACCCTTGATGGCGGGGCAGCTAAGGGATACACACGTATCCCGCTGGTGGAGCGGGCCGTTGCTATGCAACTGTACCCTAACTCCACTTGACGTGGAGAACCGTGTCTTCCTTCCCGGGCCTGTAAGTACTCGTGGGACCTAACCGGCAAGGCTTACAAGGCCTGTGGGGAACCTGCCTCTGCCATGCACGCGCCATGGCGTTGCTGCAGGTTCATCAGGCCAAGGCACTGAAGGACCTGCACGAGGGTCGTCACGATCCGGAACCAGGTAATGCCCCATGGAACCAGGTAAGTACTGCACAGCACACTCAGACCCCGCTACGGGCTGCCTCCCAGAGAGAGCCTCCCGAGCCGCGTCCCTGTGTTCCACCTCGCTGCCCCACTCCGGGTACGGCTACGGTCCCTTTGGTCCCGCTTGTACGGCCTCTGCGAGCCTGGTTAGCGCTCCCCAGTCCGTCTCGCTGGCTCATTCGAACCTTCAGGCTCGGCTATGCGATTCAGTTCGCCCGGCGTCCCCCCAAGTGGAGTCACTTCACTACAGTGAGAACAGCCAATGCCCATGTCTTGCGTGCGGAGATCGCAGTCCTACTGGCGAAGGATGCGATAGAGCCGGTCCCTCCAGCCGATATGAGGTCAGGGCACTACAGTCCCTACTTCATTGTACCCAAGAAAGGTGGTGGGTTACGACCGATCTTGGATCTGCGAGTTTTGAACCGGAGCCTCCACAAGCTACCGTTCAAAATGCTCACGCAGAGACGCATTTTCGAATGCATCCGTCCCCGAGATTGGTTTGCAGCGATCGACCTGAAGGACGCATACTTTCACGTCTCGATTCTTCCTCGACACAGGCCGTTCCTGCACTTTGCGTTCGAGGGTCGAGCATATCAGTACAAAGTCCTACCCTTCGGGCTGTCCCTGTCCCCCCGTGTCTTCACGAAAGTCCTCAACTGTCTCGACGACTGGCTCATATTAGCACACTCTCGAGATCAGCTATGCGAACACAGGGACCTAGTGCACAGGCACCTCAGCCAGTTGGGTTTTCAGGTCAACTGAGAAAAGAGCATACTCTCCCCTGTGCAGAGGATCTCTTATCTCGGTATGGAGTTGGATTCGGTCGCTCAGACAGCGCGCCTCACAGAGCAGCGTGCTCAGTCGGTGCTGAACTGCTTGAACACGTTCAAAGGCAGGACAGCGGTCCCACTGAAATTCTTTCAGAGGCTCCTGGGGCATATGGCAGCAGTAACAGCGGTAACCCCGCTCGGCCTGCTTCATATGAGACCGCTTCAGCACTGGCTTCACGGCCGAGTCCCGAGATGGGCATGGCATCACGGCACTCACCGGCTGGCAATCACACCAGCGTGTCGCCAGACCTTCAGCCCGTGGTCAGACCCCTTGTTCCTGCGGGCAAGAGTCCCCTTGGAACAGGTGTCCAGGCATGCTGTGGTATTCACAGATGCCTCTGCCACCGGCTGGGGTGCCACGTACAACGGGCATGGAGTGTCAGGGGTGTGGACGGACCCCCAGCTGCATTGGCACATCAATTGCCTCGAGTTGCTAGCAGTACATCTCGCTCTGAGCCAGTGTTAATTTCGTTGACGAAGACGACGACGAAAAATGTTCGTTAACGACATTTTTTTCTGTGACTAAGGCGAGACGTTGACAAGCTAAACTAATATCTGATGACTAAAACTATAACGAAATGTATGCCGTTTAATTGTTAACGAGACGAGACAGGACTAGATGTTAATTTAGAAATATCGGACATTCAAAATACATGAAGTCTTCTTCATCATCATAGGCTGTCTTTCATGTGCTTCCCCTGCTGTGTATCTCAGGCAGGCAGCCGCAGCTGACGTCACGGGTACGCGTAGTCTAGGTTACCAAAACTCAAACTTGCAAGCTCGCTGCAACAACGGCTTCAGCATTAGGAAGGAAAAGAAGAATCGACATATGGAAGCATTTCATTTACAATTCATCTGAAGGGAAGACATTGTGCAATGTCACAGTCACAGAAGAACACGGAGAAAAGCCCTGTGGCTATAAATTATGCGGAAAGAATACAACAAACTTAAAAAGGCATCTGAAATCACATCACCCTGCTGTTTATGCATCCTCCGTCACGGTAAGTAAACTAACTTTGTAGAATCTTATATAAAAACTTTTCTTAACGTTAGTTCAGTGTTACTGAATGTGTCAACATAGTCATAGGTAAATTCGGTAGCAATGTTGGCTTAGCCAAGTAACGTTAGCGATATTTTTCTTGCAAAATACGTTTTAGCTGTCTGTTAACTAAGTTAGCTATCTTGTGATAGCAAATGTTAATACAATTCAATTTACATGTATTTGTATAGCACTTTTCTCAATGCTTTTTCTTAATTTCTTAATTTAAAAATACACATGTCATGCAATGTCAAAAGCTAAAGCTGTTTTGAAACCATATGTATTATGAAAAGAGCTATAAATACATGCACACTGAATTAACGTTATAGACATTTGAACTAATATTAGCTAATACAAGTTAGCTAACTTAGTGTTATCTTGGAGTGATTTGTTATCATAGGTGACTGTGTGAAAGTAATGGCCATTTCAGAAGATAGATCAACTTCAAGATAATAGAAATCTATAATTAATATTAATATTATGTTTAATTTCAGTTATTTTGCAGCTTTTGACAGGTGCACACAGGAGTGGGGAATACCAATAAACAAGATTCTAACTGTAATAACTGATAATGGAAGCAACATGGTTGCAGCATTCAAAAATAATGAACAGGATGACCACAGTAGTAGCAACGAGGAAGAATCCCAGGATGACAGTGAAGAAGACTCTGAGAATGTCGAAGACCAATGGCAAGTTATTTTAGCTTATAGTTGATGCTGATAACATTTTTAGTACTGTACCAGCCTACATTGTGTCTGTCAGTGAGCAATGGTTAATATATGACATTATGTTGCTCATGGCAATTTAATTTCCTGTAGAGGATTAATAAGGTCTCTGTCCTTTTCTCTCTGTTTTTTTTTACCTAGGTTTGGAGCCCTTGAGAGGATGCCCTGTGTCGTGCATACATTGCAACTAGTGGTGAACATAATTCAGAAAGAAGAATGTGTCAAACGCCTCCTAGACAGAGTTCGACTTCTTGTCAGGCTCTTCCGCAAGTCATCCGTGGCAACAGAGCAACTGCTGAAGTTGTCTGGTCTCACTCTGATCAAAGACTGCCCCACTAGGTGGTCTTACTGATTTGAAGGACTCACTGACTCAAGTAGCTGATAGGATGGGCTGGGATAGTTTGCTGCCAAGTGATTGGCAAAGGATAACTACACTCAAAGATCTGCTTCTCCCCTTTGCTGAGCACACCCAGATGCTCCAGAGTGATACAATGTCCTTATGCCTGGTGGTGCCTGCCCTCCTGGACCTGAGTGCTCACCTATCTGAGTTTTCCCAGGCCAATGTTACTAGTCACAAGGACTTAACTTCTCTGGCAAAGAAGATGAAGGCCAACCTCGACCAACGCTTCAGTTGCTTCCTTAATCCCAGTGATTCAAAGTTCTCACCCCTCGCTATTGCAGCATGCTTCCTCGATCCAACGGTCTCAGCTGATGCACTCATTGAAAATGACGACGAACACATTCAAGAGCTACTGAGTAGAGCAGAAAATTACATTGCTCAAATGGTGTACCCTGTAATACTGGAGGAGGAAGCTGTTGAAAAGGAGGTAGAAGATGAGAGATGTGAGGAAAATGAGCCACAGGCAAAGCGACCCAGATTTAGATTTCTAAGTACAAAAGTAAGTGTAAACCGGCCATCTCCTAGCCACTGCCACACAAAGCTCACTGTCAGGCAGGAAATTAAAAAATTCAAGGAGCAGCTGTCACAGCCCATAAACGAAGGGACTGCCTTTGACTTTTGGGCTGCACATGGCTCTACCTATCAGCTTCTAAAACCCCTGGCCCAAGACCTTCTCTCTGTGCCTGCATCTCAGGCATTTGCTGAAAGAGTTTTCAGTATCACAGGTGACCTGAGTCAGGGCCGTCGGAATCGAGCCAGGTTGATTTTGGAAAGAGGCACTTTTCTAAAAATGAATCGGTGTCAGTAGCCTGCCAAAAGGCCGAATGTTCTTACTACTATTGATATCCTAGTTTGCTTTAAGATGTCACCTTTGTGCTGATGTTAGGCGACGTTTATCTTGTTGGCACTTGTGCACTTTCAACTTTTTTTATTTGTAGGTAGCAGAAGATTTTAAAGCAAGAATTGTGTTCCAGTAATTTTTTGCTAATTATTACCTCTGCCAATAACTTTTCACTGGCACACTTTTGACCCATGTAGGGTATAAAAAGGAAGATTTAACAAACCTAAATTTGTTAATATAAGGCTCTCTTAGCCTGTAACTTTTTTGTTTAAGATTTCAAATGTTATTTTGCCTCCAAATGTGTACAGCCTTAATGGTTTTATGGTAACGCTTTAGATTACAGCCCGGAAAGTAATGCGTAATTAAAGCGATTTTACAGTGTAACCTTCGGTAATTATAGTGTACCTATAACGTACTTACAATATAAGTATAAGGGAACAATATTTTAAGTTTGGGGAATAAAGGGGTAATTACCAGGATAATTAAAAAAATATTTATACTGTAAGTATTATAGAACTAAGGGGTACTTATTCTACTATTATGATATAACAATCTTACATTTGGGAGCAATTTACTGCATACCTTTTTGTAATAATGGTGAACCAGTACATACTGTAAAGCCTTTTTAAAAATTACAGGGTACATATCTATGCATTTGTAAAGTAATCTTTTTTAACAAAATGCACTGAAAACGAAAACTATTGCAAATTTTGCTTAAATATTGGAGATAGATATTCTTGTTTCATGGTGGTGCTTGTTACCCCCTTGTTCCATGTAGTTACTGGGTAAGTGTGACATTGCGGGCTGTAAATTAAAGTGGTGCTTGTTACCCTCTTGTTCCATGTAGTTACAGGGTAAGTACAATAAAAATGCATACACAATCTTATATCACTGATTCAGAAACCTTTATTTATTATACAAGCACCACTTACCCTGTAACCACATCAAACAAGATATATTTACCAGTATTTACAAAAAATTGCAATAGTCTTAGCTTTTCTAGCCTTGAAACATGTTAGCCCAAACTTAAACATCTGCACTTTAAGCGATAAAAAAAAAGAAATATTATATGCACAGATATGTACCCTGTCATTTTAAAAAAGACTAAACAGTATGTATTGGTACACAATTATAACAGAAAGGGAGCAATTACACAGTATGTACTCATTGCTCCCAAATGTAAGATTGTTCTATCATAATAGTAGAATAAGTACCCCTTAGTTATATAATACTTAGAGTATAAATATATTTTTTTAATTCTCCTGGTTGTTACCCCTTTATTCCCCAAACTTAAAATATTGTTCCCTCATACTTACATGAAATTACTTTATAGGTACACTATAATTACAGAAAGTTACACTGTAAATTCCTCTTAATTACACAGTACTTTTCGGGCTGTAATCTAAAGTGTAACCGGTTTGATTACATTATGTTTAAAAATACTGTAATTGAATGAACAGAACAATACACTGTAAAAAAAAAATCGTAAAAAAGCGGTCAATGACTGGCAGCTGCGGCTGCCAAACAAAAACCGTAAAAATAAAGTAAAATATCGTAATTTAAATGAAATGCAAAAAACTTTTACACAAATTTTCCTTACATTTTTTACAGAAAAACACTGTTATTTTACAACTATTTCCTGAATTATTACGATCAAACACCTTCATTGTAAAAAAATCCCATAAAAAAACAGTCAAATGACTGTCAGCAACGGCTGCCATACAAAAACCATAAAATTAATGTAAAATATCTTAATTTAAATAAGTGCAAAATACTTTTACAGAAATCTTCATTAATCTTTTTTAACAGAAACACACAGTTAAAACACAGTTACTTCACATTTATTTTCTGATTTATTTACTGAAAAACACGCAGTTAATTACATGCATGATTTGCTTTGACTATATACGTCACTACATCAGCAACTACACAGTTACTGTCAGTTAAATAAAGAAACATGCAGCATGTCATCAGTTTCATTTGCTCATCCTGGACTGAAGCTCAGGCTCTACTCTTCAACACAATGGTGACACACGAAAAACACCATACAGAAACACTTTAAACCCCAACAGAACATTAAACACTACCAGATCTCTCAGGATCTAAGCATCTTTGCTTATTACAATCCAGACTTTATTTCTTTCATACTAACATTATTATTGAGAATTAAAAGAGGTTTAGAAGTTGAAGCTTTATTGAAAAGAATAAAGTTTGATGTCACCATGATGGAGATCAGTGTTTGCTTTAGTTGGGCTCTTGAACTTTTCATGTTGAACTTTAATGTTTCTCTGCCTGCATTAACTGTGTGTCTCTGATGCATATTTCTTATGGTAAGAGTCTAAGAGAAACTCAGATCGGATAATGTTGGTCACTTTGTAGTGAGAATAGTCATCATGTAGAGTCCGGCTCCATTGATACCATCTGAAGTATAATATCTGGTTATGTCATTAAATATTAGTTATTCATTTTGCATGACAAAGCTTCTATAAAACATTCTCCAGTGCTGTGATACTCAGATTTTATGAAGTCATTATACAGAAAATATTTGACAGGATCATTTAGACTCACTCAGACATCAAGAATCAGCGTATGAATCACAACAATGGTGACAATGAAAAAAAAAACTTTTTTGGTTGTCACCATTGTTGAGATTCATATGTTGATTCTTGATGTCTCTATACAACTAAAAAAAGACAAGTTTTTTGTGTAGTATATATATATATATATATATATATATATATATATATATATATATAAATGCATATTGTTATAATACTTATACCACAATATTCTAAGGGTCATGTGAAAAAATATGACATTAATTAAAGACTTTGTATAAAGCTAAATACCACCTACATACTCTGTAATCTAAGCTATCATATACAGAGATTTGACTGTCATATCAGTGAATCAGATCATCATATGATGACTATAACATCATCAATTAATAATCAAGATCATCTGATATTTTCTCCAGCATTTATGACAAACGTGTATCAAATACACAGTTAAAGCAGCCAGAGAAAAGCATAAGTTAAATCTCAAGGGTCATGACCCCAACTAAAGCAGACACTGATCCCAATCATGGTGACATAAAATTTATTTTAAAGTTTTTTACACTTTATTTAAATTAGCATATTTTACTTTAATTTTATGGTTTTTGTTTGGCAGCCACAGCTGCCAGTCATTTGACCCTTTTTTTACGATTTTTTTACAATGAAGGTATTTGATCATAATAATGCAGGAAATACCTGTGAAATAACAGTGTTTTTTCGGTTTATTTAAAATTAGCATATTTTACTTTAATTTTATGGTTTTTGTTTGGCAGCCGTAGCTGCCAGTCATTTGACCATTATTTTACGATTTTTTTTACAATGAAGGTATATGATCGTGATTATTCAGGAAATACCTGTAAAATAACAGTGTTTTTCAGTTTATTTAATTTAGGATGTTTTACAGTTTTTTGGGGAGCTGACAGTCATTTGACCATTTTATCATTTAACTGTTTTGTTACTGTTAAATTACAGATTATATTTGTAATTTTACATACATTTTTATTTAATTTAAGAAAACAGAAAAAATACTGTATGAAAAATACAATCAATTTTCTGTATAAAAAATGTAAATTACTGTAATTTGTCATTAATGTCACAATACCTAAAATAACAGCTGGATTTTTATTTTACAGATATTATTTGTAATTTTACAGTGTTTTGAGTACAATTTAAAATGAAAGAAAATGATCGTCAAAAAATCACAGTTATTTTCTGTAAAATTAGGATTTTTTTTTACAGTGTAGTTTAAAGTACTGTCCTCTTGAATTAACTGGCAGAGTGATATGTCAGACTCAGGAATATGTTCATCAGCCATTGCACTGACTGCGTTTGAACGTGTGTTCATTCTTTGCACTTTTATTTGAAGTTTCAAATAAATGCTGTTTTCCACAACAGCTAAAGAATAGTTTTTTTACTTGATTCTTGAACTATAATAACACTTTTATCTATCCTTAAATGTATGATCCTACCTTATAGTTATAGATCCTACCTATAATTAACAGACAGCACAGCATATAGGCTAACTAACTAACTAACTAACTAACTAACTAACTAAGGAAAAGGGATATGTAAAATTGCACAAGTGCTACTGCTAAGAGTACAATTTCTAAACAGCCTGTTACCTTGATTCAAATTTCTCAGAATTGTATTGGTCTAAAGAGAAAAATTATAACTATTTTTTACTAAACACTACATATAAAATGGCTACCAAAAGTTGTAATGTTGGTAATTGCAGTTTGACTAAAAGTACTGACTAAAAGTTGACAAAAATGCAATTACTTTTCGTCGGCTAAAACTAGACTAAAACTATGAAAGACAAAAATGACAAAAATGTGACTAAGACTAGAAGGCATTTTCGTCAGAAGATGAAGACTAAGACTAAATCAAAAATGGCTGTCAAAATTAACACTGCTCTGAGCCGCTTGAAAAGGCTGCTACAGGGCAGGGACGTGCTGGTCCGTACGGACAACACTGCGACCGTTGCGTACATCAACCGACAAGGTGGTCTACGCTCCCGTCACATGTCGCAACTTGCCCGCCATCTCCTCCTCTGGAGTCAGAAGCATCCGAGGTCGCTTCGAGCCATGTATGTCCCCGGCTTGCTCAACCGTGTGGCCGACGAGCTTTCACGAGCTGTGCTTCCGGGAGAATGGTGAATCCACCCCCAGGCGGTTCAGCTGATCTGGAGAGAGTTCAGGGAGGCTCAGGTAGACCTGTTTGCCTCCTCAGAGACCTCCCACTGCCAGCTGTTTTACTCCCTGACCGAGGGAACACTCGGCACGGACGCTCTGGCACACAGCTGGCCCCGGGGCCCTTCGCAAATATGCGTTTCCCCCAGTGAGCCTACTTGCGCAGACACTGTGCAAAGTCAGGGAGGACGAGGAGCAGGTCCTTCTGGTGGCTCCCTATTGGCCCACCCGGACTTGGTTCCCAGAACTCATACTCCTCGTGACAGTCCCTCCCTGGCCCATTCCTCTGAGGAAGGATCTTCTGACTCAGAGACGGGACACCCTATGGCACCCGCGTCCAGACCTCTGGAAACTCCATGTCTGGTCCCTAGACGGGACGCGGAGGTTTTAGGTGACTTACCCCCTGAGGTACTTAACACCATCACTTCCGCACGGGCGCCGTCCACGAGACGTGTTTATGCCCTGAAGTGGAACCTGTTCGTCGAGTGGTGTTCTTCTCGCCGAGAAGACCCCCGAAGATGTTCGATAGGGTCTGTGCTTTCCATCTTGCAGCAGGGGTTGGAGCGTAGACTGTCTCCCTCCACCCTCAAAGTACATGCTGCCGCTATTTCAGCGTATCACGACCACATAGATGGCAAAACAGTTGGAAAGCACGACCTGGTCGTCAGGTTTCTTAGGGGGGCGAGACGATTAAATCCTCCTCGACCCCCCTCCATACCCTCTTGGGATCTTTCCCTGGTGCTTCGAGCACTTCAGGATGCTCCCTTTGAGCCTCTGCAGTCAGTAGACTTAAAGCTTCTTTCCATGAAGACTTTGCTGCTGGTTGCACTGGCCTCTGTCAAGAGGGTAGGAGACCTGCACGCATTTTTGGTCGACGAATCGTGCCTAGAGTTCGGGCAGGGTGACAGCCACGTGGTACTAAGACCCCGGCCTGGCTATGTGCCCAAGGTTCCTACCACTCCCTTCAAAGACCAGGTAGTGAATCTGCAAGTGCTGCCTTTGGAGGAGGCAGACCCAGCCCTGGCTTTGCTCTGTCCCGTTCGCGCTCTGCGTATGTACGTGGGCAGAACTCAAAGCGTCAGGACCTCAGACCAGCTCTTTGTCTGTTACGGAGGCCAGCAGAAGGGAAAGGCTGTCTCCAAGCAGAGGATGGCCCACTGAATAGTGGATGCCATCGCCTTGGCTTACCAAGCACAAGGCGTGCCCTGCCCGCTCAGGTTGCATGCACACTCCACGAGAGGCGTTACATCCTCCTGGGCGCTGGCACGTGGCTCCTCGCTAACAGATATCTGTAGAGCTGCGGGCTGGGCGACACATAACACGTTCGCTAGACACTATAGCCTACGTGTAGAGCCGGTCTCCTGCCGTGTTCTCACCCTAGACGGGTAGAAGCACTGAGAGGTCTGGCTCTGTCGGCTTGCTGCACCCTACTGTGCACCCTTATTGCTCCAGAGTAAAAACCTGTCGAGTCCTCCAATCCCCTCAGCCCGGACTTAGCGGAGCGTCCGGCGCCAGGCACTTATCCGCTGAATCCTTGAGAACCGGATCTGGGCTGGGTTCCATATGTGTGACCCTACGGGGATCCCATATGTGTATATTCTCCACGGCCGCTCCTATCGGAAGCCCGTGTCTTTCCCTTGGGCTAACTCACCCATTATTCATATGCAGTACAGCCTTCGGGCTAGTCCATATGTATTTCCACATAACTCTTTGAAGAAGTGGCTTCCGCAGCGTTCCTTCCTAAACAGAAGGGCACGCTTCCCAGTGTTATCCAATATCTCACTGTATGGGTTATCACGGAACAACAGTGTCAGACTCACTCTGTGTAAGCCTCCTCCTAACGTCCTTCCAGGCAAGAAGGTGTAGAGGCTTGCACAGGGGCGCTGGATGGGGTACAGCAGCTGTGGCGCTTTGGTAGGGACTCCAATTGGTCAGTCATGACCTACGTTGTAGTGACTGACCGATAAGGAACATCTCGGTTACATATGGTAACCCTCGTTCCCTGAGGGAGGGAACGGAGACGTAGGTCCCGTCGCCACATCTGCTGCCGCCCGCCGGGGCAGCCAGCTTTCTCAGGCTTAGCTCCTCAGCAAAAAACTAGTGTGCAATCGCACCAGCTGCTTGTTAAATACCCAGTGCTGCGAGGATGCACAGCTGTTGCAAATGATTGCACGCCAATGTGTATTGGCTTGTTTTAGTTTCACGCGAAGTAGATTGGCCTCTCTAGCGAGATTCCTATTGGTCAGTCATGACCTACGTCTCCGTTCCCTCCGTCAGGGAACGAGGGATACCATATTTAAGAAAAGTAAATCGGCCAAGCTAATTTGGTTATACGCATTTCACCCCACACACACACACATATAAAAATCATCCACATGCAAACTAGTTTTCAAGACTGATGACACACATTTGGAATCTTCTGAAAGAATCTTGTGTAACCAGTTTTCCTAAAAAATATTCTTGAATGAACTCGGTTAGCTTCCGTAACCGAGCTGTCATCTTCCTTCAGGTAGAAGAAAAAACAGAATAAATATGACAGGAATGACATTCTTTAATGTCGTGATATAAACAAAGGCAGCCTGCCGTTAATCCACACAGAACTGGAGAGAATAACTAAAAAGAAGAGCAGACTCCTGTCACGATGAGAAGCAGATCAGGACTCCCCTGTAGCAGACTTGAAGAACAGGAGTGAATCTCAGTCAGGGAGAGAGAACCGAAGTGGTTCACATGCAGCAGCAACAGCAGGGCACAGATATTACTTTGATGCAAGACTGTTCCAGACAAATGAGACAAGACAGGGTAAGCACTTAAGTGTAGCGACATGACGGTCGCAGAAGACGTAACGTGTGACATGCAACAATAAATCCAACAAAGAATCTAACAGAACAAACACCAGATAAAGGGTGAACACACAGGGAAAAGTAGAAACAGGTGACAAACCAAGCGCTGATTGCAATGACTAACAGGTGCAGGTAGAGAGAGAGAGAGAGAGAGAGAGAGAGAGAGAGAGAGAGAGAGAGAGAGAGAGAGAGAGAGAGAGAGAGAGAGAGAGAGGCCTGCAGAACAGAGCAGGAGAGAGAAAGAGAGAAAGTGTAATTCTATAATGAGCAGATAAAGTGTGTGTGTGTGTGTGTGTGAGAGAGAGAGAGAGAGAGAGAGAGAGAGAGAGAGAGAGAGAGAGAGAGAGAGAGAGAGAGAGAGAGAGAGAGAGAGAGAGAGAGAGAGAGAGAGAGAATAAAAGGGAAGAAAAACCTGACTCATGACATAAGGTTACACTTTATTTTGATGCTCCCAACAGACATTCCACTAACTACATGTCAACTTACACAAACCCTAACCTAACACTAATCACTGCTAGTTGACATGTAGTTGCAAAGTCACTTATAGTTAGTATGTCTAAACTGGACTCAAAGTGTAACCATAAATAACAATTTGTTTAAAAGTTATTTATTAAATATTTCACTTTAACAACTTAAAAAGAACAGGGTAATGTACATTTTAAATGTGATTATGTTCTAAAAATGAAAAGAAACTTTATTTACAAAATTGACCTTAAAGCTACAAAACTCTCATTTTGAAATCATGAGGGTCTTTCAGGGTGTCTAAACTTTCTCTAAAAACATGCACAGACAGCTTTTGGGCCCTATTTTAACAATCTGAAATGCAAGTATCAAATGCGATACGCAAGTAACTTTGTGGCCGGACCTCTGCAAATCTAAAGTGGGTTGGTGTGAAGTAGCTACATCACTCATAGGTGTGGTTTGGGCGTAACGTGAAATAAACCAATCACAGCGTCATCTCACATTCCCTTTAACCCCTTGAGCCGCAGGGATCCCTGGTGATCCCGAATTTTACATTCAAAAAAATTGTGCATTGTTTTTGAGCTGCTTTATCTCTCTATTAGTAATTGCTAGAGCAATTCTGAGTTTTTCACAGTAAACTGTCAAGTGTTAGCTTTTAAATGATACCTTGGTTTTGTGTATAGTCAGAAGGACTCCTTAGCAACAACCATTTTATTATGGGTATGTCATTTTGCACTCGATTGCCAAAAAGGGGGGCGACTGGTAAGGGGTTAAAAGCAGGCGCGCTTGTTCCATGGCGGATTGCTATTATAATGGCGGATTTGCCAGATGCACGCCAGGAGCGGTTCAAAGCCGAGGAGACCGACATATTCATCAGGGCCGTAAAAGACAGAGAAGTGACATTGTATGGGGATGCTAGAAACCCTCCCAAATTAGCTTCGGTTACACAGGCCTATAATAATTTGGGTAAATGTGTAAGCTAGATTTATGCCTTATTTTTCACTTCTTCATGGACACCACAATGATTTCCCTCGTGTGGTAATATTTTTCCTAGTAATTCTGTATGGTTTGCAAAAATGGGAACTGCTGCATCTGTGTAAATGAGAAAAGCAAAGTGTATGTGCATTGTGCACACACTACATTATGGCCAAGCATGCGCCCTTAAAATAGCATCTGAATAACGCCCACTGACTTTAGACTAGGTTTTTCCTGGTCAGTGGCGGAACTATTTTCTGAAACTGCAAAATAGCACCAGGGAACGCTTGCGCCGGAACACGCCTCCTCTTTTCCTGAACCGCCCCGGAGTGCAAGCAGTGTTGCCAGATTGGGCTACTTTTGGTCACGTCCGACCGGAAAAAAATGCATTGGGTGGGTCTTTAAAATGTGGGCTGGTTTTTGATGCAACGGGCGGGTTTTTATTTTTAACTATAAATAGTATTTTTTTTATATTTTTCATGAAAACGAACTATAAAATAAATTATATAATGTAGGATGACGTTTAAATTAGATATGGTTCAGGTTAGCCAATAGGTTCAGGGGAATCCTGTCCAATCGGACTTCAAGCTTGATTGAAAAGTGGGGTAAATATAAAAAGTCCTACAGAAAGGAGTGGGAGAGCGACCTGTCTCTGAAAACATGGATTGCACCCGTGGTAGGCGATGAATCAAAGGCATTTTGTAAATACTGTCAATCAGAAATCAGAGCACAGTTAAACGATTTGAAAGAGCATGCTAACACACAAAAAAACAAACAAATCGCGCTGTGCTCCAAGTGTAAAAACTTTTACTGTGCCAGCGAGAGCCGCAGGGCAGTGTCCGATCAAAGATGACCAAAAGCGCCGTGAAATTAGATTCGCTGCCTACATTGCTTGTCACAGTTCAATAAATGCGGTGGACGATTTGTCAGACATTTTGAAAGATGAGATGGCAACATTCCAAATGCACCGGACAAAGTGCACAGCTATTATCAAATCTGTCCTCGCGCCACACTTCAGAGAAGAACTTGTGGAGGATATTGGTGAGTCTCCATATGCCCTGTATCTCGATGAAAGCACTGACATATCCGTGAACAAACTTCTTTGCATTTGTGTGAAATACCACTCAAAAAACACAGTAAGTTTGTCGGTACATATCTTGGACTTGTGGAGCTGACAGATGCTGATGCTAAAGCCATATCAGACACTGTTGTTGCTTTTCTATTAAAGAACGGCCTGCAGATTTAAAACATGATGGGCATTGCCACAGATGGTGCCAGCGTAGTGGTTGGAAAAAAACACTCGGTTTTCACCCTACTTAAACAAATACAGCCAAACCTGCAGCTTATTCGCTGTGTTTGCCATTCACTTGGCATTGTTGCAAATAAGGCAACATAGAGTACATGGTTGGAGAAACCCACAACTGGTTCGCTCATTCAGCAAAGCGGCAGTATGAATACAAGAACATATACGAGACTATTAGGGCCTGTCCCAATACCTCCCCTTACCCTAGATTTCTGCCCTAACCCTTGTTTTTGCGCGTTCTCGTATAGGGGTAGGGTGTCCCAATACTCCAAAGAGCAAGGGGGAGTGCTATTCTCCCCTTAAAATCAACCCTCAAAACATAGTGCGGTCCGATGCAGGCTTAAAACGAAGTGGAAGATGAAATTACCCAGGATACCTTGCGGACTTGCAAGCCAAATGTTTTTAAACAAGATGGCGGACACCGCTGGAAAGGAAGAATTGAAGTATATTTTCACAAATAAGCATGTTAAAATTTCTAAATATGTTGGAATATGTTAGTTTGATGCACATCCAATGGACTGTTAAGTTTTGAACACTAATGTTAGAAAATATTTCACAAAGCTATCTATCCGACGATGTTCATGATATCTGCCGAGTGCTTCGAGAGAGTCTGCCCATCAAATATACATCTGATCTGGTTCATCTAATTTTATTTTCGATTTTGGCTTCCAAGGATTATAAAAAGAAGATGTGAGGTAAAACTATTTAAAACTAGCCACGTTCGTCTAACGTTAGTGCTTCATCTTTCTTCACAGCGCGCTGTCATTTCTCCGGGAGAAATGACAGCGGGCTGTGAAGAAAAAGATGAAATTCTCCCTAACGTTAAACCCAAACTGCACTGAGCACAATCAGTGATTGTTGTAAAATTGCTGATTCTAAATTGCGGGAGGTGTTTGACTGTAAAAAGTGCTATTATAAACACAATGATCTGCGCAAGAGACGTTGACCCTGTTCCCATGGCGGAGCGCGCTCGGAAACGGACTGCAACTAGACAAGCGAACTATATTTTGGGTTTCATGTGCGCGTCTAAACGATTAAATACAGACAAAAATATGGCGAATGCGTCTTCTATATTCCACATGTCTCTGTTGATTCATCAGACGTAGATAAACGAACACAGGCCACACAACAGCTGGAACCGGCATTTTCTGAATGAAAATAGTAGTAGACACGTTAACGCTGCGCGTGACGTAGTGAGGTTTGCTGCGCGTCACGTAGTGAGGTTTGCCGCGCTAATTTGCATATAGTGGTGTCCCATTTCATAGGGAAAGATCTTCAACTCCACTTCCCTTGTTGAGGGGACTTTAATTTCGAGGGCACTCAAAACCAAGTTGAAGTTTTAAGGGGGGAGAAATAGGACAGGGCCTTAATAACGGGGGCTGCCCCTTGAAATTAATAAGTCCAAGCTGTACCCGTTGGCTTGTGATGGCTGACTGCATTAACCGCATTGTGGATCAAAAAGATGCCCTCACATTGCACTTTAACATGGCTTCAAGTACAGAACACTGTTATACTGCCCGGCTTTTAAAGGAAATGTGCAATGACAAAAGTAATCTCCTTTACATGTACTTTCTTCAACCTGTTCTGATGGAAATCAAAGCTGTAAATAAATGCTTTCAGTTAGAAACAGGAATTACTCTCGGTGTGTTTAGACTTGGAAAGGCTGTACATGACAACTGTTAGACGCATTCTCAAACCGAGCGTCTTGCGTAATCACAAGCAGCTCCGTGAACTTGACCTCACACAGTCTGGCATGTTCCTATCCCCTCTGGATGCGGACCTGGGCACCACATTTATGGACAAACTGGAGGAAAGTAGGTTAGCCCCAGACATGAAGGAGAGAATTGCTTCGCATTGTATGGATTTTCTGAAAGAACTTGTAAAGCAGTACCAATTGCGTTTACCTGCTTCAATGGAATTCCTGCGCAAACTGGAGCTCATCTGCCCGAAATCTGTGTCCACTATAAATAGGCCTGGAGTAAAGGACTTGCCATCTGATCTTTTCTCGTGCCCCATTGGTACATTAGAATCGCAGTGGAGGAATGTGACAACCGCAAGCTTCTCTGATGATCAGGACATTGACAAGTTTTGGCTCAAAGTCGAAGCGTTTAAAGATGCAGGGGGGCACAAGTGATTCCAGGAATTGGCACAAGGTGCCATAAGACTTCTTGTTCTACCTGTTTCCAATGCCCATGTTGAGCGAGCATTTTCCCTCATCTCGCTTTTAAAAGATGACACTAGGAATCGTATGGGACTACCGCTACTCTCCAGCATCATGGATGTGCGCAATGGCCTGGTCAGAAATGGCTTTACCTCAGGATCGTTCAAACCACCCAGGCAGTTGCTGGAGAGATTTGACTCAACAATCTATTAATCTGGCTGTGACTGTACAAAGTTGGTTATATAATTTCATAGTTCTATAATTGTTCTATAATAGAGACGTTTTCATCAGTTCTGCGGATATTCTCTACGTTAATTCCATATTAAAAGGTAAGCGTGTTTATGCTATTATAGCACATTTCTTTTGCTGTAAAATTCTGATGTCATGTTTGAACATTTCTTAAAGGGGTGGTAAAACACGGTTTCACTTTTCTAACTTTAGCTAGTGTGAAATGTTGCTGTTTGAGCATAAACAACATCTGCAAAGTTACAATGCTCAAAGTTCAAAGTAAAGGGAGATATTTGCTTTTAAAGAAAAGGACTACAACAAACGGCTGGTAGGGACTACACAACATTCCTCCCGGGTTAGTGACATCAGCAACCCTAAAATGGACATAAACTGCCCCCGGGACACGCAGTCCATGTTGAGAAGAGGAAAAGTTGCTGAATAAGAGTGTATTTGTGAGTCAGCTCAAACTTTAGCATTCTTCTTTTCACATGCAATAGAAAGTCACTCTGTGTGCATCTCACAACAGTTCCTATACGAGCGATTTATAGATTATCATGACAGAATATGCTAATTGAAGATAGATAACTCCACATCAGCAACATAAATTCATCAACTAACCATTCAGAGATGTCCTGTTGCATTCTACATGTTGTCACTTCTTGAGTCTCTCCATCTTTGTCTGACTCCATTTTAACATTAAAGGCAGAACAGTTTCTGTCATTTTAGTGTGTCTGCGTGAGGTAATCGCAGCTGCTAACACACACAGGAGCTCTTGAAACCCCGCCCTCTGCAGCAGCTCATTTGCATTTAAAGGGCCAGGCACAAAACGGTGCGTTTTTGCTAACCCTCAAAAAGTGACAACTTTAACATGCTATATAAAAATATCTGTGTGGTATTTTATGCTAAAACTTCAAACACACACACACTCTGGGGACATCAGAGATTTATTTTACATCTTGTGAAAATGGCATTTTACCACCCCTTTAAACCTAATAATAGGCTACAGGTAGCTGATGTAGTGTCTAGTGCCGGTTCAGTGTATCATTCAGTCGTTGTTTTATTTAAAATTAAAAGATGGAAAAAAACGAGAATTCATCTTGATTCGCCCAGTGGTCTATAAGTTAAATAATAATAATAATAATAATTTTAATAATAATATAAAATTTTTAATTAGTTGTAAATAAAGCACACAATTTTAAGCACTAATACAAAAAGTAAAGTGTAATGAAATGATTTGAGAATTGGCCTATTAGAGAAGAACTGTAGTTCTGACAATAGTAGCACAAGAACAATAAAAAAAGGTGTCCCCTTCTGAGGTTTCCGATGTAGACCTTGTGTTTTATTAAAATTATTATTTATATTTTAAAAAAGATGCACTGGAAATATGGCGTGAGCATGGTGAACAATTATCTACACAGTAACACAGTCGAATCAAGCCATAGAGCTAGTAGCTAGCTAGTGTCATTATTTAATTCATATAAATACAAAATTAAATATATGCTCTTTACCCACTGTTGCACTAAAATATCTGTTCCATTTATTTAACCTTAGAAGGGGACTGTATAGATAGAGTTAATTTCTATAAATATCTGGGCATATGGCCTGATGAAAAGCTGGGTTTTAATATACATATATGAAACAATCTTTTAAAAAGCTTAAAAGTTGTTTCTTCTCAGTGTTGGATTTTGGTGATGTGATTTATATGCATGCAAAGTCTTTACTAAAGAAGTTGACTGTATTTCATGCTGCAATATGATTTGTGAGATATGCTTCTTCACTCATCCTTGTACTTTGTATGAATTTGTTGGTTAGTCCTCAAGGAGAAAAATGCATAAGCTGTTTATTGCAAAGACATTTTAAGACAAACTGCCAACGTATATGTGTAATCTCTTATCATATTACTAGTAATTATAGGATCTCCATCTTGTTCCTATATTCTGAGTTTAGCAAAACTGCTTTTTATGGAATGAAATACAGCATATTTTGATGTTAGATGTTCCCATCTTTAAATATTTCTAAAAACCTTTTGGAGTCCTGAAGGAAACATGAGTGTTTTTTCATATGATTGTGTTGCACACACAGAAGAGGCTGTTTTCTGGTGGCACATATAGTTTTTATTTCCGTCACACACAGTAAGATCTGCAAATTTCAACAAATACAACAATCAGTTAGTTTCTGTAGGCTTTCACAGTGTTGAAATAGCTGGCAGTGTGACTTCTTCATGTGTACAAGTTTAAATCTCTTTCAATAAACTCATTACACATGTATCTATTATACAGTATGGTCACAGACAATTAAAACCGTGTATTCCACCAAATTACATATTACTGACATTTCAGTACTAAGCTTATAAAACTCAATTAACATATACTGACTCCATACAATCAATTTAAGTACTATTTAACGTTATAACTGTAAACTCTCTTTACTCAAACATTGAGTGCACTGAAACGGAATTAATCTTCTTTAAATATTGTAAAGTCGCGACAGCGTGGCCGCGTCGATGCAGTCATTCTCATCGATTCCAAAAAAACAAATGCATCAAACACATCTAATTTACTTATACACCAGTTATGATGTCACGTCCTTTTCTTACCTGCAAATTTCAACAAAGACAACAATCAGTCAAAGAGTATAGAAGTACCAAGAGGCGAAACTCCGTTGCAGTTTTGGTAACAATCGCTAGATGGCGCTGCTGTCGCCATTTTGGACTGAACCAACGGTTTTACCGTTAGCACAACTTTACAGCATTATGTCTGGAAATAATTGGAAACAAAGAAAACAGTGTTCTGCCATCAACTGCAACAACTACCAGTGTACAACCAATCAACTAGCATTTCATAGATTCCCCAAAGATCCAGAGAGGTAAAGTAGAAAAGGTTTTTATTAACGTTAAAGTGAGCAGCGTACGTACGTCCCCATACGTAAATAGCGGCATGGAGGTGTACAACAGTGAATGCAGGGAAGTTGTGTGTGACAAGGAAAAGTGCAAAAACACTCTTGTATACATGGTGAAACTATTCAATAGAGTCCGAATCCATCATATATTACGGACCCAAAATCGACAACTCTCACAGCCCAAACAGAAGCGCTACAGATTTTTTTTTTAAACCTGCCATCTCTAAATCTGTACATTAACTTGACTGTTTTTATCAGTCAAGATGAATTAAATTATAATTAAACTAAAGACAAAAACATATAGAACAGCTAATATACTTACCATTTGAATTCTATTTGTAGTAAATGTGTGCACTTTACTTGCACAATGTTTGATTTGTTGTGTGTAATGCAGCCAGAAATGATTTGATCTACTTACCATCACCAATTTTATTACTGTTCATTTTGTGATGATCTCCAATTACGATTAAATATTCTCTCTTGACTAATGTGTTGACCCTTTCACCTACTCACTGTTCTTTGTGTTTTCGCTTTTTCAATGAATTTGTTAATCATTTCATAAGGAACATGGGCTGTTGTTACTGGTGTAAAATTGTGCTGTGTATGAAAACGGGAGTTATCCCCAAAAGTTATTGGGGTAAATAAATAGCCTATCTGACAGCTTCATGCTCTATGACGAAATTGTTTAATTATAAACCGATCCATAAGCATTATTTTGTTGTACATTATACAACACGCCGTTTTAGTTTAGGCTAAAGAGATATTAAAAACTAGAAACTACTATTTAGTTCCCTTAAGCGCTTTTGAATAGGAACCGGTATCGTTCAATTCTATGACAGCTGTGTTGCGTTCAGTCCAAGATGGCGGCACTGCAGCTCTGCGCACGGGCGCGTTTGTTGCAATGGAACGTTCTATTGAGTTTCGCCTCTTGGTACTTCTATACTCTTTGAATCAGTTTAATTTCTGTGTCGTTGAAATAGCTGGCAGTGTGACTTCTTCATGTGAACAATAGTATGCCAGTATACACAGGTTTAAGTGATGTTGACGGACATCTATACTTAAAGGTCGGGTATGTGATTTGGAAAACGACCGGCAGATTTTGAAAATACACAATTCAAAAGGTCCTACCTTCTTTCCTCCAACGCTGGCTCTGACTCCACCCATTCAAAAAACATGGACGCGCAATCATGCACGAGCGAAAACTCAGATGCGCGAGAGATTGTAATGACGATTTACTACTAATCATGGAACCGGCTTTACTGACGAGATGTGCATGCGTCACGAGCTTTGAGTATACGCGCGCTGGGGGAGGGGGGTGTGTTACGGCCGTTTGATTGACGAACTTACTGTCCAATGATTCTAGTGGTCTTGGAAATGATTGGCTGGAGTTTTTCGAGTCCTGCCCGTTCCACAGATGATTAAATTGCTTCATTTTTGTAACTCAGTGGCTGTAAGTGGGTTAGGAATAGGATTTCAAGTTATTTTGAAAAAATGGACAAAAAAAGGGAACCACATACCCCACCTTTAATAAATGTTAACCAACAATACATAATAACAATAACACATATGAATAACAATACATAAGAGTATCTGAATCTATATGACTACAATTGCTGGATAATACCCACCCCCCTTATATATTTGGTTTAATGTGTTTGTAATCTGTTTAAATGTGAAACTTTTTGTGCTGCCATTTCGGAGATTTATATCTAAATGGGATTATTCCTGGTAAAATAGAAGATAAATAATTTTTAAAAATAAAGAATGAACAATACTTTTGTAACAATTTTTAATGATATTTAACAATGTTAGTTAATGCAAATTCAACCTTTCATTGACCCTTCAATATTGACACCCCCAACTTTTGATTTTAATATATTGGTAAATGTTGAAATTAAGATTAATAAAATTAATTCAGTAGTATTGTAAAGGCTGGATCAGCCAAAATGAGGTTTTCTGGTCTGCGGGTGAAGTTCTCTGCGTGTTACCGTTTTCCCGCGTGGCAAAGTAATTTGATTAAAGTAAATACATTTTCTCATATGTATTAACTAGTTATATCATCTGACTCCATAAATGAAAAAGGTTTTAATGATATCTCTACATCATTAAGTGTGTGCGAATGTTTCATTATTATTTTTAACTCTTTACTGAAAATAATGTCAGAGTCGATTCGAATAAAATCAAGTGTTTAAAATGTATTATGTCAGGTAAATATATCACGCCAGTTGCATAATCAGTTCAAAGATAATAGATACAAACACCAAATGCTCTAGAATAAAGAGAGAAGATGCAATACCTTCACATTATAGAACACATTATGTGGAGTGTTGTGTACACTTCGCATCACGGGCTAATCTGAGTTACAGAAAACACCCCAAACTCTAGTTGCATTTCATTAATAATTAATAATAATGATTATGTTAAAACATAACCGACACCATCTGATCACCTTCTCCCTTTGTCCATCTGGCTGTCATAACTAGGGCTGGGCGATATATCGCACGATATTGTTATGCGCATCTCGTCAGTAAAGCCGGTTCCTTGATTAGTAGTAAATCGCCTTCACCTGCTTTCAGATGGAGCGGCATTTACTACAAAGAGCCGTAGTTCACTGACAAGCTGAGCCATATCACATTAATATCGTGGACGTATCGCCAGCGATAATTAATGCGATATGGCTCAGCTTGTCAGTTAACTACGGCTCTTTGTACACAGCAAAAACTCCAGTGTTAAATTAACACTCCTGGGAGTGTATATGAGTCCACTCAAGAGTGTTGAAATTAATGAGATAATTAAGTGATTAATTGAGTGATGATTGAGCATTATTGAAGACACCTGGTGTTAACAAGCAGAATCACTGAAGGAGAAAAACTCAAATTGTAAGCCACCGTTATGGCAGTCATCGGTGGCTTTAGTTGGGCTCTTGACCCTTATATTTTTAACTTTAGTTTTTTCTTCGGCTGATGTATCTGAGTTATAACTGCCATATGAACAAAGAAAAATGTGATTTAATGGTGTTGGTTATATTATGACCGTCATCATTTGAACTTTATGATTTTGATTTATGTTGTTGGTTACAGCATAACTGTGATTCTGAATAAATATCCAGAATTTTAGCTATAATAAAAAGGATTTCTTAAAAGTTGTTTCTAAACATAAAATCTTTCTTATAGGCACACACAGACTTCAAGATTCAGTCTATGCATCTCAACAATGGTGACTAGCAGAATATTCAATTAGGAAAAGTAGATTACATAGAAAATTCTGATCATAATTTATTCATATCGCAATGCATGATGGGAGCCATTAATGAGTTGTGATTGGTGGCAGCCACTGCAACATGCTTTATTATTGTCACCATTGTTGAGATTCACAGGCTGATTATTGATGTCTGTGTTTCTATAATAATTTATATGAAAATGTTTTGATCAGAATAATGTTTATTAAATATTTTGGATTATAAGCAACATACCTATTCTCAAATATGCTCTAATATCACAAAACTGTTGCAAATAAATTAAACCAAATTATCTCAATAAGATTCATTTTTCAGAACACAGCATGATTATGCTAGAACACAACCAACACTATCAGATCACACTTTTCTTTGTTCATTTGACTGTTATAATTAAATAACAGCAGATAAACAAATTTAAAGTGAATGTATAAAGGTTGAGAGGCCAACTAAAGCAAACACTTATCGCCATAACGTTTGCTTACAATTTGAGATTTTCTTCTTCAGTGATTCTGCTTGTTAACATCAGGTGTCTTCAATAATGCTCAAACGTCACTAAATTAATCACTTAATAATCTCATTAACTTTAACACTCTTGAGTGTTAATTTAACACTGGAGTTTGTGCTGTAGAGTAAATGCCGCTCCATCTGAAAGCAGGTGAAGGCGATTTACTTCTAATCAAGGAACCGGCTTTACTGGCCGCAATACCGCAGCAATTAATAAAACGAGAGAAAAAGGCTGGCAGGAAATTGCTGATCGTCTCAATGCGTAAGTAGCAATTAATGTAGGCCTACATTACTATATTTTATTAACCTCCTAATACCCGAGTTTTGGTCAGAGGTGGAAAGTCCAGGGGTCAGAAAGTAAAAGTCCTGCCACATTTTTATTCCACCCACAGCAAAATCTCCAGCGTTAAAGTTAATGAGATAATTAAGTGAATAATTGAGTGATGATTGAGCATTATTGAAGGCACCTGATGATAACAAGCAGAATCACTGAAGGAGAACGTCACATTTTTAAGTCACCATTATGGTGATCAGTGTCTGCTTTAGTTGGACTCTTGACCCTTAACCCTTTAGGCGCCAGAGGTTTTTTCCTAAAACGTTCGATTTTGACATCTTAATTTCAAAAGGCTATATCTTAAAAGTGATAAAAGATAGAGACTTTCTGTAAATTAGAGAAATATTAAGGATGACCCAAATTTTATGTAGGGATTACATTTTCCCATCTAATTGGCATATTATGACGTCATATGGTGGTGGCAATCTTGGATTATAGAATTTTCATGAAAAGTCACATGTTTAAATGATAAAATGCAGCACTTCTTTCCCCCAAAAATGTCCACCACCTTCTGTATGCTATATTGCACAATACTGAATGCTCAGGTATATGGTAAGTAGTAAACAAACTGTGTAAATCATTACTAATAAATGGTAGAAACAAACCGAATGCATGTAGTGGTTGGCCTTTTGCTGTAGAGATTTTCCATTTACTAAATACAGTAGGCACTCTGATTCCATGTATGGGGCACATATATATTATTCATATGACATACAAACACAAGTAGACAAGACCTGTTTAGGTCAAACGCTCACTCGCCACGGCAAGGCACAGATCATGAGTGAGATGATACGAGCAGCGCGGCTAGATCTGCCTCGCGCGCGCGCCGAGTGTGCACAGCTCGGACTACTGTCATTGTCATTGCGACTCCTCACCCTGCCTCCACGTTGTCTCCTAACTGTCCTATGAATACTTCGACCTTGTCTAACATACCCAGTGGTATTAGACTAAGTCTCCACCACAATACTGTCGCCGCGATTGCGGAGAGGATCTGATAAAATGGCTCACTCGCAAACTAGCTCCGCTTTTGATCGCACTGATTCAATGCGCTCTAACTCGAACATTTTGTATAGAAACATGACGTTTTTTTGATTCGGGGATGAAGTATGACATGTCTGCCATCCAGTGGAGGGGAGGTCGAACGAAATTTGACACCCAATTTGACAAAATCGGCCGTTTTATTCAGTGCCACATCTTGTCGAGTAAACTCGACCGTGGCGCCTAGAGGGTTAAATCATTAACTTTAGATGTTGTTTGGCAGCTGTACATGAGTTATAACACCCAAATGAACAACAAGGAAAGCTAATGCGCTGGTGTTGGTTATGTTTTGACATAATCATCATTTGTCACAAAACTCATTTGTAGAGTTTAACCTTTTGATTACACAGAATAACATTTTCAGAAATATAAATATTGTCCAAAATACTTCTTAAAAGCTATTCTATTCTAATTACTTTATGGGCACACACAGACATCAAGAATCAGCCTGTGATTCTCAACAATGGTGACAATTATATAGCATGTTGCGGTGCATTCTGGGTGCCACCAATCAAAACTCATTCATGGCTCCCATCATGCATTGCGGTATGAATAAATTATGATCTGAATTGTCTAAGTAATTTCCTTTTCCTAATTGAATATTCTGTTTGTCACCATTGTTGAGATTCATACACTGAATCTTGATGTCTGTGTATGCCTAAAAGAAAGATTATTATTTATTTATCAGAACAACGTTTAAGATATCATTTGGTTTATTTTGAAAAATCTGGATCTAATGTTATAGAATCACTGTGATGCTGTTATGATCATTATACATTTAAGTCAGAGAGTAGGCTTTAAATGAGTGCAGTGATTCAGGTCAAATGATGATTATGTCTAAACATGATCTACAACATCTGATCTGATCTGATCTCTTTGTCATCCAGCTGTTAAAACAGCCAAACAAAATCTTTAGTTAAACATTTAAAGGGTCAAGAACCCAACTAAAGCAAACACTGATCACCATAACGGTGACTAAAATATAGATTTTCTCCTTCAGTGATTCTGCTAGTTAACATCTGATGTCTTCAATCATATCTCAATCATCACTCAATTATTCACTAAATTATTCTCATTAACTTTAACACTATTGAGTCTGGATCCAAATAAACTCCCAGTAAAGTTCATTTAACATTGGAGTTTTTGCTGTGGGTGGAATAAAAATATGGCAGGACTTTTACTTTCTGACCCCTGGACTTTCCACCTCTGATGTGATGTCCACGTATGTGGACTACCAGGTCTTAGGAGGCTAATATTTCAGTGAAATGAACTTCTTTTGTTTAATACATCTGACTGTTACATTTTACAGAATATTACTGTTTTTCCTTTATTTTACGGTAATCTACTGGCAGCTGTCTGGCAGCTTACCGTTAAAATACGCTTCACTCTGTTTTTTTTTATCTGACACATTTAACCCTTTCAACCCCACTGCAAAAGCTTCAGTTTTAAATGAACACTTGTGTATCCACACTACAGATAGTTGGAGTAACACTGAAGCAGTGTTGAAGTTAATTATATTATTCAGTGATTAATCAACTGATGATTGAGCATTAGTGATGAACACCTGATGTTAACAAGCAGAATCACTGAAGGACAGAGGAACAACAAGAAGATAAAAAAACGAAACACAAGAACTACAACTGAATTCAGCCACAGAACACATTAAATCTCTGAAGATCTCAGCAGAGGAGGATTAAACAACTCCAAAAAATAGCATTAGCTTCACTTATTACTAACCAGATTGACTTTATTTTTTCATACGTCTACATTAATTCCTTTTGAGTATTAACAAAGGTTTAGATGTTGTTTTGTTTCATTTGACGTTACCATTATGAAGCTCAGTGTTTGCTTTAGTTGGGCTCTTGACCCTTGACTTTAACATTAGCTTATTTTTGCCTGCTTTAAGTGTGTATTTCTAAGACACATTTGTTGTGGCGAAAACAAAGCCAACAAAAATGAGATCAGGTGTTGATGATTATGATGTCATTATATAATGTTTGGATCACCGTTCTCAGCCTGTGTCTATTCCTTACCAATAATGTGTAGATTATATTACTAGACTGTGAAACTACAGCAAAAGATCAAGCAGTACTGTGTAATCAGTTCTGAAGGATTTTTAAAGTCATCATTCACTAAAAAAATTTGAACTATGCCTTTACTTCGACACACGCTAACATCAAGAATCAGCCAATGAATCTCAGCAATGGTGACAATCAACAAAAAAGATAACATTAAATTTGAACATCTCAAAATACGCAACTAAAAGTCAACACAAAACCAAAAGCAAAAATAAAAGCAAAAAGTAAAAATTAAAGCAAATAACCAGACAATTCAGCTGCATAATTTATTCATGCTGCAATGCATGCTGGGAGTCATGGCTTTTTTTGGTACCCAACATGCATTGCAGCATAAAACTTATGATTGTCACCATTGTTGAGATCCATACACCGATTATTGATGCCTGTGTGTGTCTAGCTGATCAAGAAGCTCAAGATGTTCTGAGAATAACCTTTTTAAAATCAGTAATATTTTCTAGACGTTAAATCCCCGATAGATCTCAATCTGTAAAATCACAATGACAAAACTATAAAACAGCAACCATTTAACAACTTTAGGCAGCAAATGAGATCAGTGAATCAGGCCATTATATGATGATAGTGACTATTAACAACCAGCCATTGTCATCCTGTTGTCTTCAGCTTTGTGCCATAGCAAATGCATTTTAAAGACACAGCTACAGCAGCCAAAGAAAAATTAATGTTCAAAAGTCAAGAGTCAAGAGCCCAACTAAAGCAATCACTTATCAACATCATGGTAACATCAAATGAAAATAAAATGACGTCTAAACCTCTGTCACCTTTTAATAAGAACTTCTGTAGACGTCTGACAGAAATAGAGTCAGTCTGGTTAGTAATAAGTGAAGCTGGCAATGCTGTTTGTGGAGATGTTTAATCCTTCTCTGCTGAGATCTTTTGCTAAAATTGAATGTCTTGTATCTAGATTTCATATTTTTTTCTGTTCTTCTTGTTCCTCTTTCCTTCAGTGATTCTGATTGTTAACAGCAGGTGTTTATCAGGGTCTCAATTAACTTAGAAAATTAACTGAATTATTCACTCAGTCAATTGGACTATATTAGTGAACTAATGTAGGGAATAGTGAATGAGGGTGTAGGATATGATTTGGAACAAAGCCTCTGAGTGTCGACTTTGAGCGCTGTTAATTCACAGTATATTCATGTAGGCTACTTTCTCGAAAACAAGAAATATCACCCCGAATGCATTTGTTCTACGGTATATTGCTGTTTAAATGGAAAACAGCATGTTACTGTAAAATTTGGCCGTTTTTTTACAGCATTTTTTTACAGTGTATCATTAGAAAGCTACTTTACTGTATAAAGCTCATGTGTGTCAAAGTGACTGAAATGTTGTTTTAACTGGAAGCATCACTTAAAATATGTCAGTGCCATTGTTTTGTCTCAAGATGCACACCAGTAATGTTTTTGTCTATGGCACGTTTATATGTCCTAATTGAACTAAGGCCTAATCCTGGCGTAGTGAAAGTTCATAGAAAAAAAGTAATGCAAAGTCAATAACTGATAAGGAGAGTAAATATGAAACTGAAGTGTTTTATGTGTTTTGCACAAGATGATATAGGAGAGAGCTTTTAGTTTAATTAATTAGTTTTGTGGGTCACCATTGTGTTGGAGAGTAGAGCCTGTGCTTCAGTCAGAGATGAGCAGAGAAACACTGATGATTTGCTGCCTGTTGCTTTATTTAAAAGCAGTAACTGTGTAGTTGCTGATGTAGTGACAATCTCCTTGCTATGTTCTTTAACACATACATGGGTGCTATTGTTCGCTATACGAACTGCAAAGACTTTAGTTAAAATGTTTTTAATTAATTCACTATTACATATTAGGTGTTTGCAGTTTTATATAAAGAGCTATTCATTTTCAGTGGACTCTAATGAAGGAATTTTACGATACTATAAGTATAAATACTAGTTTTTGAACTTGAACTGTTTAAAGCAATCAGTTTTCCATATTATATGAGTTACCTGCCATGGTATTTTTACGGTAATATACTGTAAAAAAGGAGAGCCGTAAATTAACGGTAAAATGCTGTAAATTAACAGTACATTGCTGGCAACTACAGCTGCCAGTAGATTACCGTTATTTTACAGGGCATTTTTTTACAGTGTATAATTATTGTTTATTTTACTCTAGACTTTAAGTTGCTATGCATTACACATTGTTTTGAAAAACAACAGAAAGATAGTCATTAATATAACTGTTGCTGTTCAAACGCTGCTGCTAATAAACATGTTTGTGAGAAAAGTAGAAATTGATCACAACTTATGAAAACTTACTAAAGCTTATAGAAAAGCCTAAAATAATAGTCTTTCTGAATGGAGATATTGAAAACTATTGAAAATTGAGAATAATTTATTTTTTATTTTTTTAAGCACCAGTATTTTTCACATTCCTAATTACTTCTTTGAAAACTACATTATCAAATATGTACACGGGTCAATTTCTGTAAGGATGCACAGTCTATGAATTACACTAGTCCATTAACTATTAATACATGACTAGAGGGTGAAAAAACATTTCTGCATATGCACGTAAATATGTCGTTCCTGGCATTTCATTCATAATCAGACACTAGAGGACACATTTGGCTGGGAGGGACTTTAACTTGTTAGGCTTTTAAATAAACCAGTATTTCCGTCAGAGCTGACAGTTCAGCAGAGACTGGTGTGGATTGATATTCATTGTTTAAGCCAGCCTTTCTCAAACTTTTTTCAGTCAGGGCACCTTTCAAAAGTGCATAAAATCTCAAGGCACCCCAGTGTAAAATATAATTTAAAAACACTGCATAACCCAAATGTAAATGCAAATGTCCTGTTTATTTAGACAGAACAGTAATGAACAGAGCATAATACGAACTGTAAATAACAATAACAATAATAATAACAACTTTATAGCACCTTTAAAAACACAGGTTTGCAAAGTAATTCACAAAATAATTAATCAGAGACACAAATGCCATAAAACTGTAAGAGGTGGACCGCCCAATACAAGAACCCAACAACAAATCCAGACCAGGAGAACTAAAATGAAGTGCAGGATGCAGTTAAAATAAAATAAAAAGGGGCAGACATGAAAAATATATATATACAATACGATAAGAAAAAGATGCATGTTAAAAAATGCACCAGAGATAAGCAGGAATGTTTTTCCATATAGTGCTTGTTTTTTCATCCGTGCCATGCGCATGCACACACACCCACATACACATACACCCACACACACAAACAATAATCCACAACGAGAGAGGGAGAAAGATCTACATGCGCGCATGCAGCGCGCATACGCGCTCACACAAGCCGGGGGTGGGGGTGACCACAATCAATGAGAGACGAGAGCCTGGTGCGACGCACATAGCCGCCCTATCCTGGCAGGGATGGATGAGAGGCAGACACGGAGCTCCTGGTCCAGAGTCCTCAGTCGCTCCCTGTACTTGTTCTTGATGTACGTCAGGCTTGAAAAGCTCAGTTCGCACAGATAAGTTGTGGAGAAGGGTAGCAAAATAGCAAAATGGGTGCTCGAGCCCCTGCCCCATTTCAAAATAAATTAAAAGTGCCCTTCTCAAAAATATATCAATGATAATATTGTGGTCAATAAAAAAAAATTGTATTTGCTTATAATTAACATGACAATGTGTACAAAACTAAAGTGGCCTAAATTCACGTTTATTTTTACGTTTCTGTCAGTCTGAGGTGTTGTTGCTATAACGCGTTGCTATGGGTTGCGTCACTTGCGTCAAGTTGTGTGTGTGTCTTGCACGGATTTTTATGGTTAATTTTATATATATATATATATATATATATATTTATCTAAAATGAATTTACAATTTTATTAATACGTTCATATGTTTAAAAAGAAGAAGAATGTATTTATGTAAACTCAAATATATTTATGAAATGTCAGATTTTTTGTTTTTTTAGCCTACGTAATTTTTTGGCGGCACCCCTGACACAGTCAGGGGGCACCCCAGTGTGCCGCGGCACCCACTTTGAGAAAGGCTGGTTTAAGCTTAATAGCAAAAGTGTTTCTCAAAATATTTTGACAGGGAATAGCCTAACATTCCTCAAATAGTTGCTTTACTAATTAGTAATTGTTATTAATATAATACAAAAATGAAAAACATCATAGGCTATTCTTCAAGAAAGGATTTAATTGTTTTGCTGTAATCTGGAGAGTGAGTCTTCTGAGAGTCCAGCGATCACCATGAATCCCGGGTGAGATGAAATTCATGTTTTCTACAGGATACATGTACTGTACTGTATTGTGTTTTATGGCGCCGGCTGGTGGATGGAATGGTCTTTGCCCAAAAGAGACAAAAAAATGCTTTGACACAGTCTCTTATGGCTAATTAACTTAAATTATTGATTAAAAACAGCGAACATGTCAATGCTATGAATTATGAGGCTGTGATTAATAATGTATTTTCATATTTTGAAAAAGAAAATTTAGAAATTACAGTATTTGTTGAAAATAATCTAGTGGTCATATCTGGTTTATTTAAAAACAAAGATGAACTAAAGGCTGTTAAAATTAGTTTGGTCCTGAAGGGCATTTAAAAATCTCCCAACTAATGCTTTAAACTAGCTATACAAACATTTTTATATACATTTATATGTAACATTGTATAACAGTTATGTGTTACATGTGGGTTTTTGTTGTGTCTTGTATATCACGTGATCCCTTGTTTGTCATGTGATCCTGCCATGTGTCTTGTCTTTTGTTTGTTGTTGCTCAGTGTCCACAGGTGTTCCTCATCCATGTTTATTAGTCTCCCCAGGTGTTTCTCATTAACCACGCCCCCTTGTTATCTTGTTTAGCTTGTTTGTCTGTGTATTTAAACCCCTGTGTTTCAGTTGTTGGCTGTAGGTTGATTTTTTTGTTAATTCTGTTCCTTGTTTCTGAGTTCCCTGGATTTCCTGTTGATTAAATGTGCTTGCGATTGGATTCGTTCTCCGTCTCGTTCCTGACTCGCTGTAACATTATGTGTACAAAGATTTAAATTGCACACAAGGTAGTTTTCATAAAAAGTCTTTATGACAGATTTATTCAATATTAAATAAGACATCACTAACAGGTCAAGAAAATATATCATTTACAATAAAGGGCAAATATGTATAAAAAATGCTCCATTTTATTCACTTGCAACTTTTTAGCTGTTTTGTTGTAACCGTTGCACAGTTAAAACATTGATTGGACAATTACATGAGCACTGATAAGTTTCAGTTAGTTGGTCTGTGTGTTGCCATGTCTGTGGTTTTCCTGCAACAATGCCAAACCATCACCGCCGGAAAGTGCTTTTTACAGGGGAACCCCCTCCGGAACGCGATTGGGGGGTTTGGCCGTGATTGTGCATGTATTATTGGGCTGGTTAGTCAATATTTTTGACAAAGCCATAATAAATAAAATTGGATAAATCAAAAAACACAAGCAGTGCAATCTGAAACAATGAAGTAGCAACAAGGAAAACATACTCAGAATTCCACTATAGGATTAACTGGAAATAATAAATGCAAATAACACAAGAACCGCAAAAGACGTCAAGAGTCAAAACCACACCTTGGCTGATTAAACTACGAGAATAGCCTGATTTCTGAATAATATACTAGCATGCTACTTTCAATTCTGTCTTATAAAGCCATGTAGAAAAACAGCAATAGTATTTTAGGATGTTATTTCAAATTTAGCCACACAATTTTAAACCCTGTGAAACTTATCATGGCAGCATGATTTAATAAGTATTTAGAGGGGCTTTCCTGTTTAAAACAATGTATCTTTGAACATTATTATTTTGGTTATTATAATAAAAAAGAATAAATGTTTACATATTTCATATCTGTATATGAAGCCGGTCAAACTCCCCCCGCTCCGAGCGGGACTCAAACCGGGGTTTCCGGCGTGGGAGGCCGGCGCACTAACAAGGACGCTGAAGATCGCAGTCTCTAGGGTGTCTCTTGCCTCATTTATAACCGTTGCGTACGCACAAAACAGGCCCTGAAAGAGGTGTATGCTACTTCCGATGAATAAGTTGTGATTTATAAAAACAAACTTGACGGGAAAATTTGCGCACCTCTACGCAAACTCTGACCCATGCGTACAAACATTTTGGAGATGGAGCAGTTTGGCGACACCGATGGTGAGCTGGAGTTACATGTCTTTTTGGTCACTTTGGTCACAAAAACCAACTGTTTGACTGTTTATATCACTGTCAAATTAAAAGTACACTATTACCAATGTTCTAAAATTGTAAATTTGGACAGTTAGGAAATTAGTAACATCATGAAACTGTGAATTATGATATCCACTATACAAATAAATTGACTTGCCTTAAAGGTAAAATATTAGGGCTGGGCAATATATCGCACGATATTGTTATGCGCATCTCGTCAGTAAAGCCGGTTCCTTGATTAGTAGTAAATCACCTTCACCTGCTTTCAGATGGAGCGGCATTTACTACAAAGAGCCGTAGTTCACTGACAAGCTGAGCCATATCGCATTAATATCGTGGACGTATCGCCAGCCATAATTAATGCGATATGGCTCAGCTTGTCAGTTAACTACGGCTCTTTGTACACAGCAAAAACTCCAGTGTTAAATTAACACTCCTGGGAGTGTATATGAGTTCACTCAAGAGTGTTGAAATTAATGAGATAATTAAGTGATTAATTGAGTGATGATTGAGCATTATTGAAGACACCTGGTGTTAACAAGCAGAATCACTGAAGGAGAAAAACTCAAATTGTAAGCCACCGTTATGGCGGTCATCGGTGGCTTTAGTTGGGCTCTTGACCCTTATATTTTTATCTTTAGTTTTCTTTGGCTGATGTATCTGAGTTATAACTGCCAGATGAACAAAGAAAAATGTGATTTAATGGTGTTGGTTATATTATGACCGTCATCATTTGAACTTTATGATTTTGATTTATGTTGTTGGTTACAGCATAACTGTGATTCTGAATAAATATCCAGAATTTTAGCTATAATATAAAGGATTTCTTAAAAGTTGTTTCTAAAAAAAAAGATCTTTCTTATAGGCATACACAGACTTCAAGATTCAGTCTATGCATCTCAACAATGGTGACTAGCAGAATATTCAATTAGGAAAAGTAAATTACATAGAAAATTCAGATCATAATTTATTCATACCGCAATGCATGATGGGAGCCATTAATGAGTTGTGATTGGTGGCAGCCACTGCAACATGCTTTATTATTGTCACCATTGTTGAGATTCACAGGCTGATTATTGATGTCTGTGTTTCTAAAATAATTTATTTGAAAGTGTTTTGATCAGAATAATGTTTATTAAATATTTTAGATTATAACCCAGCAAACACAGAACGTTCCCCTAACGTTCCCGAATGGTCCCATGAGGTTATTTTTTTGGGAACCAAACAAGAACGTTATAGGAACGTTCCATGTAGGTTATTTTTAGGTTCCATTTTTATAACGTAAGGAAAACGTTCCGGGAACGTTCCCCTAACGTTAAGGGAAAGTTCTAGGAAAGTTCTGGGGACCAAAAACTAACGTTCCCAGAACCTAAATTTGTTTGCTGGGAAGCAATATACCTATTCTCATATATGCTCTAATATCACAAAGCTGTTGCAAATATATAAAACCAAATTATCTCATAAAGATTCATTTTTCAGATCACAGCATGATTATGCTAGAACACAACCAACACTATCAGATCACACTTTTCTTTGTTCATTTGACTGTTATAAATAAATAACAGCAGATAAACAAATTTAAAGTGAATGTATAAAGGTTGAGAGCCCAACTAAAGCAAACACTTATCGCCATAACGGTTGCTTACAATTTGAGATTTTCTCCTTCAGTGATTCTGCTTGTTAACATCAGGTGTCTTCAATAATGCTCAAACGTCACTAAATTAATCACTTAATTATCTCATTAACTTTAACACTCTTGAGTGTTAATTTAACACTGGAGTTTGTGCTGTAGAGTAAATGCCGCTCCATCTGAAAGCAGGTGAAGGTGATTTACTACTAATCAAGGAACCGGCTTTACTGACGAGATGCGCATAACAATATTGTGCGATATATTATGCCCAGCCCTATAAAACATGTAACAATTATGTATCAAAATAACCAAAAACATCATTATATATTTCTTTCAATTATGCACTTACATTATCCTAAATATTTCCAAGAATTTGTAAATTCAGAGATTTTATTTTATTAGATTTTAAAATTGCTCGTCGTCGAGATAATTTGTCACATGTTGCCTGTCAATGACGTAATGTCGACGTTATCCCTGGTTTCCGCTTGTACTGCCATAGTAAACATGGCAACAGACGTGGACAACTGCGTAATGTTTAGTGGCACACTCACGCTGCTGTCGTTTCGCTCAAACATTATGGACCATGGCAAGCAGACTTTGGGACAAAAGGATAACTAAAAGTTTTCAAGATGCCGAGAGCTCCGCGTCCGCAGCAAACTTAGACTTGACACTGAGCTTCAATACTTGACAGATACGCCGCTCTTGCATGTACTTTATTTGACAAGTGAGCAAATGTACATAAAACAAATCAATGTTATATAGCTAAACATGATGAAATGTTAGAATATGACCAATATGTTATTGTAAATCATGAATGTTTTCACGCATCCATAAACATTATTAGATCCATCGGCATGACGGCACGTTCCATGATTCCGCTTATCACTGCATCATCAATCTACGGCTTTGTTATTTTAAGAGGTTAGCGACCCCTAGCGGCGAAAACAATTACATATTGTTGCTTTAATCTCGGATGTCTGTTTTTTATTAGAAATTACTAGTCATAGATTCTTGCTGTGCAAATATAATGAGAAACATTTACCTCCTTGTTTTACAGAAAGCCGAGACTTCCACCACGCAGACCAACTCTTATTCATGGAGGTCCTCCGAAACGATACCGTCTTCACACAGAGAGGAAAGTGCTTGATGATAATGGGAAAGTCAGAAAATGGACTTATGGGATAAAAGACACCAGTAAACAAAATAAAATTGTTCTGCTGGTGGGAGAAACTGGTGCTGGCAAGACGACCATCATCAACACCATGGTGAACCATTTACTGGGCGTGAAGTTTGAGGAGGAAATATGGTAAGAATCACAGAAGAAGGAGCCACAGACCAATCAGAATCACAAACCTCTGAAATCACCATGTGTGAGGTCTGTCCTTCAAAGAATCCAATATCTCTTACCATCATTGATACTCCAGGCTACGGAGACACTAGAGGACTGGAAAGAGATCTGGAAGTTGCTGAGAATTTATCCATGTTGTTTCAGAGCAGAGATGGTGTGTGCGAAGTCAATGCCGTGTGTTTTGTGACACAAGCATCAAAGAATCGTCTCTCAGACAGACAGCATTACATCATAAGTTCAATTCTTTCTTTATTTGGTAAAGACATTGTGAACTACATTGTGTTTCTAATCATACACTCTGATGGTCTGCCACCCAAAAACGTCCTCGGCGCCATTAAAAAAGCTAGAATCCCCTGCAGACGAGACCACAATAACCAGCCTGTTCATTTCTTATTCAACAAACGGCAGGCTGACGCCCGTCACACTGGACAGCGTCACGTTCGTGCTCAAAGAGACGCCTGGGAGGACAGCATGGACGGCATGAACGACTTCATTCAGTCTCTGACTCTAAAGAACAGAAGAAGTTTAGATTTGACTTCAGATGTCCTGATAGAGCGCATTATTTTAGAAGCGTCCATGTGCAACTTACAGCTGCGAATTCATGAGAAAGAGCTGAAGAAGGCTGAAAAAATTCAGATTCAGTGGGCAATGATGGAAAACAAGGAAATGATTGAGGAATGTGAAAACTTCAACATTAAAGTCAAAAAGACTGTCAAAATGAAGGTTCCCATTGAAAGTGCATCATGGAACAGCAGAAAAGCGACGACCTGCACCGTCTGTGAGGAAAACTGTCATGAGTTTGACTGCTGGTGGGTTTCTGACCCCAGTAAATGTGAAGTCATGAAAAAAGGTTACTGTACCGTGTGCACAGGGAAGTGCCACCACAGCAAACACGTCAAAGAAGACAAGAAATACATTGTCAACACCTCAAGCTTCATATTGGAATTTGACTCTATAAAAAAGGAATATGAAAAAGCTCAAGAACAAACAAAGACATATTTGGTTTTAATGGAATATCTTGACAAAGATCTGAAGGATATTGAAACCCAGAAGTCAATTCTTCTGTACGAAGGTTACAAGACCATCAAGCATCTGTCTCAGATCGCATTAAAGCCAGACTCGGCCTTCACTCTTCAGCATCTCGACTTCTTCATCCCCAAACTGAGAGAGGCTGGGAAAGAAAACTGGGTCCGAGAGCTGGAGGAAATGAGGAGAACCGCAGTAGCTGAAGAAGCCAATAAGGATGCTGTGAGTTATCTGAGAGCTGGTCTTGCAAAACTGTTCCTTGGTGGGCGTAAATGATTGGATTTAGTACAAATGAAACAAAGAACATGTAAAAGACTGCTGCTTACAATGAGAAATCAATGCTTTCTCCACACAGTTATTTCTACAGCCACGAGTTGACTTTTATGACAACTAACAGTTTTCAATTATGTTGTTTTTGTAATATGAAAGTCACATAAAAGATGCCTTGGAAAATACATTTCTAGCCTTCCTCATTTTTATATATTACTTTTTACGTATAAATTTTGTTAATGTATATGTAATTTGTATATATTATTTGTAATGTATTTTGTTATTTGTATATAACTTTGTTAAAGTGGCCCTATTATTAAATGTGCTATTTTAAATGTCCCAATCTTTATCTTTACTCAAAGTGGTAAGAACGACAGACAATCTGCATTAATAGACACAGTTTTAGGTAACTGTGGCCCACATCTGATTAGCAGAAGTATTTCAGTAATTACGTGAGTTAGCTGGTTAGCCGGAGACATACACAATATAAAACACAAAAATATGTATTTTGAACACCCGGTAGAAAGTATATACATCAATAATTATTCATACTTACAGGTTGTGATTCTGAGGTGCAAGTTGGTCCAAATAACTGGGTACTGACCCATCTTTCAAGAGCAAGCGTTTTGAAAATTCCGTGTTGAACTCCGAGATTTGAGAAGCAATTGACAAATTGTTCGCAGATGGACAACGTAGAATATAGGCGGCCATTATGCAAATGTCTTATCTAGTGACGTAGAACCATAACGCAGTGGGATTCAAATACAGACGACATGAAACTCGCAATCACAATTTAGATAAAAGGTTTGTTCATCATGCTGCTTAGATGACCATTGGCAGCATAAACACTGCAAAGTTCTGTGGGCCACAATCGCATTAAGCTAAATTACATTATTGTTTTTCAATGAATCCAAAATAGATATGTACATTAAGCATATCAGTCTTGATTGAAAATGTTAGATGATAAAAACAAGTTTGTTATATATTTGTTGTCTTTTTTTACAAGCTACATGCTAATGTTTCAACTATATGCTAACTTACAACACAGCAAGTGTACATTGCCATTTCAAGAGAAGATAAACACCAGTCAGTGAACAGTCTCTCAGTGTATAGACCAACAGTGTTCCTGTATTATTTTATAAAAACATGCAAGAAAATAAGAGAATATTGCCTCACAAAAACTAAAATAAATATGAGGGGGCAAAGTCAGCATATAGTCATGCCAGTCAAACATTCTACATTATAACTAGAGTTGGGTACCGAAACGCGGTGCCAATAAGGAACTGGTTCCGACGTAAACAGTAGTAACGAGACCGAATAAGAACAAACGTTTAAGTGCCTGATTTCGGGAGAAGCCTCTCACTGCAGCCTGCGGTGGACATCCAACCCCGCCCACATCCAAGAGTGATGACAAAACTGCCTACATTCATAAGGATAAGAAAATGCCTCCTCTGGAATCTACTTGCTGCTCCAACTGCCACAGACTTTTACAAAGGATTGCAATTCTTGAAACAAAGTTAATTGCGGGACCACCAAACCAGACGGAACACACAACAGAGCTTCGTCATGGACGTCCTCAGCATACAGCCGGTGAGTCCCATGAATCTAGTGCTTCTCGACAGGCCATACTGAGTGTAGAGAAACAAGCCGATCGTTTTACTAATCGATGGCACAAACAGGGTGCGAGACCCAAAGGCACTCGAGACATCAGATTGTCACGAGCATCACATATTACTGCAGTAGCATCCTCTACCCCAGATACGGCTCTGACAAGGACTGCAAACACTGGTCTCCTACCACCGCCTATACATCTTGAGAACAGATTTGAAGTATTAATGAATGAGGAATCCCCAAATTTGATGAATGTGATCACACACAGACAGAATCAGCCAGTAGCTAACACTGATGCTAACTGGGGCTCAAGGTCGAGCAGACAGCGGCACTCAGCTCAGAGCGCAGCCGAGCCCAGGACTCTGATAGTGGGCGACTCCATAATCAGAAACATTAATAGCAGGGATACAACAACGTGCTGCCTTCCACAAGCAACAACATCTGATGTAAACAGGGAACTTCAGAACATTCTGATGAAACATAAGACTGCAAATCGACTCATCATTCATGTGGGGAAGAATGATATTCATAAAGAGCAGTCGGAACTTCTTAAAAAGGATTTCAATGAACTTTTTGAAACACTTAAAAGACTGAAAGTTCAAACATTCATCAGTGGACCACTCCCAGCAAGAGGAACAAACAGGTTTTCACGGTTGCTTGGGCTTAATACATGGCTGCAAAAAACCTGCAATATAAAAGGAGTGAACTTTATTGACAACTTCAATCTTTTCTGGAGTCAGAGGCAACTGTTTCAACAGGATGGCCACCACCCAAACAAACTTGGTTCAAGAGTGCTAAAGGACAATATCTACTTCTCCCTCCGTCATCCTTCTGCAATGTGTGCCAATCCACTCAACCTGAATGGCACACACACACCTGGATACAGTATGAATGACCACAGGATTTCACTTCAGCCCCTGAATGGACATGCGGTTGACACATCACACAAGGACAGTGATAACACCACTCAGCCACAACAACCTCTGCTCACGGACACAATCTCAGCTGAGCCCTGCCCACAGAGCTCACCACAGACAGACTGTGACATACCAGTACTGCTCCAATATACAACACCCAAGGACGACTTTCTGGAAAACAGCCAGGGAAACCAGGACAGCATATTACAGCCTCCAATAACACCAGAGCAAAAATCACTCTCACTGGAAACATTATCACTCTCTCCAGCATCTCCACTTCTGTGCTTCTCAGAGAAAATGGAACAACTGGTGCACGCTGGAACTAGACTATCCCACTCTTTTGCTGCGAGCCCCCAGATACCAACCAAAAAACGCCAGGCCCCACAACCACCAAAGCCTACGGGCCCAGCTCGCCCTCCCCCTCCCCCTGTGAGAGCTCTTCGGCCTCTGCCACAGCGCCAAGGCCCACACCCTCCTCCAGCGGCTCGAGGTGAACCAAAAACAACTGATACCAGCTCTCAGTGATATGTGTCGGGTCCCCGCTATGATAACAATAACTTTCTTAAATGTTTACAGAACAAGCGGGAACCCAGTGTGCCTGTATGTTTTTCTATTGCTGTTCAATTACATGATAGAAAGTCTAAGGCCTTCAAAAGCCGTACAGCAAACCCATCTAATCTGGTGCCTATTACACGACATACCAAGATTGCTGTGGGGACAAAAAGTAAGACTGTTAAGTTAGCACTTTTAAACATCCGCTCACTTAAAAATAAATCACTTTTAGTCAATGACTTAATAACCACATACAACCTGGATTTTATGTTGCTAAATGAAACTTGGCTAGAAGAAAGTTGCAGTGCAACAGTCCTCAATGAAACAGCCCCTCCTAACTTTACTTTTATGAGTGTCTGCAGAGCTGTCAGAAGAGGCGGAGGTTTAGCTGCTCTTTATAAAGATGTCTATCAATGTAAGCAAATATCATTTGGGAATTACCCGTCTTTCGAATATCTGGGTATTGTGTTAAAAGGTGCTCCACGCATTTTACTTATCATTGTTTACAGGCCTCCAAAATACTCTCCAGCTTTTGCTGAGAACTTAACAGAACTGTTAAGTTCTATTTCCTCAGAGTTTGACTGCTTTGCCATTGCTGGAGATTTTAACATTCACATAGATAATGCAGAAAACAATATGGCAAAAGAAATCAAAACTGTTTTAAAAACTTTTGATCTGACTCAGCATGTACATGGAGCCACACATAATCGTGGACACACTCTAGATTTACTTATCAGTAAGGGTCTAAACATTTCATCAATTGTTATTAAGGATGTAGCACTGTCTGATCATTTTTGTATTTTCTTTGATATATTGATCTCTCCTGCCATTGAAGCTAGATCTGTGTCTGTCAAGAAGAGATGCTTAAATGAGAATACTAGTGTACTATTTATGAAGGCTATATCTTTAACACCAAGCATATCTGCTGACTCTGTTGATTTTCTCCTTGATTCTTTTAACTCAAAAGTTAAGAGTGTAATTGATGATATTGCTCCTGTGAAAGTCAGGAAGAAGAGTGGCAGACAAAAAGCACCTTGGAGAAACTCAACAGCAGTGCAAAATATGAAAAGACAATGCAGAAAAGCAGAGCGCATGTGGCGGAAGACAAAACTTGTAGTCCATTATAACATCTACAAAGACAGCATCCATGCTTTCAATAAGGAACTAAGCAAAGCTAGACAGACTTTTTTCTCGAATATTATAAACAGCAATATAAACAACACGCGCACTCTTTTTGCTACTGTAGAGAGACTGACAAACCCCCCAAACCAGATTCCCAGTGAAATGCTCTCAGTGAGAAAGTGCAGTGAGTTTGCTTCTTTCTTCTCTGAGAAGATCAATAATATCAGAAAGGTGATCAGCTCATCCTTGAGTTGCGCTGGGGTCAGGCAGATCAAACAACAGCACGAGAAAGTAGCCACTATGTCTGATTTCAAAGAAATTGATGGCAAAATTTTGGAAGAAACCGTACAGCAACTAAAAACATCAACCTGCGCCCTTGATGCACTTCCCACATCTTTTTTCAAAAATGTGTTACACAGCTTAGAAGCAGATCTCCTAGAAGTGGTAAATGCCTCACTTCTCTCTGGGAGTTTTCCGACCTCCCTGAAAACTGCTGTTGTCAAGCCCCTCCTGAAAAAGAGCAATCTGGATAAGACCATATTAAACAACTATAGACCGATCTCAAATCTTCCTTTCATAGGCAAGATCATTGAAAAAGTTGTCTTCAATCAGCTGAACAAATTCTTAAGCTCGAATGGATACTTTGACCATTTTCAATCTGGTTTCCGACCGCACCACAGTACAGAGACCGCGCTCATAAAGATAATAAATGATATTCGCTTAAATACTGATACAGGCAAATTATCAGTGCTGGTACTACTCGACCTCAGTGCTGCATTTGACACTGTCGATCACAAAATACTTCTTGACAGGCTGGAAAACTGGGTCGGGCTTTCTGGGATAGTCCTAAAATGGTTCAGGTCATACTTAGGAGGCAGAGGTTATTATGTGAGTATAGGAGACCATAAGTCTGAGTGGACATCCATGACATGCGGAGTCCCTCAAGGCTCAATTCTTGCGCCACTCCTATTCAACCTGTACATGCTCCCAATGAGCCAAATAATGAGAAAGAACCAAATCGCTTACCATAGCTATGCAGACGACACACAGCTCTACTTATCCCTATCGCCTAACGATTACAGCCCCATTGACTCCCTTTGCCAATGCATTGATGAAGTAAACAATTGGATGTGCCAAAACTTTCTTCAGTTAAACAAAGACAAAACTGAAGTCATTGCGTTTGGAAACAAAGATGAAGTTCTCAAGGTGAACACATACCTTCAGTCTAGGGGTCAAACAACTAAAAATCAAGTCAGGAATCTGGGTGTGTCTCTGGAGTCAGACCTTAGTTTCAGTAGTCATGTCAAAGCAATAACTAAATCAGCATATTATCACCTGAAAAATATTGCAAGAATTAGATGCTTTGTTTCCAGTCAAGACTTAGAAAAACTTGTGCATGCTTTCATCACCAGTAGGGTGGATTATTGTAATGGACTTCTCACTGGCCTTCCCAAAAAGACCATAAGACAGTTGCAGCTCATACAGAACGCTGCTGCTAGGATTCTGAGCAGAACCAGAAAATATGAACACATCACACCAGTCCTCAGGTCTTTACACTGGCTGCCAGTTACATTTAGGATTGATTTTAAAGTATTATTACTGGTATATAAATCATTCAATGGCCTAGGACCTCAATACATTGCAGATATGCTCACTGAATATAAACCCAACAGATCACTCAGATCATTAGGATCACATCGGCTAGAAATACCAAGGGTTCACTCTAAGCATGGCGAGTCTGCTTTTAGCTACTATGCCAGCCGCAGCTGGAACCAGCTTCCAGAAGAGATCAGATGTGCTCCTACAGTAGTCACATTCAAATCCAGACTCAAAACACATCTGTTTAACTGTGCATTTACTGAATGAGCACTGTGCCACTGTTCGTCCGACTGTTTGCACTGTATTTTATTTTATGTTTTAATTATTCTGATTTCTGTATTTTATCTTTTATTCTAAACTGTTTTAATTATTCTGATTTCTTTTGATTATTTTAATTTCTTCTATGTAAAGCACTTTGAATTACCATTGTGTATGAAATGTGCTATATAAATAAACTTGCCTTGCCTTGCCTTGCCTTGTCAGAACCCACACCCATGTCCATAGGTCGTGTCAATCACAGTACTGATTGCCTACACCAAACACTGATCCCTAAACCTACCCATCACTGTAACCTAACGCCTAAAAAAACCTTTTAATCTAGAACCTACATACTGAAAAAAACCTACCCTACCTATTGGACATGGGAGTGGCTTCTGACATCACACTTGGATGTGGGCGGGGTTGGATGTCCACTGCAGGATGCAGCGAGCCCTACTTGGATTTCGGTGCCTGACTTTTTTTTACCGCCCCCTGGTGTTCCGGCGTCAACTTGCGTGACGTCAGTGCTGCTACTCGGCACACTTGTTGAACTGATAGCGAGGGGATTAATGAAGATACCGAAGGCAAAACGCTCCAAGGTTTGGCTGCATTTCACTTGTAAAATTACTCATCAGAACGCCCTCTGGGTGTGCCGATTGGCTGAAGCCAATGGCACGGGCGCCGCCTCGACGCTCTTACGTCGTCATATTATATTGGCAAGCGGCCATCAGCTGCTCCTCAGATTTCTCTGCCGAAAAAGGAAGCTTGTAGGCAGCACACGCAGCGTCTCATTCCCTATTCAGAGAACATAAGTTACACCAGTAACCAGAGACGTTCTCTTTCATAGGTTCACTCAACGCTGCGTAGCTAAGACGCAGTCGGAACGAAATACCAAACTCACCAAGCTAAGCGCTGCCGTAACTAGTACAACGACCAGTTAACTTACATGACTGGATCAAGCAGACAAAACATGGGAACCTGGAGCCATGTCGAGATTAGATTACCCTGGTAGTAATCTCTATTAATCTCCAGTATTATTACATTGTTTGATACAATATTGTTTTATTTGATATTATGTAAATGTAATTTTTTATTTTATATTGGTTTATTTATTATTACCATATGTTACTTGTATTTATATTGTTTATAAATATTTAAATTAATATTGTGTCTAGTTTGGGCCTGTAAATAAAAGGGCATTATTTTTTGAGACAGTGTGTGCAGTTCCGTTTTCTTGAGTACCGGTTCAAGAACCGCATAAGCACCGGAACCGTTTAGAAAATACAGAGAAGGTACTGGTATCGGATAAAACCCAACCGATACCCAACCCTAATTATTACTAACCAGTTGGTGAAGAATAATTCCACCACACCTGAAACACAAAGAAACTCGAATGTACAAGGAAACATCTGTACAAACACCATTAGATATTTTCAGTACTTACCAACAATGTGAAATATGCTGACAGGAAACATAATCAGGATGACACACAGTGTTTGTATGTGAGAAAAAAAATGCTTATAGGTGTTTTCGTTGCATTTATATTGTTGTTACCATTGTTGTGTTTATCATGCTATATTTTGAAGTCTGTGTGTGACTCAAGCATGATCAATTGCAAGTTATTGTCACAAATACAGAGGGATTATATCGACCCAATTAAAAGTTTTACAAGGTGTTTATGACATAAGTGTTAATAACAAAGTTGTAAAACCTTTTTTAGTTTATTACTTCCCTTTCTTTGAAACCAAATAACAGCATCACTGCATCAATAGAAAGAGAATTACGATAATAGAAATGAAGTTCCAAGTACCCAACCAAAGAGAACACTGATCACTATAGTAGTGAGTTTAAGGAAAAACAACATACATTTATGAATTCAGTTTATGTGATGTTCTTTTGAATATTTCAGTTGTAGGATTGAAAATAATCCAATGAATTTGAAATGAACATTTGCTTTAAAAGACATTTGTTTTACTGTTTTCCACCCCCTCTTTCTACCACAAGAAGCATTTGGAGTTCCTAAAGGCTCAGAGGGGCTGATAGTGATCAGGCCTGTAAGATGTGTGCACTCCTGGGATCTATGCATTATCACACCTTTAGTGCAATGGGGGGAGTTGGAATAATCTGATTGGTCAGTTTGAATGTCTCACATTTGGGTTTAGGTCACATGGTCAGGGAAAGGATAAAAGAAGATTGTAATTGTTGCTCTGGCTCTTTTTGTGCTCTGCTCTTTTGCTCTCTCTCAATAGGTGTTACCTATTGCAATACACTATTGTCACTCTCTATAGCAACGCTCTCCCATATATTAAGCTATTGTAACTGTGCTTATTTCCGTCGTTGGTATGAGTAGCAGTGGGTGGTAATAGACAAGAAATGTACAGTTTTCAACCATCTTGCTGACAACATTTCTTTAGTCATTTGGCAGTCTTGCAGTCTGAACCCCTGCAGGAAATCCACCCTTACACAGTTGTATTGACAATTCAACATTTAAGATTACTGGGAAATGATGAATGCAACTAGAGTAAGAGAACTGCAGAAATGATGGGAATGAGTTAAAAGTCTATTAAGAATTAAGTTTTTCTTAGTTAACAAGGTATAGTGTGTGAATTGTACAGATTACTAGATTTTTACAATTAGGTTAAGATATTAAAGAATAGAATAGAATAGAATAGAATGGAATAGAATAGAATAGAATAGAATAACTAAAAATAGTTAGAATAACTGTTGGATTTTACAGTGTAGTTGCTATAGTAAGTCAAGAGTAAACTTAAGTACATTATCAAGTACTCTCTACAGCTCTTATTTACTAGAACTCTTGTGTAAGTGAACTATACTAAGCATTTGTCAGTACAACATACTATTTCTATTTCACATTACTAAGTTTTTTTTTTTTTTTAAGGCAATAGGTTTGCATGCCTGTTTTAAGTAAGTCTAGATAATTCGATTTTACAGTCTGGGGATGATTAGGAGGCCATGATGATTAACAGCGCCCAATGGGCAAATTTGGCCAGGATGTTGGGGTTACACCCTTACTCTTTTACAAAGGACATCCTGAGATTTTAAATGACCACAGACAGCCAGGACCTCGGTTTAACATATCATCTAAAGGATGGTGCTTTTTGACAGCATAGTGTCCCCATCACTACACTGGGTTGTTAGGACCCACACAGAGAACAGGGTGAGCGCCCCCTACTGGCCTCACTAACACCTCTTCCAGCAGCAACCTGGTTTTCTCAGCAGGTCTCCCATACAGGTACTGATCAGGCTCAGCCCCGCTTAGATTCAATGGGCAACCAGTCTTGGGCTACAGGGTGATATGGCTGCTGAATTAGGATATAATGGGCTGAGTGCACAAGATGGCAGTGTGTGCATGTTCTCTTTCAGATGGGAACTCACACTGCGTCCTGTAGAGGACACTATGGGGAACGCCTCAGCGTGACCAGTGTCTGAAACATGTGATTCAAATAAGACAATGTCATTGGGCGGCGACAGCCTGTGACGTGACTACAAGTGCAACAGTGAGTACTACAGGTGCGACCGTGAGTACAAGACCTTTAGTACATACCGTTTGTTTGCGTACGTGAAACGTGAATATCATGAAGAACCACTCTGCCAAGCGTTTTCAGAGAAACATGTGCATCTGGTGCGTTTTGTGCATGACTGGGGAGCTCGCACGTTAAGTTCTCGAGGGAGCTGAATCTGCACATTGTGAGGATGTATCAATAAAAAGCTCAGTTCGCGTCTTCCCTATTCTCTATGGATGTAGGACATGGGTTTGGGTGGAATGTCTTCGACTCGAAGAGGTTGGATGTAGAAGTCTACACAGGCCCAAAAAATGTGTACCAGAACACGAAGAGACTCGTAATTGTGCTACACAGAACCGACCTGGACAAGTCATTTAAAAGCTGGACCCGGACCTGTGCAGAACCAAGAAATGCCATAAATGTGCAACCCAGGACCGATCTGAACAAGGCCAGGAGGACACAGACCCGACTGGACCTGATTGTTGCAAATTCCACAGCAAAACGCAATTAACAAGTCAATAAACAAGTTGCGAAAATGTAAATGACTATCCATTAACAGTATGAAATGACTAAACAGCATGAATAACATTTCTGCAGTATGCACATTATATTCATACCATCTATTCAGTAACTAGACTGCACTGAAGACACATTAGGTTGGGAAGGACTTCTAGCATGTTAAATAAAGCTGACAAGTCAGTCGCTCGATGCAGAGATGTGTTCAGGAAAGGTGGTTTATACTTTTAATGACAAAATTGTGTTCTTTAATTTTTCTCAAAAAGATGCTTTGATGATTACGTAATTAAATATAAAATTTTTCTGTTCATTTACAAAACATATTCCTCAAGAAAGAATTGAATTGTTTTGCTGTAATCAGACTGAAGAGTGACAGTGAGGTGGACACATTTAGTCCAACAATCACCATTGATCAAAGGTGGATCTACGGGAGATAACAATTTACACTTTTTTTAATTCTTAAAAAAAAAGTAGTATATTGCTAAAATGGTGTGCATCTTCTCAAGTGATACTGAAATTTCAACTGGTTTTTATAACCATCCAACAATGATCCCAATCAGTCAAAGCGGTTATTGTCATATGCACAGTGAGGAAAAACAAGTTTTCCCTGTACAAAATGAAATTCTTTCTTTGCTGTCCACAATGAATGCCAGGACTAGTGCAAAGTACTTAAAAAAAGAACACACACACACACACACACACACACACACACACACACACACACACACACACACACACACACACACACACACACACACACACACACACACACACACACACACACACACACACATAAACTGCTATAGAATAAGAATTAGACTTAACAAGTAGAATTAAATATAGTAAATCTATGCAAATGTGCAATACTGACTGTGCAATACAATAATACTTTTAAAGTGCAGTTTGAGTGCCTCTCCTTGATAAATAGCAACAACAATAACAGATGTGCAATTGTTGCAACAATTTGTCCAAATATTTTACTATGAGATGAGACCAATCTATGTCCACTGGCTATCTGTTTAAAAGTCTGATAGCTGAGGGGTAGAGCGAGTTCTTAAGTCTGGAAGTCCTGCATTTCACACTTCTATACCTCCGTCCCGAGGGTAGAAGTGTGAATAGTCCATGCTGGGGGTGGGTAGGATCCTTAATCATCAGGTGCATTATCTCGAGACAAATTAATCAACTGAAGGAGCATAGTTTCATTAGCTTTAATATGTTTTATGGTGCCATCTGATTGACTGAATGCTCTTTACCCAAAACAGAAAAATTCTTCAATATATTTATATAATTAGAATGGGTTAAACCAAACGCATAAGCAGTGCAGTCTGAAACAATGAAGAAGCAACAAGGGAAACATACTTAGAATTCCATTAACATGAAACGGACCGATCTACACTGTAAAAATGAATACGAATGAATACGCTAAATCTAATCAATAAAATTGAGGCAACAGATTACAAGCAATATTATTAATTAAATTTAACAAATTAGAATTGAGTAATAATTAACCAAATTAATTCCTTAAAAGTTAACCATTTAAAATGAGTAAAATTTACACATTTTCTTAAACAAAAATATCGGAATAACAGACTGACGTCAAAGATGATTTAAGAACACTTTTTTGTGAAGATTGAACATTGAAGACACCTGATGTTAACAAGCCGAATCACTGAAGGAGAAAACCGTAATTGGTATGTTACCATTATGGAGATTAGTGTTTGCTTAAGTTGGGCTCTTGACTCTTAAATCATTGACTTTAAATTTTGTTTGGTTGTTGTACTTCAGTTATAACAGCCAGATGAACAACTAGAAAAGGTGATCTGATGGTGTTGGTTGTGTTTTAACATAATCATTATTTCACAATCATTTGACCTGAGTCACTGAGCTCATATAGAGTCCTATTTCTCAGTTAAATTTACTTTATATTTAAAAGTAAATAATTATAGGACCCTGTCCTTGTACAGCTTCATATTTTTAGCGTTTTCAATGAGACCAAATCAATAATAAGACATTTTTAAAGGTACTTTATGTTGGCACACACAGACATCAAGAATTAGCGTATAAATCTCAACAATGGTGACAAACAGATCAACTCTGAACACAAGCTCATTATTTATTCATGCAGCAATGCATGATGGGAGCCATGAATGAGTTTTGATTGGTGGCATGCAGAATGCACTGCAACATGCTTTATAATTGTCACCATTGTTGAGATTCACAGGCTGATTCTTGATGTCTGTGTGTCTAAAAATTAAAAAAAAAAAAAAAATTGTATTTGAGATATGTTTAAAAAATTCTTAGGATTACATTGTAAAGGTTACAAATATTATGATGCACAAGGACAGTGGTGCTATAATTAATAAAGCAAACCTAAATTGGGCTCTATATGAGTTCCATGACTCAGGTCAAATGATTGTGAAATAATGGTTATGTTAAAACACAACCAACACCATCAGATCACCTTTTCTATTTGTTCATCTGGCTGTTATAACTGAAGTACAACAACCAAACAAAATTAAAAGTAAATGATTTAAGAGTCAAGAGCCGAACTAAAGCAAACATTAATCTCCATAATGGTAACATACCAATTACGGTTTTCTCCTTCAGTGATTCGGCTTGTTAACATCAGGTGTCTTCAATGTTGGCAATAAAAAAAAGTGTTCTTAATTCATCTTTGACGTCAGTCTGTTATTCCGATATTTTTGTTTAAAAAAAATGTGTAAATTTTACTCATTTTAAATGGTTAACTTTTAAGGAATTAATTTGGTTAATTATTACTCAATTCTAATTTGTTAAATTTAATTAATAATATTGCTTGTAATCTGTTGCCTCAATTTTATTGATTAGATTCAGCATATTCATTCGTATTCATTTTTACAGTGTACGGGTAATAACCCGTAATAACGCTAGCAGCGCAAATGACGTCAAGACCACACTGCGGAAGATGAAACCACGAAAACAGATTTCAGAATAAGAGCTGTCATAAAAAGCCATGGAGAAATTAGCAATGGAATTTTATTTAAAATGTATACACACAGTTTCAAACTCTTCACTACATGTACAATAGATTTTACATGTAAAAAGAAAATTATAATTGTTGAATTAGTCCACAATTCAGTTTCCTACATTTTTAATCTAAGTTTGCGTGCTTTCACAGATTTCCCAAACCGTGCCAGATAAATAAAACCACCCAGCTCATGTTCCTTTTAATCAAGTGACAAACTGGTATTACTGGAAAAACAAGCAAGAGAGACGTCCCATTCTTTTAAAACATCTCCCTTGAGACTGTTCATGACTGATGAAGAGGAAAACTCCACAACAACATGATCTCGAATTGTGTAAGTATCATAAAGAAATTCTCTCTCAGGAAAAAAACTTTAAGATCACAATTTTAAAACTATTTATACATTTTTAAAACAATCTATTGTTGTCGTTACCTTAATTATTTTGTGTGTATACTATATATATGTGTGTGTGTATAGGAGTGCGATATCATCAAAATCTTGTCATTTTATTTCACGATAACTGTATACCATAAAAACCTTATTTAAAGCAAAAATAATTATATTGTGATATATACTGTTTTTGGATACCTTTGACATTTTATAATTCTTATCACTATTTTCAATATCATTTAAAAAAACAATACTAGCCTAAACAAACTCAAGCTTACTGAAGACAAGTACACATTGATAAAGAAAGAGCAAAGAAAACAAACTACAAGAGACACAAATGAAATGGACCTACCCGAAAAACTCCAAGCACTAGAAATACTACATAAAATGTATAATCAAATGTATATAAAAAAAACAGGTTACACTTTATTTTAAGGTGTCATTGTTTCAGTGGAATTAAATATTTAAGTACAGTGTCATATTAATTAACTACATGTACTTACTATAGGGTTAGGTTAGGATTAGGATTTGGTTGAGGGTTAATTGCATGTAATAAGGCATAATTTACTGTTGTTACTATGGTAATTACATGTAACATATGTAAAAATGACACTGTAAAATAAAGTATGTAAAAAAAGTATTACCAAAAACCAATACATAGTATTTGCTGTGTATATATACATTTATTTTTATTAAAGTAATAAAAGGGATTCAGTCAAGAGCAGTGAGAGATTTCCTCTCTTTATTGTTGTTTGATAATCATTAATAATGACAGTAGGTTTATTAGGCTGCTGTCTCTTTAAGATCGACTGCAGGGATCCAATATACTCATGCGTTTTCTTTCTCAACTATTAACATTGACTTATGACATAAATGACTGTTTACTTGCAAAGACATGATCACTTTGACACATAGTTATGTGTATTTAACCGTTCAAGTCCAATTAGGCGGCAAAAAGCACCAGTTCTCAGTTCAGTTCTTACACGCTTTATGAGCAGAAGCTTTGTGTTAGAAAAAGTCTCCCAGAGAGCACACGCATGTACTAAAATTAGTTCTCATCCGCTGCTAATTGTGCTTAAACGGTTTAAAATCACCTGTTTTAAGACAGAAATGCTTAAAAAAGCATGCAAACGATAATATTTCGTGATGGCGCAGCATAGCAACATCACACGAGCGTAACCGCGATTGAGACGATAGTTCAAAATCTCTCCTGGTTGACAAATTTTTATTTTGTTGACGGTTAATCGTGTCTACCGGCATGAGGCCGGTAGAATGAGAATTTGAGAATTTGAGAAAAAAAATGCAATTAATTTAAAATACCTCTATACAGGCTATTAAATAAAATATTCTTTACATTTAAAAGAGATTCAACTCAACAGACAAAATCAACACAGTGTAAATGTTTGTATTATGCGACTGATTTACTTCCTCAATCCATTTTTTACGCAGGTTGAATTTTTCTGGTAACTGAATCTTTCAGGCAATTAATGGACTATTACATGAAAACAGACTAAGAAAGGAAGTGAATTTTATTATTTGATCAAAAACCTCAAGAATTAGGCACAAAATAAGAAATTGAGAAATGTTTATGTTTTTGTCCATACAATGAAACTCAATGAGGTCTGGTGTTGTTTGTTTTCCAATTTTCTTCAAAATATTTTCTTTTGTGTTCCACAGAGCAAATGAAGTCATACAGGTTTGGAACGACAAGAGGGAGAGTAAATGAAGAAAGAATTTTAATTGTTGGTGGACTGTCGCTTTAACCCCGGCAACAATGGCATTACCCAGAAAACCCTGTCAGGGCAGCAGCAGCTTGAATCAAGGTCCCAATATGCCGTAAGAGAATGTTCTCAATTATTACAATAATAGGGTTTAAACTAAAATGTGATAGTTGTATTATGGCTGGTCTGGCTGGAGGGAATTGTTGATCTTTTATAAGCTAATATAATGAAGAACTTCCCGGGTTAAAACATTGTTACTATTAGATTATTATCCGTTGGCGTTCTTAGTCTTCTTCTTCTGTTCCATCTTCTTCTTCGCTCTGGAAGTCTATGGCAGCCCATATAAATGTACGGTAAAAAGTTATGGAATTTGGCACACTGATAGAGGACAATCTGAACTGTCACCATAGCAAATTTGGAGTCCCTGACTCAGAGCCACTAACTGTCCAAATGTGCACTTATGTTTATGCTAATAACTTGTGAACCGTAAGGGCTAGAAACAAAATTATTTTTTCCACTGATTTCTTGGCTCAAGACAATTCGACAATTCGATTGCACCCTATGGTGTAATTTTCCGTCATGAAAATGTTTCCACCATTTTGAATTTTCCAAAGAATACAAATTTTTCAAACTCCTCTTAGGCCATTGGTCCACATTTTCAAATAAATTTGATCAGATCATTTTGCAATGCTGACAAAAGTTATTCACTTGCTTATAACTTTGGATTCAGTTGATTTATTTTAATTCGAGTCATCGCCTTAAATTCATGAATCCTTGCCAATTCCAATGATACCAAACATGCTTGGTTTCGCCTTATGGTTTGTACAACGTTGTGATTAAGCACTTAAACAACTTTCGGGAATACCTTCAAAATCTTTAGTCTGATCGAGATGAAACCACCGTAGGAAAATCAGAAACATATGTCGTTGACCATATTTGTATGCCCAAAAATGAAAACAATTTTATGGTAAGTGGTATAACTCCAAACCAAAATAAGAAATTTTCATAAAATTTCACACACAGCAAAATCCCCAGTGTACACTCTTGGTGTACATATAGGTCCAACTACAGGGTGTTAAAAATGAACACTGAAGCAGTGTTGAAGTTAATGAGATAATTAAGTGATTAATTAAGTGATGATTGGCCATTAGTGGTAACACCTAATGTTAATAAGCAGAATCATTGAAGGAAAGAGAAACAACAAGAACAGAAAAAAGAGAAACACAAGAAATACTGACTTCGAGCCATTAGACATTATTGTACTTATTATTACCAGTGTATTTCTGTCATACATCTACACACAATCTTATTTATATTGAACAGAAGTTTAGATGGTAAGTTTTTATGGAATGTTTCGTTTCATGTCACCATTATGGCGATCAGTGTTTGCTTTAGTTGGTCTCTGGACTCTTTGCTTTTTGACATCAGTTTTTCTCTGGCAGCTCCAACTCCGTGTTTATAAAGCACATGTGTTACTGCAAGAGAAAACATGACATGGGCTGTGTTTCCCGAAAGCATCGTAAGCCTAATTTGATCGTACAGACCTTTTGTTGCAATCGTTCTACGATCAAGTTAGGCTTAAAATGCTATTAGGAAACACAGCCCAGGTCATGATGGCTATGTTTAAATTATGAAATTACATTTGTTGTGTCCTGATTCACTCAACCAGCATTATAAACTGATTATACAAATGTTCTATTCATTACAGTAGCTAATTCCAGCAGTGCTTTAATAAGCTGAAAGTTTTAAAATCCCACACAGATATCAAGAATCTACATATGAATCTCAACAATGGTGACAATCACATGAAAGATTCGTATTGCAGTGCATGCTGGGTGCCACCAATCAAAATGCACCCATGGCTCCCATCATGCATTGCAGTATGAATAAATTATACAGCTGAATTGTCCTGTAATTTTCATTGTTTTTCCTGTTTGCATGGTTTTTTTTTTTGCTATTGTTTTGTTATGACTTTAATAGCTTGTTTTGTGATGTTCAGAGTTGATCTGTGTGTAACTAGTTTGTTTATTGTCACCATTGTTGTGATTTATATGCTGATTCTTGATGTTTGTGTGTCTAAACACAAGAGCTCAAGTGCACAAAGATTTTTCAAAGTTTTTCATATTTCTGTTGGATCTCAAACTGTAGAATCTCAGGGTTACAATTACCAATATTAAAACACAACATTAATCATATAGTCAAAGATTTAGACTCTGAATGACATCAGTGAATCAGGTCACTACGTGATGATAATGTCATCATCACAACATATTGTTAGCAGGTTTTCTCACGCAATAACAAATGTGCTTTATAAACTCAATGTTGGAGAAGCCAGAGAAAAACTAACAATAAAAAATGAAAAGGTTCAAGAGCCCAACTAAAACAAACACTGACCACCATAATGGTGGCTTGAGATTAAAAATTCCATAAAACATTGCCGTCTAAACTTCTGTTGATTCTCAATAACTTTTGTAGATGTATGACAGAAATAAAGTCACACTGGTAATAATAAGTGCAATAATGTGTAAAGGCTCGAAGTCAGTATTTCTTGTGTTTCTCTTTTTTTCCGTTCTTGTTGTTTCTCTTTCCTTCAATGATTCTGCTTATTAACATCAGGTGTCACCACTAATGGCCAATCATCACTTAATTAATCACTTAATTATCTCATTAACTTCAACACTGCTTCAGTGTTCATTTTTAACACCCTGTAGTTGGACCTATATGTACACCAAGAGTGTTAATTTAACACTGGGGATTTTGCTGTGCATGCTTATGTATTGGGCATTCTGAGGACAAAAAAGTGGTGTAACTGCTTAGTGGCGCTAAAATTAAACAATACATGAAATTGCAGCAAACTACAATACAGTATTCTGACATAAATTGCTATATTTTACAAATGCATAGGTGTATCATTACAACACTCAGTATATGCCATCGGCACCATGCCCTGAAGGAACTCAAAGCATTTCAAGACAGCGCCACCTTGTGGTCAAAAGTTATATTGAAATTTTTAAAATTATAATAACTTTGATTATATTTATATTATCTTATTGTAATGAAAGTGGTCTAATTGATTCCTTGAGTCATACCGAGAACATACATACCAATTTTGCCATAGTAGGCTGAACTTCCTGTATGCCTCTTTGATTTTCCTTAAAAAAAACTACTTTTTGAACTCATCCTAGACCTTTTGTCCGATTTTCAGCAAAATTAATAGTATCATCTACTAATCATTCTTCAGACCGTGCCAACAAAAAAGTTATGGATTTTGTGTTGATAGACGAAAACGTTTTCGTATAGCTCTGCAACAAAGTTGATGCAAAATGCCAAAATGATGAGGCTGTATGTCTGCAATGCTTTGGCACATTGACACCAAACTTTGCATGTATCATTGTCACCTTACACTGACCACACCACAACAGTTTAGTAACAGCAGCACCTATTGGTCGAAAGTGATAAACCATTAAATTACATTACTAGTGATTGTATTTTATTTTCAGGCATTTCGAATAAAATCATCTTAATATACATTTAATTGCTCATTGTTGCAGTTGGTCTCATGCTTCCAGTCATGATGGCCTGATTTACTGTGCCTTCTTTGTCCCTGACCCCTTAATTGCTGCTTACAGCTATATTTTATATTTATATTTATGTTCATGCTAAAAAATGAATGAATTAAATATAAATTAAATATTTACATTTTACATAATCACAAAATTGTTTATGGGTATTTAATCTTAAATTCTTCCTATATAAATATTCTGATGCATATTGTCCTCCATCTGCATTTTACAGAAAGCCGTGTGTTCCACCACGCAGACCAGCTCTGATTCATGGAGGTCCTCCAAAACGATATCTTCTACATACAGAGAGGAAAGTAATTGATGATAATGGAAAAGTCAGAAAATGGACTTATGGGAAAAAAGACACCAGAAAACCAAACAAAATAGTTCTGCTGGTGGGAGAAACCGGCGCTGGTAAGACGACCATCATCAACAACATGGTCAACTACTTACTTGGAGTGAAGTTTGAGGAAGAAATATGGTATGAAATCACAGAAGAAGAAGCCAGAGACCAATCAGAATCACAAACCTCTGAAATCACGATGTATGAGGTCTTTCCTATGAAGAGTCCCATATCTCTCACCATCATTGATACTCCAGGCTACGGAGACACTAGAGGACTGGAAAAAGATCTGGAGGTTGCTGAGAATTTATCCATGTTGTTTCAGAGCAGAGATGGAATTTGTCATATTGACGCCGTGTGTTTTGTTATTCAAGCGTCTAAGAATTGCCTCTCAGACAGACAGCATTACATCATCAGTTCCATTCTGTCTTTGTTTGGAAAAGACATTGTGAACAACATTGTGTTTCTAATCACACACTCTGATGGTCTGCCACCCAAAAACGTCCTCGGCGCCATTAATAAAGCTAGAATCCCCTGCAGACGAGACCACAGCGGCCAGCCTGTTTATTTCCTATTCAACAAACGGCAGGCTGACGCCCGTCACACTGGGCAGCGTCACGTTCGTGCTCAAAGAGACGCCTGGGAGGACAGCATGGATGGCATGAAGGACTTTCTTCAGTCTCTGGATGAAAATAACAGAAAAAGTTTAGAGTTGACTTCAAATGTCCTGATTGAGCGCATTCGATTAGAAGCGTCAATGTGCAACTTACAGCTGCAAATTCAAGAGAAAGAGTCAAAAAAGTCTGAAAAACTTCAGATCCAGAAAGCAATGAACGAAAACAAAGAAAAGATTGAGGAGTGTAAAAACTTTACCATTAAAGTAAAAAAGACTGTCAAAGAGAAGGTTCCCATAGAAAGCGCTTCATGGAAGCACAGGAAGGCGACGACCTGCACCGTCTGTGAGGAAAACTGCCATGAGTTTGACTGCTGGTGGGTTTCGAATCCCAGTAAATGTGAAGTCATGAAAAACGATCACTGCACCGTGTGCACAGGGAAGTGCCACCACAGCAAACACGTCAAAGAAAACAAGAAATATGTCATCAGGACCTCCAGCATGCAGTTGGAATTTGACTCCATAAAAAAGGATTCTGAAAAAGCTCAAAGACAGTTCAAGAGGTCTTCAGTTGTAATGGATTATCTTGATCAAGATCTGAAGGAGATTGAGGACCAAAAGTCAATTCTTCTGTCCGATGCTTACCAGAACATCAAGCATCTGTCTCAGATCGCATTAAAGCCAGACTCGGCCTTCACTCTTCAGCATCTGGACTTCTTCATCCCCAGAGTGAAGGAGGCTGGGAAAAAAGACTGGGTCATAGAGCTGGAGGACTTGAGGAGAACCGCTGAAGCTGAAGAAGCCAATAAAGACGCTCTGAGTTATCTGAGAGCTGGTCTAGCTAAACTTTTCTTTGGTGGGCAATGAACAAATGAAAAGAAGACAAGAGATGAATCAATGCAAATTAAGAATTTTAAAATACTGTAGCCTATATGTGTAACAAAGTTAGGATTTGAATCAGTTTTATTGTGAATTCTCCTGAATTCAGCAGCAGGGAGTGGTGCCCTCGTGTGGTTTGTGTGAGGACTGCAGAAATGTTTAATGAGAAGGAACACAGCAGTTGCATTGAGCAGTGCACACTGTGGCTGAGTTATGCCTGCAGTGAGCACAAAGAGGATGTTTTATTTCATTTAAAAGTAAACACAATTACATTAACCAGCATTTCTGTTCGTGCATTTTGTTGGGGGTTTACGAATTTGTCCAGAGCCTGCATACAGTCGTGTTCATCACATCTCGGGAATGTTTGCGTGAACATAGTGTAATGGTCACTTTGTGCTTTTATGGTAATTTGAGGTACAATGAGAACTGCGCATGTTGGTAGAGTGTCAGTAATAGGTTTGACAGGTGAGGAGAAGAGATAACCACTCTACCGACTTTTGTACTCTTTCTTTTATTTCCCTTTATGAGTTGAATGTTTATTTGTATACTTTTTCTCACTCAATCCCCATGTATGCGGACGAGTGTGACGTTTAAGTAATTGTATTGAACCCAGGGAAAATACGCCATTCAATCTGAAAATATGACTTTCATATTAAACAGATTAAAAGACTTGCATTGGGTTACTTTGTGTTTCCATTTAGAAGTCCAAAACAAGACGAATTATCTGAACGTGCACTGGACCCTCCCAACACTGGAAATCAAGCTTTTTGGCTTTTAGTATGAATATAGTCACATTATAAGCTAGTTTGTTCGAAAACAATGACTAAATTTGCATTTAGAAGTGTAGGATTTGAGGGCGAACCAAACACAAATGAATCTTCCAGGTGATTCGTTCAAACATAACTCCACACAGAACTCAACACTCCAGACCCCCAAATCACCAGTCTAATCTAGGGCCGTAAATGGAGTGGGCTCCAACCAGTCTGAGCTAACCAACAAAAAAAGGGAAAAAAGACTGGGTCCGAGAGCTGGAGGAAATGAAGAGAAGCGCTGAAGCTGAAGAAGCCAATAAAGACTCTTTAAATCACGAGTTATCTTCAAGCTGGTCTGGCAAAAGTGAATATTTTCTTTAGTGGGCAATTGTTACGTGTTTAAAAGATGTTAGTGGGATGATTGCGTGACATTTAAGTGAGGTGCTGCAGCTAGATGAGCAGGTGGCAAAAAACAGTCATAGAAACTAGGTCGTAACGTTGGAAACGTTTATTCAGTCACCGAAGAGTGAGGACGTGAGTGAGGACAAAGTATAATAAATGTAAAAGAAAAGAAAACATGAATAATCAGAAAAACAAGAGGGTCGTCAAATTAACGAAATAATCAAAACATAACCCCCATATCTACCTAACCCAAAACCTTTAAAGCTACCTACCAAAAAGAAAATGCAGAAAACAACCCGCAATCTTTGGCGTAGTCGACGCCTTACCTAAATTATACTAACCAACTAATATAAACAAAACAACAATGGGTGACGACTGCTCTCCAAATACACTAACAATTAGAATGCTACCTACCGTGGTCTTTCTTAATTGTAGAGACAGAATTTAGACAACTCACAACACAAGCTTCACTCTACATGATCTACGATTGGGTTACTGCGTTTAAGACCGTTTTAGAATAAGGTAAAACTGCGCTCAATTCCAGTCATTAGTCATACTCACAAATGCATAACCAAGTTTAGAAATCTAGTTCTGAAACCCATTCCATTGATAACATCGTCAACCCAAATATCAATCTCTGAACCAGCAAATAAGTATCAAGATTATAATAATCACCAAACATACACGTGAACTCAATTCCACAAACAAACACGCATGGATGTGTGCTGAGATCTGGCGCTGATCTTCCACGCTTCTCTTCAATGGGGCTTTTAAACCGGCGGAAAAACTCCAGGATTGGTGGACGTCACAGGTGATCCATAACGTTATGACGTCACGTCTGACAAGCAGCCAATGATTCGCGTCCCAGTAGTGCGAATAGAAAAAGAGCACAAAATAAACAAACAAGCAACACACACAAACATACGTGGAATGTAACAACAGCAATAAACAAATGCAGACAGGACAACAGAGAAATCAATGAAAACTAAGTTGAAAATTAAAATGATAATTCAATGCAGGGGACTTTCTGTAGATGTGAAGATGAGAAAGATTATTTAATCTTTCTATCCAGATAATTTTCATACATGTTTTAGTTTTTGTTAAAACAAGTCATGATGTGTTACATTTTACATCTCCAATATTTTAATACCTGTACTGTAATAATAATCTAATTAATTTGGGGTACTGTATAATTGCTTTAATTAACAAAAAAAAAAAAAATATTTTGTAATTGTAATTGCAACCACATATTTGTATTGTGTTAATCCAGGTCGAAGATTCGATGCATCGATAGGAGGAGCCTGATTTGACTACCAATCTCACGGGCGAATCTTCGTAGAGTTTATATAAGGGTGCTCAATGTCTGATTTCACATGGAACTACCGGTTCTCTGTCAATATGTTAGCCTATTATGATAATGCTGTAAATACAAATGTGCAAACGAAGAAGCTTTTAATAAATATTTTTAACGTGCGTGAATAAATCCAAACACCCCAGTGACAGATTTAAGTTTCACTTTCGATACGTGACCGAAAGAGGAGCGTTTTGATGGCAGGAATTTAAATCTTTAAAAATGTCTGGGCTAAGAAAATCTAAAGTGTGGATGCACACCATCAGAAAGGATATTTTCCCAGACTGGATTTAGCATCAGGAAAACCATGATCGCACTTCTGCAGGCCAACGTTAACAAGTTGGTTTTCCTCGGGACATTCTAAAACGCTTAACGTGAAAAAAGCTTTTAAAACACTTAAAGGGCACTTTTACAGTACATACCTCATTTAGAAACCATACTATGTGCAGATAAGCAGATGAACCCAGAATATGAACACAACGTGTTCCTCCTAAAGTCACTTAAAGCGTTTTCTTTATAATAACGGTTTTCAATGGGAGGAAAATGTTGCGTTCATATTCTGGTTTCATCTGCTTTTCTGTAGGCTATACAGTATGCTTTATTAATAAGGTGTGTATAGAATTTTATATTTTAATATAACTGTCTTAGGACATTAAGCCGTTAAACTTTTTTCATGTTAAGCGTTTTAGAATGTATTTTATCCGCGCACACAATTTGAAAAGACTCAAATAGACACAGAGACACAGACAGAGTGAAAGACTAGTTCTCTTACGAGAGTTTCTCTCGTACTGCGTAATATCTTACGCTATGGGGAAAACCTCCTTTCCACGAGATATTGAAGCCAAAAATTATCCTTAATTTTGAATTAATGTAAAACGCGTTGCGGCAGCATGCAGACATAGGCAAGACGGCTTGCGTGCCTATTGGCTGACTTGCGGCAACAGCAGCAGCCTATCCAGAGAGGCCCTGCGTGACGCCATATCCAATGGGGGCGCTTCGCGCCACTACGTCACGTCCCGCCGAAATAGGCGTGGCCTTGACCTATAAATATAGCTCGACAGGCTGATACAAACTGATTTTCATCTCTTCAGCGAAGCTCACGATCGGCGGCTGCCATCATTGCGAGCTATTGCCATGGCGACTCTGAGGACTCGCCTGGCATTTTTTCTCCGAGTCTGCACTTCCACCCGCTATAGTGCCGCGCCTAAAGCGCAGTACTCAACGGGTCCCCGAGCCTTCTCCAGCTTGCGAAAGCTCGCCGGTTCGCCCGCCAGCTTCACTCGAGCCATGGCCGATGGTGTCAATTGTGCATTACATGTAGTGAATGTTCCCACAACTCAGTGCCCACAAACGCTACACAATGCATGTCCCACGGTTTCTGTAAAAGCGAAACCAACACACATTCAGTCAGCTCAGGCTGACGGTGTTTTCTGTGCAGTAAATGTGCCCGCTGTCCTGCGCCCACGTTCTCTCACAGAAACGTTGAACCCCACGGGGTTTTGTCCCGCTGGCTCTCTCTACGCAAACTGCCATAGAGACACTGAGCGCGGCCAGCGACTCATGTCGATTGTGCATTACATGTAGTGTATGTGCCCACATCTCGATGCCCACAAACACTACATAATGCATGTCCCACATTTTCTGTGAAAACGAAGCCAACACACACATTCAGTCAGCTCAGGCCGACGGTGTTTTCAGTGCAGTAAATGTGCCCGCTGTCCCGCGCCCACATTATCTCAAAGACATGTTGAACCCCACGGTTTTGTCCCGCTCATTTCCTCTTCACAAACTGTCATAGAGAAATCGAGCGCGGCCAGACCGCCCGCTGTGATCAGCGCGCTCCCCGCCTCAGATGCTTCAAGCACAGTGTTCACTTTACAGCACATTAGAGCTCTCCGGTCGCCACTACGTGGCGGCCAGAGCCCAGATTTCATTTTACCTCTAGCTATTCATGCAAATCCGTGGGCAAAGCTTTCCATGGTGTCAGAATGGGTGCTGAACACTATAAAAAGAGGCTATTCGCTGCAGTTCGCTTGACGTCCCCGCCGTTACACGGCACGAGTTGAAACTACGGTAAAGAACGAGGTAGCTCATCTACTTCGAGCCGAAATAGCGAAACTACTGAGCAAAGGGGTCATAGAACCTTTATCTCAGGCTCAGAGCGAAGGGGATCTATACAGCAGATATCTTCCGGTACTGAAAAAAAGACGGGGGTCTCAGACCCATTCTAGATCTGCGACAGCTGAACAGAGTGCTTGTGAAACGCCAGTTCAGAATGCTTACAACCAGGAAAAACCTCGCGCAAGTCTGCCAAGAGGACTGGTTTATGTCAATAGATCTGAAAGACGCTTATTTCCAAATACAAATAGCATCACATCACAAGCGATTCTTGAGATTCGCCTTCGAGGGCCAGGCATATCAATACACAGTCCTGCCGTTCGGCCTGTCCCTGGCACCCCGTACATTTACGATGTGCATGGACGCGTCTCTCACACCCCTGAGATTTCGGGGCATGCGAGTTTTGAACTAATTGGACGATTGGCTGATTCTAGCTCGATCACACTCTGAGCTCATAGAACACAGCACCACATTACTCGAGCATCTCGAGAATCTGGGTCTCACAGTCAATTGGGCGAAAAGTTCGCTGTCTCCCAGTCAGAAAATTTTGTTGAAAGCAGCACATGTGCCTGGTCACCTGAATCTGAGACCAGACAGACTGTCCAGAAACAATGTTCCAGCAGGGGAATAGTCGCTGCACCCGCTGATGATCAGACTGCTGTGGGAGACATTCGGCAGAGCGCAGGTGGACCTGTTCGCGTCCCAGAAAAATGCTCACTGTCTGAAGTTTTTCTCCAAAAGCAGGGATGCGCTGGCCCACGTCTGGCCCCGCTGCACTCTTTATGCTTTTCTCCCCGTCTCGCTCCTGCCTCAGGTGTTGGAACGAATCAGGGAAAACGGATGCTCAGTGCTGCTTGTGGTTCCGCTCTGGACGAACCAGACTTGGTTCCCAGTCCTGATGCAGCTGACCAGCACTGCCCCGTGGCCAATACCGATGAGGAAAGACCTCCTCTCTCAGACCAATGGCTCGATCTTGCATCCTCGCCCGGAACTATGGTCCCTGCACGCATGGGCCATCAATGGGTACCCGTTAGCCTCCCGGAGGGAGTGTTAGACACAATTGACTCTTCGCAGGGAGCTTGATTGAAAGGTGATCTGACCAATCATACTTCGCCATCCGCCATTTTGTCCGACAAAGCAGTCAGGAGAGTTAGTAGATTAACATGGGATGATTTGAACTTGAAAAACTTAATATACTGACGCCTTTCCGCGGTTAAAAAAACATTCCTTCTTAGGTTCATTCATGTTTATTTGATGCTATAAATGAACTAGAAGGAAGAGATGATCGGTTCACAAGCAGCTTTAACTGAGGCTCTACAGCGAACTGTCATGACACATTAAAGAGCCACAAAACGGTATTTATTGTTTAAATTTCTTTTTAAAAATGACCAAATTTGAAAGGTGAGACTTTGTTAAATTTGTTTAATATCAAAAGTAACCGAAAAGTAACCTGATCAGTCCTGTCTGTCAACATATTGTCAGTCTACTCTCTGATCTGCGATGTATTTTTCACTGCGTGAGAACATGGTGTGTGCGTGAGAGCGGCATTGCTTGTCGGACATAGCGACAGTTACTAAGGGGGGCGGGTCTTTGCGAAGGGTCAATTACACAGGCTAGAGCCCTGTCTACTAGACGGCTCTATTCCTCAAAATGGTCTGTGTTCTCTGGCTGGTGTCAAGCTCAGGGCTTTTCACCCCATAGACTGCAGGGTTACGGAAGTTCTTTCCTTCCTTCAAGAGCTACTGGATAAGGGCAGAACCCCATCCACGCTCAAAGTTTATGTGGCGGCCATAGCAGTGTTTACTCAACCGGCGTCTGGCCAGTCACTGGGGAGAAACGATCTGGTCGTACGATTCCTCAAAGGAGCTAGGAGGCTGAACCCTCCCAGACCTCCTTCAGTCCCCATGTGGGACCTTTCTACGGTTTTGGAAGCCATTAAAGGCGCCCCATTCGAGCCAATCCATTTGTCAGACATGAAACATTTGTCTTTCAAAACAGTGTTTCTTGTGGCTCTCGCTTCAGTGAAGCGCATTGGGGATTTACAAGCGCTCTTGGTGAGCGGGACATGTATGGAATTCGGGCCTAATGACTCGAAAGTCATACTCAAACCAAAGCACGGGTATGTGCCCAATCCTTCAACACACCGTTCAGGGCAAAGGGGTTTTCCCTGTCCGCCCTCCCGGTTCTTGATGAGGAGGAGGATACGAGTCTCCTATGCCCTGTCAGGGCGCTGAGAACTTATGTGTCCCGCTCGTCTGCTTTCAGACAGACTGAGCAGCTCTTTGTTTTGTTTGGCGGGCGTTCTAAGGGACTAGCCTCGTCAAAACAGAGCCTATCCAGGTGGATAGTCGAGGCCATAGCGCTGGCTTACACTTCTAAGGGCCTGCACTGTCCTTTGGGTGTCAGAGCGCATTCCAAGAGAGGCATGGCCTTGTCGTGGGCGTGGTCTAGCGGGATTACCTTGCAGGATATCTGTACGGCGGCAGGCTGGGCCTCGCTGTCTACATTTATAAGGTTTTATAACCTAGAGGTTCCCGCCTTACAGGCCAAGCTGCTGTCGGTCTAGTAATCAGCTCTGTCTGCCCCGCTGCGCCGGCTCAGAATGCTGAATTTTGCTTGTGCATCATTCACTGATCGATAGAACAGCTCCATGGGTGTTGAAAGACCCGTATTGCTACCCATTTCTGGCTGAACGCTGTTCATCCTGACTGCGTGGTACACTGTTAACATGATTAGCTCCTGTAGGATGCTATTTATGGGTAATGATGCTTACAGGCTCTCTTCTCCGACTCTCTGTGAGTCTATGGTGATTATGCACTATATGAGCCCTGGGTTACTGCCCTTGGGACTTTGGTGTCGGATCCCAGTACGCAAGGCCACGCCTATTTCGGCGGGATGTAACGTAGTGGCGCGAAGCGCCCCCATTGGATATGGTGTCACGCAGCGCCTCTCTCGATAGGCTGCTGCTGTTGCCGCAGGGCAGCCAATAGGCACGCAAGCCGTCTTGCCTATGTCTGCATGCTGCCGCAACGCGTTTTACATTAATTCAAAATTAAGGATCATTTTTGGCTTCAATATCTCGTGGAAAAGAGGTTTTTCCCATAGCGTAAGATATTACGCAGTACTCGTTCCCTCTCTAGAGAGAACAGAGGTTACGTTAGTAACCGAGTACGATTTTTTTTCTCTCGATCAGGAAGGGTACAAGTGATTTTCAAACATTTCAGCCGGTTCTAATTTCATTTTTGGATGCTGTGAACATGTTTAGCTAAACTGTCACTCGAGTTTAGCGTTTATTGTTGTTTCTGCAGTTAAAAAGACAAAGTTGACAAATCTTGCTATACTTTCGATATTTCAATAATTTCTTTATTTTTCTTTTATTTATTGATCACTCAGGGTTATCTGATTTAACTATTTGTGGCTTGTGTTTTGAATATATGTCCCCCTGCACTTTAGGCACTTTGCACACATTTGTTCTGCATCTTGTGACTTGATTCTGACTTATTTCGTTTTGTATTTTTTTTTATTAGAAGGGTATATTCTGTTCTAATTTAATTATGTAAATTAATTGTTGATTATTTGTCATGTAAAATGCAAATCCTGTCTGCCGTGTGGCCTTTCTGCAGTTATTTATGTTATTTCTTAGTTTCATTCATCCGAAATGTTTTTCTACATTTTCTTCTATACCTTTGTGTGATGTTCTGTAGCCTTCATTGCGGCTTTAAAATGTTAAAGCCCGCCCCCTCCCCAACCCCACACACATGATTCGACTATTAGTCGACTAAAGGGAAGACTTGACGATTCTGATTCGACTATGAAAATCCCTTAGTCGGGGACACCCCTAGTATTTCTACAGTGCATACACTGCAAAATCCCCTGAGTTAAAGGGGTCCTATTAAGCTTTTTCACTTTTCAACTTTAGTTAATCTGTAATGTTGCTTTTTGAGCATAAAGAAAATCTGCAATTTTACAAAGCTCAAAGGACACTCCAAAGGGAGATATTTTAATTTAACAGAATCCACTTTCCAAGAACTACAACAAATGGCTTGTTTGGCCTACAACGCGTTTTTTTCCGGATCTTATGAAGCCATGACGTTACTCATTTAAATAATCTTTGTCCATGGAGTACTCAGAAAAGTTGGCGAAGCCTGGTTGAGCTGCACTAGAGAAGGTGAAGTTTTTTAATCAGTGGAGTTGTTTAATCAGATCTTGAGAGATTTAATGTATTGTATCTTCAGTTGATTTCATCTAAGGCTGTGGCTGAAAGTAGTTCTTGTGTTTCTCTTTTCTTCAGTGATTCTGCTTGTTAACAGCAGGTGTTCATCAATAATGCTCAATCATTATTCAATCAATTAATTGTCTCATTAACTCCAACACTGATCAGTGTTACATTTAACAGCCTGTAGTGTGCTCACTGAGCAGTGTTCATTTAATCTGGGCAAACCCATGTGGGGCCTACATGGAAAACGTGGACAAAACTGGCTGGGTCCCAGTTAGATAGCCCAGGTCAAACCCATGTAGGCCCCACATGGCTGCGCTGGCTGGGTGAAAACAGAATCGGTACCAACTATTCGTGTTCCTGCTGCACCTCCAGAAGAAGTGATTGTAACGTTTTATTAACCTTTAAATATTAATCTTTGCAAATCGCTGGCACGCTTCACGATGAATGCCGCTAATGTTTATCCTTCAACTAGAAACATTCCTGCCATGACCTCATGTCAGTGTTTCAGCCCTGACGGTTCTACCTAACACTGAGATAACGTTACGCATCACTGACAAGCCTACATTTACCAAAAAAAAGTTTTTCAACATCAATCTGTCAACGAACTAACCTATAAGTTACATCAGTAAACATAGCCTGGGTTCTCCCAAGGGTTTTTTCTCCATTCTGTCACCTGATGGAGTTTTGGTTCCTTGCCACTGTCGCCTTTTTTTCGCCTTCATTCTCATTGGCTTTTGGCTTGCTTAGTTGGGGACATTTAACATTTAATTTTGAATTTAACAATACTATTACAACTTTACTTTCCTGTTATCTCTGTTAAGCTGCTTTGAAACAATTTGTATTGTAAAAGCGCTATATAAATAAAGGTGACTTGACTTGACTTGACATAGCGTCTGTATCTCACTACTCGCCAGTACATGTACAAAATAGATCAAAGTGACATTACCTTAACCAACCATTCAGAACCATCCTGTTCGAGCCTTAATTGTCGAACTTCTTCGGGCCCGTCATCTTGTTCCGGGTCTGTTCAAATTGATACGGTTGCACAGATGTTTCCTCAGAGACTCGCGCTGACATTCTTGTTCCATAATATACCCTCAACTGTTGTCAACACTCCACATGCGTTGTCAAATCGCCCCAAAGAACAGAGGGGTGGAGTGAGCAAAGCTCATTATCATTTAAAGGCATATGCACTGAAACGGCGTGCTGAAAACAGAGCCGTTTTTCGACCAGGTGAAATTAGTGTTTTCTTACAATACTAATGAGAATTTTTAATAAAAGTATATTACAAAGTTTTCATTCACCCTAAAGATTGATATAAACTTGTACAAAAATGGCATTATATGACCCCTTTAAAAGCGCTTTATAAATGAAGGTGACTTGACTTATTTTCTATCTACTGGTAAAAATGTATTTGATTTTCACATTGGTCTGAGCAAAAATTGCAGACAGGCTGAATGAAACTGTAAATTCACTCTCTGACCGTAGATGGTGCTTATGGAACAGCAGAAATAGAGCTTTCCCCCATGTAACCTTTGTAAATAAAGCGCTGCTGCCCTTATAAACCCTGGTTTATTAGGCATGACATTGAAATTTCCCTCAGCACTCGGTTGTAAAGGTTGTAAAAACCTCTCACTTTTTCCTCCATGTTTTCACACCACACGGAACCTACACTGCATGCTCTGCCTGTGTGAGACTGTTGAATACTCCCACCATATTCCCATTATCTGTATTTGACATTAAATCTTTTTCAAAGATTATGGTAATAACTATGTTTCGATGTGGATACGATTTTTATGACATTACTTGTAATATCATATTGTAATTGGGTCAGGGTTATAATGCTGACTTCACTTTTATCCATGACTATCATTCACATAATGTGTATACAATGTTTAAGCGTATTATGTTGCATTTATTTTATCATTTGACACTCTGTAAGTGTTAAATTTGGACTCTATATGAAAGTGACATGGTTCAAAGGTGGTGGGAAGGAGGTATAATTTCTTTCAAAATGACCTTTGAACCTGAAAAAAGACTATTCAGTTGATGAATATTTACGTGAATGAATTACATTTACTTTAGCTGAGTTATTAAGATAATTACAAAATGCACTCTGAACATAATTTACTGTTTTGTCCTCATGCGTAATGGATCCTTCAGGTTCACTACTGGTCAGTAATGTGCACATAAAAATTAGCATACAAACTTTTTTGTATTTTAATATTTACCCTTTTACCATATACAATCTGTTGTATTTTTGAAAATTGAAATATGTTTTTACAGCCAATTCAATGTCTTTCATTTTGAAGGAGATACAGGTTTTTAAAGGCTTTTGTTTATGTCTTTCTATTTGAATGACTTGATGAGCTAGCCTGGTGCATTGTGTGACAGTTAGATATTGTGTCCAAGTTTCATTAATGTAGGTGCATCATCACCATGTAAAACTAAATCCAACATTTTTTTTTAAATGCAGCAAAAAATAAAACTGGTACTGTACAATCATGAATAATCTTATCTGTAAGACAATTCCATCCACACCCTACTTATGAGTTTAAAGGTTGTTTTCATCAAATATTAAACTATTTCCTTAACGTTAGTGCAATCACCAAGAATGATCATGATTTTTTTTGAGAGTCTAACACTCTTCTGTAGATTCTTTAAAAGTATACAGATGTAGCCTTGGTGGACTCATTGATTGCTTGCTGGATATCAGACTGAAAATATATCTGCTTTTCTCCATTATTCTCCTACATCTCTGGAGACACCCCTAAAAGGAGAAGGTAAGGGAGACTGTTCACTCTTAATCATCCATATTCAGTAAACTTAAATTGTTGGCAGATGATATTTTTTTAGTCACTTAAAACAATTTTCCCATCAACGTATGACACTTAAATCTTTCTATTTAAGGAGATATTATTGAAGGTGTACAGACTCATTTGTGCCACTGAAAAATCAACTGATGATCATTTAATGAATCAAATAAGAAATGTGCAGTTTGGTTAATTAACATAATGCTAGTTTGCAGCATTGACTATTCAAGAGATCTAATGCAGAAACAACATATTATATTTAATATTATGTATATTGGCCTTGTTGGTATATTATTTGCTTTGCTTGCCTGATTTGTTTAACTGTACTGTTTTTTTTTTCCTTTCCCTTTTTCATTTTGTTTGTAAAGGTTCTTAATACCATTACAAAAACACTATAATATTTCAATCTACTGTATGTAGAATAAAATACTTAAAAAGATCATCATCTTTGTGGGGAATCATTCCCATCTTTCCTTATATGCACGAAAAGTGCTTACTGTAACTCCCTCAGAGATCTCTCATTTGATTGAGATCCAACTAGACAAAAAATCCACTTTTGAACTTTTAGTTGCACTTTCAGTAGTCCGATATTAAAAAAACCTGCTCTATAGAATGTAAAGAAAAAAAAAAGAAAAAAAAAATATATATATATATATATATTATTCAACTCCTTTTTAAATAATTCTCCTGTTACTCTTGTTCCCTCTTTAAAGCTGTTTTGGTTTCCTTAGAAATTGGCACTATAAGTTGTTCACAGCAAAATAGCCAGTGTGAAACTAAAGCCCTCAGTGTTCATATGTGTCCACACTACAGAGTGTTAAAATACCATTAAAGCCGGGCATAAACTGTGCGATTGCAGCAAGGTTATCAACTCACACTTTACGAGTAGATCACATCCAATGTAAAGCCATAGTTCAGGATTTATGTGCTCACACTATACGGTCTGATCATCGAGCTGTGACTTGACTGCTCACACTATACAGTACATGTGAAATATGCGTGATAAACCTTTGTGCCATTTGCACCGATAGACCATGCAACGCTGTGTTCGACATTAACGCTTGTCCAGGACAAGTGGATTTTTTGAATGGACAAGTAAATTCTGATTTTATTACATTTATAAGTGCGATCGATAGTGCACAACCAAATCCCCAGTGTTAAATTAAGCATTACAATAATGTCTAATGGCTCGAAGTCAGTATTTCTTGTGTTTCTCTTTTTTCTGTTCTTGTTGTTTCTCTTTCCTTCAATGACTTTGCTTATTAACATTAGGTGTCACCACTAATGGCCAATCATCACTTAATTAATCACTTAATTATCTCATTAACTTCAACACTGCTTCAGTGTTCATTTTTAACACCCTGTAGTTGGACCTATATGTACACCAAGAGTGTACATATGTACACTGGGGATTTTGCTGTGTGGATAATAAATGTATTACTGACGGAAACAAGGTTGCGCTGTTGAGGATCGCGCAGCCTCTCGAGAGAAATGGAAACAGCGTAGCTCACACAAAGAAACTTAGTTAACAACACACTGCCGATATAAATTCTAAATATGGAGTTTTTTTTATATTTTTAACGTATGATAGATTTAAGCAACATCACACGACAAGTGCTGTTTTCCTGAAACTATCACGATTGATTTCATACAACAGTTCTATAAACAGTTAAAATGAAGTCACTTACCTTTTAGACACAATATAGACTATTTTTGTTCTGTTTTAGCGGATATAGTTCAAAACAAAGATTACAGCAGCAGAAACACTCAACCGTGTTTCATTACTGAATGATTCAGCGTTTTGAACAAATAGGTTGTGTCACATTCAATGACCCATTCATAAACAACTGCCTCATTCTTGGAATGAATTAGTCATTTGAACAAATCATTTGAATGAATGAATGAATGACTCGCTCATTAAGACAGTCACCTGCCAAGACCCACATTATTCAATGCAGTTGTTTTTTGTGTGTAAATAATTTAATTTGAACAGCCCTATAGTGTCTATTAATCTAATTTAGAATAATTAATTTATATTTATTAATAATTAATTTTAAATAATTTATTTATTTATTGGTCAAATTAAGAAATTTAATATGAAAGATAAAGCAAACATTTAATTGTTAATTGGGGGGGGGGGAGGGGGGCGGTAGATTTAAATATTTCAAAGCTGATTGAACACTGATGGAAATATTGCTTCAGAATAAATTATATTTACAATACAATTTTTTTCCCAGGACAAGCAACTTTTTTTACAAGGACAAGCACATGAAAAGGCTTAATGTCAAGCCCTGCATGATATTGTGTATCCAGAAATATCGTCAAAAGCATCAGCTTTCGATATCAAGAGGATTTAGCATTTCCAATTCATGTAGCCCTATTCAATTATTATTATTATTATTATTATTATTATTATTATTATTATTATTATTATTATTATCATTATTATTATTATTATTATTATTATTATTATTATTATTATTATTATTATTATTATTATTATTAGGGTAGGCCTACTTTTATTATTACATTGATATTACAATTAATTTGCCCTGCAATCATTTAGCACATCAACGTAACTGACGCGCTGCAATGATAATAAAAGATTAGATAGACTAGCTTACTCCTCATTGTGAATGATTTAAAAACATTTAGGTCAATTTATACAATGAATAATAGGCCTGTAATTAAAATAATTAACAGTCTATATTAATATGTCCTAACAGTGCAATAATCAGTCATCAATGAATATTAAGAGCAGCTTTGATTAAAAAATAACTAGTTTAATGCGAAATTCTTCTTTTCTCATTTTTTAACTACATATGGGCCACAAGAGAAATATTATGAAAATAAATTGAGACAGTTATATACTATTATCAGCATATGTTGAAGTAGATTTATCTATCGTTGTCTTAGTAAAAACTGGCGAGCTTTCGGTGTATATTGTCTTTTTCACTTTCTGTATAGTGGTTTGAGACTTCTTCACCCGCATAACTCTCGCGTAAAGTTTGCACATTGCTTGTGTGATATCTTCATGTTTTAAAACGGAAAAAATTCCAATATTGAGACTTGACATTTTCCTTTAGCCACCAACTGGAAAACAATGGTCAATGGTTAACCTTTACTGTGATCATAAAATAAAGTAAAATAAGTAAATGAAGACAATTAAGGAAAGTGAAACAGATAGGCTAAATAAATGATCAAATAAAGTAGGCGCCGGTGTATATGTACACACTGGTGGCTTGGAAAACGTGGGCAATATGGTTTACCCAAATGACCGAAACCGAAAAACAAAAAATTATTTTTCTTTTGAGTTCACAAAACTGACACATTTTAAGTAATCAGAATTGTTTCACTGTTTTGAGTTTTATGAACTTGTTTCTTTTAATCTAGACAAACTTAAAAAAATTACTGAAACTGAGCTGGGATTTCTATTTCCCAGCATGCTTTTTCTACAATTGCAAATTGTATGAAATGTTAAATGTTATATATTGCCATACTTTTTTAGCAATTGCTATGCTATGCTAGTGCTATCAAAGCATTGTGTTATCAATTAACAAGTTGGCATTTACTGAATTAGCTAGTTAAAGCTAGCCAAGTTTCCTTTACCATAAAAATTGTAAGTTAAATGTATGAATTGTCTTACTCAAATATTTCAAGTTAAGAGCAATTAGAATGTATGAGTACAAAATAAAAGTCTTCCAGTTCTGACTACTTAAACTTTGAATTTCTTAACTTAATTGTTTTTATGTAACTGATTAACTCAGATTTTTTGAGTTTTACCAACTTATTCGGGTTTATAGTGTGGGGTTGTTTTTTATTATTTTTATTTCTTTGATTAGGAGTGTGATCTGAGGGTTTGTTATAGCGGGACATGGACAGCAGTAGAATAATTTAAAGATAAATTGAATATCGCTAAGATAGACTTTGATGATGGTACTGGGTTGGATGGAGGTAACCTGGTTGAGAATTAAGAAGAATTTCACGAATTAAGAAATTAAAAGGAGGTAAAAGTTGGGAAAAGGCTGGTTGCTGGAAGAATGAAATTCTTAAGCTCTCCATGCTGTCCAGTAGGATTGTAGTATTCTATGGGATGAATACAGTATCAAAATGATTAACACGTGCAAGCACAATTATCCATTAACTTGATAAATGTTGTAGATATGTATTAATATCCACAACCAAATGCCTTTCAACTTGCATGTGCAAAATTTTAAATAAAATGAATGTGTTGCAATTTGTACAAATAGAGACATTTTTGTGAATACAAATGTTTTATTTTGTATTAGAGTATCATAATTTGTGCATGCAACAAAGAAGATGTGCATTTGTGGATCAGATGACACGCGTGCATTCATTGATGTATTTTCTGAGTCAATCTCATTTGATTTATTTGGATTTTGAGACTTTCATTTCGCCGGTTTAGCCTTGCACAATCCACACACAGCTGTCTGAGAAAACCTGCTACCACTAGATGACAGTAGCTGCTAAAACAGACAACGGCAGCATAATCAAGCGTTCTTCCCAATTTAAGACGCTTAATGTGGATTAAGAAAGTGATATTAAAGCACCGAATTTAGTACACAATATAGGCCTACCTTATTATTAAAGAATACTTTGTAGAAGCAAACAGATTAAATCAGATTATGAACAACCATTACGCTATAAAAACGCTTAACGTGCAATAGCGCGTTGCATGTTCAATATGGTGTATAGGCTACTGAGTTTTAATATCACCGTCTTACTGCATTAACGCATTACACAACTATTTTCAGAAAAAATACTGTAATTCACCAAAAGGGTTTTTTCATGTTCAAAATGGTTGTAGTAGCCCATGTTCCTAGTGACTAGACTGACTTACTATAGGTGAAATTGTGCCAATAACTCCCTTCATGTATTTACAGTAAACAATTAGGCAATATTTTTAATAAAAAAATGGAAGGCAGGAGTAAGAGAAATGTAAGAAGTGTGGACAGAAGAAGCTGTGAGAGTCTCACCTGTGGGAGGGGGAAAGGTGACAGTCACGGTCGGAGAGGCCATTAAACTATTACGAGTGGCCACAGAACTATTGTGTGTGGCAGCGATAGACTGCCGGCTGCAGTGGGCAGCAGACGAGTTAGCGCTGGCGCTGGCCGCGGCTGAAGGCTGAAACTGAACCAGAGGGACTGTCTCAGTTACGTATGTAACCCTCATTCCCTGAAGGGGGGAACGGAGACATAGAACACATGTCGACTGATTGGGATCACGCTTAGGGAGCCAATCATCTTTGAGTACTGTTAAAACAAGCCAATGCACTTTGACGTGTGAGATCTGCATCTCACACTCCGCCCCGCAGCGCGGGTATAAATACGAAAGTGGATACACGCACTAGTTGTTTTTCCGCTGAGGAGCCGAGTGGAGCCTGGAGTCAACGGTGGTCCAGCAAGTGGCGACGGGACTACGTCTCCGTTCCCTCCTTCAGGGAACGAGGGTTACATACGTAATGAGACGTTCTCTTCCAGGCTCTCCTGTTCGCCTTGGTCGACTGATTGGGATCCTAATAAACACCACTAGTGCTGCCACATTCCAGTGCCTACACAAAAGCCTTCTGATCCCCCCACATTATTTGAGGTGGAGATGGGATAGGGCTTAGGCCAGGGAAGTCACTGCTGTTCCACAAGACCACTGAGAAAGTGTTCTCTTTCGTTGGAAAGGAATACACTACAGAAGCCACACCCTGCCCATAGGGATGTAATATGTGGATGATACACATATGGACTGGGCGGATTACCGGGCAGTGCAACATGTGGAATGTCACTGGGGTGGCTCCAGCCTATAACGGGGGGAGACTCAACCGGTCAGTGACGGCAGAGCAGGCTCTGCCAAGGGAAGACACGGGCTCACTGCTGGGAGCCGTACCGTGGAAGAATACACATATGGGATCGCCGTAGGGATCACAACATATGGACCCAGCCTAACACAGGTTCCACCAGTGCATACGAGTGAAAGGGCTGGCTTTGGACGCTCTGCCATGTCCGTAGCCGAAGGGTATGGATGAACTCGACAGGGTTCGGCTAAAGAGGAACTCTACTGGAGCAAGAATTGCGCATGTATCCAGTCCGTAGAAGAGGAATGGCACACCAAGCCAACACATCGAACCGGGCTTAGTGAAAACTGGCTTCATGAGAAGGGAGCCAACGGGAAGCAGTGGTTCGACACGTAGGCAATTTTTCTAACAAACGTGATAGGTGTCTCCCAGGCCGCAGCTCTAAAGCATCTGTCAGCGAGACACATTTTTTGTCAACTCCTTGGAGGGAGCTATTCTCTCTCTTTGGAGGAGCTCATTACCCAGGGGGGCACATGCAAATTGGGATAACACACCAAGATGATGGCAACCACTATGCAGTGGGCCAACCTCTGCTTAGAAACAGACTTCCCTTTCTGATGGTCTCCAAAACAGACAAGAGCTGGTCTGAGGTCCTGAGGCTTTGCATTATGTCCAGTTATAACCACAAGGATCAGAAAGGGAAGAGAAAAAGCCAGGGCTGGGTCTGCCTCCTCCAGGGCAGTGCTTGCAGGCTTACCACCTGGTCCCCTTTTCAAGGGAGAGGTAGGAACCTTGGGCACACATCCAGGCCGGGGTCTCAGGATATCGTGAGAGTTGGACGACCCGAATTCCAGGCACGATTAATTGACCAAAAAGCGTGCAGGTTCCCTACCCTCTTGATAGAAACAAGCAGGAGAACTGTTCTTTTAAAAACAGTTTTTTTACTCAGCTGCTTGTAGTGGCTTAAAGGGAGGTCTCTGCAGCGCAGTAGCACCAGAGATAAGTCCCAAAAGGGTATAAAGGGGGCGCAAGGCGATTCAGTTTCCTTGCTTCCCTCAGGACCCTGATGATCAAGTTGTGCTTATATTGTCGGTTTAGTTGTCGTTGTTCTTCTGGAAGACTCTTCCAGTGCTGGTGGTTCTACAGCGCGAGTGCAGCTGTGATCATAAGCTTCTGAGCTCTCAACTGCTGTTTTAACAGCATCTGTTTCAGTTCACTGTGTAGTGTTGCCGCGGTCATGCTCCGGTGCAACACGGGTGCGTTTGCGTCTTTTTAAAGATGTCATTCCTTCCGTGCGTTTCTGGATGCGGTCGTTCCCTGTCCCCCTCTGACGGTAACAATGGTTGCATCACGTGTTGAAAAAAATATATATATATATATATATAGTATATAAAAAGATAAATCATATAGATAATTGTACCCAAATTGTTACCTGAGAGAGAGAGTAAGAGAGAAAAGAGTAGAGAGTAAACAAGATGGAAGGTAGAGCTCAGGTACAGCGGAAGAGCAAAGCCCCCATAAAGAAGATACAGAAAAAAGAGGAGCAAAGAAAGAGTGATGCAAAAAAGGGACCCAGAGGGAAAAAAAAGAAGAGCAACAGTTACACTCTTCTTTTATCCATTCCTTGAGCATGTGACTGAAACACAAATGTGAGACATTCAAACTGACCAATCAGCAGATTCTAAATGGCCCTTGTGGCAAGAAGTGTTTTACAATTAAAAACATCACATTCTGAAAAAAACTAATCAATTGTTTTGCTGAAAGCAGGCTGAAGAGTGCAGGTCTTCTGTGAAGTGGACACATTCCAGTGATCATCATGAGTTCCAGGTGAGTTAAAATTCATATGCTTCAGAAGTGATGGGCACCTTCGGTCCTGGAGGGCCAGCACTGAAACCCTATTGTAATTGTAAGGATTTTTATTATTATTCATTTGCTGTAAACTGATTGTGCCGATCAAACCGTAAGGCCAAGGGACATGATACTTGGCCAGATGGTAGGTCTCAATTTGTGGTCACATTGACAAGGTATGGCACCAATTGGCCAATAGGTTGTATACGATTGTATATCACGCAATCCAATATTCATATCGTATCCTCCTGAGAACCAGCGATGGAGTTTTTTCCTCCATAGACGAAATTTATATTTTAGCAAATTTCTCTGACAAAATACATGTCTTAGTTTAAGTCTGGTTGTCCTATAAAAAGCCCATTCAGGGCTTTGCAGAGATACCAAATGTTTGGAAGTGTAACCATGACAATCGAAAAACTTGTCTCACAACATATTTAGCATGTGCTCAATTAGAACATAAGACTTACATGAGTGGCAAAGAAAAAAAATAACATTTCCCCTCAAAAAGCCAAAGCATGGATGAATACAATTATGAAAATGATGTCAGTAATTACTCACTCTCATGTTGTTCCAACCGCGTAAGACTTTTGTTCATCTTCGGAACACAAATTAAGATATTTTTGATGAAGTCTCACTCCTCCATAGGCTGCTACGTAATTTCATTCTGCCGGTCCAGAAAAGTTAGTAAAGACATCGTTAAAATAATCCAAGTGACTACAGTGGCTCAACCTTAAGTTGCGAAGATGAACGAAAGTCTTACGGGGTTGGAACAACATGAGGGTGAGTAATTACTGACAGAATTTTTGGGTGAACTAACCCTTTAACTTCACTTCTTCTCTGCTTATATCGGCGTCCTCACCCTCACAACTGAGGATGCTGCCCCCTAGTGTACTAGAGCACTAGTAACAGTGAATTCAACCTAGAACTGTTACACTCTCCATGGTCTTTAAAAATGATTGAATGATCAAATTTTGCACTCTTATGGAAATATATTTTGTTTAGAATATTTTGTAATTATCACTGAAATCTGACTAATTTTCTAATTGTTTGTCAGAAATCAACATCTCAGGAGAAAGTAATGGGGTTTCAAATCAGAATATGACTTGCTGTTACGAAACAGGGCATGGATTTCATACATGACAGCACTTAGACAAATCTGCAGAAAAGCAGAGCATAAATGGCAGAAAGACAGGCTCCAGGTGTCATGAAATTTTAAGGGACTCTTGGCATAAATATCAAAGTACTGTTAAAACAGCAAAGGCAAAGTATATTATTTAGTACGATCAACTCTGTTAATAATCCTGTTATTAAATCTAATGAAAACAACTTAAGAAATCATTAGAACTATATTTAAAATGCTTCACTAATCACTTAAATATCTAATAAACTTTAACACTGCTTCAGTGGTAATTTAACACTTTTCAGTGTTCCTTTAACAGTCTTATTTTAACACTTTAACAATCTTGAGTGTGGTCTCACATATACAACCGGGAGAGTTAATTTAACACTGCAGTTGTTGCTGTGTGTCAGTCTGGGTTTAGGGAGCACCATAGTACATAATCTCCTCTTTTAATTAAAAGAGCAGATTATGTACTAGTGTTGTTAACTGTGGACTCTGGGAATGTTACAGTTATGGTGTTACTTGACCTCAGTGCAGCATTTGACAACGTATACCATAAAATTCTTATTGCAAGGCTTGAGTGGAACATGCTGTGCAAAGACTGCTAACCTCAAGATAAAATATAGATATCCAACACAATCTCATGGCAATTCAATCTGCTTACGCCTACTGACAATTGGGTTTAGGGGTGGAACTTTATGCTTACTTTTTTTTCTAAACATAATAATTTTCGTAAGAATCACATCGTACAAATCTATATGAAAACTCCACCTCATAAAATAGTAATGTTTTCTTGTGAGATCAGATTGGAATAGCCTTCTTTTATATTTAAATTGAATAAGGATTAAAATATTGTTTATTTACATGTTACTCATGTTGAAAATGTTCTTATAGTCTGGAATTCTTGCTACACAAATATTCTGAGAATCATTTGCCTCCATCTGTACTTTACAGACTGCCGATGCTTCCATCAAGCAGATCAACTCTTATTCATCAAGGTCCTCCAAAACGATACCGTCTTCACACAGATAGAAAAGTGCTTGATGAGAATGGAAAAGTCAGAAAATGGACATATGGCAACAAAGACACCAGTAAACAAAACAAAATTTTACTGCTGGTGGGAGAAACCGGTGTTGGTAAGACGACTCTCATCAACACCATGGTCAACTACTTACTGGGAGTGAAGTTTGAGGATGAAGAGTGGTATGAAATCACAGAAGAAGAAGAAGCAAGCGACCAATCACAATCACAAACCTCTGAAATCACCATGTATGAGGTCTTTCATAAAAAGAGTCCAATATCTCTCACCATCATTGATACTCCAGGTTACGGAGACACTAGAGGACTGGAAAGAGATCTGGAAGTTGCTGAGAATTTATCCATGTTGTTTCAGAGCAATGATGGAGTTTGTGAAGTAGATGCCGTGTGTTATGTGACTCAAGCATCAAAGAATCGTCTCTCAGACAGACAGAACTATGTGATCAGTTCAATTCTGTCTTTGTTTGGAAAAGATATTATGAACAACATTGTGTTTTTAGTCACACACTCTGATGGTCTGCCACCTGAAAATGTTCTCAGCGCCATTAATAAAGCTAAAATCCCCTGCAGACGAGACCACAGCGGCCAACCTGTTCATTTCTTATTCAACAATCGGCAGGCTGACACCCGTCGCACTAGAGAACGTCATGTTCGTGCTCAAAGGGACGCCTGGGAAGATAGTGTGGACGGTATGAAGGACTTCCTTCAGTCTCTGGATGAAAAGAACAGAAGAAGTTTAGAAATTACTTCAGATGTACTGATAAAGCGCATTCAATTTGAAGCGTCCATCGGCAACTTACAGCTGAGAATTCAAGAGAAAGAGTCAAAAAAGTTAGAGAAAATTCAGATTCATGAGGCAATGAGAGAAAACAAGGAAAACATTGAACAGTGTAAAAACTTCCCCATTAAAGTAAAAAAAACCGTCAAAGTAAAGGTCCCCATTGAAAGTGCTTCATGGAAGCACAGGAAGGCGACGACCTGCACCGTCTGTGAGGAAAACTGCCATGAGTTTGACTGCTGGTGGGTTTCGAATCCCAGCAAATGTGAAGTCATGAAAAACGGTTACTGCACCGTGTGCACAAGAAAGTGCCACCACAGCAGACATGTCAAAGAAAACAGGAAATACGTCATCAAAAATGCAAGCATGATTATGGAGTTTGACGATTTTAAAAAAGAATATGAGAATACATCCTTTAATAGATTTTCAGTTGTAATGGATTATCTTGACAAAGATTTGCAGGAGCTTGAGGACCAAAAGTCAACTCTTCTGTCCGATGCTTACCAGAACATCAAGCATCTGTCTCAGATCGCATTAAAGCCAGACTCGGCCTTCACTCTTCAGCATCTGGACTTCTTCATCCCCAGAGTGAGGGAAGCTGGGGAAGAAGACTGGGTCAGAGTGCTGGAGGAAATGAGGAGAACCGCAGTAGCTGAGGAAGAAAATAAAGACGCTCTGAGTTACCTCAAAGCAGGTCTCACAAAACAGAATTTTGGCAATGAACACATGTAAAACAGATGAAATAATGAACACACAGGTGATTTTTTTGTAGATCTTAAGATAATCAAAAATATAATTTAATCAAAGTATACACAAATGTAAATCCCATACAGATTTAAATTCCTGCAGTTATTTGTTTCCATGCAGTCAGCAATGAAATTCACACAAGTCCCTTTAATGAATTCTGTCAACTACAGCATAAGAAACAGGTGAACACACAAAAGAAAACCGGAATATTGCGCAATTGTTATGACATGAGCAAATCAATATGCATCGAAAGCCTAAAATGTTAAATGGAAACCAATGTGCAACGTTATATGGCACCCATTGCATTTTGTATGATATAAAAGCATGTTTTGTTAAAATTAATAAACATGCATTATATTTGAAAGTTATTTTAAAAGTATGTAATTGTTTAAACAGGAACTCCATGGCATATTTTAAATGAGTCCTTAATTGATCTATAATTTTTGGATGCTGGATAATAGCTTTACTAAGGCCTATGCATTTGACAATTTCAAATAATATTTAATAGTTCTATTTAGAACTTGTTAAATCTGTCCAATCGAATGCCTCATGGGGTAACTATCCACCATACTGCGTTTTAAATTCTGGGTGGCACTTCCCGTTTGTGGAGAAAAAGGGCTACACTAAACTTCCCCCTGTGGAAGAGGCCGTCGCTGCGCATCTCTGCCCACCCTCGGATGGAAGACCAAAGCTGCCCACCGTCCAAGCCTTGCAGAGCGACATCTGCGCTCACAGCCAAGTTGGGTCAGCCCTTCACAAGATGGCGGTTCTCCAAGTTTACCAGGCCAAACTTCTCTGCACCATGGACAAGAGTGATCCTGACCCAGCGGTGTTCAAGGAGCTGTGCAAGGCCAATATGGTGGTCCTCAAGCGCCACCTTTGGTTAGACTTAACTTAGTTCAAGGATGCTGACAACTTGTTAAATCTGTCCATTGTAATGCCATATGGAGTAATAATCCACCCTACTGCGTTTTTAATTACACACAGCAAAATCCCCAGTGTAAATTAACACTCTCAGAGTTTATATGAGTCCACACTCAGAGTGTTGTAAGTAACACTGAAGCAGTGTTAAAGTTAATGAGATAATTAAGTTATTAATTGTGTGATGATTGAGCATTATGGAAGAATCACTGAAGGAGAAAACTGTAATTGGTATGTTACCATTATGGTGATCAGTGTTTGCTTTAGTTGGGCTCTTGACCCTTAAATCATTAACTTTAGATGTTGTTTGGCTGCTGTACTTGAGTTATAACAGCCAGCTGATCAAATAGAAAAAGCGATCTGATGGTGTTGGTTGTGTTTTAATATGATCATTATTTCACAATCATTTGACTTGAATCACTGAACTCATATAGAGCCCATTTTCTGAATTAGAATTACGTAAGTAATTATAGCAGCACTGTCCTTGAAAAGCATAATATTGGTAACTTTTACAATATAATCCAAATCATTGCTTAAAATTTTCCACACACCAAAAACATTTTTTTTTAAGACAGTGATCAAGAATCAGCCTGTGAATCTCAATAATGGTGAAAATTATAAAGCGTGTTGCAGTGCATTCTGGGTGCCACCAATCAAAACTCATTAATGGCTCCCATCATGCATTGCTGCATGAATAAATAATGAGCTTATGTTCAGAGAATGATCTGTTTGTCACCATTGTTGAGATTTTTATGCAAATTCTTGATTTCTGTATGTGCCTACCTGAAATACTTTTTAAGAAGGTTTTTTTTTTTTTTTTAGCTGATTTGACCATTTGGACTTTATTGAAAGGCTGAAAATGGCATGCTCTACAACAGGGGTCCTCAACTCTGGCCCGCGAGATCCACTTTCCTGCAGAGTTTACCTACAACCCTAATCAAACACACCTGAACAAGCTAATCAATGTCTTCATGATTACTACAACGTTACAGGTACACAGAAAAATCCCCAGTGTTAAATAACACTGCTCAGAGTACATGCAAAGTTAATGAGATAATCAACTGATTAATTAAGGGATGATTGAGCATTAGTGATGAACACCTGCTGTTAACAAGCAGAATGACTAAAGAAAAGAGAAACACAACTACAACTGACTTCAGACACAGCCTTAGATGAAATCAACTGAAGAGAAAAGAAGACATTAAATCTGTGAAGATCTCACTAGAGGAGAATTAAGCAACTCCACAAACAGCATTACCAGCTTCACTTATTACTAACAAGACTGACTTTATTTCTGTCACATGTCTACAGAATTAATTGTTGGAAGTTGATGTTCTAGAGATCAAAAACATTATGTCACCATTATGGTGGTCCGTGTTTGCTTTAGTTGGGATTGTGAGCCATTTGTTTTTTCTAAACCAAGCTTCTTTTAAGCATTTGCAATAGTGTTTCATGTTAAACACTTGGGCATTGCTGGCGAAAAGGTTAAAAAAAGCAACTCAGCTTGTGAGACTTATGAATACACATCTTAAAGTGATCTTTACAAATGTTAAAGGTTCACTTTTTTTTCACTGTGGAACAGATATAGCAAATCTGTAAAAAAAAATAACAGATTTTATTAAACAATCGCCAATGCTAAACATGAACGCTTAGACATCAACACTTATCATACAATCCTCAACAGTGGTGACAAAAGTATCCATACTGAAGTGCATGCTGGGATTTTTGTAATATGGTGATACCCAGCAAGCATTGCTGCATGAAACTTTTTGTTTTATTGTCACCATTGTTGAGATGCATATGCTGATTCTTGATGTCTGTGTGTGTCTGCTTAAAACTGCAGATCAAAATTTTGTATGCACTACACAGTTTTAAAATGACACGATACAGAATTGGTGCAAATCTGTTTTTTCTTGATGGGGTTTCACAGGTTTGGCAAAGCAAAACCCTCAAAAGAATTAATGACAAAACATTTATTAGTGACTGCATATATATTCAGGCCAAGTTACAATGGTAGTATCATCATTAAAATACTTGCTAACTTTTTCTGATTTAACTGTTTACAACAATGTATACGTTACTGCAATGATAAAGTAACATAGGAAGGGTCAACAGCCCAACAAAAGCAAACACTGATCTCCATAAAGGTGGCATTGTATTTTTACCAATAAAACATCAACATCTAAACCTCTGTTATTTCTCAATAAGAACTTTTGTAGAAGAATTGCAGAAATAAAGTCAGTCTGGTTAGTAATAAGTGAAGCTGGTGATGCTGTTTGTGGAGTTGTTTAATCCTCCTCTGCTGAGATCTTCACAGATGTCATGTCTTCTTTTCTCTTCAGTTGATTTCATCTAAGAGGGCTTTTACACTGGGCTCGTTTACTGCGGTCCGAGCCCGACGCGATTGTTCCCGGCGCCCCCTGCAGCGTTGGTCTGGTTTCACACTCAACTTGATTCTATCGAACTCTGGTGCATTTGCGTACATCTTACGTCATTGCAAACGTGCACGGCGCATGATAGAAAACACGACGCGGGTCAATATATTGTGTTTTTTATTAATTTGGTGCTATTATTCATAGCTGAGTAAACAATGCAGGTTAACTGTGTGTGTGTTTCGCATTTGTCTTTCTGCTGCTTGCAAATGGACTTTTTTGAGGAGACTCCATGGATTTCCATTAATTTGTTGACCTGATTGCACGCACTATGCGCGAATACACTGCAGACTCACTCTTGCTCGTATCCAGGGTAAATCTTCATCCCTTACGTGTGTTTTATTTAACTAAATATATCATAATCGGCTAAAACGCATGTGCAGGATACTTTACTTCCTGAACAAGTGCGCACCCGAGTCTGTGTTGCTTTCACATACACGCGAATCGCAGCACGGTTCAGCAGCAACCAAACTCAGACCACTTCCTCCAGGTAGTTTTGGGTTTGGTACCCCAGTGCGCACCCGGGTCCCGTGACAGCGTTCACATAAGCGATTTTTCATGCGAACCGTGCCCCGTTCCGAACTAAACTGCCAGTGTGAAAGCCCCCTAAGACTCTGTCTGAAGTCAGTTGTAGTTGTGTTTCTCTTTTATTTAGTCATTCTGCTTGTTAACAGCAGGTGTTCATCACTAATGCTCAATCATCCCTTAATTAATCAGTTAATCATCTCATTATCTTTACCACTTTTAACACTCTTTAGATTGGGACAATATGTACTCTGAGCAGTGTTGATTTAACACTGGGGATTTTTCTGTGTACCTGTAACGTTGTAGTAATCATGAAGACCTTGATTAGCTTGTTCAGGTGTGTTTGATTAGGGTTGTAGGTAAACTCTGCAGGAAAGTGGATCTCGCGGGCCAGAGTTGAGGACCCCTGCTCTACAAGGACAGTGCTGCTATAGTTAAAGTAAAGCTAACTCAGAAATGATGCTCTTTATTAGTTCAGTGATTCAGGTCAAATAATGATTATGTTAAACACAACCAACATCATCAGATCACCTTTTCTATTTCACCTTCACCATTTCATCTGACTATTTTAACTCACATACAGCAGCCAATCAAACTGTAAAGATAAAAAGTAAGGGTCAAGAGTCCAACTAAACTAAATACCTATCACCATAATGGTAACCATTTTACATTCATTTTCTCCTTCAGTGATTCTGCTTGTTAATATCAGATGTCTTCCATAATGCTCAATCATCACTCAATTATTCACTTAATTATCTCATTAACTTTAACACTGCTTCAGTGTTACTTACAACTAGGGCTGGGCGATATATCGCATCACATTGTTATGCGCATCTCGTCAGTAAAGCCGGTTCCTTGATTAGTAGTAAATCACCTTCACCTGCTTTCAGATGGAGCGGCATTTACTACAAAGAGCCGTAGTTCACTGACAAGCTGAGCCATATCGCATTAATATCGCGGACGTATCGGCAGTGATAATTAATGCGATATGGCTCAGCTTGTCAGTTAACTACGGCTCTTTGTACACAGCAAAAACTCCAGTGTTAAATTAACACTCCTGCGAGTGTATATGAGTCCACACTCAAGAGTGTTAAAGTTAATGAGATAATTAAGTGATTAATTTAGTGATGATTGAGCATTATTGAAGACACCTGGTGTTAACAAGCAGAGTCACTGAAGGAGAAAAACTCAAATTGTAAGCCACCGTTATGGCGGTCATCGGTTGCTTTAGTCGGGCTCTTGACCCTTATATTATTGACTTTAGTTTTCTTTGGCTGATGTATCTGAGTTATAACTGCCAGATGAACAAAGAAAAAAAGTGATCTATTGGTGTTGGTTATATTTTGACCGTCATCATTTGAACTTTATGATTTTGATTTCTGTTTTTGGTTACAGCATAACTGTGATTCTGAATACTTATCCAGAATTTTAGCTATAATAAAAAGGATTTCTTAAAAGTTGTTTCTAAAAAAAAAAAAAAGTTTTTCTTTTAGGCACACAGAGTTCAAGATTCAGTCTATGCATCTCAACAATGGTGACTAGCAGAATATTCAATTAGGAAAAGTAAATTACAGAATTTTTTTTACAGAAAACAAAATTCAGATCATAATTTATTCATATCGCAATGCATGATGGGAGCCATTAATGAGTTGTGATTGGTGGCAGCCACTGCAACATGCTTTATTATTGTCACCATTGTTGAGATTCACAGGCTGATTATTGATGTCTGTGTTTCTAAAATAATTTATTTGAAAGTGTTTTGATCAGAACAATGTTTATTAAATATTTTAGATTATAAGCAACATACCTATTCTCATATATGCTCTAATATCACAAAGCTGTTGCAAATAAATTAAACCAAATTATCTCAATAGGATTCATTTTTCAGATCACAGCATGATTATGCTAGAACGCAACCAACACTATCAGATCACACTTTTCTTTGTTCATTTGAATGTTATAAATAACAGCAGTCAAACAGATTTAAAGTGAATGTATAAAGGTTGAGAGCCCAACTAAAGCAAACACTGATCACCGTAACGGTTGCTTACTATTTGAGATTTTCTCCTTCAGTGATTCTGCTTGTTAACATCAGGTGTCTTCAATAATGCTCAAACATCACTAAATTAATCACGTAATTATCTCATTAACTTTAACATTCTTGAGTGTTAATTTAACACTGGAGTTTGTGCTGTAGAGTAAATGCCGCTGCATCTGAAAGCAGGTGAAGGCGATTTACTACTAATCAAGGAACCGGCTTTACTGACGAGATGCGCATACCAATATCGTGCGATATATCGCCCAGCCCTACTTACAACACTCTGAGTGTGGACTCATATAAACACTGAGAATGTTAATTTAACACTGGGGATTTTGCTGTGTAGGTGGTACTTCCGGTTTGGGGAACCTTCACTCTAAAGGACTGAAAATCATTTGAAATCATATACTTCATATTATAATCCTTGTGTGTCAGTTTGACTATTATTATGTTTGTATAAAAAATAGTATGTATGTATTTAAAAAAAAAATATGTTAATAAAAAAATAAGCCTTTTCCTGAAAACTTGTCCTGCACAGACAAATGGCTTTTCAGCCAGCCAAAACGGGTCTGACGACTGCCAATTTAAGTCGCGCTGAAAGCTATTTTCGTCAGAATTTTCTCCTTCCGGAGAGAAAATTATCTCCTTGCTAACTTCGCAGAAGACAAGAATGAAGCCGCTCTACTTTCCGTCGGAGCGTGACACCTGAAGCGGATTAATGGCGCTTCGCAGCTCCAGCTGGAAAGAGTAGTGACGTTTGTTGCAAAATATCACGGCATGAATGTGGCTCATGCAGGGCTCCCCTGCTGTCCTCAGATGCTGCACTCACCGAGGCTGCACTCAATGAGACCAGCTGCTCGCACTAGGGCTTATTTTTTCCGCAGTGGATAGCTTCGCTGAGTGCTTCACAGCGGCACAGAAGACATCACAAGCGACACGCCACTTCCTGCCAAAACGAGTGAGCTCCTCTGCTGCCTCGAGTCACCCTAAAGGCGGGCATACACTGTGCGAATTTCGTCCGATTTTGAGCCGAATTTTGAGCTGACGCGTGCGACTCTTTTTCGGGTCGGGCCGATTTTCAGCTTTGTCGCGCGTCGTTTGTCGTGCAGTGTTCGTGCAGTATACAAGGGGAAACGAGAGGCGATTAACCTCTCCCGATCGGCAATCGGATGGTCGGATGAATTTCTGGCATGTCAGAAATTTTGGTCGCTCCTCGGACTATATCGCACAGTTGAAGCAGAGCTACGAACCGATTGCCCTAAACTCAGTGTTGTTTCCCTCACTGCGCCTGCGCGAAAACAGATTTTAACCCTTTCAATCTTCAGAAAGAAAAAAAAACGAAGAGGGAACTCTTTAAGTTCTGTAGTTCAAACTAGCCACAAATTACTGTTGCTTACCTCAATTTACTGTTGCATACCTCCAGTTTGTCCAGTTATTACCCACGTCTTCCAAGCTGTGATGTAGCACCGTGCCTCTTTTATTAATTTGTTAAACAATGTTTTTGAAATAAACCTGTTTTTAATTTTCATTGATGACTAATTATTGCAGTGTTCGGACATATTATAGACTGTTAATACAATTATATGCCTATAATTCATTGTAATCGACCTAAATGTTTTTGTCAATTTTCAATGAGGATCCTCATTGAAAATTGTCTAAAACATTTAGGTTGATTACAATGAATTATAGGCATATAATTATATTATTATTATTTTATTATTCCTCGAGGAGTAAGCTTCTATGTAATATTTTATTATCCTCACAGCGCATTGCGGCGATGTGCTGTGAAATTATTGCGTGGCAAATTAATTATAAAGGCAGATCAATTTAATAATAAAATTAGCCTTCCCTAATACAATAATACTAATAATAATTTAATACATAAATTGGAAGTGCTAAATCATCTTGATATTGATAGCTGATGCTTGTTTTGACAATATCGCTGGATACATGATATCGTCTAGGCGCAACCCAGCACGGGGGTTTATCGCACATATTTCACACGTATAGTGTGAGCAGTCAAGTCGCAGCTCGACGTTCGGACCGTATAGTGTGAGCACATAAATCCTGAGCTTTGGCTTTACATCGCATGTGATTTACTCGTTACTTCACCATCACCTCCTGCACTCCAAGTATCACTCCCCCCTCCTGCCATCCAACCTGAGCTTAAGGTCTGTCTGGAGGATGTGAGCCGAGTCTTCAAAAAACAGAAGACTAGGAAAGCCTCAGGCCCAGACGGCATCTCATCTGCTTGTTTAAAAGCCTGCGCTGACCAACTGGCCCCGGTCTTCACGCAGATCTTCAACAGATCATTGGAGCAGTGTGAAGTTCCCTGCTGCTTCAAACGCTCCACTATCATTCCTGTCCCCAAAAAACCCAAAATCAGTGGACTTAATGACTACAGACCTGTCGCTCTCACGTCTGGGGTCATGAAGTCGTTTGAAAGACTAGTGCTGGCCCACCTGAAGGACATCACTGGACCCCTGCTGGATCCCTTTCAGTTTGCTTACAGAGCAAACAGGTCTGTGGATGATGCAGTCAACATGGGACTGCATTATATCCTGCAACATCTCGACAGACCAGGGACTTATGCAAGGATCCTCTTTGTGGACTTCAGTTCGGCCTTCAATACCATCATGCCTGGTCTTCTCACAGTCAAACTGACCCAGCTCTCCATACCATCCTCGATCTGTCAGTGGATCTCCAGCTTCCTGACGGACCGGCAGCAGCGAGTGAGACTGGGGAAACACACATCCAAGACACTCACAATCAGCACTGGTGCTCCCCAAGGGTGCGTTCTCTCCCCACTGCTCTTCTCCCTGTAAACTAATGACTGCACTTCTAAAGACCCCACTGTCAAGCTCCTGAAATTTGCAGACGACACCACTGTCATCGGTCTCATCCAAAACGGTGACGAGTCTGCTTACAGACTGGAGATTGAACAGCTGGCTGCCTGGTGCAGTTATAACAACCTTGAGCTGAACACGCTCAAAACAGTGGAGATGATCGTGGACTTCAGGAGGAACAGCTCAGCACTCCCCCCACTCACCATCATGAACAGCACTGTGGAAGCAGTGGAGTCATTCAGGTTCCTGGGCACTATCATCTCTCAGGACCTGAAGTGGGACAATCACATTGACTCCACTGTGAAAAAGGCCCAGCAGAGACTGTACTTCCTTTCTCCAGCTGAGGAAGTTCAACCTGCCACAGGATCTGCTGATTCAGTTCTACTCAGCCGTCATTGAGTCTGTCTTGTGCGCTTCCATCACTGTCTGGTTTGGTTCAGCTACCAAATCAGACATCAGGAGACTACAACGGACAGTCCGGACTGCGGAGAGGATCATTGGTGCCCCCCTGCCAAACCTCCAGGACCTGTACTCTTCCAGAGTGAGGAAGAGAGCAGGTAAAATCATCACAGACTCCACTCACCCTGGACACTAGGGCTGTGCGATATATCGCACGATATTGTTATGCGCATCTCGTCAGTAAAGCCGGTTCCTTGATTAGTAGTAAATCACCTTCACCTGCTTTCAGATGGAGCGGCATTTACTACAAAGAGCCGTAGTTCACTGACAAGCTGAGCCATATCGCATTAATATCGCGGACATATCGCCAGCGGTAATTAATGCATATGGCTCAGCTTGTCAGTTAACTACGGCTCTTTGTACACAGCAAAAACTCCAGTGTTAAATTAACACTCCTGGGAGTGTATATGAGTCCACTCAAGAGTGTTGAAATTAATGAGATAATTAATTGATTAATTGAGTGATGATTGAGCATTATTGAAGACACCTGATGTTAACAAGCAGAATCACTGAAGGAGAAAATCTCAAATTGTAAGCCACCGTTATGGCGGTCATCGGTGGCTTTAGTTGGGCTCTTGACCCTTATATTTTTAACTTTAGTTTTCTTTGGCTGATGTATCTGAGTTATAACTGCCAGATGAACAAAGAAAAATGTGATTTAATTGTGTTGGTTATATTATGACCGTCATCATTTGAACTTTATGATTTTGATTTATGTTGTTGGTTACAGCATAACTGTGATTCTGAATAAATATCCAGAATTTTAGCTATAATAAAAAGGATTTCTTAAAAGTTGTTTCTAAAAAAAAATCGTTCTTATAGGCATACACAGACTTCAAGATTCAGTCTATGCATCTCAACAATGGTGACTAGCAGAATATTCAATTAGGAAAAGTAAATTACATAGAAAATTTAGATCATAATTTATTCATATCGCAATGCATGATGGGAGCCATTAATGAGTTGTGATTGGTGGCAGCCACTGCAACATGCTTTATTATTGTCACCATTGTTGAGATTCACAGGCTGATCATTGATGTCTGTGTTTCTAAAATAATTTATTTGAAAGTGTTTTGATCAGAATAATGTTTATTAAATATTTTAGATTAGAAGCAACATACCTATTCTCATATATGCTCTAATATCACAAAGCTGTTGCAAATAAATTAAACCAAATTATCTCAATAAGATTCATTTTTCAGATCACAGCATGATTATGCTAGAACACAACCAACACTATCAGATCACACTTTTCTTTGTTCATTTGACTGTTATAAATAAATAACAGCAGATAAACAAATTTAAAGTGAATGTATAAAGGTTGAGAGCCCAACTAAAGCAAACACTTATCGCCATAACGGTTGCTTACAATTTGAGATTTTCTCCTTCAGTGATTCTGCTTGTTAACATCAGGTGTCTTCAATAATGCTCAATCATCACTAAATTAATCACTTAATTATCTCATTAACTTTAACACTCTTGAGTGTTAATTTAACACTGGAGTTTGTGCTGTAGAGTAAATGCCGCTCCATCTGAAAGCAGGTGATGGTGATTTACTACTAATCAAGGAACCGGCTTTACTGACGAGATGCGCATAACAATATCGTGCGATATATCGCCCAGCCCTACTGGACACCACCTGTTCGAACTGTTACCGTCAAGACGGAGACTCAGATCACTGGCCACAAGAACATCTCGGCACAGGAACAGTTTCTTCCCACAGGCCATTTCCCTCCTGAACAGTTAACACTCCTCCCAAGGCATATGCCTGTAAGTGCAATACTCCCACTGTTTAGTGCAATATCCTACAACTCAGGTGATACTTATATGTAGATTTATTTATTTATAATATTCAAAACACTGTAAATAGGTTCATAATCTGTAAATCTGAAAATGTCTATTCTGACTAAACCCAACTGTGATAGTTGTATTCTCATATATTTATATTTTTTATTTTTTATTCTTATAATTTGTAGTATTATGTTTCATGTTGTATTTGTATATTTGTATATGTCCACTGGAAGCCTCAGTACCAAAACAAATTCCTTGTGTGTGCAAGCACACTTGGCAATAAAGCTCTTTCTGATTCTGATTCTGATTCGGTTCAGTGTGAGTAGGTACCTTGCTGAAATCGCACAGACATCGCACAGTGTATGCCCGCCTTAAGTCGTCGTCGACTCAGCAGCATCCAAGCCGCCTCCCGCACCTGCTCAGTTCCAACAAAAGGCGGAACCTGAGGGAAAGCAGCGGTTCTGTCCAGCGAAACACTGCCCATTTCCAGAGGTGGGTAATTCAGGGGTCAAAGAGTAAAAATTCTGCGTCAGAGCTGCTTAGGTGGTTCAGGGTCCAGCACTAGCTAAGGGCGTGGTCCCTGACCCTTGGGAAATGGGCAGAGGTGGGTAATCCAGCACAGCAAAATCCCCAGTGTACATATGTACACTCTTGGTGTACCTATAGGTCCAACTACAGGGTGTTAAAAATGAACACTGAAGCAGTGTTGAAGTTAATGAGATAATTAAGTGATTAATTAAGTGATGATTGGCCATTAGTGGTGACACCTGATGTTAATAAGAAGAATCATTGAAGGAAAGAGAAACAACAAGAACAGAAAAAAGAGTAACACAAGAAATACTGACTTCGAGCCATTAGACATTATTGTACTTACTATTACCAGTGTATTTCTGTCATACATCTACACACGATCTTACTTATATTGCACTGACGTTTTGCACATGTGTTACTGTTTCCCAAAAGCATTTTAAGCCTAACTTGATCGTTGGACGATTGCAACAAAAGGTCTGTACAATCAAATTAGGCTTATGATGCTTTCGGGAAACACAGCCCATGTCATAGTTTCTCTTGCCGTAACACGTGTGTTTTATAAACACAGAGTTGGAGCAGCCATAGAAAAACTAATGTTAAAAAGCAAAGAGTCCAGAGCCCAACTAAAGCAAACACTGATCGCCATAATGGTGACATGAAACGAAACATTCCATAAACCATTACCATCTAAACCTCTGTTGAATATAAATAAAATTGTGTGTAGATGTATGACAGAAATACACTGGTAATAATAAGTACAATAATGTCTAATGGCTCGAAGTAGGGCTGGGCGATATATCGCACGATATTGTTATGCGCATCTCGTCAGTAAAGCCGGTTCCTTGATTAGTAGTAAATCGCCTTCACCTGCTTTCAGATGGAGCGGCATTTACTACAAAGAGCCGTAGTTCACTGACAAGCTGAGCCATATCGCATTAATATCGCGGACGTATCGCCAGCGATAATTAATGCGATATGGCTCAGCTTGTCAGTTAACTACGGCTCTTTGTATATTATAATTTGCGCATGCATTTATTGACGTCTGAGTCGATCTCATTTGAGTGTATTCGGCAATTTGCTTAACGTGTAATTAAACGCGTTGAGTTTAATAATAATTATATTAATTTAACTACACTCTAATTCAAGAAACTTTTTAAATGCATTTATTAATAACTCTAATTTAGTGGATATATGGAGACTTTTTCATCCCACCACGAGAGATTATACCTTTCACTCACAAGTTCATAATGTATACACACGCATTGATTACTTTCTGGTAGAAAACAAATTAATTTCCAATGTCTTGAATAATAAGATCCATGATATACTAATTTCAGATAATGCTCCTGTCACATTTGAACTTAATAATCTCCTTAAAAAGTTAACACATTCATGTCCTGTGTGGAGAATGAATCCTCGACTTGTCAATGATCCTAAATTTTACGATTTCATGCTTACACAATTGGAAAACAAATATCAGAAAAATTACACCCCTGAAGTTTCACCAGGACTAATTTGGGAAACACTGACAGCATTTTTAAGAGGATGTTATCTCGTATCAGGGGTCCAGAAATAAACTGTATAAAGCAAAACGTTTTAGACGTTTAATCAATTAGATAATGAAAACGCGCAAAATCCCTCATTGTTGAGATTCATACGCTGATTGTTGATGTCTGTGTGTGTCATAAACTGATTTTTTTGTGCTGATGTTCGTTCAAGTTATCTAACTTATTGTTATAATATTGCTTGATCTCATGCTGCAGTAACACAAGGTATGTGTTGTGTAAAAAACATGACAATATAATTGTTAGATTAAAATACCTCAGTGAATCAGTCTGTTTCATGATGATTATAAAACCATCAACAGGTAACCATCAGCAGCTGATCTCATTTCACTTTAGCTTACTTTGCTGCCCCAAATGTGTTTAACAAACACACTGCCACAGCAACCAAAAAAGACAATAGATGTAAGAAGAGTTAAGAGCCCAACTAATGGAAACACTAATCACTGTTATGGTGACTTAAAATGGAAAACAGAGTTAAACCCCTGTTAATTCTCAATAAAACTTTTGTAGACGTCTGAAAGAAATAAAGTCAGTCTGGTTAGTAATAAGTATTTGATAAAAATAAGTTAATCGAGTCACTCGTTTATATTATTTTGCATCTATTTGATACAAATGTGTTAGGCTTACTAATTTACATTCTGTTGAATGGATGTACTCGACAAAAACACGGTTTGGAAAATGGATTCATGATGTACACGCTCATTATATAAATTAAGTAAATTTTGAACACAAAAAAGTTACGGACTGCTGCTTTAATTCTCACTGTTCAACACTTTTCAAAATAGGACGCGACCCCCCAAAAAGCTCGCTGAGGCCCCCTTGTGGGCCGATGCCCCACTGTTGGGAACCGATGCCCTAAGGTACACTGCACGCCAACTTTTGAATTTAAAACAGAACAGTTATCGTTTAGCTAAAGACTCTTACGAACTCTGTTGTGACGCTAGCTTGCTACGTCTTAAACGATATATTCACCGGGGTTTGAGGCGAAGCTTTATAGTTTCATCTTCTCATAGCATTCATAGCTGTCGACGTAAGACTAACAATCTGTCTTACACTGGTGTTGATCAACGTCACTTCCTGCTACTGTTTAGCTACTGTTCGGACACTCTTGCTTACTGGGTGCCAGCATAGTACAAAGCTCATCCATGACTCCCAGCATGCATTGCGGCATGAAGCTTTTCGTTTGTCACCATTGTTGAGATTCATATGCTGATTCTTGATATCAGTGTTTGACTAGTTGCTGCTGTAGCTTAAATCTTTCTGAACTTTTTTTTAAGAAGGCATTCTGCACTTTTAGATAGCTTGATGTAGTTGTACAAGACTGTTATAACCAACAGTATATAAATAAATGCTCACCATCCATATTCTCAAAAACATGAGCAGGTCAGTACTTGCTGATTATGACATCAAGAACCATCTGATCACATTTTCTCTCACCATAACAGATGTATTTGATTAAAATACCGTTACAGCAGCCAAACAAAAAGTAAAAGAAGAGTAAAGGGTCAAGAGCCCAAATAAAGGAGCCATTAATCACGATTCTGGTGACTTCAAATAAAACATTGAATGAAACCTCAAACTAGGGCTGGGCGATATATCGCATGACATTGTTGTGCGCATCTCGTGGAAGATATGATGCAGATATGAGTGTTGAATTAACCAGTGGTGGTAAGTAACGAAGTAAAAATACTTCGTTACTTTACTTAGGTATTTTTTTCGGGGATCTGTACTTTACTTGAGTATGTTTTATTTGCATCTACTTTTACTCTTACTCCACTACAATACTAAAGACAAAGTTTACTTTTTACTCCGTTACATTAACCCATGCCCGCTCCAAGTAGTTAATACACTGGCTTTCCAAACCAATGAAAAACTTGGTTTTATTTTGAAAAAAGAACGCACAAGCTCTTTGCCAGCATACGCTCACATAGCAGTCAGTTCGCCATTGTGGAAGATGACCGCAGAAACAGGTGAAGGTGCAGCTCTGCCCAGCAATGACCCAGAGATTTCCGCTTACACTGTATCTTGCACATCTTCTGTTTGATGCAGCTAATGTTATGGAACATGTCTATTGCAGAGCTGCCAACTCTCACTCATTCAGGCTCACGCAATCGACACTTTCCACACGCTCTCACGACACATCCATTTTCTCACGCAGAGAAAAATCGCGAAGCAAAGAGGACATTGACACCGACAGACAGGACAGAGTGGGTTACTTTTGATATGAAATAAATTCTCAGCTCTCAGATTCTGTCAATTTTATTAAGAAATTCAAACAATACATACCGTTTTGGAGCTTTTAAATGTGACGTGACCGATAGCTAGCGCCTGCTATGGGGTGTCGTTAATCTCTTTACTACTAGTCAATTGTAAATAAACACAAATTAACAATAATAGGTAGCCTATGTTGAAAGATACAGTACAACTTACTTACCGAAATGTATATACCTTATACATATTATCAATAAATCAGTGTTTTTCAACCGCAGAAAGAGGTCAGTAAAACAGCTATAATATGTTAGACATTTAGGCTACCTCAGAAAAAAACAAAAAAAAAAACATTTAATGACCATAGCACGTTAGTTTGCTAGAAAAATTAGTATTTTATAATATATTTAATATTAGTATAAATTAGTATTTTGCTAAATATGTGCACTATTTATTTGTTATATTTTTTTACTTATATCATTAAAATATTATAAAGTTGTTATTATAATAAAAATCACATGTATTTTTAACATTTAATAATACCAGCTGACAGGGCTCTCTGTAGCCTATGTTTACAGAATTAGGTGAGATTTTCTTAATTTAAAAATTAACATGTATCTACTGTACCAAATATTTATCAAAATGAATCTATATTGAATCAAGATCGGAATCAAACCACAATAATTGAATTGAAATTGTAAAATTTGTATCAAAGAATGGCCTACCAGTCATTGCACCATAATATGCTGTCACTAAACTTAATGAAATTGTTTAGAATTGATGCAAGGTGCTTCATTGTCTCTTGACTGATTGCAAATCTGACAAATTCTTAATTGCAGTGTCGAATAATTTGTTCAATTAAAACATTGCATATCACTCCCAAAACAATTGATCTGTTTAATTATTAATATTTACAGTTTGAATATTTACTTTTTACTTTCGGTACTTAAGTACGTTTTAAATCGGATACTTTTGTACTTTTACTCAAGTGATGTTTGAATGGAGGACTTTCCACTTTTACTGGAGTCATTTTTTATTTAGGTATATATACTTTTACTCGAGTATAATTTTTGAGTACTTTTACCACCCCTGGAATTAACACCCCTGGAATTAACTTTAAGAGTGTTAAAGTTAATGAGATAATTAAGTGATTAATTTAGTAATGATTGAGCATTATTGAAGACACCTGATGTTAACAAGCAGAATCACTGAAGGAGAATATCACAAATTGTAAGCCATCAGTGTTTGCTTTAGTTGGACTCTTGACCCTTATACTTTCAATTTAAAATTTGTTAGTCTGCTGTTATTGATTTATAACAGTCAAATGAACAGAGAAAAGTGTGATCTGATAGTATTGGTTATGTTTTGGCATAATCATGCTGCGATCTGAAAAATGAAACTTATTTGTGATGCTACAGCATATGGTTATTAGTATTTTTCTTATAATCAAAACTATTTAATAAACATTGTTCTGATCAAAACACTTTCAAATGAATTTATTTAGAAACACAGACATCAGTAATCAGCCTGTGAATCTCAACAATGGTGATAATGCATGTTGCAGTGGCTGCAACCAATCACAACTCATTAATGGCTCCCATCATGTATTGCGGTATGAATAAATTATAATCTGAATTGTCTATGTAATTTACTTTTCCTAATTGAATATTCTGCTCGTCACCATTGTTGAGATGCATAGACTGAATCTTGACGTCTGTGTGCCTAAAAGAAAGTTTTTTTTTTTTAAAACAACTTTTAAGATATTCCTTTATATTATGTCTAAAATTCTGGATATTTATGCAGAATCACAGTTATGCTGTAACCAACAGCATAAATCACAAACATAAAGTTCAAATGATGATTATCATAATATAACCAACACCATTAGATCACTTTTTTTCTTTGTTCATCTGGCAGTTATAACTCAGATACATTTTCTCCATCAGTGATTCTGCTTTAGGTGTCTTCAATAATGCTCAATCATCACTCAATTAATCACTTAAAGGAGCATTTCACCCGTGGGAACATTCATCTTTATTGAAAGTGGGTCATATACGTAGTCGAAATATAATAACATTTTTGAATTTGGTGCCTTCTTGACCGAGTACAGACAGAAAGTAACTTTAGGGCGCATTTGTACTGAAAACCACAACTCCCACAATGCACCACATTGCACAGCTCTGCAAGCCACTCCCACTAATCCAGAACAACGCTGAGGAGGTATCCGCCGCCTATCAGATTCAGAGAAAGCACTCTACCGTCTACAAGGCTGGGTGCCGCCAGAGTTTGAAATTCATTTCACAGAAAAAAAATCTAGTTTGTTGCCGAAATCATTATTGAATTACTCCTCGTTTCTATTTATGTTGAATGTTCAGTCCGAACATTGTAATGCAATTTGGATTTGCAAAATAAGAATAAAAATATGTAGGCATGACCATTTTTGTAATCTATTATCATGTAAGGTTACAGTAGGTTAGTAACATTAGTTCCACTGATGGAATGTTGGTCGTCCAAATTTATCTAACATACACGTGGAATAAAACACTAATAAGGAAAACAACGTAAATGTGAACCATTTATTTCAATAATGATATCAACAAAAATAATTATGTTAACAATAAAAGTTCAACAATACAATAGTAACAACAATAGTTCCTCCTGAGCTTCCTCAACCTACTGGTGCCCGCAGTACTGGCAATCTGGAGCTGGATATTTCAGTCGGATTGCCGACACGAGCGGGTAGAACGCGAGACCATGACCTGCCTGTCACGGACGAGGAGCCCGCACTGGCTCGAGTTGAGGCGGACTGGTCATGTCGTTCTACACGCTCGTGTTGGCAATCTGACGCTTTTCAATGAAATATGACTTCCTGCTTATTATGACGCAAAATTACGATTTTTACGTCATAATAAGCAGAAAGTAAAACACTTAAATCCTTATTTCTCCCATCTCAGGGAAAAATAAAGGAAAAATCCACGATCATTATAATATATGACTGGGTTTCTAACAATACAAAGCTTAATGCAAATGGGTGAAGTGTCCCTTTAATTATCTCATTAACTTTAACACTTTTGAGTGTGGACACATATACACTCGCAGGAGTGTTAATTTAACACGGGAGTTTTTGCTGTGTACAAAGAGCCATAGTTAACTGACAAGCTGAGCCATATTGCATTAATTATGGCTGGCGATATGTCCGCGATATTAATGTGATATGGCTCAGCTTGTCAGTGAACTACGGCTCTTTGTAGAAAGTGCCGCTCCATCTGAAAGCAGGTGAAGGCGATTTACTACTAATCAAGGAACCGGCTTCACTGACGAGATGCGCATAACAATGTGATGCGATATATCGCCCAGCCCTACTAGTTACAACCAGTGTTGGGAGTAACGCGTTACAAAAGTAATGCATTACAGTAACATATTACGTTTTGCTGTAACGCAGTAGTGTAAGGCATTACTAATCAATTTTCAGTAATATTTTACTCGGTACATGTTCGGTAAGGCTTGCGTTACAACAGACTTTTAGTTTTAATTGTAAAACAAACAAACAAAAAAAACCCAGCAAGACCGCCAGACATTACGAATGAAAGATGCAAGTAGGCTAAATTAACTGTTCGTGGTCAGTCAATAGCCGCGTGTGAGGTCCAAGTCTGTAATTAAAGACTAAATGGCAGCGTCTGATATATTTGTATAGCGATTTATTTTTTACAGGAGTGCCGTGAGGTATGATTTCGGCCTCTGTGCTCGCGCTGGCCAGTGGAAAAGCAGCTAATGGTGAAGATGGCATGAAGAAGACTACATTCGCGAGATGGACGTATGAGCATTAGGCTATTCGTTCTGTGTTTTCTTTCTAAACAGTTAGGCTATGTTTATGTGGTATTTTTCATGTTTTCATCACGCAATCATGTTTTTGATGCGGTGGTGACGCGTTCATGTAAGGGCGGCGGCGCTGCCGATAAAGCACCTAAAAGCTGTCACAAAGAACCGGCAAAAGCAATGATTATGAATATGTCAAATATAGCAAGGAGACATGTTGATTGTTTATTAATAAAGTCAAGATGAAGTTGACGATGCTGACTCGCGATCTTCGCAGTAGTGAATGCACCAGAGAGAAATGCACATTTCATTTCATAAGCAGAGAGCAGTCTGTTTTCTTTCGTTTTGAATTGTTCTGTTTACAAGTAGACATTTCAATATAGATATATTTTTCAGGTCCGTACAATTAAAACAAAACGAAATTCACTTTAAAGAAAGGCTTCGTGTCTTCTGTGTAAGGTGTCTGTGAAAGTTTTAAAGCAGTCTTTTAGTGCCGCTTCAGAGCGGTCGCGTCCGTAACGGAGAACTGTCACGTCTGTAACATTATTTTTTCCTCATAAATGCGAACGAAAAATAAAATAAAATGAATATTTTATGTTCTGTGGAGAGCCAACCCTTCTTCATTAGATTTGCGCAGTGTAATTCACAGAATTACAACAAGGGTTAGGGTTGTAGGGTTAATCGTTGCCTCCTAAAAGTTAAAGATTTTTTTTTGTCACACATGACTGTCGATTTCCCTAATATTAAATATAAAAAGCATGTGTAGACTGATATTTTTCTAATGTCTGGACTCCTTTCTGGGAGGAGACTATGGATAAACAGACGTTTCAATATTTTGGTATTAATGCATTTTCTGAGAATTTATATAATTATATAAGTTAACTGCAAGTCTGCAAATGTCATGTCCATAACGCTGGAATTCCCAAATTTTAAATAATTTATCCTCAACTAGTTTTGTGGTGTAGGTCTACGTATTTTATAATGTTATGTTAACTTCAAATAATACTAATAGTAATTTAAAGATGTGGTAGCATTGGATCTGGACGGTATGGATAACGCTTGGAGTTGGAAAGGGTGTGTCGCCATTCTGCAGGTTCGTGGATCTGAGTGTCGCGATTTCGGTTTCATATCGCATATCATTACAGCCCTAGTCATTTTAGAATGTTAAGTTCTACTTCAGTATAGTTATTTTGGTGAAAGTAACTCAAAAGTAATACAGGAGTAATGTAACGCATTACAATTCTGAGACAGTAATATTGTAAGGTAATGAATTACTTTTAAATAACAGTAACAAGTAATATATAATGTATTACAGTTTGGAAGTAACTTGCACAACACAGGTTACAACGTTTAGTTCACGAGTTATTGAACGCGGAAGTCCGCGAATGTGCGAATATAAAACCAACTTTACCTAAGTAAAAATTACGCAATTAGGAAAATCATAGAATGCATCCAAACAGACATAAAACTATCAAAATACTCATAAATATGATCAGAAAACACTCTTTACAATTCAATCAGTGTCTATTATGAGTAATCCCGCAAGTAATTGTCAACCATTCGAGATGAAATGATATATTTTTAACTTTTAGTGCGGAGCTATCACAGAAACGACTCACCCAGCAGTTCTCTTCAACTCTGCTGCAGACCACATGCACACAGTAGCCTATAGCGCCACCAGCGCCGCCCATAGGAACCGCAACCCCATTATTGCAGGATTTATTTAAAGAACTCTCAACCTATAATATTTATACCGTCACATCATCTTTATTCTAAATCTGGTGTCGAGCCACAGACCTAATTTAAATATTATGCAGGAAACAGAAATCCTATCGGTTATCCAGATACAGAGGCTACTTAAGCCTGGTTCACACGGCAGGATAATTAGGCCGATTTTAGCCCCGATTTACCCCTTCCGACAATCTTAAGGGTGCTCCGATTATCGTAATATAATCTGATCAGATATTCCTGCCGTGTGTGGTGTGTTAAGAGTGCTCTCGTCTGCTCGGAAGGACGTCGGGACCGTTCCGATCTCAAATCGGGGATATCCAGCATGTTGGATTTTTTTGGCTCGATTTCTCCTCGTGTGTGGTGCCCCCCGGGGACAAACAGCACGCAGCCTGTGGACTGTGGCGTGTAGCCAATCAGAAAGCGAGGTGACGAGGCGCAGAGGAAGCACCGGGAAACAAAATCAAAACAGCCGTCCATGCTCGCGTTGTCTCCACTTCTTTGACCATCGCCTTTTCTTTTGATAATGTTTTTTTCCGGTTAAAAACAAACTACAAACTATCGCCACTGCATCCTCTTCGTCCGCCATGATTGTTTACTCTGAAGTCACGTTTGGTCTCGAGGGATTTTGTGAGATTTTCCGTCTGACCTGGGAATGCTCAGGAGTCAAATCAGTTCGTGTGTGATGTGTTGATTTTGCCGTGTGGCTGCGCACCACACACTGTACGACAAAAACTGTTAGACCCGTGATTTTTTATCGCCGTGTGTGGGGTCTCTCAGGTTTGGAAAATCGGCCGACAATTTTAAAATCGTCCCGTGTGAACCAGGCTTTAATCGTAGTACCCCAGAGTGCAGTCTGGACGATGCGGCGGGGCGACACGTGTCGCTCCGCCCACACCCAATTTAATTGGTTTATAATACCGCAATCTTATTGGTGTAGACGATTCAGGTCTGAGCATGCGCATTGGCTAATACTTTATTATACTTAAGACACAGAATAGATGAAGTTATTGTTTAAAAAAACGTACGCTTGGTGACGACACCTGTACTTCAGGGAGATGTTTTACATTAGCGCGTCATTCACTTGGCTTCTTCATATTTCTATCAGGATCGGTGGATCAGCGCAAACTCTGGATTTTACGCAAATTATGATAATTCACTGTAAGAATGTAAGCAGCTGATTTTAAATTCTAAAGCACGACTGTTTTTTGTTGTATAATGCTTGCATTATTTGTTACAAAGTGCAAATAAAATGTTTAATGGCAAACATGTTTCCTGGTTGTTTACCTGTTCATCCAATAAGGGCTTATTGGTTCTGTAAAGCCCTATGTTATAGTTTTTAAAGATTCACCTTTTCTAATAAGTGTCAACCGGTTAACATGTACGACTGTCTATCTGTGACTGTGACATCAGGAATTAAAAATCCAATTGTTTATTCATCCACCCTCGCATTGCGTGTTCAAGTTTTAATCATCGTATATGTAGGCTACTGAATAAAAATGGTTTCAAATATTAACACTCACATATAAGCTAGCTGCATAACCATAAAAAAAAACCTTGCTGTAAATCTGTGCAATTATAATATAATAAAATAAATAAAATACCCAGCAGAGAAGTGATTTGAACATGTACTAGGCCTATTGCTTAAATACGCTCTTGAACACATACATTATAATATTTGCTATAGATCGACATAATAACATCTGTTTTAGTAAAAATATATATATATTTATTTATTTATTTTCACATTGCAGCGCTGCACGGACTATTCCCATTGTACGCACAAAACCCAATGGCCAGGGCTTGTATGCTATTTGGTAGCCTGTTATTGTCTTATTCTTACACCGTTGTTTTGCTTTAAAATAAAATAAAACACACTCTGATGTTTTACTGAAATACAGGGAATTATCATCATTTGTGTAAAATCCCGAGTTTGTGTTTATGCACTGATGAAGAAGCATAAACGATTGATGTAAAATTACGGAGCCCTGCATGACATGCGGAAAAATATTGTCTAAATCAGCCTATATAGAAATTATCTCTCCTTTCATTTGCCAGTTAATGCAGTCATGCTCATTGTCCACCAAAAGTGGCACTGAGTTATCTGCAGGGTAAATTAATATAGTATATCTAGTCTAAATAAAACAGTGTAGCCTATCATTTATTAGCAACATATTTTGTGATATCGCCAAGCCATAAAACTGCTCAATATTAAAGCTTATAATATGACTTTTTGTAAAGCTGCTTTGAAACGATGTGAATTGAGCGCTATATGAATACATTTTGACAGTAACTTCATCTAACATGATTCGTAAGTTCATCAAAACATTATCCAATTGATTGTTACTGAAATCGCCATTGTTATCACTTAATAAATGACGGCCTAACAGCGTTGTAGATCATTCATAAACTCCCCCATAGACTTGTATATTTAGGAATGTGCATGCTCATGCCTGAAGCGTCCATGCCAATAAGATTTCTGTATTATAAACCAATAAAATTGGGTGTGGGCGGAGCGACACGTGTCGCCCCGCCTAAAAGTGTCACCCCGCCCCATCGTCCAGACTGCACTCTGGGGTTACTCGCTTAATGTGGACAAATGTAAACTCGCCATGTCCTGATTGGCTAATGATCCGATATGCTTGATAGGATCACGGTCATCGCATGTTAATGCCAAGTGTAAACGCAGCCTATGAGTGAATGTTGGACACACAACACAGCTTTCACAACAAACCACGGTTGGTCCATATCCATTATAGCTACATTTGCTAATAAAATAAGTAATAAAAACATGTCACAAATATATATTAATTTTAATACTCTATTGACAATCAAAATTGTGCTTTGTTGGTTCTGCATTCTTGTAGATCATTTCTTGTTAGTATAGCTATGTAACTTGTTTTTTTAATTTTACTACCCAACAGACTCAAAAGCCAACTGATAGGTCACTGGTGCTCAGAGGGCGCCTGATTGTCCTTGGTGACAACCCCACAGACTTCTTCAAAGCATGCTTTGTTAGTAATGTATTTTCTCAAAGGTTATCTCAAAGGACCATGACACCATAATTATTTGATTATTTGATATTCCTTGTGTATGATTAAACCTGAGTGTAGGAGCTTAAACCATTGAAACTTAGTAGCAAAAGATCTTACTGTAACCCTCCCCAGCACATTTATTAGTACATATTCTACAATTTATTAGTAATAGTTTACATTACAAATAATTTCAGATTTCATAAAATGTGTTAAAAAAATGTGCTTCTCTCCTGTGCACTCTCCACCCTGGATTTGTTGACTGTAAAGCATAAAGATGTAATATATAATTGTATTATAATTCCAATGTGAGATGCATGCAACATAATAAAACCATGAAATCTTACTCTATTTCTATCATGCCTATATACAAAACTATGCAGCTTGTTAAAACAGTAAATATTGGAGTGGATGGGGGGGTCAATACTGTCTTTCCTGCTCTCAATCTCTCTCTGTGTTTTGCTTGTCTGACCCGCCATTTCCTGCCTGTCAACTTACAATTTGATTTTCTCAAAGGAATTTTGAGAAGCTTTAATGCGTGTCTGTAGTCATTCAAAAGGGTAGTTGTTGAATACTGTGTTCATGTTCCTGTAAAACAATTTAAAGTTGTTAACAAGCAAAAAGGTTTGCTAACGAAGTGACATTGAAGTGTTACCTGTTTTTGGTCAATAAAAAAAAAACACATTGAAATGTTGTTGTTTAATTTCTTCAAATTATAAGACATTACTTAAATACAACATTTATCACTACTTAAAATAATTTGGTAATATTATACACGTTTTATGTTTAACTCATTCTGTGAATAGATTAATAGTAATAGTAAACCTATACTAAAACAATTTAATAATGTTAACTAATGATTTCTAGTAAAGTCTACTAATGTAAGCTTGATTTGTGTACTGCACCCACTTAAGATTCTGTTACAACTTAACCAGTTTAGTTTCACTCTGTGTAAAAACTAAAATGGATTAGTGGAACGGGTTTCCACGCAATTTTCTAGTAAAGTCAACTAATTTGTCAGAAGCTGAAGCGTGCTGTGTAACACACGAGAGTGAACTTCATTGGTTCTTGCATGTCAAGTGAACATGAGCTTCCATTTACCACAACTGATGTGTATGTTGATCAATATGTATACGTGAATAAAGACATAAATTAAATCTGTTCATCATATCGATCTAGTCTCTTCAGAAAATATGGACTAAATCGCTCAATTCATATGGATTAGTTTTACAATCTCTTTATGAACTTTTTGAAGCGTCAAAGTGGTAGTTGCATAGCTGTCAATAGAGGGACAGAAAGCTCTCAGATTTGTGTCACGAAGATGAACTAAAGTCTTACAGATTTGGAACGACATGAGGGTGAGTAAATAATGACATTGTCATTTTTGGGTGAAATAACACTAATTAAAAAACAAACAAACAAAAAACACCTATATAAATACAACTCAATGTATACAAAATGAAACCAGTTGGTAACATGCTTTTATTTCACACTCACTTTGAGAGTCCAAAAGGTACATTTAGACAGTGACACATTATGGCAGGAGTTTTTAGCGGCTCGCAACGGAGGGCCTTTGAGGGCTGTGGATAGGTCCCAAGAGGGCTCCTAAGAGAACGAGGTGGGTTGAGCCTTCTTGTCCCTTTCAGGAAGCGGACGGACAAGTTGCTTCTACCCAAGGACTGGCCGTCCACAGGAGCGTGGTGTGCTGCTATGGAAATACCCGAAATCAGACTCGATAGAAATCAACCTATATATATATATACACTCACCTAAAGGATTATTAGGAACACCTGTTCAATTTCTCATTAATGCAATTATCTAATCAACCAATCACATGGCAGTTGCTTCAATGCATTTAGGGGTGTGGTACTGGTCAAGACAATCTCCTGAACTCCAAACTGAATGTCAGAATGGGAAAGAAAGGTGATTTAAGCAATTTTGAGCGTGGCATGGTTGTTGGTGCCAGACGGGCCGGTCTGAATATTTCACAATCTGCTCAGTTACTGGGATTTTTACGCACAACCATTTCTAGGGTTTACAAAGAATGGTGTGAAAAGGGAAAAACATCCAGTATGCGACAGTCCTGTGGGTGAAAATGCCTTGTTGATGCTAGAGGTCAGAGGAGAATGGGCCGACTGATTCAAGCTGATAGAAGAGCAACTTTGACTGAAATAACCACTCGTTACAACCGAGGTATGCAGCAAAGCATTTGTGAAGCCTCAACACGCACAACCTTGAGGCGGATGGGCTACAAAAGCAGAAGACCCCACCGGGTACAACTCATCTCCACTACAAATAGGAAAAAGAGGCTACAATTTGCAAGAGCTCACCAAAATTGGACAGTTGAAGACTGGAAAAATGTTGCCTGGTCTGATGAGTCTCGGTTTCTGTTGAGACATTCAGATTTTCAGAATTTGGCGTAAACAGAATGAGAACATGGATCCATCATGCCTTGTTACCACTGTGCAGGCTGGTGGTGGTGGTGTAATGGTGTGGGGGATGTTTTCTTGGCACACTTTAGGCCCCTTAGTGCCAATTGGGCATCGTTTAAATGCCACGGCCTACCTGTTTCTGACCATGTCCATCCCTTTATGGCCACCATGTACCCATCCTCTGATGGCTACTTCCAACAGGATAATGCACCATGTCACAAAGCTCGAATCATTTCAAATTGGTTTCTTGAACATGACAATGAGTTCACTGTACTAAAATGGCCCCCACAGTCACCAGATCTCAACCCAATAGAGCATCTTTGGGATGTGGTGGAACGGGAGCTTCGTGCCCTGGATGTGCATCCCACAAATCTCCATCAACTGCAAGATGCTATCCTATCAATATTGGCCAACATTTCTAAAGAATGCTTTCAGCACCTTGTTGAATCAATGCCTGTTACGACCCTATGATTTGTATTTTGTTATCTCTGTTGCTTTGTCAGTCTCTCAGTGTGTCTGTTTAGGAACGTCTGATTGGTTCCTGACGGATGATTGGAACGCCCATCTGATTGGTTCCTGACGGATGATTGGAACGCCCATCTGATTGGTTCCTGCGCGATGATTGCTGCTCGATCCTGATTGGTGCAGCTTGTTTTAAAAAGAGACATCATCACTTCCTTTACAGGAAGTCTGGAGATATTGTGTTTTGAGCAGAGAGAGAGTTTGTGATTTGAGTGTTAAGAGTTTTGAGACTGAGTAGCCGTTTGTTCGTTTGTTTGTTTGTTTGTTTGATTTAAAAGAGAGAGTTTGTGATTTGAGACTGTTAAGAGTGTTTGAGTGTTACGAGTATTGAGACTGTGAGTACTGTTTGTTTATTTGTTTTTGAAAGCTGTTTGTATCTGAATATCCTCATTGGTTTATTTGACCCTTTGCCTGTTTACCGACACTGATTTGGACTGCCCTTTTCAGTTTGTTTGCCTGGCTGTATATATTGTAAATACTGATTGATTTTTGGGAAAGTTGGGAGCGTGACGCCATTATTTTCTTTATTGTAAACTGTTTAATCTCTGTTTTTGGTTAGGGAGATAGGTTTTTTGATTGTATCTTATTTTTTTTTTCTTTTGGGTTAAGGATTAGGAAAGAGGTTCAAATTTAAGGTTGTTTTGTTTGTTGTTTTGGCCTTGTCAGCTCCTGAATCGTAAGTCCCAAAGTAAGAAAATAAATTACTTTTGTTCCAATTCTTCGCTTTTCATTGACTCTTTCATGTTGCCCCTTTCCCCCTAGACGGGGTGTAACATGAAATTGGGGGCTCGTCCCTTGGCTAGATATGTTCTATTAGCCGAATTTGTTTTGCTAGTGTTTGCCTGGGGTTTTTCTTTTTGTGTGGGAGGAAATATAGAGATTGGCATGGCATCAGAATTTGAGCTCGATAAATTCACGATCACTCCTACAGAGGAGACATTTGAAAAATGTCGTAAAGACGATTTTTTGTTAATCGCTGATTTCTTTGATATAGTTGTACCGAGAAATGTGCTTAAGAGAGAGATTAAGGAGGTACTGCATATGGAGCTTGTAAAGCAAAAGATCTTGCCTGGTGTTGAAAGTGAGGTTACGGGTGTGGCATCTTCAGCACGGTCTGAGGATTTGGATACTGTCGAGGCGGAGTTCAAATTTGATGATGGGGCTCGCATGGATCCCGGTAGTCCTCCTGCACCGAAAGATCAATTGTTGGCGATCCGGTTGAAAGAACTGAAAGTGGAATTAAGTCAACAACAATACCAAAATCAGATGTTACATGTCCGAGCTTTTGAGCTTGAGACAAAACGAGACATCCGGTGGAAAGAGCTGGAGCTTGAGCTAAAACTCGAGCAGGCCCGGCATCCACCTTCTGGGTTGTGGGGAAATACCCCTGTGCTAAGCCCAGCAGACAGCTCCTCTCCTCTCCCTACAGCGTTGCATGCGTCGCCGGTAAGTCATGAATTCGATGTTAGTAGGCAAATTTCACTAGTTCCTATATTTAGAGAGAGTGAAGTTGACACCTATTTCACTGTTTTCGAGCGCATCGCTGCCACATTAAAGTGGCCTAGAAATATTTTGCCTTTATTGTTACAATGCAAACTTGTTGGTAAGGCGCAAGAAGTATGTTCCGCATTGACACTTGAGCAAAGTTTAGACCATGGTTAAATTGGCCGTGTTAAGAGCGTATGAATTAGTTCCGGAGGCTTATCGACAGAAGTTTAGAAAACATGTGAAAACCCCCAGTCAAACATTTGTTGAATTTGCACGTGAGAAAACCACACTTTTTGAAAAATGGTGTACTGCCTGTAAAGTTACAACTTTTGAGCAATTGAAAGAACTAATTTTAATGGAAGAATTCAAAAACTGCATTTCGGAAAAGATTGTAGTTTATTTGAATGAACAAAAGGTTTTGTCACTGTCAGAGGCGGCTGTCTTTGCTGATGAGTTTGTACTCACGCACAAAGTTTATTTTCCGCCCCCACAATCTTCACATCACACTACTGTAGATCGCCATCACAGTTCTAGAAATGCAGTGGTTGCTCAAAAAGATCAGACTTCTGATTATTCAATGATGTTGCGGGAATGTTTCTATTGCCATGAGAAGGGTCATTTGATTGCTGCTTGTCCTGTGCTGCAGCGGAAAAATCAGAGAAAAAGTGTAGCGTTTGTGCGTACTCACTCTTCCGATTCTCTGCTATCTATTGATCCCTCCTTTGAACCTTTTGTATGTGAAGGGACAGTGTCGTTTTCTGAGTTGGACTCCGAACCCAAACCAGTACGTATCTTGCGAGATACGGGTGCCGCGCAGTCATTTATTCTGGCAAATGTGCTCCCATTTTCTTCACAGTCTAGCTGTAATTCAGATGTTTTAGTTCAGGGAATAGAACTTGGTGTAGTCAGAGTTCCCTTGCATTCTGTATATTTACGTTCTGACATTGTGAATGGTTTAGTTAAAGTGGCCGTACGTACTCAGTTACCACTGAAAGGAATCTCTCTTATTCTGGGGAATGATTTAGCCGGAAGTAAAGTTTCTTGCCTTCCCGAGGTCACTGATGTACCTTGTGCATCAGAAAATGATGTGTTGACTCAGGAATTTCCTAGTGTATTCCATTCTTGTGTTGTGACTCGAGCGCAAGCTCGTAAGTTTGAAAACGAGATTGATCTCTCTAACTCGTTCATGAGTTTAGATTTTCCAGGTGTTGAGGATTCTGTAGATGCTCGTTCAGAGAATTTGAGTTTTGAACCTAGACTTGACTTTCCTTTTGACAGAAAACAGTTAGTAGAGGCACAAAATGCTGATGATACTTTGACTTCACTTATTTCTGCAGTGACTGATAAGTCCGAACTACCCGATCACGCGTTTGCTTATTTTTTAGATGACGGTGTGCTCATGCGTAAATGGAGTCCTGAGAACTTGAAGCATGACTGGAATGCTGTTTTTCAGGTAGTCCTTCCAAAGTCTTACAGAGACTATGTGCTGAGTGTGGCTCATGATCATGAACTTTCTGGCCATCTAGGTATCAAGAAAACCTATACTAATCTCTTGAAACATTTTTTCTGGCCCGGTATGAAATCCACTGTGTCCAAGTATTGTCGTTCTTGCCATGATTGTCAAGTTGCTGGAAAACCGAATCAGGTTATTTCACCAGCCCCCTTAAAGCCTATCCCAGTGATGAATGAACCATTCGAGAAGCTTGTGATTGATTGTGTTGGTCCTTTACCAAGAACTAAGTCTGGTCACTCGTACTTATTAACTTTGATGTGCTCTGCTACTAGGTTTCCAGAAGCCATTCCACTACGTGTGTTGAAGACCCCTACAATTGTAAAACAATTGTAAAATTCTGTGCAACATTTGGTCTACCTAAGTTTATTCAGTCTGATCAAGGATCTAATTTCATGTCTAGAGTATTCCGTAAGGTAATGAAAGAGCTGAACATTCAACATTGCGTATCTAGTGCCTATCATCCTCAGTCTCAAGGTGTGCTTGAAGGATTTCATCAGACTCCTAAGACCATGATTAGAACTTACTGTCTCCAGTATAAGAAAGAGTGGGACGAGGAGGTTCCTCTTCTGTTGTTTGCTGTTCGCAATACGGTACAAGAATCACTTGGATTCAGTCCAGCCGAGTTAGTTTTTGGACATTGTCTCCGAGGTCCATTAAAGGTGTTACAAGAACAGTTACTCTCTGAAAGTCAGTCGGTTACTCCTTGTTTGAATGTGCTAGATCATGTGAGTTCATTTTGTGAACGTTTACATTCAGTGTGGCAATTAGCACAACAGTCACTAACAAACTCCCAGTCTTGTATGAAAAACAGATATGACAAAAAGTCTGTTCAACGCTCATTCAAGGTTGGTGATCAAGTTCTTGTATTGCTGCCTTTGTCTGGCTCAGCTCTACAAGCAAAGTTTGCGGGGCCGTATGTGATTGAGGAAAAGTTAAGTAATACTGACTACGTAGTACAAACTCCTGAAAGAAAGCGAAAGACTCGCATATGCCACATAAACATGCTTAAACTGTATGTTTCTCGATCTAACTTTAAAGATTCTGCCGATTCTCCAGTGTCTACTCCTGCTGTTGTAACTTCTGTGGATGTGGTTCCTTCTGAATACTCTCCTTCTATTGATGATCTATACTTAGGAAGTGCTTGCCTTTCTGGTGTTCGTTTGCAAAATTCGAAAACTCTTGTAAGTCTCAGTTCGAAACTTTCACATTTATCCAGATCTTCCCAAAGTGAACTGATACAGTTAATTAATAGATACTCTACACTTTTCTCAGATGTACCTACTGTGACTAATGTGTTGAAACATGACATTGATGTTGGTGATCATCGTCCAATTAAGCAAAACGCTTGTCGTGTCAATCCTGTAATGCGTGAGATAATGAAACAAGAAACCCAGTATCTCATTGAAAATAGTCTGGCTGCGCCAAGCTCTAGTCCATGGTGTTCTCCTTGTTTAATAGTTCCAAAACCTGATGGGACATCACGTTTTTGTACGGATTACCGGAGAGTTAATCAGTTAATAAAGTCAGATTCTTACCCTCTTCCCAGAATGGAGGATTGTATTGATCGCATTGGAAGCGCTAAGTTTGTAACTAAGTTGGACTTGCTTAAAGGGTATTGGCAGGTGCCGCTTACCGAGCGTGCTTCTGAGATCTCAGCCTTTGCCACCCCAGATGCCTTTCTGCAATATAACGTTTTAGCTTTCGGCCTCAAAAACGCTCCAGCTACCTTCCAACGTTTAATGCATAAAGTTCTAGCCAATGTGAACAATTGTGAGGCTTACCTCGATGATATAGTGTGTTACTCCGATACATGGAGTAGTCATTTACAAACCCTAGAAGTAGTGTTCTTAAGATTGCAAGCTGCTAATCTTACTCTTAATTTGGAAAAATGTGAATTTTGTCATGCCACTGTCACATACTTGGGTAAAAAGGTTGGTCATGGTTCCGTCCGCCCTTTAGAAGCTAAAGTTCAGTCCATTGTTGAGTTTCCTGTGCCCAAATCTAAAAGGGACCTCATACGGTTCCTTGGAATGGCTGGCTACTAAAGAAATTTCTGTAAAAACTTTTCTGACGTTGTCAAACCTCTCACAGACAACCTTCGTAAAGCTGTGTCTTTTAACTGGAATTCTGAGTGTGAACTTGCCTTTGAGTCTTTGAAAAATTTGTTGTGCAATGCTCCTGTTTTGGCTGCCCCAGACTTCTCTAGACCTTTTAAACTTGAAGTAGATGCTAGTGGTACGGGTGCCGGTAGTGTCTTACTGCAGGAAGATGACCAAAGAATTGACCATCCGATATGTTTCTACTCAAAGAAATTTAATCGCCATCAACTCAATTACAGTACCATAGAAAAAGAAGCATTAGCTCTTTTGTTAGCTCTTCAACATTTTGAAGTTTATGTTGGTTCCAGTTCACAACCCGTTGATGTATTTACAGATCATAATCCACTTGTCTTTTTGCAGCGTATGTGTAATAAAAACCAGAGACTTATGCGTTGGGCACTCATTTGTCAAAGTTTTAATTTGCACATTAAGTACAAGAAAGGTGTTGAAAATGTAATTGCAGACTCTTTGTCCAGATTTCATTTGTAAACTTGTAACCATGTTTACTCATATGTGTGGGGGTGTTACGACCCTATGATTTGTATTTTGTTATCTCTGTTGCTTTGTCAGTCTCTCAGTGTGTCTGTTTAGGAACGTCTGATTGGTTCCTGACGGATGATTGGAACACCCATCTGATTTGTTCCTGCATGATGATTGCTGCTTGATCCTGATTGGTGCAGCTTGTTTTAAAAAGAGACATCATCACTTCCTTTACAGGAAGTCTGGAGATATTGTGTTTTGAGCAGAGAGAGAGTTTGTGATTTGAGTGTTAAGAGTTTTGAGACTGAGTAGCTGTTTGTTCGTTTGTTTGTTTGTTTGATTTAAAAGAGAGACTTTGTGATTTGAAACTGATAAGAGTGTTTGAGTGTTACGAGTATTGAGACTGTGAGTACTGTTTGTTTATTTGTTTTGAAAGCTGTTTGTATCTGAATATCCTCATTGGTTTATTTGACCCTTTGCCTGTTTACCGACACTTATTTGGACTGCCCTTTTCAGTTTGTTTGCCTGGCTGTATATATTGTAAATACTGATTGATTTTTGGGAAAGTTGGGAGCGTGATGCCATTATTTTCTTTATTGTAAACTGTTTAATCTCTGTTTTTGGTTAGGGAGATAGGTTTATTGATTGTATCTTCAATCATTCGTTAAGGATTAGGAAAGAGGTTCAAATTTAAGGTTGTTTTGTTTGTTGTTTTGGCTTTGTCAGCTCCTGAATCGTAAGTCCCAAAGTAAGAAAATAAATTACTTTTGTTCCAATTCTTCGCTTTTCGTTGACTCTTTCATGTTGTCCCTTTCCCCCTAGACGGGGTGTAACAATGCCACATAGAATTAAGGCAGTTCTGAAGGTGAAAGGGGTCAAACACAGTATTAGTATGGTGTTCCTAATAATCCTTTAGGTGAGTGTATATATATTTATATATATATTTTTTGCAAATGTTTCATTATACTGTAGTGGGTATTTTACCGGTGCACAGTTTATCTTTTTGAGCTTACTGATTTTACCTCTCATTTTAATTAAATGTAGCGCCCCCTACCTGTCTTTCTTGTAACTAAGTAGGACAGCGCTCCAGATTCAATAACTAAATGCCTACAGATGTTGAAGTTAGGCCCCTCTGGTGTCACTAAATGAATTAATTCTCTTTTAGAAAATTAGAATAATAAACTATACTTTCCTTTTACGAGTTACTCAGAATTAAATCTCTCACCCCCTGACTAGTGACGTCAACCAACACTTTTAAAGGAATAACACACGAGTAAAAGTACAGAACAAATAAAAGATTTAATTGGAATAAAGTAACTGAAGGATAACTAGCTCAGCACATTAATTTCAGAATGTGAAATATTCACAAAATCACATTGCCATAAAATCTGACACAATTTAAACACTGAAACTTTAAAGGCAATCTATATCAGTTGCCAGACCTACTGGAATTAGTCTCCAGGTCAAATATACTTGGTATAGGTAGCACCAATGACCTCAAACGGGAGAAATGTACACAATAACCCACTCAGATCATACAAACGATACTCTGAATATACACATATTATTTTCAGTGCACTGAATAATATTTAATGCGGTGGGCCCACACACACAGTCATTCACACAACCCACCCCGTTGCAGGCCTGAATCGTGGCTCGTGTTCGTGGTGGCCGGGAAACCGAAAATTGGCCCCTTCACTCTCCTAAGCACAAAATCAATCAAACAAAGATACCTCAATTCTCCGTGCAATGATACTGCAACTCCGGAATCCGGCAGCAGGCCTCACGCAGCTCCTCGTCCTCTCTCTCCCTCGTCAGCCGACGAAATGCGCCTCCCACGCCGCCAGAGGAACCCCAAATAACGCGGGTATTTGGGGCGCTATCTGGTCCTCAAGGTCTCCCTCGTTGTGAAAGGCAACAACCAGGTTAAACAGTCTTTAGTCGGTTGTTTAACTGTCGCTGTAAACTATCAGTTCAGATGCGCAGATATGCGCAGTGATCACTAAACGAAAACACTCGGATTCGCTCCCACACGGCAGGTTAGCCACACAAAACAAAACTATAAAAACACTGGCTACAAAGTCAAAGACGCACACACAAGCGATTCATCTTGGATCTAACATTACAGTTAAAGGTTGTTTAACTTATAAAATCGTCAATCAAATCACTCTGTACCCGCAAACGCGTCTCTCTCAATCTCCGTCTCTCTCTCTTCCTCTCGCGCTTGTCAACCAAAAAAAACCCACATCTCCCCTACAACCACTCACATTACACAAAACCCCAGTGAGGGCGGGACTTAATTCACATAAACCAATAACTAATCAAACACCTAACTTGATGGTTAAAGCCACGTTTTCCACATGTACACCTCTATCAAACTTGTATCTCATGCACGCGCGCTCTTAAAGGCACAAATACACGTATGATCACAAACAAAGATGAATGGTTAATTCACATTTTCTCTCTTAATTAAACAAATACAAGCTAATAAATTGAAGTAACTTATTAACAACACAGTTATAACCTACTGGGTTACATGCTCCCCCTTCTAAACATCTCATGACCCCATGAGATTACTTCTCAACCCCTTAATGGTGACTTTAGGCTCAGTAGAAGGGTTTAACTGAGTACAACGAACACATTGTGCCATAGGGTGACACCACATGGTGTTACAGGGTTTCCTTTCTGAACCTTCCCCACCCTCTACATTTATGACCATCCCTCTATGAATCAGAGTTAAGGGTCTGTTAGTGGGCTGTCCCAGAGAATCATAGCTCAACTTGACTACGGGTCGTATCTCCCTTTTTGGGCGGGAATGAACTGTCTCTACTACCTCTTTAGTAGCGTTAATTCTTTCCATCTCTCCCCCTTCTAAACCAGGATCTCCCCTAGTCTCTGAACTTCGATCGGGAAACTCTCCAGGGCCTTCTTCCATGATCATCGGCTCTGCCATGTCGTCAAAAGGTCTATCCACCTCCCATCCACAGTTAACCGGTTCATCCTCCACTGTAGCGTCCTCCAGTGTAACACACTCTGGACTGTGCTGTCTCTCCACTCTATCCGAGTAGTAATAACACACGTCATCCTCTTCACTTTCAGAGGAGTTTCTCAACTCACACCCTGTCGGCACTACATTTCTTTCTCCTAATCCTCTTCTCCGTTTTCTCTCCCTAGATCTTGTCCTGGTCTCCGCCGGAGCAACAACTCTTGTAGGTTCTCCAGCATCTGTCAACCTCACACGATCCCCAACTGGCAAGAGATGGTCTCGGTGTAATGTTCTTACACTTCCCATTCAGGACTCAGGTTTCAGGCGATACACTGGTAAGTTCTCTAGCTTTTCCACCACCAGGTAAGGAACAGAATTCCACTTGTCTCCAAGTTTGTTCTTTCCAGTCATGGCCAGATTTCTTATCAGCACACGATCTCCCACAGTCAAGCTCTGGTGTTTCACTCGCTTGTCGTACAACCGTTTGTTCCTTTGTTGACTTTTCTGGGCAGTTTCGGTGGCTAACTGATATGCTCTCTGTAACTCTGATTTCATTTTCTCCACATACTGTCGATGGCTACCCGCTTCCTTTCCATCAGGCGAAGTCCCGAAACACACATCCACTGGCAGACAAGCCTCTCTTCCGAACAGAAGATAATATGGGGAAAACCCAGTTGCTTCGTTCTTAGTACAGTTGTAAGCGTGTACTAATCTGTTAATGTGCTGACTCCATCTGTTTTTCTCTGCGGGATTCAGCGTACCAAGCATGGAAAGAAGTGTTCGGTTGAACCTTTCTGGCTGTGGGTCTCCTTGTGGATGATAGGGAGACGTTCTGGATTTTCGGATTCCCAGCATGCTTAGTAGCTCTTTTATGAGACCACTCTCAAAATCTCTACCCTGATCTGAATGGATGCGAGAGGGTAAACCATAGTGAATGAAGAATTTGTCACACAGTATTTTAGCCACAGTCAGAGCTTTCTGGTCTTTGGTGGTGAACGCTTGAGCATAGCGGGTGAAGTGGTCTGTTACAATGAGTCCATTTCCAATCCCTCTTGAGTCAGGTTCAATGGACAGGAAATCTATGCACACTAAATCAAATGGCCCACTGCTGTGTATGTGATTCAGTGGGGCCACTCTCTTGGGCAACGTCTTTCTCATTACACACCGGCCACAATCCTTGACATACTGCTCTATGTATGCAGACATTCTAGGCCAATAGAAACGGTCTTTCACAAGTTCCGTAGTTTTTTCTTCTCCCAAGTGACCAGAGTCGTCGTGCAATGATTGTAACACCGTAGCCCAGTACTTCTCGGGTAAGACGAGTTGCGTCTTTTCTCTACCACAGGAACTTTTGGTAACCCTGTACAGAAGTTGACTCTGGATCTTTAACTTGTCTCCCTGCCGTTGTAACAAAGCAAGGGTGGCATCAGAACTCCTAGCACCAGTAAGAATCCTTCCTGACTCCACTTCTCGCTTTACTACACCAACTACCTGGTCTTCCTCTTGAGCTTTCCTCAACTCAGTAGTACTCAACTGTTCCATTTGACTAAGCCCCAAAGCTGTGGGACAAGAGAAAGCTTCGGGAATACCCTCAGGTAACACACCCAACGGATCCACCAGTCTGGATGATGAGCTTCCACTTTCAGCAACCACTGCTAACTGACAGATGGCTCTTACTCCTGACTTGGGTATCTCCTTCCATTCAGAGCAAGCAGTTGATTCACAGGGGTAGCGAGACAATACATCCGCATCGATGTTGGCACTTCCTGGTTTGTATTGCAAGCTGAAGTTATAGGTAGCTAAGGCAGCTAACCAACGATGACCCGTCGCACTCAGCTTGGCACTTGACAACACATAGGTCAGGGGATTGTTGTCGGTCTTTACCACGAACTGGGCTCCATATAGGTAGTCGTGAAACTTATCCACTACCGCCCACTTGAGTGCCAAGAACTCTAGCTGATGTATGGGGTACCGTTGTTCTGATGCACTCAGTTTCCGGCTTGCGTAGGCCACGGGCCTCATTCCTCCAGAATGCTCCTGATTCAAAACGGCCCCCAGTCCACTCAGACTAGCGTCTACATGCAGTACATAAGGCTTGGCAGGATCCGCGAAAGCAAGTACTGGGTCATGGGTGAGACAGTAAATGATTTTATGGAACGCTGCTGTACAAGTGTCGTCCCAACGCTCTCCAAAGGGTTCCGATACTCTGAAGTAAATCTTCCCATCACTTGACTTGCTTTTTTGCCCAGATGTTGGCGGGTAACCTTTAGTGAGCTTTGTTAAAGGCCTTACAATGGAGGAGTAATCATTTATGAACCTCCGGTAAAATCCACAAAACCCCAGGAACGACCTCAATGTCTTTAGGTCAGTGGGCCTTTTCCAGCGTGTTACGGCTTCAACCTTGGCTGGGTCTGGTGATACTCCAGCAGCTGATACAATGTGGCCCACATACCGAACTTGAGGCTGGCAGAACTGGCACTTATCTATTGACACTTTCAGGCCACATTCTCTCAGACGGTCCAGGACTTTTAACAGCCTCTCTTCGTGTTCTTCAAGGGTGCGTCCGAACACAATGATGTCATCCAGGTATACTATTACTTGGAGGAGATGCATGTCACCAACAGCTTTCTCCATGAGCCGCTGGAAGGTGGCTGGAGCTCCAGTGATCCCTTGAGGCATCCGTTCAAACTGGAAGAATCCCAGGGGACAGATAAACGCTGTCTTTTCTTTATCTTCCTCCGCCATGGCTATCTGATAGTACCCACTGCGGAGGTCCAGCACGGAAAACCATTTACTACCAGCCAAACTGTCCAAGGCATCGTCGATCCTGGGAGTAGTGTACTGATCAGGGATAGTACGAGCATTTAGAGTGCGATAATCGATGCACATTCTGATTGCCCCACTCAATCAGTGGGGCAATTCTTCCGTGCTACCACAATGGGCGATGCGTACGGACTCCTTGACTCTGTAATTATTCCCGCTGCTAACAAGTCTTTGATGTGACGTCGTACATCCTCGATGTCTGCAGGAGCGATGCGTCTGGAGCGTTCACGGAACGGTTTTGGGTCTTTCAGTCTGATGGGATGCTCCACTCCACGAGCTAATCCAACATCCCATTCTTCAACAGAAAACACATCACCTCTGGTGGCCAACTTGTGGCGCAGTCTCCGTTCCCAGGCCTCAGAAATGGACGACTCACCAAACTTAAACAAACTTGGGTCTATTGCTTGGGAGCTCTGTTCATCAGTCCTGGCAGTGAGTGTGTCATTTGGATATACATTGGCAATTACTGTTCCCACCGGAATGGAGATATTTTTTGATGTTACATTATGGATCATCACCTGGATGCGTTGTCCTTCTACGGCGGATGATGGTAGTACCACTGGGGTTATGAATGTTCCAGCTGGAAAACTAGCGTCCTCAGGCGTGTCCACCACAAAAATCTCTTTTCTTAACGGCTTGTCAGTCTCCAGTTTACAGACAGCACACACTTCTCCCCTCGGGGGAACTACGCAATCGCCAGGTCCTATCCATCGAACTTCTCCTTCAGGTGAATCAGGAAGAGGGTCCGGCTTTTTCGGCTGTGACAGATGGATTGCAGGGTGTCGAGTCTGGATTCTCAAAGCACGTGCAACACTGGATCCTTCTGTATCCTGGCTAAGGGCCGCAAGGCGGGTGAAGAAACTGGCATTGGTACCAATAATGACTGGCAATTGGGAAGGACCCTGGGGTTCAGGACATACAAGAGCCAGGATGGAGAACGGCTCCTCCACACCAGTGACAGAGGCGGGAAATGTGACATCCACTATGATATATCCCTTGTACGGGTAACTGGAAGAACTGAGGCCCCATATGGATAATCCAGTCAACGGGTGAATGGGCACATCAGGCAGATTCTTGGAATACCAGCTTTCAAACACAATCGTCACTTGTGATCCGCTGTCTAACAGTGCTTGACATACACGATCATTAAGCTTCACTTTTACAGTGGATGCCGGTCCTACTAGTCCTTTAGGAAGACGGCTGGATTCATGGATGGTGGTCTGGCTCTTTTTGGAGAAACAGGCTTGGTTTTGAGTAGTTCTATTGTCAGCCGTCTCAGGCTTTCCACCCTTTACCTGCCTCAAAGAACGAATCAGCTTCTGAATCACTTGATCAGAATTTGGTGGCGCTTGACACTTTGTGGCAATATGGCCATCTTCTCCACACTTGTAGCAGAAGTAGTCATCTCTTGTTCGGGCTGACTGGTATCTTAACGACATGGAAACAGACTGGGATGGTTTTGGCCGCTGCTCTGGAACATGAGGTGAGTATTGAGTAGAACTGACACTCAGAACTGCCAACTGCTGCTGTAAGTGTTGGACCTGTTTCTTTAACTCTTGTACTTCTGAATCATCAGTTTTTTCAGTCTTCTTGAATGGTTTTTCTTTAGTTTCAATCACTAATGATGAAGTAGACATGGCTTTTGGCTCAACTCCCCTTATTTGGGTTCTCAATTCTTGAAGCTCGGCCTTGAGTTCCTGGATAACAAACGTGCTGGCTCTTTCCTCTTCATGGAATTGTATGGCCTTAGCTTTTGCAGACATTCTGTGGCGAGCCGATTCACTCTCCTCCGCCTCACGGATTTCCTTCAACAGACTCAGGAAAGAAGGTGGGTGATTTTTTCTTTCTCTCAGCCTCAGTTGGAGCAACATCATGTCAGAATTCACAGCCCCTCTAATCAGCTGTTCCACTCGTACTTTATCGACCAGACTGTGAGTCAGTCCATCTCTTTCCACTACTTTGCTGAGGGTCTTCTCCATCCGTCTCAGGAATTCAGACAAGGCCTCCCCTGTTCCCTGGCGCATAAGACGAAATTTGAAGTATAAATCCTCACCAGACTCAGATGATCCAAAGGTGCTCTCCAACGCTTCCAGATACTGTGAGGCACTAGCTTCAGGATCAGAGAATCTGACAGCTCTTACAATGTCCATTGCAGGTCCCTTGAGGCTTTCCACAATTCTGCGTCGTTTTTCTTTTTCGGAGCAGTCACACTCAGTTATCAGCAGCCTGGCTTGATCAATCCAATTTTCCATATTCTCCTCACCCATGGGGGTTGGAACTACGGCTGAAAAGGTGCGCAGGCGTCGGTAGGTGTTGCTGTCACTCGAGTGCTTTACTGTCTTTTCCAGGACCTCACCCATGGCGCGTATAATTGACTCAGGGGAACTGTCGGTGGCACTGTGTGGAGAAATCAAAGCATGTACATCGCTAAGAGACTTTCCTTCTTCCATCAGGAACTTCGCAAACTTTTCTGTAAAACCTGCAGAAGCGGTGTCAGCAGCCGATTCCTTTGTCTGGATTACTATGACTGGCCATGGCTCTTTCTTGTCTCCCCGTGACACTTCAAGAGGTATGCGCTTTGGGTCGATGGCTTGTCTGCACTCACACAACACCAGCAGGTAATGTGAAGTGGGTCCTTCTCTCGTGTCCCTTACACGAACTCTCCCTAGAGCTTTTACAGCTTCCATCGCCTCTTCAATTTCGGCCACTTCGGTGTGAATGGGTACGTTTAACAGCATTAAAGCATGAGTCTCTTCAATGCTAGCATCTTTGCACCGGTTGGCCAACTCTGCTTGGAGACTGGGGTCTTTTGATAGAGCCATGATGACACTTTAGGCACTTTTCAGTTAATTATGATGTAATTACAGGGGTGTGTTGAGCTTAATTCCTCTTTTTCTTCTTTCAGCATCAACTATTGTGTGACTCACAGAGGGAGATCCCGGACGAGCCCCCACTTTATGTAGCGCCCCCTACCTGTCTTTCTTGTAACTAAGTAGGACAGCGCTCCAGATTCAATAACTAAATGCCTACAGATGTTGAAGTTAGGCCCCTCTGGTGTCACTAAATGAATTAATTCTCTTTTAGAAAATTAGAATAATAATCTAGACTTTCCTTTTACGAGTTACTCAGAATTAAATATCTCACCCCCTGACTAATGACGTCAACCAACACTTTTAAAGGAATAACACACGAGTAAAAGTACAGAACAAATAAAAGATTTAATTGGAATAAAGTAACTGAAGGATAACTAGCTCAGCACATTAATTTCAGAATGTGAAATATTCACAAAATCACATTGCCATAAAATCTGACACAATTTAAACACTGAAACTTTAAAGGCAATCTATATCAGTTGCCAGACCTACTGGAATTACTCTCCAGGTCAAATATACTTGGTATAGGTAGCACCAATGACCTCAAACGGGAGAAATGTACACAATAACCCACTCAGATCATACAAACGATACTCTGAATATACACATATTATTTTCTGTGCACTAAATAATATTTAATGCTGTGGGCCCACACACACAGTCATTCACACAACCCACCCCGTTGCAGGCCTGAATCATGGCTCGTGTTCGTGGTGGCCGGGAAACCGAAAATTGGCCCCTTCACTCTCCTGAGCACAAAATCAATCAAACAAAGATACCTCAATTCCACGTGCAATGATACTGCAACTCCGGAATCCGGCAGCAGGCCTCACGCAGCTCCTCGTCCTCTCTCTCGCTCGTCAGCCGACGAAATGCGCCTCCCACGCCGCTAGAGGAACCCCAAATAACGCGGGTATTTGGGGCGCTATCTGGTCCTCAAGGTCTCCCTCGTTGTGAAAGGCAACAACCAGGTTAAACAGTCTTTAGTCGGTTGTTTAACTGTCGCTGTAAACTATCAGTTCAGATGCGCAGATATGCGCAGTGATCACTAAACGAAAACACTCGGATTCGCTCCCACACGGCAGGTTAGCCACACAAAACAAAACTATAAAAACACTGGCTACAAAGTCAAAGACGCACACACAAGCGATTCATCTTGGATCTAACATTACAGTTAAAGGTTGTTTAACTTATAAAATCGTCAATCAAATCACTCTGTACCCGCAAACGCGTCTCTCTCAATCTCCGTCTCTCTCTCTTCCTCTCGCGCTTGTCAACCAAAAAAAACCCACATCTCCCCTACAACCACTCACATTACACAAAACCCCAGTGAGGGCGGGACTTCATTCACATAAACCAATAACTAATCAAACACCTAACTTGATGGTTAAAGCCACGTTTTCCACATGTACACCTCTATCAAACTTGTATCTCATGCACGCGCGCTCTTAAAGGCACAAATACACGTATGATCACAAACAAAGATGAATGGTTAATTCACATTTTCTCTCTTAATTAAACAAATACAAGCTAATACATTGAAGTAACTTATTAACAACACAGTTATAACCTACTGGGTTACATAAAGTATTACGTTTGTTTTGTTGCTTTTTTAGAAATTTTAGCTGAAAAATAAGACAAACATACTTTACACAAATAATTGCAACAAGTATTTTGCAGTGCACCAAAACTAAAACTGAAAGCATAAACTGTATCAAAGTTATACGTTTATCAGAACCATAAAGATTGTACAATCAGGGAGTGATCTTATCTGTAGTGCGTTATGAGTTTAAAGATCAGGTTCATTAAATATTAAAGAATTTCCTTCAGTATAAGGATGATTATGATTTCATGTTCATTGAGCATCTTCTAATGCCATGAACACGCTTCTAAAGATCCATAAAGTATACAGACGTAGCCCTGGTGGGCCCATTGAAGTCGTTGTCGTTTCTCTGACTGAAAATATTTTTGCTTTTCTGTAATATTCACTTTAATCTCTGGTGACATCCACAATTCATATTGAAAACCTACTTAGAGGAAAAAAATATTTCAGGCATCCTCTTATCCTGTCTCAGTGGTGTTTTCTCGAGGTAAGTGAGGCCACTGCCTGAATTATCTGTGAATTTACTCTTGCTTTGTGTCATCTGAATCCAAAGTTTGGATTTGATGAGAATATGATGTAAGTGAAAAAACTATAATCTCTTAGGACCTTTACTGTCTAGTGTTGGTTGTCAGTTTATCCTTTATTTTTGTATTTTGTTTGTAAAGTGTTGTATTTTGTTTGAGTTCATGGAGTCACAAAAAACAAATAGTAATATATTTTATGTAGAATTACATAAGTTATACACTAGATTGTGTGTAGATGTGAGCGTAGATAATCATAACTGTTAAAAGTATTCATTTCTTTAGGTGTACAACTATTAAATCTAGAATTCTGTATTAAAGTTGAGTTTGTTTCCTTATATGCACAAAAAGTCCTTACTGTAACTTATTCCATTTACATAAAACAAACAAACACACAAACAAAAACTATTCATAGTAGTTGCACTTTTAACAAGATGTAACCAGTTTAAAAGAGTTACTATTACTTTTCCACTTTAAAACTTTTTTTGGTTCCCTCAAAACTGTGGCACTATAACTTGCATGTCCATGATAAGTAAAATTTACCCCCAAATTAAAATTCAATCATTATTCACCGTCATGTTGTTCCAAAGCATTATTTTGTTATTATTAATGTGGAATAAAAAAGTGTTTTGTGACCATAGTGGCAGTATCTGAAGCTCCATAAAGAAAGAAAAAAACATTGATCATAAAAGAACAATAAAAGTATCATAAAGTCAGTATGTCTCATGCCTTACATTAAAGTCTTCTGAGGTCTTAGAATAGTTTTTGTGCGACAAACAAACAGAAATGTAAGCTGCTAATTGGTAACAAACCCATCACTTCCACTAACTTAAACACATTTTTACATAATTTTTACACAACCGATTTAGCTCAATTTTGCACTGCAGGAAAGAAAAAAATTGGAAATAATTTACCTTTAGCTGGTCACTGGATCAGTACCTTAATATTTCTTCTTCAAGACAATGAGTTAAACAATCAGTGCCTGTCTATCTGGTCTTTAATAACGTTCTCAAAAGATTAGCACAAAACATTATTTATTAATTGCCTGTTGAAGTTTTTTTTTTTTTAAATGTTCCCATAATGTTGGGAGAAAACTTCTCAGAACAACATTCTACACTCTCAGAAAAAAAGGTACGAAAGCTGTCACTGGGGCTGTACCTTTTCAAAAGGTACACTTTAGTACCTAAAGGGTGCATATTGGTACCTTAATGGTACATATTAGCACCTAAAATCAGAGGTGGGTAATTCAGGGGTCAAAGAGTAAAAGTCCTGCCATAGTTTATTCCACCCATGAACTCAGTCAGCTGATTTCACTAATTAGTTATATCTCCTGTCTGAATTAGCAAATCCAGGTTAAGTGATTGGAACAAAATACTAAGGAGGACTTTTACTTTCTGAACCTGGACTTTACACCTCTGCATAGCAATGCCACATGTCAGCCAAGAGCAAAGAAATAAACCAGAACTGGACCTTATTGTAGCCAATAATAAACAACTCCACAAACAGCATTACCAGCTTCACTTATTACTAACCAGACTGACTTTATTTCTGTCAGACGTCTACACAAGTTTTTATTGAGAATTAACAGAGTTTTAACTCTGTTTTTCATTTGAAGTCACCATAACAGTGATTTGTGTTTCCATTAGTTGGGCTCTTAACTCTTATTATATAATTTGGTTTTTTTTTTTGCTGCTGTGACAGTGTGTTTGTCAAACACATTTGGAGCAGCAAAGAAAGCAAAAGTGAAATGAGATCAGGTGATGATGGTTACCTGTTGATGGTTTTATAATCTTCCTGAAACAGACTGATTCACTGAGATATTTTAATCTAACAATTATTTTTTTCACATCACATACCTTGTGTTACTGCAGCATGAGATCAGGCAATAATATAACAATAAGTTAGAAGACCTTAACGAACATGAGCACAAAAAAGTCAGTTTATAATGACACACACAGACATAAACAATCAGCGTATAAATCTCAACAATGGTGACAATCAAAAGTACTATGCTGCAATGCGTGCTGGATACCACCATAGTACAAAACTCCCAGCATGCATTGCAACATGAATAAATTATGCTGAATTGTCCTATAATTTTGTTTGATTCTAAATATTTGCTATTATTTTTTTCTGTTGTTTTTGTTGTGAATTAGTAGCTTTTCAGTGATGTTCTGAATTAATCTTAATATTTGTGACTGTCACCATTGTTGAGATTCATGTGCTGATTTTTGATATCTGTGTGTGTCAGCGTAAGCCAAATTTTTTTAATTCATTTTTGGTAAAATGTCTAAACTGACTGTTACATAGCTGGACCTCTTGCTCTAGTAATACAGGGTTTGTGATGTGATTATATTAGTGGAACAAGATAATGGTTAGATTATAAAAATCTCAGTAAATCAGTCGACTTCATGATGATCATTAAACCATCACTAGGTAACCATCATCACCTGATCTTATTTCACTTTAGCTTCCTTTGCTGTTGCTGATGTGTTTAACAAACACATTGTCACAGTAGCCAAAATATACAAAAAGAGTTAAGAGCCCAACTAATGGAAACACTGATCACTGTTATGGCGACTTCAAATGAAACAGAGTTAAACCTGTTAATTCTCAATAAAACTTCTGTAGAAGTCTGACAGAAATAAAGTCAATCCGGTTAGTAATAAGGGAAGCTGGTAATGCTGTTTGTGGAGTTGTTTATTCTCCTCTGATCTTCACAGATTTAATGTCTTCTTTTCTCTTCCAGTTGATTTAATCTAAGGCTGTAGCTGAAATTACTCCATATTTAATATACACATATGTTTTGGCTACGATAAGGTCCAGTTCTGGTTTATTTATTTGCTCTTGGCTGACATGTGGCATTGCTATGCAGAGGTGTAAAGTCCAGGTTCAGAAAGTAAAGTAGTATTAGTATTTTATTCCAATCACCTGGATTAGCTAATTCATACAGGAGATGGAACTAATTAGTGAAATCAGCTGATGGGTGGAATAAACATATGGCAGGACTTTTACTTTCTGACCCCTGGATTACCCACCTCTGATTTCAGGTGCTAATATGTACCATTAAGGTACCAATATGCACCCTTTAGGTACTAAAATGTACCTTTTGAAAAGGTACAGCCCCAGTGACAGCTTCCGTACCTTTTTTTCTGAGAGTGTAGGAACATCCTTTAAACATTTAGAATGAAAACTTTAAATGAATAAGGTTGTATTTGCTGTTTTAAAAGAACATTCTTGGAATGTGGAAAAGTTTTGTAGCCTGTCCTTTACTTATTGTTCACAACTTTGCTCTTAAATGTATGTAAAGGTAATGCAAGTGTTAGAAATAAACACTTTCAAAACAATGTTCGTGAAATCACCACATATTAGTATTTGATGCATGCTAGTTTTTCTCTGGCTACTTTATCGGTGTGTTCAGAAAACACTTTTAATGCAGAAGCGGATTTTGTTTGTTTATTAAAAAGTTATAAACTACAGTGTCTTTTAGACTCTCCCAGACATCAACAATTTGCATGCAAAGCTCATTCATGGCACCCAGCATGCATTGCGACGAATAAATGCAGCTGAATTCTTTTACTATTTATAGTTGAATATGTTTTGATTGTCACCATCGTTGAGGTTTGTATAACGAGTGTTGATGTAAGTGTATCTCAACTACACAAGAGATTCAAGAATTTTTAGATCACACAGACATTTGTGTCACAACAGCTGAACGTATTACTTTTTTTTTATTTATTAATGCTTCAACTACATAATTATTTAGATCGGTCAAAAAACTATACAGAAAAAAACTGTTGTTTAAACCACTTTAATGCAGTAATTTGACCACTATTAAAGGGAAACTTTGCTTAGTATTGCTAGGCAAACCCAGCATTGCGATGTTCGTCACAGTGCCAAATAATATACAGTACGTCCATAAAAAATGTATTTTGAGATTCGATGTGGGTAGATTAAAACAGTGGCTGGTAACATGTATACTGTCTGAGTGTGGTATAATCCTACAATCATACTTATTGGCGAATAAACAGAATAATTCAAATTTACATGTAAACTGGAGTGAAGAGTTCTTCTCGTGTCATGTATACATCTGCGATTAAGACCTCACTCTGATTATTAGAAATAATCGCATTATTTGTGCACATGTAGGCTAAACGTAGTCATTGATTCTGCTTGTTAATAGCAGGTGTCATACTAACCTTAAATGACGTTCTATTAACATTAAGGAACCTGGACATTTTTATGTTTTTTGAATGTTACAAACCAACATTTCTTTAACAAGGTTAAAAAAAATTGAGTTGAAATAATGTTTTAGGAACCATACTAACGTTGAAAAAAAATTTCCACTAACGTCAAGAAAACTGGACATTTTAACGTTTCCATTACCAAAACAGAACATTTGGAAAACGTTTTTAGAAAAATTTGAAAATTAGAACTTAGAAAAATTCTTACAAAAATGTGTTAACTGGGTAGTCCATTGACAGATGTGTTTCCAGCTTACTGTGTTTTCACTCTAATACGGTATGGGGCGCTATTACACATCTTCTGAAAGAGAACTGAATCTCTGGATCAAATGATGAGTTGTTGGACTCGATCTACCCCATCTATGTTTTGATCATCGTTCTGAATCCGATCCAGATCCAGACAAGGTTTTCTCAGCTTTTTGATCAAAATGTTGCTTTTTTTTATTTTTTATAAAACTCACCCACGTTTTTTTGTCTAAAGGCTCTGTTCTTTCTTTTGATATATTGCAGTTTAAATAATCATACAACAAAATATTCTGAGTGTCAGTATTTGGGTTTGATCTTCCTTCTGTTTTCTTTCTCCTTAGTGTTTGTTTCTGTCTTTTCCACTTGCATTTGCGCACAGTTGTTTGTGTTTCGCAATCACATCCGCATGTTTGTGCTCATCTGTCTCCGCTTATTGCTTTATTTCTCAGCTACATCTATGCTTCCTTTCCCTTTGTTCTCTACCAGTGTGTTTTGTGCTTTTTGCTGGTTAACTGCCTGTTTTTTCTTGTCTAGATTTGATATTTTATTTGGTTATGTTTTATTTTTATCTCACGTTTTTCTCTGCCCAGTTGTGTTGCGGTTCCCTGTTCCTCTCCAGCATTCAGTGGTCTTGGATTGTTCTATCGCTTCTGACCATTTGGACTGTTACTGGTGCTGGAGTTTGGATTTTCCTGTATTACCGTTTGCCTCTCTGGACTGATTTCTGCTGTGAACAACTGCCTGTTTCTGATTGTGAGTTGGGATGTCCCTGTTGGTATTGTTTGCTCCTTACCTGATTGTCCTGTTTGTCTGACTTTGATTTTCGTCTCACAATTAGGATTTGTTTGTCCTGGACTCTGACCCCTGCCTGACCATTTTCTTCTCTGCCGTTCCAATCTGGTCTGCAGCTGTGTAGCTTGAACTATATGATTGTTTCAATAAATTGAAGTTAAGCATTCGTTTGCATTTGAGTCCGATCTCAGATCGTCACACTGAGGGCCATGCAACTTTTGAGAAAATTATAAATGTTGGCGGTAGCTGGCCATTTTTTTTTTTTCAAAACACTGGTGGGGGGAAAGAGTTAAAGTAAGAATAAATTGGGGTAAAAACCTGCAGTAGCATGAAACAGCAGTACATAAACATTTTCTTGGCACATAACCAACTATTTAGATACTACACTGTATACACTTTGGAAAATACTTCAGCCTGTCAGCTTTTGTTAAACCAGTATTTCTGTCAAAGTTGATTGTTCAGCAGATAATCAACACCGACTCTGAGAAACATTACTTTTTTTTTTTTTTCTGTAAGCAGACTGGAGAGTGAAGGTATTTTGCGAGCTGAACACGATCCTGGGATCACCATGAGTTTCAGGTACGTTGAAATATGTGCTACAGGAGGCTAAATTATATTCTTCTAAAAATGAATTGCAAAAACTGTGTGTATATTTAAATTTATTCAGTGATACTGTGCAAATATTTTTATTTCAATCCTGCAGTCATAGTGGGCTACTAATATTGGTCACAACTGTGATTGTCACCAAAGAAAACCATCAGAAGAAGCATCAGTATATTGATGTTAATATGTTCATGTTTTACTTCACAAATATTAATAGTGACTTTCGCCCAGTATTCCGTCTGTCCTTGAAAAAAAAAAAAAAAAAAAAGCTGTGGGCACTGGCCATGATAGATTTATGGAAGAGGATTAAGGCTATGCTAATGACTTAGGCCAGGGGTTCCCAAACACTTCTTCAGAAGAAGTACTTATTCAAGAGAGTATGCGATTTCGGATGCAGCCAAAGACAGGGTTGCCCAATCCTGCTCCTGGAGTTCTGCAGAGTTTAGCTCTGTTGTAAACTTCTTCCTTCTTCAGTGTAGATTAACTCAGAAGCGAAAACCAAGAGACTTATTTAAGCAGGATTCTTTATCTGCTGTAGTCTGCTTCGTACCCAAGTCAAGTGAAGTCAAGTCTAGTCTAACTAAGGCAGTATACATTGAGTTCATATATACATTTCAAGGGGGAGGGATTACATTGTGATGAACAAAGCATGTAAATGAGCTGAGACAACGAGAACAGGAAAATCCTAGCCGTCTCGTACTGAGATGGGACAGTCAGGAATATCCCGCTGGGAACCCCTACCGTTTGCAGAGATTTCCTGGTCTCATGTAGTTTATATACATTTCAAGGGGGAGGGATTACATTGTGATGAAGAAAGCATGTAAATGAGCTGAGACATGAGAACAGGAAAGGCATAGACTTCTCGTACTGAGATTAGACAAATGGTCTCAGTAATAAAATAACAGGTGTTCAAACTTGCTCAGCATGACTCTTCACCCGGTAAACAACGAGAACAGAAAAAGCCTAGCCTTCTCGTACTGAGATAGGACAGTCAGGAATATCCCGCTGGGAACCCCTAACGTTTGCAGAGATTTCCTGGTCTCATCATTTCTAAACTTTCTCAATATAAAACACTATTGTATTGGAAATCTAAATTAAACATTTAAATAAATTTGTAATCCTACAGCTCCAACTTAGCTCCAAAACGCTTGCCTGGAAGTTTCTACACAGCAAAAACACTAGTTTTAAATGAACTCAGCTCTTGAGTCCACCGTCATGAGTGTTAAACACTGAAGAAGTGTTAGGGTTAATGAAATAATTAAGTGATTAATTGAGTGATTGAACATTAGTGATGAACATCTACTGTTAACAAGCAGAATCACTGAAGGAAATAATCACAAATTGTTACCATTGTGATGATAAGTGTTTGCTTCAGTTGGACTCTTGACCCTTGACAACAGGGCCATCTTGTGGCAGGTTAAATATATAGCAGCCATAAAGACAAGTTTGCAGCTCCGCATTTTTATTCATTAAGCACAAATAAAAGCCTGACAAGGCTAAATGTGTTCGGTTTTCTGAAAATGTTTCACATATTATAGTGTGGCAATAATTTCACTACAACAACAAACAACAATAATAATATAATAAGAACAACAGAGTTGTTTGAGACAAGTAGCATATATGGCTTATTTTATGGTTTTTATACCCATGTCCTTATTTATATTTACGGGGTTTATATGTCAGAATGTATTATATATGTCTATAAATTGACTTGGACTTCCACAAACCTGTGGCATATTGGTCTTGAGTTCTTGACACAAAAGATGTTGAAGCATTTTTGGAAGATCTCACACAGATTTTTCTGAATGTGAGCAGAATGTGTTTAGTTTTTTTTTTTCTTTAATTATTTAATAATAATTTAATTCAGTTATGAAACCAGTCATTTGAATACCATTAAAGCAGGTTTGTTCATCTGCTAAACTAAAGCAAACATTGATCACCATATTGGTGACTTCAGAAGAACCATTCATTAAAACATCTAAACCTCTGTTAATTCTCAATAATAAATCCTGCATATGTAAGACAGAAATATAGTCAAACTTTAATCACTTTATTATATCATTAACTGCTGTTCCTTCTGTGTTACTTTAACACTCTATAGATTGGACCCATATAGACATCGAGTAGTGTCCATTTAACACTGAGGATTTTACTGTATCATGTCACTATAATACAAACACTGGGAAGTCACCTGTAGGAGGTAAAATCTGTGGCCACAGTTTTGCAAATTGTCCCCTCAGTTTTTAAACCGTACTCAAAGATTCTTAAATTGTTCCCTCTTTTTAACAAACCGTGCCCATGGATTAATAAACCTTACCCAAGAATTTCCAATCCGTGGGCTCAGATTTGTAAACCATATCTACTTTTTTTTTTAATCCATACCTACAAATTCATAATCTATAATTTGCAAATCTTTTCCCACAGTTTTGCCAGCTGTTCTGATGGATTTGTGGCCCATACCTCATTTTAGAAATCTGTAGTCTACGGACAAAAGAACAGAACAAGCTCCTGAATCTTTTTATATATTGTTTTATTGTGTAATATTAAGTATTATTAACAGTCTTAAATTGTAGGTTATAAATTGCAGTGGGGGATGGGGTGGAATAGACAACATTTTACCCCAACACTTTTTCTAATCAAAATATCAATACAAAATACATTAAGCATTTCCATGAAAACCTTCAGTTGGCCATAATAATCAGCATAAGCCTCCATTCGTTCTTCAACACAATTCGATTGAGATTCCAGAACCTCTTTGATTGGTGGATCACACATTGGGTCCCAGAGGGTCATAATACACACAATTCTATTGTTATGTTAAGCATTACAGCATAGCAAGCTGATGCAAAAGCTTGTGTTTTAATGCTGACAGAATGCTGACAACCAAACAAATCCTCGCGCAGATTCGCCCAGAGAATTTTTTTTCTTAGTGGATCTGAAAGATGCTTATTTTCACATTCAGAAAACACCCCGTCACAGGCCTTTCTTGAGATTTGCCTTTAAAGGTCAGGCTTATCAGTACACAGTCCTACCATTCGGCCTATCCCTAGCACCCCGTACGTACATAGATACAGCCTCACCCCCCTGAGACAACGGGGAGTGCAAGTGTTGAACTACCTCGACGATTGGCTGGTTATAGCCCAATCGAAGGCACAGTTAATAACTCACAGATCCTGGCTCCTCAGCCATCTCGAATGCATAGGTCTAGGGCTGGGCGATATATCGCATGACATTGTTATGCGGTCAGGGGATCTCTGGATAATCCGTAATTTGTTTGTAATTATAAAACGAAAATACCGTTTTTCTGTTTTTTGTTTCAAAACGAAAAACCAAATAACCGTGTTTGGTGTCAAAATCAAAAAACGAAAAACCAATTAAAAACGGCCCGTTTTTCGTTTTTGGCGATCATTTTATCGTTATTCCTTTTTGAACAAAGAATGAAGAGAGTCTTTGAACTTCAGTCAATTTGTTTTTCGTTTATAAACCAAAAACGGAAGTCACGTGGTATATTCCTTTTTTGGAAGCGAAAGTAACCGGTAACACTTTCAAAATAAAAGTAGGCTAACTATAGTTAGCGAGGTGATTGTAGACTAAAACTGAACTAATATAATGTTTTTTAGTACAACTAAAGTAGCACTGGGTGTGAAAAAAAAACATTTTAGTTAACTGAAATAAAAATTTAAACTAATAAAATAATAACTCTGGCTGTTAGGGAGAATTAAACATTTGTAAGACCATTGGTGACCTGCAACTTCAGATTAAGACAAGTGAACTCATTTTATATGTAGCTTAGGATAGCAGGTAGCCTATTTATTTATAAGTTTCTATTATTTAATTCACATTTTAGTTTTGTAACATATTTATAGCCCTTCTTGCTATGTGGAAGCTCAACCATTAGAGGTCACTCTACCCTCTTCTGTGCACCGACTCTTTCTGTGGGACAACAGGCAACAAGCGTTTGACCTTTTGACTTGTGTTTATATCAAGAGAAGAGAAGGCAAGCACTGCTACCAACAGAAGCATAACCACTGAGTTTGAAGGGTGTGCAGAACTTCACCTGCCTTCCAGCTCCTCTTTCTATGGCACTATAGCTGCTAAACGCTCTCAGCTTCCACCATCTACTGTTACCCCTTCTGTGTCAAAACAAAACTCTTCCAGAACAAATCTATAAAGTTGTATACTTTTTCTTTTTCTTTTGCATTTTTCTCCAGTGTAATATAGCCTACTTATTATGTTAGTTAAGTAGATTAAATATGTGTTATGCAGCTTGTAGTTCTCATTAGTTATGTAGACCTACTTGTGTGTGAAACCTAGACAACCAGCCAAATAACAGCAATAAACAGCTAACGAAAACAACTGAGGGAGAATCAAAAGAAGAAACAGTCAAGCAAATTAAATAAACACAGCACAGCCATGAGAACTAGAATAACAACAATACATTTAAATAAATAACTTAAGGAAAAGCATACAGATTAGTTCTACCTGTGACAACTAAAAAAAACGAAATTTGTTTGGGTGAATGTTCAATTTTAACCATAAACATAATAGTAGTATTGTTTGTTCGGCTGGTGATAAAGGAAAATCAACCACTAATTTGTGTCCTGGTCACTCCTTTTAACAGTTTCCATTGCACTCCATTTAGTGGCACTTGTGTCCCACTATTTCCAACAGAAGCATTACTAGTGACAATGGGTGCCGCACTTGTAGCACCAAAGTCACAATTAGTCTTAGTACACACTAATATCCAAGTACATTTCAATATCCAATTCCACAAAAGTAGTGCCACAATTCAAAGATGTGGCTTACCATAAACCATGATGTAAATATCTGAAAGTGACAACAAGGCCCTTTTATGGTGCCGGAGGAAGGAGTGGTGTGCTGCTTTGTCCTGCCAGTCCAGCATTTATTTGAAGAGAGAGTGATGGTAGGTGACTGGGGCCAGTCTTAATACTATCATCAGTCCTTAAACCCTACACACAGTGCACAGGATCACATCCTCCAGGTATTGGGTCAAATCTGGAAGGTCCTGAGATGAGTACCAGGGAGACAAACTAAATGATTTAACTACACTTTTATTTTACTTTACACAAGTACCAAAAGTACAGAGCACTGCCTTTTCCTGGTGGTTCATCAAACAGAATTAAACCCCAAAAAAGCACTAACAGATCTGAAAGTCCCAGAGCTAGAGACCATTTTTGACTGAGTAATGCTAGGTTTCACACACAATAGGTCTACATAACTAACCAGAACTACAAGCTGCATAACAAATATTTCATCTACTTAACTAACATAATAAGTAGGCTATATTACACTGGAGAAAAATGCAAAAGAAAAAGAAAAAGAAAAAGTATACAACTTTATAGATTTGTTCTGGAAGAGTTTTGTTTTGACACAGAAGGGGTAACAGTAGATGGTGGAAGCTGAGAGTGTTTAGCAGCTATAGTGCCATAGAAAGAGGAGCTGGAAGGCAGGTGAAGTTCTGCACACCCTTCAAACTCAGTGGTTATGCTTCTGTTGGTAGCAGTGCTTGCCTTCTCTTCTCTTGATATAAACACAAGTCAAAAGGTCAAACGCTTGTTGCCTGTTGTCCCACAGAAAGAGTCGGTGCACAGAAGGGGGTAGAGTGACCTCTAATGGTTGAGCTTCCACATAGCAAGAAGGGCTATAAATATGTTACAAAACTAAAATGTGAATTCAATAATAGAAACTTAAATAAATAGGCTACCTGCTATCCTAAGCTACATATAAAATGAGTTCACTTGTCTTAATCTGAAGTTGCAGGTCACCAATGGTCTTACAAATGTTTAATTCTCCCTAACAGCCAGAGTTATTATTTTATTAGTTTAAATTTTTATTTCAGTTAACTAAAGTGTTTTTTTCACACCCAGTGCTACTTTAGTTGTACTAAAAAACGTTATATTAGTTCAGTTTTAGTCTACAATCACCTCGCTAACTATAGTTAGCCTACTTTTATTTTGAAAGTGTTACCGGTTACTTTCGCTTCCAAAAAAGGAATATACCACGTGACTTCCGTTTTTGGTTTATAAACGAAAAACAAATTGACTGAAGTTCAAAGACTCTCTTCATTCTTTGTTCAAAAAGGAATAACGATAAAATGATCGCCAAAAACGAAAAACGGGCCGTTTTTAATTGGTTTTTCGTTTTTTGATTTTGACACCAAAAACGGTTATTTGGTTTTTCGTTTGGAAATAAAAAACAGAAAAACGGTATTTTCGTTTTATAATTACAAACGAATTACGGATTATCCAGAGATCCCCTGACCGTTATGCGCATCTCGTCAGTAAAGCCGGTTCCTTGATTAGTAGTAAATCACCTTCACCTGCTTTCAGATGGAAGATATGATGCAGATATGAGTGTTAAATTAACACTCAAGAGTGTTAAAGTTAATGAGATAATTAAGTGATTAATTTAGTGATGATTGAGCATTATTGAAGACACCTGATGTTAACAAGCAGAATCACTGAAGGAGAAAATCACAAATTGTAAGCCACCGTTATGGTGATCAGTGTTTGCTTTAGTTGGACTCTTGACCCTTATACTTTCTATTTAAATTTTGTTTGTCTGCTGTAAATGATTTATAACAGTCAAATGAAAAGAGAAAAGTGTGATCTGATGGTGTTGGTTATATTTTGGCATAATCATGCTGTGATCTGAAAAATGAAACTTATTGAGATAGTTTGGTTTAACTTGTTAACAATAGCTTTGTTTATCAGTATATGGTTATCAGTATTTTTCTTATAATCCAAAATATTTAATAAAAATTGTTCTGATCAAAACACTTTCAATTGAATATATTTAGAAACACAGACATCAATAATCAGCCTGTGAATCTCAACAATGGTGACAATAATAAAGCATGTTGCAGTGGCTGCCACCAATCACAACTCATTAATGGCTCCCATCATGCATTGCGGTATGAATAAATTATGATCTGAATTGTCTATGCAATTTACTTTTCCTAGTTGAATATTCTGCTCGTCACCATTGTTGAGATGCATAGACTGAATCTTGACGTCTGTGTGTGCCTAAAAGAAAGTTTTTTTAAAAACAACTTTTAAGAAATCCTAAAATTCTGGTTAAATCTAAAATTCTGGATATTTATGCAGAATCAAAGTTATGCTGTAACCAACAGCATAAATCACAAACAAAGTTCAAATGATGATTGTCATAATATAACCAACATCATTAGATCACTTTTTTCTTTGTTCATCTGGCAGTTATAATTCAGAAACAACAGCCAAACAAAATCTAAAGTTAATAATATAAGGGTCAAGAGCCCAACTAAAGCAAACAATGATTGCCATAACGGTGGCTAACAATTTTAGATTTTCTCCTTCAGTGATTCTCCAGGTGTCTTCAATAATGCTCAATCATCACTCAATTAATCACTTAATTATCTCATTAACTTTAACATTCTTGACTGTGGACTCATATACACTTCCAGGAGTGTTAATTTAACACTGGAGTTTTTGCTGTGTACAAAAAGCCTTAGTTAACTGGCAAGTTGAGCCATATCGCATTAATTATCGCTGACGATACGTCCGCGATATTAATGCGATATGGCTCAGCTTGTCAGTTAACTACGGCTCTTTGTAGTAAATGCCGCTCCATCTGAAAGCAAGTGAAGGCGATTTAGTAGTAATCAAGGAACCGGCTTTACTGACGAGATGCGCATAACAATGTGATGCGATATATCGCCCAGCCCCAGATAGGTCTCAGGATCAATGCTTCAAAAAGCGCACTGTCTCCCAGCCAGAGTATATATTTTCTGGGGACAGTCATAAATTCAATACAGATGAGAGCGAAGTTTACGTCAGAGGGCGCGCTCACTTCCAGCATCTAGCGGCATCGTTCAGAGCAGGCGCTTGCACGCCTCTCACGATATTTCAGAGGATGTCAGGTCTCATTGCCTCAGCATCATCAGTACTCCAGCTGGGTCTACTGTATATGCGTCCTCTCCAGCGCTGGTTAAAACCCTGTGTATTGGCTCACGCGTGGCGATCTGGCCACTTGCGCAACAAAGTGAGCCACGGCTGTGTCAGAGCCCTGGCCCCTTGGAAAGCAGCCGACTTGTATCAGTCTGGTGTGAGTATGGGCGTGTTTTCGAAGAGGAAAGTGATCTCGACAGATGCTTTCATCAGAGGTTGAGGGGCCCTATATGAGGGAAGGCCCATCTCCGGCCTTTGGTCGAGCCCGGAGAGGCGCCTACACAAACTGTCTAGAGCAGATGTGCCCAACCCTGCTCCTGCCGATCAACTGTCCAGCACAGTTCATCTCCAACCCTAATCAAACACACCTGAAGCAACCAATTAAGGTCAAGTCAAGTCAAGTCAAATATATTTATATAGCGCTTTTCACAATACAGATTGTATCAAAGCTGCTTCACAGTATCAATCAAAACAACTTAACAATGTTTGTTTATTACTGGAAAAAAAGACATCCTAGTTTGGTAGAGCTGATCAATGGTATGATTGGTTAATTAATTTGAATATCCCCAACTGAGCAAGCCAAAGGCAACGGTGGCAAGGAACCGAAAAAACTCCATCCAGTGACCTAATGGTGTCCTAACACCCCATGAAATGACCCAATGGAGAAAAAAAAAACCTTGGGAGAACCCAGGCTCAGTCGGGGGCCAGTTCTCCACTGGCGTTTATGAACTAGCGGTCTTCAGGATCACTTGAAAATTAAAGGCAGGTGTGTTTAATTAGGGTTGGATATAAACTGTACAGGACAGTCGATCGGCAGGAGCAGGGTTGGGCACTCTGCTCTAGAGATGAGATCGGTTGCTCTATCACTAAAAGCTTTCCTCCCATACATAAAAGGTCACCACGTCTTGGTCCGGTCGGACAACATGTCAGTGGTTTCCTATATAAATCGCCATGGTGGGCTCAGGTCGAGCAACCTGCACACCATGGCCAAACACCTCTTGCTATGGGCTCAGCTCAACCTGCGCTCGCTGAGAGCGGCGCATGTGCCAGGCATTCTGAGTGCAGATATGCTATCCAGAATCATGTTCTCTTCACCCGCAAACGGTTCAGCTTATATGGAGCATCTTCGGTGAGGCATAGGTCGACCTCTTTGCCTCAGAAGACAATGCTCGTTGCCAAGCATTTTTCTCCAAAGAGAGGGAGGTAAGCAGATGTAAGCTGCGCTGGCCCAGAACTGGCCGAGCCACCCGCTGTATGCATTGCCTCCTGTCACAATGTTACCTTAGGTCATTGAACGGATCAGAGAGAGCTAATGCGCAGTGCTCTTGATATACCCTTCTGGAGGAACCAGCTATGGCAAGAGGAAAGAGACGAGAATCTACTTTGCCCTGTGAGGGCTCCCAGAGTCTATTTGGAGCGTACTGCCCCTTCAGGCAGTCAGAACAGCTCTTCGTAAGCTGCACCAAAGGTTTCGCGGTCACGAAGCAGAGACTGTCACATTGGATAGTTGATGCTATCTCGCTGGCTTATGAGTCTAAGGGCCTCCATTGTCCCTTAGGCATCAGAGCTCATTACACAAGAGGCATGGCCTCATCATGGGCATGGTCGAGTGGAATACCAATTGAAGATATTTGTACGGTGGCCGGCTGGGCCTCTTATAAGGCCCATACCTATATTTCCCTATGAGGCTCATTACTGATCCGGCCTCTATTAGGACTCATAACTTTACTCTTCTATGAGCCTCGGGCGCTTGGCCCTAGGCTATAGTTTGGGGCGAAGTTTTTAAGCATGCACGGCGTTTTGAAAGTGGTTCCCATAGCGTAAGCTAACTTACGCAATACGAGAGACCTCTCAAAAGGGAACGTCTCGGTTACTAACGTAACCTCGGTTCCCTGAGAGTAAGGAACAAGTATTGCGTAACCCGCCGTGCCACTGTGCTTCGATCAGGGGATCGCTTCAGTCGTTTTAACCTGAATTCTATGGCGAAAATGGGGGCTCATATAGCTATAAGCCACGCCCATACTGGCGGGCTCTGACGCGCTCTAACACAAAGCGACCTGATTGGTTCGCGCATCCTAGCCGACTCGTCATAGGTTCGTGCAGTTGCCGCAGCACAGCCAATGAGCGCGCTAGACGCTCAGCTATATGTCTGCTGTGCAGCTTTACTGCGTTTTAAATATTTTGCTTCAATAATCTCGAGAAAAGGAGTTTTCCCATAGCGTAAGCTAACGTGCGCAATACTCGTTCCCTACTCTCTGGGAACCAAGGTGACGTTGGTAACCGAGACGTTTCTGTATATTTCCTACCTGTTAGACAGGCCAAAGTTAAATATGACATTAATTGTGGGTTTATGTGAGTATTGTTATAAGTTTACTTAAGTTTTAAAAAATACATTTTTGAAGCCTAATATAAAAAAAAATCAGCTTTTAATTACACTGTAATGCTGAATGGCTATAATTAATGTTTAAAATCATTTTCATTGAGACATCAGTAGCTGTAGTATCAGTGATACTGGCCTTCATTCATAGAAAGATGCCATTAAACACATTTAAAATATACTTTATTTTTGTTTCTATATTAATTTAGAGATTAACTGAAATTATTACATTATAAAATATATTAAAATGTAAAAAAACAACTTGTTTTTAATCGCGATTCATCACAAATAAAATGTGATTAATCTAGTTAATGTAATCATTAATGCACTATGAACTAACATGAATGATCAAGGTATACTTAAATATTTACATTAAATGTTATATATTATATTTCATTTAAAAAGTACAGTACATTTTCATGGTTCAGCACTGTTTTTTAGTTTTGTAATGAAGTTCAGCACTGGTTTACTTGGAGCATTTTGTTTGTTTTCATCAAGTGTCCATTTTATAAACTATCAGTTGATTAATAGGTTATCGGCTAGTCTGTTCCAACTTCGTTATCGTTATCGGTAAAACCCACTATCAGTTGACATTTTAGCACAGATTTCTAAAATGATGGACGTACCACAAATCAATGAGTACAGTCTGTAAAACTGTGGGAATGAATTGCGAAAGCATGGGCACAGATTATGAATTTGTGGGTACAGATTGAAAAATCAAAGGTACGGTTTCCAAATCAGAGCACAGGGATGGTTAAACCGAGGGAACAATTTAAGAATCTGTGTACAGTTTATAAACTGTGTGGTGGATTGCAAAACTGTGGCCACAGATTTGTTTTTGTTTATCTCCTATAGATGACTTACCAGGCTCCGTACTAAAACGTTCATCTAATTAATTAGTAAAGTTTTGGAGGAGGACTTTATTGTCGTTAATAAAAATTAAGTTGAAATAATGTTTCAGGAGCCTCATACAAACCTTAAAAAACAGTCACCAAACATTAAGAAAACTGAACATTTTAACTGTAAGGGTGGTTCCCTTTCGTTGTCACTCCGAGTTACGTCGAATGACGACGGATTTGGTTTCGCTTAGAAAGCCTATCAACTTCGAGTATTACAAAACAAGCCAATGGCAAAGAAATGCCATGGGTCTGCGGAATTTGCATAGCATAACACCGCCTCACCTCGTGGGTATAAATGGGAGGACGCTGGCAACATGCAGATATGCTTCCGCTTCGGGGCCAAGTTAATTCTTCACTCCACAAGCCATCTCTGAACTATCAGCTTCTTACAGACGAGCGAGATTCTCTGGTGTTGGTGTGACGGTGATCTCCCGGCGAGTGCGCGCTTCCTGCTTATCTGTGCAGTGATAGATGTGCAGGATGTCCGGCAGTCCCGTCTGCCCGACACCCTCATATCCCAGGTCTGCCCTTCGGCGGTGCGGTTCAGGGCTGTACAACAGCTCTCAAACGCCCGTGAGCAGAATGAGGCATATTCTGCCCCGACGGTCCCGCCGTCCGCTCAGATCCCTAAGTCTGCCCTCCGCCGAAGGCGCCCTCCCGCGGCTTCCATCCCGCCCGTTCACCCGGGCTGGCTCAGGAGGCCGCAGGGGGACGCCACAGCCCTCTCCTGCCCCGCCCCCCGCTAAACGCCGGGCCAAGCGGCGCTTCTGAGACGGGCTGCTCAGGGATGATGGTCACTTCTCAGGAGATGGTAGCAGGACCACTCCTTCCCCCGGTGGAGGGCCGGGGGAGAATCCTTTGTTTTCCACTCCCCACTGCTCACCCCCTGGTGGGCAGCACCCTAATGTGGTTAAAGCAAGAAGTGACATGTTCATCCCTGAGCACACAGAGTTCTCGGACTACACGGTGCGCCGCCCCCGAGCCGTGCACCCCTCGTCATCCTCTATCCCAGAGCCGGTTGACAGTGTGCGCCGTCCCCAGACCACGCCGCTCTCATCCGCCTCTGTCGCCAGCCCCCTGGCAGAGCAGACCCCCATGGAACGTTCTTCCTTCCCTGGTCTCCTCTGTCAGGGCACGGTTAATGACTGTGCCCCCACACCGGGTCGCTACGCCATCCACGTCTGGGCCAGTCATTCTGCCTTGCTGCACCACCGGTGGGAAGTCTGTGGTTCGTATGACCCCGCTGGTATAGTCGTTGGGAGCCGGGCTAGAGCTGCCCAACCTGTCCCGCTGGGTCGCTCGGACGATCAGGCTCGGCTACGCGATTCAGTTTGCGCGGTCTCCTCCCCGCTTCAGGGGAGTCCGCTCCACTTTGGTCGCTGGCAATGCCCCTATCATGAGAGCAGAGATTGCTACCCTACTGGCGAAGGGTGCGATCGAGACTGTCCCTCCAGCCGAAATGAGGTCCGGCTTCTACAGCCCGTACTTCATTGTCCCGAAGAAAACCGGTGGGTTACGGCCAATCCTGGACCCTGCGCGTGCTGAACCGCTCTCTTCTCAGGCTGCCGTTCAAGATGCTCACGGCCAAACGCATTTTCGAATGTGTGCGGCCCCAGGATTGGTTTGAAGCGATCAACCTGAAGGACGCCTACTTTTATGTCTCCATTCTCCCTCGACACAGACCATTCCTACGGTTTGCTTTCGAGGGGCAGGCATATCAGTACGCGGTTCTCCCATTCGGGTTGGCCCTGTCTCCTCGCATCTTCATGAAGGTCGTCGAGGCAGCCCTTGTTCCCCTACGGGAACACGGGGTTCACGTCCTTAATTAGCTTGATGACTGGCTGATCCTAGCTCACTCTCGAGACCAGGTTGCGAACACAGGGACCTAGTGCTCCGGCACCTAGCCCATCTGGGCCTTCGGGTCAACTGGGAGAAGAGCAAACTTTGCCCCGTACAGAGGATCTCTTTTCTCAGTATGGAAATTGACTCGGTCGCCACTTCCGCGCAGCTTACGAGCGAGCGTGCGCAGTCACTGCTGACTTGCCTTAGACAGTTCCAGTGCCAGTGCGGTTCCACTGAAACTTTTTCAGAGGCTCCTGGGGCATATGGCATCTGCAGCCGCGGCAACGCCGCTCGGATTGCTTCATATGACACCGCTTCAGCTTTGGCTTCGTGACCGAGTCCCGAGGTGGGCATGGCAACACGGCACCCTCCGAGTACCAGTTACTCCAACCTGCCGTCAGACCTTCACCCCGTGGTCGAACCTCAGTTTTCTACGGGCCGGAGTGCCCCTGGAACGAGCTTCCCGGCATGTTGTTGTAACGACAGATGCCTCCACCACGGGCTGGGGCGCCATGTGCAATGGACGTGCTGCCGCGGGCTCCTGGACAGGACCCCAGCCCCTATGGCACGTCAATTGCCTCGAGTTGCTGGCTGTACGTCTTGCTCTGCGCCGCTTCCGGGCCGTGCTCAAGAATCAACACGTACTAGTCCGATCAGACAATACCGCCACCGTAGCGTACATCAACCGTCAAGGTGCTCTACGCTTCCGCCGTATGTCGCAACTCGCCCGCCACCTCCTCATATGGAGTCAGAAGCATCTGAGGTCGTTCATGCCATTTATATCCCCGGAGCTCTGAACTGTGCAGCCGACGAGCTCTCACGGCTTCAGCCCCTCCCGGGAGATTGGCGACTCCATCCTCAGTCGGTTCAGCTGATTGGGACCAGTACCGGGGACGCACAGATAGAACCTCTTCGTCAACTGGTGCTCTTCTCACCGAGAAGACCCCCGGAGATGTTAGATCAGTGTCGTGCTTTCCTTCCTACAAAATGGGTTGGAGCGAAGGCTGTCTCCCTCCACCCTAAAAGTCTATGTCGCCACCATTGCTGCACAGCATGACTTTGTTGAAGGTAAGTCCTTGGGAAGACACGACTTGATCATCAGGTTCCTGAGAGGAGCGAGGAGACTAAATCCTCCTTGCCCTCCTCTCGTTCCCTCTTGGGACCTCTCAGTGGTGTTAACTGCCCTGCAGAGTGCTCCCTTTGAGCCTCTGCAATCAGTGGAGCTTAAGTTCCTGTCAATGAAGACAGCGCTCCTGGTTGCACTGGCCTCCATCTAGAGGGTAGGGGACCTGCACGCATTCTCCGTTTGACGAAGCGTGCCTGGAGTTCAGGCCGGCTTACTCTCACGTGATCCTGAGAACCCGGCCTGGATATGTGCCCAAGGTTCCTTCCACTCCCTTACGGGACCAGGTGGTGAACCTGCAAGCGCTGCCCCTGGAGGAGGCAGACCCAGCCTTGGCACTGCTCTGTCCAGTACGTGCTCTCCGCACCTATGTAGACAGAACGCAGTGTTTCAGGACCTCTGACCAGCTCTTTGTCTGTTATGGTGGGAAGCTGAAGGGAAAGGCTCTCTCCAAGCATAGGTTGTCTCACTGGATAGTGGACGGATTTGGCATACCAACAGCAAGGTTGACCGTGCCCCCTTGGTGTGACTTTCCACTCCACCGGAGTGTGGCGTCCTCTTGGGCTCTAGCGCATGGACCCTCGCTAGCAGACATCTGCAGAGCTGCAGGCTGGGCGACACCGAACACATTCGCCAGATTCTACAATCTCCGAGTGGAGCCAGTGTCCTCTCATTTACTCGCTTCAACCAGCTAGTACTGGAATCACTCAGGTGTCTTCCCTTACTCGCCATTCCACTCCACGGACTGAATACGTGCGATATTCTCCTCAGGTGAGCTTCCCCGAAAGTCAGTGTCTATTGCCTGCGCGTCGGCTTGGTGCCTCCCGTGTGCATGGTCCCTCCCCTGAGCGACCCCCACATGTGTCTTTCCACTGTAAGCCTCTTTGAGCATGTGTCTTTCCCTTGGCAAGCCACCTTGCTGCCCCTAGGGTTGAAATATTCCACCTGCGGCTGGACACCCAGTGTTCTCCATATGCATCCCTCCGGGTCATATGTGTATTCTCTAAGTCTCCCCACCCTCTGGGTTGGCAATAATTGCATATTTCCTCTAAGCTATGGGATATGCCCCCCAGTGTACCTCAGTGTTCCTGTGCTAAATAGGAGTCCTTCGTCCGTGCTAGTCTCACGACAGGGATCTCAGATTTACGCAGGGCCCTGGAAGACAGCTGTGAAGGTGGCGTGATTAGACTGGTAACCCTATTCGTCGTCATCCGACGTAACTCGGAGTGACAACGATAGGGAACGTCTCGGTTTCGTATGTAACCCTCGTTCCCTGAGTAGGGAACGGAGACGTTACGTCTGCCTGCCACTTTCCGCTGTACCGCGGGGATCGCCTGAGCTCAGTCTTAGCTCCTCAGCGAAGAAACATATCTGCATGTTGCCAGCGTCCTCCTTTTATACCCACGAGGTGAGGCAGTGTTACGCTATGCAAATTCCGCAGACCCATGGCATTTCTTTGCCATTGGCTCGTTTTGTAATACTCGAAGTTGATAGGCTTTCTAAGCGAAACCCCATTCGTCGTCATCCGACATAACGTCTCCGTTCCCTACTCAGGGAACAAGGGTTACATACGTAACCGAGACAATTTCCTGCAGGGGGTCATACTGCAAGACTGCCGAATAACTAAAGAAACGTTGCCAGCAAGATGGTAGAAAACTGTACATTTCTTGTCTATTACCACCCACTGCCACTTATACCAACGACGGAAATAAGCGCAGTTACAATTGCTTAATATGTGGGAGAGCGTTGCTATAGAGAGTGACAATATTGTTTTGCAATAGGTAGCACTTCAAAGTCAATACCAATTCAAAACTAGTTAGCACATTATTTGTAATTGAAAAGGTTTAATGACAGAATATGGTTACACTTAAAATAGTTACAAAATAGTTGTATGAGATGATGATTATATTAATAATTGTACCCAGCATATATGTAAAATGTTACGACAGACAGAGAGACAGACAGACAGAGAAACAGACAGATAGAGAGACAGACAGAGAGAGAATATAGATAAAGAGAGAGAGAGCCCCAAAGAAAGAGACCCAGAGCATAAAAGAGCAGAGCATAAAAATAGCCAGAGCAACAGTTACAATCCTCTTTTATCCTTTGCCTGACCATGTGACTTTAACCCAAATGTGAGACATTCAAACCGACCAATCAGATAATTATAACTTTCCCCATTGTTCTAAAGGTGTGACAATTCATAGACCCCCGGAGTGCACACATCTTGGCCTACAGGCCTTGATCACTATCAGTCCCTCTGAGCCTTTGGGAACTCAAAATGGACCTTTTGGTAGAAAGAAGGGGTGGAAAACAGTTAAACAAATGTCTTTCAAAGCAAATGTTCATTTCAAATTTCTTGGATTATTTTCAATCTGACATAACGGTCTAGTAACCAAAACAGAATCTTTGGAAAAAGTTCTTAGAACAAAAATTTGTTACCAGGGTACCAACATCTCACAGCGATTCTCAACTTTTGGATGCTCTCTGCTGCTCTCAATGTGTTCTCCGCACTGCTCTCAATCCCACAATCCACCACGCAAGCGTGAAGCTAGTCTCTCATTGGAATGAATTGAAAATGCCCACTCTGCTTCACTCTCTCCACAGCAGTGGACACATACCATTAGGCTCTGACATACCAAGCTGACCATCAGTGAGCATCCGTTTGGCTAGTTTTGGTGTTGTTTTTCGCACATGAGCGGCAGTTCTGCAACCCTTGTGAAAAAAAAAGTGCACTTTAGTGTACTTTTATAAAAGTGTAATTATTACACAAATAATATACTTAAAAGTAATGCACTTAAGTGTGAGTTAAATGCAATGTTTTCGGCACACTTAATCTGTGATACATTTGAAATCAATTACATATAATGTGCATTAAGTAAAATAAAAGCAATAAATTGATATTTAAGAGTGATTTTTTTTAAACAATTTAAGGGGGACTTTAATGGAACTTTATATATATTTTCATAATTGTTTCTAGTGTCTTAAAAATATAGTTAAACTGCACTGTTGAATGTACTGACAAGCAAATAAAGTGAACTAAAATATACTTTAATGTCAGTTAACAATACACTTAAGTGTGAATTAAGTGTAATGTTTTTGACAGACTTTAATTGCATTTAATTTGAACTTCATCTGTGATACATTTGAAACCAATTACATATAATATGCAATAAGTCTGTCGAAAACATTACACTTAAATCCTAGATTACACCCTTACACAAGGGTACGACCATGCTATTAAAATATTCAGACATTGGAATGTTCAGAAAAGATGAAATGTACATTTATAAGACCATTCTGTATGTGCTCCTGACTTCATGGATTGCTTGGTTTCATCACTTTCGTTTTTGTGCACTAAATTTGCTAAGCTGAACAGCCAATCAAAGTGATTTATTCCTGGATGCCGATTAAACATGTTAATTCAGACGAACTGCTGCCAACAAGTGTCTGACTAGAGCCAACATGCAGAACACCCTGCAAAAACTATCCCAACTGCCGGCTTGGTTTGTCATAGCCAAAAGAGATCACTTGGCATGGTGACGTTTAATGCCCCTGATACCCTTTGCAGACCCATTTGGCAACTTGCTACATTGCAACCACATTTTTCATGACACATAAATGGTTTTAAACTTCCTTCAAAGTTTATTTCATGAGTGTAACCAAACACACAAACAAAAAACATTGACTTCTGGACAATGGAAATAGAAGTTCAAAAATGTTAATAATTTCCTGGCTGTAGGACTCATTACTGTCGCACTCTATTTATATAATGTTGAGCAGTACCTGTTTCAGCCAGCAGTCCTTATCTTCTCTAACCCTAGCAACTTCCCTGGACTTAGTCATTGCCCAGAACAGAAACAAATGTTTTGATACTTTGGTATCATTTTAGTTTTGTATGAAATTACTTTCTATGGTAATTTTTGTATGTAGCATGCAATTTATTTCATTTTTTTAGTCAGAATATAAATTGAGAAAAATAATAAAAAGTGGTCCCTACAACTATTCAGGTCAAATTAATTAATATACAAACTCTGGCCATCTTTACCTAAAAGTAAAGTGACATAAGTGACATGAGAAGACAGCTGACCTTGTGGTAAATATAAAACAATTGACATATTTTACAGAAACCGTCACAGCCCTCCAAAACGACACTGCCTAAATACGGAGAGAAAAGTGCTCGATGAAAATGGAAAAGTCCGAAAGTGGACTTTTGGGACAAAAGACACCAGTAAACCAAACAGAATTGTGCTCTTGGTAGGAGAGACCGGTACTGGCAAAACCACCATCATCAACACCATGGTCAACTACTTACTGGGAGTGAAGTTTGAGGATGAAGAGTGGTATGAAATCACAGAAGAAGAAGAAGCAAGCGACCAATCACAATCACAAACCTCTGAAATCACCATGTATGAGGTCTTTCATAAAAGGAGTCCCATATCTCTCACCATCATTGATACTCCAGGCTACGGAGACACTAGAGGACTGGAAAGAGATCTGGAAGTTGCTGAGAATTTATCCGCTCTGTTTAAGATCAAAGATGGAGTTCGTGAAGTTGATGCCGTGTGTTTTGTTATTCAAGCGTCAAAGAATCGTCTCACAGACAGACAACACTATGTGATCAGTTCAATTCTGTCTTTGTTTGGAAAAGACATTGTAAACAACATAGTTTTTTTAATCAGTCACTCTGATGGTCTGCCACCCCAAAATGTTATTTTTGCCATTAATAAAGCTAGAATCCCCTGCAGACGAGACCACAGCGGCCAACCTGTTTATTTCTTATTCAACAACCGGCAGGCTGAGGCCCGTCACACTGAGAGACGTTACCTTCGTGCTCAAAGAGACGCCTGGGAGGACAGCATGGACAACATGAAGGACTTTCTTCAGTCTCTGGATGAAAATAACAGAAAAAGTTTAGAGTTGACTTCAAATGTCCTGATAGAGCGCATTCAATTTGAAGCGTCCATCTGCAACTTACAGCTGCGAATTCAAGAGAAAGAGTCAAAACAGTCTGAAAAAATTCAGATCCAGAAAGCAATGAGACAAAACAATGAAAAGATTAAACTGTGTCAAAACTTTCCTGTTGAAGTAAAAAAGACTGTCAAAGAGAAGGTTCCCATTGAAAGTGCTTCATGGAAGAGCAGGAAGGCGACGACCTGCACCGTCTGTGAGGAAAACTGCCATGAGTTTGACTGCTGGTGGGGTTCGAATCCCAGCAAATGTGAAGTCATGAAAAACGGTTACTGTACCGTGTGCACAGGGAAGTGCCACCACAGCAAACACGTCAAAGAAAACAAGAAATACATCATCAGCGCCGTGTGCATGATTTTGGATTATACATCCATAAAAAAGGAATATGAAAAAGCTCAAGAACAGTCCAAGAGGTTTTTCGATGTAATGGATTATCTTGACAAAAATCTGCAGGAAATAGAAAAACAAAAGTCAATTATTCTAACTGAAGCTTACATGACCATCAAGCATCTGTCTCAGATCGCATTAAAGCCAGACTCGGCCTTCACTCTTCAGCATCTGGACTTCTTCATTCCCAGAGTGAGAGAGGCTGGGAAAAAAAACTGGGTCCGAGAGCTGGAGGAAATGAGGAGAACCGCAGTAGCTGAAGAAGCCAATAAAGACACTCTGAGTTATCTTCAAGCTGGTCTGGCAAAAGTGAATATTTTCTTTAATGGGAAATGAACAAATGCAGACAGGACAACAGAGAAATCAATGAAAACTAAGACAATTAAAATAATAATTCAATGCAGGGAAGTCTTCTGTAGATGTGAAGATGAGAAAGATTGTTTAATCATTCTATCAAGATAATTTTCATCCATGTTTTAGTGTTTGTTTAAAACAAGGCATGATTTGTTACATTTTAATCTCCAATACATTAATACCTATACTGTAATAATAATATAATTAATTTGGGGTATTGAATAAATGCTTTAATTAACAAAAAAAAATTATTTTATTTTGTAATTGTTATTGCAACCACATATTTGTATTGTGTTAATCCTGGTTAAACACTTGAGGGCAAAAAAAAAATAAAATAAAAAAAAATATTGTCCATTGATATACCTATTTTTTCAACCCTGTATCACATGAAATACGTTCTGAGGAAACTATTTTGCAAATCGCAATTACGTTACATGCCAACATATAAGCAGTGCTATTACGTTGGTCCCTAACCTAATATAAACAGTGCTATTACGTTGGTACTTAACCTAATATCTCCAATCTATTGCAGTGCTATTACGTTTGTCCTGAACATAATACATCCAAAGCCGGTTTCTTTTCACACGTAGCAGCTAATGCTGTTCATTTTGTGTTAATTATTTACTCCCTTTTTTCTCATTGGGCTACAAAATATTATCTATGCCAGGGCGAGTCAAATGGCGGCACCCAGATCATTTTTATCTGGCCATCCAACTGGTTTTTGATGTTTCAAACTCTTCGCAATCTGATATCAAAGTCCCCGCAAAGTTTTAGCGCGTTCAGCGGTGAGTTTAACAACGCACGTGATCATTCAGCGGTGAGTTTAACAACACTCAACTGCAGGTAAAACGACATTCAGAGGTGAGTTTGACCAAAGCAACCCTCAACTGCAGGCAAAACGACATTAAAATGTGAGTTTAACAACGCTCTAAGACGCTTGCAAGTAAGCAGTTTTAGCATTTTCTTGTCATAGGTAGGACCCTGCTTTAAGAAGCTGGATAACTTATTTTTATCGGAGTTTTGATTAAAAACTGTTGAGTCAGGACAATACGTTGTGTTTAGAAACTTTAGATTTGTAAGGTGGCCATTTCTTATGACGATAAATGATAGAAGAAATTATTAAAATATAGCTTTCTGCACCAAATGTGCATGCTAGCAAAGTGCCCAAGTTATGACGTCATTTTGTAGGCCAAACGCGGACTTTCGGTTCCCTCGCCCTAAAGTGTATGTTTTTTTTTTATGGGTTTTTGCTAAATCACCTGAAATAAGGTCTGTGGTTTAAAAAGCCTCTAAATATTTTCACGTTTTGATCTATGACATAAAACACACCAGTTATAACCTGCTTGTGTTTTTTCAACTGTATTGTGTCTGTTTGTGTTTTTTAAAACTTTATCTAGGCTTCAAAATGTATACTTTTTGGATTAACTTGTAAAGATTATCTTGATAGACAACACGTGTAAGGGTCACAACTCTTTGTTGAACACATATCTTATTTTTTGGACGATTTTCCAAAAGTCTGTGGGGAAAATGCATAGCTTTTCGATCAAGGGAACCCATGCGACGCTAACTTCCGAGTTGTCGTACAAAGTGACGTCATAACTTCGGCACTCTATTCAGAGTGAAGAACGATTAAGCCAGATTTGTTTGTTTTACAGCCTAATTGTTTAAAATCCACTCAAAAATAAATAATAAACAACCAAATAAATCCATAATTAACAATATAATTTATTTCATAACTACAAAATTGTGGCTCATCACAATTTTTCAATAAGAAACAAAACAATTCATATACAATAATAAGTAATGCTTTCATAAATTATTGACTGATTCATATATATATATATATATATATATATATATATATATATATATATATATATATATATATATATATATAAGTTCTGCTGTGGCTTTGTTTGGGAATTTTTTTTAAATATTAAAATAAATTGGGAAATTACATCTAGCCCATTCTGGCATCACAGATTAAGAGAATACTGGTGTGAAATGTTCAATTCTGGGGTTTTTCTCTCTCTCTTTTCTTCTTTAGGTCCCTCAAATTTGGCAGCTTCAAAGCACCACAGACACACACAAAGGCACTTTTAAAAGCCACGCCCATCTTGTTACTAGTGTACTCATCAGTCAGTCTCTCTCTCGGCAATTAGAGAATTAGAAGAATACGGCAATTTCCCCCTTGACGTACGTGTAGCAAATAGCATTCAATTTTAGACTAACAACTTGCATTTTCATTCAACAGCTTGGATTTAAACCCAAAACTATATTAGTCAATTTGGAGAAAAACTGTTAATTAACGGTTTTTAAAGTGATAATAAAGAATATGTTTCATTTCATGTTAGATGTGAGATTTTGAATTGGCTATTCTTTTAGATCAATTCAGGCGACCTATATTCAACGTTTGATTACGTTCTGCAACTTTAGGATATAATTGTATCCAAATATATCCTAAAAATATGATTAGGCCTATTATTTATCATGGGACGACATGACTATTCAAACCTGTATATTCCATGATACAATTTAAGTCATTTTTCATACATATTTGATCAGCTAATATACAGTATTTAGGACATGAATTTGCAGAGCACACATGCATCCCTGATCCAACCTTTACTGTCATTGGATCCAACTAACGTGTGTGTCAATGAGTTCCCTTATCGAGTCGGTCTCTCGACATTACGTATGGGGAAATCCATTTTCCTCGAATCATGAAGTCTGATAGAATAACTCTTTTGCTTGCAAATAGCCAATGGCGGTCCCGCCATCACCTGATTGGCTGACACTGCTCAATATAGGTGACGGCGGGCGCCAAAAACCTCAGAATCTTTTTTCTTCACTCGAGTCTGTTTTCACCGTTGATGTACGCATTCAGAGCGGAGTATATTAAGGAGTTTTAATTCCCCTCTCGCGTTCCGGTGGATTATATTATGTCTCTTTGTCGCCCGTGTGGTGGATCCATTGAATCCCGGACGCACACAACTTGTGTGCTGTGCCTGAGTCGGGACCACGCAGAGGCGGCACTCGAGGGATCGGGATGTCCCGCCTGTGAGGAGCTTCCCATCAGATCCTTCGTGCAAGGCTGGCCGTTACACGTAGCGACGACCTAGTGTCTCCTGCCTCTCCCCAGTCTGCCGCCGTCGAGCCGCGGACCGGGAGACGGCAGAGATCTCCATTCGCGGGTTCTGTTGAGGCGCTGACGTCGGCCCAAGGTCCACGCCATCCTCACGTGGCAGAGCCCGTGAGTTACTCTTGAGGCCATTTACCGCCCTCTTGAGGAAGCACGGGAATTATCTCGTTCGGTTACGACGATGACGACGCCAATAGTCCGAGTCTCCGTCTGAAGGCGCCCTCGCCTCTTTGGATGCGGAGCTTATGGCCATTCTCACTGAGGCGGTGGCAGATATGGTGCTGGAGTGGACAGCGCCCAAGGAGCTGCCGTCGGAAAGGTGGCCTCGGCGCGGGCCGTAAAGCTGAAGCGAGAGGCAGTTCAGGAAGTCGCTAAAAAAACAAAACAAAAAAAACACAAAAAAAAACTGCGCTCCTGATGTGCGTGTCAGGGAGGAAAGAGCGCGGGACGTGTTCGTCGGACCGGTGCGAAGAGGGCGTGTTCCCGCCCAGAGTTCGACGAGAATGTGTTGTTTCTGAAACCGCTGTGTTCTGTTTCAATAACAAGGTACATTACATGTCTCAGCAAAAGAGCTTCTCTCCCCAACATTATTACCCGCCTCATAGACGGGAGACGCATCGCAGAGCGGAAGCTCGGGGAAACCCGAGGAGATGGCTATCTATGTCCCCGTGAATGATGCCGCGGACGAGCTATACCATTTCATATAGCAGTCAATGCTTTCCCGGTGGCTGGCGCCCAGCCCCCGCCGCAGCATTCATTGTCCTGTATGGCGATTCTGATTACTACACAGTGTGTATTCACAGTTGTTGCGCGATGCAACTGACGCTGTGTTACGTACACACCACACTGTTATGTGTAAGGATTTATGCCATTATATATTGCCCTGTGTCCTTCAGTGCAATGGCTATTCTGTTTACTGCAAGTACGTGTTCACAGTTGTTGCGCGATGCAACTGACGCTGTGTTACGTCCACACCACACTGTTATGTGTAAGGATTTATGCCATTATATATTGCCCTGTGTCCTTCAGTGCAATGGCTATTCTGACTACTGCAAGTACGTGTTCACAGTTGGTGCGCGATGCAACTGACGCTGTGTTACGTACTCACTACACACTGTTATGTGTAAGGATTTATGCCATTATATATTGCCCTGTGTCCTTCAGTGCAATGGCTATTCTGATTACTACACCGTAAGTATTCACAGTTGTTGCGCGATGTAACTGACGCTGCATTACGTACTCACTACACACTGTTGTGTAATGATTTATGCCATATATTGCCCTGTGTCCTTCAGTGCAATGGCTATTCTGGTTATTACGCAGTACGTATTCACAGTTGTTGTGCGATGCAACTGACGCTGTGTTACGTACTCACTACACACTGTTGTGTGTAATGATTTATGCCATATATTGCCCTGTGTCCTTCAGTGCAATGGCTATTCTGGTTACTATGCAGTACGTATTCACAGTTGTTGCGCGATGCAACTGACACTGTGTTTATGTACACACTGCACACTATATGAATTTGCCGTTGTATATTGCCCTGTATCCTTCAGTGGAATGGCTATTCTGATTACTACGCAGTACGTATTCACAGTTGTCGTGCGATGCAACTGACGCTGTACACACTGCACACTGATATGTGTAATGATTTATGCCTTATATATTGCCCTGTGTCATTCAGTGCAAATGGCTATTCTGATTACTACGTATTCACAGTTCGTGCGCGATGCATCTGACGCTGTGTTACGTACACACCGCACTCTGTTATGTGTAATGTTTTATGCCATTCTATATTGCCCTGTGTCATTCAGTGCAAATTGCTATCCTGATTACTACGCAGTGCGTATTCATAGTTGTCGTGCGATGCAACTAACGCTGTGTTTGTGCACACTACACACTGATATGTGTTATGATCTATGCCGTCATATTTTGCCCTATCCTTCAGTGCAAATGGCTATTCTGATCACTACGTATTCACAATTGTTGTACGATGCAACTGACGCTGTGTACACACAACGCACTGATATGTGTAACTATTACGCCGCTATATATTGCCCTGTATCCTTCAGTGCAACTGGCTACTCTTGTACTGTGTAGTCACAGTTTTTGCGCAGACGCTGTGTTATGTACATTGATATGTGTCTATGATTTATGCCGTTATATGTTGCCCTGTATCCTCAGTGCAGCCGGCTATTCCGATTAACTACGTATTCACAGTCGATGTCGCTATGCCTCTGACGCTGTGTTTTTTGTACACAAAAATGTAACTATGTTTGTGCATAGTCTCAGTCGTCGCTACGGCGACTTGCATTGCATCTATGTAGATATTGAAGCGTTATGCTGCCCTTCAATGTAATGGACCATTGTGTACGCATATTCATGCAGTTTCGGTCGCTTCAGCAACTTGAGCTGCATTATACACACAGATGTTTAAAATGTGCACACTGATGTGTTATGCTGTTATGTTGCCCTCTATCATTCAGTGCAACAACCAGCTATCCTATCAAACTGCATATTCAGTTTGTCGCTACAGCGACTACACTGCACTTATGTACGTATAAGGACGCGTGTTGCTATTTTGTTGCTCTGTTTCTTTCAGTGCAAAACTAGCTATCTTAATCTACTGGGCATACTCACAGTTTCTGAATGTATGTACGTACACGGATGTGCAATTTACCATGTGTTATGTTGTTGTTTACTAAGGTGCTATGCTATTATGGGGCTATTATCTACTGCGTATATTCATCAGAGCCCAGGTGGTTGCAATTCCAGCATTTTGCCCGGATGAGGTCAGTGTTTCAGAGTCTCAGAAGTACGCTTGTGCCCCATGCGTGCCCTGCGTGCTTATGTGAACAGAACTAGCCAGTTTCGAACTTCAGAGCAGCTCTTCGTCTGCTACGCGGGTGCTAAGAGGCGGCGCGCTGTCGAAACGGAGGCTATCTCACTGGATAGTGGAGGCTGTGCACTGGCTGGCTTATGCTTCACGGGAAGCCGTTTCCCTATAGGGGTGCACGCCCACTCCACTAGGAGTTTGGCGTCATCATGGGCGTGGGCGAAAGGCATGTCTATTCAAGACATTTGTTTCGCGGCAGGTTGGTCGTCTCGTAATACCTTCGCGAGATTCTATAACTTGAATATCCCTTCATTCGCACCACATGTCTGTCGGTGCAGGGAGAGAAAGCTGAGCTGTCGTTGGACTAGGCTAGACTGCCCCGATGGCGCGCGCTCTAGCCACGGTTCGACTAGTCGTCAGACAGTGCGAGTTATTATTAGCATAGCTATCATGTCCACTATATTGTGCCCTTTGTTATGTCCGCATTCATAGCCGGCAGTATTTTCCTAAGCACCAATCACTTGCTGCAATCTCCCTCCATTCAGTTCAGCGTGCTTAGCTTGATGGGAGGGGCCTTCGTTGGTGCAGATGCCGAGTTGGCTCGGTGCCAATAGATGTTTCAACCAGGTCCGGTGTCTGTTCCTGAGAGCTGGGCGGGGTTTCTCCCACACGGCGGGGGTTTTATTGTTCCCCATACGTAATGTCGAGAGACCGACTCGATAAGGGAACGTCTCTGGTTACTCACGTAACCGTAGTTCCCTGAGAGGAGGGAACGAGACATTACGTAACCTGCCGTGTGGGAGGGACTCTCAGTCTCCTTACTCTCGTTCAGCTAAGATTCTGAGGTTTTTGGCGCCCGCTGTCACCTATATTGAGCAGTGTCAGCCAATCAGGTGATGGCGGGACCGCCATTGGCTATTTGCAAGCAAAAGAGTTATTCTATCAGACTTCATGATTCGAGGAAAATGGATTTCCCCATACGTAATGTCTCGTTCCCTCCTCTCAGGGAACTACGGTTACGTGAGTAACCAGAGACGTTATCAGTGTGTGTGCACTTACTCTTCTTCGTTTGTTGATTACAATAGTCCAGACAGCCCTCCGACAAACAGCGTCCCCAGCTGTGTCTACAACCACTGCGAATTTCTTCTGTCACTTTTGTCACTACTAGAATGTTGTGCAGATACAGATTGTCCGAAATAATTACATGACTAAAGTAAACCCATTTAAAAACTGTATTATATAACTCAAAATCTAGACTGCAATTTAAAAAAATATGTGTTTGACCAATTACATCATTGAAAAGCCCAGGTGATTTGATTCTACAAATAAATTAAAAAGTACACATAATTATGCTTCTAAATCTGACCTTTTGTTAGACATTTAGATTTGACTTAAGTTAAAACATTGTCCAATAGAGCATAATACAGTATACAGGCCTTTGCTCTTTTGATACTTATATTATGACCTCAACACTTATCCACAAAGATATGTTTATTAATGGCTATACAGAGTAAATGTCCAGTATAATGAACCATATTACGCTCATTAAAAAATGGAAATGAACAAATGAATGATATTCTTTGTTTTATTTACACTGATTACACATACAACTCTAAACATAGCAGCTTCTTGCCATTGTAAATAGCTATTTGAGTTATTTTCTGCACAAACATCCTATCACATGGACTCCAACATCTCACTGTAGTTTTGTAGTTTTCACATCTGCTATAGCTGCCATAACTGTTTCAGCGGCAAAGGCAGGACAAAGGCTCCCAACTGTCCTTCCATTTGGTCCCACTGTTTCAAAAGAGAGTAAGAAATCATATGAGAAAATGCAGCAACTGTTTTAATGTCTTATTCACTATCCTATTTAACTTACTGTAAGTACATTAGGGGCTACTGTTTATGTAACGGAAGTGAAAATACTGTAGTACCATTCAGCATACACAGCTTTATATACACATGACTGAGTGTCCATATTTCAATAATATAATTGACATAGAATTTTTTTTATACTATAGTTAGGACTGCAATAATAAGAACATGTATATTATGTAATGTAAGCCTTGTTCTAATAGCTGTCCAAGTTAACAGGTATAATGTTTCACCTATAAAAGATATGGTTATATACCCGGGTCTCTCACACCAAAGGCATGTGTCTTATCCACTCTGCCATTATTAACTAATTACAAAGTACATGTTTGAGTATTTCATTTATTTTAGAAAATATACACTAATTTTAAATCTGATGACTGCAACACAGTCAAAATATTTGTACTGTTTACCAATGTTTTATGTAACATCACCTATTCTTTTAATAACATTTAATAAGCTTTTGGGAAGTAAAAATGCCAGTTGGTTCGGTTTAGCAAGAACACTTTTCCCCCATTCAATTCTACATGTCCTTGAGTTTTTAATCCAAGCAGACTGGTTTGTCATTGTCATGCTGGGAAATGCAAGGACGCCCCTGGAAAAGATGTCTGAATGGCAGTTTTTGTTGCTCCAAAATGTGTACATTTATTTCTGCATTATAGGTGCCCTCACAGATGTCTCACAAGCAGCCGCGGCCGGTGGATCTTAATTTGGTGGGGTGGATTCACGTTATGCTCGAGACTGGAACGAATCCGAATGGTATCGCACACTGGGTTTGTTGCGTTGGGCACAGTTCATTTTGCACCAGTCCCAAGCATAACATGAACCCTCCCTGGCATATTAAGATCCACAGGCCACGGCTGCTCACAAGCGCAATGTTGTATAACAGAGCAGAGTGTGCAGGTGCTAGCATGGCCTGCCCGCAATCGTGACCTGTCTCCAATTGAGAATGTGTGACTCATTCTGAAACGCACAGTAAGGCAATTAAGGCCCGTACAGTTGTGTAGCTGAGGACATCATAGATGAATGGAAAAAAATTATGCTTGCTAAACTGAAACAACTGGTGTCTTCACTGCCCAAATGCTTAATAAGTGTTATTAAAAGGAAAGCTGTTATCATACCGTGGCATTTGTCATTCAAGATATTGTATTAATTTAATATCAGGTGCATTCCTGAATTGGAAAAAGAATTAACATTCCCATTGTAAATATCAGTTCTCTTGAGAGAGTCAATTACATTTACACAATCATATAAACTTCAGGCAACAAACCAAAAAAAACCAACAAACGTTTTCACACACCTCATTTGGTCGGAACTTCCTCATTTTTCATTTTGTTCCGAAACAATATTTCAGGTGTGAAAGGTGCCTCGGACCACGGTCCAGATCAAAATACTACATTTTGCTCCAATCAAAATAGGTGGTCCTGGACCAAACTGAACCATGGTTAGGTTTGTTTGGAGTGTGAAAACACTTTTTGGATGGTTTGGACTTTTGTAACAATTACAGGAAGTTAGGCAAATACGTAGCATAGAAAAGAAAAATCTGGGAAAAAATTCTTCTAGATCATACTTTCTTTGGCTAGAACAAGCAAAATTGAGTTTTGGAAGTAAATAGAGAGAGGAGATTACCGGTAGATTTTTAGTTTCAATTTGGTCAGACAAAAACTTTAAAAGTAAATTGTAACCTACATTTCGAATGTACAAGTACTGCGCTTCAGAGGTGGGTAATTATTTGAGTAAAGTACTTTTCTGAGTAACTCTGAGTTCACAAGTTTTGGCAAGTCCCTATTTAAGATCAAAATGATCATGTAAAGGCAGTTGATATTTTAACAGTGACCTATGAAACAAATAGAAAAAGTAAAGAAAATATCAATCATGGTTTTTGGTAAGTTATGAACTCCCTTTTCATGATCATTTTGGTCTTAAGTAGGGACTTCCCAAAACTTGTGAAGTCAGAGTTACTCAGAAAAGTACTTTTACTCAAGTAATTACCAACCTCTGCTGTGCTTATAGTTGGTACTGCTGATCTTTCTCTAACGGTTATCATACTGTGAACATCTCAAACCGTTACACCCCTACTTCTTTTTATTTATTTAACCTTTATTTAACCAGGTGAGCTTTTAGAGAGCACATTCTCAACAGAAATGGCGACCTGGCAAAGATAAAGCAAAAGGTGCAAGATGACAAAGTAGTTACACATGAAATTAAACAAAGTTACATATTAATTGTACGGAGGTATAGAAAAAGTAAGAAATACAGATAAGATACAGGATGAGAGGGCAACACAGTAAAGGTGTAGGTATATGTACAATTATTGCAGCACAATCAAACAGAGAGGTAGAAGAAGTTGGTGAATAAAGTGGCAAGGCAACTACCTGAGAAGTAAATTAACACTGGGCGTAATTGTCCAAGTTGAATGTAGTGCAAATGGGATATACAATGAACAGGCAGAAGCTCTAATAGACTCCTTAGAAAATAAAAAAAAGTACTGACTGCTGAGTATTGTTAATCACAACTTCTGTCAGCCAGGAGCTAGTAGGAAAGTACCTGAGCATTAGGAGAAGCTTGCAGAGTTTTATGGTTAGTGATCTAGTACATTATTTATCCTCACTCAGTCTTCATCGGATGAATCACTGTCATCATGGAGATAAGGAAATTCCTCACAAACTATTTCTCCATCTTCCTCATCAATTGAGAGAACACTTGGATCCACCACGATCTGCCTGTGATAAAGTGAACACAGGTTAATTGAAATGATCAATATCTTGCATCCTCACTTTCTCAATCCTGTTGAGCTCATAAAATGACACCATCATTTTAGTTACAAAATATTTTACTTTGTAACTTTCACACAATGCAATACCAAAAGTATGTCTACAAAGAAAGATTAAGCTATTTTACAAGGTACAGTACAGGACAGGGATCGAACATGCAATATACATGTACTGGTACATATACTTACCTGCAAGTCCATGTGCATACAATACAAAACACCTATGCACAATTACAAATTTAAACCACAGATAAGCACCCACCTATATTTTGACTTCACTTCACTCATTTGATGTTGTACGTCACTCAATCTTGCCAACATAATGCAGCACAGTCCCTCGTATGCCTCCACAGACATGTTAGTAGGACAGACTTAAAAAGTTTTAAGATTGGTTAGGGGCAAATGTATCCTACTGCAGCTTTTTACAGTAACATACAATGTCCATATTTCTTTCATAATGATCTTTACTAGGTTAATGTGTCTGCATTAATATATCTTACTTAAGTAATTATATGCGCATATATATAGACAAAATGGAATGAAAAAGAAAGAACTGTTAGTGTTTACTCCACAATCCTATCAAATTATACAGTATCTTAGAAACAATAATGAATACTTACTCCCTTCTTTCAAGTCACCTCTGACCAACTTTATATCATCACCTAATGTCTTGGAGACACCAGCCAGGAACTGCCAGTGTTGTTTCATCTCTTTAATGAGAATAGTCTTTTCTTCTTTTAAACGAGACAGCAGCATTATCTTGTCAAACACAATCTTCTTTTGTCTCAAGGGCACAGTGGATTCTGTAAACATAAATACTGGTAATAGCAAAAAACACAAAAAAGATTGACCGACAGTAAAAGGCCTTGCAATGTGATATAAAACTACATACCGTATTTTCCGAACTATAAGTCGCACCGGAGCATAAGTCGCACTTATATTTCAAGGCCCATTTCAATAAACACTTTACTGGTCACCAAAGGCATGGTTATTATTTTATCCTTGTCTACTTACAACTTAGATGTTTACATATGTTCATTGATATTTACAAACTAGTGCCAATATAGAATAGACCAGCCAGACGAGTAAAAAAACTGAGACTAATAGTCCGTAAAATACGGTAATAGTGGTATACAGATGCACTACAAGTCATTTGTCCCAAGCCATTTAGCATTTTATATGCTTATGTGACAAAAGTGATGTATCACTTTAAAAAGCATTTGAAGTAATTTTGTGAATTTGTTTAATTATCTCCAGGTTGATATGTAATTGTTTGTGGTTGTGTTGAACTAGTTCTGTTACAAACTTTGTCAGCACATTTTAATAAAAAAAAAAAAAAAAAAACTAGGATCACTATATTCTCAATAATCAAAAAAGCAAATAAAACGAGTTAAGAAAAACTATTGTCTACCATGCCCCTCACACTAGGAATGATTTACAGAGAGAACTCAAGATTGATGCTTTGGTTCCTGTAGGGCATTTTAAATCCATGCCACAGAGCATAAACTCTTGCCAAAATTTAACCTATGATATTTTTTTAAATGTATTCGAGTCAACTGTTTCATTAATAGCATAATTAGGATGTAAAAGCCACGTTTAAGCTTTATTGCAGTCTCATTGTTCAGTCAAATGCCCGTTTGAATTGAAGTGATAGGGGCATTGCTATGATGGAATCAAAACTGCTATTCCTAAAACACAAAAAGGCTCAACATAACATTAAACTTTTCTCTAAGTATCACCAGGGGCTCTACACAGAAACTAAAGCTTTGAGTTCATTGTGTACACAGAGTTTACTAAAAAGAAATGTTTTAAACAACTCTACGTAGCTGTTTGTCTTTCCAGCCGCCTCTTATGTTGACAGTCCAAAAGTGTCGATCTCCGAATGTGAATGAACAGACTATATATTAGGAACTACATGGTCAATATTGTTTTTCACTAATGACAAAACAACAAATTACCAATGCATTTATATGGAACTAAGCTTTAGGAGCTTTTTCATGTTTACTCATGCAGTATTTTCATGTTTTTTCATGTTTACAAAAATAATTTTTACAAAACCTTGCATTTTTGTAAACTTTTTGAACACAATGTTCTCAGTGTTCGAGTTCATGTCTAGAGCCCCTGGTTATACTTTGAAAAGTATGTTGAGCATTTTTAGGGTTTTAGGAATATAAATTTTCATGCCATAATAGCAATGCCCCTATCACATCAATTCACACTGCCATTTGACAGAACAACGAGAATACAATGAATCGTAAATGTTAGCTTTTACATCCAAATTATGCTATTAATGAAAAGGTTGAATCGAACACAAAAAAAAAAAACACCATAGGTTAAATTTTGGCGAGAGTTACACTTTAACCATTTCATGTAGAATGTGCTGTAATTGTTATTCTTAATAATATTTCTTGTGATATTATTTTACATATTCTGTCCACAAGGCTCAGCTGTAAAAGAGACCAAGGACTCTCAGTCTGATTCTCTCTTTATAAATAAATGTAACATAAAACTAAACTACATGAAATCTAATTGTGCACTATTGTGGTAAGTGAAGACAAAGACAACTTAAATACTGTGTTGATAATAATATTTCCTGTTCCAATCTCTACCTGTTTCCCAAGGCCAAATTGAAAAGTCTTGTGCTAAAAGGGTGTCTGCTGGATCCACAGCCTCTGCATTTGAGACCAGAGCATTGTATGATGTTATGGCCTCTTCTAGTTTGCTCTTCTCTTTAGCAATGGCAGATCGCTTGCGTCGCCTGTCTTTGTTGCTGTCTACAAGGAGGTAACACATGAGCACAGATTTCAGAAAAATATAATTTTAATAAAATACACACATTATGACATTTCCATTCAGATTCATAGATTACTTTCACAAGAATGTGTAGGATCCTACAAAATGAATAAAAAAAAACTCAATCACAAACCTGTCTCTCTGTACAACTCCATTTTCTTTTGGTGGATTTTAAGGACCAAGCCTTCCATTTGACGCTGCAGCCCCTGTGGATCTTGTGAACTGATGGTACTCGGAGCTGTTTGCAAACAAAACGATAAACGTACAAACATAATATTCAAAAAGTTATACATTCACATTTCACAAATGGAAGGGTGCAGGAGCGAGTGGGGAAGGGGGGACAGGATCCCTAGTGGCAGTTAATGTTGTCCCACCCAATAAAAACAACGATTGTTGAATGAAATGAGTCCCCCTCAATATCAAACTCATTCCTACAACCTTGCACACATGACATGATTTCTTTAGATTTAGTAACACACTTGATGCTGCCCACAATTGAACATCTGTGACCCACTGCTGAAGATCTTCACTTGATTTGTTCAGGTGGGATTTGGTCATCTCAATCTCCCCTGCCACCTCAGCTGTTCTCTGTAATGTCTGTAACGTACATGAAGTTATACTTGCAAACAGTGTTGGGTCAAGTTCTTGAAAAGTTCATTTTAGTTAATTTCAGTTGAGCCCCTTTCACACAGCGCTTTGAACCCGCCAAAGTGCCAGAGTGCCTTCTGTGTGAACGCAAACACGACCCGGGACTGATGCCGGGATCGATGCCGGGTTGGGGACCTAGTAACATTGCCGTGTTCAGACCCGGAACGAGCGCTGTGTGAACAAAAGCCGTAACCAATGCTGTGTCGTAATGATGACGCTGAAGTGAAGTGAAAGCAGGCTAGTGAAACGGTACGTAATGCGCTAGTTTATGATGGAATCAGAGAAAAAAATACACAAGCGTGGTTTCTCCAGAGAGAAATCGCAGCTCATAAGCAAACTATACACGTTGCTGAGACATTACATGTCACATCGATGTCACGTGTCTTTCTGGAACATACACGGGTTGTGTGTGAACGCGCTCTCTGATTCCGGCAAATCACTGGCAGTGTGAATGAAGCAAAATCAAACGAATCCGGGTCAAATCCCAGGTCGCTTTATCCGTGTATTTTCCGGAATATCTGTGTGAAAGGGGCTTTGTTAAGTTCACAAGTTTTGGGAAGTCCCAAATAAATGGTCTCATATTGCGTCAGTGGCTCAGTGGTTCATGTAGGTTGTCTACAAACCAGAAGGTTGGTGGTTCAATCCCCGGTTCCACCTGACCAAGTGTCGAGGTGTCCATGAGAATGACACCTAACCCCAGCTGCTCCCGACGAGCTGGATGGGGCCTTGCATGGCTGCCGTCGCCCGTCGGTGTATGAATGAGTTAGTGAATGGGTGAATGTGAGGCAAATGTAAAGCGCTTTGGTGGCCATTGGGTCTGTGAAAGCGCTATATAAATGCAGTTCATTTACCATTTATTGTAACTTTTTAAATAAATTTTCTCATTAGCTCTGCTAAAAACAGGTCGATTTAGGTCTGCCTAATTAATGATTAATGCCTTTCTTCTGATTTGCTGATTTGATAGACGCACAAGCTGTAGTGTGTGTGCAGTGACTGAAGGAGGAGCTTAGGCATTTGTGACATCTCAAAATGCAGTAATTCAAAACGGCTCGTTTTCAGGCACAGCTTCTAAATCTATTCTAAATATAGGCAGTGTGCGTTTGTCTGACAGTCGACAGTGTAGACACTTGGAAAGGTAAATACATAGCACCTAGACCTTCATTATGATAATAAAAGCCATAAAATGTCGATTTTGACAATATGTGACCTTTAAGACAAAATTATATAGGACAAGATCCAGGTATATGGAGTTCATATCTTACCGGTGACCATGATTGATATTTTCATTACTCTTTGTATTTGTTTTATAGGACACTGTTAAGATATGAACTCCATTTACCCGAATATTTCGTCTAAATTAGGGACTTTCCAAAACTTGTTAACTCAGAAAATTAACTAAAATGAACTTTTCAAGAACTTTACCCAACACTGAATGCAAAGGTTAATCTAAATTAAAATTAATAAACAAAAACATAATACCCAATGTACCTTAACATATCTTTGAACAAGATAATTGTGAAGATTTAACTTTTTCCTTAGGTTCCATCCACGAACATGGATAGTGATCATATCTGTGCGTGCTGAGAAAAAATAAATGAACATGTCCATTTGAAATATTGCACATATTTAACAAGACGTTAATTAAACCCAACAACTCACCAGATTTGGTCATATATTTTGTTGTCAATGCAGCACGGGACATAAATGAATTGACTGCTTCCACTTCCTCCCCAACAGTCAAACCTGCATTAGTAGGAAATATAAAAAATGTTAAGGAACAGATCCATATGGGTACGAGTGGCATAGTGGTCAAAGTTGCAGAGAGTCAGCAGTTCGAGCCTGACTATAGCTTCTCTGACTTTGCCAGGAACTCCAAAGTCCAGCAGAAACAATGCAACATTCAACATACAAGCGTGAAGTGATAATGACACAACAACAATACTAAGAGGGGCCCAAAAACATTATATACCATTGTAAATGTTAGCGATTTCCTTTAAAAGTGTAACTTAAATTATGATATGGACATTTAACCTGTCTATGAGAATAATCCAATGACAGGTTTATCAGTAGATACTGTAAAGCAGGGGTCTCAAACCGGTTCCACAGAGGGCCTAGTGTATGCTTGTTTTTGTTTTTTTTCCTTTCAATTAGTGACCAATTAAGATCCTAACCAATTAGTGACTTACTTAGTCTGGTACAAAGTAAAATAGAAAACCTGCATACACTAGGCCCTCAATGGAACAGGTTTGAGACCACTGCTCTAAAGGTAAACTCACCAGCTCCCTCTTGGTTGCGGCCACCCCACTCCACCTGTTATGCATAATCATTGCAGCACTGTATCAAAATTACTCATATAATAATCATGTATTTAGAATTAAAAATAAATATATAATCAATACAATTACCTCACATTTGGTTGAATGACCTTTTGCATGCATAACCGATAAGAATGGTCGCATTTGCAAAAGATACTCTAGATCAGGAAAGGCCTCACACACTCTTTTTAAGTATGGGTAATATTTGCACATTACATCAGTGCAGACAAACTCAATCTTTCGTGTCTTGCCAAGCTCTTTTTGAAGATAAAGAGGGTATGCAAACACTTCTCCACGGTACATCTGTAGTCCTGTTACAAAAGATTTAGTTAAAAATTCTAGTAATCAAAGACAAGAAAGTCTTGGTTAGCTTGGGTTCATCAGAGTGCTGAACCTACCATTCAAAAGAATGCAGTGTCTACAGACTGAAATCAGCACACCCTCTTCATCAAGTTTGGATTGAGACTTCTTGTTAGACTCACTGCCAGCTTTAAAGTGTGAGTGTCCACAAATGGGTCGGCCTGGTGACTAAGGGAATATTTTCACAAACAATTAATATTGTTGTTAAATCATCATCATCATCATAGATCATCATAGAGGACCTGTAGGTTGTACAAGATAAAATTGTCTCTTATGACTGAAGCATTAATTGATTATATTTTTCCATAACTTACAGTTTTGATTTTGTCTCTAATAGTTTGCAAAACTCTGCAACCTCGTCATTTTTGGCAAAGAAGGTTCCATCAAAATATGGATTTTCATTTATCCTACAAAAATACAAAAAACACTGAATGGACTCTGACAGGTTTAGGTTTTGTCTTTTAAAAGATAAATTACTTTAAGTTAAATTACCCGTTGCGATTAAACCTGTACATTTTCCTGTTCCCATCAAGAGACACTGCCACCATATCCTGACTGCAAGCTGGACAGGAGAAATGGTCATCTCCAAGAAGTGTTTCCATCTCATGTCTACAGTACGTCCATTCCAGAAAACTGCGCTGAAAACAGTCCACTGATATTGTACCAACCTAGTAAACATAAAATAGACTAGTTATGGTGAGAGTTGCAGTACAGTACAACCTGACTTCTCCTTATCATGATTCCACAACATTTCCTTTCCTTGTACATCTAGCCACAACTTTCTTATTTATAAAACAAACCTTTATGTCAATGGCTATAACCCCCCTCACCCACTTATCCTCTACATTATTACATTTTGTTTAAATCTGACTTACTCTGCCAGAACGCATTGAGCGGCTCAGCAGCATTCTCACAAAGGCCTGTCTGGATAGGCCAGGTGCCGTGACTTTAAAGTCTTCAAAGGTATTAAACAGGTCGACAGTGTAAACCGTTTGAAACTCAATGGTTCCAGGCCAGTACCCATTTAATATGGGTCTTTGACCTCAGGTGTCCACGATTTTAGGCAAGACTTACAGGTTACCAAAGGAAGAGAGAGATCATAGCAACCTGTTGGCTCAAACAGAGATATTCATCACAACCATACATTCAACTATACAAAGCCTTTGTACTTGCTTTACACATTCTATATTGTAAGTTAAACAAAGGTAAGCACCATTAATATTTATGAAGATAATGGCACGACCAGCATTCACCGAAACATCCTCAGCACCACAACACCAAATCTTTTTGGGCAAAGCGATCGGTAGGAGACAATCTGGAAAAACAGACATCAATATTAATTGATGTATTAAATTACTTGATAAATTACTTGAAATGTAATCCAATCCATATAGCAGTCACATACCTTGCTCACTAACTACATGTTCACCACTGCTGTCTTTTGTAACGATGCATTTCGGTGACATGGCTTTGTAAAAGCCTCCCACAAATGACTCCCTGTTGTGTAGAACATACTGGTGATGCACTGACACATCACAGTTGCTGCAATACAGTTCTTTGGGGAGGCAGTCTCTGCATCGAATAACAGCCTCTTCCACATGACACTGTTGGCAAGCTTGTTGAGGTGTCCTTCCGCTTGTTAACATGGCTTGTAAAAGATGTGGTCTTGATTTTTGCCACTTTTCGTCACATAGTTCATGCCGCAAACCCCAGGTCCGTATGTTGGAAGTTTCTGATGGATAAATGTCTGGGCTGTCTAAGCTCTCCTTGAGTTCTTGAATATTTTTGTCTTTAGAGGAGAGGGATAAATGGAGTTAAAGTATTTCACAGTTTTTTCCAGCCCTGTACTAAATGGCGTCAGCCACAGAATTTTCATATCCTGTAAAATACAAAATTAGCTATGTACATCTATTGTATCTGACATTGTCTATTACCAATCAATTGAAGTGTCTCCTCAAACCGTCGAGGTGAAGTTCCTGTTTGGGAATACATACAATAGGTACATAATACAATCAGCTAGAATACATGCAGTGCAAAAATGTACAACAGTTGTGCATGTTGTTAGTTATAAAAATTAATAATAGTACATTCTCACCATCTGTTGTATCAGCAATGTCTACTGATGAATTTTCATATTGAGGTTGTGTCGACCTCATTCGACATTCAGATGTGACTGGAAAATCATATGAAAACTTACTTTAGAGATTGTTTTATTTCAATTTAGAGGAAATGACCCTTATAACTGACATAACACATAACTGTTACTACCTCTTGAGGGAGTTCGACTCTCAATAGTCAATCGTCCCAACTGGTCCCTCTTTCTCCACCGCACTAAGTCAATGTTCTTGCTCTTACATTTGGCCATGCATGGATCCTTCTGGAATAAATGTATTGATTAATAAATTGCAGCTAAATGAAATTGTACCCATTGAATTGTATAGTCTAGTATTCAAATAAATGGAAACATCAGTTTTATAATTGCATCCGTTTTGAAAATGTGTCTAGTTAAATTTATTTATATTTGAGTAAATCAAGTTCATATTTGGGTTCAGATGGGTAACTTAAATCTATGCTCAAAAAGCATTTCTCAAGACTATATCTGTAAAAGTTATTCATTGGAGTCTATTAAATTTAACAAAAATGGATATCTCACTAGAAAGGCAACGCAAATGCTCATGCAGCAATGAACAACATAACATTAACCTATGACAGTTGTTCCCACCATTTTTATGAGACTGTAGCCAAAGTAACGTTAACTTGCCTCTTTAGTACCCTAATATTAATTAGATTGAATAATTGGCCTACAGCTGTTTGTGAAACACTGATCTAAAACTTTTATAAATTTTAATTTTGGCTACCACTCGTTTGGGCTAACATAACCTCTTATTTACTTACCTTTTCATGTACTTTGTCTCTTAATTCGGAACTAATTATATCAATTAGCCGACTATCAACATAATCGTCCACGTCTCCAATGAGTGTAGAAATGTTCGGCCCATCAAGAGGAATCTGTTTCTGTAGTCTCTTCCTTCTTGCCATGTCACGTCTACTCTCAGGGTTCTTGACGCTGCTCCAGAAATACGCAATATTTTTCGTTTGCTTATTTTTAGATGTTGTCTATTCAATATCGTTCAACTGTTTTACCTCTCGGATTAAACTCGCAGTCACAGTGGTGTACCTTCATGAATACTATAGGCCGCCGCGTCATATGGCCCGCGTAAAACCTACATCCGGAAAATTAGGATACAAATGGAACCATTACAAACTAATTTCCCGTTTCATTGAATATATTAGCTAGATTTCCATTCTTCTAGTATTGTACAAAACATATTTAAAACATATAAAAAACATATGTACATTGTACAAAACATTTAAAAAATAAAATGTATATCTTAGATTTACCTGTGATAAGCAAATAGGTATATTTTATAATTGTTTATAAAATTGGAATAATTTAAATTGCGAACTGTCAACGAAACTGCTGGAGTAACATCCTGGCCTTACAACAGATTACTCTGTGGTGTGTCTTCAGCCTGTTAAATCCTCATTAGTTGTTGCTGTAGTTTTTGGTGTTTTATTTAAAGAAGACAACACCCTTACAAAAAAACACATGAATTTCACATGTGGATGCATGTGAAGTGTCTAAAAAACACATGTAATTTATTGTGACACCATGCATTGCTATATTTCAGCATGTGAATCACATGAACCCACGTGTGAACCATATGCGTAATTTACCCCCCAAAACTGGCCAGTGCAACCCTGCCCCAAATATCTTATCATAATGATGAATGAAAATGCATTTGTTTGTTTGTTTCTGTAAGAGGCAGTTTAGGAAACCTGTCTGTTGCTAAAGCCAAACCTTCCATGGGTGCTGCCTGCTAACCCTAAGCATTGAACAATAAAGTGCATGCACAATCATGTTTATTGTAGATGATGTGCACATCGCTTCCTAACTGTGAAGGAACTGGACAATATATTTGTGAGGTATTTTGGAAGTTACTCAAATTTCACTAGCTTTGCTAAAATGTTCAGACACAAATGAATGTGTATCTTCAGTATTGGTCACTCAGACTGAATGAAATGCATCAACTTCTGTGTTGGAGAGAACAGATGTATTCTGTAGCAATTGGTGGAGTTTTATGTACACCATTGTATTTCAAGATGCTAAATATCTCACTGGAAGAGGAACATGGTCCAGAGTAGAGTTTTTCCTCATTCCTCAACTTCTAGAAGGTGCATCTGAAGTCAGCACATGATTGGGGTTGTACTGAACCAAATTGAGAGATAAAACGTCTCTGCAAATGCTTCTCAGGTTGACATTTCTGTATTAGAAAATCTGTATTCTAATTTTTTTGAGATACCATATCTTTGGTTTCTATAAGCTGCAATAACACACACACACACACACACACACACACACACACACACACACACACACACACACACACACACACACACACACACACACACACACACACACACACACACACACACACACAAAATGGGTTCCTGTGAAGCATGTCACTAAGAGGTCTGATTCTTTTCACAGCTCATTTAGCATGGACGACTTAAGTCAGAACATATATGGGATATATATTCACACTTAACAACTGTGATGGAATTCACAGGGACCCTAACTACAATTTGCACTGAGATCCCTGGCATAGTATAATAGTAAGAACGCTTACAAATATGAAATGTGTCCCCTCCAACATCTCATTTAGTAGGCTACTACGCCCCAGTGACCGTTCTAAAACGTGGGGGGGGGGTGGGGGGGCATTCTAGGGCCAGTTCAAATCAAATCAAATCAAATCCTTTTAGTGTCACACAACCATATACACAAGTGCAACAGTGGGTGAAATTCTTAGGTGCAGTTCCGAGCAACATAGCAGTATGACACGATGTGACGAAAACAATTACAGCAAACATCAGATTTACATAGATTACACATCTAATGTGCGCACAATTACTCACAGTACCATATACACTAACAGAACAATAATAATATACAATGTACAATATACAACAGTTTACAATATACAACAATATACAATATACAACAATTTACATATACAACAGTATACAAAAATTCAAAAAGAGGTAATTATACATAGAGTAGATACTCGTAAGGTGCAAATATATATATATATATATATATATATATATATATATATATATATATTATGTAAATGCAGTAGGTTATGTTGTGCTGTGTTGACAGTTAGAATGTTTATGGTTATTGATCATGAGGGATCAAGAGTTTAGAAATCTAATTGCTTGTGGGAAGAAGCTGTCATGGAGTCGGCTGGTGTGTGTCCTGATGCTGCGGTACCGCCGGCCTGAGGGTAGCAGTGAGAGCAGCCCATGGCTCGGGTGGCTAGAGTCTCTGATGATCCTCCGAGCTTTCTTCACACACCGCCTGGCATAAATATCCTGGAGGGAGGGAAGCTCACCTCCGATGATACGGCTGGCAGTGCGCACCACCCTTCGCAAGGCTTTGCGGTTACGGCTGGTAGTATTGCCATACCAGGCAGTGATGCAGCCAGTCAGGATGCTCTCTACGGTGCTGGTGTAGAACTGTGTGAGGATGTGGCGGTTCATTCCAAACTTCCTCAGCCGTCTCAGGAAGAAGAGGCGCTGATGAGCCTTCTTCACGACGGCCTCAGTGTGGACGGACCATGTGAGTTCCTCTGTGATGTGGACACCGAGGAACTTGAAGCTGCTGACTCTCTCCACCGGTGCTCCATTGATGGTGATGGGGCTGTGTTCTCTGTCGTTCTTCCTGAAGTCGACCACTAGCTCCTTGGTTTTGCTGATGTTGAGGGAGAGGTTGTTCCTCTGACACCAGTGCGTCAGAGTGAGCACCTCCTCTCTGTAGGCCGTTTCATCGTTGTCGGTGATCAGACCTACGACCGTAGTATCATCAGCAAACTTGATGATGGAATTAGAGCTGTGAGTTGCCACGCAGTCATATGTGTACAAGGAGTACAAGAGTGGGCTGAGAACACAGCCCTGTGGGGCTCCAGTGTTGAGGGTCAGTGATGAGGAGATGTTGCTGCCTATTCTAACCACCTGGCGTCTGTTTGACAGGAAGTCCAGGATCCAGCTGCACAGCAAGCTGTTTAAGCCCAGAGCCCGGAGTTTCACATCAAGCAAGGAGGGCACTATGGTATTGAATGCTGAGCTGTAGTCTACAAATAGCATTCTCACATATGTGTTCCTCTTTTCCAGGTGGGAGAGAGCAGTGTGTATTGTAGATGCAATAGCATCATCAGTGGAGCGGTTATTGCGGTATGCAAACTGCAGTGGGTCCAGTGAGGAAGGTAGAACAGAGCAGATGTAATCTCTGACTAGTCTCTCAAAGCATTTACTGATGATGGGGGTCAGAGCAACAGGGCGCCAGTCATTTAAGCAGGTGATGTTGGTTTGCTTCGGTACAGGTACGATGATGGACGTTTTGAAGCATGTGGGGACTACAGACAAGGAGAGGGACCAATTGAAAATGTCCGTAAAAACACCAGCTAGTTGGTTCGCGCACTTTCTGATGACGCGGCCCGGAATACCGTCTGGACCCGCGGCTTTACGGATGTTCACCCGACGGAAAGATCGGGTTACATCCGCTACAGAGACGGAGAGTGTACTAACCTCTGTAGCTTCAGCCGCGAGAACTCTCTCCGCGAGGGGGATGTTAGTTCCCTCAAATCGAGCATAAAAAGTGTTCAGCTCATCTGGGAGAGAGGCAGTGTTGTTCACTGTGGAGTTTATGTTTCCTTTATAGTCCGTAATGCTGTTAATTCCCTTCCACATGCTTCTAGAGTCGGTGGTGTTGAACTGTCCTTCAATCTTGTCCCTGAATTGGCGTTTTGCTGCTCTGATAGTTTTTCGGAGGGCATAACTTGCTTGTTTTTGCTCCTCCGCACTCCCGGAGTTAAAAGCGGAGGTCCGCGCGTTGAGTGCTGCACGAACATCGCCATTAATCCATGGTTTCTGGTTCGGGTAAATCCGTATTGTTTTGATCGGAACAACGTCTTCTACGCACTTCCTGATGAAACAGGTTACGCTATCAGCATAAGCCTCGATGTTGTCATCAGAGGCCGACCGGAACATCTCCCAGTCCGCGTGATCAAAACAGTCCTGAAGCATAGAGTCTGATTGGTCCGACCAGCACTGGATCGTTTTGAGGGCGGGTGTTTCCTGTTTCAGTTTCTGCCTGTAAGCGGGCAGAAGGAGAACGGAAGAGTGATCCGATTTGCCAAAAGGTGGGAGGGGGAGGGATTTGTAGCCATCCCGGAAAGGGGAGTAGCAATGATCCAAAACCCGGTCCCCTCGTGTGTTAAAGTTTATGTGTTGGTGGTATTTAGGTGCTATTTTCTTAAAGTTGGCTTTGTTAAAGTCCCCGGACACAATGAACGCGGCCTCAGGGTGCGCGGTTTCCTGCTCGCTTATTTCCCCATACAGTTCCTTTAGTGCCCGGTCTGTGTCGGCTTGTGGGGGAATGTACACAGCCGTGATAATGACCGCTGTGAATTCCCTCGGTAGCCAGAATGGTCGACACAGAAGCATGAGAAATTCCAGATCAGGAGAGCAGAAAGACTTGATAGAATGTACGTGCCTCTGATCACACCAGGATTTGTTGATCATAAAACATACACCTCCACCTCTGCTTTTACCTGAGAGGTCTTTAACTCTATCCGCTCGGTGCACTGAGAACCCCGCGGTTTCGATGGCCGAGTCTGGAATCTCAGCAGACATCCAAGTTTCTGTAAGGCAGATAATGCAGCAGTCCCTCGTCTCCCGTTGGAAAGAGATCCGCGCTCTCAACTCACAGAGCTTGTTGTCTAGAGACTGAACGTTTGCTAGCAGAATACTGGGAAGCGGGGGTCGATTTGCACGCCGTCTTACTCTGACGAGAACGCCGGCTCTTCTTCCCCTTCTCCGTCTGCGTTTCTGCGGCCGAGCTGCCCAGACAAAGGGCTCCGCTGCCGTGTTTGTAAACAGCGGGGCATCACTGAAGAAATGAAAGTCCGGTTTTCGGTGTTCGATTGCGGAACCAATGTCCAAAAGTGTTTGTATGTCGTACTGAATAAGACAGACAACATCCAAGACAAAAAACAAAAGAGCTGTAAACAGAACAAACAAAAAACTACCATGTTGTGACGGAGCTCGCAACGCAGCAGCCATACTCGGCGCCATCTTGAACTCTTCGATTCGAACAGTTGTACTGTTAGGGGGGCCAGTTACAACTGCCCCTCCTGCCAAATACATTCAAGTGGTTGATTCTTAAATACAGTACTTTTTGCTAGAATAATTTGCAAACAAAATTTTCCTTAAAATATTTTGAATGCATTTGGCTTAAAGGCCATTTGCCACATTATCACTCCATTTAAATTGAGAGTGGAAAGGAAACACAACAGCTAAATACGTGTTAATAAACTGTGAGTCTCATTCTGTATTTCAGATTTATTTTACAAGACGACCGATAACTTGTCCAAATTTGCAATTGCTGCAAAAATGACAAAGTTTAACATGCATTACACACACAACCAATGGATCTATTTTAAATGTGTTCAACATACTTATATGATTTCGTTAGGATACAGCAATTCTGTTTATTCAGTTCACATTAGAATTAAAAATTCTGATTTAGACGACTTGGATTCAGTTCTTGGGAACGCACTCGTCGGACTACTTAGAATAGCCTGGTTAACTATAGACATCGTGTGCGCAAAGCAGCGGCAGCATATAGGAAAACTCCAGATATACAGTCAATGGGAACCAGGCACGCCTACGCGCATAAATACTGATTCGAGGATTTTAGCGGGAGGTCTTGGCGGGATCGATGATTGTGACATCACCCGTCTGGACCAGAGTGCATTCTCGCCATCGTGACTGCAGATCAACCGAACACATTAAGAAGTAAGTACAATAGTTCTACATTTCGACCCCTGATTTACTGATATTGGGGTCCGGAAGGTCGGGGCATTTTTTCATTTGTTTTTATTAAAAGCTAACGTTAAGTGTATTTATCCAGGTATGCCGGGAGGTAAGAACCAACGTCAGTGTGTTGCTTGCCAGCATTTAATATATGTTGCATGCAAAAAATGCCCTCACTGCAAAGCACAGTCAGCAGCCCTTCAAGAAAAAGACTGATTGAGGCCAGAACCAAGTTTGCAGCTCAGAAGTCTGAATATGTTAAAAACATTAAGAAGAACTGTAACCAAACCCATGTGCTAGAGTCAAGCTTCAAAGTGGTAAGTGGTACTAATAAGAATGCAATTTACTGTAAAGTTTGACTTTTTTAATTTAAGATTATTCTGAACATTTTTAATCTGCATTGTATTTAAGTACATTTATTTTGTACCCAAATACTCTTAGTAGGTGAACTCACATGATGTGAAATATCAGTATTACTGTTAATTTTTATTAAACATGTAGCTATTCTAAACCTGTGATATGTATATTTGAATCACTGTACTCGACTTTATTAGGTGCATTCAATTTTAACAAAATAATGAACTCTTGGGGTTCACATTGCATAGGCTAGCTGTATCATAGCCTGATCTCACCCCAAGGTGTAAATCTAACATAATGTTGTGTTTATTTTTCTATAGAGACACCAAATTAAAATTAAGTGTGCCTAACCTTAACCGTTCCCAATATAAAACTGTCATTTCTATATAGCACACTAACATGTAATTTGGTGTATGAATAACACATAAATGTACAGTGTAATCCCGTGTTAGCAAGGGGTGAAATCGGGTTGCAGAGCCATATGTCCATTATGGAGATCATATTGCAGCTTTTCATATTCAACGAAGAAATAAGTAATACAATTACTACTTTGTTACTAGTTTACTAGTGTACTTGCAATGTAATTTACACATATCTTGGTGTGATCACATTTTTAGCTGGATCGCCTTGAAGCTATTGGATACTACCCCATATTACTTTTGGGGAGAAAAAAAAAATCAACATTTACTGCAGATGTCATCAGCAGCATTGGGCTGAATCTTCACGAGGAGCTTGTGGGAAAGCTGAAGGAGGTCTTTGGGTCAATCCTGAAGTGTGAGTGAATGTTCAAAATTGAAACATATATTTGGTGGTAATTACTGTACATTTATGGTTAATAATTTAATTTAGAATTATTTCATATTTGTGATTTCTAAATGTTCATAATTATTGTCTAAAGTGTTTGTGAAATTGTTTCTGTTTCTTAAGTACACTCCCGAAATCTGGAGAAGGAGAAGGTAGCTGAAGTTGAAGACAGTATCCCTGCTAGGGAGTCAGCTGGTCAGGAAGATGATATGATGCAGCAAGGTACAGACTGTTTTCCAGGCAACACCACACTGATGTAGAAAGGGATGTTTGTGTATCCTATAGGTGCAAAAGAATGTACAATGGGCTTGCAACTTTGGAAAAAATGAATAGTTGTCCAAATTCTGTATTTTATATTAATATTATCTCACATTGTAACCATGTAAAACCAATTATTCTATTATTATTTGCAATTTCAAAAAGAATTGCTGCTACCCAGCCACACATCTTTAGAATCAGCTGTAGCATAGCTAAAATATAGACATTGATGGGTACCATAACAGTAATTTGTAGCTGTAATGCAGTGGATTTTTCATAATGACAATTAACATACACTGAACACATTTTTTTACGCAAAACTTTTGTTTTTGCCCTCATTTTTCATGAGCTGAACTAAAAAATGTAAGACTTTCTGTACATAAAAGGCCTATGTCTGTCAAATATTTTGCACAAATCTGTCTAAATCTGTGTTAGTGAGCACTTCTCCTTTGCCAAGATAATCCATCCACCTCACAGGTGTGGCATGCCAAGATGTGAATTATACAGCATGATTATTGCATAGGTGTGCCTTAGACTGGCCACTATAAAAGGGCACTCTAAAATGTGCAGTTTTGTCACGCAGCACAATGCCACAGATGTCGCAAGTTTTGAGGGAGGGTGCAATTGGCATGCTGACTGTAGGAATGTTCACCAGAGCTGTTGCCCGTGAATTTAATGTTAATTTCTTTACCATAAGCCGTCTCCAAAGAAGTTTCAGAGAATTTGGCAATATATATGTGGGTGAATATTATTTGTACAGTAGGATATAGACATCATTATTAAAACATATAAATAGGCCTAAACGGGACCTATACAAAGTCCATTTACAATCGTGACTAATTATCTTATTCAGACTTACCTTCTAGTTATACCATTCTAAACTGTTTGAACATTCCATTTCTCAACAAGCATCACAGTAGTTTTTGAGATTTACAAAACAAACATTAAAAGTGAAATAAATAATATGGTAAATGAAAACTGGCCATTTACATTATCCTAAATCTTGAAGTTGAATTGGAGGAGCACACAACATGTACAGTAACAGCCTTTGACAGAAACAATGATTGACAAAGAATCAAAGAACAGGGGCAGACTAAATATAATGGAACTGAACTGAAGAAGCATAAGAAGTCCATAACCGCTGTGTGATAATCATGTCCAGGAAAAACTAAAAACCAGGAATGCAATATAGTAAACTAAACACAGAGACAAAGGAAAAACCATAACCGGATTAAACTAGACACAAGACAGGGAAACACTAGGAAAACCATTAATGGAATTCCATAAAAACAAGATACAGACATGCAGGGGAAACCATGACATGAACACTGCAACATCATCAGTATCCCTGGTTTTACTATTGATAGGTATGCAATTGGTAGAAATTAACAATTTTGGTTTTATTCCATAAACTATTGACAACATTTATCTAAAATTAAAAACATATATTTATATTGTCGTTCAAATCACGTATTTGCAGAAAATATCATCTGGTCAAAATAACAAAAACATGAAGTGTTTGTCAGACCTCAAACTATGCAAAGAAAATTAGTAAATGTATGTTATTAAACCACACAATTCTAATATGTTAACTTAGGAAGAGTTCAGAAATCAACATTTGGTGCAATAATCATAGTTGTATAATAATAATAGTCTAAAAAAATGGCTATCATGAAAATGCAGGTCTCAATATTTTCCAGAGCTCTAGGGTAATTATTCTGAGATTTAATGTGGAGATCCATTTTCTGCAACTATGCTCTTATGAAACATGATCACATTGCCTGTATCTGTGAAGTCTCTTTTTAATGTCCACCTTTGAAAAATGTTGTTATTATGTAATGGGTAGAACATTATAAGACACTCATCTTTTGTTATAAGGTCTTTTAGAAACTGACACTGTGGTGCTCACCCTTACCCCATGTGCGGAGGAAATTGAAACTGACACTGTGGCGCTCACACTTAACCCATGTGTGGAGGAAAATGAAACTGTGTGTGAGTATTCTGCTGGACCAGATGCTGCAGGGACAGACACCACAATGGATGATGCTGAGTGTGAAGACATGGCACAAACAACATTGTGTGGTGATTTGGTTCAGCCTGCAGAGCACGGTAGGCATTCATTCACATTGGGTTTAGGCCCACTTTAGAACCATGAAAAACAAATGTAGAAAATAACCTATAAATACTGTTGTCCATCATAACTTGTTGCAGTCAAGGACACCAACAACACAGAAGTTGCCCCAAAAAAGAAAGGGAGAAAAGGTTGTCAAAAGACACGTAAGTATTTGGAACGTATTTGCCCTTCACTGTGCTTGTCTTGCCAAAAAGCGAGACAGATATCTGAGATCAAAGTGATCATAGTGTTTTAATTGCCTGTACATGTAAAAGTGAGGTATCTGTATAATATCTTGTTTCCTTTTCCTTATCATCTTATTGATATACTGCATTCTGAAGTGATCCAATAATGTTGATTAGAAAACATCAATGCTTCCGTAATGCTTATGTCAGTTGTGATCATATAGGTCTGCCATGCGAGGAATGTGCAGAGCGGAGATCGTCTGGAAACTTTCTTTATTCAAAGATTCTAAAAAGAAGAGGGGATTTGGTAAGTTGTTGATTCTTTCATAAAGATTTTTTTTTAGGGGGGGTGGTATTTTTTTATGACAAGACAGTGGTAAACACAGGCGAGGTAGACAGAGAGCAGAGCAGGGCTTAAAGGGATAGTTCACCCAAAAATGAAAACTCTGTCAGTAATTTCTCACCCTCATGTTGTTCCAACCCCGTAAGACCTTCGTTCATCTTCGGAACACAAATTAAGATATTTTTGATTAAATCTGAGAGCTGGATCACTCCTCCATAGGCTTCTAAGGGATTGAAACTTGTTCCCCAAAAAGTTATTAAAGACATCGTTAAAATAGTCCAAGTGACTACAGTGGGTCAATCTTAAGTTTATGAAGCGACGAGAATACTTTTTGTGCGCAAAAAATAAATAAAAAATAACGACTTTATTAGGGCTGCAACTAACGATTATTTTGATAATCGATTAAAGGGCACCTATTATGGCATTTAAAATGTTCCTAATATTGTTCTGGGAGTCCCCAACAACAGTTATACAAGCATGCAATGACAAAAAAAACTTTTGTTGTCTTATAATATGCATTTATTTTTACCTGATTTGCTCACCGACTCCCATATGAATCGTTTAGCGAGTCATTTTTCCAAACCCCGCCTTTGCGTGACGCTAATCTGCGGTGATATGTTAGCTACCATAGCCCAAAGTTTAGTGGTAAAAGCACATTCAGTCTTTGTTTGCGTTAGCCCAACGCATAAACATATTGATAATGCAGTACTAAGAGGTAACGTTGTAGCTATATTCTTTATGACAACTCCATTAACAACGACAAACACTTCACATATTTCAATACAATTGACATTGAAGACCTAGAAGCTGCGCTGTGCGTACACAACACACAAAATAATTATTGAGCATGAAAACATAAAACATAAAACATAAAAGCAACAATTAATATTAATAATAGCCTACTTACAGGTTGTGACTCGGAGAAGGAAGCTGATCCAAATAAACTCGGTACTGAACCTTCCTTCAGTATCAGCCGGCTCGCAAATCCATACTTTATAGCATTTAGGTTTGTGAAGCAATCATCTTCAAAATGACGCGAACACAGCACAAGGTTCGGGCTTCTGTGGTATAGTTGTATATATGAACTGTAGCCACTTATTCTTCAAATGCTCCTCACTGGGCAGATGAAAAAGGTTTGCTTTTGCGTCGCACTTCAAAACACAGCGTCTCGTCGACATGATGTTAGTTTTCCCTAGCGTCTCCGAACGCAATAAGTGGGCGTATCTTATTCAAATAACTTGTCAAGTTGGCGTCATCTAGACAAAGGAAAAGCATCGTTCGTCGAACGATTCATATCAGCGACTCAGAGTCAACTCTTACTTTTGAGAGACAATAACTGTGTATACGGTGAACTTTCATGTTTAAAACTTTGCAGGATGTTTTCGTTCACTTAGATCTATGTTACACACTACATGAAGGGCAATTTTCAAAAATCCATAATAGGTACCCTTTAATCGGACGATTCTTCGATACAATTTATCGGATAAAAAATTCTATTTGATTTTTTGTTTATTATAACTAAATAAAACCCTAAATCAGGGTTGTGGTGAGCAGGACGAGGCCGAGGAACGTGAGAGATGCGAGACCGGTGCATCTCACAGGTGTCGTTCATTATCACTCACGCCACCGGCCTCGCGCAGTAGTATGTTCCTGCACAACCGGAGGCTGCAGTTTCAGGACCCCAGTTTTAGGACCGCAGTTTCAGGACCCTAGTTTTTTGTGACAGCGCCACCTACCGAACTGGATGATGTAGCGGCGGCAGCGGTTTCAGGACCGCAGTTCTAGGATCCAGGTTGTTTAGTTTGTACATAGTATCAAGATCCACCTATTATCTTAAGTCTTGTTAGAAAAATAAAAAATAAATATATATATATTGTTTCAGGTGAAGAGATGTGTCTTAGCTTTGTTATCACGAAGGTCAGAATGAGGATGTGTACACAGCAGCGCGTCATGCAGAAGGGCAGGATTATTGTCACGTTCAGCCACGTGAGATGATTGACAGCTCTATAAAGAATAAGAGAGACTCAAATCAGGAAGAGGAGAGATAGATCCATAGGCATATCTCACTGTGTTCGCTGTTTGAGCTTCAGATCGCATAATTTAGTGGAACATGAAAATCATTATTTCTCCAAATATGTGCACCATTGCACTAAGAGCCCTGGCGGATGCTGTATGTATGTGAACACAAATAAACCGGAGAAGACGTGAATGACTGCTTTATGAGTGATGATTTCTATTCAAAATAACGAACGTTACAGATTAATAATTTTGCACTCCTGTCATGAATTAAGAAATTCACAAATTAATGTCACTGCAAACCAGTTTTATCATAAACAGTGGTCAACTATCGAAGCTGGAGTTTTAAATATTTCTAATGATGCTCAGTTTGTCCAGATCAAATAAGTAAGAGTGTGATGTTTTAACGAATAATGAATGTTGAACAATAATCTGGGGCCGGCTGTCAGTGGTCTTTGCCACGAAAGGGGTTAAATGATGAGTGTTTTCGGTGATCCAGTTCGGTAGGTGGCACTGTAACAGAAAACTAGGGTCCTGAAACTGCGGTCCTAAAACTGGGGCCCTGAAACTGCAGCCTCCGGTTGTGCAGGAATACCCTTCTCGCCTCGCGCCGTTCTCTCATGTCCCTAAGCCTCGTCCTGCTTGACACAAGGGTATTTATGTGTAAAAGTGTACTTTAAAAAGTACAAAAGCCACACATTGAGTTTTACTAATTTCAATATTTGCATTGTTTTTAATGATAATTGCTGATGGCAAGTTGACAACCATGATTAATGTAAAAAAAAATTATATCCATATAATGTTTTAACACAATTTTTGTTCAAACAAATTTACACAGACATGTTGTTCAGATATAAACTAAAAACACATTTCAAATATATAATTCATTTAATTTTTATTTAAAATGAATTTAATTATAAGGATAAATTGATCAAATAAATATAGACAAGTACAACAAAGACAAATACTATAAAAAGAGAATGGAATAGAGGTAACTTACGCATCAAGCTAACAGGCTTGATTAAAAGGACAGGAAAAATGATGCATTAGTGCACAAGCATTCGCTGAAAACCACTGAGTACAGTGACTAAACAAACTAAACAATATTTTACTGCTGCGGTTATTAACTGCCTTTATATTTAGTGCATTACATTGTGAACACCGTTTTAATTTCACCTATTTCTGCGGTGGCGCTATTTTAATCCATCACTTATGTTGTGAGCAAACTGATTACGCAACCTGATGCTCAAAACAAAATACAGACAAAATACATCTCTGTGCGTCTCGAGTGAGTTCACTTGTGTAACAGCGTAAGCCTCTGTTGATGTACGTCACACGTATCACACACATGACCAGCATTGGCCAATAGTGAGCCTACGTGTGACTAGCTCTACGCTATCACACTACGTTAACTGACTCGAGGCCCACAGAGAAGGAAATGAATAGTTGAAATAAAGTCGTTTTTTTTTTTTTTTTTTTACTCAAAAAATATTCTCGTCGCTTGATAAACTTAAGATTGAGCCACTGTAGTCACTTGGACTATTTTAACGATGTCTTTAATAACTTTTCTGGGAACAAGTTTCAATCCCTTAGAAGCCTATGGAGGAGTGATCCAGCTCTCAGATTTAATCAAAAATATCTTAATTTGTGTTCCGAAGATGAACGAAAGTCTTACGGGGTTGGAACAATTTTCATTTTTGGGTGAACTAACCCTTAAAACAAATTCTTATAAGTGAATACAACCAAATCCTATAACTTGTCTATGTTCCTAAATCGTTAGAAGTACTTATTTAAAGGTCTGATCCATCAGTCGACTCTCTCACTCAGGAAGAAAAGGGTAGAGCTAGCACAAGTGTTACAGTACATCACCTGGAGAGAAAGAGTCTGTCTAGATTCATGCTTTTGATATAATTTTGCAAAATAACAATTAGTATATGTTCTTTCTAAAAAAAGTCCCCAAATCTGGAAGCCCAATTGCTTTTGGTTCATAAAATATACATTTTGCATAATAAATGTCAGTAAGATATTTAAAGTGATGGTTCGGAGTCAGTTAACCCTAGGGTTTTTTGCAACTTGACATCGTTCCAAACAACCCCTCATCAGCTTATATCCCTTGTTAAAACATTGGTGGAGAAAGCGCTATCAGCTGATTGACTAAATGCATGCGCTAATGGATCCAAACATGCTTCGTACATTACCCCAATAATAATGCCCAGAATCATACCAAACTTCGACAGTAGTACAAATAATTTTTCTACTTATAAAACGAGGCAAAGCAAAGTTTGTAAGAACACCAGAAGTATATAAATAAATCTTGCCTGATGGCTCCTAACGCACGACATCCTGCGAGATCACGCACAGAGCAAAACATCAATTGCCGGAAGACACAAACAAGCAAAAAACGAGCGAATAGCATGAGTTTGAGGTGAACATCGAATGCGACAATGAGTGGATCAATTTCAAAGGTCGACCGTACATATTCGAACCTGAATACACGGACGAGGAGCTATAACTAATGGAGGAGATGTGCTCTGTGTGTGATGTCACGGGATCTGGTGCGGTAGAATCTGAGATTAGCAGCCACCCATTAGATATGTGTTATTTAAATAAACTTCTGCTGTCCTTACAAACTTTTCTATGCCTCATTTTATAAGTGCAGAACCTATTTGTAGTACTGTCAAAGTTTGGTATGATTCTGGGCATTATTAGTGGGTTAATGTACGAAGCCTGTTTGGATCCATTAGTGCATGCGTTTAGTCAATCAGCTGATAGCGCTAACTCGACCAATGTTATAACGGGGGATATAAGCTGATGAGGGGTTATTTGGCTCGATGTCAAGGTGCCAAAAAAACCCTAGGGTTAACTGACTCCGAACCATCACTTTAAGATTTTGTCATATAATGATTACAAAACATAACTATTTTTGTACGACCTTGTTATGCATATTTTGTCTTGTTTTAAGTCTTCTGTGAAACTAAGTCACTTTATAAGCCAATCGTTCATCATAACACAACAGTATCAATTCACATTACATTTGGTTTGGAACAAAAACCTAAATGTTAATTTGGCAGCCAGTAATTGGATGGTTGCTCCAACCTAAATCTTTACTGAAGTGTTTATAAGTTGTCACACTAAAACCCTCAAATATCTTGTGGTTTAAGTGCAAAGTCATACAAAAGACTCCAGTTGAACACTGCTTGGCCTCCAGCCTCAAAATAGAGTGGTTTGGATTTAAGAACTTGCTTACAGACTACTCTACTGCTCAAGTTGCAAAACGCTACACAAATAACAGACTGGCACCTACCTACAGCTTACCATGCTTAAATGTTGACTTAATCTCTTTTCAAACCAAAGAAAAGCATTGTGTCTGTGTACAGTAGATGACACTGGATTCATATAGCGCTCATAAAAATATATTGTCCATTTAAAACAGTTGAGAATGGATCCATGTATTAAAAGATTTTACTGAGGACATAATGGTCCATGTGATAAGATGTTTGTGCAAGAACTCAAATAGCTAGTTACAATGGCAAGAAGCTGCTATGTTTAGAGTTGTATAGGTCTCGTTTCAGCTCATTTCATTTTGCTGTTGGTACTGTCTTGTCTTATTTTGGGGTGTTTTTTGGAGATATCTACAAACATATATACACGTCTAAATTGTAAGTAGACAAGCATAAGTTTATAACCATGCCTTTGTTTACCAGAAATGTGTTCATTTAATGGGCCTTGAATAATAAATACTACTTATAAACCAAAGAAAGATTTACAGTATATGTTTTTTCCTTGCAACAATGTGTTTTTTTGCTGAGTGCAACTTAAACTTTTGTGCGTCATATAGTCCGGAAAATATGGTAGTCTATATGTTCAGCTCTAGGGATTGGTAACAGCAACTTTGGGAATGTGGTCTGTTTCTACACTGTAAAGATAACAAAGCCTGCTGAGTTTCTGTACTATGTCTTAAATTGCACTCACCTGGTGAGCCAGGTCTAAATATGTACCAGACCAGACGGTAGCAATGAAATATTGTGGAACTGGTCTTGTGGTCCAGAATTGGTGATGAGGGTCATTTTGATCATGTTGGTAAATGTTAGGCAGGAGGGAGATGCATTAATCCATAAAAATACATTGTAATGTTGATTAAATGTAATACACAGGCACAAAATAGAACATATTTTGTGTGTGACCAAAAACCTGACACTGGAATGTTAACAAAGGCTTAAACTGAGGACTTAACTTTATACTGAATCCACTAGCAGCATGATGTCACAATGACAGGAAACAATGATGGACAAGGGAATTATTAAACAGGGGGTACTACTAAATAGGGGAATAGAAACCTGGTGTGGAGGATGAAGACAAACAAGACAATCCATTGCACAGTTGATTAAATGCAACAAGTTTAATGTAAATGTTGAATGATTAAAAAAACATATGCATCTTTTTCAGGGATTTATTCGATGGCGTCCGTGTGCGACCTGGTATGTATGAATTTTAGGCAACATTACAACACACTCTATGTCCTGGAACAGTGATTATCAAAACTCTCCAAGGGGACCCCTGATCACCACACAGTTTTGTTCTAGCCCTGAACAAGCTCTCCAAGTAGATTCAGGTTTGCTACTGTAGCTCTGGAATACATCTAATACAGGGGTGGGGCAACCTGTTCCATGGAGGGCCTAAGTGTATGCTGGTTTTTGGTCTTTCTCTTCAATTAGAGCATAATTAGGACCTAGACTGCCAGGTGAGGGGAGATCCTAACCAATTAGTGAGCTTCTCCATCAGTCTGGTACAAGGGAAAAGAGAAAACCTGCATAAACTTGGACCGGTTTGACACCCCTGGTCTAATATATTGCATGGCTGGGGGTTCCTTCGAGTGGTTTTGATGTTTTCAAGACCAGTTTTTGGTTACTCTGTATAGTTTTAACCCAAGGCTACAGTAAAGTGTACAAATTCACTTATTAGTGAAAGAAATCAGTAGAGAACGAGTAGGTAGAAAGTGTAGTTTTTAGTTTAGTGTCTTGTCTTGCCATAATATTGGCACATGATCAGTACTGTGGACCATCCATATGTGGTCCAGCACTTTAAGTCGCTGCCTGGCAGCACAACCTCATCAATATGGCCAATGTTTGAATCCTGGTCAGCTAATTACAATTACGCCAGGTGGGTCTGCTTGGGGTGGCATTAATTGGTACAACATTGCCCAGGCTAGACAAGTAGACAGACACAATCAGGCTGTCAGCCTTGTGGGATATCTTATGTGCAAGTCTGCCACCTGTAAATTCCATAATGTTTGTATACTGTTGATTATGTAGAACCTCGGATAACCCTTACATTTTAAAGCAGAACTTGGTAACAATTTTAAGTTAATAAAACTGTCTAGAAATCATTTGGATGGTTCAACAACCTGTTCTGGTGAAGTTGGTGACTTTCCCAGCTCCCCCAGCGTTCTCAGATGGAAAAGCAACCTTGCAACTTGGGCTCTACCGTCCCGGCAAAAAAAAATTGGAAGTCTCGTGAGAAGTGAGAACGGGTGAGAGACACAAACAACTGCTTTACAGGCTCGATAATAACAAACGCACATGAGCAGCGGTAGAGAACTACAGAGAAGAGGAGGAGGTTGCCGTAAGTGAGCTGTTTGTACTAGTGTTGAGAAATATACAGTCCACAGCTGTAGGGGGAGCTGGTGGAGAAATCATGCGACAACAAAAGTCAAGATCAGCGAAGAAATGACCAGATCTACCGAGCTTCTGTTTTTATAACTTTGGAATCAAAAAATGTGTGTTTCTTTGAGAAAATTATTCCTTCATTCACCAAGGTGGCATTAAATTCATGGAAATATGTATTGTTTACCAGTGCCTATGTTGCAAATGTCTATCACTGTTGGAAATGACAGATTTATAATTAATTATTTAAATACAACAAAAAAGACACTTGTGTCCTAATGATGAAGTGTTTTAGCTCATCCGTAAATAATTAGGTTTTTACTAACATTTCTGATCAATTTAACAAGACCTAGGTGAAGGAAGGAATAGATTTTTATCAAAACACTTGAACATTACTGGGTGATTACACATTTCTGAATGGTGGTGTAGAGACGTCTGGGTTGAACAAGCATTGTGAATTAGAGGAAGCGATTCGACCATCTTGCACCCAAGTGAGGTTCCTGATGAGACAAAGCGTAGAGAGGAATTGTACATGAGAATTGTGTGTGAATACAAACAGAGGGAAAAATGATCATTATTAAAGACATAACTATGCAACAATATGAATCTAACCAACAGCTATTAACAGGACAGCTATTAGAACAAGACTTTCATTACATAATATACATGTTCTTATTATTGCAGTCCTAACTATAGTATAAAAAAAAATTCTATGTCAATTATATTATTGAAATATGGACACTCAGTCATGTGTATATAAAGCTGTGTATGCTGAATGGTACTACAGTATTTTCACTTCCGTTACATAAACAGTAGCCCCTAATGTACTTACAGTAAGTTAAATAGGATAGTGAATAAGACATTAAAACAGTTGCTGCATTTTCTCATATGATTTCTTACTCTCTTTTGAAACAGTGGGACCAAATGGAAGGACAGTTGGGAGCCTTTGTCCTGCCTTTGCCGCTGAAACAGTTATGGCAGCTATAGCAGATGTGAAAACTACAAAACTACAGTGAGATGTTGGAGTCCATGTGATAGGATGTTTGTGCAGAAAATAACTCAAATAGCTATTTACAATGGCAAGAAGCTGCTATGTTTAGAGTTGTATGTGTAATCAGTGTAAATAAAACAAAGAATATCATTCATTTGTTCATTTCCATTTTTTAATGAGCGTATATGGTTCATTATACTGGACATTTACTCTGTATAGCCATTAATAAATATATCTTTGTGGATAAGTGTTGAGGTCATAATATAAGTATCAAAAGAGCAAAGGCCTGTATACTGTATTATGCTCTATTGGACAATGTTTTAACTTAAGTCAAATCTAAATGTCTAACAAAAGGTCAGATTTAGAAGCATAATTATGTGTACTTTTTAATTTATTTGTAGAATCAAATCACCTGGGCTTTTCAATGATGTAATTGGTCAAACACATATTTTTTTAAATTGCAGTCTAGATTTTGAGTTATATAATACAGTTTTTAAATGGGTTTACTTTAGTCATGTAATTATTTCGGACAATCTGTATCTGCACAACATTCTAGTAGTGACAAAAGTGACAGAAGAAATTCGCAGTGGTTGTAGACACAGCTGGGGACGCTGTTTGTCGGAGGGCTGTCTGGACTATTGTAATCAACAAACGAAGAAGAGTAAGTGCACACACACTGATAACTCATTGACACACACGTTAGTTGGATCCAATGACAGTAAAGGTTGGATCAGGGATGCATGTGTGCTCTGCAAATTCATGTCCTAAATACTGTATATTAGCTGATCAAATATGTATGAAAAATGACTTAAATTGTATCATGGAATATACAGGTTTGACTATGTCGTCCCATGATAAATAATAGGCCTAATCATATTTTTAGGATATATTTGGATACAATTATATCCTAAAGTTGCAGAACGTAATCAAACGTTGAATATAGGTCGCATGAATTGATCTAAAAGAATAGCCAATTCAAAATCTCACATCTAACATGAAATGAAACATATTCTTTATTATCACTTTAAAAACCGTTAATTAACAGTTTTTCTCCAAATTGACTAATATAGTTTTGGGTTTAAATCCAAGCTGTTGAATGAAAATGCAAGTTGTTAGTCTAAAATTGAATGCTATTTGCTACACGTACGTCAAGGGGGAAATTGCCGTATTCTTCTAATTCTCTAATTGCCGAGAGAGAGACTGACTGATGAGTACACTAGTAACAAGATGGGCGTGGCTTTTAAAAGTGCCTTTGTGTGTGTCTGTGGTGCTTTGAAGCTGCCAAATTTGAGGGACCTAAAGAAGAAAAGAGAGAGAGAAAAACCCCAGAATTGAACATTTCACACCAGTATTCTCTTAATCTGTGATGCCAGAATGGGCTAGATGTAATTTCCCAATTTATTTTAATATTTAAAAAAAATCCCAAACAAAGCCACAGCAGAACTTATATATATATATATATATATATATATATATATATATATATATATATATATATATATATATATATATATATATATATATATATATATATATATGAATCAGTCAATAATTTATGAAAGCATTACTTATTATTGTATATTAATTGTTTTGTTTCTTATTGAAAAATTGTGATGAGCCACAATTTTGTAGTTATGAAATAAATTATATTGTTAATTATGGATTTATTTGGTTGTTTATTATATATTTTTGAGTGGATTTTAAACAATTAGGCTTTAAAACAAACAAATCTGGCTTAATCGTTCTTCACTCTGAATAGAGTGCCGAAGTTATGACGTCACTTTGTACGACAACTCGGAAGTTAGCGTCGCATGGGTTCCCTTGATCGAAAAGCTATGCATTTTCCCCACAAGCTTTTGGAAAATCGTCCAAAAAATAAGATATGTGTTCAACAAAGAGTTGTGACCCTTACACGTGTTGTCTATCAAGATAATCTTTACAAGTTAATCCAAAAAGTATACATTTTGAAGCCTAGATAAAGTTTTAAAAAACACAAACAGACACAATACAGTTGAAAAAACACAAGCAGGTTATAACTGGTGTGTTTTATGTCATAGATCAAAACGTGAAAATATTTAGAGGCTTTTTAAACCACAGACCTTATTTCAGGCGATTTAGCAAAAACCCATAAAAAAAAAAACATACACTTTAGGGCGAGGGAACCGAAAGTCCGCGTTTGGCCTACAAAATGACGTCATAACTTGGGCACTTTGCTAGCATGCACATTTGGTGCAGAAAGCTATATTTTAATAATTTCTTCTATCATTTATCGTCATAAGAAATGGCCACCTTACAAATCTAAAGTTTCTAAACACAACGTATTGTCCTGACTCAACAGTTTTTAATCAAAACTCCGATAAAAATAAGTTATCCAGCTTCTTAAAGCAGTGTCCTACCTATGACAAGAAAATGCTAAAACTGCTTACTTGCAAGCGTCTTAGAGCGTTGTTAAACTCACATTTTAATGTCGTTTTGCCTGCAGTTGAGGGTTGCTTTGGTCAAACTCACCTCTGAATGTCGTTTTACCTGCAGTTGAGTGTTGTTAAACTCACCGCTGAAGGATCACGTGCGTTGTTAAACTCACCGCTGAACGCGCTAAAACTTTGCGGGGACTTTGATATCAGATTGCGAAGAGTTTGAAACATCAAAAACCAGTTGGATGGCCAGATAAAAATGATCTGGGTGCCGCCATTTGACTCGCCCTGGCATAGATAATATTTTGTAGCCCAATGAGAAAAAAGGGAGTAAATAATTAACACAAAATGAACAGCATTAGCTGCTACGTGTGAAAAGAAACCGGCTTTGGATGTATTATGTTCAGGACAAACGTAATAGCACTGCAATAGATTGGAGATATTAGGTTAAGGACCAACGTAATAGCACTGTTTATATTAGGTTAAGGACCAACGTAATAGCACTGCTTATATGTTGGCATGTAACGTAATTGCGATTTGCAAAATAGTTTCCTCAGAACGTATTTCATGTGATACAGGGTTGTGCAAAACACAGGAGTGAGAAGAAAGGAGCCGCACAACCAGAATACCAAGATCCCATGAAATCAACAGACGTCTCGTGCTTGTGCTTTGCTTTGTTTTTCCTGTTAAATAGCCAATATGCTTTGAGCCACATCCTCCACTCCTAATCTCTGCTGCAGAGGAAGTTGAGTTTATCGTGTTCAGGACGGCTGATCCAGCGCTGATCTCCTCCAGACTGAACTGCTCCAGATCTCACTGCAGATACACAGTCCTCGTCTCCTGTGCCGTTCCCTGGAGCCCAGTTCTGATAGCACACGGTCTCTCCGCTCACCCAGAACCAGAAGCCCACAGTGCAGGAGTGACGTAAACCCAACCACACCGCCTCAGTAGACGCACGTTTAACCACATTCATCACCTGATTCTGCATCTCGACTGAATGAACCGAGACCAGATCCGTATAATTCTGTCTGCAGTGTCTCATAGCTTCAGTCCACGTCAGATTCTCAGTGATCAGAATCAGTTTATCTGGACACAAAACAAACCACAAGCAAAAACTAGAGAGAGACTGATCAAAAACAACATGCAGAACAAACACTGTGGAGGAATTTGTCATGTCAGACATGTAGCGTGAACTTTAAGATATCTGGAGGTGATGGATGGATTGTGTGTGTTTGTGAGGATCTGCTCACCTTCATGACACACAAAAGGATTTTGTTTGTTGTCAGAGAAGTCATGCCATTGACCCAGAGCGCTTGGTCTGATCACTACACAGTTTTCATTTCCTCCAGCATTATTAGGTTGAGTAGGAGCCCAGTATCTGAATGAGGAGTTACTCTGATCTGACCACTGCCATGAGTCTCTGAACAGACCGATCCAGACATCATTAGATATGTGACTATCATTGATGAACTTCTGAATCTGTTGATTCTCATTCTGGTTCCTCACACTGACCAGATCAATGTGATTCTTTCTGCAGAAACTCTGAGCGTCTCTCCAGTTCTTCGTCTGATTGACAAAGACGAGTCCTGTGTTCGCTTTAAGAAAAAAAACAGTTTGTTCATTATTCTTGCGCTGCTTTATGGTTTGTATATTAATAAGAGCAACAGTGAAAGCATCAGAAACACGTGACATTCAAAGACTGCTGATATATTTAATATTCTCAGTATTTTCAGGATTATTTTTAAGATTTAAAATGAAGCAACAATTCTGAACAATACTACGATTTTAAAGCGCATTAAGAGCCTGAAGAGAGAAACACAGGAAGATGTTACACTGCATCTAAATATGTTCATTAACTAGTGAAATATGTACCTGAACTGTAGACTCGTAGCTAGTGTTGCTTTCGTCAACGAAAATTATGACTAAATATCGTCGTCAACCAACGTTTATCACGTTACGAAAACGAGACGCAACGTAAATGCTGGTCATGTGACGATGATTATAATTAAATATATAATGCAATATTGTTGACGAATAAAAACAAGACTAAATGTGGTTTACAAAATAAAAACTATGCTAAAACGCCTCTTCATTTTCTACAACCAAATCTAGACGAGACAAAATGTTATAATGTTATTTTGTCTCGTTAAGTGGTGTTATTATTATTATTTTGCAGTATTTCACTCAGGGGCTGCATCAGGTCGCACTGCGCAGACAAAGGCGACGTCAGTTCCTCAAGCCCCACATGCTGCGTTTGCAGTACGCAACTTATCTACGGCTGTACCACAAACACAACATTATTCTCTATTTTTTATTTCAAATCAATATTTGTATTATCATTTATAAAATAATACAAAAAAGTTTCAGCATTGCGATTCTATTTGTACACAGTAGTTACAGGTCTACACTCTTTCACAGACGTTAACATTTAAAGGATTAGTTCACCTCAAAATGAAAATGTCCTAATAATTTACTCACCCTAATACCATCTAAGATATCCATGTCTTTCTTTCTGTACACGATCAGCTGAGGAGGAGGGGGTTATCAAAAATCCTTGATTATGCGGCCCGTTTTCTTAAAAAATCCGATGGAATATGCGGGATATTTATGCAATTTTATGCGATCAAATTGCGGGAACTTGCAAAAACTGCGGTTTGATGAAAAAGAGAAAAAAAAGTGATCCTCCAACACCCTGTTCTCACTAGGCTACTACCTTAATGTAAAGAGTCATTTCTTATTACTTCTAATGGTAAGCAAACATACATCACAGAAAGTGCTAGAATATTTCAGTTCATCTTGTTTTATTTCAGACTTTAATAAACACATCAAACTTACAAAACATTGATGAGTCAAACAAGTTATGTAGCTTTACAAAAGGAATATGCTACAACTTCTGTAAAAATTAATAAATAAAATATACACAAATAAAGTGTGCTCCTGTTTTACAGCTTTTCGATGATGTTCACGTCGCATAATTACGTCACTTCATAATGTTCCCATGGCAACAGGGGGAACGGCTGCTCTTGAGTGAAGCAAACACACCATTTTTCAATTTTCTGCTATGATATATGTGACATTTTTTTGCCACGAAAATGCGAGGATTATGAAATCATGCAAGCCCCGCATATCTTGCATGGAAATCGTCAATTTATGCGGCGAAAGTGCAGCGTATATGAAAAAATGCGGCCCCCGCATAAATATGCGGACTTTGGCTGATTATGCACTAAATCATGCGATCGCATAATCGCGTTTTTCTGGAGGGACTGGTAAACAGTGGGGCGGTACTTCCGCCAGCGACATCGAGCGCGACCTTTCAACGTGATGACGTAGTTCCCGGCGCGTTGCAGATCAGCTCACTCCGAACAATAGTAGTTAAAAAGTATATATATATTTCTTTTTTTCTGTGGAAAATGACCCAACGTTTTGCGAGATAAGACTCTTCCTCCTCAGCTGCGATCGTGCACAGTCCGCTGAAGCACTTCACAGATCTTTGAAACTGCATTGATTTGGACTTCAAAACGCTGGTTGTCATTGAAGTCCATTATTCGAAGAAAAATCCAGAAATGTTTTCCTCAAAAAACTTAATTTCTCTTCTATATCCATATCCATATCCATATCTTGGATGGAATTGGGGTGAGTAAATTATTAGGAAATTTTCATTTTGATGTGAACTAATCCTTTAAACTCAATACACAAAAAAAAACGTATTATTCAATGCATTACTTCTATTTAGATTTATATATTAAGTTGATCAAGCAAGTGGCAAAACATTTAAACATGTAGGCCTACTTAAGTTAAAATCACAAACATTTTAAATAAAAACATACAATTGACAAAAACAGCTCTCTCATACCTTTTCTTTTGCATGTAAATCTTTTTTACAAGAAATATTGTGGGTCACAAATAACTTGTTTTTCCACCTCCACGAAGAGAGGAGTAGGCTAACTTTACATCAATTATATTGCATTGTTGAGGTACTGTATAGTTTTCATCGACTACAACTAGACGAAATAGTCATGGATAATTCTGACTAAAATAAGACTAAAATGGTCAGACTTTTAGTCGATTAAACCTTGACTAGACTAAAAAGAGTATATGAACGAGACTAAAACTAATACAAACTAAAATGACAGCTTGCCACAAAGACTAGACTAAAACTAAAATTAAAACAGGCCGCCAAAAACAACACTACTGGTGGCCTAGTTTATTATTAATATAGTTGCAGTGTATCTTGAATCTTGATTTTTATTTATTATCATTACTGGACTTTTTTCAGAAAAAATATTTTCCATACTGAAATTGACTCAACTCTTGAAAGTGAGAAATGTATCCACAGTCTCTTCTATATTCACTATCAAATTACATGAATTACGTAGGCCTACGATAATTACCTTCTTACGTTTTTCTCAGTTACATTTACTCAAATTGTTATGCTGATAATATAATTTGTAAGGAAAAAATTGCAATTAATATGGAAGTATTTCCGAGGAAACTTAAACACACACACACACACACGCACGCACGCACACACACACACACGCACGCACGCACGCACACACGCACGCACGCACGCACACGCACGCACACACGCACGTACGCACGCACACACACACACGCACGCACGCACGCACGCACGCGCACGCACGCACACGCACGCACACACGCACGCACGCACACGCACGCACGCACACACACGCACGTACGCACGCACACAGCAGGGGCGAGGCCAGAAATGGAAGGGCCTTTATAAAACAGGGTAGGCAAGCATATGTAACGAGTTATAATAAGTGCAATCCAAGTTTAATGTATTGTTGATTTTTTACTAAAATCCTTATTTTTTTAAGCAATATTGCTTCTGCTATTCTCTTTCTAGAGACTTTTATTTTTGTCCCCATGCCATTTTGAAGCGTGTGCGCCTCCAGTTCGCATTGCACACGTAAGCGTTTTTCAGAGCTCTTCAATTTATGAGCAAATTAAGTTTTCAAAGTGTATAAATTGATTTAATATCATCTTGTAAACAGTACTGAGACTGTATGCTAGGGATGAGCAAATGAACGCTCATGAAGCACCGCTTTCTCCTGATTGGTCTGGGAAAAGATTGAAACAGCGCCGTCTTGTGGCAGGTCAAGTATATAGCAGCCATAAACCTGAGAGCACAGCGTGTTGTTTTATCTATTAAGCACAAATAAAAGCCTGACAACGCTAAATGTTTAGTTTTCTGATAATATAATTCATATATTATAGTGTGGCAATAAATTAAATGTAACAATTACATTAACACTAATAAAAATACCAAAAAGAGTTGCTGCATCAAGCAACTCTTTTTGTAAATAAAGTAAATGGTGGTCTAATAATGTTATGGTTTCTATGCTGTTCATATGGCAGAATATATGATGGCTTATTTTAGTAAATGGACTTAAACTATCATGTAGCATAGGCGATATATATATATATATATATATATATATATATATATATATATATATATATATATATATAATTGTAAATGGACTTAAACGAAAAACATGTAGAGTATGGTCAGGGTTCAAACATTCCGACACACAAAGTGAATCACAAGAACTATATTCACGTACTATATCTGAACTATCTTTATTCAACTTTATTGACGTTGATCCACAGATGGAGAGCAGTGATGCTGAGTGTGACTGTTAATAAACGTCCCCCTTCTGCTGAACAACAGTGAAAGTGTCCTGGTCCTTCTTACAATGCAGAGACAGAGAAATGTAACAGCGGTCAGCCGTGGACCGGTTACAGAGTATGAAAACTGCATGCCATATAGCCAAGAAAACAATATATAATTACGGGTATGAGTTCGTTACATTGTTCCTCTGTCAATCCTGAAATTGCTATGATTGACAGTGATAACCGTAGCAATGGCCAGGACAAAACATTTATCAAAATAAACCAGTGCATTAAATGCTATAGAGTAAATGCAGACTTATAGACATGCAACAACACAGACCAGTTTGTGTTGTCTGGGTAATTTTAACAGCTTTAAAGATCATTTTTTTTATAAAATTGTTTTCACATGTGTCCTTTAGCAATGTTTAAAAATCGTTTTTTTTTTCGTTTTTTTTTTTTTGTTAAATAAAAAAAAATTGAAAGTATTTAATGCATTATTTACTTATTAGCATTACTAATTTGTTATTAAAGCTTTTTTTATAATACATCTAAAAGCAAACCATGAAAAGAACTACATTATGATGTGGCAATGGCAAATAGAGTGGTTCAGGTATGACATCACTTTGTAGAGTTTAGCATTTTAGAATTTTTTGTGGTTCCGTCGTCCCGAAGTCAATGTGTTTTTGAATGGGATTTTGGTTAAATGGCTGAAATAAGGTCTGTGGTTAACACAAGCTCAAGACACTTTCACGTTTTATTCTACGACTCAGTCCGCTCTTACAGGCTGTTGGGACCGTGTAGGTTGGCCTACAAAGTGACATCATACTTGCACCACTGTGTGAGCAAACTAGTCCTCTGCTGCCATCTACTGGTTGTTGTGGTAATTTAATGATGTCATTTTCCTTTTAAACGTCTTTGTTTTGATGTTTTCCATATCTCCATGAATGAAAAAAGAGAAATGTAGGCTAGATCTTCTTTTAACCAAATTAGTCTAAGATAATAAAGTGTTTAAAATAGTAGGTTACATGTGTTTAAGACTTAAACATTTTTTAAATTATATATATAAAAAAAAATAATAAATGTTATATATATATATAATGTATTATTATTTTTTTTATTGGGGTCCAAACATCCCTAGTGTGCACCACAGACAAAACGGCCCGATTGCGCAGACCTCCATGACTGAAAATAAAACAGTTCAGCATTTTATCATGAAAAGCTGCTTAATTTAGTGGCATTTTTCAGATACCTAAAAAGGAGGCATAGTGATGATGTGAGTAATAATAATGATCTGTTTTACTCATTTGAATACAGTGATTAAATTAATTAATTTACCTTAACTATCATTTTTGGAACAGATAAGGTGTTCGTGGGAGTTTTGTAATCTGGCTTAAAATCAATTTTTTTTTAATTTTAAAAAATCAAATCAGCTCATTTGCATTTAAAGGGCCAGGCACAAAACGGTGCGTTTTTGCTAACCCTCAAAAAGTGACAACTTTAACATGCTATATACAAATATCCGTGGGGTATTTTGTGCTAAAACTTTACACACACACTCTGGGGACATCAGAGATTTATTTTTACATCTTGCGAAAAGGGCATTTTACCACCCCTTTAAGATTTGCAAATGAAAAACTTTAAATTCTTTGTGTTTTAATTGTGATTAATCATTGCATAAGTACCTACTCATGCAGACGTCACACATCATCAGCGCGTTCTCAGTGGCGCTTCTACATTGATTCACAGCCTGTGCTTCTCAGCAAGCAGGAGCGTCTGCAGCCGCAGGGAGGAGCCAATATGACAATTCCCCACACAGTGAAATGATAGATAATAGTCATGAAAAAATACCGCCCAGTCGCCCGTGCCTAAAACCGCTACTGGGTGCATCTATAAATGAATGGTTGTTGTAATTTTAAATAGCTGCACTTACTGTTGCAGATGAAATGACGAGTAGTACTACATGACAAATCATGAAATTCCATCAGGTTGTCCAGTAAATTATCAAGTACTTTCAGTTCTTTTTTAGTTACTAGAACTCTTGTGTAACTGAACTATACCAACTAAACTTTTGTAAGTACAACATACTATTCCTATTTAACTTTTTTCAGTTAAATCAGTTTGCATGTTTTTTTTAAGTAAGTCTAACTAATTAGATTTTATCTTTTATAAATTAATGTTTATTGTGATTGTATGGAGCTGCACTTACTGTTGTTAGATGAATTGCAGATGAAAGTCAGGCTGTTACTACATGACCAATCATGCCATTCTCCATTTCTCATGAAAGCACACTCATCTCTGCCATCAGGCTGTTTATATCCCCAGTTCAGATAGAGTGCAGGTTCACCTGAAGACCACTGCCATTTATTACGACTCGTCCTCGTCAGCCCAATCCAGATATACTGAACACGTCCATCATTCACACTCTTCTTCAGCTCGTTCATGTCGTTCATGTTGTCAACGGTGGCCAGATCTGTGTAATTCTCTCTGCAGTGTCTCTGAGCTTCAGTCCAGGTCTTCCTCACGTTTATAAAGTGATACTGACGCTGAACACATTCAGATACGGAGCAGAGAGCTGTGAAAGAGAGCGTTTGATTTAATGCTTTTCATAACAGGGTCAAACCTGATGAAACTATAAACCATAAATAATACAACAAACACACTCACTGATGAGAAGAAGAATGAAATATAGAGATTGGTCCATTTCTGGAACAAAAAAAAAAACATTCATTTTGGAGTAAAATCTGACAATTTCATTTAGTATCTTAACAGCAGTATTATTTCACTGCACATAATCATTGAGGCAACATTATCATCTGAAAGTCTAATTGTGTTTGATGAATGAACATGTTCTTACTTTAGAGGTCGTGTGTTTCTGTCCTGAGTCTGATGTTTCTGTTTGCAGCTTTAAACTATGATATTATTGTATCTGCTCTCATCCCCACATCACATAATTTGTGTATTGTTCTAAAACAAATTTTCATATTTTACTTCCTCCTTATTTGTGTTTGTCTACCTCTTTTTCTCTATATTTGCATATTGACGTCTGTGTCAGTTAGTAATAAATTAAAATGAACCTTAATCAAAAAAATATATGAACATTTTTCAATTTACATTTGAACATTTACAACTAAACACCTGCTTTAATGATATTGCTGGACTGCATAACACGTGTTACATCCCCGTTCATCCTGGCATAAATGGCCGTTCCATTCTTCAAATCTTTGCACTTCACCATTTGTCTACGTGTGTAGCGGTGTTTCCCTTTCGAGAGGTCTCTCCTATTGCGTAAGTTAGCTTAAGCTATGGGAAAACTCCTTTTCTCAAGAATATTGAAGCCAAATTTTTAAAACGCAGTGCAGCTGCACAGCAGACATACAGCTGAGCGTCTAGCGCTCTCATTGGCTGTGCTGAAATGGCAACTGCACGAACCTATGGCGAGTCGGCTAAGATGCGCGAACCAGTCAGGTCGCTTTGCATCTGAGCGCGTCAGAGCTTGCCAGTATGGGCGTGGCTTATAGCTACATAAGCCCCCATTTTCGCCATAGAATTCAGATTTAATCTCCTTCAGCAAGTTCCACTTCACTGACTTCCGGTTGAGAAGCCTTAACCCCCGCCGTCGAAACCCCTTCAGCCGAACAAGCACCTGGTACACGCTCAAAGTATATGTGGCGGCCATAGCAGCACTTCATGCTCATGTGGCCGGGCAATCACTGGGAAGAAACGACCTAGTCGTGCGATGCCTCAATGGCCTGAAGGCTAAACCCGCCTCGACCCCCCTCTGCACCTATCTGGGATCTCTCCACAGTCCGGGAGGCCATGGATGGGGCCCCTTTCGAGCCGCTACAGTCTTTCGCTCAAAACTGCTCTCTTGCTAGCACTGGCATCAGTCAAGCGAGTGGGCTATTTGCATGCACTCTCAGTGAGCGCTTCCTGCCTTGAATTCGGGCCCTACGACTCCAGAGTCGTCCTTAAGCAAAGGCACGGGTATGTTCCTAAAGTCCTCTCGACTCCATTCAGAGCGCAGGTCGTTTCGCTGTCAGCTCTTCCCTCGTCAGAAGACGAAAGAGACGTGAATCTACTCTGCCCTGTGAGGGCTCTCAGAGTTTGGAGCATAATGCCCCCTTCAGGCAGTCAGAACAGCTCTTCGTATGCTTCGGCGGCCGCACCAGAGGTTTCGTGGTCACAAAGCAGAGACTGTCACGTTGGATAGTTGATGCTATCATGCTGCTTATGAGTCTAAGGGCCTCCGTTGTCCCATCGGCATCAGAGCTCATTCCACGAGAGAAATGGCCTTGTCATGGGCATGATCGAGTGGAATATCAATTGAAGATATTTGTGCGACTGCCGCCTGGGCCTCACCATCCACATTTATAAGGTTTTAAAATCTGGAAGTTCCCGCTTTGCAAGCGAGGGTTCTTCCGTATAAATAAGTGTCTAAGCACAATTTCCACAACTATAGGGCCCGACGTTTGTCTGGTCCTGGGTGAACATGAACTGCGGCTCTATATACCATATGAAGAAGGAGCTTGGCCCTTTATAAGGCCCATTCCTACCGTATATTTCCCTATATGAGGCTCATTTCTGATCTGGCTACTATTAGGACTCATATCTTTACTCTTCTATGAGCCTCGACGCTTGACCCTAGGCTATAGTATGGGGTGAAGTTTTTAAAGCACGCACAGCGTTTTGAAAGGGGTTCCCATAGCGTAAGCTAACTTACGCAATACGAGTTTTGCGGATACTAACGTAACCTCGATTCCCTGAGAGTAGGGAACGAGTATTGTGTAACCCGCCAAGCTACTGTGCTTTGATCAGGGGATCGCTTCAGTCGATTTGAATTCGATGGCAAAAATGGGGGCTTATGTAGCTATGTGTGGAGTCATATACACTCCCAGGGGTGTTAATTTAACACTGGAGTTTTTGCTGTGTACAAAGAGCCGTAGTTAACTGACAAGCTGAGCCATATCGCATTAATTATCGCTGGCGATACGTCCGCGATATTAATGCGATATGGCTCAGCTTGTCAGTGAACTACGGCTCTTTGTAGTAAATGCCGCTCCATCTGAAAGCAGGTGAAGGTGATTTACTACTAATCAAGGAACCGGCTTTACTGACGAGATGCGCATAACAATATCGTGCGATATATCGCCCAGCCCTAATGTATATTGGTCATTACAGCATTAAAGTGATTCAACAGTAAAAATTCCAGATTTTCTATATAATCTAAATGATTTCTTAAAAGTTGTTCTGATAAAAAAAAAAAAAAAAAAATTTTTCAATGGTGACAAAAAGAATATTCAATTAGGAAAAGGAAATTATTAAGACAATTCATATCATAATTTATTCACACCGCAATGCATGATGGGAGCCATGAATGAGTTTTGATTAGTGGCACCCAGAATGCACTGCAACATGCTTTATTATTCACACCATTGTTGAGAATCACAGGGCGATTCTTGATGTCTGTGTGTCCAAACAAATTCCATTTTCAACGACTTTTGATCAGAACAACTTTTAAGACATCTTTTGGATTAAACTGAAAAATCTGGATTTTATGCTGGTAAATCACTGTGATGCTGTAATGTCCTATATACATCTAAGACAGAGAATAGGACTAAATGAGTTCAGTGATGCAGGTCAAATGATTGTGAAATAATGATTGTTAAAATATAACCAACACCATCAGATAACCTTTTCTCTTTGTTCATCTGGCTGTCATAACTCATGTACAGCAGCCAAACATAATCTAAAGATAAACATTTAGCCTCCTAAGACCCGAGTTTTGGTCAGAGGTGGAAAGTCCAGGGGTCAGAAAGTATAAGTCCTGCCACATGTTTATTCCACCCACAGCAAAAACTCCAGTGTTAAATGAACTTTACTGGGAGTTTATTTGGATCCAGACTCAAGAGTGTTAAAGTTAATGAGATAATTAAGTGAATAATTGAGTGATGATTGAGCATTATTGGAGACACCTGATTAGGGCTGCACGATTAATCGCACGATGTTGTAAGTGATGATGAAGTAAAGCCGGTTCCTTGATTAGTAGTAAATCGCCTTCACCTGCTTTCAGATGTACGATATGATGCAGATATGAGTGTTAAATTAACACTCAAGAGTGTTAAAGTTAATGAGATAATTAAGTGATTAATTTAGTGATCATTGAGCATTATTGAATACACCTGATGGTAACAAGCAGAATCACTGAAGGAGAACGTCACATTTTTTAAGTTACCATTATGACGATTAGTGTCTGCTTTAGTTGGACTCTTGACCCTTATATCATTAACTTTAGATGATGTTTGACAGCTGTACGTGAGTTATAACAGCCAGACGAATAACAAGGAAAGCTGATGCCCTGGGGTTGTTTATGTTTTGACATAATCATCATTTGTCACAAAACTCATTTGTAAAGTTTAACCCTTTGATTACGCAGTATAACATTTTCAGAAATATAATTATTATCCAAAAGATTTCTTAAAAGCTGTTCTATTCTAAATACTTTAAGGACACACACAGACATCAAGAATCAGCCTGTGTTTCTTAACAATGGTGACAATTATATAGCATGTTGCAGTGCATTCTGGGTGCCACCAATCAAAACTCATTCATGGCTCCCATCATGCATTGCGGTATGAATAAATCATGATCTGAATTGTCTTAGTCATTTCCTTTTCCTAATTGAATATTCTGTTTGTCACCATTGTTGAGATTCATAAACTGAATCTTGAAGTCTGTGTGTGCCTCTAAGAAAGATTTTAATTTATTTATCAGAACAACGTTTAAGATATCATTTGGTTTATTTTGAAAAATCTGGTTCTAATGTTATAGAATCACTGTGATGCTGTTATGATTATTATACATTTTAATCAGAGAGTAGGCTTTAAAATAGTTCAGGGATTCAGGTCAAATGATGATTATGTCTAAACATGATCTACAACATCTGATCTGAGCTGATCTCTTTGTTCATCCAGCTGTTAAAACAGCCAAACAAAATCTTTAGTTAAACATTTAAAGGTCACCTGTCCAACTAAAGCAAACACTGATCACCATAACGGTGACTAAAATATAGATTTTCTCCTTCAGTGATTCTGCTAGTTAACATCTGGTGTCTTCAATAATATCTCAATCATCACTCAATTATTCACTTAATTATCTCATTAACTTTAACACTCTTGAGTCTGGATCCAAATAAATTCCCAGTAAAGTTCATTTTACACTGGAGTTTTTGCTGTGGGTGGAATAAAAATATGGCAGGACTTTTACTTTCTGACCCCTGGACTTTCCACCTCTGCACATAGGGCTGGGCGATATATCGCACGATATTGTTATGCGCATCTCGTCAGTAAAGCCGGTTCCTTGATTAGTAGTAAATCACCTTCACCTGCTTTCAGATGGAGCGGCATTTACTACAAAGAGCCGTAGTTAACTGACAAGCTGAGCCATATCGCATTAATATCGCGGTATCGCCAGCGGTAATTAATGCGATATGGCTCAGCTTGTCAGTTAACTACGGCTCTTTGTACACAGCAAAAAATTCCAGTGTTAAATTAACACTCCTGGGAGTGTATATGAGTCCACTCAAGAGTGTTGAAATTAATGAGATAATTAAGTGATTAATTGAGTGATGATTGAGCATTATTGAAGACACCTGGTGTTAACAAGCAGAATCACTGAAGGAGAAAAACTCAAATTGTAAGCCACCGTTATGGCGGTCATCGGTGGCTTTAGTTGGGCTCTTGACCCTTATATTTTTATCTTTAGTTTTCTTTGGCTGATGTATCTGAGTTACAACTGCCAGATGAACAAAGAAAAATGTGATTTAACGGTGTTGGTTATATTATGACCGTCATCATTTGAACTTTATGATTTTGATTTACGTTGTTGGTTACAGCATAACTGTGATTCTGAATAAATATCCAGAATTTTAGCTATAATAAAAAGGATTTCTTAAAAGTTGTTTCTAAAAAAGGAATCTTTCTTACAGGCACACACAGACTTCAAGATTCACTCTATGCATCTCAACAATGGTGACTAGCAGAATATTCAAGTAGGAAAAGTAAATTACATAGAAAATTCAGATCATAATTTATTCATATCGCAATGCATGATGGGAGCCATTAATGAGTTGTGATTGGTGGCAGCCACTGCAACATGCTTTATTATTGTCACCATTGTTGAGATTCACAGGCTGATTATTGATGTCTGTGTTTCTAAAATAATTTATTTGAAAGAGTTTTGATCAGAATGATGTTTATTAAATATTTTAGATTATAAGCAACATACCTATTCTCATATATGCTCTAATATCACAAAGCTGTTGCAAATAAATTAAACCAAAGTATCTCAATAAGATTCATTTTTCAGATCACAGCATGATTATGCAAAACACAACCAACACTATCAGATCACACTTTTCTTTGTTCATTTGACTGTTTTAAATAAATAACAGCAGATAAACAAATTTAAAGTGAATGTATAAAGGTTGAGAGGCCAACTAAAGCAAACACTTATCGCCATAACGGTTGCTTACAATTTGAGATTTTCTCCTTCAGTGATTCTGCTTGTTAACATCAGGTGTCTTCAATAATGCTCAAACGTCACTAAATTAATCACTTAATAATCTCATTAACTTTAACACTCTTGAGTGTTAATTTAACACTGGAGTTTGTGCTGTAGAGTAAATGCCGCTCCATCTGAAAGCAGGTGAAGGCGATTTACTACTAATCAAGGAACCGGCTTTACTGACGAGATGCGCATAACAATATCGTGCGATATATCACCCAGCCCTATCTGCACAGAATTAACCTCCTAAGACCCGAGTTTTGGTCAGAGGTGGAAAGTCCAGGGGTCAGAAAGTAAAAGTCCTGCCACATTTTTATTCCACCCACAGCAAAAACTCCAGTGTTAAAGTTAATGAGATAATTAAGTGAATAATTGAGTGATGATTGAGCATTATTGAAGGCACCTGATGATAACAAGCAGAATCACTGAAGGAGAACGTCACATTTTTTTAAGTCACCTTTATGGTGATCAGTGTCTGCTTTAGTTTGACTCTTGACCCTTAAATCATTAACTTTAGATGTTGATTGGCTGCTGTACATGAGTTAAAACAGCCAAATGAACAACAAGGAAAGCTGATGCACTGGTGTTGGTTAAGTTTTGACGTAATCATCACTTGTCACAAAACTCATTTGTAGAGTTTAACCTTTTGATTACACAGAAAAACATTTTCAGAAATATAAATATTATCCAAAAGATTTCGTAAAAGCTATTCTATTCTAATTACTTTATGGGCACACACAGACATCAAGAATCAGCCTGTGATTCTCAAAAATGGTGACAATTATATAGCATGTTATATAGCATATAGCGGTGCATTCTGGGTGCCACCAATCAAAACACATTCATGGCTCCCATCATGCATTGTGGTATGAATAAATTATGATCTGAATTGTCTTAGTAATTTCCTTTTCCTAATTGAATATTCTGTTTGTCACCATTGTTGAGATTCATACACTGAATCTTGATGTCTGTGTATGCCTAAAAGAAAGATTATTATTTATTTATCAGAACAACGTTTAAGATATCATTTGGTTTATTTTGAAAAATCTAGATCTAATGTTATAGAATCACTGTGATGCTGTTATGATCATTATACATTTAAGTCATAGAGTAGGCTTTAAATGAGTTCAGTGACTCAGGTCAAATGATGATTATGTCTAAACATGATCTACAACATCTGATCTGATCTCTTTGTCATCCAGCTGTTAAAACAGCCAAACAAAATATTTAGATAAACATTTAAAGGGTCAAGAGCCCAACTAAAGAAAACACTAATCACCATAATGGTGACTAAAATATAGATTTTCTCCTTCAGTGATTCTGCTAGTTAACATCTGGTGTCTTCAATCATATCTCAATCATCACTCAATTATTCACTTAATTATTCTCATTAACTTTAACACTCTTGAGTCTGGATCCAAATAAACTCCCAGTAAAGTTCATTTAACACTGGAGTTTTTGCTGAGGGTGGAATAAAAATATGGCAGGACTTTTACTTTCTGACCCCTGGACTTTCCACCTCTGATTTGATGTCCACGTATGTGGACAACCAGGTCTTAGGAGGTTAAGTATTATGCTGCAGACAACCAATAATGTTATGTCCACGTATGTGGACAACCAGGTCTTAGGAGGTTAAAGGTCAACTGCCAACTGGTCAACTAAAGCAAACACTGATCTCCATAATGGCGACTAAAATTAGATTTTTCTCCTTCAGTGATTCTGCTTGGTAACATCAGGTGTCTTCAATAATGCTCAATCATCACTCAATCAATCACTTAAATAGCACATTAACTTTAACACTCTTCGGTGTTAATTTAACACTCATATTTTAACACTTTAACACTCTTGAGTCTTTAACACTCTTGAGTTTTTGCTGTGTAGTAACATTCAGGAAACTGGACATTTTTATGTTCTTGGAATGTTAGAAATCAAAGTTACTTTCTTATTGAATTTTTAAATTCTTGTCGAAAATTACGTTTAAAGAACGTTTGAGGAACATTATATCTTTTAAAACACGTTCCTCTAACGTCAAGAAAACTGGACATTTTTCACATTCCCAGAACCAACACTAAATATTTTGAGAACGTTCTTATAAAAAAAAAAAATCGGTTAGCTGGGTACAGCCTTATTAAATCAGCACGTGAACTTGCGTGACCTACCGCTGTGAATGCACATGTAGACTGGGAAGAAGAAAAGTGTGTCACTGGCGGACGGAAAGAATGAGGAAAACCCCAAAAATGGTCATGGCAAGTGGAATCACAGAATATATGTTCTTAATGCACACTTGCTACACTTGCAAGACATTTGTTCTTGTATTTGGCCCAAATGTTCAAGTGGGCATGAAGACCACAAGTGTGTGTAGAACTTTTGATAACCCGATGGGACACACTTACGGTGTTGTAAAAATGCAAGTGTTCACAGAGCTTCATTTTGATGTTCAAAGCTTGAAAAGGAAAAAAGATATAAACTGTTTTGCTCATATAGAAGAAGCCTATATATTTCCTCTTCTGAGAGCTGAGACCCCTTACATTCCGAGACGAGATAAAAGACATTAAAGTGCTCATATCATGGTTTCATTCCCCTGAAGTCCATTTCTAATCTCAGTAAAGATTATTAGACTCTCATTATCTCACTGAAATAATATCATCATCTTCTGCTGCTGTTTCAGAATAAACTCTTTATTTCCTCCATCTGAATACTTGATTCTGATTGGCTGAAATGTATTCATTAAAACATTGTTACATTTTTAAGAATTAATCTTATTTAGAAAATTCTTATTTTGTTTAGTTTCATACTCCTGCTGTTTACTGTTTGTTTTTTTTGTTTGTTTATAGAACATGAACATATTTGCATACATCCTCATCACTCATTTGTTTAGGTCCACATTTAGACTTTCATGGAGGACAATATTTACATATCTGACGTGAAACAGAAGCAGAAACAGTGTGTTATTGTCCTAGACATATTACATTGTTTCATTGAGTCTTATTCATATGTTAGTTTTATTGCAACAGTAAATCTTACACTTTTTAACATTAGTGTTTGTCCGGCTTTGGTAACAGAGATTATAAAGCACATTTGATATAGAAAAAAAGCAGTGAGAAATGATTATGTAGTAGATGATTATGTATTGATGTTTGCACCAACCTTGGATTTTAGGCACCATGAAAGTGGTTCAGTTTTTAGCGATGTTCATCGCCTCAACCCATAGTCATGATACCAACAAACCGGATTGGATTGGTTTGGTTTTGTCAACTCGAAACTAATCCTGTAACCCTGAGTTTGTTCAACTATCATCATGGTACGGCCCCTGATTTACTGATTTAATCTAGTGTTTAATCGCTTATCAAACATCTGTTATATTGTTAACACAATTCAATTATACTTTACCACCACTGAGAAACTACAGTCAGCTAATATGAAGGATTTTTAAACTCATCGTTTATATAAAAAAATAATTGTACTTCACAGACATCAAAAATCAGCACATGAATCACTACAATGGTGACTATCAAACCAACAAACACAAACAGATAAACTCTGAACATCACAAAGCAAGCTACAAAAGGTCACAACAAAAACAATGGCAAAAATAAAAGCAGATGAAGAAAATATGAAGACTATGCAGCTGCATTTATTAATGATGCAGTGCATGCTGGGAGTTTTGTACCATGGTGTCACGAACGGCTCAGGGCCATGACGAATGAACAACAAAATTGAATCAAAAAGTATTTATTAACAAAAATAAAGTTTAAAGCTCATAACTAAATAAGAAAAACACAGCAAAACTACTTTTTGTTGATCATCAAACCTGTTGAGATTCATATGCCGATTTTTGATGTCTGTGTTTCTAACTGATGCAGGAGCTTTTGCTGTAGAACCACAGGGATGCTATAATCAATCATATAAAATTAATAACATATCACTCGTGGGTGAAGACTCTGGATGAAATGATTGAATCAGGTCAAGTCAAGTTAAGTCACCTTTATTTATATAGCGCTTTTTACAATTCAGATTGTTTCAAAGCAGCTTTACATAGACAACAGGAAAATAATGTTGTAGTAATATTGTAAAATATAAAATTAAATGTCCCCAACTAAGCAAGCCAAAAGCCAATGGCGACAAAGGTGAAGAAAGGCGAAAAAGGCGACAGTGGCAAGGAACCGAAACTCCATCAGTGACAGAATGGAGAAAAAAAAACCTTGGGAGAACCCAAACTCGTTTGGGGGGCCAGTCCTCCTTTGGCCAATTAACAAACAGTGTATGATTATGATTCAGGCAGCATTATAGGTCAGAAGTCAGATTGGATCAGAACTTTCACAATATTTATCCAGTTCATCTGGTTAGGGGTCGGAGTAATCACGTCGGTATGGAGATGAGTTTGTTGAGGTGTCTATGAGGCCTTCACAGGGTTGATGAGGCTGGCACTTCAGGACTGCGTTGTCGTCGTGTCTATGCACTGGTCCTTCATCAGATCTAGATATGGCCTGGATCCGGCGGACTGCAGTAAACCTCGGGATAAACAGAGAGACTAATATTAGCGTAGACACCATCCTTCTAATGATGTACCAAGTACATCAGGATTTATGGGAAGTGTTCCCGGTTCCGGATGATCTAAACTATGCAGCCTAACATTGAATTATAGAAGTCTATAATGGGTTTTGTGTATGCTAAGCCAAAGAGATGTGTTTTTAGTCTAGATTTGAACTGACAGACTGTGTCTGCTCCCCGAACAATGTTAGGAAGATTGTTCAAAAGTTTTGGTGTTAAATAGGAAAAGGATATACCGCCAGCAGTCGATTTAAATATTCTAGGTATTATCAACTGGCCAGAACTTTGAGATCGCAAAAGACGTGAAGGAATATAATGCGTTAAGAGCTCGCTCAAGTACTGGGGAGCTAAACCTTTTAGTGCTTTGTAAGTAAGCAGCAATATTTTAAAATTTATACAATGTTTAATAGGGAGCCAATGCAGTCTTGACAGAACCGGGCTAATATGGTCGTACTTCCTGGTTCTGGTAAGAACTCTAGCGTCTGCGTTTTGAACTAGCTGTAGTTTGTTTATTAAGCGTGCAGGGCAACCACCCAGTAGAGCATTACAATAATCTAGCCTTGATGTCATGAACGCATGAACTAGTTGTTCCGCATTTGTCAATGAGAGCACATGACGTAATTTAGATATATTTTTAAGATGGAAAAATGCGGTTTTACAGACACTAGACACGTGACTTTCAAATGAAAGATTGGTATCAAAGAGCACACCCAGGTTCCTAACTGACGACGAAGACTTAACAGAGCAGTCATCAAGTGTTAGACGGTATTCTTGGTTATTACGTGTGGAAGTTTTTTGTCCAATAATTAGAATCTCTGTTTTTTCAGAATTTAGTAGTAGGAAATTACTAGTCATCCAATTTTTATATCAACTATGCATTCCGATAATTTTGAGAATTGGTGAGTTTCGTTAGGTTTGGAAGAAATATAGAGCCGAGTATCATCAGCATAACAGTGAAAGCTAATTCCATGTTTCCTAATGATATCTCCTAAAGGTAGCATGTACAGAGTGAAAATCAGCGGTCCGAGAAGTGAACCTTGTGGTAGGCCATACTGAACTTGTGATCGATAAGACATCTCTTCATTTACTGCTACAAACTGATAGCAGTCAGATAAATATGATTTAAACCATGCTAATGCAATTCCACTAATGCCAACATTGTTTGTTAGTGGTCAATGGTGTCAAATGCAGCACTAAGATCAAGTAACACCATTAGAGAGATACAACCACGATCGGATGATAAGAGCAAATCATTTGTGACTTTAATGAGAGCTGTCTCAGTGCTATGGTGCGGTCTAAATCCTGACTGGAAATCCTCGCAGATATCATTTCCTTCAAGAAAGGAAAACAGTCGTGAGGATACTGCTTTTTCTAATATCTTTGATAGGAAAGGTAGATTTGAGATCGGCCTGTAATTGACTAATTATGTAGGGTCAAGTTGCGTTTTTTTAACAAGTGGTTTAATCATAGCCAGCTTAAAGGTTTGTGGTACGTATCCTAGAGACAAAGACGAATTAATGATGTTAAGAAGAGGATCTATGACTTCTGGAAGCATCTCTTTCAGTAGTTTAGTCGGTATAGGGTCTAACATACATTTTGTCGATTTAGATGAATTAACGAGTTTGCAAAATTCTTCCTCTCCTATGGCTATGAATTAATCAAATTTTACCTCGGGGAGACTATAATGCACTCCCTGATGCGATGCTGTAGTAGACGGAAGCATAGTTATAATTTTGTCCCTAAGATTATCAATCTTATGAGTGAAGAAGTTCATAAAGTCATTACTGCTGTGTTTCTTGGAAACTTCGGGGCTTGAAGCTTTCTTTTTCGTTAGTGTAGCCGCTTTTTCAAATAAATACCTAGGATTATGTTTATTTTATTCTAATAGGGTTTAAAAATAAGCAGATCTAGCAGCCTTTAAAGCCTCTCTGTAAGCAATCGAGCTCTCCTTCCATGAAATCCGAAATACCCCTAGTTTTGTTTTCTTCCAGTTGCGCTCCATTTTTCTGGCTGCTCTCTTAAGGGCCCGGGTGTGCTCGTTGTACCACGGCGTTGGACTATTTTCTTTAATCTTCTTTAAGCGCAACGGAGCAACTGTGTCTAAAGTGCTGGAAAGGAGAGAGTTAAAAGTTTCAAGTTCTTCTAAGCTATCTGGGATGCTGAGATGATGAAACTGATTAGGAAGATTATTGATAAAGCAATCTTTAGTGGCAGAAGTGTTAGGTCTAACATACTTGTAACACGGAGTTGGGTAAATGTAATTTACATGAGACTAGATAATGATCTGAGATGTCGTCGCTCTGCTGCAGAATTTCAACAGCATCAACATGTATTCCATGTGATAATTTTAGATCTAGAGTATGATTACGACAATGAGTAGGTCCTGAAACGTGTTGTCTAACTCCAATAGAGTTAAGAATGTCTTTAAATGCCAATCCCATTGCATCTTTTCCATTATCTACATGTATATTAAAATCACCAACAATTAGGACTTTATCTGCAGTCAATACTAATTCTGATAGAAAGTCAGCAAATTCTTTGATAAAATCTTTATGGTGCCCTAGTGGCCTGTATACAGTTGCCAGCAGAATCCTCAAACTTGATTTATCGTTTACATTATATATTTTTACCTTAAGCACCAACACTTCAAAATAAGTATATTTAAAACTAGAATTTTTAGTGGTTTTGAAAATATTACTATAAATTACAGCAACACCTCCCCCTTTGCCTTTCAGGTGAGGTTCATGTTTATAACAGTAATGATGGGGGGTGGACTCATTTAAAGTAATATAATCGTTTGGTTTTAGCCAGGTTTCTGTCATACACAGCACATCTAGGTAATAATCTGAAATCATATTATTAACTATGAGCGCTTTTGAAGTAAGGGATCGAATATTCAGCAACCCAAGCTTTATCGTTTGTTCATCTATATTATATCTATTTTTTATTTGTTGAATATCAATTACATTTTTAACCTTAGATCGGTTTGGACGTTTTTTGGATTTCCAAATTCGGGGAACAGACACAGTCTCTATATGATGATATCTAGGTGAAAGAGGCTCTATGTGATGGGATTTATCTGACCTTGGTGACGCTAGCAGACGGTCGGTTTAGCCAGTCTGTCTGCTTCCTGACCTGAGCCCCAGATTGTCATGTTTGACCTCTAAGACTATGAGCCAAATTACTAGAGAGAAGAACAGCACCATCCCAGGAGGGATGAATACCATCTCTTTTCAACAGGTCAGGTTAGCCCCAAAAACTTTTCCAATTGTCTATGAATTCTATATTATTTTGCGGAGAACCACTTAGACAGCCAGCCATTGAGTGATGACAATCTGCTAACTATCTCATCACTCCTTCGAACAGGAAGGGGGCCAGAGCAAATTACAGTCCCTGACATCGTACTTGCGAGTTCAAACACCTCTTTAATATTCATTTTGGTGATCTCCGACTGGCGGAGTCCAACATCATTAGTGCCGATGTGAATAACAATCTTAGAGTATTTACGATTAGCATTATCCAGCACTTTTAAATTTGCTTTGATGTCATGTGACTATGTTGGCTGGTGTCCCTATTTTCACGTTCCGTGTGATCGAATCACCAATTGTTACTACGCCTGACAAGCTTTCGCGCCTGGCACGTCTATTACAGTGTGTATGCACCGGTGTCAGACATTGACGAACATGTGAAATATCTGAGAGCAAGACCAAAGGGACTGCAGTGTGCATTCGAGGGATATATCCAAGACATAATATACAACCGATTAGAGAATAATTTCATACAAATTGAATACAAATGCGGAAATATATTTTAAAGTATGTCAGTGAGCCTCCGTCTTTTCTTTAATCGTCTTATTTTACGTTAAAATATATGCATTATGAACAAAGAAACGTCATTATTTCCAAGCAATAGGTGTTTTTGTTAATCCTGTGGACATGTAGTTGTGAATTGGGTTTCTCACACTGCTGGATCCACGCACATAATTTCTCCCCTTGGCTTTTAGATTTTCGGGAAAGAAAAAAATTCCACTCCCCTATCCAAACTTAGGATACCAGGTATCAGATTTGCACAATCCACACGCACAACGCTTCGGCATGTTTCCCTCGCTCGAAAGCTTGCCAGACCTAGTGACGGTTGCTAAGACACGATTGGCCAGTGGCGGTTTTCAGGCGTGGCTTAGCGAAGGTTCAATTGGGTATTTTTTAATCTCTCCATCTCATGGTCTGTGATGCTGAACTATCGTATGAGTTTCTAAAGGTTTTTGAATTCTTTGCACAGACCATTGATATTGTATGTGCAACAATAGCATGCTCAGGCTCAGTGGCCATACATCTAATTTTAAATGCATTTTTGTTCAAACAATATTATATAAATGGTGATGAATGTACTGATTTGATGTATTTTAAAAAGATGGATGATAGATATTCTTCAATCTTTCTGACAAAGAACAAAATATAATGTGAATTACAGTATGTGCAATGTTTTTTTATTTATGAATTGTAGTGTACAGTGTTTATTATAGGGGGGTAGCATCCACAGCTCAGTACTCACTTCTCATGAGTACTCTTAAATTAGCTACTTTTTTACTCTTACTCAAGTAGGCCTAGTTTTTTGGACAAGTACTTGTTACTCTACTCACACTACATTTTTTGGAATGTAATGGTACTTTTACTTGAGTATGCTTTTTCAGTACTCTTTCCACCATTGCTTACGGAAAGAAAAAGCCAAGAGGAAGGTGATCAGGTGTTTTTGGCTGTTGTGATTATATGATTATATACTCATATTGGACTCATCTGCTTCACCGATCTCTTCCTTGTCTAATCCTTAATTATATTGAGTCTTTTAATTTTATATGTTAATTTATATTTTATAGGGGTGGTGATAGCGCAGTGGATAAGACACATACCTTTGGTGTGAGAGACCCAGGTTTGAATCCACTTTGAGACACCAATGTGTCCCTGAGCAAGACACTTAACCCCTAGTTGCACCAGAGGCGTGTGACCTCTGACATATACAGCAATTGTAAGTCGCTTTGGATAAAAGCGTCAGCTAAATGTAATATGTATTGATTATAGTATCTAATCTGGTTTTGTCATTGTGGAATGTCATGTTAAGAGGATAATGAATGAGCAGATATTTAATCATTTTTAGTATATTTTTGTGTCAATACATTCAATGTCCTGTTTCTTTGTCGGATCTTCTTGTAATTTGTTGTATTGTATTGATTATTGTCTAATTTAGAATCTGTCTAATTATCCAATTTCGTTATTGTAATTTTTTTTTTGTTGCCTTTTGTGCTTATATTTAAGAGCTATGCATGCAGCATTACATAAGAAGCGAACTGCATCCCCTTTGAATAAACTTGCAAATAAATAGATTAATATTTGATTTGAGATTCGCTTCCGTTCATAGGGATCTTTCATTAGCCAACCAGTCAAACATTATACACATTCACTTTTGGCCATGGCCTTGATAAAAAACGAAACTCACATTGAACAGTAATTTTGTTACATTTTATTTGATTTGATTGAGTATTAAGATGACATGACAGTCAAGCAGTTGCATTCCAATCTGCAGTATTAATTGTATGTTCTCCATGTCACCTATATATTGATTTAACCTTCCCTGCCCAGGAGATCAACACTGCTGTAATCATTTTCATCGTCGTAGCTCGTGTTGTCATCATCATCTTAGTTGTTGTTGTTGTTATTGTTGTACACACCCTCGTTGTCATCATCGTCCACGCCCTCGTTGTAATCGTCGTAAACTCCCTCGTTGTCATCCTCGTCCACAACCTCATTGTCATCCTCATCCTCGTCCTCATTATCGCCCTCGACATATTCCTTGAGTCCTTCTCTGATCTTTTTTTGCATATTTTTACCAGGAAAGCCTTTTTTCTTGTATTGATTTGAAGGCTCAGCTGGGTAGGGAGAAAGATGCTCTGTTGAGTAGGGAGAATGATGCTCAGTTGAGTAGGGAGGATGATGCTCTGTTGAGTAGGGAGAATGATGCTCAGTTGAGTAGGGAGAATGATGTTCAGTTGAGTAGGGAGAATGATGCTCAGTTGAGTAGGGAGAATGATGCTCTGTTGAGTAGGGAGAATGATGCTCAGTTGAGTAGGGAGAACGATGCTCAGTTGAATAGGGAGAACGATGCTCAGTTGAGAAGGGAGAACGATGCTCAGCTGGGTGGGGAGAACGATGCTGAGCTGAGTGAGGATTCTGATGCTTAGACATGTGGAGAGACGGACGGAAAGCAATCAAGGGGAATAATGTTGATAAAGTTGCCAGTGAAGTTAGCTGTAATGTACACACACACACACACACACACACACACACACACACACACACACACACACACACACACACACACACACACACACACACACACACACACAATAGAATTAGTATGTTTTGTCCATTGCTTAATTTGCAAATCCTGAGGTCCCGGAACAATGGGAGGTGATGGATCTGGCAAGTGAGTGGGGTAAGGAAATGTATCGCAACATATGCACATGTTCGGGTTGCACATCATCACAGTCGGGTTTGCATCCAAATATTTTGATGTGCACATAGGAAATTCTGAATGGAAACGCTTGACATGGAAATAAACTCCCATAATTAACATAGACATTGAAGTCGCGTTGCTAAAATTGCGTGTGCTCTCACTTGTTAACAGTTTCGCTCTGTGAAATACTGAGGTGTGGTCAAGGCCAGCTACAGTACTTAAGCAGTGTAAACACACTTTCCTTAAGAGAAGCAGTTGAGCGAACAAAAGTGGAAAACATACTTTAAGAGTATTAGTGACTTTTCTCAGTTGATTCTAGCGCAGTTGTCGTTACTAGAAATCATTGTTTGTTTCTGTGTTTACTGTGCTCTAATCGCGTTGCTGAAATCGTGTTTGCTCTTGCTGTTTGCATGGTTTGTCAGTTTGCGCTCTGTGTAATACTAAGGTCTGGCCAGCTGAATTAACTAACGACGTATTAGGCCGGTATATGATCGATTAGTATACATAGTATACATGGTATACTTTAGCCCTTGTGTAAAGTCCTCATCGTGTGAAAACAGATGAGTGTAAAGAACCAATCCACCGAGCAAGGACACCAACAAGGCACTTGACTAATGTTTATTCTTTTCTTCCTCTTTTATACAGATTGTTCTCATCTTTGTCTGTGTGACCCATTTTCACTATGTGCTTCCAAATCCCTACTATTACTAACTTTTGTAAATCGCGTGTCACACATTGGAGGCCGTGCAATCCTAACAACCTGTGTACTTTTCCTGTCTTCTGGTACATTACTTTCTTTTCCTATTGGTCTCTGGAATTTCCAGTCTCCTGTAAACAAAGCTGATTTCATTAGATCTATTTCTAGTCATTCAGGTCTCAACCTCATGGCCCTGAAGACCTGGATCAGACCAGAGGACACTACCACACCTACAGCCCTCTCCACTAACTTCACTTTCTCACAAAACCCCTCGTCTAACTGGAGGGGACGGGGGTACTGGTCTGGTCATCTCCAATGAATGGAAATTTAATCCTTTACCATCTCTGTTTTAGTTATGAGTTGTAAACTTTATTTTTGCTAACAAATACTTTCTGATTCGCTTTTGTTCTTGTTGCCTCCCTCATTTGTTGCGGCTCAGAGCCGGCCATGACAATAGGGACAACCCTTTTAGACCGACCATTTTTCCAGTCGTTAAACTAGCAAAAGTGGATTGACTTGCACTTGTGCCGTGCTCTTAAGACCATGAGCTTATATCCATATGTTCAAAAGAACAAAAAGATGGCTTCCCGTGTAATTATACGCTGTAAAAAAATGTTTGTTGACTTAACTCATTATTTTGTGTTATCTTTTTGCATGGGTTTTTTTGTTGTTGTTGAGTTTAACTAACTTATTTTGAAAAGTGTACCTGACAAATTTGGAAATGTTTACCTGACAAATTATAAAGTACAATGAACTGATTTAATTTAGTTAAGTAAACTTTGAATCTAAGTTCGGCCGACTAAAGTTAAGTTTTCTAAACTACATCCAATAAGTTCAGCCAACTAAAGTGGTGTTTTGAAAATCAAATTTTTAAGCCACCATTATGGTGATCAGTGTTTCCTTTAGTTGGGCTAGTGACCCTTAAACTGTTAACATTAGATTTTGTTTGGCAGTTGTATCTGAGTTATAATTGCCAGATGATCAAAGAGAAAAGGTGATTCCGTTGGTGTTAGTTATGTTTTAACATACTCATTACTTGAGAGTTTTTTAGTGATTCTATAGCAAACGATATTCACGCTTTTTAATATAGTCCAAAATATTTCTTGAAAGTTTTTCTGATCAAAACACTTTGAAAAATGATTTTGTTTAGACACACTGACATCAATAATCAGCCAGTGAATCACAACAATGGTGACAATTATAAAGCATGTTGCAGTGCATTCTGGGTGCCATCAATCAAAATGTATTCATGACTTTTTTTTTTTTTATCAGAACAACTTTTAAGAAATCCTTTGGATTATTTAGACATTTCTAGGTCTTGTACTGTATAATCCTTGTGATGTTGTAATCACCATTATACATTTAAAGTCAGAGATTAGGCTATAAAGGAGCTTTGTGATGCAAATCAAGTGATGATTATGTCAAAACGTAACCAACACCGTCAGTTCACCTTTTCTCTTTGATTATCTGGCAGTTATAACTCAAACAGTTTAAGGGTCACATGACCAACTAAAGCAAACATTAATCACCATAATGGTGGCTTAAAAAATTAGTTTTTATCCTTTGGTGATTCTTCTTGTTAACATCAGGTGTCTTCAATAATGGTCAATCATCACTCAATGAATCACTTAATTAGCTCTTTAACTTTAACACTCCCAACTTTAACCAGCCATATACTCCCAGGAGAGTTCATTTAACACTGGAGTTTTTGCTGTGAATAATTCTGAAAAAAATGCTTTTACTATTGTTTATTTGCACTTATGAATTTAATGTATGATTTATTATTATATTATTTGTTAACACAAGACTATAAAACGCTTATTACGAACTAAAAACTCGCAACAATCACTTTCACAATATAAAATGTCACACTTACTCTGTATCAGTCTATTTCTTCTGAAGACACGTGTAAGGAATATTTTTTTGTGTAATTCAAAAAGAAGTTTAGGTTTTAAGACCATATTGTCTACCAGACAGCAAGATAGATGGATGAATTAAGTTTAGTTTACTATCAAAGTTTTAGAGTATAATTGAAGTAAAACCTGCAGAAAATGTAGTGCAGTTGTTTCAACTTAAATTTATAAGTTAAAATAACAAGTATACTTGTTAACTCAACAGAAAATCTAGTGCAGTTGTTTAAACATACATTTTTGAGTTAAAATAACAATTTTACTTGTTCATTCAACTTTCGGTCTATAGTGAGGACAAGAAAACTTAAAATTAATTGTTGTCTGGACAATCTAGTTATCTCTACTCAAAAAAATAAGTTGAAATAACTAAATTGCTAAAATATTTTTTACAGAGTAGCAGTGACTTTTTTAATTAGATATTAACAATTTAAAACACGCAAACAAAACATATAACATTGCTGAATAGGGCTCTAGTTTGGACAAAAAAATCACAATTCGGTGTCCAAATGATTTTTGGACTGCACAGTTAATATTCATTATATTTGTAGAAACACTAGACAGTTAGATATTCATAGTTAGCTACAGTAAAATGTAGAATACATAATGTTAACTTACCTCCTTTTTTCTCAATCTGAATCCTGTAAAGTTTATATTTGCAGGCTGTCTTATATACAAGCAGGATACTTTACTTTTGAAAAGACACTCCCTCAAACATCCAAAACTCTTAAAAAAAACTAAAAGACATGCCTATAAGAATTCAACTGGCATATTAACGTGACTAGTTCTCTAGAAGATGATCTGACCTTCAGCACTGTGTATTAGTTCAGCTATTTTAACTCTGTTATAGAGTTTTGAAATTATTTTTGGAAATGTTATAGTCACCTGACCGAACTAAGCCTGATCAAATCAATACCATTTACAAAAATCGGGTTCTCAAACTCATTCACCACATGCACATGTTTTTGATAGAGTTTGCTTTTAAATAAGTGACATTTCATAAAATGTACTGTATTTTGTAATATCGTCTTTAGTTACAATAGTTATTGATGGACTGTAAAACAAATTTATTGTTGATTTACAGTATATTCCTGCTAGTAGCTGCACTGTTTTTAATGGAATTCTTACAGTACTAGTTTGACTATTTAATGCAATGAAATGAAATGGAACTTTATACTGTAACTTAAAGGTTTAATTCACTACAAAATGAAAAAGTCATAATTTACACAAACTCACGTTGTTCCAAAACCATAAGAAATTAATTCATCTTCGAAACACAAATTAAGATATATTTATTGAAATCAAAGAAGTATCTATTCTCTGATTGAAAGTCTGTACACCCACAATTTTCAAGCTTCAAACTATTCATAAAATTAAAACGGTGTAGTGTAAGTGCCCCCTAAGTTAATAACTAATGATCATTGCAACAGAAGTTAATAAATCAAAAACTTACTTTAGCTGTACACAATAACTTTATTCAAGCGTTGCTGTAAAGCCAAAACAATCTCTGTTACTTTAATCCCCTATTATATAAAAGTGCTATATAAATGAAGGTGACATGATTTGACTACATCCATATGATCTAATTTGTCGATAAAGACTTATCTTTTGTTTTCAAGCATACAAGTAAATAAGTGATATTTCCTGAAATGTACTGTGATTTGGAATGTCTTCTTTAGTTGCACCTGGGGCTGTTAACTTTTCAACTGCTATGAAGAACACCTCTCAGGTATTTCAGATTGACAGACATGTCCTAGAGCTCTCACAGGATTGAAGGGTTTTGGGCGTCTGCACTGTCAGTTTATGTTTTAATGAAGGGTTTTGCTGTACTGTTGGTTTAAATTTTTTAAATGTTTCTTCGCTCTGCTTCTCAGCCAGTTACATACCAATCATATAAATAGCCTTTAAACTGCGGCGTATGTAAAAGTAATCTGTAACAATTTACAATGAGGTTCATTTATTAAACATTAGTTAATGTATTAACTAACATGAACTTACCATGAGTAATGTTTTTATTTTTTTTATTTTTTTTATCTTTGTTAACGTTAGTTAATAAAAATTCAGCTGTTCATTGTTTGTCCATGTTAGTTCACAGTGCATTAATGTTAACAAGATTTTGTTAGTACATTTTGAAATTAATATTAACAAAGATTAACAAATGTTATATAAGTGCAGTTCATTATTAGTTCATGTTAAGTAATGAACCATATTGTAAAGTGCATATGGGTGGAAAGTTTCGAAAGGGGTCACCAAACCTCATTCTGCCTATGAGGAAACAATTAAGCAAAATTATGTTTGCATGGTGCTTTGATTCAGAAGAGGTACCACCAGTAGAAATACACTCCAGTAAACGCTGCTATGTACACTGTAATAAGAAAATGTATTGTAGATTTACAGTATATTCATAGCTAGTAGTTGCATTTCTTTTTAAAATATAATTATTACAGTTCTGTCATGAAACTGCACATGGAACATGGACAGAGGTGATCCAAACGCGGGCTTTATTAAGAGGAGAATCCAGAGACAGGTACAAGGAAACAGGCAGGGGTCAAAACCAGGTAAGCAGTCCAAACAAACATCAAATCCGTGCAGGGATAAGGCAAACGGGAAACCGGGAACAGGCAGATAATCAAGGAACCAAAACACTAGAATACAAGGAAACTGGAACAAGGCTAGGTAATGCAGTCAGACACATACAAACACTTACAATACTGAGCCCTGAACAAAGGGAAAACTCAGGCTTAAATCAGGGACGCTCAATCTAAAACAGGTGCAACAAATAAACCATAATCAGTCCAGGGTGAAACATAATGGAAACAATAAACTAGGAAGGAGTGCCCTCCAGAGGCTCAAGCGGGCACTCCAGCCACAGATCGTCACATAACCCCCCCTCTAAGGAGCGGCTTCCAGACGCTCCTAAGAGCTCCGGAGGGAGGTCGACAGGGGATGGGATGGAGGGCCAGGCCCGTGGAGAGGCAGGGGGCCAGGCCCATGGAGAGACCTGGGGCCTGGAGACCAGAGCAGGGCAAGAGACCACGGGGAGGCACGCTCCGCAAGTAGCCAGGGCGGAGCATGCTTGGCAGGAAGACAGGCTGGAGCATAAGTGACAGGAGAACAGGACAGCGTACACATAACACAGGACCAGGGCAGAGTACACTTAACAGGGGACCAAGACGTGGGGAGCACAGGGCTGGACAGGACCAGTGACATGGTAAGCTCAGGCGAAGGTGGTTGTGCAAAGGTCCATGTAGGCACCACCTCCATGACCCTCTCAGGTGTAGGTGGTAGTGCAAGGGTCCACGTAGATGCCACCTCCATGGCCCTCTTAGGGTACCTATTGCCCCCCCCAAAAAAGTTCATGGGGAAATTGAAAGCTAAAGCCTCCGGGCTGGAAACCGCTACTGGAAAAGGCTCCCGAAGCTTGAGAGGCGCAGGTAAGGCGAGGCGCAGAGGCGGGGCCGGCAGGGCGAGGCGCAGAGGCGGGGCCGGCAGGGCGAGGAGTCTGGGAACACCCACCGGAGCCTGGCGAACCAAACGAGTCCTCCTCCTCCTGCGACGGCGAGTCACTGGGCTTGATACACTGACTTGACTGGATTCACTCATTTGGCTCGACTCATTTGATTCACTCGACTTGGTACTAGATTCACTTGACACGGCAGTAGATTCACTTGACACGGCACTAGATTCACTTGACTCGGGACTTGACTCGGCGGCACTTGACTCACTTGACTCGGCGGCACTTGACTCACTTGACTCGGCGGCACTTGACTCACTTGACTCGGCGGCACTTGACTCGGCGGCACTTGACTCGGCGGCACTTGACTCGGCGGCACTTGACTCACTTGACTCGGCGGCACTTGACTCACTTGACTCGGCGGCACTTGACTCACTTGACTCGGCGGCACTTGACTCACTTGAGGCGGCACTTGACTCACTTGAATCGGCACTTGACTCACTTGAATCGGCACTTGACTCACTTGACTCACTTGATTCAGCTGGCACGCTCTCAGACTCAGTAGAAAACCCTTGAGGCAGGAATATAACGGAGCTTACGTGAAGTGTTAGAACGTCGGGATTCACATGTTGCGTGGATACGGTGGACCCTTTACGAAGCGCTGGCTCAACTGGGCTTTCATGTAGCGCAAACTCGGCGGAGCACGTGTGATGCGCTGGTTCACCGGGAGACAATTGATGCGTGGATTCAGTGGGTACCTTGTAAAGTGGCGAATCGTCGGGTCCTTTGTGAAGCAAAAGTTTCAAAAAATCCACAGTAAAAGCCGAACCGCTCATGGAAAGGGCCAGGTCAATATGTGACCGATCACGGAAAGTAGGGACACAAGTCGGTTTTGGGGCATTTTGAGTTATTCACAGATTCTGAAAGTGTAGTCTCAAAGCTTTCCAACGATGTTTAACACATGGAAATCTGATAATATTTGGAGATGTTGTGGCCATTTGAAGGTAGGCACACAAAAAAGCTAAAAGGGGAGAAAACAGCCCCAAAAGATTGTGCAGTTCTCACCTCTCTCTGCTGCTGGGAGTGACAATAGGGCTCATTTACATCTCATTTAGATAAGCCATACCCCCTGTAAAGCTCCCCCCTGTAAAGCTGTAAAGCACAGGGGGGAGCAAAAAGGTCAGGAAAATGTGCCATCAAAGAAAAAAAAAAGTTTGCAAACAGGTAATAAATAAATGTCTCTTAGCATCTACCGATAAAACTGTATAGGCAACTCTTATGTACACTGAATAAAAAATAAGATAAACTCTAGAGAATGTTAAAATCAGAAACAGGATGTGCTATGTGATTTTATATATATATATATATATATATATGCTGGGCAGTAGCTAATATTAAGAAATATGTTGTGCTTTTACTTTTAAAAATGTTGGTAACGTTACAGTTAATGCTTACAAACATTGAAGATTTTGAATACAGAAGTTACATTTGTAATGGTGTATTTTCATTTAGATGTGGTATTATTATTTGTGCAGTAGCTAAGATTAATTACTGCATAAATTAATTAAGATTATTAAGTAATAAATTCATTTTAAGACAGCATGGAATAGATTGTAGAATATGCTGTTAGCTATAATTTGGATGGTATAGTACCATGAGCCACAATTAAAGTCTTGTGACACTCATGGCAGGCGTTATTGTTGTTGTTGTCGAGTTTCTGCGCGCCGATTGCTTTGGGCCGGGCCTAGTCAAAATCCAGGGCTGTTTTTTAGTCCCCGTCCGTCCCTACATACAGTATAGGAGTATGCATCAGAATAGATTTTATTGCCATTGTCAATGAAAGGTTTTACAGACTAGGAATTTTCTTCGGTGTACTCATGCAACATGAAACACAAACTTTTGCTAATGATAAAAAATAAGCAATAAACTGGTTGATTGATATATTCTTTTTTTATTTTCCATAAGCAAATCAATCAAACATTGTTTAGAGTGCTTTCATACAAGAATGTAAAACTAAATTCAGGTGGTTGGTTGATAAAGTGACATTGCAGGTGTTGTAAACAAGAAAAAAGGTCTTTGTGACACAGTCCAAAGAAATTACATTCGCATCCTCTTCTGTGGACTCTTCTGTGTTGTGACCCTTGGCGCTGGGCATGTGATGTCTCTTGCCTCGTCAGCACAGAATGGCCTGATTTTTTCATATAGATAGTTCTGCCTGTCAATTTTCAGTCCAGGTGGGGCCAGGACAGGAAGACCGTCGACAGGGGGCAGATCTGCTCCGTCGCGCAGTAGCTGATATTCGACAGGTTGTGCATCACGGTGACTTTTTGCAAGCACCACACCTGGTCTCTTGGCTTCAAAGCTGTGACAGAAAAAGCACATAAGACATTTTAAACATGCCAAAGTATTTTCTTATAAAAAAACTGTCATGTGTATGTTGTTGCTATGTTATATTGTATGTACACAATGTGAAAGTTTCAATTACCTGAAGTGCTGATAACTCTTGATCTGTGGGAGTCTACGGAAGTGGCGAGTCAGATGCTGCTGCCAGTCGAAGGTCTGGACTAAAACTTTGCCCTCTGCCGTTCCAACAAGCTGTGGGATATTGAGGCGACTCACAGGAGAGCTGTTTTCCACAACCTGATGACAAAAAAGAGAAGAGAGGAAGAAAAAAAAAATCTTCAGTTAAATGTTTCATTGAAGCAGAACAGAAAACAGCACTGAAGTCATTAAAGCAAAGTAAAGTTAAAGTACCTCAGCGATGTCTGCCAAAGTGTTGACTCTTGTCTTCATGTAGGCTTGCTTGATGAGTCCAAAGCCACAGTCAGGGGAAAACTTGGTGTGGCCAGCAATAAGGAAGTGGATTTCAATTTTATCGTGAAGCTTGTGTCCAACCCGCCAGGCAAGGTACCAGAGCATGAAGTTGTTCTTGTTCTGCCCACTGCAGTTGTCACAATGAAGATCCACCTCTGTTTCTCCAACTCCAAAGTTGCAGAAGAAATGATGCATGTAGCTGATGACTTCATTGCTTCCCTTAGTAGATGACATGCCTTCATCAATCAGGTAATTCACCTGTTTCTGCAGCCCTTCACATGAAACACCAAATAGGCCACATTTCCGTGGGGTCAGGAAGTACATTGGTCCTGGCTGGAGAGGGTTTGAGGGAAAGTGTAACTGTAGGAGACAGAGGGAGAGAGGGAACTTGGATTAGATTAAATTAAATTTGCATCTATTCATAATTGTCTAATAAAGATAAACCTTACTATATTGATGCTATTCTGCATTTGCACTATTTATTCTCATGCACCAAATCGCCCTTTAAGGGACATTAATGAAGTAAAGTGAAGTAAATGTGTGTGAAATATTACCTGCTGAGCAAAATCAAAACTGTAATGCATCCTAATCTTCTTGCTTGCTGGTAGGGATGGTCCAAAAGACAGGTTAGAGCCAGAGCAAATCTTTCTGCAGGCAGCAGTCATGTCGTTGTACACAGCCCTCTCTTTCTGCACAAGGGAAAGATGATCTTGTTGCTTCTTTACTGCTTCAGACTTTCTATCATCTGGGAGGTTTGCACTTCGTATCAGCTGCTCGTTATTGCTTTGGCACTGCCAGCAGAGATCTGTGCGTGGCCGGCAACTTTTGATGTGTGGGAGAAGTCGGTTCCACAGTGCTTTGAAGCTGGTTTTACAAACTGCACGCTCACCTGAAAAACAGATATTGCTTATGGTTAATTGTATTGTAATTGCTAATAGTGCTCCGCATTATTTCACTTTATAAGCACTCAATTTTAAATCAATGTTTACACATACCAAGCTCCTTAGCAGACTTCACGTAGAGACGCCACACTGAGGCCTTGGACACATGAGTTGGCAGCAACTTCACATGCCAATCCTTATGCCCAGGCTGTCGGCCATGCAGCATGATGGCATTGTCTTCTGCATAGTTTTTTATGAAGTCCACAACTCTGTTGATATCCTCAGGGCTGATGAACCTGGCTGGTGGACGTGGCAGTGAGTGCTTCTTCCTCAAACGTGGTCTTGCCCCATTCTCCTCATAGTGTTTGACTATATCAGCCAGGGTGTCTCTGCCAATGCTGAAAAAAGGGGGGAAAAAAGAAAAAACGTTTAACATCATGGTCTTGCTAACAGGCATCTTGTCACCTATATCAAAATGTATTGTACAAATTATAGGTACTTTTACTTTACTGAAGTAAATTTTATGATGAATACTTTTTACTTTTACTTACTTTAGAGCTTGTATCTGTACTTCCTGGTTTAGTTTTGTTTTAGTCCTGGTTTAGACCTCACAGTTAGTGGTTAGACCTGGTTCGAGTCAAAGGATTAAAAAAATCCTGTACATTAAACTCTTCATAAATACTTTTACTTTTGACTTGTAATGCACATTTTACGGCTACGTATACTTTATACTTTTACTTAAGTAGGAATTTAATCTGATACATTTACGATTACGTTAGTAAATCCTTGGTAAGAATATTAAGTAGTACTTCCTCCACCACTGGCTAAAATTATTAGCATCACAATCAATTCAAGAATGCTAACAGGCAGGTTTACCTGGGATAAGTTAAGTCATTAACACCAGTCAATTCAAGCAATTGAAGCATTATTCAAATTAATAGCAGAAGCTCACATTACCATCTTAAAGCTCATTATAGTAATGGGGGTTTTGGCAAGTGATATGGTGCTAACGATTAGCAGCTAACGTTACAACTAAAACGACAGTCCTGAGCTAGCTAAAAACAATAGGTAGGTATTGGAAGGTCTAAACATGGACTAAACATGAGCTGAACTTAGAATGAACTTAAAACGACAAACTTTGATGTTTATGGAAACTCACCCCATAAGAAACAGAAAAGTATTCTTGCAGATCTCGTTGCCTCCAATGAAATAAGTCGTTCGGGCACACTTTCTCTTTGTCGGGGTCTTCTTTGTGGATGTAACCATCTCCGAAGTTTGCACTGTGCGTCTGTTTGCCTCTGAATGTCCAATAATTCGCATGTCCTGCCACTCTTTTTCCGCAGCTAAAGAATCCAGCCGTATGTTGTACATAATGTCTGGAGAAAGCTTCTGGCTACAAGACTGTCTCCCATGCAGAGAGTTCTCTTTTCTCCTCGTGTAACATTTACAGTCAAAGTTACGGATTTTCCCCATTTCTCTATCTATATCCCCATCAAATGTTACTATCGATATAGCCTCTGATATCTTACGGTCCAACTCGTCTGACGCCAGTCCGATACATTCTTCCTCGTCTTCATCTTCGCTCAGTTGTAGATTAGGGATATTATTCAGTCTTATCATGCCACTTTCATCTTCGCTCAGATCGTCTTCAGAATCAGTGAACGCTTGTTCATAAGCATCCGGCTTGTCGAAGAAGTACTTCAAAACATTTTCATTGTAACGGCCACGGTTCAGCTCGTCTGCGACATTCTTTGCGGCGTCCATCTTCATTGAATTTTGATATCAGATAGAGCCGGCTAGAGCGCTTCATAATTAAGTAGCCACGCTGTTGGGGGGCGGGGGCAAAAGCGCCGGCGGCTATTCAGTATGGAAATACACACAGACAATGACACGCCCCTACTGCATGCTAGAATCTCCGAAAAACAAGCCGATTTCAACCTCAAAATGTACGCTTTTGAATATACCAATACTGTTATCTCAAACATGGAGAGGCTTCTTCATGATCTCAACTAACAGATTCTGCAAAAAAGCGGAAATCACCAATTTTGGAAAAAAACGCTTGTTTCTCATTTTGCTCGCAAGTTGTGCTGCCGACTTGTGTCACTGCTTTCCGTGACGGGTCACATATAATTATTTTATTTAATATTTTTTTACTACTGTTATATTGTGTTAACTTTGATTATTATTAACTTTTTATTATTATTTATTTATGTATTTATTTATTTATTTATTTATAGACTGTCTAGCAGTTCACAGATGGCGTTTAAAAATTGCAATCCACATGTTCATATATGACGACGTCTTTAAATGAATTATCTGAAAAACTGAGTGTGGTAAAGCCACAGAATTTTTTAAAAATATATTTATGTTTTGATGTTTACAAGATTGGAAGTTTGAAGTAGTTGAATAAAAATGTCATTCACTTTTTCATGCATCACCTCATGTCATCATAACAGAGGCCTGGCTTCAAGGAAAGAACAGTTTCATACAGAAGACAAAAAGCTTAATAAATAATCGCATATCGAATCGCAATTGTCACAGTGTCTGGTTTGTGTTTCCCCGGGTGTCCACTAGAGGTCTCTTCCCCATACTGTCACCATTCACTTTGGAACTGCATTCCCCACAATCCTTGTCTGTACCAATCACTGTTCATTGCACTCAGCTGTTCCCCGTCATCATTGTACCCAGCTGTTCCCTGTTATTTATTGTTAGTTCTTTATTTTATAACCTGTCTGTGTCAGTGTTTGTCATGGAGTCCTTGTTTGATGTCTGCGCACTTCCATGTTTCCATGCCTGTATTGTTTCGTGTTTTCTGGACTGCCTTTGTTGGATTTTGACCTTTTGCATGACTGTTTGTGTGCGTTCCGTGACAGCAATATTGGTGAAAAAAAATGGCAATTAGATTATTTTCAAAAATCGTTCAGCCCTAATGTGAAAACAAAGGCCAATCAGAGGCGTTTAAGATTCCTCTCAACAGCGCTCAAAGAATCACATTTTTTAAATTTCAATACCGACTTGGTACCAAAGTCGGTACTTTTTGACAACTCTGGTCTGCACTGTAAGCGAGCTGCATAGTTGGCAGAATTGTCAATTAAACAATCAGGGCAGTGTCGCACCTGACCCGAACCTAAAAGGCATGTACCCTTAGAACATGGTGCTGATGAAGCATGCCGAGTTGCTTTTTGATCAAAGTATTGCCGAGATACAGCCTTTGAACCAATTTTGGGGTCAACATCATTAAGTTTGTGATATCATAACTTTTAAACAAAGTTCTATTGAGTCATTTCTGGAAGGCTTGGTCCAAGAGCCATTTTTCATAAGAATTTGACAAATTTTGTAGAAAGAGCAGTGAAGAAAAACAGAAAAGTATACTTTTTAAAATGGCAATTACTTTAATGGACAGTCTCTTAATGTAAGATGTTGAATGTGATCATCATGGTGAGCGGAATTGTGTGTACTAAGTTTAGTTTTTCTAGAACAAAGGGTTAAAAAGTTTTAACAATTTTAAAAAAATCTAATTTTAAACTGGTGGTGGTGCTATAGATTTGGTCCGAGAGACCCCAAAGTTGGTCAGATCAATATTCATTCCTATCACTACAAGCGTGGCAATTTTCAATTTTCCTACGTTCCGTTCATAGGGCTGCAAGATACAACAGGGGCTACAGCTCCTAACAAGAACTAACAAACTAACAAGAACTACAACTGACTTCCAGCCACTGCCTTGCATGAAATCAACTGAAGATAAAGACATTCAACCTCTCAGGATCTCAGCAGAGGTGGATTAAACAACTCCAAAATAGGTTTGCTGTGATAGTCCGTGTTACCCATGTTCAGCTGCAACATCACTTGCCCAGCGCGGCACCGACCTCCACCGTCCTTTTAATTTCTTTATAGTAATAATAATCATTTAGTTTAGTAAGAGAACAGACACTACAATTAAAAACTGTACGTGTCTGCTGAATTAAGCGTGAGCCGCACGAGAGTCGCAGCACTGAACATCAGCAGTCGTCAGATTTCATTCATCACGAGAGTGAGAAGCTTACTGACATGATGGCAGAAGATTTGGTTTCAAAGCGAAATGTAAAAGTGCATATTTGGCAGTAATATGTTAGATTTAAACCTAATGTTAATGGGGAACCTGCAAATAATTAGTTGTGTAGCCTATTTCTTCTTGTGTTTTTCCATTAAGAATAATAATAAACCCACCATTCAAGCAAATTATGCCCCGAATTGGCGTAAATTCAAAAGAAAAAGTAAACTCCACACAGCCGCACAGTCATTCTTAACGGTGCATAATCCACTTTGTCCTAAACATGAGCCATACTTTATATTAAGGGCTTCAAAATAACTGGTAAGATTAGAGATGCACCGATCGACCAGCCAGGGACCGAAATCAACTGATTTCCACATGATCGGCCCAGACCAGTGACCGCCCGCTCAGTCTCATGTCTTTCCGATTCCGAGCCGGTCCGTTTTATTGCCAGCGGCACAAGTAATAACATCAGTTGTGTGTTCACACTTTCTTGTCTACGACCGCAAAGTGACACACACCCCTCTCACTCACCAGTCTCATTTGCTCCAAGCACAAAAAGTGCTTGTATTGTGCATACTTTTACTAATTCCCAGGTTTTACACTCACACCAAAAGCTCCAAACCACTGATCTATATAAGTCACGACACACAAAATGATGTCAAAATTTATTTGCCGAGTATTCAGTTAAACAGTCAGTTTTGGGTGACTAAGATGACGAACGGGAACATGGTTTGTGTTACATTAATAACACATTATTAGCTGTTTTTACCTCTATGTGTCCAACGTTATAGAGAGAGATACATAAAACGCATTACCATTCTGATACATCGACTTGTAGATGAACCTGTATTATTCACTCTTCCATTTCTTCTGAACCGGTTTCTGATTCAAACATATAGCCTTTGTGTCTTGTTTTATTGTATTTAAATATTCAGAGCTGTTTTTGTTGTCAGAAAAAAGTTATTACACCTGTTAGGAGGACAATAGTTTTTTTTTTCAAACCTAATTCAATACGTGTTAATACAGTGTAGCTATCCCATGATCAAAGCTTCAGCAATCGTGATATGAAAATTGTCTGTGAAATTTTTTTCACATGCCTAATAGGGCTGCACAATTAAATCGTACTGAAGCCGCACACAATTTGGCAAAGTTAATTATTTTATTATGTATCATTATTATTATTATTTATTATTATTATTTATCAAATTAATTTATGCGCAGCTTGTCAGTACAGCGGCTGATCGGCAGTAAATGCTGCTCTATCTGAACACCAGAGGTCGCTCTCGTGCAGACATGCCAATTATGCCCCGCCACAGAAGTAGATAACGCCCATCATTCCAGGAAATCCCTATCTCTGTAGCTGAATAAACAGGAGATTGAAATGCTTTGATTAAACATGACCAATAAACACACAACTGCCTTATTCTGTGTCAGAAGCACATCATCTCACAGAAGGATGTGTTGTAAGAATCAAGCCCTAGGCATGCCTATCAAAATGATGTGTTCAAAAGATATGTCAAAAAAGGATAGAAAATAGCTTATTACTTCTAAATAAAGGTGTTTTTTGATGAAAAAAATCTTGATAACATTAAAAGTGCACCTCAGAGTACATCAAATAAAATAAATAAAAACACATGCAGTTCATGAACCCTTTAAGAGAGAGCAATTATAGAAAAATAGATCAATGGAAATGGACCAGAAAACCAGAATCTCAAACATGGTTTTCAAAGACGAACTCCTTTCAACTTGAAAGCATCTTAAAAATGCAATGTGCCTGAGGCAGAACACTAAAACAACAGAAAGACATGACGCAACAGCCCGAGATGACCATCTGACACGTGTGTACATAGGCCAACAATTATACACCCACCTGTGTTTGTTTGATTTATCTGTTGAGTATTCAAGAAGACAAAATGACTAAAATGACCACCATCCATCTTTACATATAAAAATGCATTATTGATAGCAAAGTGAATTAATCAAGAGCCCTTTGATCCATCATTTGAAACGAGGACAAAGGCGTTTCAGTTTTGGTGCAAACTTCAAGTGTGATCAATTTTCTCAACAAAATCCATTATAGCTTAAATACAGTAAAATATATACGAAAAATTAACAATTTAAAATGAATTGTAGTCCTTCCCTAAAACATGCTAAAGTTGTTAAGAAATATCATGAAACGGGTTATCAAGTAATTTCTAAAATTTTTAGACTCCATCAAACCATAGTGTGAGCCATTAGACCTCCAAATGGAGGAGGCTCCTTACATGCGTGTGCGCTGTTTGTTTGAACATACATATTCATCATAGCCTTTCGAAAACTGGGACATATTCACGTAGCCTTTTGAAAACCGGGACATTCAGTGTCCCGGGAGAGTTTATACATTTCCCGGGACAGGTTGTTAAAAAGAAGAACAATCCCGGAAAAACCGGGACGGGTGGCAACCCTACCTGAAACTGACTATTTCAAGAGCAAAGCAGCATCTCATGTGAGACATCTGAAAAGATTCCATGCCTCAATATTTGGTTTAGCTCAGTGTTCACGACTCAATAAGTGGACCTCAGAGAACATTATATTAAAACAAATGTATGTGTGTGTGTGTGTGTGTGTGTGTGTGTGTGTGTGTGTGTGTGTGTGTGTGTGTGTGTGTGTGTGTAATGAATCAATTAAAGTTTTCACTCCTACCTGTAACTCTTTTCTTTTTCTCTCCAGCAATGTATGACAAAAAATGTAGGGCGGGGCTTGATTTCGTCCTCCGGGAATTGATTGGATCGTTGGAAGTTGGGCGTTGCTAACAAAATGGAGGCAGATTTGAATGCCTGTTTACAGTCAGCTGTGGAGGATTTCTCTCCACCGGACTCACCACCGTTACCCTCCCATGAAGCATTTTTAATTGAGGAACCCGACGATGAGAACGAGGACGAGCAGCCAAATTTTCAGTAAGGAATCACCCCATATTTATATGAGCCTCCCGCGAACCAAGATGAGGCGGCTGATAGTCACGAACTCTAGTAATAGATTTTGACCGGAAGAGAAGAGGAGTCGTTTCGGGAGGGAAGGAAAGGGTAACGTATTTGATTAAAGATTATAAGGGTACATGAATTTAAAAAAAATAATGAAGTGCACAGATAAATCACTTATAATAAACACTACAATATTATATATAAAAATATGAATGATAAAATTTGATTTCATGACGACTTTAACATTCGCCATTGTGAATTACACTGTATAGATGGAAACTCCACTGTCTACAATCTACGGGTCAAACACTCACATAAATAACAACAAAACAATAAACACCAAATAAAGAAAAATAACGATTTTATTCCTTCTAAACCGCCATCTCGTCTTCCTCAATTCGTTCTCTTCTTCCTGTGAATCATCTCATTTTTACTGCGCAACTCTTAAAGGAGCGGTTCACACTGTTTTTATTTTCTGATTTATTCTTACGTGTTTAAAGTTACATGTAACTTTTTACATACGTGCGTGCATGAAACAGTCCAAAACTAATGGAATGTTTTAACCATTATAAGTGTTATATTGCTGAATCAGTGTTAGCACATGGCATGTTGACTTATGGTTCTTGGTTTATAAATTCTTAATTAAAATTCTTAAGATTTTGTTTAAATAAGAAATAAAAAATGCAATAAACAAACTATTTTTGCCATAATCACTATGTTGGACAAAAAGTACAACCCAGATTTTATTTCTTGACATTACGATTTATGTACAATGCCAGTTAAGTCCTTTTGTCTAGAGTTTAGAGTATACTTTATTTTCCTTCTACAGGAATATTTTGTCTTGGACTCAAGGCTGCAGTAGAACACAACACACACACACACACACACACACGCACAGGACACCAACATTAAAAGGGAAGAAAATTAATAATTATAATTAAATAATTAAAAATAATTCATAACAATGATGGCATCTTACTACTTAAAATATTAATAGATACAGATATAAATTATTTTTTTGTAACAGTTGCTCTTCCATTAGTTCATCCATTGGAAATAAAACATGCCTTGAATCATTCACTATTGTCTGTGCATTCTTAAGAACCAACGACTAAATTAAATTAAATTAATTGAAGTGACGTGCAAGCTGTGATTTTGATTGGACCGAGAGATTGCCAAACCAAGCTTGCATCCATTAGTTTAACAGACTATCTAAAACTGCTTGATAAATTAATTGCATAATCCTCTGATTTACACCAAAGAGCCTAAGTCTTCTTTCAAAATACAAACGTTGCTGGAATTTTGAACAGAGATAAGTGGACTTTCCAAATAAATGAACAATCAATGACCACAGATACTTATAGGTATCTACCCGCTCAATGATATTATCATGAATGATTACTGGATTGTAAGGGTCAGCTATCATTTATCATTCACAATAAGATGATTTACATTACACCACTGCACAACATTCTCAATCTCGGACTGATACTCTGTGAATTCTCAGATGATACACAACCAATTTTTGTCAACATGTTTTAATGTTTTAATCAAGAATTGAAATAAGCAGTAAAACCAATGATCTGTTAACTGTGGCAACCACTTACATAATGTCTAAACATTTAAAAATAGTTATGTCATGATAATTAAAATACAGTAATAAAACAGAGACTTTTAAAACACAATTAACAGATTCACTCAGAAGTTACTAAATAACAAATAAATTATATAAGATTACAGTTTTTTACAGTTGCTTGGACACATTTCTCAATACTTAAGTCACTTTTTCAAAACTCTTCACACAGTGAGCACAACAGAAGTATATGTGGGCTAAACTGTGGATCATTTATCATTGCTTTGGCACAAAATGCATTCAATGACTACATCTTTCAAATTACATTAATTCTTTTCTCACTTCGACACAACAACCACCAAAACTCTGTGTACTTACAGGCCAATTTGCACATGCTTACATATTGTTTTCAAAACTGTTAAACTTATGTTCAAAACAATAACATAATACAAAACTGAATATGACAGCAATTTGCTACATTTCTACAGTAATATTGTAATGAAATATATTTCAAATCTAAAAATGAAAGGCTATAAAAACAATTGGACAATTGGACCAACCACAGCTGATTCCTATTGTATCTGTATCGGTGAATGGTGTGTACAAATTCTTGTATTTTGTAATTAGTCTGTGCAAAAAACAAAACAAAAAAGACATAAAATATATTGAAGCATTCTGCATCATTTCTGATTCCTTCCACTAAAATATATTGAAGCATACCGCATCATGTCTGATTCATTCCAGTAAAATATATTGCAGTGAATTCTAAACAGTAGAGAGGTGTGCTTGTTTTACAGAAGAAAACATTGTATAATGCTACCTGTTGTTAGTGTTCTTTAGGTCATTGTTTTGTGGGTGACAAAGTGTGTTTGTTGTCTGTCAACCTTTGCTAGTGTGATGGAAGAATATGTTGATTTGAGACATGTATGAAGTGATATGGTAGTTTTAGTGCATTTCGAAAGTGAAATGAACTGCTGTGCCGAGCTGAACGTTGGTTTGGAGAAGTGTGTGAAGAGTTTTGAAAAAGTGACCTAAGTATTGAGAAATGTGTCCTAGCGACTGTACAAAACTGTAAATAGTGAAGTATATGATGACAGTGAATTTAAGTAAACACAAACATTCACATCTTTTCACTAATAATTTTTGCAGATGAAGTTGAGTTTGTGAGTCTCAGGACGGCTGATCCAGCGCTGATCTCCTCCAGACTGAACTGCTCCTTTTCTCTTCTCAAGGCTGCAGTTTTCCGGTGTCGTCCCGTTCCCTGGAGCCCAGTTCTGATAGCACACGATCTCTCCGCTCAACCAGAGCCACATGTTCATGCTGCAGTAGTTGTGTAAACCCAACCACACCGCCTCAGTAGACGCACGTTTAACCACATTCATCACCTTATTCTGCATCTCGACTGAATCAACCGAGACCAGATCCGTATAATTCTGTCTGCAGTGTCTCATAGCTTCAGTCCACGTCAGATTCTCAGAGATCAGAATCAGTTTATCTGGACACAAAACAAACCACAAGCAAAAACTAGAGAGAGACTGATCAAAAACAACATGTAGAACAAACACTGTGAGGAATTTGTCATGTCAGACATGTAGCGTGAACTTTAAGATATCTGGAGGTGATGGATGGATTGTGTGTGTTTTGTGAGGATCTGCTCACCTTCATGACACACACAAGGATATTGGTTAATGCAAGAGAAGTCTGCCCATTGACCCAGAGCGATCTGATTAGATATTGAACAGTTTTCACAACCTTTGCCATTATTAGGTTCACCAGTATTCCAGTATCTGAATGAGGAGTTACTCTGATCTGACCACTGCCATAAGTCTCTGAACAGACCAATCCAGACATCATTAGATATGTGACTATCATTGATGAACTTCTGAATCTGTTGATTCTCATTCTGGTTCCTCACACTGACCAGATCAATGTCATTCTGTCTGCAGAAACTCTGAGCGTCTCTCCAGTTCTTCTTCTGATCGACAAAGACGAGTCCTGAGTTCACTTTAAGAAAAACAAATGGAAACTGATTTATATAATATAATATGTAATATACACTGAACAAAATGATATACGCAACACTTGTGTTTTAGCCCCAATTTTTCATGAGCTGAACTCAAAGATCTAAGACTTTTTCTATGCACACAAAAGGCCTATTTCTCTCAAATATTGTTCACAAATCTGTCTAAATCTGTGTTAGTGAGCGCTACTCCTTTGCCGAGATATTCCATCCACCTCACAGCTGTGGCATGTCAAGATGCTGATTAGACAGCATGATTATTATTATTATTATTAGACAGCAAAATGGTGCACACTTTAAGTTATTGTTAAGGCCATTTCACACGGGATGCCGCAAAGAGAGGGAGTGTTTAATTCATTTTCACAGAACACGTGTTTGGCTTTCAATACAGTTTACTCACACTGCATCAGTTTCTGATGCTTATGGGGAGAACTCTGTTTTCTTAAGAATATTAAAGCTTGATTGGTTAATGTTTGTGCACCTGCAGATGGCTTTTCAGCCCGCCCAAACAGGAAGGGCCGACTAACTATTTAAGTAGCGCTAAAAGACATTTTCTTCAGAATATCCTCGCTGACTCCAAAGACGACAAGACAGAAGCCTCTCTACTCGCCGTCAAAGCTAGACACCTGCAGCTCCAGCTTTTTCAGCGCTTCTCCCCTGCGGCTATCCGGGAAAGCAAAACAGCAAATTTCATTCTAAAAGAGCAGTGAAATTTGTTACAAAATGTCGCACCATGGGTATGGCTCGTGCAGGGCTCCCTTGCTCCCCTCGGATGAGCACACTGAGTGTGTCGCCTGCATGGGACGGGCCCTGTACTCTCAGAGACCAGCTGCTGCACTTACTGATCGCTTTCTTAAAGATCGCTCTCCTCTCGAGCCGAGACGGTACAAACAGCAGAGCTGCGTTTTCATTTGCTGGCTTCGAGGAGGATTTTGATGACACTGGATGCTTCTGCACTAGAGGACTGAGCAAACTCCGGCGATGACTCCACCCACCCGCCACCTGAGGAGACAGGTTATGATATTATGCCAGACTTTATTATGATAATATTTATTAGTTTCTAATTGGAAACAAAATGGGATAATCAATTGATATTGGAGTCAGATTAAACACGGAGCTAAAGCAAAATTTAAACTAAATTCTAGTAAATTAAGTTAACTTCACTGTCATGTATTTGGCCCTTCACAACTTCTGCCTCATCTTTGGGACTGACGACTCGATATCTGTCCCAAAAACAATTCTTGCTAACACTACTGAACTCTGTACATTAAAGGAGCAGTTTACCCAAAAATACTAATTTTGTCATTTATCATGTTCCTCAAATCCCGTATGACTTCCCTAGATTTATATCCCTTAAAATAAATAAATACTAAAATGTATTTTAAATACATTTATTTTGTATTTGCCTAGTTAAAATTAATACATTGTTAACTAACTGTGTGAATTGTATATGTACATTTCGGAAATACATAACTTAGACAAAGTCACCTCTGATAACAGATCATTGGACATTGTAATGTGGATTCATACATTTTATGTAAAGCTGCTTTGAAACAATATGCATTGTGAAAAGCGCTATAAATTTATATACTTTATATACTTTTTTACAATTTAATACTAGTCTACTAAATTTGTAAAAACTATTCTATTTTTTTTTATCTTTAATTGTGCAGAAGTAGAGCTGAGGTCCAACTAAAGATATACTTGAGTATATTTGATTGTGCTAAAGTGGAACTATTGCAAGTATACTTTAGTTACACTTTAAATACATTGCATTTAAAGGTGCAATGTGTAAAAATTTTGAGTATCTATTAACAGAAATGCAATATGACATCGATAACTATGTGTTCAGTGGTGTATAAAGAACTTACTTAATAAACCGTAATGTTTTTATTACCTTAAAATTAGGCATTTATATCTACATAACCACGGGTGCCCCCTTCTATGAAGGTCGACATATTGTGACGTCATGTTTCTTCCGTAGCCGACAGCGAACAAACAGCGTTACAGAGCGCGTTTCGTTACTACCTTGAAAGAGAAGCAGCAGAAAGCTAGAAGCTAACCATAAACACCGTGAGTAGTGATTTTTCCCTTGAGTATATTTGATTGTGCTAAAGTGGAACTATTGCAAGTATACTTTAGTTACACTTTAAATACATTGCATTTAAAGGTGCAATGTGTAAAAATGTTGAGTATCAACAGAAATGCAATATGACATCCATAACTATGTGTTCAGTGGTGTATAAAGAACTTACTTAATAAACCGTAATGTTTTTATTACCTTAAAATTAGGCATTTATATCTACATAACCACGGGTGCCCCCTTCTATGAAGGTCGACATATTGTGACGTCATGTTTCTTCCGTAGCCGACAGCGAACAAACAGCGTTACAGAGCGCGTTTCGTTACTACCTTGAAAGAGAAGCAGCAGAAAGCTAGAAGCTAGCCATAAACACCGTGAGTTCGTGACTTTTCCCTTGTCAGTGGTGTAAAATATGTAGTTGGATTGTTTCATGTAACTTAGTTCTTCTCCCTCGCTGTGTTATGGCTTTGCTATGTGGGCATACATGTGCTGGTTACGTTCGTGAGGTGAGACAGCTGATTAGTAGGCTACTCTTGTCATTGACCGTAAAACAGTTACAGGAATCAATGACCCGTCGATCTTGAAAGCATTTTAAGTCGATCGAGTTTCCAAAATCAGAGAAAAAAAGCCTATTGTGTGTAGTAAATGGTGTCTAGGGGATGCGGAGGCGCGTGCGCTGTTACGCTGTTGCACCTTTGGGCTCAAGCGGACGCGTCGAGTTTAAACAAGGCTTTACCCTTTAACCAGCTCAGCCATAGTAACAGCCCATATTAGCCAGCTAAACTTTTACTACCCTGTTACAAAAAATATATAGTTGCATAGTTCCCTTTCGAGGGAACTCGCGATGTGTCGATGGCGCTTTGGGAACGCCTTTGCGTGACTGAGTCTGAAGCACTACTGTCAACTAGTCCAATGGAATGAATGAAGCGTCACGGGCGGCTGACGTCAAGACCAGGAAGATATAAAAGCACATCCGGTGCAATGCTCGCGTTAGCTTTTGTGCCTCAGCAAAGCGCTCTGTGTCAAAACTGTCTGTTATATGTATTGTTGTCTGTCTCTCATTATATTGTATTATGGCGAAACAACTATTCAAAGCCTGTGCTTCTCCTTGCCCTCGTTATATCACGGGTGGAGATACACATGAGCTTTGTGTAGTTTGTTTGGGAGTGGAGCATGCTATGTCAGCCTTCGAGGGGGCTGACTGTCAGCATTGTGAGCGTCTCCCGCTCCGCATGCTCCGCTCCCGTCTGTCCACATTTGAGGATGATGGACAGGCTCGCGAACCTCGGGGTTCTGGACCCGCGGCTGCCGAGGCAGCTCGGAGAAGGCTCACTTGGGGTTCGCAAATGGATCTTTCGGCGGGGTTGGGGACGGGCTCTGCCTTATCTCCTCCTTTACCCGAAGGATCCATTGCTCTCTTGCCGGTGTTGGAAGCCCGCGCTGCGGCTTCTTCCGCCCGGGAAGAGAGCTCGTTGCTTCAGTACTCTAGCTCTGAGGAGGTAGAGTTACTGAGCATCGGTGAGAGTGACACAAACACAAATAAAGAAAGTTCAATAAGGGGAGAGGATTCGCCATCCCTCTCCCCAGCACATGAGGAGCTTATTGAGGTGATAACTCCTGCTGTAGATAAGTTGATTATTGACTGGCCAGCAGAAAAGAGAGATTCTCGTCCTAAAAGCAAATTAGAGGAGCGTTTTCTCACTTCTAATGTTTCATCTCAATCACGGGCCCTTCCATTCTTTCCTGATCTACATAGTGAGCTATGTAGATCATGGAATAAACCATATTCGTCATGTCTTTTTAGTCCCCATGTTCAAACGTATTAAAATATAAAGGGGCTGAAAGATTTTGGTTATGGGTCGATGCCCCCAGCGGAACAGACGCTCGCGAGCTATCTGTCTCCTGGGTCAGCATCGTCCCTGAAGAATCCCGTGTTGCCGAATAAACCACTAAAGACCACATCTAATTTAGTGGGTAAGGCTTATACGGCAGCAGGTCAAGCTGGAGCCTGTTTGCACACGATGGCAGTGCTCCAAGCCTATCAGGCAGATCTGCTGGGGGATATAGATAGGAGTGAGGGAGTTAGTCCCGACGAAATTCGAGAACTTCGTCGGGCTACAGATCTTTCTCTCAGAGCTACGAAGGAGACCGCCCGTGCTATTGGGCGGTCTATGGCAGCCCTCGTAGCTACTGAGAGAAATCTTTGGTTAAATCTGACAGATATGAAAGATAAAGATCGGGCTTTTCTTTTAGATGCCCCTATTTCTCCCTCTGGTCTTTTTGGTGACTCGGTGAATTCGGTTGTTGAAAGATTTCAAGAAAATAAAAAACAATCTGAGGCTTTTAAAAAATTCCTTCCTCGCCGAGTCCATCCCCCTGGGGATGCTGGGCGTGAGCACCCCCAGCCAAGCTCCTCGCACCGTGTGCAACAAAAAAGAAGTGTTGCGTCTTGTGCTCCCCCGAATAAATCTTGGGGACCGAGCCAACATTCTCAGCCGAAGTCGGCTAAGTCTAAGCCGGATCTGAGGACCGTACTTATGGCTAGGAAGGCTTCGGCTCAGAAAAGGTCCTGACGCTATGTACGTCAGACCATCGAGGACAGCCCCAGCCGGGGTGGAGCGGTGTACACCTCAGAATAGAGGGGTCCTCATGGGACCGGTCTGCCAACCCCACCACCCTTGGTGCTTCGGGGCGCAGTGGTATCCAGCGAAAGTTCGGCGCATTGTCGACTCGACATTGCGTCGGACGTGAGCCCTCTGAGGGGGGTTCAAAAACAGTCAGTTCGGTTGTTTCCTGCCAATATGCTTCAGGTCGCCGAAGTGGCTGTTCCTTTAACACCAGAGAAGAAGTGGAAGAATCTGTCGAATATATCTCCTTGGGTCTTGCAGATAATAGAGAAGGTTACAGAATTCGGTTCTCCTCCGTTACAACGGGGTGTTACTCATGGTAGTACATCCCGAGCAGGCTCTGGTAATGGAGCAAGAAGTTCATTCTCTCTTAGCAAAGGGAGCTATAGAACAGGTGTACTCCCCCGACAGAGAATCAGGGTTTTACAGCCGATACTTCATTGTTCCAAAAAAGGATGGGGGGTTGCGTCCAATTTTAGATCTTCGTTTGCTGAATCGTGCGGTCATGAAATTGAAATTCAAGATGCTCACACTCAAACAGATAGTGACTCAAATCAGATCCGAGGACTGGTTTGTCACGATAGATCTGAAGGACGCTTACTTCCATATCTCCATCCTCCCTCAACACAGGAAGTTCCTGAGGTTTTCTTTCAGGGGCAAAGAATACCAATATTGGGTGCTTCCATTCGGTCTAGCTCTGTCACCCCGCACGTTCACGAAGTGTGTAGATGCAGCTCTGGCCCCGCTCAGGCTGCAGGGCATACGCATTCTGAACTACATCGACGTCTGGCTGGTTCTGGCGGAATCAGATCAGTCAGCGGTTCGGCATCGAGATGTCGTTCTCGCTCAAATGAAGAAATTGGGGTTGAGACTCAATGCCAAGAAGAGTGTGCTTTCTCCACTACAGAGAACCACTTTCCTTGGTGTGGTATGGGATTCAGTCACGATGCAGGCCAAACTATCGCCCGTTCGTGTAGCTGCTATCATCACAGCCACAAAAGAGTTGAAAATAGGCCAGTCACGCACTGCAAAACAGTTCGAGAGACTGTTAGGCCTCATGGTAGCGGCGTCCAATGTGATCCCCTTTGGCCTGCTGTACATGAGACCTTTGCAGTGGTGGCTCAGGACCAGAGGGTTCTCCCCGAGGGGAAACCCACTTTGTATGATCAAGATCACGCGACGGTGCATCCGCGCCTTGATTATATGGAGGACACATTGGTTCCTGTCCCAGGGTCCGGTGTTGGGAGCTCTTTGCCATCGAGTTGCTATCTCGACAGACGCTTCTCTCACCGGCTGGGGAGCGGTAATGGAAGGCCGCTCAGCTCAGGGTCTGTGGGGGAACCATCATCTCTCTTGGCACATAAATTGCCTGGAGATGATGGCCGTCTTCAATGCGTTGAGACATTTCCTCCCAGACCTGAGGGGCCATCATGTGCTCGTCCGTACAGACAACACTTCGGTGGTCTCTTATTTAAATCGACAGGGGGGTCTGCGTTCGCGTCCACTCTGCAAATCCTCTTGTGGTCCCTAGGGAAGATATTCTCCCTGAGGGCAGTGTTTATCCCAGGGTACCAGAATATAGGAGCAGACACCCTGTCGAGGCAGGGGCTGAGGCCAGGGGAATGGAGACTCCACCCCGAGGCGGTGGAGCTCATTTGGGAATTTTACAGCCAAGCAGAAGTGGAACTGTTTGCGTCTCAGCATACGACGCACTGTCCACTTTGGTTCTCCCTCACGCAACCAGCCCCCTCGACGCTATGGTACAGAAGTGGCCGAGGCTATGTCTGTACGCATTTCCCCCTGTTGCTCTGCTCCCAGGAGTTCTGGAGAGAGTCCACCAGGACAGAGTAAGTCTATTATTAGTAGCTCCACGCTGGCCGAGTCGTTTTTGGTTTGCGGACCTAATTCATCTCCTAGACGGTCCTCCTTTCGAGATTCCTGTCAGGAGAGACCTTCTATCTCTGGCAGGGGGCACAATATTTCACCCCCGACCGGAGATTTGGAACCTATGGGTTTGGCCTCTGAGGGAGCCCAACTTTTAGAGAGTGGTCTCTCGACTGAGGTAGTTGAGACTATTCTTAGCTCCAGAGCTCCAGCCACGAGGACATTATATATACTTAGGTGGAAAGTTTTCACGTCTTGGTGTCACCAACAGCAGCGAGATCCAGTTAACTCTTCAGTCAACACAGTACTTGAGTTTCTCTAGTCTCGTTTCACGTCAGGTTTATGTCATTCTACCTTAAAGGTTTACGTGGCGGCCATTGCGGCTTTCCACGCCCCTGTGGGTATTACATCTTTGGGTCGAGACCTCCTGATTATTCGTTTCCTTCGTGGCACCTTGAGGTTGAGGCCTGCAGTTCGAACTAGGGTGCCGGCATGGGATCTGGCCATAGTTTTGGAAGGCCTGTCTGGGGCTCCCTTCGAGCCCCTAGATTTAGTTTCAGAAATATTTCTGACTTTCAAGACTATCTTTCTGTTAGCCATTTCATCCCTAAAAAGAGTTGGAGACCTTCAGGCTCTTTCTGTGTCTCCCACCTGTTTGGAATTTGCACCGGGTATGGTTAAGGCGTTCTTATACCCTAAGCAGGGTTACGTCCCTAAGGTGCAAACCAATATTCCAAGGCCTTTTGTACTGCAGGCATTCTGTCCTCCTCCGTTTACATCTTCGGAACAGGAAAAACTGAATCTCTTGAATCTCTTGCGAGCACTGGACACTTATGTCCACAGGGCTGCCCCGTGGAGGAGATCTGATCAGTTGTTTGTCTGTTTTGGTTCACCTAAGAAAGGTCTTCCTGCTTCTAAACAGACAATCAGTAAGTGGATAGTCGAGGCTATTTCTTTTGCATATGAGTCTTCTGGCCAGCCATGTCCTTTGGTGGTCAGAGCTCACTCTACCCGAAGTATGGCGGCCTCTAAAGCCCTCTTATCAGGAGTTTCCCTTCAGGAGGTTTGTGATGCGGGGGGTTGGTCCTCGCCGCTAACATTTGTGAGGTTTTATAGCCTGGACCTGGAAGCTGCCCCAGGATCCTAGGTGCTTTTTACTTAATTTGCCGACAGTTTTATCATCTGGCATTTTGTAATTATGGCGTATTGGGTATTATCGTTCCCTAAGCGTCATCGACGCATCGCGAGTTCCCTCGAAAGGGAACGTCTCAGGTTACGACTGTAACCCTAGTTCCCTGAGAAGGGAATGAGACGATGCGTCTCCCTGCCATACTTCCTGCATCCCTGCGATCGACTTTGCTTCGGCTCTATAAGCTAACGTGAGTATTGCACCGGATGTGCTTTTATATCTTCCTGGTCATGACGTCACCCGCCCGTGACGCTTCATTCATTCCATTGGACTAGTTGACAGTAGTGCTTCAGACTCAGTCACGCAAAGGCGTTCCCAAAGCGTCATCGACGCATCGTCTCGTTCCCTTCTCAAGGAACTAGGGTTACAGTCGTAGCCTGAGACGTTTCATGTGGTTCTTCTCCGTCGCTGTATTATGGGTTTGCTATGTGGGGAGAAATGTGCTGGTTACGTTCGTGAGACAATCAGCTGATTACTATTATTATATTATATATTAAGACCCTTATCCTCACCTGACTATGGCGTTGTAAACCTTATCCATGATATGGTTTATAATGGACTGTGGTACAGAAACTTGGTTTACTCTGGCTATTCTCTGCTGTCTCAGACGACAATGTTTGTCCCGTTTTAGCCACCGTAGCTTCTTCGAAAGGGAAGGGTGAGCGGTGGGCTGAGCCCTTAGTGTAAACTCGCAACCGAACCGCTAGATGTCGCTTAAAGTCACACACTGCACCTTTAAAGATTGATATTATACACAGATCATACATTCATTATTAATAGTGATATTAAAACACATTTTAGGCATAATATTAATAAATGTGCATTGTGCAATAAAGAAATACTCTAAATAAAGTTGAATTGCAATTTTATATTTCTAAGTCTTTAGTGATTTGTCAATAAATATGTTAATGGATTTTAAGTATGCCAGGTATGAAATAAGTGTATTTTAAATAGATTTCGTTTTTTTACTAGGGTTCATTGGACCCCATTGACATCAACTGAGTGGACAAAACTGGGTGAACTGGTCCTTGTCTTGTTGTGCAATAATGGCATTGTGCATTGTTATTTTCTTGTAAAGTGGTTACTATTCATACTTATTCATATCTCAGATCATATTTATTTGCTGCAATCAAGATCGTCTCAAAGTGCTTGGCTGGTTGGTGAATTATTGTCAACCCTTGTGTTAGAAATAATGCAAGTTATCTGTATTTACTCTCAGTTGATCTTCTCTTAGCTCCAGTTCTCTCTGGAAATGTGTGTTCAAACCTGCACCTAGGTCTAGCTGGAGGGCTAATGTCCTGCAGATTTTATCTCCATCTTGCTTCAACACGCCTGTCTGGACGTGTTTAGTGATGCTGAATATGTAGTTTAGCTGGTTCAGGTGTGACTGTGGCCATAGTGGGACTCTGGAGTTGAGTTATTATAGTTACTGATTGATGGCTAGGCGAGGCTGACCTCTGCTTATCTGGTGACTAGTAAAAAAACTACTTTTAACTTCTGACTCTTGCATATTTGCTTTCATATTTGCATTCAGACCTAAACTTTTATCATACATGGCTAAATAAACTACACTCTTTTGTACGAGTGAGCAGTAGACAACCGACTAAAGAGATATTAGCAAACCCTGCACCCTCTGACCAAGATCAGACTGGAGAGACTGTGTCCATGAGATCGGGTCCTCTAATTAACAAATGATTGAAAGTATGGGATAACAAAAAGAAATCAAATATCTATGATATTACGATTTATTATGATCATATTTCTGATTAGTTTCTAATTCGAAACAAAATGGGATAATCATTTGATATTGGAGTCAGATTAAACACAGAGCTAAAGCAAAATTGAAACTAAATTTTAATAAATTAAGTGAACTTCACTGTCATGTATTTGGCCCTTCACAACTTCTGCCTTGTCTTTGGGACTGATAACTCGATATCTGTCCCAAAAACAAGCTGAAATGTGTTTTTGATAATCTGAGATGAGCTCGGGCTCAGAGAACTCGCCAGAGTTAGGGTTAGCTGGCCTCACTCTTGCTAACACTTCTGAACTGATACTAATACTAAATCTGTCATTTATCATGTTCCTCAAATCCCGTATGACTTAACTAGTGGAAGTACTAAAAAAAAAGCTAAAATGTATTTGAAATACATTTATTTTGTATAGGCCTACTGTTTAAATTAATACATTGTTAACTAACTGTGTGATTTGTATACGTACATTTCTGAAATGCATAACTTGGACAACGTCACCTCTGATAACAGATCACTGTAAATTGTAATATGGACTCATGCATTTTGTAAAGCTGCTTTGAAACGATATGCATTGTGAAAAGAGCTATACAGATAAATGTGAATTGAATTGAATATAATAGTATTATAATAATAATAATAATGATGAATGCATATAATAATGAAAATACTCTGCAATATACTTTTGGCTTACTAGATTGATATACTTAAAGGCCATGGTGCAGGTTAAACACCACTGTCGATTAATGGGTAGATAAAGCAGTCAAGATATGTATATAAAGTTAGAAATGTCTCCAAAATGGTGTTAAAGTCTAGTTATTGTAGTTTTTGGTGAGTAACGGTTATTTTTTACGCAACTCGGCGATGACGTCACACGAGGTAGACGCGGTGGAATGTAGCCTCAGCCGTTCTCAGCTAAGTTACTTGAACTAATTCTAGCAGACTGGCACTGACTACTATGGCGTCTAACTGGGATGAGGAAGAGGTGGCAAGACCCACAGTTAACATTTATGATGGCCCACAGCCATACAATTGCGAACCGTTTAGACGTGAGAGGGCGAATGAGGAAATACCGAGAGCCGATGGCCGTCAAAGACAAATAAATGCATGGTCAGAGGAGAATGAATGGAGAGTGGGTGTAGCCTAGTGTCCTGGTGAGTTGCTACCATTTAGAAACGCAGCAATGACCGCTGGAGCTAGTAGTCAATGAACAGCAGTGCATACAATAACATTTTTTTTTTACTGTCAGTGAATAGCATCGAGTGAAAGTCAACGTTTTCTTTTTATCCAGTGACAGTGATTATGTCGTTGGCTCAGAAAAGTAACGTTACCCTAAACTTAGTCAGAAGATCTATAAATATAAGCTTGACAGTCCCACCTGTGAGTGTTTATTTTTAAACTTTTACCTCTTTCTCCGGTGAAAATGTTGTTTCACCGTAGCCGACGCCGAGTAGGCTGGTCATGTCTTCAGTGTGATTATTGTTGATAGTGCCAACTCGTTTTCCTCGCGATTGATTGTCATTGACACAGTCAGGCTTACCGGGAGAGGGAGTTAGTAGTAAGCGTCTGTGTCGCTGTGTTTGGCAGGTGTGTGTGTGGGCGGTGTCGTCCCATGGAAACTGTGGTGGAGAGCTTGTGTTGTAGGGAGGTGAGCGCGTTTTGGTCTCTGGTCGAGGATCTCACCCCGCGGCCAGCAGATGTAACGTGCCTAACGCAGCATCCTGGATTTGAGGCATGCTGCCTGAATCCGTTTGTGCTACAGATAGCATACTCACACTTCAGGCAGGATCATGGCCCCCTTCAAGCCAGCACGCACGAGTATGTTCATGGTTTATGTTTACTTTACCAATCTTTTTACAGGGAGTCCTTTGAACAACAGCTATAGGTGACAAGAGATGTGTTGCATGCACAAACATGCATAAGAGACAGGCTTCAAATGACGTTTCCAACCTACTTACAGAGTTTAAAACTTACAAATCTTTCCTACTTATCCCTAGGCAATACCGGTACACTGCGTACAGGCAGGCTATACGCTGGGCTTATGGAGTTTTAGGGAGGAGTATAAGGAAGACTCTACCCTCTTGTGTGGTTTCAACCATAAGGCAAAACTTCCAAAGTGGTGACCAGATCTATCAGGGCTTTCAATGGCCTCGTTTGAATGAGAATGAATAAAAATAATTCTGTAAATAAATATTAATAAATAAATATTATGTTGTGATCGCCCAATTGCCCTTAAAATGTTATAAAGTACACAGAACACATGAATTTTAATAAGTTAAAACAGTTTATTGGCTTTGCTTGTAAGGGTTACTACATTTATTTGTATAGCACTTTTCATACATGGAATGCAACGCTTTAATTTCATTAGTACTCTGGCAGAAGCATTATGTATCAATTGTAGCTTCGCTAAAGAACTCTTCGAAAGGCCAGTGTACATAGCATTGCAGTAATCAAGATGGGAGAAAATAAAAATATGTATGAGTTGCTTAGCATCATCCAAGGATAAAAAAGTATTTCTCAGATGCCTTCAAAAGTGTGGTCTTACCTGAGGGTCAACTGATGGTTCTCGTACTCACTCACACTCACTTACACACACACACACTCTTTCATGAATGCATATGCAGTGTTACATGCCAAAGCACATCTAGCTGACACACAGTGAGCCCAGACAACACCGCACACAGACGTTGCCAAGCCACAGGTAAAATGATTGGTAAATTATTTTGAATTACATACAACACATTTCATGCAAATAACAGACAGAGGAGCAGACATGCAGCATGCAGGACCCCGTGAATGGGGTACAGCGACAATGATTGCCACTTACAAAGACGAAAAAATGTAATGATTTAGTGCAAAGTAAAACCAAAGCAACAGCACACAAAGAAAAAACAAAACATGCAGAATACAGGAAACCACCACCAAATGAGATGACCGGGACAGAAGGAAATAAGATAACTAAATAAATACTTACTAAAATAAATTAAAATAAAATAAATACTTACAACTAAATCATTGGAATTGTCTGTGGAAATTTTTTTTTAATAATGTGCATTTAGGTTCTCTTGTAGCGTGACTGCCGGGCTAGGAAGAGGCTGACGGCCTCCTCCTTAGGAACCTGTTCAAAGGATTTGGCGATGGGGGCGGGTGCATCGGAGGACAAATTAGCGCTAACCTCTCGAAGAGCTGCAGGTGAATGGGTGTAGCTTTCCTGAAGGGCCTTCATCAATGATGTTGCGTAACCTGCAGACATAATAATAATCATAATATTTAATAAAGATCATCTCAAAATATGATAGAACTGCATGACACTGCTTACCGTATGAGGCTGCCTCTTTGATGGGACGCACCACATGGGCACCTTTTCTGAAGCGCGGATACCGCACGCAGTACTTCTCCGTCCCATCACTTCTCCTTGCTGTCTCCCGGTTGCCATAGTGATTATAATGCAGCGCCGCTAAGAGAAGCCTACAAAATAACACATTTACAGGCTATGTATTAATTTAATCAATTTGTATGGAAATGTTCTGATTGCACAGATACTGGCAATGTTTTAGACTATTTGATAATATCTACCCCTTAAAATACCCAAATTTTACCGTGAGACCATCGGGGGGCTTCAAAGAACACTGTGTCCCAGCGTCAGAAGTGGAGGAGGGCAAGGGCGGATACCCAGTATAGACACTCTCCACAGTGTCTACACTGTCCAGAGTCTCCTGCTGTGAGGCGTCTATCAACATCTTGCAAAAACAAATATGAAAAAGGGTCAGCAAAATGCAAGGGTGTAGTGGTGAAATAAGTGGTGGGTAAACTATGAATACTTAGAAGTGATTCGCAAGCACATTGGGTGCACAAGCACATTGCAGGAGCACATTAAACATTTAATCATTTATTTTCAACTTGGAAGTACTGAGAATTATTTACTTATCTTTGAAATTCCAAGACGATAAGTAAATATTCCCAGTCATTTCATAAGTCCATCAATAAAATGGGACGTGTGTGCTACAACTAACGTTAGTTTCCCAGTGGAAACAATAACCTATGGGACAGCTGTACCAAAATCAAAACAGTGCGAGTGGGTGAGAAAAATGCTAAGAGGGTAACTGTTAGGTGCTACACAAGAGAAAAAAGGTTGGGAACCACTGACTTAGATTGCAGTACTGTGGACCCAGATATGCGATACTAAATGTTTTACATGCGTTTAGCCTTCACTACAGCCCTGGCAACATGGTCACGGTCAAATATATGTGAAAGAGAACCGTAGCAGTCAAAAAACAAAACGCGAACACACTATTGCGAAAGCCGCTTGATCTGATCCAAACACTCATGATGATATGGACTTTTACCTCAGGGCAATTTTGTTATTATTCTAATTATTATTCGTGATTCACGAAATATGCCTTTCTAATGTCGGAGTGATCGTGCTTGTAAATTAGTGGAGGCTGTGTCAAAGGGAGCACGGTATACAAAATACACACAGAGCTAGCTAACACGCAGCTTGTAAACATTAACGTTAGCATGATGCTTACCGTGGCAATTTCTCGCTTGCGGCAGACGGTGTCTCTCGACCTCGGGACAGGGCAAGCAGAGAGGTTTGCGTTCACAGACGGCACGGCAGTAGGAAGTAACTTAGCCATCCTCTCACTCTTTAAACCAAGTGAGACCATCTTGGCGTCCCCTGAGTTGTAATCCTCCTCTTTGAAATGCGCGCTGTATATTCTCGAGTAGGCAGTGACAGAGCTAGCTGAAAAATCTGCCCGCCTAATCTTCACAAACTGCACCCAGCTTCGGAAGATCGCTTTGTCCTTGGGGAAGGAATGGACCCTATGTCCAGTTTTGCTGTAGTTCTTGCACCCGCCACAAACACAGCAATAAACCATTTTGACTAACGTTATTTATGATCTACTCTTTATCAATCTCTAAGCTATCTGTTATGCTATGCTATCTCTCACTATATATGCTATGCGCATCTATCTATCTATCTATCTATCTATCTATCTATCTATCTATCTATCTATCTATCGTTATCTATCTATCTAACTATCTATCGTTATCTATCTATCATTATCTATCTATTTTTACTTATGAATCTGTCACTGTCACTCTTTCACTAGCTAGCTACTCCTCGTATCACTCTCCCTCTATGGTAAGGCGGGCCGCGGCCGTGGGCTTTCGTCTGTCGTCCAACAGTCAGCGAGTACCTCATGTGACGTCATGGAATGCATTGTGGGAGAAATAAGAATCATCGCTAAGCTGTAGCTAAATGCTAACATATCACCTACTTTTCCGTATTATATTTAAATTTTTGAGTACCCTACAACATCAAATACAATGGATAACTGTTTAAATGTTTATTACCAACTAGAAAATTGCCAAAAAAAAAAAAAAAAAACCTGCACCATGGCCTTTAAAGTCTGCTAAATTTGAAAAACTAATTGTTTTTTTCTTTAAAAGTGCAGAAATAGTGCTTAGGTCCAATTAAATATATACTTAAGTATATTTGATTGTGCTAAAGTGGAACTATTGCAAGTATACTTTAGTTACACTTTAAGTAACTTGCATTTAAAGATTGATATTATACACAGTGATATTAAAACACATTTTAGGCATAATATAAGGAAATGTGCATTGTGCAATAAAGAAATACTCCAAATAAAGTTAAATTACAATTTTATATTAGTAAGTCTTAAGAGATATGTCAATAAATATGTTAATGGATTTGAAGTATGCCTAGTATGAAACCAGTGTATTTTAAATAGATTGTGGTGGACAAAACTGGGTGAACTGGTCCTTGTCTTGTTGTGCAATAATGGCATTGTGCATTGTTATTTTCTTGTAAAGTGGTTACTATTCATACTTATTCATATCTCAGATCATATTGATTGCTCCAATCAAGATCGTCTCAAAGTGCTTGGCTGGTTGGTGAATTATTGTCAACCCTTGTGTTAGAAATAATGCAAGTTATCTGTATTTACTCTCAGTTGATCTTCTCTTAGCTCCAGTTCTGTCTGGAAATGTGTGTTCAAACCTGCTCCTAGGTCTAGCTGGAGGGCTAATGTCCTGCAGATTTTATCTCCATCTTGCTTCAACACGCCTGTCTGGATGTTTATAGTGATACTGGATATGTAGTTTAGCTGGTTCAGGTGTGACTGTGGCCATAGTGGGACTCTGGAGTTGAGTTATTATAGTTACTGATTGATGGCTAGGCGAGGCTGACCTCTGCATATCTGGTGACTAGTAAAAAAAAAATACTTCTTAATTCTACTTTTACATATTTTTGCACTCATATTTGCATTCAGATGTAAACCTTTACAGTGATAACGTTTACAGTGATAAAGATCATGGTTTAGCAGTTGCACATCCTCATGGCAATTGCGGTTACATTTACAGTTTACAATATTGTACATACAGCTTTCATGGAAAAATTAAATAGTAGGCCAAATAATGCACACTATTTATTATTTCGTTCCCTTGATTATCACACAATTTACTTTTTTCTTTCTTGCATGTCATGTGTGTTTCTCTGTAAAAATGCATTTTGTTTAAAAACTGTATTTTTTGTGAACAGGCATGCTGATGCTGACAACACATTCTGGAAGTTCGTTTTGCTTTTCCACCATCAGACCGAACACCGTTGATGAATTATGCCATATTGTACCGATCCTGGTTTTTCAATTGTGGAGCTCCAAAATCAGGGTATTTGTAAACCACAAAATAATCACTTTTCCATCATGAGGACGAATTTCTCCAGTTGCATTTCCACTTGAGCACAGATCAGTATGATAAAAGTTTTTGGAAAACACTGGCCTGGATCCCCATCAAAGCAGCTACTCAATCCAGCTAGTGCAATTTCTCAAGTGACATGATGGTTTTCTAGTAAAGTACAGTATGTTTGTACACAAACACCTTTTTGTGACAGTGTAAAATTCATTTGTGTATGTGTGTATATATATGTGTGTGTGTGTGTGTATACAAGTATATATATATATATATATATATATATATATATATATATATATATATATATATATATATATACTTGTATAAAATAATACAAAGGAATCCTCATGAGATCACTGTGCAACTCTGGTTGGGTGAATTCAAAATAGTGCTTTATTGATATTTAAAGTATTCTTTTATTTAAGTTTGGACATTTTTCAATAATCATACTTGCATCGAAAACGTATCACGCTATTAGATATTATGAATCTAAATTAACTTTCCTTAGTTATATCTAGTAATGCATCATATGTCATCAAAACCAATAAAATTACCCAGACAAATTCCAAGTATATTGTTGATAGCCTGGAAAGCATGCAAAGCGCGCTCCCTTTATAATCATTAAAAAGCGGTCACTTCAGTTCATGGCAATCTCACAAAGTTCCATTACAATCAATGAAGTGAAATGGTAAAAAATTCAACTTTAAAAAAAAAAGGCTGACAGGGAAAGAGTTAAAAAGATTGTGTTTGAGTGAGGTGGGGGAAGCAATTACACTGATTCGGGGTGTGTTTTACTGCCTGTCCCCTTCTGAGCTCTATTTAAGCAGCAGACTCTCCAAACACATCACACTTTTCCAGCTTTGACCAGACGAGCTGCTCTTGAGAAGACTTTCAGACTGCAGTCATCCATGTAAGTATACTATCTCTCAAGGGTACTTGACTTAAGATGTAGCTAGCAAACAGTTTCTAATACTTTGCATGAGATTATCCAGCACAATTTTCTGCCACTGCGTATATGAGTTCATGCTTTCATTTGGCGTGCTCTTTATATGCAATCTTTTATGTGCATATACGGTAGTGGTGGGCGGTGGTGTTTTAAAATGAGGAGGCAAAGGCCTGACATTTTTTATATAGCCTACTGTATATCAAATTTAAATGTATGTCTGTTACACAATTTTCCTGGTAAAATAAACATTACATAAAAAATTCCATTTTGTATTTTTTGCTATAACTATGTACACTTTTATTTATTAAAACCAAGTAGAAATTTCATCAAGTTTCATCATTTTTACATTTATTCCAAAATAATATAAAGGCAGTAAATATTTAAACAATGTATATTATTTGTGAACTAATGTTCAGTTAATAGTACATTTTTTTTATTAGATTTTCCATTAACATCATCATTGTCCTCATTCAGACCAATTCGAGAATGCTCAAGAAAACAAGAATAGGGATTTATTCCTCGAACAAATCATATTAAGCTTGTTCGACTTCATACAGCTCTACGAAGACTGATCAGTTATAAATTTTGCCTGACTTGAGGCATCACAGACGTGACTGTGACATATGCCATCAAAGTACAGCGAGAGCGATTCGAGAGCAGTCGGCTGGTTGCTAACGGTTACCAAGACAAGACAATTCTTAAACTAAAGTTTAGCAAGCAAAAGCATAATAAGAAGAATAAGAATACTAATAGCCTAATAATGCCACTTACTATTGATTAAAAATAAAGAAAATGAAATTGAACTGGATATTGAGTATCAGATGCATGTTAAAGGTGATTTCTGCCTAAAGAGCACGCCAAATGAAAGCATGAACTCATGTTATAGATACGCTGTAGACTACACAATAATAGCCGCTTTTCCACCATCGGACAAATTCTTCTCGTTGCTTAATTATTCCATTCCATGCCAATCCGGCTAGTGTTTCCTAACCCTGTTCACAGAGGCATGCCAGAACTGCACATTTTGCATAGTTGCCTATTCAGACACACTGCAGGGGCCGGTTTCATAAACCTCTAAGATGAGTCTTACAAGCTAGACATCAATTTATTTTCTTTAAGACTGTTCATATGTTTTTTAAATCAGTTATATAAAAATGTAAATTAGCCTAATTTGATACTGAAAACTTAGACTGACTGCCCCTGACCAACTGCTAGTGGGTCATACTTGAACTTAAGACACTGTCTTAACATTATGGCTATGTTTATGCAACCGGCCTCAGATTCAAGTTAGCTTATTAGTAGATACTCCAAGACCCTCCAAGAAATGGATGGGTCAATTAAGAAAGAAATCAATCGTGTACCGTTGTTTTGTCCCCAGAAACTGGGAAACACGGCGATAAAGTGTAAAGCTGATGCTAATTCTGATCTGATATTATTTTCAGATCGATTTAATTCCAAGATGTCCGACACAATGAATCTAGAGCTAATTGGTGGACAAGGAGGTAAAGCATTCTCATTTACTGGCCAGAACAACGGTGCCAGTTTAGAGAAGATCGGAGTCTGGGTGGGAGAATGGCAGGTGAAGGCTGTCAAGGTCTGGCTTTCAGATGGGAGGGTTGAAACTTTTGGAGTAGGTTCTGGACCGTATCAAGAGTACAAGTTCACACCTGGTGAGTGTTTCACCTCACTGTCCCTGTGGGGGAACGGAGCAGGAACACGTCTTGGAGCCATCAAATTCAGGACCAGTCAGGGGAGAGAATTTTTTGCAAAGATGACAAGCTGGGGTTTAAAAGCAGAATATCCCATGGATGTCGGCTCTGGATATTGTTTGGGAGTTGTAGGAAGAGGTGGTTCTGACATTGACAGTATGGGTTTCATGTTTCTCAAAGCAGTTGAATCAACAGTTCTCACTGATGTCCACTATCCCACTCTCCACCAACTGATACCAAAGGTGACCGTAGAAGAAATCAAATCACTCACTTTCAGGAACAACTCCTCCACCACTCAAAAACAAAAAGTTGAAAGCTCAAAGAAAATATCTAACAAATCGTCATGGTCTGTGAGTGCAAGTTTATCTGCAACATTTAGTATGGAAGTGAAGGCTGGGGTTCCAGGGGTTGCTGAAGTTACTGCAGGATACAGTGTCACCATGGGAGTTGAAAGCACTTATGGTCAGGAGAACACAGATGAGAGAACCGAAACTCTGTCTACAGATGTAGATGTGCCACCAGGGAAGAAGCTGGACGTTTCAATCACCATTGGCAGAGCCACTTTTGACCTGCCTTACACTGGCACAGTGAAGATGACCTGCAAGAACGGCAGTGTGTTTGCGTATGGAACCAAGGGCACATACAAAGGCGTCACGTACACTGATATCAAAGTGGATACCAAGGAATCTCCTCTGTAATGTCAAGACAGATTGCACATGTAATGCACAAGTTCTTTGATTGCTTGTAATTTTTTCAATCATGTATCATTTACTTTACATTCAGGCCTCATTGTATTTCTTTCGGGTGGTGTTTGGGTGTTCAGGGGAAATATATATAAATATATTCAATATTTTTTGTTTTCAAATAACCTTATGATCTCCATTACACGAGAGTAGATGTTAAAACCTTTATGCTGATTTGTACTCGGCATTCGCCAAGATATGCACCAACTAAGACGTAGCTTTATTCATATAGCTCCATACTTTGTGTAATCACTGTAAAATAAATCTCTAGATACTGATTCTGTAATAATGTGTTTAAAATTACATTTATAAAAAAAAATAAACCCTGTGTTGCAAGCATTGTTCCCTTATTTTCATTACTTTTCTCCATTGGGCGGGCATTTCAACCACATAAGCAACAGTCTTTATACCAGGCGGCGAACAGACGAGGGTCAGTGTCCAGGCAGAGGGTCGGGGCAGGTGGCGAACAGACGAGGGTCAGTGTCCAGGCAGAGGGTCGGGGCAGGCGGCAAACAGACGAGGGTCAGTGTCCAGGCAGAGGCTCGGGGCAGGTGGCGAACAGACGAGGGTCAGTGTCCAGGCAGAGGGTCAGGGCAGGCGGGAAACAGACGAGGGTCAGTGTCCAGGCAGAGGGTCAGGGCAGGCGGCAAACAGACGAGGGTCAGTGTCCAGGCAGAGGGTCAGGGCAGGCGGCAAACAGACGAGGGTCAGTGTCCAGGCAGAGGGTCAGGGCAGGCGGCAAACAGACGAGGGTCAGTGTCCAGGCAGAGGGTCAGGGCAGGCGGCAAACAGACGAGGGTCAGTCTCTAGGCAGAGGGTCGGGGCAGGCGGCAAACAGACGAGGGTCGGTGTCCAGGCAGAGGGTCGGGGCAGGTGGCGAACAGACGAGGGTCAGTGTCCAGGCAGAGGGTCGGGGCAGGCGGCAAACAGACGAGGGTCAGTGTCCAGGCAGAGGGTCGGGCCAGGTGGCGAACAGACGAGGGTCAGTGTCCAGGCAGAGGGTCGGGGCAGGCGGCAAACAGACGAGGGTCAGTGTCCAGGCTGAGGGTCGGGGCAGGCAGCAAACAGACGAGGATCAGTGTCCAGGCTGAGGGTCGGGGCAGGCAGCAAACAGACGAGGGCCAGTGTCCAGGCTGAGGGTCGGGGCAGGCAGCAAACAGAGGAGGATCGGTGACCAGGCAGAGGGTCGGGGCAGGTGGCGAACAGACGAGGGTCGGTGTCCAGGCAGAGGGTCGGGGCAGGTGGCAAACAGACGAGGGTCAGTGTCCAGGCAGAGGGTCGGGGCAGGTGGCGAACAGACGAGGGTCAGTGTCCAGGCAGAGGGTCGGGGCAGGCGGCAAACAGACGAGGGTCAGTGTCCAGGCAGAGGGTCGGGGCAGGCGGCAAACAGACGAGGGTCAGTGTCCAGGCAGAGGTAATTAGGCAGGCAGCTGATAGTCGTGGATGTAGATCAGAGTAGGGTCAAACCAGGAAGACAACAATCAAAGGTAAATGCTTGGTAATGATCACAGGAGTAATGCAAAACTTCGCAAAGAGTGGAGAGAGAGTCATGGTTAAAAAGCCCAGTGAATGAGGAACAGCTGTGAGGGTGATTAGGACTGGAACAGAGTTGTGGGTGATGTATTGCATGGAGAAATCAGTATTCGGGTGACGGTTCCCTCTGGAGGCCTGAGAGGGAAGTTACCAAGCCTGTGGTTGTGACAGTAACTTTAATGTGTTATTTCTATTTGATTTGACCCTTAAAGTAAGTTAGTGATATTCAACCACATGTTTGAAAACAAGCAATTCATGTTCTCCAGTTGTTTACAGTCCTGTATTTTTTTTTAAATTAAATCTCATGCAGAACAGGTAAATTATATATTAATTCAATATAGTAATATGACAAAAAAAAGAGATTAAAGCAGTTACACTGTCATGGTTTGTGACCTTCTGATCAGTGAAGCATTAGTTATTCTTTTATATTTAATTGTAATTTGGTGTTATTTTGGTGTAACTTTGGTGTTCAGGGGAAGTATACATTCAACATGTTTTTAATACAGACACATATGGTGTTTACACTTGGCATGTTTGGTTGGATTAAAACAAAGCCTAGTTCGATTGCTCTGTTAGTGCGGTTCATTTAAATAAGTGTGAACGCTGCCATCTGAACCTTGGTGTAAACCAAACATATATACATACATAAATAACACACAAAAAAATATATGTATATATATATATATATATATATATATATAACATATCCTAATCTATAATCTATTTTAGATAGATAGATAGATGCAAAACACAACAATGGTAACAATTACATTTTATTTAAAGGAAATTATTAAGTACTCAGTTATTTTTTAGTTACTAGAACGCATGTATGTGTTAACTATAACTTAACAGTAATACTTTACAATAACAGGGCATGAATAATCATGTAGCCTGAATTAATAGATACTCCAACATAAACTCATGATTAGTGAAGAACTAATCACGAACCAATGAAGAGCGATCCTTAACTACGACAGGAGTCATAATGATTCATGCATGAGTAACAGCAGCAGCCTTAAAGGGGTGGTTGATTATGATTTCACTTTTCTAACTTTAGCTATAGTGAAATGTTGCTGTTTGAGCATAAACAACATCTGCAAAGTTACAACGCTCAAAGTTCAAAGCAAAGGGAGGTTTTGGGCTGTTTAAGGACTACAACAAACGGCTGGTAAGGACTACACAACACTCCTCCAGGATTAGTGACATCAATAACCCTATAATTTATACATTATCACGACAATATATATTGTATACGCCCCCTGAACACGATTTATATATTATCAAGACAAAATATGCTAATCTATGACTAGAAGATAACTACACATAAAATACATAAATTCATCAACTAACCATTCAGAAATGTCCTGTTGCATTCTACATGTTGTCACTTCTTTTTGAGTCTCTCCATGACTGACTGACACACACACACACACACACACAGTTTAAAATCAAAAAATATTTAATATAAATATCTGGCTCAGCAGGGCTGACGTGGAGAGGCTCTGGCTTGGCGGGCACTATGGGGTGGCGGGGCTCCTCGTCCACCAAACCCACGGTAAAAGTTGAGCCGTTCAGTTGCAGGGCCAAGTCAATATACAATTTTAAAGTCCAATGAAGATTGTGTAGAGGCATGGTTGAACTGAGTGGCTCAGCTAGCCCCCTCTAAAAAAATCATGAGGCATACAGAGTCCATCGAATTCAAATTTGCCAGTTCGATAAAGTCTCTCACATACTCCTTAATAGGACGTTTTCCTTGACGCAGCCACATGATCCTCGCTGCTGGATTCATTTTGGTGAGTTCTTCTGTAACAAAGTGGTTGAAACATAGGAGGAAGCAGGATCCATATGCAGCACACTTTATTAAATAAACTAAAAATTTAACAAACTCAGACTGGGAATAGGACTCGGGAACAGAACAACCAACATACACCAACATTACAATAACAAGAACTCACAAAGGCTGAACTAGACACAGGGCTTAAATACAGAGGCAAACAAGCTCAACAAGATAACAAAGGGGCGTGGCTAATCAGAAACACCTGGGGAGACTAATAGGCCTTTATCACAGTGCTCGTGTCGTCACTTCCAATGGCGGATAGTAGCGTAAAGCGACTTCCGGTTTAGTCTGTAGCAATGGCGGCGCGAAGGTTTTCAATATCACTACGGGATCTTCCCCATACAGGGGTGTAGTACCAAATTTTGGGCCCTGGGTACAAACCATCTAGCTGGGCCCCCCGCCGTGGAGACGGAATTTTGATTTGTGCGCGGCAACTTCTCCAACGGGGGGGGGGGGGACGGAGACGGACTTTTGATTTGAGCGCGGCAACTTCTCCAACCGGGGTGGGGGGGTGGACGGACTTTTGACATGAGCTCGGCGACTTCTCGGCGACTTCTAAGGGCCCCCCCCCCCCCCCCCCTGCCTCGGGCCCTGGGTACTCTGTACCCTTTTCCCCCCCCGCTACCACGCCCCTGTCCCCATATCACTGACGTTTACGCAATTGTGGAAAATCATTCACAAACGAAAATATCCAAACTTGAGAAGGGATATAAATTCTTCTACGAACACTACATCTTCAATTATGAAGGTAAGTTTAATTTGAACGTTTGTTTATTCTCTCGAAGTAGCTAACATGCTACCTAACTTAGCTGGCTAAACCATTAAGTTTTTGTCTTTTATTAAATCCGTAACGTATTAAACTTACAAAAACGAAATTTTTATTTTGATGTGTTATGGTGTTGTGATTATAATGCTGTTTTTGTGCAATAGTATCTGATGTTGTAGATAGTGAGGTGATTATCAGGGCACAGTGTTACCGGTCCATGAAGAAAAACGAAGTGCCACACTCTCTTCAGGTTACCTGTTCAGGATGAACTAAAGTTAGGTCCAGTTCGAGGACACAAATTTGTTTGTGTTTATAGTTGCTACGGTTGTAGCGTTTTAGACTGTGGTTGCAGTTTGTTTGAAAAGGTGTTCAAATGAAAAATGTTAGACTGCTGTTGCAGTTAATTTATGTTAATGTTTCATTTGTATTCTAATTTTAAACACTATATAATGTTTTATTTATTTAGATTTCATTTAAAGTCGACGAGAATCCTCCTGTCATCAGTACTTTCTGCTGTTCCTGTGTGGCTGGGAAAGAGCTATGCAACCATTTGGTTGGCTTGCTGTTTCAGAGCGCACACAACAGCATGATGAAACTTAAGACGGTACCACCCACTATACCCAGCACAAGCACTCTACAGACTTGGCACAGGCCCAGGACTCGGGTATAGTAAACAGCTATTAACTATTTAATGCATGAATTATGACAACCTCATACAGTATTTTGTCCTATGTGTCTTCAATGCTCCAAGGACATGAAGAAAACAGTTTTGACTTTCTGACAGCAGAAACATAATTTACATAATTTTTTACTTTTTACAGGGAATCCATCCTGAAGCAGTGGATCGATTACTTGTGAGGAAGCCAAAAACCTCTAGCAGAAGTGGTATTAAGTCCACTCTTTACAGGGCCTACACAGGTGATTACATTTATATTATTTTATGTCTAGCAAAAAGATGTACAAATTAAAGTGCTTTGAAAAGTATTTCAAATTTTTTTTTTGCTTTGTTTTTAGGTCCTATTCCCAATAATGTGGTGCTCTCTTCTGTGGAGTCTTTAAAAAGTGTCAGGCCTCAGCCACTTATCTGCAAGGTTCTGCATGGCTTGTCAGAGATGAATCTTGTGGAGTCTAAGTTTGGCCTGGTACCCAAAGGTTCTTTGCTGTCCTATCAGTGCCCTGCACAGTCATCAAGGGATGCTGTCAAACATGCAGAAGCCCCTCCTTTCCCTAAGCTTCCTCTGGATGGGTACAAATTTGAAGGAAGATTTCAATTTGTCCCGGATTTCCATGATATGTTGTTCTTAGAAAGCTTGGCAGTCACTCAAGATTTAAGCACAATAATTGAAAAAGACACACGGGATCAGTCACAGTCTGCTCTATGGAACCAAATGCGTACACCACGCATTACATCGAGTAGATTCCGTGAGGTGTGTCATGTCAGAGGAGAGTCGACCAGCCAGGCACTAGCTGCCCGAATCATCAAAGGGGTTCGTCAGACTTCTGCAATGAAGCGTGGACTGGATCTTGAGCCTGAAGTTCTATTTCAGTACTCTGGTATGATGAATGTGAATGTTTTACAGTGTGGGTTTGTTGTACATCCTGATGCGCCACACCTTGGCACAAGCCCTGATGGCAGAGTCTATGACCCTACTGAGAACCCTCCCTTTGGACTTGCAGAGGTAAAATGCCCTGACGTTGATGACATTTCTCAGGTGACACACACAAAATTTGTCAACAGTCAAGCAAAGCTAAAGGAAAGCCACAAATACTACTGGCAAGTTCAGGGACAGCTTGCAATAACAGGACTGAGTTGGTGTGATTTTATAACAAATACCAAAACAGATATAACCATTCAGCGCATCTGGAGAGATGAGAGTTTAATTGTCTTGATGAGGGACAAAGTTGACATTTTTTTCTTTAATGCATACATAAATGCGTTTTCTAACTCTAGGAGTTGTTAAACTAATACTGGTGTTGATTGATTGTTTGTTTGTTTGTTTTTTGTTAAAGGAATAGGTCAACCGAAAATGAAATGTATGCAATTTACTCACCCTTGCGCCATCCTAGATGTACATAATGCACTTTCTCTCCTTCTCTCATATATGTACGTATGTACATATGTGTGTGTATATATATATATATATATATATATATATATATATATATATATATATATATATATATATATATATATATATATATATACATACATACTAACTCTTAAGAGTGCTGATGTGCTTAAACTAGTGCTGATGTTGATTTTGTTTTCTGTTACATGAATAGTTTACCCAAAAATGATATGTATGCAACAAAGTATGGCATACATTCCATTTTTGGGTAAACAACTCTTAAAGATTCTTCAAATGTCTATTTTGGTTAAGCATCTTTTTGTCTTAAATTTTTTATATTACCTATTCATAACTAAGTTCACTGTAAATTGTCAATGAATAAATGAGAAATTGTAACTGAACTTTTTAATTGTCACAATGCAGTCAATACTTGTACATATCACTGTAGTCAATACTTGTACATATCAATGCAATTTTTAAGTTTGCAACTTTTAGGCTAATTTGCTAAAAAAAATGTTGCAACATTAAATGCAAGTTTTCACAATTCAACATTTTTGTACAAATTAAACACTAAACTTAAAGTTATGAAATAACAGACATTTGATTGATGTCAACTTAAATCATGTTTCTTTTCTGTATATACATTTTATACAACCGCATCATTTACATCAAATGGGCCTTGGTAATTAGCCATTAAACAGCAGTTTGCCCATATTTGGTTCACTGTGCCTGTCAGTGTGAGCGGAATGGTAGAGTCCCAGATGTGGTTTTCTTTAATTCGTCGAACTACTCTTTCCTCCACAATCCTTAGATGGGCTATTGATTGTGTACGTTTCGTCTCCTCTTTTGTAAATTGGGCTGCTCTTTTGAATGGAGGGATAACAAGTCTGGCTCCCACATTCTCAAGCAGTGGCTCTATGGTAAAGCCTTTATCTGCCATACAACAGTCTCCAGGCTCGAGCAGTTCTAAAAGTCCAGACTGTTTTGTTATCTCCCTGTCTGAGATGGATCCAGTGAACAGCTGTGACACAAAGGTTATGGCCCCACATGGAGCAACACCAACCAAGCCTTTGAAGGTAGGGTAGTTTTTGTAATGTGAAAAAATCTCTGACTGTAGTGTAAGTGCTGTGGGATTTTCACATCTGATCTCAGTACAGTCCAAAATAACACGGACATCTGGGCAGTACTCCTTAAATCTCGCTGGCATGGTTGCTCTGACTTGCTCTTTGGTCATCCAAATAGGCAAAGACCCCAAAACAAGGTACAGAAAATTTGCCCAAGTTATGATTACTCGACTGACCGTTGTCGTACTCACATTAAATATATCTGCCAAGACCTTCTCTCGCAGACCTGCAGACACGCGACAGCAATAAAGAAAAAACTCATCAATAAGCTGAAGCTTTCTGTTAGGGCTTGGTCCTGGAACCGTCTCTAGACCATGTCTCTGTGCCTTAGACCAATACACAAGGTTCGATGCTGATGGTTCTATTGATGTCCAGAAAATCCGGAAAATCTTCTCTGAGGGAAAGCGCGTGTAAAATCGGAAGTCGTCATCCGAGAGACAAAGTCTATTTATTTGAATGCGGGAGACAGTCAAAGCTCGCACTTCAGCCTCCAGCTCTCTAATTCTCTCTGCTGCGGCATCCAAAAGACCTGGACACGGAGGTGTTGAGTAGTCATGGTCTGTGGGTGCGACGGGACCATAATAGACTACAGGCTGTTCGTCACTGATCTCTGGTTCACTGCAATGTTGGCGCTTTAACGTTACCTTATCTAGCACATCGGATCGTTTTTGGCGAACACTCCCCCAGTTGTTCCATTCGAACCTGGACGGTATAACTCCACGTTTCAAGCGTTTACGATCGGCTGTTGACGAGTAGTCAGATTCTGTGAAGTGTTTCCCGCATACGTACGTACTCCCCTTTAAAACTGCAAAACTTTTGCCTTCATCCCGCCGAATAGCATGAATCCACAATTTCTTTGCTTTTTCGTCGTTTGGAAAAGAATGGAAACTGAGATACGGCTGTTTAGTAGAACTTTTAGAACATTTAGGAACGCAACAACAATTCCTCGCTGTGCTCGCCGCCATTGCTACAGACTAAACCGGAAGTCGCTTTACGCTACTATCCGCCATTGGAAGTGACGACACGAGCACTGTGATAAAGGCCTATAAACAAGAAAAACTACAAATAAGGACTACAAAACATGGCACAGAACAGGAAATAACAAAAGTCCACACAAGACAAGGGGAACACAAGACAGGAATGATCACAGAACCCACACCTTGAAAGTGTTATGCAAAAAGACAAGGCCTTAGAGATTTCTTTATCCTTTTAATGCATGACTAATTTTAAAGTGAAACTAAGTGCAAGGCTGCATGGGCATTCATGACGGTGCGCGTCCGTGGCGAGGAGCGAGCAGAACAAAGCGAACGTTTTTTAGTTCATCCCTACTTCCATAGGAATTAATTCAAAACATTCGCTTACTTTCACTTTTATATTAGCGATTTAAAAGCCCTCGCTGATGTCACACGTAGATTAACCGGTGGGAAAATATCCTCACAGTCACAAACCTAATATATTTGTATATAAATAAGTGTTATGTACAATTTTGATATCATTTTGGACACAAGAGGGCAGTATAGCAAAATGTATGATTTTTTTGTTTAACCAAATAGAACGTCTCAGGTTACGACTGTAACCTTAGTTCCCTGAGAAAGGGAACGAGACGATGCGTCAACGACGCTTTGGGAACGCTCCCAGCGTGAATGCGTCTGAAGCATCTATGTCAACTAGTCCAATGGAAGGAATGAATGTCACGGGCGGGTGACGTCATGACCAGGAAGTGATAAAAGAGCATCCGGTGCAAACCGGCATTAGCTTCAAAAATTGCAGAAGCAAGCCGATCACAGGGATGCAGGAAGTATGGCAGGGTGACGCATCGTCTCGTTCCCTTTCTCAGGGAACTAAGGTTACAGTCGTAACCTGAGACGTTCCCTTTCGAGGGAACTCGCGATGCGTCAACGACGCTTTGGGAACGAGAATACCCAAAACGCCAGACTTTCAAATGCCTGAGTGTCAGCCTGTTGTCACACTGCACCAAGCACCTGGGATCCTGGGGCAGCATCCAGGTCCAAGCTGTAAAACCTCATGAATGTGAGCGGTGAGGACCAGCCCGCCGCATCACAAACGTCTTGGAGAGAACTCCAGATAATACGCTTAGAAGCCATACTCCTAGTGGAATGAGCCCTGACCACCAAATGGTTGGCCAGAAGACTCACAAGCAAGAAGAATAGTCTCGACTATCTATATGCTCAATAGGTTGGATTTTCTCGACAGAGAAGTCCGATGAACATAAGTGTCCAGTGCTCGCACTGGCACAAGAGGTTCAGCTTTTCCTGGTCCGAAAAATGGGGGAGGACAGAAACCTGCAGCACAATAGGCCTCGGAATAATGGTAGGCACCTTTGGAACATATCCATGTTTCGGGTAAGATTGCCTTGGCCATCCCGGTGCACTCAAGGCAGGTGGGGACCGAAAGGGCCTGAAGGTCTGACTCTTATAGGGACGAAATAGCTAGCAGAAAATAGTCTTAAAAGAAAGGAACTTCTCTGAGACCAAATCTAAGGGCTCGAAGGGAGCCCCAGATAGGCCTTCTAGAACTATTGCAAGGTCCCAAGCCAGCACCTTAGTGCAAGTTGCATGCCTCAAAGTGCCACGAAGGAAACAAGTGATCAGGGGGTCTCGACCCAAAAATGTACTACCCACCAGGGCGTGGAAAGCCGCAATGGCCGCCACACATATTATACCTTAAGCGTGGAAGGACATAGACCTGATACAAAGCGTTCTTGCAGAAACTCGAATACTGTGTTTACTGAACAGTTAACCGGATCCCACTGACGCTGGTAACACCAAGAAGTGAAAAACTCTCGAAATAGTGAATATAGTTTCCTCGTAGCGGGAGCTATGGAGCTTAGAATGGTCTAAACAACCTCGGTTGAGAGACCACTCTCTATGAGTTGGGCCCCCTCAGAGGCCAAACCCACAGTTCCCAAATCCCCTGCCGGGGGTGCAATATTGCATCCCCTGCCTGAGACAGAAGGTCTCTCCTGATCGGGACCTCCAAGGGAGGTCCGTCGAGGAGAAAAATTAGGTCCGCAAACCAAATTCAGCTCGGCCAGGGTGGTGCTACTAAATAGGCTTATTCCATCCTGGCGGATTCACTCCAGAACTCCTGGGAGCAGAGCAACGGAGGGAAATGCGTACAGACGTAGCCTCGGCCACGTCTGCACCATAGCATCCAGCCCCGAGGGGACTGGTTGAGTGAGGGATAACCAGAGTGGACAGTGCGTCGTATGCTGAGACGAGAACAAATCCACTTCTGCCTGGCCGTAAAACTCCCATATTTGCTCCACCGCCTCGGGGTGGAGTCCCCTGGCCTCAGCCCCTGCCTCGACAGGGTGTCTGCTCCAATATTCTGGCCCCCCCTGGAATATACACTGCCCTCAGACAGCGTAATTTCTTGAGGGACCAAAATAAGAGGCCACCAACGTGTTGTCTGTGGGTCAAGAACCAGAGTTTCCTCCATATAACCAAGGCGCGGGGATACTGCCGCGTGATCTTGATCGTAAGGAGTGGGTTTCCCCTCAGGGAGAACCCTCTGGTCCTGAGCCACCTCTGTAAAGGTCTCACGTACAGCAGGTCAAAGGGTATCACATTGGACGCTGCTGCCCTGAGGCCTAACAGTCACTGTTCCTGAACAACACATGATGGCCCCTCAGGTCTGGGAGGAGATGTCTCAACGCATTGAAGACGACCATCATCTCTAGGCAATTCATGTGCCAAGAGAGATGATGACTCCTCCACAAGCCCTGAGCTGAGCGGCCTTCCAATACCGCTCCCCAGCCGGTGAGGGAAGCATCTGTCGAGATCACAACTCGATGGCAAAGAGCTCCCAACACCGGACCCTGGGTTAAGAACCAGTGTTTCCTCCATATAACCAAGGTGCGGAGACACCGCCGCGTGATCTTGATCATACGAAGTGGGTTTCCCCTCGGGGAGAACCCTCTGGTCCTGAGCCACCACTGTAAAGGTCTCATGTACAGCAGGCCAAAAGTTATCCCGTTGGACGCTGCTGTCACAAGACCCAACAGTCTCTCTAACTGTTTTACAGTGCGTGACTGGCCTAGCCTCAGCTCTTTTGTGGCTGTTAGGATAGCAGCTACACGAACGGGCGACAGAGTGGCCCGCATCATCACTGAATCCCATACCACACCAAGGAAAGTGGTTCTCTGTACTGGAGAAAGCACACTCTTCTTGGCATTGAGCCTCAACCCCAACATCTGCATAGGAGCGAGAACGACACCTCGGTGCCGAACCGCTAACTGTTCTGATTCCGCTAGAATCAGCCAGTCATCTATGCAATTCAGAATGCATATGCACTGCAGCCTGGCGGGGCCAGAGCTGCGTCTACACGCTTCGTGAATGTGCGGGGTGATAGAGCTAGACCGAAAGGAAGTGCCTGATACTGGTGTTCTTTGCCCCAAAGAAAACCTCAGGAACCTCCTGTGCTGAGGGAGGATGGAGATATGGAAGTATGCGTCTTTTAGATCTATCGTGACAAACCAGTCCTCGGATCTGATTTGAGTCACGATCTGTTTGAGTGTCAGCATTTTGGACTTGAGTTCCAGCACCAAACACTCCAACAGACGAAGATCTAGTATGTGACGCAGCTCTCCATCCTTTTTTGGAACAATGAGATAACGACTGTAAAGACCCGACGCAATGTCGGGTGAGTACACCTGCTCTATAGCTTTCTTTGCTAACAGGGCCTTTACCTCTTGCTCCATTACCAGAGCCTGCTCGGAATGCACTAACGTGAGCAACACCCCGTTGTAGCCTGGAGGACGAGAACCAAATCTGCCTCTTACTACTAACTGCAGGACCCATAGAGATATATTTGGCAGTAGCTTCCGCGCTGCCAGAAAATCTACCAAGGGAACCAGCCCCTCGAGGCTGGCCTCTGGTGTAATAAAGACAGCCAGTTCGGGGACCTGAAGCATACTGGCAGGAACCACCCGAACTGACTGTTTTCGAACCCCCCTCAGAGGGCGCATTCCGACGCAATGTCGAGTTGACGCTGCGCCAGAAGCTCGCTGGAGACCGCTGCGCCCCGAAGCACCAAGGGTGGCGGGGTTGGCAGAACGGTCCCCTGAGGGCACCGAGATGGAAAGGGCACCGTATAATGAGGTGTACACCATTCCACCCCGGTTGGGGCTGCCCTCACCGGTCTGACGCCGGTGGCGCCAGACCTTTTCTTTTGAGCCGCAGCCTTCTCAGCGTGAAGAACGGTCCTCGGATCCGGCTTCTGCTTTGAAGGCTTTGGCTGCTGTGTTGTGTATGAGAAACTAGACGGCTGGAGCTGCTCACGCCCAGCAGCCCCAGGGGGTTGGACATAGCGAGGGAGAGATTATCTTGTATCTTTCTCTATGATTCCCATCAAATTGAGCCAGAGGTGTCTCTCAGTGACCACAAGGGCTGCCATGCCTGAGAGATAAATCTGTGGCCCGACGGAGTTCTCAAACCCCATCGGGCCAAACTCCCTCACTTCTGTCCAAATACCGCAGCAGGTCAGCCTGATATGCTTGTAGCACTGCTATGGTGTGCAAGCAGGCCCATGCTAGACCCACTGCCATATATGCTTTTCCCACTAGATTAAAAAATAGTTTTCTTTAATGGTTTAGTGAGAGAAGCCGACGCCTTCAGGTACGATACTGAACCGGGAGACAGATAGCTCGCAAGCGTCTGTTCTACCCGGGGTATTGCCCCATAGCCATACCCTCTTAACCCCCAAATATCTGAATATACATGAATGTGGGGGCTAAAAGACAAGAGGAGTAAGGCTTTTTCCATGATCTAGACAGCTCGCTGTGCAGATCGGGAAAAATGGAAGGCCCCGTGATGGTGTCACGATGTGGGTTTGTGTCCTGTCATGTTCTTTGGTTCCCTGTCTTGTTCATTAGTTTTCCCAGGTGTTTCTGATTTTCCCACGCCCCCTTGTTATCCTGTTAGCTCGTTTGTCCCTGATTATTTAAGCCCTATGTTCCTGCCCTGTCTTTGTGAGTTGTTGAATGTATGATAGATGTTAACGTTGGTTATTTCTGTATCCTTGAGTCCTGTTTCTGAGTCTTTGAATCCTGTTCCTGTCTAAGTTTGTTAATAAAGCCACACTGCGTCTGGATCCAGCCTCATCGCTATTTCTAAAGCACCACGTTACAGAACAACTCACCACGAAATGGATCCAGCAGTTGTCATCAACCGGGCTCTGGGAGAATACCTGTCGACGTTATTGCAAGAGGGCCAGTCCGTCCAAAGGTACGCGAAGGATTTTCTGTCCATTTGCCATCTGGGAGCGCTAGATGAGATCCAGCTCATGGACCTGTTTTGGAACGGGCTGGATTATAAGATCGCTCGATGGATGCCGAGGGATCTTACTGAATGGACTCTTGACCGGTATATTGCTCAGGCTTGCTCCTTGGATGATCTCTTCTCGATTACGGGCTTGTTCTACTCGACACCTGCCGGGCTCTCGTCGCCTCCCGTAAGCCCAACCGAGGCCGCGCTTCACGTGAGCCTCGATGAGCATGCAATTCACGTGAGCCCCGACGAGCATGCATTTCACGTGAGCCCCGACGAGCATGCATTTCACGTGAGCCCCGACGAGCATGCATTTCACGTGAGCCCCGACGAGCATGCATTTCACGTGAGCCCCGACGAGCATGCATTTCACGTGAGCCCCGACGAGCCCGCACTTCTCGTCTGCGCCGCCGAGTCAAGTGACGCCGAGCCAGGTGCCGCCGAGCCAAGTGAGTCAGATGCCGCCGAGCCAAGTGAGTCAAATGCCGCCGAGTCAAGTGCCGCCGAGCCAAGTGAGTCAAGTGCCACCGAGTCTACCGAGTCAAGTGAGTCAACTGCCGAGTCAAGTGCCACCGAGTCAAGTGAGTCAAGTCCCGAGTCAAGTGAGTCAATTCCCGAGTCAAGTGAATCAAGTGCCGAGTCAACTGCCGAGTCAAGTGCCGCCGAATCAAGTGAGTCAAGTGCCGCCGAATCAAGTGAGTCAAGTGCCGCCGAATCAAGTGAGTCAAGTGCCGCCGATTCAAGTGAGTCAAGTGCCGCCGATTCAAGTGAGTCAAGTGCCGCCGAGTCAAGTGAGTCAAGTGCAAGTGCGTCAAGTGAGTCAAGTGCAACTGAGTCAAGTGCAAGTGAGTCAAGTGCCGCCGAGTCAAGTGAGTCGAGTTCCAAGTCAAGTGAGTCGAGTTCCAAGTCAAGTGAGTCGAGTTCCAAGTCAAGTGAGTCGAGTTCCAAGTCAAGTGAGTCGAGTTCCAAGTCAAGTGAATCCAGCCAAGTGAAAGTTTCAAGCCCAGTGAAGCGCCGTCGCAGGAGGAGGAGGACTCGTTTTGCTTGCCAGGCTCCGGAGGGCGTTCCCAGATGCAGGATTCCTCGTCCTGCTCCGCCCTGGCCTTCGGCCCAGTCTGGTCCGCCCACGCTCTGCGGCCCAGGCCCGCCTTGCCTAGGTCCAGGTCCCGTTCCCCTGCATGGGCCTGGCCCCCCATCCCTCCCCCAAGACCGCCCTCCTGGACTTTTGTTTGTTTATTTTGGGCTTCAGGAGCCGCCCTTAGGGGGGGGGGGGGGGGTTATGTCACGATGTGGGTTTGTGTCCTGTCATGTTCTTTGGTTCCCTGTCTTGTTCATTAGTTTTCCCAGGTGTTTCTGATTTTCCCACGCCCCCTTGTTATCCTGTTAGCTCGTTTGTCCCTGATTATTTAAGCCCTATGTTCCTGCCCTGTCTTTGTGAGTTGTTGAATGTATGATAGATGTTAACGTTGGTTATTTCTGTATCCTTGAGTCCTGTTTCTGAGTCTTTGAATCCTGTTCCTGTCTAAGTTTGTTAATAAAGCCACACTGCGTCTGGATCCAGCCTCATCGCTATTTCTAAAGCACCACGTTACAGATGGAGGTGGAAAAATAGAGGGAAGGAAACTCGTTTAATTTATTTTATTTTTAGGACGAGTGCCCCCTTATTTCTGCTGGCCATAAATATTTAATTTATCTACAGCCTTAGTAAACACTTCCACCAGCTTATTATTTTTTATATATATTTTTTATATATATTCACTTTATTTTATATATAATATATAAACTATCATATATATATATATATAGGCTATATATATTTCTCATACGCTGGGGAAAGAGATGGCAAACTCACTTCCCCCATGATTGTGTCACTTTCAATGCCCAGCACATCTACCTCCTCGGAGGTAGAGCACTGAAGCATTGATTTCTCTCTCTCCCCGGGCGGAAGAGACCGCAGCGCGGGCTTCCGAGACCGGCGAGAGAGCACTGGATCCCTCGTGGAAAGGGAGGAGATAAGATCCGCGGACCCGTCTCCAACCCCGTAAAGAGATCCTATTCGCGATCCACAGGAATGCATTCTCCGCGCTGCCTCGGCAGACGCGGGACCTGTCACCCTGAGAATTGCGAGCCCGGCCACTTTCCTCGAAAAGTGACAGGCGGGAGCGGAGCATGCGAAGCGAAAGCTTCTCACAATGTTGGCAATCAGCCCCCTCGGAGGCTGACACCGCATGCTCTACTCCCAAACACATCACACAAAGCTCGTGTGTGTCCCTACTCGTTAAATAGCGCGAGCAGGGAGAACACAGAGTTTGTGCAATTGTTTAGTTTCCATAAATATATATATATATATCAGACAGACAACAGTAAATATAACAGACAGTTTGACACAGATCGCTTGCTGAGGCAACAGAAGCTAATGCCGGTTTGCACCGGATGCTCTTTTATCACTTCCTGGTCATGACGTCACCCGCCCGTGACATTCATTCCTTCCATTGGACTAGTTGACATAGATGCTTCAGACGCATTCACGCTGGGAGCGTTCCCAAAGCGTCGTTGACGCATCGCGAGTTCCCTCGAAAGGGAACTATTCTGCCTGTTTTTAACTTTTTCATACCTGTTGAATTAGGGCTGCACGATTTGGGGAAAATGTCATATTGCGATTATTGAGATTTATGCGATTATTGAGGTCAATATTGCGATTGCGATATTCGATTGTAATATAATAAACAAATGGTTTCATAAGTCAACTTGCTTGGTCCTAAAGCAAAATGCACACACAGATTAGGGATAATTCATGTGTATTCTATGATTGATAACACCTATAATGATCAATAAGCCATTGATGTCTGGATAAAAATGACACCCCATTTTAAACAAATTATATCCTCATTAACAAATATTATTTAACAATTATTATTATATTATTATTATATATTATTATTATTATTATTATTATTATTATTATTATTATTATTATTATTATTTTATAATTATTAAAAAATTATATTTAAATCTCCTGACGACTCGATATCTGTCCCAAAAACAGTTCTTGCTAACACTACTGAACTCTGTACATTAAAGGAACATTTTACCCCAAAATACTAATTCTGTCATTTATCATGTTCCTCAAATCCCATATGACTTCCCTAGATTTATATCCCTTAAAATAAATAAATACTAAAATGTATTTTAAATAAATTTATTTTGTATTTGCGTACTTAAAATTAATACATTGTTAACTAACTGTGTGAATTGTATATGTACATTTCGGAAATACATAACTTAGACAAAGTAACCTCTGATAACAGATCATTAATTGTAATGTGGATTCATACATTTTATGTAAAGCTGCTTTGAAACAATATGCATTGTGAAAAGCGCTATAAATTTATATACTTTATATACTTTTATAAAATGATATACTAGTCTGCTAAATTGTAAAAACTATTCTATTTTTGTTTTTCTTTAATTGTGCAGAAGTAGAGCTGAGGTCCAACTAAATATATACTTGAGTATATTTGATTGTGTTAAAGTGGAACTATTGCAAGTATACTTTAGTTACACTTTAAATATATTGCATTTAAAGATTGATATTATACACAGATCATACAATCATTGTTAATAGTGATATTAAAACACATTTTAGGCATAATATTAATAAATGTGCATTGTGCGATAATGAAATACTCTAAATAAAGTTGAATTGCAATTTTATATTTCTAAGTCTTTAGTGATTTGTCAATAAATATGTTAATGGATTTGAAGTATGCCTAGTATGACATAAGTGTATTTTAAATAGATTGTGGTATAGGTATTTTTACTAGGGTTCATTGGACCCCATTGACATCAACTGAATGGACAAAACTGGGTGAACTGGTCCTTGTCTTGTTGTGCAATAATGGCATTGTGCATTGTTATTTTCTTGTAAAGTGGTTACTATTCATACTTATTCATATCTCAGATCATATTTATTTGCTGCAATCAAGATTGTCTCAAAGTGCTTGGCTGGTTGGTGAATTATTGTCAACCCTTGTGTTAGAAATAATGCAAGTTATCTGTATTTACTCTCAGTTGATCTTCTCTTAGCTCCAGTTCTCTCTGGAAATGTGTGTTCAAACCTGCTCCTAGGTCTAGCTGGAGGGCTAATGTCCTGCAGATGTTATCTCCATATTGCTTCAAAACTCCTGTCTGGACGTGTTTAGTGATGCTGAATATGTAGTTTAGCTGGTTCAGGTGTGACTGTGATCATAGTGGGACTCTGGAGTTGAGTTATTATAGTTAGTGATGGATGGTTAGGCGAGGCTGACCTCTGCTTATCTGGTGACTAGTTAAAAAAAATACTTCTATTTAATTTGACTCTTGCATATTTTGATTTTATACTTGCATTCAGACCTAAACTTTTATCATATATGGCTAAATAAACACTCTTTTGTACGAGTGAGCAGTAGACAACCGACTAAAGAGATATTAGCAAACCCTGCACCCTCTGACCAGGATCAGACTGGAGAGACTGTGTCCATGAGATCGGGTCCTTTAATGAACGAATGGTTGAAAGTATGGGATACCCAAAATAATCAAATATCTATGATATTATGATAAAATTGGATAATCATTTGATATTGGAGTCAGATTAAACACAGAGCTAAAGCAAAATTGAAACTAAATTTTAATAAATGAAGTGAACTTCACTGTTATGTATTTGGCCCTTCACAACTTCTGCCTCGTCTTTGAGACTGATAACTCGATATCTGTCCCAAAAACAAGCTGAAACATGTTTTTGATAATCTGAGATGAGCTCGGGCTCAGAGTTAGGGTTAGGTGGCCTCACTCTTGCTAACACTACTGAACTCTTTACATTAAAGGAATAGTTTACCCAAAATACTAATTCTGTAAATACATAATTTGGACAAAGTCACCTTTGATAACAGATCATTGTAAATTGTAATGTGGATTCATACATTTTATATCAAGCTGCTTTGAAACAATTTGCATTGTGAAAAGCGCTATACAAATAAATGTAAATTGAATATAATAATATAATATTAATAATAATGAAAATACCCTGCAATATACTTTTGGCTTACTAAATGTAGCTATATACTTAAAGTCTGCTAAATTGGAAAAACATTTTTTTTTTCTTTAATTGTGCAGAAGTAGAGCTGAGGTCCAACTAAAGATATACTTAAGTATATTTAATTGTGCTAAAGGGGAACTATTGCGAGTATACTTTAGTTACACTTTAAATATATTGCCTTTGAAGATTTATATTGTACACAGATTTTACTATCATTATTAATACTGATATTAAAACACATTTTAGGCATATCTATATTTGTATATCAAATTTGCATTGTGCAATAAAGAAACTCACAAATATAAAATTGTAATTCAACTTTATTTGAAGTCTTTAGTAATAATAATAATAAAAACTTTATTACAGACTCACCGGTCCAAATAAAAACAAACAAGACAGTACACACAATACAATACAATATAATAAAAAACAAATACAACTTCAGAGGAGACAACTATACCAATGCTTCCATAACTTGGACTTATACCGTGTAGTGCTAAACTTGATATTGGTCAATGCCACAATTATATAATTCTCTGAGTTATTCAGCCGACATATACATTTGTACATAACATTTCTCAATGTGGCTTGCAGAGTATTAACACCTGCAGCCACAAACATCTCACTGGCACTACACCAGCGTGGTCTTCTCAGCAGAATTCTCAGTGCGTCGTTGTAAGCTACCTGAAGTTTATGCAAGCTAGCTTTGCTGAAACTAGACCACAAGTGGGCATTGTGGAGAGGAGAGCAGTAAGCTCTGAACAAAGCAACTTTCACTCTATCTGTGCACCCACCAAACTTACGAGCCAAACTATTCGCCTGAGCATATATAGAGCGGCATTGCCTATAAACCTCAAGGTCATCCTTCAACTGGTCTGTAATGAGATGCCCAAGATACTTATATTTGCTCAAAACTATCAAGGTATTACCTGCCAATTTAAAAGGAGGAAACATTTGACATTTATCCTCCTTTGTTCTACAAATCATCACCGCACTCTTGTCTGTATTAAATTTTATGTCATGAACAGTTCCATAGTCAGAGCAAACATTAAGAAGCTGTTGCAGACCAGCACTGCTAGGACTGAAGACCACAAGGTCATCTGCATACATAATATGATTCACTAGAGTGTTACCTATCATACACCCAGTGTTACACAAATTCAAGCAGACAGAGAGCTCATCAACATACAAGTTAAAAAGAATAGGGGAGAGGATTCCACCTTGTCTGACCCCGTTCCTGACCCCAAAAGGGGCAGAAACACAGTGGCCCCATTTTATAAACATAGACTGGTTGGTATACCAGTAGGACAGAATTCTCACAATACATTTAGATACACCTCTCTTACTCATTTTGTCAAATAACTTGTAATGATTGACGCGGTCAAACGCTTTTGAAGCATCAATAAAACTCATTAAAACAGAGGAGTTCTTATCTCTATACGTATTAACAATTTCCTTTAAGGAATATATGGCCATATCTGTGCCATGTTTTGGTTTAAAACCAAATTGGTTGTCTGTAGAGGGGATAATGTCCACAATTCTGCTCAACAGGATGCTTTCAAAAACTTTAGACAATACACTGGCAAGGGCTATTGGTCTGTAGTTATCAGAGCAACCAACCTTACCAGACTTATCCTTGATCACCGGCACAAGCAAGACAGATTTCATTGTATCCGGTAGGAAGCCATGAATTAAAAAATAATTAAAACAAATACCAAGAAGGGGGGCTAACCTCATGCTGGCATATTTAATGTGCTCAGCAGTGATGTGATCCAACCCACTTGCTTTATTATCTGCTAACTTATTTATTGTGCATGATACCTCATGTGAAAAAATTGCCTTAAAATCAACACACTTAATATTGTCAGACATATAAATATCACTTTTAACACAATTAAACAAGGTCCTGTAGTGCTGTCTCCACATCTCAGCAATATTCTCAACACCTGAGATACCATCTACAGTGCACGGGGGTGGTATACTACATTTGTTAAGACCCTTTACCTCCTTCCAAAATTCAATAGTGTGGTTATCCATTACCTTCTCGGCCATAGATTCTCCCCTCATAGCTTGCTCATTTTTATCAATAAATCTAACAGCATATTTATACGCTGCATTAGCATTTTTCTTTTGTTCAAACAGCGGGCCTTGCCTTGGTCTACCAGCCAACACCCATGATTTAAACGCTAACTTAGCTTCCTCATGATATCCGGCCACATACTTATTCCAGCCAGGCCTCATTTTACCCCTTTTGTTTTTCCGTTTAAAATAGGGTCTACTGCTTTCATACAGGGCTCTCACAACATGATCATATAGTGAGGAGATTTCCTCCCTGTGCTTCCAGACATTACAGGTAGGATCACTACACCTAATTGCATCACTGGGAAGACTGATTTTACTCAGCAATATATTTGTATCAGCATAATAGCCAGCAATATCCTCCCTTGAAAGGGCAGACCAATCCAAAAATTCAGTATTACAATCAGAACTATCACAAGAGAGCATTGGAATATCCTCAACATTTATCAATATAAGCACAGGCATATGATCATAGGTGGCTGCCCCATACAAAATGTCCATACCCACTATAGATGAGTGTGCATCATCTGTGCTAATACAGTGATCCAACCACGAGGCTGTATGCCAAGCCTCACTTATATAAGTATAAGTATTTGAGGGTAGAAACTCTTGACTTGATAGCTTTAAACTATTATCCTGACAAAACTGCATAATATGATTAGCAAACAGTGAATTTCTGTCCGCATTGTCAGCATTCATATCCCCAATTACATAAATACAAGAAGTATTACTACACTTAATAAAAGAATAGATAAAAGCAAGCCTATTAAGATATTCGGCTTCATTCTGAATACATTCATATGGTGTATAAACATTAAGTATGATGAGCTCCCTGCCACTGTAACTGAGCTGAACACCAATACACCAGTCTACATCAAGCCTAAGGACATTGACAAGTAAGTCAAGTCTCTTATTCCACAGAATGGCCACACCCCCAGGTATTCTACCCCTGATTATTCTCGAGCTAAGATCAGTTGTTGATTCCCCTGCACCGTGAAAATTGACATCAAGAATATTTAATTTTGCCAAGTCTTGCTTTGCCAGAAACGTCTCTTGTAAGCATAAAATGTCACAATTTTCCAAGAGATTGTCAATAACCAAACGACGAGCCCTGTCACCTGCGCCCTGGCCCAGACGCAGGACTCGACAATTGTAGGACAAAACACGAAGAGGACCAGTCATATGAGTGAACTAGTAAGTGCTCACAGCACCAGTAGACCCACTTCTCAACTCGGCAGACAAAACAGCGTTAGTCAAGACAGCCGTAACTCCGGTAGCACCCACCCGGCGCGGCTCATAATATCGGCGGACAAATGCCCCGTCCGGCCAGAGCTCCGGATTGTACATTTCTCTGACCTCTTGACACTCCGCAGAAACTTTAAAAGAGCTATATCTGCCGTTGACATTACCGATCCGGTTGCATGACACCACACGTCCAAGCTTTTCACCAAGATAACCGGAGAGAGCTTCCGGATACAGATCAGGAGCGAACTTAGAAGCAAACACACTCACCAGCTTGGTCTTGACAGTTCTGATGTTACCTGCAGCTCCAGTCCCAACAACAGACGTGCCTAATTTCTTCTTCTTCGGCCCCGAGATGACTGTACGCACCCCGGGTTTGGCACCAGCGTGTGCTGGGCCATGTTGTCCTCCCTTTTTAACACTCTGGCTCCACTTGGGCGATCCAGGTAGAGCAGTTAAGCCTGCCGGGATTCCCGTGGGTAGAGCCCCTTCCAGGCCATGAACTGGATCACCAGACTCAGCCCCCATTCCATCACGCAACGCCAGTCCATCCGTTGAGACACGTCTGAGCGCCGAGTCGTCCGGGCCGGCAGCACCTCCACCCAAGGCCATAGCCACCTCCTGGCCACCCCCAGAAACCAGGTCAGATGCTTCCAAAGCACCCACTCGCCGATTAATATCCTTAGTAACTTCCCGCAGATCCTCAGACACGTTCACCTGCAGCTGCATTACGCACTTCAGGGCGCATACCTCAGATGCCAGCTGCTCCACTTTCCCAAGTAGACACGAGACATCCATGTTGGAAAAAGTTACCGGAGGCAGCTCTTCCAAATAGTGGGAGACAAATCTGGGTATATTCTCACCACACTCATTCAACACTTTGAGGCAGCTTTTTATGTTGTTAATGTCCTTCTGCGATCCTTTATGGGCAACGTTGCGCTGCGTGGTAGTGCAGAGATCAAACAAAACTTTCTTGGAAGACTCTATCCACTCTGAGTCAAATGTGTTTGTAGCCAGCAAAACAATCTCATCTTGATTCATTGTCTTCATTTTAACAGCAAGAAAGTTAAGCAACTCATCCTCAACAATGATCTTGCCATCCATAGTTCTATATATATCTGGTTTTAAACGCGGACGGCTAAGAATTCGAGCCGCCGCACTCAGACCCACAGAATCCGCCATTTTCAATCACATTTCCCACATTCCCCACATCACATTTAGTGATAGGCTATGTCAATAAATATGTTAATGGATATGCCTAGTATGAAACAAGTGTATTTTAAATAGATTGTGGTATAGGTATTTTTACCTAGGGTTCATTGGACCCCATTGACATCAACTGAATGGACAAAACTGGGTGAACTGGTCCTTGTCTTGTTGGGCAATAATGGCATTGTGCATTGTTATTTTATTGTAAAGTGGTTACTATTCATACTTATTCATATCTCAGATCATATTGATTGCTCCAATCAAGATCGTCTCAAAGTGCTTGGCTGGTTGGTGAATTATTGTCAACCCTTGTGTTAGAAATAATGCAAGTTATCTGTATTTACTCTCATTTGATCTTCTCTTAGCTCCAGTTCTCTCTGGAAATGTGTGTTCAAACCTGCTCCTAGGTCTAGCTGGAGGGCTAATATCCTGCAGATGTTATCTCCATTTTGCTTCAACACGCCTGTCTGGATGTTTATAGTGATACTGGATATGTAGTTTAGCTGGTTCAGGTGTGACTGTGGCCATTGTGGGACTCTGGAGTTGAGTTATTATAGTTACTGATTGATGGCTAGGCGAGGCTGACCTCTGCTTATCTGGTGACTAGTTAAAAAAAATACTTCTTAATTCTACTTTTACATATTTTTGCACTCATATTTGCATTCAGATATAAACCTTTATCAGAATGTTATATTACTAAGCAGGTGCTTGAATTCTTTTTATTTTGAGTTTACAGTGATAAAGATCATGGTTTATCAGTTGCACATCCTCATGGCAATTGCATTTACATTTCCAGTTTACAATATTGTATATACAGCTTTCATGGAAAAATAAAATAGTAGGCCAAATAATGCGCACTATTTATTATTTCGTTCCCTTGATTATCACACAATTTACTTTTTTTTCTTGCATGTCATGTGTGGGTCTCTGTAAAAATGCATTTTGTTTAAAAACTGTATTTTTTGTGAACAGGGATGCTGATGCTGACAACACATTCTGGAAGTTCGTTGTGCTTTTCCACCATCAGACCGAACACCGTTGATGAATTATGCCATATTGTACCGATCCTGGTTTTTCAATTGTGGAGCTCCAAAATCAGGTTATTTGTAAACCACAAAATAATCACTTTTCCATCATGAGGACGAATTTCTCCAGTTGCATTTCCACTTGAGCACAGATCAGTATGATAAAGTTTTTGGAAAACACTGGCCTGGATCCCCATCAAAGCAGCTACTCAATCCAGCTAGTGCAATTTCTCAAGTGACAAGATGGTTTTCTAGTAAAGTACAGTATGTTTGTACACAAACACCTTTTTGTGACAGTGTAAAATTCATATGTGTGTGTGTGTGTGTGTGTGTGTGTGTGTGTGTGTGTGTGTGTGTGTGTGTGTGTGTGTGTGTATGTGTGTGTGTGTGTGTGTGTGTGTGTGTGTGTGTGTGTGTGTGTGTGTGTGTGTGTGTATGTATACACATATATATATACTTGTATAAAATAATACAAATGAATCCTCATGAGATCACTGTGCAACCCTGGTTGGGTGAATTCAAAATAGTGGCAGTTGATAAAGACTCACTGTAAAATACTGTAAAATTGCTTAACTTGGGTGCTTTATTGATATTTAAAGTATTCTTATTTAAGTTTGGACATTTTTCAATAATCATACTTGCATCGAAAATGTATCACGGTATTAGTTATTTTGAATCTAAATGAACTTTCCTTAGTTATATCTAGTAATGCATCATATGTCATCAAAACCAATAAAATTACCCAGACATGAAAACAAAAAACTTTTATTCAAATTCCAAGTATATTGTTGATAGCCTGGAAAGCATGCAAAGCGCGCTCCCTTTATAATCATTAAAAAGCGGTCACTTCAGTTCATGGCAATCTTACAAAGTTCCATTACAATCAATGAAGTGAAATGGTAAAAAATTCAACTTAAAAAAAAAAAAAAAGGCTGACAGGGAAAGAGTTAAAAAGATTGTGTTTGAGTGAGGTGGGGGGAGCAATTACACTGATTCGGGGTGTGTTTTACTGCCTGTCCCCTTCTGAGCTCTATTTAAGCAGCAGACTGACCAAACACATCACACTTTTCCAGCTTTGACCAGACGAGCTGCTCTTGAGAAGACTTTCAGACTGCAGTCATCCATGTAAGTATACTATCACTCAAGGGTACTTGACTTAAGATGTAGCTAGCAAACAGTTTCTAATACTTTGCATGAGATTATCCAGCACAATTTTCTGCCACTGCGTATATGAGTTCATGCTTTCATTTGGCGTGCTCTTTATATGCAATCTTTTATGTGCATATACGGTAGTGGTGGGCGGTGGTGTTTTAAAATGAGGAGGCAAAGGCATGACATTTTTTATATAGACTACTGTATATCAAATGTAAATGTTTGTCTGTTACACAATTTTCCTGGTAAAATAAACATTACATAAAAAATTCTATTTTGTATTTTTTGATATAACTATGCACATTTTTATTTATTAAAACCAAGTAGAAATTTCATCAAGTTTCATCATTTTTACATTTATTCCAAAATAATATAGAGGCAATAAATATTTAAACAATGTATATTATTTGTGAACGTCTCGGTTACATATGGTAACCCTCGTTCCCTGAGGGAGGGAACGGAGACGTAGGTCATGACTGACCAATAGGAATCTCGCTAGAGAGGCCAATCTACTTCGAGTGAAACTAAAACAAGCCAATACACATTGGCGTGCAATCATTTGCAACAGCTGTGCAGCCTCGCAGCGCGGGTATTTAACAAGCAGCTGGTGCGATTGCACAGTTAGTTTTTTGCTGAGGAGCCAAGCCTGAGAAAGCTGACCGCCCCGGCGGGCGGAAGCAGATGTGGCGACGGGACCTACGTCTCCGTTCCCTCCCTCAGGGAACGAGGGTTACCATATGTAACCGAGACGTTCCCTATCGGTCAGTCACTACAACGTAGGTCAGACTGACCAATAGGAATCCCTACCAAAGCGCCACAGCTGCTGCACCCCATCCAGCGCCCCCGTGCAAGCCTCTACACCTTCTTGCCTGGAAGGACGATAGGAGGAGGCTTACACAGAGTGAGTCTGACACTGTTGTTCCGTGATAACCCATACATTGAGATATTGGATAACACTGGGAAAGCGTGCCCTTTCTGTTTAGGACGGAACGCTGCGGAAGCCACTTCTTCAAAGAGTTATGTGGAAGTGCATATGGACTAGCCCGAAGGCTGTACTGCATATGAAATAATGGGTGACTTAGCCCAAGGGAAAGACACGGGCTTCCGATAGGAGCAGCCGTGGAAATATACACATATGGGATCCCCGTAGGGTCACACATATGGAACCCAGCCCAGATCCGGTTCTCACGAATTCAGCGGATAAGGGCCTGGCGCCGGACGCTCCGCCAAGTCCGGGCCGAGGGGTTTGGAGGACTCGACAGGTTTTACTCTGGAGCAATAAGGGTGCACAGTATGGTGCAGCAAGCTGACAGAGCCAGGCCTCTCAGTGCTTCTACCCGTCTAGGGTGAGAACACGGGAGGAGACCGGCTCTACACGTAGGCTATAGTACCTAGCGAACGTGTTAGGTGTCGCCCAGCCCGCAGCTCTACAGATATCTGTTAGCGAGGAGCCACGTGCCAGCGCCCAGGAGGATGCAACGCCTCTTGTGGAGTGTGCATGCAACCTGAGCGGGCAGGGCATGCCTTGTGCTTGGTAAGCCAAGGCGATGGCATCCACTATCCAGTGGGCCATCCTCTGCTTGGAGACAGCCTTTTCCTTCTGCTGGCCTCCGTAACAGACAAAGAGCTGGTCTGAGGTCCTGACGCTTTGAGTTCTGTCCACGTACATACGCAGAGCGCGAACGGGACAGACCAAAGCCAGGGCTGGGTTTGCCTCCTCCAAAGGCAGCGCTTGCAGGTTTCACTACCTGGTCTTTGAAGGGAGTGGTAGGAACCTTGGGCACATAGCCAGGGCGGGCTCTTAGTACCATGTGGCTGTCACCCGGCCCGAACTCTAGGCACGATTCATCGACCGAAAATGCGTACAGGTCTCCTACCCTCTTGACAGAGCCCAGTGCAACCAGCAGCAAAGTCTTCATGGAAAGAAGCTTTAAGTCTACTGACGGCAGAGGCTCAAAGGGAACATCCTGAAGTGCTCGAAACACCAGGGAAAGATCCCAAGAGGCTATGGAGGGGGGTCGAGGAGGATTTAATCGTCTCGCCCCCCTAAGAAACCTGACGACCAGGTCGTGCTTTCCAACTGTTTTGCCATCTATGTGGTCGTGATACGCTGAAATAGCGGCAGCATGTACTTTGAGGGTGGAGGGAGACAGTCTACGCTCCAACCCCTGCTGCAAGAAGGAAAGCACAGACCCTATCGAACATCTTCGGGGGTCTTCTCGGCGAGAAGAACACCACTCGACGAACAGGTTCCACTTCAGGGCGTAAACACGTCTCGTGGACAGCGCCCGTGCTGAAGTGATAGTGTTAAGTACCTCAGGGGGTAAGTCACCTAAAACCTCCGCGTCCCGTCTAGGGACCAGACATGGACTTTCCAGAGGTCTGGACGCGGGTGCCATAGGGTGCCCCGTCTCTGAGTCAGAAGATCAGCTAAAACAGCTGGCAGTGGGAGGTCTCTGAGGAGGCAAACAGGTCTACCTGAGCCTCCCCGAACTCTCTCCAGATCAGCTGAACCGCCTGGGGGTGGAGTCGCCATTCTGCCGGAAGCACAGCTCGTGATAGCTCGTCGGCAACACGGTTGAGCAAGCCGGGGACATACATGGCTCGAAGCGACCTCAGATGCTTCTGACTCCAGAGGAGATGGCGGGCGAGTTGCGACATGCGACGGGAGCGTAGACCACCTTGTCGGTTGATGTACCCAACGGTTGCAGTGTTGTCCGTACGGACCAGCACGTCCCTGCCCTGTAGCAGCCTTTTCAAGCGGCTCAGAGCGAGATGTACTGCTAGCAACTCGAGGCAATTGATGTGCCAATGCAGCTGGGGGTCCTTCTAGACCCTGACACTGCATGCCCGTTGTACGTGGCACCCCAGCCGGTGGCAGAGGCATCTGTGAATACCACAGCAAGCCTGGACACCTGTTCCAAGGGGACTCCTGCCCGCAGGAACAAGGGGTCTGACCACGGGCTGAAGGTCTGGCGGCACGCCGGTGTGATAGCCACCCGGTGAGTGCCGTGATGCCACGACCATCTCGGGACTCCGCCGTGAAGCCAGTGCTGAAGCGGTCTCATATGAAGCAGGCCGAGCGGGGTTACCACTGCTGCTGCTGCCATATGCCCCAGTAGCCTCTGAAAGAATTTCAGTGGGACCGCTGTCCTGCCTTTGAACGTGTTCAAGCAGTTCAGCACTGACTGAGCACGCTGCTCTGTGAGGCGCTCTGTCTGGGCGACCGAATACAACTCCATACCGAGATAAGAGATCCTCTGCACAGGGGAGAGTCTGCTCTTTTCCCTGTTGACCTGAAGACCCAACTGGCTGAGGTGCCTTAGCACTAGGTCCCTGTGTTCGCATAGCTGATCTCGAGAGTGTGCTAGTATGAGCCAGTCGTCGAGATAGTTGAGGATGCGAACGCCCTGTTCTCTCATGGGAACAAGGGCCCCCTCCGTGACTTTCGTGAAGACACGGGGGGACTGGAACATCCCGAAGGGTAGGACCTTGTACTGATATGCTCGACCCTCGAAAGCAAAGCGCAGGAATGGCCTGTGTCGAGGAAGAATCGAGACATGAAAGTACGCGTCCTTCAGGTCAATCGCTGCAAACCAATCTTGGGGACGGATGCATTCGAAAATGCGTCTCTGCTTGAGCATTTTGAACGGTAGCTTGTGGAGGCTCCGATTCAAAACTCGCAGATCCAAGATCGGTCGTAACCCACCACCTTTCTTCGGTACAATGAAGTAGGGACTGTAGTGCCCTTACCTCATATCGGCTGGAGGGACCGGCTCTATCGCATCCTTCGCCAGTAGGACTGCGATCTCCGCACGCAAGACATGGGCATCGGCTGCTCTCACTGTAGTGGAGGGATGGCCCGAAACTTGGAGGGACGCCGGGCGAACTGAATCGCATAGCTGAGCCTGATGGTTCGAATGAGCCAGCGAGACGGACTGGGGAGCGCTAACGAGGCTCGCAGAGACCGTACAAGCGGGACCAAAGGGACCGTAGGCGTACCCGGAGTGGGGCAGCGAGGTGGAACACAGGGATGCGGCTCGGGAGGCTCTCTCTGGGAGGCGGCCCGTAGCGGGGTCTGAGTGTGCTGTGCAGCACTTACCTGGTTCCACGGGGCAGGAGGTGCGGGAGGCGGCTCTGTGGCGTTCTCGGACCGTACACAGCTGCCGGCTGTCGAAAGAAGAGGCGGATGAGAGTGGTGAGGATTCCAATCCCCCACTGCTCTCCCGGTCTTCTTCGGACCCAGAGATGATAGAAACTGCTCTTTTATTGAAAATTTGGGTACCGCTGGTTTTAAGGCCAGCGGCAGAACACTAACAAAATGAAACAAAGGATTTACCACCCGGCCCTCTTCCGGGGGAGGGAGCGATGCAGTCATCGTCTCCTAGAGAGTAGTTCTTTCCATCTCTGGGTCGCCCGTCCTAGGGCCGCTTACCCTTGGCTTTGCTGCCCCTCTTGGCGGGGGCCTGGACGGGCGGGGCGCCCTGCCTGTGAGGATGGAGGAGGACGCCCACGGCGACGAGCAGACCGAGGAGCCACGTGCGGTGGGCTGGAGGCAGCAGCTGACCGCCGCAGGATGTGTCTGATGGCCTCAGTCTGCTTCTCGACCGCGTCGCCGAAGAGGCCGGTCTGGGACACGGGGGAGTTAAGGAACCTGATCTTGTCGGTCTCCCGCATGTCAGCCAGACACAGCCAGAGATGGCGTTCCTGGACCACTAGTGTGGACATCGCACGACCCACTGACCGCGCAGTGACCTTCGTCGCACGAAGCGCAAGGTCAGTTGCGGCACGAAGTTCTTGGAGAACTTGTGGATCATGACCACCCTCGTGCAGGTCCTTCAGTGTCTTGGCCTGATGAACCTGCAACAACGCCATAGCGTGCATGGCAGAGGCAGCTTCCCCACAGGCCTTGTAAGCCTTGCCGGTCAGGTCCGACGAGTACTTACAGGCCCGGGAAGGAAGACACGGTTCTCCACCCCAAGTGGAGTTAGGGCACAGTTGCATAGCAACGACCCGTTCCACTGGCGCGATATGCGTGTATCCCTTAGCTGCCCCGCCATCAAGGGTGGTGAGAGAGGAGGAGCCACCGAGACGGTTTCTGGCAGTAAAAGGTGCCGTCCACGTCCCTGTGAGCTCCTCATGCACCTCCGGGAAGAATGGCACTGGGGTGGGTTGCTGAGAACCAGCGCGCGCCACCCCGAGATACCAATCGTCCAACCTCGAGGGCTCGGGACACGGTGGAGGGTTCCACACGAGCCCGATCCTGTTGGCGGCCTGGGAAAGCATGGCTATCATCTCCGGGTCCGACTCGGGCACCGCTGCCACACCCGAAGGAGGCAGCGGCTCCGAGCCGTCGTTCGCGGAGAGGTCTGACCCACCCTCCGATGCAGCGATCGACATCTGGTCGTCGCAGGGAGCGCCAAACGAAACGACTGGTACACATCTCGAGGATGCTCCAGCACGCTCCGTTGGCAGCTCAACTGGTTGCGGAGCATGAGAGGAGTGAGGGTTCCTTGGGGGTTGGTTCCCCGAAGGAAGCGCGCTCACTGTAATCCTCAGATCACCCTTGTCACTGCCCGAAGCAACCCGCAAAGGGGGGTTGGAACGAGGTGCAGGCACGGGGACTCCGCCCCTTTGCAGGAACGTGTGTCTCGACCTCAGCTCCGAGATGGTCATCTTCCCACAATGGGTACATGACTCATCCACGAACGCTGCCTGTGCGTGTTCGAGGCCCAGACACACGAGGCAGCGATTGTGACCATCCCGCGACCCCAGGTGACGACCGCATCCAGAAACACAGATAGAACGTCATCTTGAAAAAGACGCAAACTATCTGTGTAAGATCTTTTAGGGACTCCTCTCACTGGCGCTGAAGCACGCAGGGGAACAGCCACAGCAATCACAGACGGGAATGTGCACCCGTCTGTGCGCTGGATCTCTCTCGCTGGAGGTCTTACCAGCTGTTACAACAGCTTTTGAGCGCTTGCCAGGCGCACCTTACCAGCTGTTATAACAGCTTTTGAGCGCTCTGAAGCGCACCTCACCAGCCGTTAAAACAGCTCTTTTTTTTGCTCAGTTTTTAAAATAACAAAAAAAAATAGAAAGAGAGAGAAAGAGAAACTGCTCGCGCTGCCGTGCTGTCACGCCCGCACCGGGAAGGAGAGGTCCAGAAAGGCTCGTAGAAGTTGTTTCAACTATAAGCAGAGACATCAAAGTGTTTGGCTGCGAAGCAAAAAGCTAACTGTGCAATCGCACCAGCTGCTTGTTAAATACCCGCGCTGCGAGGCTGCACAGCTGTTGCAAATGATTGCATGCCAATGTGTATTGGCTTGTTTTAGTTTCACTCGAAGTAGATTGGCCTCTCTAGCGAGATTCCTATTGGTCAGTATGACCTACGTTGTAGTGACTGACCGATAGGGAACTAATGTTCAGCTAAAGCCTGGTTCACACGGGACGATTTTAAAATTGTCGGCCGATTTTCCAAACCTGAGAGACCCCACACACGTCAATAGAAAATCACGGGTCTAACACTTTTGGTCGTACCGTGTGTGGTGCGCAGCCACACGGCAAAATCAACACATCACACACAAACCGATTTGACTCCCGAGCATTCCCATGTCAGATGGAAAATCTCGCAAAATCCATCGAGATCAAACGTGACTTCAGAGTAAACAATCATGGCGGACGAAGAGGATGCAGTGGCGATAGTTTGTAGTTTGTTTTTAACCGAATCCATCTCCGACGTCCACCGGACTTTCTGGTGCGCCATGCCGCCGGCTGTTTTGATTTTGTTTCCCGGTGCTTCCTCTGCGCCTCGTCACCTCGCTTTCTGATTGACTACACGCCACAGTCCACAGGCTGCGTGCTGTTTGTCCCCGGGGGGCACCACACACGAGGAGAAATCGGGCCAAAAAAATCCAACATGTTGGATATCCCCGATTTGAGATCGGAGCGGTCCCGACGTCCTTCCGAGCAGACGAGAGCACTCTTAACACACCACACACGGCAGGAGTGTCTAATCAGATTATTTTACGATAATCGGAGCATCCTTAAGATTGTCGGAAGGGATAAATCGGGGCTAAAATCGGCCTAATTGTCCTGCCGTGTGAACCAGGCTTAATAGTCAATTTTTTCATTAGATTTCCCATTAACATCATCATTGTCCTCATTCAGACCAATTCGAGAATGCGCACGAAAACAAGAATAGGGATTTATTGCTCGAACAAATCATATTAAGCTTGTTCGACTTCATACTGCTCTGCGCAGACCGATCGGCGGCTGACTTGAAGCAGTGCATGCCGGTTAGAAATTTTGCCTGACTTGAGGCATCACAGACGTGACTGTGACATATGCCATCAAAGTACAGCGAGAGCGATTCGAGAGCAGTCGGCTGGTTGCTAACGGTTACCAAGACAAGACCATTCTTAAACAAAAGTTTAGCAAGCAAAAGCATAATAAGAAGAATAAGAATACTAATAGCCAAATAATGTCACTTACTATTGATTAAAAATAAAGAAAATAAATTTAACTGGATATTGAGTATCAGATGCATGTTAAAGGTGATTTCTGCCTAAAGAGCACGCCAAATGAAAGCATGAACTCATGTTATAGATACGCTGTAGACTACACAATAATAGCCGCTTTTCCACCATCGGCCAAATTCTTCTCGTTGCTTATTTGTTCCATTTCGTGCCAATCCGGCTAGTGTTTCCTAACCCTGTTCACAGAGGCATGCCAGAACTCCACATTTTGCATGGTTGCCTATTCTGAGACACTGGGGCCGGTTGCATAAACCTCTAAGACGAGTCTTACAAGTTAGACATCAATTTATTTTCTGCATAAACCTCTAAGACGAGTCTTACAAGTTAGACATCAATTTATTTTCTTTAAGACTGTTCATATGTTTTTTAAATCAGTTACATAAAAATGTAGATTAGCCTAATTTGATACTGAAAACTTAGACTGACTGCCCCTGACCAACTGCTAGTGGGTCATACTTGAACTTAAGACACTGTCTTAACATTATGGCTATGTTTATGCAACCGGCCTCAGATTCAAGTTAGCTTATTAGTAGATACTCCAAGACCCGAAATGGATGGGTCAATTAAGAAAGGAATCCAACGTGTGCTGTTGTTGTGTCTCCAGAAACTGTTTTGGGAAACACTGCAATAAAGTGTAAAGCTGATGTTAATTCTGATCTGATATTATTTTCAGATCGATTTAATTCCAAGATGTCCGACACAATGAATCTAGAGCTAATTGGTGGACAAGGAGGTAATGCATTCTCATTTACTGGCCAGAACAACGGTGCCAGTTTAGAGAAGATTGGAGTCTGGGTGGGAGAATGGCAGGTGAAGGCTGTCAAGGTCTGGCTTTCAGATGGGAGAGTTGAAACTTTTGGAGTAGGTTCTGGACCGTATCAAGAGTACAAGTTCACACCTGGTGAGTGTTTCACCTCACTGTCCCTGTGGGGGAATGGAGCAGGAACACGTCTTGGAGCCATCAAATTCAGGACCAGTCAGGGGAGAGAATTTTTTGCAAAGATGACAAGCTGGGGTTTAAAAACAGAATATCCCATGGATATCGGCTCTGGGTATTGTTTGGGAGTTGTAGGAAGAGGTGGTTCTGACATTGACTGCATGGGATTTATGTTTCTCAAAGCAGTTGAATCAACAGTTCTCGCCGATGTCCACTATCCTACTCTCCACCAACTGATACCAAAGGTGACCGTAGAAGAAATCAAATCCCTCTCTTTCAGGAACAACTCCTCCGCCACTCAAAAACAAAAAGTTGAAAGCTCAAAGAAAGTGATCAAAACATCTTCATGGTCTGTGAGTGCAAGTTTATCTGCAACATTTAGTATGGAAGTGAAGGCTGGGGTTCCAGGCATTGCTGAAGTTACTGCAGGATACAGTGTCACCATGGGAGTTGAAAGCACTTATGGTCGTGAGAACACAGATGAGAGAACCGAAACTCTGTCTACTGATGTAGATGTGCCACCAGGGAAGAAGCTGGACGTTTCAATCACCATTGGCAGAGCCACTTTTGACCTGCCTTACACTGGCACAGTGAAGATGACCTGCAAGAACGGCAGTGTGTTTGCGTATGGAACCAAGGGCACATACAAAGGCGTCACTTACACTGATATCAAAGTGGATACCAAGGAATCTCCTCTGTAATTTCAAGACAGATTGCACATGTAATGCACAAGTTCTTTGATTACTTCTAATGTTTTCTATCATGTATCAGTTGCTTTACATTCAGGCCTCATTGTATTTTTTTCGGGTGGTGTTTGGGTGTTCAGGGGAAATATATATATTCAATATTTGTTGTTTTCAAATAACCTTATATAATATCAATACACAAATATTCATATAGCTTCATACTTTGTGTAATCACTTTAAAATAATCTCTAGATACTGATTCTGTAATAATGTGTAACTAATAATAATTTGTAATAATTACATTTAATAAAATGTATACCCTGTGTTACAAGCATTGTTCCCTCTACTTATTTTCTTATTTTCATTACTTTTCTCCATGGGGCGGACATTTCTGCCACATAAGCAACGGGCTTTATACCAGACCTGAAAAGGGACAAAAAGTGTTTAAATCATATAGTTGTAACTTGTAATTTTAATGTGCTATTTCTATTTGAATTGACCCTTAAAGACCTTCTGATCAGTGAAGCATTAGTTTTTCTATTTTTAATTGTAATATTCTTGGGTTTTCAGGGCAACTATACATTCTACATGTTTTTAATACAGACACATATGGTGTTTACACTTGGCATGTTTGGTTGGATTAAAACAAAGCCTAGTTTGATTGGTCTGTTAGTGCTGTTTATTTAAATAAGTGTGAACGCTGCCATCTGAATCCTGGTGTAAACCAAACATATATACATTCATAAATAACACACACAAAAAAAAATATATATATATATATATATATATATATATATATATATATATACACACCTATATATAACATAACCTAATCTATAATCTGTTTTAGATAGATAGATAGATAGATAGATAGATAGATAGATAGATAGATAGATGCAAAACACAACAATGGTAACAATTACATTTTATTTAAAGGAAATTATTAAGTACTCAGTTATTTTTTAGTTACTAGAACTCATGTATGTGTTAACTATAACTTAACATTAATACTTTACAATAACAGGGCATGAATAATCATGTAGCCTGAATTAATAGCTACTCCAACATGAACGTCCTGGTTGCGTATGCAACCCACCGTTCCCTGAAGGAGGGAACGGAGGACGTAGTCGACGGTCAACTGAATGGCGATCAGGCCAGGGAGGCTATCATCTTCGAGTGCTATTGAACGAGCCAATGTAATTGGCGTGCGTGATTCACATTCCACACTCCGCCCCCGCGGCGCGGGTATAAATACGGAAGTGGATGCACGCACTAGTTGCTTTTTCGCTGAGGAGCCGAGCGTTACTCGGAGGCAGCGGTGGCCCAGCAGTAGTGGCAAGGGGACTACGTCCTCCGTTCCCTCCTTCAGGGGACGGTGGGTTGCATACGCAACCAGGACGTTCCCTTTCAGTCGATAACGTCAGACGTAGTCGACGATCGACTGAATGGGGATAACCTTTGAAAACGCCACTAAAGCTGCCACCTTCCAGTGCCTAGACAAAAAAGCCTCCTGATGCCCCCGCAATTCTAGGCGGGGAAGGACAGGGCTTAGGCCAGGGAAGTCAATGCTGTTCCTACAGGACCACTGGGAAAGCGTTCCCCGTACATTGGAAGGAAGGGACGCTGCGGAAGCCACAACCTACCCAGAGGGCGGTAACGTGGAGAATACACATATGAACAGGGCGGGTGACCGAGCAGTACAACATATGGAATGTCACTGGGCAGGCTCCAGCCTAAGACGGGGGAGACTCACCGGACAGTGACGGCAGAGAGACTCTGCCGAGGGAAGACACGGGCTCGCCGTAGGGAGCCGTATCGTGGAAGAATACACATATGGGGTCGCCGTAGGGACCGCAACATATGGACCCAGCCTAACACAGGTTCCACACTGCTTACAAGTGGTAGGCCTAACACCAGACGTTCCGCACGTCCGACGTCGGAGGGGTGTGGAGGAACTCAACAGGGTTCAGGGTTAAGGGAACTCAGCTGAAGTAGAAAGGCGCACGTATCCAGTCCATAGGAGGGGAACGGCGCAGCAAGCCGACACTTGAACCGGGCTCACGGTGAAACTGGCTTCATGAGAAGGGAGCCCACGGAAAGCAGTGGTTCAACTAGGTGTCGTCTAGCCCCCAACTCTAGAATCTGTATAGCAAAGCATATCGTCAACGCCCAGGCGGAGCACTTTACACTCATGATAGAGGAGCTCAACACCTAAGTGGACATGTTGCATCTCGGATTTTTTTACCGAAATGAAAGTAGGCACTAAGTGGCCAACTTTGCTTGGAAACAGCCTTCCCTCTCTGCTGAATTCCTAAAAGATATATCTAGAGCTGGTCTGAGGTCTATGCGTTCTGTACACGTCTGACCGCTATAAGCGAACGGACAGAGAAGCCAGGGCTGGATCTGCCTCCTCGGGGGCAGCACTTGCAGGCTTACCACCTGCTCCTATTACGGGAGAGGTAGGAACCTTGGGCACAATCCGAGCCGGGGTCTCAGCTTGTGAGAGTTAGCCGGCCCGAAATCCAGGCACAATATGTTGACCGAAAGCGAGCAAGTCCCTACCCTCTAGTAGAGACCATGCGAGCAGGAGAACTGATATAACAGAATTTTTAACTCACTGCTTGCAGTGGCTCAGGGGCGGTCTCTGCAGTGCAATTGCACCAGAGATAAGGCCCAAGAGGATAAAGAGGGACGCAAGGATTTAAATTACCTTGCCCCTCAGGAACCTGACGATCAGGATGTGCTTCTCCATACTTCTGCATCACGATAAGCGTCGTTTAAACACCGAGGCAACATCATTTTGAGGGTGAAGAAAAAGAGCCTACTCCAACCCATCTTGCAGGAAAGAGAGCACTGAAATGATCGAAAGCTTTCAGGATCTCCTTTGGAGAGAAGACGCACTCAACGACTAGGTTCCACTTCTAAAGGCGTTAGCACGCTATCCATTGCTAGGGGGTGCTCGCAGAAGTGATGGTAATTATCACATATCCCTGTGATAGCTACCTGAACCTCTGCGTTCAGACGTAAGACCGCCCGGAATCTCCAGGGGTAGAATGCGGGTGCCATCATGCCCCGTCCCTGAAAAAGTGTTCAGGGGAAGTCAGAAAGGCTGTCGATGGGAACCAGGTCTAGTTGGGCCAATAAGGGGCAACTATGAAGACCTGCTCCCTCCTGACTTGGCACCGTAGGTGCAAGCGACGGGCGCAAAAAGACAGGAGTATTGCTCAACACAACATGTGAAGATCACTGAGCTTCAGGAGCATTTTCTGCTCATCACTTGAGTGTGATAAGTTCACTGAGCTTCAGGAGCATTTCTGCTCAACACCTGAGTGTGATAAACTCACTGAGCTACAGGAGCATCTCTGCTCAACACTTGAGTGTGATGAACTTCCCTGAGTTTCAGGAGCATTTCTGCTCAACATGACGTGTGAAGATTTCACTGACTTGAGCAGGCGCCAGACGACCCTGAGTTGCAGTCGCTTTTAGGAGGCTCACTGGGGAAACGCATTTCTGCAGGCCCCTGGGGCAGCTGAGAGCTAGTGTCTGTCCAAGGGTAGTCTGCTCGGACAACACTGGCAAGGAGACGAAACCGGAGAGGCAACTGGGCGGCTCCGGAGTGGTCATGACCCAGCTGGACCCCAGGGGATGGAGTCTCCACTCAACCTGGCTCTTACTGTCGTGAGGCTCGTCGGCGGCACGACTGAGTAGAGCGGAAATAGTGGAACAAAGCGTCCTCAGAAGCTTCAGACTCCAAGGAGGACGTGACAGGTGAGTCGTGACATGCGAGGGAAGCTTAGCAATGGTCGCAATGTCCAACAACTCAAGGTACATATGCCCGTGTCGTCGAGGGTCTCCCAGGCCCCCGTTAAAACACGCCCTTTATACATGGCCCCTCAGTTGAAGAGGGTTTGGCAGCAGACCGGGATGCCTATAGTCACACAGGGTGAGCTGCTCTGCCACGGTCACCTCGGGACTCGATCATGAAGCTAGCGCTGAAGCGGTCATATATGGAGGAAGCCAATGGCTGCATCTACCATATACCCCAGGAGCCTCTGAAAGTTCTTTCAGCGGGACCCTTTCTCACTTCAAACACAAGCTGAACACATTCTCATTGGAGAGACGTGTTAGACCGAGTCCATCTCCGAAACTGAAAAAGAGATACTCAGCCCATGGGAGAGATTACTCTCTCCCAGTTGACCTGAATACCCAACGGGCTCTGGAGCACTCGAAGGGAAGGAATCTGTACTGACACTCCAACCCTCACACGCAACACACTGGATGGCCTGCGGTTCGGAAGGTAGAGATCTGAAGCACATGTCTTTCAGGTCGGAGCTGCAGACCAATCTTGGGCCAAGATGGTCACGACCCACCACCTAGTAACACGAAGAACGAGTTTAAAACTGGCCTTCCTAGCGGCTGGAGGAGCGGCTATATCAAATCCTTCGCCAGCAGGATAAAATAAGCACGCACAAGTCAGGAGCACTGCTCAACACTCGGTGTGATGAATATCACTGGATTTTCAGGAGCACGTCTGCTCAACACCTAATGTGATGATTATCACTGACTTGAGCGGGATAGCCGAGCCTGAGGTGGAGCAGCAAAGTAGAGAGAGTGGTGTTCGTGTGCTGTGCAACACTTACCTGTCTCCACTAGCGGCAGGGGGCGCATGAGAAGGCCGATGACCTCGAACGCACCAAGCTGCCTGCTGGCGACCAAGGGGGAGCTGAGGGGTGTAAGGCTATACAGGGTCACACCCGCCAGACTGGCCCTCTTGGGACCCAGGAACAGATGAAATTGCTCTCTCTTTGAAGTGTGGGTACCGCTTGCTCCGCTTTTTTTTTTTTTTTTTTGGGAGCCAGCGGCGGAACAGACACACACACAAACAAAGACTCCTTCCGGCCCTCACCCGGGGGAGGGAGTGATCGTGCCAGCTCCAGGAGCATCTCATCCATCCCTGGGCAGCCCGCTCCGGAATGCTTTCGCTGTCGCTTGCCACCTGGTTTGGCAGCGCCTGGAGCGGGCTGGGCATCTCTACTGCGGCCGGCTCCCTGCTGAGGCCTGGGTGGAGGCTGCTGCGGAGGCCCAGCAGGAGCAGCGGCCGGAGAATGCCCTCGGCGACGAGCAGCCGGAGGAGCTGCCACCGGCGGCGGGTGGAGGCAGCAGCTGGCCGCCAGGGCAGGATGTGCCGGATGACCTCCGTCTGCGCTTGAGCAGCAGAGAACTGTTGGATGCAGTTCTCCACCGCGTTGCCGACCAGCCCAACCTGGGAAATTGGGGAGACCAGGAACCGAACCATGTCCGCATCCGCCATATCAACCAGGCTGAGCCAATGATGGCGCTCCTGGACCACTAAGGTGGAAATTGCCAGACCGTTCACGCACGCTACGACACTCGTGCCCCGGAGGGCGAGGTCAGATGCAGTGCGGTGCTCACCTATGAGCGCACAGTCTGGATTACCCTCGTGCATGCCATAGGTGCCCTGGCCTGACAGACCCGAAGCAACGCCATGGCATGCAAGAGGAAGCGGCTTGCCCACAGGCTTTGTAAGCTCTGCCCGTCAGAACGGAGGAAAACTCACAGGCCTTAGGGGGGAGACGAGGATCCCCCCAAAAGGCAGCAGCCGCAGGACAGACCGCTCCAATGGAGGGACACCTCGCAACCCTTCACCGTTCCTCTATCAAGGGTAGTGAGGGGGAAAAGCTATTCAGGCAGTTTCTGGCAGAGAAAGATGCCGTTCACTACCTGATAAGCTCTCCATGCATTTCGGGAAAGAAAGGCACTGGGGCGGCGAGCTGAGAACCAGCGCGGCCCGCCCCAAAATACCAAACTCCAGATTCCAACCGAGACTGAATGGGACACGGTTGAGGTTCCACTCGAGCCCGGGAGCCTCGGCGGCCCGGTTCAGCATAGCTAACATTTCTGGATCTGGTTTGGGCAACGTTACACTCCCAGAGGGAGATAACACAGCCAAGTCGTCATTTCCAGAGGCCAGCTCACCCTCCGATGCTTCTATCGACATCTTATCCTCAGGGGGAACCCCCATTGAAACAGCTGATCAGTCCATTACAGAGGGACCAGTATGCTCAACAGGAATCCCATCGGCTGCGGTGTGATGGAGGAGTGAGGAGCCCACAGGGAATGGTTACCGGGCGAGACATCCATAACTATCCTCCGATCACCCATCCCACATGGCACCCGGGGTGGGGCATGGTAATGGGGACTCGCACTTAGCGGACGAAGGCGAGTCTCGATCTCAACACCGCGACAGTCATATTCTCGCAATGAGAACATGAACCGTCCACAAAAGCTGCCTCAGCATGCTGAACATATAAGCACATATGCATACATATTTATATACATATAAACATATAGCCCAAACACGTGATGCAACAATTGTGACCGTCAGAGAGGAAAAGAGAACGATCGCATCCAGAAACGCAGAGGTGGAATGACATCTTGAGAACGACGCAAACGCACCCGTGTTGCTCTTTAAGAAAATAGGACCGTCACCAGTGCCGGAGCACACAGGGGAATAACCGCGGCAACACTGAACAGAGAACTGAAACAGTGAAGCACTCACTTTTCCGTCCTCTAACCAGCCGTCAACACACACAAACATTAAGAAATTTGTTGCTGTTAAAACAGCAGTTGAGAGCTCAAAGCTTGCGATCACCGCTGCACTCGCGCTGTAGAACACCAGCACTGGGAGAGTCTTCCTGAAGAACACCGACACACTCGCTCGTTGTAAAACAACAGCACTCTCAGAGACATCAAATGATTGGCTCCGTAGCGAAAGGCAACTAGTGCGTGCATCCACTTCCGTATTTATACCCGTGCCGCGGGGGCGGAGTGTGTGATGCGAAAAAGTGGATAGGCTCTCTGACGCGATCCCCATTCAGTCGACGTCGACTACGTCCGATGTTATCGACTGAAAGGGAACTGTATTCTAGCAAGTGGTCTGTGCATGCGCATGATACTGGTGTGCGTCTTTCTCAAGACATTCACAGGCAGCGTTCTCTCTTTTGACTTGTCGCGCACGAATGGTTTAAAGGCATTTGCACGAATAAGAGCGGGATTATGTAACACTAGCCAAAGGATGACAAAAAATAACAGATGATGCGCTAATTGCGTTAACACCCCTGATTTATTTCATATAAAATCGCAGCATTTTGCGTCATATAATCGCATAGGCTTGACATAGCGATTGCGATATGATTAATCGTGCAGTACTATGTTGAATTGAAAAAAAACAGAATAAAAAGGGTTTAGTTCTAATATTTGAATAATTTTATACAAAAATAAATGGTGAAATTACATTTTTAGAAGACGTGAGATGTTTCCTGATTCTTTTTTTGACATGACTTTAATCCCTCACCATAGCAAAACCGTATAGGATATTCAATATCCGTTTGCAATTTAGCATCTTTAATGTATTTTTATCATGTTGAAAAAGTTTGGTGTGAATAAAATAAACCACTTAGGAGGAGTAGCTAAAAATTAAAACTAAAAACAAAGAAAATCCACATTCAGACCAAAATAGCCGATTTCCTGTTGGGCTGGCTTAAAACTTAGAGCACGAAAGTTGTTCAGCCAGAAGAGATCTATATGTGTACCGAGTTTCATATTATTACATGCAAGTGTGTTTGATTTATGGACCAAGTTTTCAGACCAAGTTTATGGACAAAGTTAATTTAATTAATAAATAATTACGTATATAAAACTATTGTCAATGCACTACAAATAAACTGGTTCTATGCTTTTTTAAATAAAACTTATTTAAAGCCACACTGCCTGAAATCAACATGCAAATGAAAGAAGACAATAAATATCTGAAGATCTCAGCAGAGGAGGATTAAACAACTCCACAAACAGCATTACCATAACAAAAGGTTATTTACACCTTTACAAATCTTCTCTTGTGCATGCAAATTTAACTTGCGCTTGCAAACTTATGTACACTTTCACAAATCTTACCCCGTGCATGTGATTCTTTATGGCATCATATTACCTTCAAAAAGTAAGCAGAAAAGATTTGTCAGATGATGTGGCTCCCTCACCTGGCTAAAGAGAGAATAAGCATCTGAATGCAAAACTCACAGGCTACTGTGTGGCAAGTTAACAGAAACAAAACTAAAAAACATAATATGAAGATTAAAGTAAGAGTAAGTAAGTCATTTTAATTATTAAAACACTAAAATGTCACCTGAATCATGAGGGAATCTTTCAGGGAGGCTCATAATATTGTATGTAAATAAAATTTTCAGGTGCTAGTTTTAGTTTAACATTGCTGTGTGGGTTGGACTGCATTAAAAAGTCTTAAGCCTTGTATCTTTTAAGTCAGTTGTAATTGTTGTGTTTCATTTTCTGAGAGTGCAAGCATAATGTTGAACCAACATCACATTGTAACATGGACTCAACGCCATTACCATTGATTTATGGATGAAATTTCAACATTTGCTGGAACAAAAAAATTTTGATTCAATGCAGTTAACATTGACACATTAAAGGACAAGTTTGGTATTTTACACTTTAAGATCATTTCTGATGAAATAGAACGGTTAAGATTGAAATGTGGACAAATGCAGCTGGCCCGAGAATTTTCGGTTTCTGTGGTAGCACAAAAAATAACGACTTTATTTCAACTATTCATTTCCTTCTCTGTGGGCCTCGAGTCAGTTCGCTAGTGATATAGCGTACGCTTCTGTGTTGTACGTCACACACATCACCCACATGACCAGCGTCGGCCAATAGTGAGCCTACGTGTGACTAGAGGCCCATAGAGAAGGAAATGAATAGTTGGAATAAAGTCGTTATTTTTGTTTGTTTTTGCACACAAAAAGTATTTACTTTTTTAAAAAGTAAACTTAAGATTGAGCCACTGTAGTCACTTGGACTATTTTAACGATGTCTTTAATAACTTTTCGGGGAACAAGTTTCAATCCCTGAAGAAGCCTATGGAGGAGTGATCCAGCTCTCAGATTTAATCACAAATATCTTAATCCGTGTTCCGAAGATGAACGAAGGTCTTACGGGGTTGAACAACATAAGGGAGAGTAAATACTGACAGAATTTTCATTTTTGGGTGAACTATCCCTTTAATTACAAAAATGCACATTCTTGAGTCCTTTAGTGTCCTGTACTCTGTTGTCTCTTTTCTTTCATTCCCTTTAAGACATGATTTTGTCAGAAATGTATCATCATCTCTTGATAAATCTTGATACTATGCTTATTTTAAAGAAAATCAATATTCAGTAATATAATTGTTTAACTGCACTGACACTACCGGATGAAAACAAAATTTGAATAGAATTGAGCTGAATACTGAATGACACTGTTTTCTGTCGAGCTGCTTTATTGTTGAAGTGATCTTGTTTTATAATTCATGAATTTTGACGCCGATTGAATCAATTGACTAAATTGAATCAATATTGAAATAACTTGAGCTGAATAATAATTTTCTTGCTGCTTACTTCTGAAATTGATGGTGTTTCCAGTTTATTATGGTGAAGCTGCTTTCTGTATAAAGTGCTATAAGAATACATCTAAATCGATGTGATTTAATTGTCTCATATTGGTTAGAGAGAATCCATCTAAATGAACCAGCGTTTATGTTCACTGAACAACATCAAGTCAAAGTGTTTAATTATTGGTGCTTTTCACCAACAGAAAATCAATAACAGAAAATCATGTGATGTTCATGTTTACATATTATTATATTCATGCCTTACAGTTACATTTAACATCAACATTTACTTTCTGGTATGAGATCATTGATTATAAATGCTGAAAATCATTATTTGTTTTAATCTTTAAACATTTCTGTCTCTGGGTTTTCTTTTCTTTTTTTCTTTTTACATATTTTTATTGACTTTTACAACACATTTAACAAACAAACATAATTATATAGACTTAAGAGTTTCTGGGTTTTCTAATATATATATATATATATATATTGAATGGTGGACAACATGGTTAACGACTTTGGAATGGAAACGGATATGAGTATAGAGAGTACTTCACAAAAGACTAGTTCAGGTTCTGCAGTTAGCAAAGCCATTGAACTCCAAGCTTGTGTCTGTGGCTGGAGCAAGGCGACAACGGTCAGGGGTTTGAAGATTCATCAAGGGAAAATGAAATGCTTGAGGGAGAAGGGACAAGGGCCTCGCATTGATCAGTACTTCTTACGAAGTCAGTCAAGTCAGTCGAATGAAATCCAGCGACAGGAAGCAAACCACAGTTCGCAGGATATCAGCACCCCTGTCATAGAGGAGAGGAGGGTTTGCACAGTTAGTGATGAACATATTGATTCTTGTGAACCCGGTCAGACTAACCAGCATAAGAGAGAAAAGAATCTCAACGGGCATAGGCCTGGAGTTAGATGGCCAAGAGCTTGTGAGAAAACTGCATGGGACACGGTAAACACAGATCTATGCTTTGCATTAGAAAGATTAACTGGTACAGTTGAAAAGAAGCTGGATAAATTTGGGGACATCATTTACGCATATGGAAGTGAGAGGTTTGGTGTGGAAAAAAGGAAGGAAAAAGTACAAACTACTCCTGGATTGTCTAGACGGCAGCAGAAAATAGAAGGGTTAGTTAGAGAAAGGAGACAGCTGAGGAAGCAATGGAAAAGAGCGGAACAAAGTCAGAAGGAGGGACTCAATCTCTTACAAAGGGCCATAAAAGATAAGCTTGCAACATTACGCAGAGCTGAGCGCTTACGGAAACGCTACAAAAAGAAGGAGCGTGCGAGGGCTAATTTCTATAAAGATCCATTCAAATTCGCAAAGAAGTTATTCACCAGTGAGAAGAATGGCACTTTAAAAGCATCTAGGGTTGAGCTAGAGAGATATTTGGAGGAAACACATACAGATGCAAAAAGGCATAAGCCTATGTCTATTCCGTCAGACATCCCACCTGTCAATCCACCAGAATACCAAATGGAGGTCTGTACACCTAAGTTGAAAGAGATAGAGCAGGTTGTGAGAAAGGCAAGGGCTTCATCATCTCCAGGGCCTAATGGAGTTCCGTACAGAGGGTACAAGAGTGCTTCAGGAGTTCTACGAATTCTGTGGAAATTGATAAAAGTGGCTTGGGAAAAGCAGGTTGTACCTAGAGCATGGCGCAGAGCAGGGGGAGTCTTTATACCCAAAGAAAAAGATGCTACAAGCATCAGTCAGTTTCACCCTATTTCACTATTAAACGTCGAAGGCAAGATTTTCTTCAGCATTATTGCTCAGAGATTGTCAACCTACCTATTAAAGAATGGCTTCATTGACACTTCAGTTCAAAAAGCGGGCATTCCAGGATTCTCAGGATGCTTAGAACATATCAGTGTTATCTGGCAGCGAATTCAATCAGCTAAAAAGGAGAGGAAGGAGCTCCACGTGACATTCCTGGATTTGGCTAAAGCATATGGTTCAGTGCCACATGAGCTTCTTTGGGCATCATTTGATTTTTTCAGGGTACCGATGTCGATAACAAATTTAGTGAAAGCCTATTTTGGAGATTTGCAATTTAGTTTCTCAACTCCAGAATTCAGCACTACATGGCAATGCTTAGAGGTTGGAATAATGGCAGGATGCACCATTTCTCCACTGGCTTTTACCATGGCAATGGAAGTAATCATTAGGGCATCAAAATGGGTAGTAGGAGGAGAGCGCTTGGCTTCTGGGATGCGACTACCACCAATCAGAGCATACATGGATGACATGACAACCATGACTACAACGGTAGCCTGCACTAATCGGTTATTGGGGAAGTTAACAGATAATATTGAATGGGCACGAATGCAATTTAAATCAAGGAGCATCTCCATAATTAAAGGCAAGGTAGTAGATAAAACATTCTTCATTAATGGTGAGGCAATACCAACAGTTTCTCAGAAGCCAGTGAAGAGTCTAGGGAGATGGTACGATGGGGATCTAAAGGACACAGTTCGAGTGGGAGAAGTTTGACGACAAGCAGTGGAAGGGTTGAAGAGCATAAACAGCTGTGCTCTACCAGGCAAACTGAAACTCTGGTGCTTTCAGTTTGGTCTACTGCCAAGGTTGCTGTGGCCACTGACTGTGTATGAGGTTTCTTTGACAACAGTGGATAAGCTGGAAGCGGTAATAAGTTCATACATCAGGAAATGGTTGGGAGTTCCACGCTGCCTCAGCAGAGTGGGACTTTATAGTAAAGGAGTATTGCAGCTACCAGTCTCTGCTTTAACCGAGGAGTTTAAGTGTGCCAAGGTCAGACTGGAAATGACTTTAGCAGAGTCACGCGACAAATGTGTAAGGGAGACAGCCCCTGTGGTAAAAACTGGTAGAAAGTGGTCAGCAAAGAAATCTGTAGTAGAGGCAAAGGCTGACCTTCAAATTGGGGATATCGTGGGACAGGTACAGCATGGAAGAGGGGGTTTTGGGCTCAGTTTAGCTCCTCCTAAATGGCACAAGGCAGGCCCAGCCCAAAGGAGGAAGCTGGTAGTCAACGAGGTGCGAAAGCAAGAGGAGAGGATGAGATGTATAAAGGCCATTTCCCAGGCCAAGCAGGGAGAGTGGATGAGATGGGAGAGTGTGGAACAACGCAAAATGGGCTGGCAAGACCTTTGGTCAATGGAAGAGAGTAGGATCAGTTTCCTTATTAGGTCAACATATGATGTTCTCCCATCACCGCAGAACCTAAACCTCTGGGTAGGAGAGGATCCATCTTGTCCATTGTGTTCATCACCTGCCACATTAAGGCACATTTTGACAGGATGTAAGGTGGCTCTTAGCCAGGGTCGGTTTACTTGGTGCCATGACCAAGTATTGCGATGTTTGGCTTTAGCATTAGAAGGCAAGCGTAGTATGACCAATAAATTGCCGCCTGTTCTAGCAAAACATTACACGCAGAAGACAATATTCCTCCGCCCAGGCGAGCAACCACCAAGAAAAGGTGCTAACACCAATTCTCGCCCAGGACAACTGGAAGCTGCTAGGGACTGGAAGATGCTGGTTGATCTTGATCAACGGCTTATTTTTCCACCTGAGATTGCCACCACTAACCTACGACCAGATATTGTTTTGTGGTCTGGATCAGCACGCATTGTTCAACTGATAGAGTTAACAGTGCCATGGGAGGATGCGGTAGATGAGGCATATGAGAGGAAGAAACTGCGGTATGCTCATCTGGCCACTGAAGCAGAACAGCGAGGATGGAGAGTCCAGGTTTATCCAGTGGAAGTGGGTTGTCGTGGTTTTGTGGCACACTCTACAACCCGGTTCCTCAGAGACGTCGGATTCAGTGGCCAAGAGTTGCGTCGTACAGTAAAGAACTTATCTGAAGCAGCAGAAAGGAGCAGCAACTGGCTGTGGTTGAGACGGAAAGATTCTAGCTGGCTGTGTACAGGCCGCCATGCTACGGTTTCGTAGAATTCTTGAAAACTTGAAAGGTCTGTTGGTTTATTTGTATAGGTTGTATAGTATTTACAGTCATTACGTTCCTGTGTATATTGCGTGAATGACGGGTGGTTGGGCAGATATTGTGTTTTGCGGTAGGTGGTATGCCATACGGAACCGTTGCCACTGAAACTGCATATTAACGCACCAGTGGGGCTCGACAGCCTTAGTCAAACGGGTTGGCGAGTATGGTTGGGTTGCGGAGAGATTGTGAGATTGTGGTTAGGTCTCAGCAGCAACTGTTGGTTTATTTGTATAGGTTGTATAGTATTTACAGTCATTACGTTCCTGTGTATATTGCGTGAATGACGCGTGGTTGGGCAGATTTGTGTTTTGTGGTAGGTGGTATGCCATACGGAACCGTTGCCACTGAAACTGCATATTAACGCACCAGTGGGGCTCGACAGCCTTAGTCAAACGGGTTGGCGCGTATGGTTGGGTTGCGGAGAGATTGTGGTTAGGTCTCAGCAGCAACTGTTGGTTTATTTGTATAGGTTGTATAGTATTCACAGTCATTACGTTCCTGTGTATATTGCGTGAATGACGGGTGGATGGGCAGATATTGTGTTTTGTGGTAGGTGGTATGCCATACGGAACCGTTGCCACTGAAACTGCATATTAACGCACCAGTGGGGCTCGACAGCCTTAGTCAAACGGGTTGGCGCGTATGGTTGGGTTGCGGAGAGATTGTGAGATTGTGGTTAGGTCTCAGCAGCAAGAGGGAAGTAGAGGTCAGTAACCTGGGCTGAGTTGAGTGGGGGACGGAGGGGGGTGACTCTGGGACGCCAGAGTCACTGTCGAGCCCTCTTGAGGTGTCGCGGGCTAGTCGACGAGCACTGAGGACGGAAGGTGCCCACTTGAAGACCCTAGAGATGTTCCCTACTCCGCTCAATCCAGAGGGTTGTTATGGGGGGACAGCACTGTGGTTGCAGCCGTTGTGTGTGCTGACGCGCAATACACTGTATTAACACCAGACAGAAGATTCACGTCACCATATGGAAAGAAGCGTAAATGGATGGAGAAGCATAGGTTACTGTAAAGCTACGTCTTAGTTGGTGATTATCTTGGCGAAAGCCGAGTACAAATCAGCATGAAGTTTTAACATCTACTCTCGTGTAATGGAAATCATTATATATATATATATATATATATATATATATATATATATATATATATATATCAGTGGTGGGCCGTTATCGGCGTTAACGTGCTGCGTTAATGTGAGACTCTTATCGGGCGCTAAAAAAAATATCGCCGTTAATCTATTCTCAAAGTTGGGTTGGGATCATAAAATAGCTTTTTCGAATATCGTTATATTTTCGCGCAATTCCATGTGTAGCCTAGTATATTTGACATAATTGACGCCGTGCCTACTATCACAGATCGCGCTGCAGGGTATTTCCTGTCAGGGACACAAGGTGTATACTTTTACATGTTACGTTGGGCGACGTTCCTCTCGTTACTTTATTTTAATGCAATTACATGTCGTTAAATGAGTTTATTCCAAGCGCGCTGTATCTTTGTATGAGCATGAGCGATGCTCAATTTACAAATGAATCACTCTTTTGAGTCGATTCTGTTCAAAGACTTCATAAAACAAGTTGGCAGATCTGTCTAAATCGGTTCGCTAATCAGTCTGAATGATCTGTTCAGTTCCTCACGCACTGAATCGTCTGAAGCGCTTTCAATTCACACTCGACTCGGAGTCGTAACAGGAAGATTTAAGAACATCAAGAGCGTTGGATGAAGTGGCCGTGGATCTACAGTACAGTTTAGGCCTTGTTTACACGAGAACGATTCCGGGTGAAAACGTAAAAATATTTTATCGGATGTGCCTTTCGTTTACACGGCGTCGGCGTTTTTGGGGCTTAAAAACGCAAAAAAGAAACTACCCTCCAGAGTGGAAATCTTAAAAACGCTCCACTGTCCCGTTCCCGTCTAAAGGGTAAAAACGCAAATCTGCTCACGGTGGCTCTCGTCGCGTACGTGTTTACATCACAGGCATGCGCCAGTACAGGAAAATAACAACCAACATGTCGAATTATTTCCATACGTCGGACCTTCAAGTTGCCCCAACAGCTCTGATAAACGTACAAGAGTCTTTTTGCTGTTCGCTTCACCATGTTTTGATTTCGCCCCCATAATGCTCGTCTAAACGCAGAATAAAAAGTGATAACGCAACGCCACTTTTGCGTTTTCTCTTCAGATCGTTTCCGTGTAAACATAGCCTAAGTCTAGTGAAAGCAAATCTGCAAATGCATCATATTTTGCCAGCGATGAAGATATTTAGCCTATTAGTTGAACATCTTCGTATGCTGTCTGTGAATGAATGATTCCACAGGATGATACATTCGATTCCATTTCATTCAGGTAATACATTTTACAACCAAACAGATAGCACGATACTAAACCACGATACGCCACAATAGCACTAGGGCAGGGGCATAGTGTAGAGTATGGACCAATCAGACACATACTAATTATTCATTATACACAAAGGTTTATGAAACTCCTCACACAGCCCAAATGAACAAACACAAGGGCAGAAACAGTGTCATGTTACAGGGCATGATAAGGAGATTTTACGACCTCCGAGGAATGTGGCCACATACTCAAGAGAGAGACTATGAAACAGAAACCCTCTTTAAAACAGACTTTGCTGCATTAATCATAGACTAACCGATCTATAAATGAACATGCATAAAACTGTGAAAGAAACAGTGTAAATGGTTTACTGTCTCGTGTAGTATTAGGTATATATTATGGTATGTATCCTGGTATACAACCAACTAACGATCAATGTAACCTCACCTGTATCATGCCTCCTACCTAATTAATGCTCATTTAATGACTCACACTTTGATGTACATCACCTTCTTCTAGAATGCAGTGTGGATGTGTTATAGCTATCTGAGCATTAATGAAGGTATAACCACGCTAGGGACAAAGAACCGTAAATCAACTAAGAGCCACTTTCCCTCTCAGACATGTCCCCTTTCTGATTGGTCGAGTTCAACCCTTAGGGGAGGATCGTCTCCATGCCTTATTAGAGACAGTCCACATGTGACCTCCCTCTCTTAGTTCTTTCATCCAGCCGCAACACTGTTCTGGTGATTCTGGGGAACCCCCTCCACGGGGGCCCCAGGGCCCAGCAGGCCTCAATCCAACCAGATATGGGCTCAGGCAGGAGAGAGAAGACTCTCTCACAAAGAACCAAGGACAATCTCAGGAGTTTTGGAACAAAGACTCCAACCAACAACGACTCCAATCACCCATCCTTCCGACTTCCTCACTTCTCCTGGGTGCTCGGCGTGGCCTCAACAGAGTCCCAGGCCTTCACCAAACCAGCGATGCGTTCCTGGAGAAAGAGAACGCTCAACCAACTTCCACTTGACGCTGCCGGAACCATCAACGACTTCAATTTTCAACAACTTCAAGAATTGTTCCCATTACAAATGCAAGTTTTCAATTCAATGAAATGTGAAAATTCACATTTTCTGATGGTTCTTCTCATAGACCCTCTTCCGGTTTCCAATTTCATCCTATCACTAACCTATTTATGTTTTCATGTGTGCATGTTGTTCAGTTTATTTATATTCATATAAATATCTATATTTAGTCAATAAAACTTGTACATAATATGTATTTGGTTCTGTTTTGTTTGCAATACAAGTCACTTTACGATCACAGTTTTTGCTACTGGCTCAAAGTACTGTACAGGCGAAGAAATTATTCTTCTGTGGCCACGGAAGATACCCTTTATTAGAATAAATTAATAATCAAAAGAGTTCGTTGGAAGAACTGATTAATTGATTGTAATATTAATTCAGCCACATCAAGTTAATCCAATTAACTGACCCAAATATTTATAATTAATAATAACAAGATATTATTGATTATTAATATTTCCAAAAAGCTGAGTTCCTTACAATAGTCACACGAATAGTTTACATTGTTTGAAAACTAATTTGTTTAAAAAGGAGGAGGCTTTTGCCGGTAAAGGCAGGTTTACATGAAATCATTATGACATATGACATTATTTGTATATAGCGTTTAACATCGTGTTTGACTCTTCTGAACATCGTTGATTATTGAGCCTGGTTTTGTTCAGGACGCGCACTGAGAGCAACAACACTGAACTCTCTCTATAGGCAGTTTGACTTTCTGATGAACATCATTATCTTCTAAATAATCCTCTTCAGCTTTACAGAAGAGGTTTTGATGTTGGTGCTCTGAGATACTGTGTGGGTCACATCATGCTTTCCGGTCAATGGCAAACTCTACATTTGCGAATGAAGAAATGCGAATTTCATCTTTTTCCTGCGTCTTTTGTTGAACCCGAGGAGGATCTGAACAAAAGCTGAATCTTGTTTCTTCTCAAGGTTGTTTTCCTTGTCAACATCTCAAGGTTGATTTTTCTATGTCTCATTCATCTTTGGTTTGAATGCTGACGGGTTTGTGAGACTGTAATTCACTATAAAGCTGCTTTGGAGCAATATGCACTATAAAAAATGCTACAAAAATACATTGAAAGGAAATTCAAATGTGCAAAGAAAAATAATAATTAAATATACTGACAGTATTTTTGTTTAGTCATGTTTGTTTTTTTTTGTCGGAAAAAATCCGACAAAAAAAAAAATTTATCTTCCTACTAAAATGGCATATGGATTTCTGTTTAGTGGCTTTCATAGTTGATTTCTGACTGAAAATCTCTGATTGAATTTATGGAGTTCTAGTTACATATAACAATGTTCATTGAGTTAATCTGTCAAACTGCAGTTCGGGTGTTACGTTAATAACCCAGACTGGTGTTTGAAGAGCTTTAGAGACGTCAGGCAGTTCATTCCCCGTCCTCTGTGACCTTTGCATGAATGAACTGGGAAGTTTCTTTAGAGAGCAGGAATGAGGCGGTGTTGAGGATATTTACAGTGCATGACAGGAAAACTCCAGTGGCTTTGGCAGATTTAGGTCAATGTTTCTTCATTGGTCAAGATGTTTTACCACTTTACCAGCAAATAATTGGACCACCAATCACGTCTATTTAACTAGAATTCCACTTCAATATTCACACTTATATCCATGTTCATCATTGGAGAAAGATTTTGGCCAGCTATTATTGTAGCATCATTGTTATAAGTTTTGACAGAATAGATTTTATTATATTTATTATTATATTATATTTTTTATTTATATATTTTTTATTTATCATATTTTCTGTTTTCGTTATTTTAGTACTCAACTTTAAGTAAACGGATTTCTCATTCATTCATTATTTCAAGTAATAAAATAAAATAAATAAATACATATACATATAAATGTTTTTTTATAGGTATATTTAACGATAGCCCTGCACCGTAAGAAAAAAAAACTAAATTTACAGGTAACGTTTTTTTTTTTTTTCAAATTTTGCCGTTTTGTCATTATACAGTGAATGCCTGTTATTTTACAGATATTTACTGTAATTTAAAGGTCCACTATTACATTTACAGGTAACTGCTTGTATTTTGGTTTTACATCAATTTTACATTTATTTTAAAGGAAATTGTCTGTATTTTTACAGGGGTATGTGTAATTTTACATAAAATAGGTGAAATAGTGTGTAATAAAATAAGGTGATCAGACTCTGAAGTACTGCACATACACATACAGAGTGAGTCTCCTTTAAATCACGAAAAATGCATCGAAAAATTATGACACAATTTTTCTTGGTTTCAAAGTGCTCAATTAATGACTGTAAACTGAGGTTGGTGTCTTTAAAAGAAGTATCTGTGATGAATTTTACATAAATAAATCACAACACTCCCGTTATGTACGCACAGCCGTTGATACAGGCTGCAGCGGAAGTTTTTCCGTGCTATTATTTGAAGCTTCTGCTTTTCAAACACAGAAGTGTGATGAAGGCATATTGTTTCTCTGAAAGTTTGCTGCTTTTTCTAAATATTATTTCTCTGGTGATATCTCTAATAGGAAAACCTACTGACAGCAACACAATCCTTCATGGTTTCTCTGATCATCTTGTTCTTTCGAAGAGAGTCAGGGCACAATAAGTTTTGGCAGTGCCTCCTCAAAAATGAGTGAGAAAATGAATTTGGGAATTAAAGACAGAATAATGCATAAATCATTCACATTGTTTATTTGATTAGAAATGTAATAAAGTAATGCATTTGGCAATTTTGTATGCAATATGAAAGTTTAAATGCATTTAAAGTATGAACCAATGTATTATTTTCTTACACTTCATAAGAAAAGGTTCTAAATCATTGTGGATCAAGGATCATTGTGAGGATCATGTTCTTTGATTTCTCCAGTGCTTTTAACACGATCCAGCCTTCACTGCTGCGGGAGAAGCTTCAGAAGATGCAGGCGGACACCTCCACAACTTCCTGGATAACGGACTACCAGACAGACAGACCGACCGCAGTTTGTGCGACTGAGGGGTGGTGTGTCTGAACAGGAGCACCACAGGGACTGTTCTCTCACCATTTCTCTTCACGCTGTACACTTCAGACTTCCAGCACAACTCAGAGTCCTGTCATCTCCAAAAATACTCAGATGACTCTGCGGTTGTTGGGTGTATTAACGCTGGAGATGAGACAGAGTGCAGGGATCTGGGGAAAAAAACACCTCCTCCTAAACGTGATGAAGACGAAGGAGATGGTGGTGAACTTTAGGAGGACCAGAACAAAAACACTAAACACCATTCACCTTCTGGGAGCTTTAAATACCTGGGTGTACACCTTCACAACAGACTGGACTAGAGGTACAACACTGGGGCCATCTACAAGAAGGACCAGAGCAGACTCTACTTCTTGAGGAAGCTTAGGAGTTTTAATGTACTGTATGCAGCAGGATGTTGAATATGTTCTATCAGTCTGCTGTCGAAAGCACAATTCTCTTTGCAGCCATTTGCTGGGGCAGTAGCATCAGTTCATTCTGGTGTCTGTGAACGGCACGCTATCTCAGTTTAACTTCGTTCAATAAATAGGGTGCCAGATTTCTTTAGAGCCTTCCAGCCGAAAACCCGGCTAAAACACACCGTAAACAGGCCTTAATATGTAGCGGAAAAACAATTATTAAACTCATCAGTATATGCAGGGACGTACTGGGACTGAAATTCAGCCCGGGACTTTAAGATGCAGAGGCCTTTTACGCGAGTGCCCTTGGTGCACGAGCACAAGGATTTTTTGCAGTTATTTTAATTCTAATAGTGTTTTTATGGTATAAAGAGAATCAGATTACACTGAAGACCTTCAAGAAATTTTAGGATGATACCTGCCTCCTCAGGTAAGTATAAACAAGTCACCACTGCACTGAACACAACCAGGTCAGCAAAACCTAATCTCAAACACTTAAGTCACAGTATACTGCTAACTACCAGCAAGTCATGTGTACAGTCAGTCGGAGTGATAAAATAGTTACAAACACTACCAAATACCCACTCAGATACTCAAAAACTACGATGCAGTCCCATAAAATAGAGATTTGTGTGTGTGTCCTCACTTTCAACTCTCCCTGCCTCTGCTTACTGATTGTACAGCTGAGAAGAACATGAGAAGAACATCAGTAATAAATAAGACTAAGAATAATACATTTTCTACCTATGCATAATATGATTGCCTAGTACACAGCCCTGCACTCTGCCCCTGTACCTGTCCTTGTTTTTGTGCTGGTTCCATTCTCCTCATCCTCCAGCTCTTCTTTCTCTTGCTGCTTTCCTTCCTCCCCCTTCTCATCAATATGACTGCAGGGGTCATCATCAACCTGTCCCTCTCCAACACTGACCTTAACAGCTAATATACATATACAGACATACAGAGATTCCTTGCTTATAGAAGGATGTTGTCTGTGTGTGACGACAAACTGCTGTTTATAATATATAATATATCTATAAATATATAATATATGTAAGGGATAATGTATAGCGAGGCGGTTGTTATAGCGTTTGTATTCGCTATAGCAACCGCCTCACTATACATTATCCCGCTTATTACATGTCTACCTACCAAATAAATCAATAATTTCACACAAAATGTTGATTTAAAAAGCAGTGTATTGATTTAAAAACGATTGTATTGCTTCCGCTAAAGAAAATAGTCTGTTCCGTCTCTGAACTGCATCCATGGCAACGCGCTGTTTTCCATGGCAACGGTGTGTTATACTTAACAGCGGTCTGTTATCAAGAAATAACACACCGCATGCTACATTGGAATTCTACCAAGCCATGTAATAAATGCCTATATTTAAATGCAAATATAAACAATTTCAGTGTATTATAAATCACCAATATACCCCTAATCGTCCACCTGTCCTGTCCATGCTGCTGGGTCCTTCCTCATCTGCACCTCCGGCTGCCACAGCACTCTTTCCACTACGGAAAAGGTCTGTTAATTTGGTGCATTTAGCTGCCTCTTGTGCCAAATACCTTTTCTTTTTAATTCTTATTTTTTCGGCCCCACCCATTTCTTTCTCTTCTTTCCGTAGACAGTAATCTCTCCTTCTTTTCGCCATTTTTACCGTCCGTCTCTGTTGCATTGCATTCACACAAACCCGCCAAACATGATCAAAAGTAAACTCCTTTGATCGGCGCCTAGTTAGAGCCAATCGGATGTCAGGAAAAACGAGGATCAGTCCAAGTTAAAAGGGGCCGCTCGCATCTCACCTCAGATTGAAAGTATTGGTTTGGCCCGTTTTGAATCACACACACACACACACACATAGACATCATATAGGTAGACGCCCTATCGACCGCTACTGCCTATTGGCACGGACGAGAATTGGGGCCGCCATCTTAAACCGGTCACCCGCTCCAGTTAGTGTAATCTGAATGGCAGGTGAAATGAGCTGTCAGCGCATTAAATTAATCATATCTCACAGAATACTGAACTGATTTTCACGCGTTTTTTTTGCTGCAAAGGTCATTCATGTAGCTATGATACAGGACACATGGTTCGGCGTATTTTAATATCCATAGTAGGCTTAAAATATAATATTCTGATATAAGATATAAAGTGACCAGACACATTATGTGTGATGAAGGATATAATGTATTTTATAAATCACACACTATAAATATAATAAAGAAGCAGAAACAGATAGTTGCAGTAAAGTAAGATATTTTAATAAGTTGAAGAAACAATTTATGATTTGTGACACGCACATACACACGAACAGACACACAAACAAACACGAACAGACACACACTCACTCTCTCTCTCTCTTTCTCTGTCTCTCTCTCTCTCACACACACACACACACACACACACACACTTTCACACACAGAACGCAGCCACCGAACGCAGCCACCTGTAATAAAAATTGAGAAGAAGCTTTTCAACGTGTTTGCATCAGTAATTTTTTTTAATTAAATTCGGACAACATTAAGCCTATACCTTTTTTTATTGTATGTGGATGTGGGGGGTGAAAATGTCGAGACTGAAACCCTATTCGGATTAACTTTACAAGGGTATGGAGTAAGTTAATAATGTAATTTTACCACAGGACTTCTGTAATATCAATAGCCAAATCGCATGTGATAAGATATAGGTTATCAATAACACTAGAAGTTGGAGGGGTAACTCAATTTGCTCAGCATCGCTGTCATGCGTATTACATTGATATCATGTGCGTAAACACAACTAACCTATACAACAGGGCAGTTGAATGCTTATCTGATAACCTAGAAGCTCTTGTAATTATTACTTTAACAGTTAACGTTACCCCACCTCTCCATGCCGGGTGAACACCGGCTGATGCAGTAGGTTAAACAGCATTTCACAACGATTTCAGTACAGTAATAGCAAATATCCTTGCTCCTTCTCGATTATCTGGTAATATTCTATTCACAAAATACAACCAATAGTACAGTAATGTTAAGACTTACTTGTGAAAAGCCCTATTTTCGATGGTCCGGCGATTAGAACAGGAAAAAGCTCCACAATGCTCTGGCATCTTATCTGCTGCCACGCAACGAAACTAGGATATGACCGGTTCAAAATGGCGGCCGGATTTCTCGGTGCTCAGCGGCCAATAGGGCATCTAGTCTCTATATGATATCTATGCACACACACACACACAGCGTTCCGCTGCAGGCACTAAGCGGCCGGTTAGGCTGGTCGCGTATCATTAAAAAAATAAAAAAAAAACTCTTAGACCACCGGCCGGTCTTCGGCCTGAAATGGACCGGCCGTTCGGGATTGTTCCCGGTATTCCCGATGGCCAATCCGCCCCTGAGTATATGTTTGATCATCATTCGGACCTGGTCCGAAACAGCAGGCTTGTATTGTATTGTAGGCTATTAAGAGTGGATACATACAAGCAGATGACAAATACGTTATAACCGTAATTAAACTACTAAACTATACCTGTTCCATCTCTATACAGCACTCTGACTCTGTAGGCATTATTGTCCGACTCCGGGTCGAAATGAACACCGTTACTGAGAGTTTCTGACATTATTATCATCATTCTGTGAGATGAAATTGTCCTGAGACTGAGCGCGAGCTCTTGAAGCTCCGCCCCCTGTGCCTTACTCATTTGCATTTAAAGGGCACACACTTAAACAGCGCGTTTTTCTGAGTACCAAAAAATTCCAATTTAAACATGCTGTAAAAAATGATCTTTTGGGTATTTTGAGCTAAAACTTCACACTTATTTTAACTTCACTTATTTTACATCTTGTGAAAAGGGGCATAATATGGGACCTTTAATAACTTTTTGGGGCTGGCAAGTTTCAATCTATCCCTTTAAAGCTTCGCTTGATGGACTGAGAACAGATCTAAACTCTGCTAAAAATGAACTCGAAGAGCAGAAAATCTTGATTCAGGACCTGCGGAAACAGGTTAAGGGTAAATTCTCAAATTGGTTTGGGTTTGGAGACAGTATCTGGACATTGTTGTAACTTTGCAACTATTACCATTTATCATGAACAAGCATTATTCACATTTCCTTGGGGAAATACTCTTCTCCACGCACAGAGAGTCCAAAAGTGGCATTTACTGCATCCAAGTCGGCAACAGATGGTACAAATCGAGGACCTTTTAGTACAGAGACCAAACTCATCTTTGATAAAGTCCTGACCAACGTTGGAGATGCATACAACCCTGTCACATCTAAAAACGCTGCGCTCAAGTTAAAAGAAGGTCAACTTGCGTCGTATTACTTTATTTCCCATCCCGCTGCCACAGACTTTAAGAACAGCCGCTTAGCACTAGCGATGTGTTCGACGCTACGGTCCTTCACTGAGCGTCACAGGACAGCGGTTAATCGCCTCAGCAACTTCAGTGCATGAAGTGCCATATACAGACATTTCCTTAAACAGCCACAGGTCAGATTTTCCGCCAAAGTAAAGAGCTTACTAATTACGAAAATGATTATTTAATTTTGCAAATTATTATTTTATTTCAGTTAGTTTTCAGTAACTGTTGTTAGTTTCATTTAGTTTTAGTTTTTCATTTATTATGAATTATTAGTTTTATTTCAGTTTATGAAAATGTTTTTTGACCAATCATTTTAGTTTCAGTTTTCGTTTCCGAAAATAACCTTGGTCACATCTCCGCAATAATAGCGGCAGCCGGAACTGAGTGGATAGGCCCACTATGTGTTGTGTGATGTGGGAAAAGTTGTTGCGTTTATGTTAATTTATGATGTCAGTGTGCATTTTATGGCTTTATTTATGTTTGATGATAATTATGTTAGGGTTGATTATATTTCATATTTTGAAAATACATAAAAGTATGTTTAAATCTAACATCACAATGACATATGATCGTATAGCCTAGTGGTAATACTTTTGTTGCAATATGACATTCCTGCAGTTTATTAATGACAGGACAGGAATTAATGCATCACAAACAGTTCTGTGGTCTGTGAGGAGTGTAAGAAAAGAGAAAAGTGAACCCCTGCCCCCATTAACACTGTAAGTGATCACATGGCTACAAATATAACATTTTACACATAAAAAGAGAATTCTCTTGACAAAGAAAACATGATGTTTTAGTTTGGAATGACATCACTCAAAAATAAAACTCAGTATATCATTTTAAAACAAATATGAACAGTTTTACCCGACTCATAAAAGGATATAAACAGCAATATCTGCACAGAGACACAAAAATACAATAGAAATAGATTTAAATTATGTCTGTGGGGAGGATGACTTAAAGTAAGCTGGAATGGTCACAAAACTCAAAACACTACATAAGAATAAATATGGCAACTGCGCACTTAGAAGTTTCTTCCTGTCTGTTATTTGGATGTTCGTTTGGTGTTTGGTGTTAAAAGTAGAAGTACATGACCATAAAGTAAGTTTTCTGATTTCTCGACGTTTTAACCATGTTTTAAGCTATTATTGAGCCTTGTGCACTTAAATGTGCATGCCCGGACGATTCATATGCGATCATTTGACTGATAAATAAGATGTGTGTAACATGATTTCTGCTAAATATAGTTAAATGTGTCAGTTTACGTTGTATATGTCTGTAATATGTTAACTAATTATTCTGCAGAAGGATTATCCGGTATTATTTCCCTTTAATTATTCCAATTTGGGAATTTAGATTGTTTGTTGATGCATCTGGATTCATTAATATATATTAATGCTAAAGTCATTTGTGACCAAACCAATAGTTTTTGTTATTGTCTTCAATTGCCCATCCTCTCCATATTGTGTGCTTTAACTGTTATTTAGAGGTGATACTGAATATGTTAGTATTCTGTATTAAAGGGACTCTCCACCCATTTGCATTAAGATTTCCATTGTAAGAAATCCAGTCATACTATTGAATGGTCGGGCAACACTCTTTCATTTTCCCCTGAGACGAGAGAAATCCTCTATTTAACTTTTCACTTCCTGAGGAAGTGTAAAAAGGGGGGGTTTCTGTAAAGACTACAAGCACTAGTTCCCACCCTTTCAAACCCGCCCATTGGGGGTTGGATCTAATTATCTCATTAACTTTAACACTGCTTCAGTGTTCATTTAACACTCTGCTCAGAGTTTATATAATTCACACTTTTCAGTGTTAATTTAACACTGGGGATTTTGCTGTGTAATGTTAACTATGTTTTAAAAGTTCATAAGCGCTGTGTGTGTGTGTGTGTGTGTGTATATATATATATATATATATATATATATATATATATATATATAGACACACACACTAAATAAGTGGTTTTAAACTTGTCCTTGAGACCCCCGGCACTACACATTTTGTATATCTCACTTATATGTCACACTTGATTTAACTCATCAGCTCATTAGTAGAGACTGCAAGACCTGAATCGGGTTTGTCAGATAAGGGAGACATACTGTACACAATGCAGTCCTGGGGTCCTCCAGGACAAGTTTGAAAACCACTGCATTAAAGTATTTCACTAATGTGCACTATTTTTTTTGGAAACGTGCATATTTACATAGATAAAAATCAAGCTAATTTTTTCTGATGCTGCAATGATACGTCTAAAAACTTTAAACGTAAACTTAACTTGCACACTGTACCTCACATTTGCCAGTGTGAGCCTTGGCATGCATTACAGAGAGAAAAGGCTTCATCATGGTCAGTGGTTGGAGCTCAGGTAACTTCTCTGCCATCTTTTCCAAATAAGGCCATTACCTGTAATGGGAAAATTTGCAAAACTGGTAAGGAGACTAACCAGGACCTATGTGACTTGTTACCAAAATAAATTTTCTAATTCCATAATATATAAAATGTGTGTTATTCCCATGCATGGCATGTATTATTAAAGGTAAAACATCAGTAAAAACTTAATTTATCATTTGGCAATGGCTATCTACCTGCAAGCAATGTCCATACAAAAACATTTTGCATTTGCAGCTTGTGCCAGCTCCTTCTGCAGGAACATTGGGTATATATTTCTCCACGGTTGTGATTCAAGCCTTGCAGCAAGAGTCCATGTCTACACACAGCCATTTCAAGGCCCTCTTCATCCACCTTGGCCCTGGACTTCTGTGATATTTCTCTGCCTGCTGTAAATGTTGCCGGTCCGACATCATAACCTGTCCTCTGAAAGTAGAAAAAATATGTTACATGTAAATAAAAATAAAATGAAATAAAAGAAGGGTTATAGAGTTGAAGAAATCCTTACACTTAACATCTGGCTTCTTATTTGGTCAACAAACGCAGATACTTTGGCATCTTGTGCGATGAACAGCCCATCAAAAAGAGATGGTTCGTCTGTCCTAAATGAGAGGAATTTATCGCCAAAACAATAACAATCATAATTAAATGCTGCATTCACCTAAATTAATATGACAATTAACCATAAAGGTGCCACACATTTTAGTCTGTATGAACTACATTTGATCTGGAACACTGTGTTTAGAGTATCAGCATGTATTTGTCCTGTGGCAATGAATGCTGTAATTTGGCATTAACTTGAGTAAAAAGTAAAAAACATACTGTTTAAAGTAAAAATAATAATAATAACACCTTTATTGTTGTTCATGTCTTCAAGCTACAGAAGGGAGAAAAAGTTCCTGAACAATTTACCAGATTGTTGTCATAGAACTGTAATATTATACGCTTGTTTAAAACAGTACTATATCTTTCAAACACTTTTTAAAATTGTGAAAGCATTTACGTTTGTGAAGCAATCACACATCATTTCAAATAAAAGTATAATTAATATAATGACTAGAGCCACCATTTTTGTGTCGAAGAAATATGTTTAGATGCCACAAAATTATTGTTAGTTTTTGCAGCAATAAGGTGAAGCATAGTTTCTCTATAAATAACTATCAGTCCATCCAACCAATAGCTATACTTGCTTTTCCTTTAGAGGGTAATGGCATGGGGGGTCTAGTGCCTATCCCATCATGCACTGGGTGAGAGGTGACGTGCAGCATGGACATATCTGCCACTCTATTGCAGGGCTCCACAAAAACACCACTGCACCACCCTATATCTAAATAAAAATTAAAAAAAAATATTCCACGTACCCTTTTGACTTCTTGAAGCGGTAATGTTTTCTATTACCGTCTGCAGATATAGCCAGCATGTCTGGTGTGCATGCTGGGCATTTAAAGGGCTCCATCAGGCACAGATCTTCTTTCTTAAAGTTGCAGAAGGCAAACTCCCGAAAGACTCTGTGGAATGTATCACCACAAATACTACCCGTCTGGAAAGAAGGATGGTATTATTTTGGTTAATAAAACATTTTGAAGTCTGGAATTCAAACAGCCCTTACCCAACCAGTGCAAAGAGATCGATGATCAAGCATCCTGATGCTTGTTGGGATAAAGCTGGGCTGGCTAATTTCATCTGCTCAAATGATATGAACAGATCAAACTTGAACAGCATTTGGCAGCTGGTGGTTGCTGGCCAGTATCTGAATTCAAGCAAGTCACTAATCCCAGGAGTCCATTTGGAAGAACAAAGTGGACAGCTTATACATGGCAGACACAGGTTGTATGGACCCTAAAACAAACATGTGTTTACTATTTATACCAGTATTTGTACAGCACAGGACAAAAGCATATAGTAAGCCACTATTATGCTTGACTTCATCTGGTTGGATATAAAAAGGTAGAAGGAAGTGATAAAACATACCGTTGATAGTCACCAAAACAGTCTGCTTTCCTGGGATAATTGTGAAATCTTGGTTTGGACCACAGGAACAGATTTGCATCGGTGGAGGAAATGGAAGCATACACACTGCAGTAAATCAAATTTCAGAAAGTAATATCAGTAATGTCTACACATTTACTCAACAAATTAAAAAAAATACAAAATAAAAATATTCAGTTAAAGGAAACTGCAGAGGACACCTACTACATTATCTGAACATACCTTGTTCACTGAGTTGATATTGACCACTTTCATCAACCACCACTAAGGATGATGGTGGAATAGGTTTTAAAAAAACATCAAACATAGCTTCTCTATCATGGAAAACATTTTTTCTGTGGATCTCGTTGTTACATGTTGAATAGAAAAACTGATTTCTTGAGGGAACACAGTCTAGGCACCGGACAACAGTAGCAACAGTTTTGCATTGTTGACAGCAATGCTGGGTTACTCTCTCTTCAGACAACATGCAATTTAACAATTTAACATTGGTCCTCGTCGGCTTTTTAACAGCCGATTCGACATGTTGAATCGGTGTCGGGCCGTCGGTGAAAGAGGGAACTCTGATTGGCTGTTCAGCTTAGTGAACGAGTCAGTGCACGAGAATAATAGCAAAACAGAGAGCAAAGAAGTCAAAACGGTACAGATAGAAGGCTGCTGTTATGCTACGTCATCTTACATGAGTGTTCCTTGGCAAATATTTAAATATTAACATGAGTGGAGTGGAATAAAGAAAGTGTTTAACAGGATTGATATTCAAAACGGTAAGCACGCACTATCCAGATAGCAACATTGTTTCGGCCCAGATCCGGCCCACATCTGGCACTTGTGGGATGCGGATCTGGCCCACATGCAGCTTGGAATGACGGTGCTTGGGTGGCCCACTCCTGTTTGCCAGATCTGGGCCACAAGCAGACCATAGCAATGCCACATGTCAGCCAAGAGCGAAGAAATAAACCAGAAATTGACTTTATCTGAGCCACAAAATATGTGTATATTAAATATGGAGTCATCTCAACCTTAATAAGCCTGTTAACAAGCAGAATCACGGAAGGACATAAGAGAATAGAAAAAGAGATAAGCAGAAACACAAGAACTACGACTGACTTCAGACACAGCCTTAGATGAAATAACCTGAAGATAAAAGAAAACATTAAATCTGTGAAGATCTCAGCAGAGGAGGATTAAACAACTCCACAAACAGCATTACCAGCTTCACTTATTACTAACCAGACTGACTTTATTTCTGTCAGACTTCTACAGAAGTTTTTATTGAGAATTAACAGAGGTTTAAGTCTAATGTTTTTCATTTGAAGTCACCATAATAGTGATTAGTGTTTCCATTAGTTGGGCTCTTAAGTCTTAAAATATCTTTTGTCGTTTTTTGGCCGTTGTGACAGTGTGTTTAGTCAAACACATTTGTAGCAGCAAAGAAAGCTAAAGTGAAATGAGATCAGGTTATAATGGTTACCTGTTGATGGTTTTATAATCATCATGAAAAAGCTTGATTCACTGATGACTTTGGAATCTAACAATTGTGTTGATCTGTTAATACACTGCAAAATCCCCAGTGTGAAATTAACACTTCTCAGTGTTTATATGAGTCCACACTCAGAGAGTGTTAAATGAACACTGAAGCAGGGCTAAAGTTAATGAGATAATTAAGTGATTAATTGAGTGACAATTGAGCATTATTGAAGACACCTGATGTTAACAAGCAGAATCACTGAAGGAGAACATTGTAATTGGTATGTTACCATTATGGAGATCAGTGTTTGCTTAAGTTGGGCTGTTGACCCTTAAGTCATTAACTCTAGATTGTGTTTGGCTGTTGCACCTGAGTTATAACAGCCAGATGAACAAAGAGAAAAGGCGATTGTTTTATATATCATTGTTTTATAGTCTATACAGTATTTAATACAATTACGTCAAAAGTAACTGTAATTAAATTATATAAAAAATAAGAGCAATCCCTTTAAGAATTCCCTTTTGCAAGGGAAAAGTAATTACACCCAACACTGGTTGTGACAAAACTTTTGATTGTCACCATTGTTGAGATTCAAATGCTGATTGTTGATGTCTGTGTGTGTTGAAGTGATGCAGGAATATCAAATGTCATGCTCTATATGATTTCAATATCCTTCAAAATAACTGATTACTGAAACATTGCTGGATCTCATGCTGTAGAATCACAGTACTATAATCAATAAATACAAAATAAAAACACCCATCAAATCAAAGATTAGACACAGAAAGTGATCAGTGAATCAGACAAGTCCAAGACATTTATGGCATCATCACAACAGCCAAAAACACCTGCAACATCTTGCCATAAAAAAAAAACATCTTGCTTTATGAATTCACATTTACAGCAGACAGTGAAAAACTAAAGATAAAGAGTCAAAGGTCAAGAGTACAACTAAAGCAAACTCTTATCACCATAATGGAGACTACAAATTTAATTATTTTCAATAAAACAACATCTCAATCTCTGTTAATTATCAACAAGAACTTTAGTACATGTATGACTGAAACAATGTCAAACTGGTTTGTAAATTAGTTTCACACTCAGTGTTGCTGGAAGTCAGTTGCAGTTCTTGTGTTTCTGTTTATCCTTTTTTCTGGTCTTCTGGTCTCTGTCCTTCAGTGATCTGCTTGTTAACAGTAGGTGTTCATCAGTGTCTGAATTCACTCACTCTGAATCTCCCTCAAGTGGATTATATTAGTGAACAAATGTAGGGCATAGTGAATGAGGGTATAAGGTGTGCTTTTTGAACACATCCTCTGAGTGTCGACTTTGAGCGCTGATAATTCACAGTATATTCATGTAGGCTACTTTCTCGAAAATTACAAATATTACACAGAATGCATTGCTTTTTACGGTATATTACTGTTTTAATAGAAAATGGTATGTTACTGTCAGAATTATGCCGTTTTTTTACAGCAAGATTTTACAGGGCAGATATTTGTCCTTTAGAAACAAACCTGAAGTTAAAGACGTTGGCTGGCTTGACTCAACATTTTGACTGGAATAGAAATCAAATGAAGAAAATATCAAGTTTATGATGTCTGAAATTTATTTATTTTAGTTTTAACAATTTTCATACACAGATAATATGAAGGAAATAACAATATAAGCAAAAGGAAAAGCATTTTATCAAAATGCTTTGTGTATCAAAACAAAAATTGTATCTTTTATAATAACAAAAATCTATCATCCAGTACCCAAAAATTAGACTAGTCATTTAAAGAAAGTCATGGAGTATGTATTGATTTGTTAACCTAAATAATTTCTAAATATTATAGTATTCTTGTTCATTTATTTATCATGCTAAAGGGAATTATGTACTTTCTCGTTGCAAGAAGTCTTAATGTACATTGATTCATCTCTTGTCTTCCCTACATTTGTTCATTGCCCAGCAAGGAAAAGTTTTGACAGACCAGCTTTCAGATAACTCAGAGCATCTTTAGTCGCTTCTTCAGCTTCAGCGATTCTCCTCATTTCCTCCAGTTCTCGGACCCAGTCTTTTTTCCCAGCCTCTCTCACTCTGGGGATGAAGAAGTCCAGATGCTGAAGAGTGAAGGCCGAGTCTGGCTTTAATGCGATCTGAGACAGATGCTTGATGGTGTTGTACGCATTGAACAAAAGAATTTGCTTCTGGTCCTCAATCTCTTTCAGATCTTTCTCAAGTGAATCCATTATAAACAAAAACCTCTTGTTTTTTTCTTGAGCTTTTTCATAATCCTTATTAAATTCATCAAATTCCATCATCACAACTGAGGATTTGATGACATATTTCTTGTTTTCTTTGACGTGTTTGCTGTGGTGGCACTTTCCTGTGCACACGGTGCAATGACCGTTTTGCATGACTTCACATTTGCTGGGATTCGAAACCCACCAGCAGTCAAACTCATGGCAGTTTTCCTCACAGACGGTGCAGGTCGTCGCCTTCCTGTGCTTCCATGAAGCGCTTTCAATGGGCACCTTCTCTTTGACAGTCTTTTTTAATTTAATGTTAAAGTTTTTAAAAGTCTCAATCTTTTCCTTGTTTTGTTTAATTGCCTCCTGTATCTGAAGTACTTCATCCTTTTTCTGCTCTTTCTCTAGAAATCGCAGCTTTAAGTTGCAGATGGACGCTTCTAATTGAATGCGCTCGATCAGGACATTTGAAGTCAACTCTAAACTTCTTTTGTTCATTTCATTCAGAGACTGAAGGAATTGCTTCATGCCATCCATGCTTTCTTCCCAGGCATGTCTTTGTGCTTTAATGTGTCGTTCATTACGAATGTCAGCCTGCCGGTTGTTGAATAAGAAATGAACAGGCTGGTTATTGTGGTCTCGTTTGCAGGGGATTCTAGCTTTATTAATGGCGCCGAGGACGTTTTTGGGTGGCAGACCATCAGAGTGTGTGATTAGAAACACAATGTTGTTCACAATGTCTTTTCCAAACAAAGACAGAATTGAACTGATAATGTAATGCTGTCTGTCTGAGAGACGATTCTTAGACGCTTGAGTCACAAAACATACGGCTTCGACTTCACAAACTCCATCACTACTTTGAAACAGTGTGGATAAATTTGCAGCAACCTCCAGATCTTTTTCCAGTCCTCTAGTGTCTCCGTAGCCTGGAGTATCAATGATGGTGAGAGATATGGGACTCTTTATAGGAAAGAGCTCATACATGGTGATTTCAGAGGTTTGTGATTCTGCTTGGTCTCTGGCTTCTTCTTCTGTGATTTCATACCATAGTTCTTCCTCAAACTTCACCTCTAGTAAGAAGTTGACCATGTTGTTGATGAGAGTCGTCTTGCCAGCGCCGGTTTCTCCCACCAGCAGAACAATTTTGTTTTGTTTACTGGTGTCTTTTTTCCCATAAGTCCATTTTCTGACTTTTCCATTATCATCAAGCACTTTTCTATCTGTGTGAAGACGGTACCGTTTCGGAGGACCTTGATGAATAAGAGTTGATCTGCGTGGTTGAAGATTTGGCTGTCTGTAAAATAAGGAGGCAAATGTTTATAAAAACATTTGCATTGAATTAATTGAAGGCTAGAAATACCCATCAAAATACAGACATTTTAAACATGTTCATATACATGTTAAGACACATTATTATAATAGGAAGTCCATCAAAATAAATAACTTCCATCCGAATAACTTCATTTAAAAAACATTCATATTTACCTCTAGATCAGTCACTTTCTCATGGCATGATGTCATGTTACTTTTAGACGAAAAAAATGGTTGGAGGTTTTATATCAATTAATTTGACCACAGCAAAATCACCAGTGTTAAATGAACACGCCTCAGTGTACATATGTGTCCAACTACAAGGTGTTGAAATGAAACTGAGGCAGTGTTAAAGGGTAACTAAAACCAAAAACCATTTTTTTTATTTAATAATCTGTAAGAATGGTGCTTTATTAGTGCTATACTTTGTTTCGAGTAAATATTTTGACATTTGGTATAAAGTGTTTTAATTCTACACTATATGGTGTTAAAACGGCCTAGTGCTGCCCTCTTCAGGTTGAACGGTGGCAACTGCAGTTGAATTTTCCTATTGGAAGTTGTTTCCCTGCTTGACGCAAGCAGGCACCAGCTCACCACGCCCTTGGTATAGCCTCAGCCCCTGGTATAAAAACATATTGTTCCTTCAAAACCACTTTAGCGAGTCAGGAGTTGGAATTGCGAGTATTGAAAATGATCAGGATAGCGTATATTAGCATCTAGTTAGCATATTCACAATTCTCATCTCTAGATGTGAATACCGCAACGGATACTTTATGCTCCACTTTAACTTCTTCTTTAGACACTATCTGCCCTCTCTTCTCCAGGCCAGCACGCGCTACCCCCTCTAACCCCTGGTTATCTGAGGTTCTTCGTGAACACCGGACTAAACTCAGGGCAATGGAGAGAAAATGGCGCAAATCAAAAGATACATCTGACCTGAGTACACAGCAAAATCCCCAGTGTACATATGTACACTCCTGGTGTACATATAGGTCCAACTACAGGGTGTTAAAAATGAACACTGAAGCAGTGTTGAAGTTAATGAGATAATTTAGTGATTAATTAAGTGATGATTGGCCATTAGTGGTGACACCTGATGTTAATAAGAAGAATCATTGAAGGAAAGAGAAACAACAAGAACAGAAAAAAGAGAAACACAAGAAATACTGACTTCGAGCCATTAGACATTATTGTACGTATTATTACCAGTGTATTTCTGTCATACATCTACACACAATCTTATTTATATTGAACAGCAGTTTAGATGGTAATGCTTTATGGAATGTTTCGTTTCATGTCACCATTATGGCGATCAGTGTTTGCTTTAGTTGGGCTCTGGACTCTTTTTCGCTTTTTAACATTATTTTAATCTCTGGCTGCTCCAACTCTGTGTTTATAAAGCACATGTGTTACTGCAAGAGAAAACATGACATGGGCTGTGTTTCCCGAAAGCATCGTAAGCCTAATTTGATCGTACAGACCTTTTGTTGCAATCGTTCTATGATCAAGTTAGGCTTAAAATGCTTTTAGGAAACACAGCCCAGGTCATGATGGTTATGTTTAAATTATGAAATTACAATCCTGTAGTGTCCTGATTCACTCAACCAGCATTATAAACTGATTATACAAAGGTTCTATTCATTAAAGTAGCTAATTCCAGCAGTGCTTTAATAATCTGAAGGTTTTAAAATCACACACAGATATCAAGAATCTACATATGAATCTCAACAATGGTGACAATCACACACAAGATTCATATTGCAGTGCATGATGGGAGCCACCAATCAAAATGCATCCATGGCTCCCATCATGCATTGCAGTAGGAATAAATTATACAGCTGAAATGTCCTGTAATTTTCATTGTTTTTCCTGTTTGCTTTATTTTTTTTTTGCTATTGTTTTGTTATGACTTTAATAGCTTGTTTTGTGATGTTCAGAGTTGATGTGTGTCACTAGTTTGTTTATTGTCACCATTGTTGTGATTTATATGCTGATTATTGATGTTTGTGTGTCTAAACACAACAGCTCAAGTGCAAAAAGATTTTTCAAAATTGTTCATATTTCTGTTGGATCTCAAACTGTAGAATCTCAGGGCTACAATCACCAATACTAAAATGCAACATCAATCATATAGACAAGGATTTAGACTCTGAATGACATCAGTGAATCAGGTCACTACGTGATGATAATGTCATCATCACAACATATTGTTAGCAGGTTTTTTCGTGCAATAACAAATGCGCTTTATAAACACAATGTTGGAGAAGCCAGAGATAAACTTACAATAAAAAAAAAAAGGTTCAAGAGCCCAACTAAAACAAACACTGACCACCATAATGGTGGCTTGAAATGAAAAATTCCATAAAACATTGCCGTCTAAACTTCTGTTGATTCTCAATATCTTTTGTAGATGTATGACAGAAATAAAGTCACACTGGTAATAATAAGTGCAATAATATGTAAAGGCTCGAAGTCAGTAGTTCTTGTGTTTCTCTTTTTTTCCGTTCTTGTTGTTTCTCTTTCCTTCAATGATTCTGCTTATTAACATCAGGTGTCACCACTAATGGCCAATCATCACTTAATTAATCACTTAATTATCTCATTAACTTCAACACTGCTTCAGTGTTCATTTTTAACACCCTGTAGTTGGACCTATATGTACACCAGGAGTGTTCATTTAACACTGGGGATTTTGCTGTGTATGTACCAATCTCTGCTCTCTTTCTTTTCTGCTGATGTTCACGCCGCAAAATCTTCATATTTCCACAACAAGATCAACACCGCCTCTAACACACGAACACTTTTCAAGGCATTCAACTCTCTCCTCTGTCCACCTCCACCACCACCCTCCTCCTCGCTAACTGCTGATGATTTTGCTAACTTCTTCACTAACAAAACAACAACCATTAGCAGTCAGTTCTCTCCTCCACACACACTGGAACCTAGGCCAACCTCTCCCACAGCCAATAACCTTCTCTCCTCCTTCTCTCCACTAACCGAGGAAGAAGTATCTAAACTTCTCCTCTCCAGTCATCCTACCACCTGCCCTCTAGACCCCATCCCCTCACACCTTCTACAAGCCATCTCTCCCACACTTCTACAAGCACTCACACACATCATCAACTCATCCCTCCATACTGGCATTTTTCCTACAGCATTTAAGCAGGCTCGGGTAACCCCACTGCTTAAAAAACCAACATTAAACACATCACTTCTAGAGAATTACAGACCTGTCTCTCTCCTACCATTCATTGCAAAAACACTTGAACGAGTTGCTTTCAACCAGGTATCATCTTTCCTGTCTCTGAACAACCAGCTGGATGTTAACCAATCTGGCTTCAAGAAAGGGCATTCGACCGAGACCACATTACTTTCAGTCACAGAAGCCCTGCGGATCGCTAAAGCTGCTTCCAAATCATCAGTTCTCATTCTCCTAGACCTGTCTGCTGCCTTCGACACTGTGAATCATCAGATCCTTCTGTCCACCCTCTCATCACTGGGAATCACTGGAACTTCCCTCCACTGGTTTGAGTCCTATCTCACAGGTAGGTCATTCAGGGTCGCATGGAGAGGCGAGATATCCAAAGCACATCGACTGACCACAGGGGTTCCCCAGGGGTCAGTCCTTGGACCCCTCCTCTTCTCCATTTACACCACATCACTGGGACCCATCATACAGGCACATGGTTTCTCTTACCACTGCTATGCTGATGACACCCAGCTCTACCTCTCATTTCAACCAGACGATCCCACAGTAGCTGCACGTATCTCTAGCTGTCTGGCGGACATCTCGGCATGGATGAAGGAACATCACCTGCAGCTCAATCTGGCAAAGACTGAGCTTCTCGTCCTCCCTGCCAATCCGTCTCTACAGCACGACTTCACTATCCAGCTAGACTCATCCTCAATCACCCCATCAAGGTCAGTCAGAAATCTTGGAGTAATCTTTGATGACCAGCTAACCTTCACAGACCACATTTCAAAGACAGCTCGATCATGCAGGTTTGCAATGCACAACATCAGGAAGATCAGGCCTTTCCTAACTGAGCATGGAACACAACTTCTTGTCCAGGCCCTGGTTATTTCTAGGCTTGATTACTGCAATGCTCTTCTAGCTGGTCTTCCATCATGTGCAACTAAACCCTTACAAATGATCCAGTATGCTGCTGCTCGTCTTGTCTTCAACGAGCCCAAAAGAGCCCACGTCACACTGCTGTTCATCTCCCTGCATTGGCTACCACTCGCTGCTCGAATCAAGTTCAAGGCGCTGACACTTGCTTACAGATTGTCCACCGGCTCAGCTCCCTCCTACTTTCACTCGCTCCTACGGGTCTACATCCCTACCAGAAGCCGACGATCGGCCAAGGAGCGACGGCTTGTGGTGCCATCACAGCGAGGCACAAAATCACTGTTCAGAACATTCTCATTCACGTTTCCATGCTGGTGGAATGATCTCCCCACCCTCGTCCGGAATGCAGAATCCCTGACAGCATTCAAAAGACAACTGAAAACTCATCTCTTCCGTGAGCACTTAACATAGAAAAAAACACACAAAAAAAACAACAATTTTCTTGAAATCTTCGCTTGTCTGGTTTATGCTACTGTGAGCAATGTTTGAACTTGGTATTCTGAGCACTTCTTGCGTTGTTTTTGCCTCTCCATGATGACTCGCTTGGTTTAATCCTCAAATGTAAGTCGCTTTGGATAAAAGCGTCTGCTAAATGACTAAATGTAAATGTAAATGTAACATTTATATACTTATTTAGGTTATTTCGTGTAGCCTAGGTAGTTAATTAGCATAGTTGTTAGTGTAGTAATGCTAGAAGCATAGTTAGTTAGTAGCATAGTATTGCATCAGTTAGGATAGCTTCAAGTTAGCGTAGATTTTTAGAATTAGCTTTATCTGTATTTAGTACAGTGGTTAGGAGGTAATGTCACTCTTTACATCTTGTGCGGATCGTAGCACACAAGTCTTGTACATGACCATTCATCACATAGTTATAGGCATCTAAAGATTTATATCCCCTCAGTTTCTCTTTACACTCGGTTTCTCTATCGAGTAGGTGTAGAAGTCGCACTCCACCGGAGGTAGCGTTAACGTTAATCCTGTCAGATCGTCCATCCATTGAGTGAGTGTGTACGGGTCAGCCAATCTGGTTCCGTCAGTTAAAATTATCTTTTGCAAATAACAATCATGGTCCTGGACAGTGAGTGACCTTGCACATTAAGAAAAATAGGATTTTCTCCAGTCATTGTTAAAAAACAAGCTAACAAAACTTGCAAACTAACGTTAGTGATCGGCCAGAGGGATCGTTCAGCCACCAATTAAGCTCTGCCACAAAAAAAAGTCACCATGTTTACTAACTGAAAAGGGGTCTATACAACGAGCGAGTGTGTCGGTGTTCTTCTGGAAGACTCTCCCAGTGCTGGTGCTTTCTATGCTTTCCACAGTGAGAGTGCTCTAGTGATCGTGTGCTTCTGAGCTCTCAACTGCTGTTTTAACAGCATCTAGTCTCTGTGTTTGTGTTTGTTGACAGTTGGTTAGAGGGCAAAGAAGTGAGTGCTTCACTGTTTCAGTTCACTGTTCTTTGTGCTCCGGCACTGGTGACTGGTCCCATTTCCTGAAAGAGCAACACGCGTGCGTTTGTGTCTTTTTCAAGATGCCATTCCATCCGTGCGTTTCTGGGTGCGGTAGGGCTCTGTCCCCCTCTGACGGTCACAATTACTGCATCACGTGTTTGGGCTGCAGCAGCTCTTGTGGATGATTCATGTTCCCACAGCGGGAATATGACCATCTCGTTGTTGAGATCAAGACTCGCCTTTATTTGTGAAGGTGGAGTCCCTACTCCCATGCCCTGCTCTAGTGTTTCTTCTGGGGCAACTTCCGTAGAAGAAGGCTAAAGTGCGTTCCTGAGAGGGCCACTCTGGGATGGAGTGTCTGTTCCGCCGCTGGCTCCCAAAAAAACGGACATTTTTAAACAACCCACATTTTCAAAGAAAGAGCAATTTCCTCTGTCCCTGGGTTCCAAGAGAGCCAGACTGGCGGTGTGCGGCCCTGCAAAGCCTTTCACCCCTCATCCCCCTCTGGAATCACCAGCCGGCACTTGGGTGCGTTCGAGGACACGGTCACGCCTTCTCACGCACCCCCTGCCATCATGTGGAGACATGTAAGTGTTGCACCGGGCCTTCCGAGCCGACTCCCTATCCTACATCTCGCTGCCCCACCCTGGGTACGTCTGTGGTGCCCCTGGTCCCCCTGGCCCGGTTCGTAGATGCTTAAAATGCTCCCAACCTGGTGTTGAGATAATGTGCCCCTGGCAGGAGCGTGGACATCGCATTCCTACTGGCGAAGGATGTGATAGAGCCAGTCCCTCCAGCCGATATGAAGATCGGTATCTCTAGCCCGTACTTCATTGTACCCAAGAAAGGTGGTATGTTACGGCCAATCTTGGACCTGCAAGTCTTGATTTGGGCCCTTTTTTGAGCTTCCATTCAAGTAGCTAAATCAGAGACACATTTTAGAATGCTCCATCCCCAAGCAGCATTTCCACCGTCTGCAGCGTACGACCTGAAGGACGGTACTTAGGATCTCTATCCTTCCGCAACACAGGCCATACCTGTGTTTTGTAGTGTTTGAGGGTTCGAAGTCAGTACAAAGTCCTACCCTTCGAGTGCTGCACAGCCACTTGGGTCTTTAGGTCAACTAGGACAAGAGTAAACTCGCCTATGGGCTGATAATCTCTTTTTCCGGTATGGAGATGGACTTGGTCCAACACTTCTCTCAGGAGGAAAGTGTCTGGTTGGTGATAAACAGAACTGAGAAAGGGTCCCACTGAAACTTTGCAGAAACTCCTGAGAAATATGGCAGACGCAGCTGCAATAGCACGGCTTCCTCCATTTGAAGACCGCTTCACGGCCGAGTCCTGTGGTGGCCGTGGCAGAGCGGCAAACTCTGCGTGACAATCACCTGGCCTGCACGCCTTGATCGCAAGGTTCCTGAGGGGAGCGAGGAGACTGAATCTGCCTCGTGCCCCCTCTATACCCTCTTGGGACTTATGTCTCGTGCTACAACACTGCAGAGACTGTAGAGGCAGCTGAGTTTTTAAGAGAACAGTTATACTGTTTGCTTGGCCTCTATCAAGAGAGTAGGAGACCTGCACACATTTTCGGTTGAAAGAATCGTGCTGGAATCAGGGCCGGCCAACTCTCACGGTATCCTGAGACCCTGGCCTGCATATGTGCCCTAGGTTTCTACCTCTCCCTTAAATGGGACCAGGTGGTGAGCCTGCAAGCGCTGCCCCGGAGGAGGCAGACCCAGCCCTGGCTTTTCTCTGTCCCTTTCGCTTCTTGCGGTTATTCCTTCCTTTCCAAAAAAAGGGAACGCTATCTCAGTGGTCTTGTGGAACGGCAGTGACTTCCCTGGCCTAAGTCTTATCCCATCTCCGCCTCAATAATGCGGGGGGATCAGAAGGCTTTTGTCTAGGCACTGGAAGGTGGTAGCACTAGTGTTGTTTTAATTGAGATCCCAATCAGTCGACACGTCAACTACGTTGAACGTGAGCAGCTGAAAGGGAACGTCTCGGTTATGTATGTAACCCTCGTTCCCTGAAGGAGGGAACGGAGGCGTAGTCCTGTCGCCACTATTGCTGGATCACCGCTGACTCTGGGCTCCGGTCGGCTCCTCAGCAAAAAACAACTGGTGCGTGTGGAAAACTGGAAAAACGCCAATGTGCATTGACTCATTTTAACGTAGATGACAGGCTCCCTAAACATGATCCAAATCAGTTGACACGTCGACTACGTCTCCTTCAGGGAACGAGGGTTACATACGTAACTGAGAAAAATATGCATTTTCATAGTTGTAGCAAAATATCAATTCCACATTTAAGTGCCATTGTTTATAAAAAGGCTTTATATACTGATTACTATCATTTACACATTTTTGGGGGGTGAAACAATTTTAAACTTAAAAATATTGATTACATTTTAAAGCAATGAAATCAATTACATACTGTATAGGCCTACCGTATAAACAGAGTAAAAGTAAGTAAAAAAAAAAGAAAAAGCAGATCTGAGTAACTGCATTTGGTACATTAGCAAAAAATAATTTGTACAAATAATTCGGGAAAACTTTTAAAAAACAATATTTATGTGTAATCTGAACTGTTTTTATTTATTAGTAATATTAACTTTTATAGTATTAGTAATAATTAACTTTGAATTTACTCTAAACCTTTGTAATATATACCACACAAACACAGGTATGCATGACATTGGCCTGACAATCGTTGAATACACTCTAAAAGCTTTTACAATGATTTACTAACTTTTTTTTTTTGGTGAAACAATTTTACACTTAAACATTATTTTCATAAGAAATTATTTTCATATACCATATGACCTGAGTAAATGTAAGTAAAAAAAATAAGTAGATCTGACTAACTGCATTTGGTACATTGACAAATAAAGTTAAGTAGAAATTATTGAGGAAAACACTTAAAAAAACAATATGAGTAACATTAACTGTTTTTATTTATGAGTAATATTAACTTTTATAGTATAAGTAATATTCATTTTAATTTCCTGTAAACCTTTGTAAAATACTCGACACAACCACAGGTAAAGTTATACATGACATCGGCCTTTATTGTCGACGACGAGTAGCAATGCAGCATATTTTATACAGTTTTAACATGTATACAACATTCCCTACATTTAAACTCATATAACATATTAGAAATAAAAATTTAAAAAGTAATTCAACCATGTAATCAACCGATCTGTTATCCCATTTCCACCGTTTCAGTGCTGGTTCTCGTGCCCGAGATGCTCTGCGGGGGAATTTCAAACATCAGACCACCGTCCTGCGTTTCACTCATAGCCGAAAGATTCTGCGCTATTGAATAACCTGCCAATAACCAAAACAGTGCACAATTCTGAGAACATTTTATCATCCAAAATATTTATATGTATTATCTTTAGGAATAAAGTCGTGTTTTTTATGCAAGGCATCAGGCATTTCAACACTTGTTTAGGTGACTCACATTGCATCCAAGTATGTTGTTTGGCATTAAATAAAATGATTTAAAGCACAGTAATGATTTTATAGATCAAATAAAACATACACACACCTGAATTTCACAGAGGAAATGCACCAATTCTGCGATGCTGTGAACTGTTCTGGAGACTGGAGAGAGTTCAAAAAGCCCGCGTTCACTCAACCGTTGAGACTACATGTCAGAGTGTGGAGGAGGCGTGCTTTGTTTTAATTGAGTAAACTAACTCAATTTCTAAAGAGTGTGTTCACAATATTAATCATTTTGATTTGAATTAAGTAGTATTTGTGGTTCTTGAAACAGGTGATTAATTCTCCATTCTCAAATATTTGATAGAAATTTCACAAAATTTCATATATTTCATAAAAATGGTTGGTTGGTATATATATATATATATTAATCTGTGAATTTTAGACAAAATGAACTGTTGGATTTTTAGTCAAATATTTTGGTAGTTCAACTCAAACCGTCAAGTAAATGATATTCAGAGAATTTATTAAGTTAAGTAGGCTATTACTGTGTTATTTACTAAGCCTCTGAATTATAATTTTTTAGATATTATTATACTATATTATTATTTTTTAGAGTTTGGCTGCTTTTGAGAACAGATCCACGGGGTGAACTTAAAAAAATAAAACATTAAATCAATGAAATGTTATTTTTTAAATTAAACATTAATGAAACATTCAAAAGATTACAGGCTTAAGACCCCAGAGTTATTTATCTTAAATTAGATTTTTAAAAAATTATATTCTCCTGTAAAAAAACAACAACAATAATTTAAACTCGCCTGGGATCCATGGTGCTGGCTGGCCTGAATCTGTGCTCTCACTGAAGACCTGAAGTGTGTGAAGTGTGTGTCTGAACAATCAGCTTTGACTGAAATGCTGGTTTATTTAACAAGCCTGAAGTCCCTCCCAATCCAGTGTGTCTTACGTGTCACTGTCATCTGAATAGTCTGTTATAAAATGCCAGGTATGTATGCATGCTGTCAGAAATGTGCACTTCATGTTAATGGATTAACTCATTATAACCAAAATAACCAATTATTATTTTTAATAAATATTCATTCAAAATATTTCAATAAATATTCTACTATATAAAACAATGTTTTTTTTGTTTTTTTTCATTACATACAGGTGGCAGGTTAGGTTAAGGAAACGTTTTAATGGGTTTGAACTTATTTGTGTGTGTGTGTGTGTGTGTGTGTGTGCGTGCATGATTTAAAGCAACACTAAGTAAGAATTTTTACCTTAAAATAATGTTTTCAAAATCATTTCAGTGGTTCATCAAGTCGTGGCATGGTGAAATGCACTTATGCCACAGCTTTGCGGTCCTTTATCTGATATATCCACGCTATGTAAGATTGGCAGATCGGGTCGCGTTTCTGTAGTCCGAATGAGACATAAGAAAACTACTAATTTGACTTGCTTTACGGCAAGCGTTACATCATACTTGCATAAAATAATGCATCATACTCTACCTTGTCTGTGGCCATTGTTGATTGCAAAGCCGGTGCTGGATAAACAGCGAGTGTGCGCGTGCGACAGTAGGCGGCGGTAGGCTAAATTATTTTGTATTTTGCAACGCCTGTAGGGCGACCGCAGAGGAAAAGTTACTTGGTTTTGCATTAAATGTAGTGTTTTATGGAAAAATGAATCAAACCCAAATGTAAACTGAGGTATTAAAACTTAATTCTCATTTTCAGTTCTCATTTAAACAGAAGATGAGAATATTCCTCTTCAGATTAATGTGTAACTGCTACTTCTGCAAATTAATTATTTATATTCGTCTTTTTCCTAATGAGCCTAATATGTTTTAGATTATGGGAAGGACTCCCGGTTTGGGGAAGTTCCACTTAAAATAATTTAAAATCATAACGTTACACAACAAATAATCCTTATCCGTCAGTCTGACTGAATGAGCAGTACAATGTCCTTCTTCTATTTTTAGACTTCAAGAGAATAACGTAACGCTTGGCATCTTAATGTGACATGAAAAAATATTGTAGTAAACTTTAGTATTTACTATAGTAAACTGCAGTAAATTGTATTCTGTAGTATATTTTAGTATTTACTACACTTTATTAATTTATACTACAGCATATACTGTAGTATTAACTATAATGAATTGATAAACTGTAGTAAATACTGCAGTATACTTTTGTATTTTCAGTAAACTGTAGTATATTATAATATTTACTACATATTGTAGTGTAATAGCTATAGTGAATTGGAAATTGAATTGAAGTGTTTTTAATATTAGAGTTTCAGGTACTATAAATGTAACTAGTCTCTTTTCTGCGTTGTGTTTTGGTTGGTATGAGAAGAACAGGACAGCATTCGGCAGTTTCACTGATCTTTTATTCCTGATATACAAACAAATGTAATCAGCCTCTTAGTGAGAGTCGCCCTCGTTAATTCAATTCAATTCAATTCAAATTCAAATTTATTTGTATAGCGCTTTTCACAATACACATTGTCTCAAAGCAGCTTTACAGAAAGTGTATTTCGGAAATGTACATAGAAAAATACAGTTAGTTAATCAAGTAGTAATTTATGGCATAACATAATCGCCGGCTTTGAGTCGTCTCTTCACAGGCGTCGAGTCGTCTCTTCACAGGCGTTGGGGCATCTGAAGTCTCCGTGAGAGGCTGGATACAAACTGGAGCTGACGAACGCTATTTACCTCGGGACGCTAACAGCAGAAAGGCAGATGGGAAATAATTAGCTTAGCTGATGTTCATAATGTTAATGCATTCGAACTGATTCAGCAGTAGTATTAAAGGTTAAGCATTAAGTGAATGCTTGGTTAAAGAGATGCGTCTTTAATCTAGTTTTAAACTGGGACAGCGAGTCTGAGTCTCGAACAATATCAGGAAGGCTATTCCAGAGTTTAGGAGCTAAATGCGAGAACGCCCTCCCTCCTTTAGTGGACTTAGATATCCTAGGAATGACCAGAAGCCTCGAATTTAGTGATCTTAAAGAGCGCGATGGATTGTATGGCGATAGAAGGTCTGTTAAATACACAGGAGCTAAACCATTTAGGGCTTTATAGGTCAGTAGGAATACTTTGTAATTGATACGTAACTTAATAGGTAACCAGTGTAGAGATGATAAAATAGGTGTTATATGATCATATTTTCTTGATCTAGTAAGAACTCTAGCAGCTGCATTTTGCACTAACTGTAGCTTGTTTATTGAGGATGCAGGACAACCAGCTAATAAAGCATTACAGTAATCTAGTCTCGAGGTCATGAATGCATGAACTAACTTTTCTGCATCAGAAACAGATAGCATGTTACGTAGCTTAGCAATGTTTCTAAGGTGGAAAAAGGCTGTTCTTGTAATATATGAAATATGATTTTCGAAAGTCAAGTTGCGGTCTAGTATAACACCCAGGTCTTTTACTGTAGTGGATAAAGTAACAGGACATCCTTCTAAATTAAAGTTGTATTGTAAGGGATTTTGTGGGTAGTTTTTTGGACCAATAAGTAGTACCTCCGTTTTATCTGAATTTAATAGCAGGAAATTACACGTCATCCAGCATTTTATATCATTTAGACACTCTGTCAATTTGATAAGTTAGTGTTTTCATCTGGTCGTGATGAGATATATAATTGAGTGTCATCAGCATAACAGTGGAAATTAATTCCATGTTTTCTTATAATATTACCAAGTGGCAGCATGTATATTGAGAATAGCAGAGGGCCTAACACCGATCCTTGCGGCACTCCATAGTCTACTGGCGTTATCTTTGATTTTTCCCCATTTAAACAGACAAAATGGTAACGGTCTGATAAGTACGATCTAAACCAGCTTAATGCCTGTCCCTGAACACCAGTGTAGTTTTGTAGTCGATCCAAGAGTATTTTATGATCTATAGTGTTGAACGCAGCGCTAAGATCTAGTAGAACTAGTATTGAGATACAGCCTTGGTCAGAAGCTAAATGTAAATCATTTGTAATTTTAACTAGCGCAGTTTCTGTGCTATGATGCGGTCTGAATCCCGACTGGAATTTTTCATAGATATCATTTTCTTGCAAGAAAGAACACAATTGAGCGGACACAACTTTTTCTAGTATTTTAGACATAAATGGAAGATTTGAGATGGGTCTGTAATTTGCTAAGTTATTTGGATCTAATTGCGGTTTCTTAATGAGAGGTTTTATTACTGCCAGCTTGAATATTTTTGGTACATGACCCAAAAATAAAGACGAGTTAATAATATTAAGAAGAGGCTCTTCGACTACAGGTAACACTTCTTTCAGTAGTTTAGTGGGTATTGGATCTAATAAACATTTTGTTGGTTTAGATGCAATGATAAGTTTATTTAGCTCTTCCTGTCCTATAGTTGTAAAGCGGTGTAGTTGTTCTTGAGGGGCGATAATTGAGGCTGAATCATAAGACATCATAGAGGATTGTATATTTACACTTGTGTTTCGGATGCTTTCTATTTTCTCATTGAAGTAATTCATAAAATCATTACTACTATATTGTAACGGAATATTTTGCTCTGGTGATGTTTGTTTATTTGTTAGTCTAGCCACGGTGTTGAATAAAAACCTTGGATTATTTTGGTTATTTTCTATTAGTTTGCGGAGATGCTCAGCCCTGGTTGCTTTTAGAGCCTTTTTATAACGTGACATACTGTCTTTCCACGCGATTCTAAAGACCTCTAAATTAGTTTGCTTCCATTTACGCTCTAAGTTACGAGTTTCTCTCTTGATTGCATGCGTAGCACTGTTGTACCATGGTGCTTTAGTTTTCTCTCTAACCTTTTTTAATCTAATTGGTGCAACAATATCTAGTGTACTAGAGAACATTGTGTTCAAACTGCTAGTCATTTCCTCTAGTTCATCTGTTTGTTTGGGTGCACTGAGCAGCTGAGATAGATCAGGTAAGCTATTTGAGAATCTATCTATAGTGGTTGGAAGGATTGTTCTGCCTGGTCGATAACGTGGCGCAACATGACAAATTTCAGCAGTACGTATTACGCAAGATACCATGTAATGATCAGTGAGATCGTCACTTTGCGGTATAATATTTATATCAGTTGGATTGGTTCCATATCATATAATTAAATCTAGTGTATGATTTAGACGATGAGTGGGACCACTGACGTTTTGCGTGACCCCAAAGGAGTTTAATAAATCTGTAAACGCAGCCCCTAACGCATCATTTGTATTATCTACGTGTATGTTAAAGTCTCCAACAATTATTGCTTTATCGACATTGACCAATAGATCTGATAGAAAGTATGCAAACTCTTTTAGGAAGTCAGCATAGGGCCCTGGAGGTCTATATAGGGTAGCCAAGGCTAGAGATAATATGGATTTGTTTCTTACATCTAAGAGCGTAACATTTAGCACAAGTACTTCAAACGAATTAAACCTGTGACCTGTTTTCTGAGTAACATTAAGAATATCTCTATAGATTGTTGCAACACCGCCGCCACGACCGATCAGACGGGGCTCATGCTTATAACAGTATCCTGGTGGAGTAGACTCATTTAGACCGAAATAATCATTTGGTTTAAGCCAGGTTTCAGTAAGGCAAAGTACATCGAAACTATTATCTGTGACCATTTCATTTACAATGACCGCCTTAGGTGTGAGCGATCTAATGTTTAGAAGACCTAGCTTTAGAAATTGTTTTTGTTCACTGATATTTAGATTTTCTGGTTTAATTACAATAAGATTTTTGCTAGATCCTACACTAGATTTATTGTTTGGCCTCACTAAGCGAGGAATAGACACAGTTTCTATATAATGTTCTACACTACTTATATCAATTAAGTTGGGACAGCAAAGACTGTGATTTGGACTTTGACTTACTAGTCATATGGTGTGTAACGTCTTGGAGATGTTGTCCGACAGAACAGCCGCTCCGATTCTGCTGGGGTGCAGGCCATCAGAATGGTAGAGCCTAGGTCGCTCCCAGAACAGATTCCAATTATTTACAAAGAGCAGTTTCTGTTCATTACACCATGACATTAACCATTCATTTAGAGCAAATAATCTACTGAACCGTTCTTGTCCTAGTCGGTACGTGTGAAGCGGTCCAGACACGATGATCGTTGCTTCAGGCGATGTGCTGCGAACCGTCTCGATCAGGCTTCTGTAGTCCTTCTTCAGAACCTCCGTCTGCCGCAGCCTGATGTCGTTCGTCCCCGCGTGTAGCACAACAGCTCCGACGCGCTCGTCACCGTTCAGGATCTCGGGAATCTGTGCAGCGACATCAAGAACACGAGCACCAGGAAAGCAGTGAGTGCGCACCTTACGCTTACCTGAGGTAGCACGGACATGACGGACCATGGAAGTGCCGATGATCACGGCGGCGTCACGTTCCGGCTCCCGAAGAGGGGAGAAGCGGTTCCGGGTGGAGATCTCGAAGACCGGGAGGGGCGGGGAAGTCCTTGGTCTGGTCCTGGCTCGTGTCTTCCGCTGTTGGATCACCCAGGGTCCATGGTGTTGCCTCGGTGCCGGAGTGAGTGAAGGCAGAGATGATCGCGTCCTCCTGGGCAGAGAAACGCACGGAGTAGACGAAGTCGGAGTCAAAAAGTTACTAACCACTGACTTGTGAGCATCGGCGCGTGATGTTTCAAGCGCTGATCGCCGATCTCGCAGCTCGGCTTGCTTCACCAGCAGAACACGGATCTACTTCTCCACCGACTCCAGCTCCAATCGTACCGAAAACAGCTCGAATGTGTCCTCACCTGCACTCAGAGGTAACGTAAGACACACATCCGATATGTTCGCCATTATAACAGATGAACAGTAAATTAGTAGTGATACTACCAATATCACTACTAATTTAGGACTGAAATGATGGATATAACCCGTATCCTTTCAGTCAAACGGGTGTAAAATGAGAGGGTCGATAGGCGCGAGGCCACGCGTGAAATGCTAGCGGGCTAAAGGCTAGTAGCCGAGATTCGGAAAGTTGGATCTAAGTAGCGATATCAAAGCAATCCGATTGTTTTTTATAGGGAATAGTGTCGAGGATAAGTTCACATGATATAAAAATAGAAAGTGCTTGTTTATAAATGAGTGGTAAAGAAGAAAATAAGGGATTAATGAATCAATTCGACGGAGCTCCATACACAAACACAGATCGCACGCGCATGCGCAGTAATTCTATAAAACAAATGTGATGTACACTTATCACGTGTGCTCTCATTTCACATTTAGGCCCAGAAGCAAAAATATCACTTAATCGGGATGAAATGACAAAAATAACCACACAGATAGGTAAAATAATATTATATACATAGATTAGAGTGAAAATATAGACATAACAACAACAATTCAAATTAAGATTAAAGATGATTATCGGGAGCCCAAAATAACCTCACCTCTCACTGCATCACCAATGCAAAGAGGAAGAGGAGGGGACAGAACAGGAAATTATATTGACTCATGACATCACATCAATTAAAGGGAAAGGTACTCACTTCACTTAGGCAGTCATATCAGGTACATGTAAACATACAATTTTGTGAGAATTCTAATAAACTATACATACATTTAATAGTACACTTTTGTACCTGTTACACTCACCCCTCAGAATTTACACAAAATTCCCAGAGTATATAAAAAAACACTGGTCACTAGAATTGCATGGTCCACACTTACAAAAAACAGTGAATACACAGCATAAAAAGTTACCCAAACGAAAGGGATACAAATATGAAGAAAGTTGGCCAAACTTCATCACATATTGTAGGCATTACCAAAGTGCCCATTACACTTTGAAAAATCTCAGACCAAGTACTTAAACAGAGCCAATAGGCATTAGAAAATACAAGCCTTGACTTCTAGCATTTTAAGAGACAGCGGGAAGAAAAAAAAAGAAGAAAAAAAAGAAGAGACTGATCTAAACGTGAATAACAGGAGATACAGACTCCATACCAAGTGAGGTTTCTAGTTGAACCATTGACTCAATCAGCCTACGAACAGGCTTAATTACTCTACCAAGCCTGGTAGTGTAACGAACATCTGTATTTAAATCAGCTACAGGATCTTGCCTAAAGGGTTCACTGGCAGAGACAGGAGTTTGGGGAGAGTGGATGGCGCCAGCCACAGCCACAGTATCATCATCAGTCACTGACACAGCAACTTGTGCATGTGGCTCCTCTTGATTGGACAACTGAGAATGCACCCATGAAGAAGTGCGGACATCACCACAAGTAGCAACATTGGAGATGTTTGTCAGCAAGTTTACGTTTCCCTCAACAACCCTTGTTAGCCACAAGCACTTGATCACCAACGGCTAGAGGTAGGCCTTTAGCTCTTTTGTTGTACTGGCTGGACTGGTGTTTTTGTTCCACAACAGCATTCTTCTGTGCCAACGCCATGGCAGACTGGAGGTCGCTGACAAGAGATTTGACATACTTGTCATAGTCACAGATTGTCTTATCCTGCAGAACACTACGGAACATGAGGTCAACTGGCAATCTTGGTACCCTACCGAACATTAGGTAAAAAGGGGCGAAACCTGTCGTTTCGTGTGCTGTGCAGTTATACCCAAATGTCATGGTCTGTATCAACTGTGGCCACCTCTGCTTAGCCCTAGGTGGAAGAGACCTCAGCATATTTCCTAATGTCCTGTTGAAACGTTCGGTACCACCATTCCCCATTGGGTGGTAAGGGGTGGTTCTCGACTTGTCAACTCCAGCCAGTTCAAGGAGCTCGGCAATCAACTCACTCTCAAAGGTAGCCCCCTGGTCAGAATGGATGCGTTGGGGAAATCCATAGACGCAGAAAGAGCTGTCCCAGAGTTTTGCTGAGGACACACCTGGGACATTTCTTCACGTAATTGCGCACATCACGCTCCATGTCAAGCCAGAAAAACCTCTGACGGGTCAAAGATAGAGTGCGAGGCTGCCCTTGATGTCCAGCCAGGTCGTGAACACCCAAAAGTGCCTCAGTCAGGTAAAACGAGTTGGAACTTCTTGTGCTTGGTGAGCGGGTCTTTAATAGCTCTGTACAGGATTCCATTAAGCAAAGAAAGTTTGTCCCACTGCTTCATAATTCTCAGCACACACTGGTTATCATTGGCACGCTCACGTCTTGATGGTCTGCGCTTCCTGCCGACATAAGACACCCTAGCAATGACAGGGTCTTTGTGCTGATGTTTTTGCAAGTCTATCAGTGAAAGAGAATGAAACACTTCCTCGTCTCCACTGATTAAAGAGTTCAGATGTTCTGCAACCGACGTTGCTCTACATTCAGTTCCTGTTTCCCATTCATCACAGGAGGACAAAATGGAAGACACGCCATCAGCGGACATTGATGTATCCAGCCCAGCATCAAGTGATCCTTTCCCTACTGTTTTCGGTTGGCAGGTAAGACGGAACATCTCTTGCACATTTCCATCCTCTACACTGTGTACTTGTCGCAACAGTTCAGAATAAGGCTCGGACAAAAGCCGCTGACTCACTGGCCTAACAAATGGATCCCTACTGAGCGCATCCGCCACCACGTTGAGTTTTCCAGGAACGTATTTGATCTCAAAACAATATGGTGCAAGTTTCGAGACCCAGCGCTGCTCACATGCATCCAACTTCGGCTTGGTCATAATGTATGTCAGCGGATTATTATCTGTCCAGACAGTAAACTCATGGCCCTTAAGCCAGTGACTGAACTTGTCACACACCGCCCACTTTAGAGCTAAGAATTCCAGTCTGTGTGCAGGATATTTAGTTTGGCTGCGGCTCAAAGCCTTGCTAGCAAACGCTATTGGCCTTGCCTTGTCCTCACCAGCAGGGATCTGAGAGAGTACTGCACCAATGCCATCCAATGAGGTGTCAGTACAGAGAAGAAAGGGACGCTCAAAATCGGGATGAGCCAGCACCACACTGTCAACAAGGGCCCTTTTTAGCTCTTCAAATGCCACATCACAGTCAGGGGTCAAGTCCTGGGGTGTCAACTCCCGAAAAGTTCCTGCTCTCTTGTGACTACCAGCAGCTTTCACTGAGCGTTTCTGGCCAGCTGTTAAGTTGAATAAGGGTCTGGCAATGCGTGAGCAACTTGGAATAAAGGATTGGTAGTACAGGACCATACCAAGAAATGATCTGATCTTTTTTTGTGAAGGTGTGGTTTTGTTTTCCTTCATTAAGTCCTCCTTCTGAAAAGCAGAGATGACTTTAACTTTCTCCTCATCAACTGAAACACCAGCACCATCTATCACATGGCCCAGGAACTTTACGGATTTTCTCAGAAAGTGACACTTTTTAGGTGCTAGCTTCAAGTTGCTGTTTCTCAATCGAGAAAACACGACGTCCAACCGCTTCATTGCCTCCTCTTCAGAAGGTGCAAAGACCAACAAGTCATCCAGATAACAGAGCAGAGTGGAAAAGTTAAGGTCTCCAAAAATGCTGAGCATCATGCGCATGAAAGAAGCAGGGCTATTGCAAAGACCTTGAGGAAGACGATTATACTCATACAAGCCAATTTGTGTTGTGAAGGCAGTGTGTCGTCGGTCAGGCACATGGAGTGGAATGTTGAATCCTGAAGTTAAGTCCATGGTGCTGAAAAAGGCATTACCAACCAAGGCTGCGAGACAGTCAGCTTGATGGGGCAGAGGGTGGGTGTCCTTAAAGGTTTTGGCATTGAGCCAACGAAAATCAGTGCAGACCCTCAGATTACCGTCTTTCTTCCAGACCATCACTAAGGGTGACACATACTCACTGACAGACTTGCTGATTATGCTTTTCTCCTCCATCTCTGACAACAATTCTCTCAATTTTTGATAGTGGGCAGGTGGGATGCGGCGATAGGGCAGACGGAATGGGCGCTCATCATAAAGATGGATCCTGTGCACAAAATCCCTCACCTCTCCACAATCCAGCTTATCCTTGGAGAAGACATCAAGGTAGGAACCAAGAAGAGCCACTAATTTTCCCTTACACATCTCAGAGACTTCACATCCATCAATGTCAATGTCTCTAAGACCAAGAACCTTCAGCAGCTGTGCCGGATTAAAGGATGAGTCAGTTATGAGGGGATTTGAATCAGGAACATCACATTGGGCTCTGCTCAGACCCTGCATGACAGTGAAATCCTCCACAGCTAGACAGGAAGAAACATCAGCCACTTTAGTGTTACGGCGAAGTGACACCGATATTGGGTTAGGGTTCACTATTTTCATTGGTACCCATCGATCACCCCACATCGGAGTTACTACACGCCCGAGAAGAATGTTTTTAGGAGCTGAATGTGCAGTGGTTGGCTCAACAATTACAGTACTTCCTGGGGAAACGGGCACATTAGCTGGCAATTTGCCCCAAACAAGATACTCACATTTGGGAAGCAGAGTGATTGCCTGACAGAGTTTCACAGTCCCAATTTTATTAGACTGTTGAGGCCCAGACCATCGGGAGATGCAGCTCAGAAGCTCAAGGAATTGCTCACACTCAGGATTACTGTTATTGCAGGAAACAAGCTCCCAGTACTTGTCATGCGATTTCATCTTCTGCACAACACATTTGATCAGATTACTTCCAATTATAAACTCATCTCTTTGTCCAGGCACCACAAGAGTAGGAATGACAAAGTTAAATCAATAGACTTCAATCTCCAAGTCGTATGAACACTTCGGCTGAATCGTAAGGCCACCACAGCCAACCAGGACCACATTACTCGCAATCATTTGAGGATGAGGAAGAAGACCATCAGCTTGCAGCTTGGACTCACCCTCTTCACTAAGCGTGCAGGCCATACTACCAGAATCCAGTAACCCCTTTAATGTGCAACGGTCGCAGGCTGTCACAGGAGCATAAAACAACTCACTTGCCAGGTGGCCAGGACTAAAACAGTGGCCAGGACTAAAACAGTGACGACATACCCTTTGACGTCTACAATGTTCATACGTTGTGTGTTCCTTGGATCTACAGACCCTACATGCAGTGCTTAAGTTGGTTTTGAAATCTGGAGTTTTGCCTTGGTGAACCTGACTGGGTGAAGTTAAAGAGGCAGTGCACAATGACAGGACTCTATCCATCATGCCAACAATGTGCTGAAGGCTGGTATCTGGAGAGAAAGCATATGGATTAAGAGGACTTACAGGAGTCAAGGACTGGGCTGCCATGGAAACTGGCTGCTGAGGAGAACTGGGCATGGAAACAGGCTGCGGAAGAGAACTAGGCACATTATTGGAGCCTGCCATAACCATGCACTGGTTGCTTGCTGACAAGGACATTGTGTGCTCCTTCCTCGAAAATACTCTCTTTAGATCCCTCTGATGACTATCCAAGCGCTCCTGGACCTCAGCGGCTCTCCACTTCTCAGCTGGCTTAAACTGAAAAGACATAGCAAGACTCGGGTCCGGGCAATGAGAAATAAACATCATGACTGCTTCAGCAGCGGTGCAAGCACTCATCAGCAACATCTATGGACTTGTTAAGCCGTATCCAGTAATCCATGGGACTTTCATCTGCTCTAGGGACAGTGTTATAGAAGTCAGCCATAAGCATGTTAGAGTAAGACAACTCACTGAAGTTGCGTTTCAGTATGTCAAACACTGCACTTGGGAGCTCACTGGCACCCAGTTCAGGGTGGCTTCGCAGGGACACGTTAACCACATCTTTCGCTTTGCCAGCCAATCTGCTCAGGATGACATCAGAGACATCGGTTTTCGTTCTGCATTTCATTCTGTTCAAATAACTGTACATCATATATTCCCACTCGTGCACAGTAAATGAATCACTCTTATCTCCCCTGAAGAATGGTGGAGGTGGTGCATCTTGCTGTACTATCACCTTGAGGCTAGATTTATCAATGTCGTCACTTGAGTGCTGAGACTGGCACGGTGGATTAGACTGTACTGGGCTGGGCTGGCGCACAAGGTTAAGGTGAGCTGAAATACTCTCTCCTATTTTCTGAGCCAGATCTGTAATGATAACCCCTAACGACTCAGGAGTAACAACACGTTCAATATCAGGGCGTATGATTGGGGTTGAGCTAGCTGCTGGACCTACAGAAAAACCAATCGCTGAATCGGCTGTGTGCACACGGTCAAGTCCCAAATTAGCTAATGCTCTCCCTCTCCCATAACAACGTGTAAATTCAGACACCCCCTCATTTCGATACATTTCAGGCCCACGACCTCTGCCCAGTGGAAGAGTGACTTAGATTGTTTCACGGGACTGAAATCGTCTTTGCTAGGATCCTCAAACATGTTTCAATTTGTGAAATGAAACAGATAAAACATGTAAAAATGACAGCAAATTATATGCCACAAACAGCAAAACCTTAACTGTTGAAAATTTCAAATATGCAGCGAAATGTATGAAATCAAATGTCTCAAAACACTTCAATTTCAAAATTCTCTCAAAAAAATATATTATAAACTTTTTCTTGTTTAAAATGCCTCAACAGTCATTGATTATATACTGTACAGATAAAGGATACGATGCATGAGGGAAACTGAAGCGTCCCACGGTGCTTTTCACAGTCTCTGTCATTCAATATGCACCAACGATCAACGAAAGCGCTCCGGAGAAAGAAAAAAAAACTCTATCAGGAAGTCAATAACCTTTTACCGTTCCTTTAACATGCAACAATTCGTTCCGCGATGTCACACGCTGTTCATCTCACACACGCGCCCTCCTTATGCGCGGTCAGAAGCAGGAAATTATATTGACTCATGACATCACATCAATTAAAGGGAAAGGTACTCACTTCACTTAGGCAGTCATATCAGGTACATGTAAACAAACAATTTTGTGAGAATTCTAATAAACTATACATACATTTAACAGTACACTTATGTACCTGTTACATAAACATATAGTCTTCTGGTGTTCATTAAATGGTGCTCTCGCAGCAACTCTTAGGAACCAGTACAGAATATCTGATATATATCAGGTGTGTGACTTGAAGCGGCGCTGCACAGACCGATCAGTTTATGTCATCAAAATACCGTGAGAACGATTCAAAAGCACTGAACCGTCTACTCTCTAATCGCGGTAATCTGATGTCACACAGTGATCGTCTGTGCAGCGCCGCTTCAAGTCACACACACGACACACCTAACTTTAGTTTGTGTTTTTTCTAGCTGCTATCTGATCTTTTTTTAAGTATAACAATAGTGCTAAAACTAATGGTGTGAGTTGTAAAAGTAGTTGACGTGGGCTGCAACAGAAACATGAACATGCACAAAAGGTAAAACCTGTAAAACCACCATCACAATTTTCTCCATACAGTGATATAACACTAGAACATATTCCAAATAGTCTCACACCCTCTGTTAATCTTCTAAGGTATGTTGCTGTTATTTTTTATTTTTTTTCTTCTGCAAACTCAGCCTTTGTTCTGAGACACCTGCAGTTGTAAAGGCCTCACCTTTCTCTTAAATTCCCCAGACACAATAAACACGTTTCCATCGTCAGCCCAAACTGTTCTGGTTAATTAACCGTTCCATTCTGTGCAGATCCGGCTCAGCCAGTTTCACTTTCCACTGTACAGATAGCAAGCAATGTTTAATCAATGTTAATGTGTCAACGTTAACTGCATTAAATCAACATCACTTTTGCACCTGCAATTATTGTTGAAATTTCATCCAAAAATCAAAGCTAATGGCATTGAATCTATTGGTTCAACATCATGCCTGACTCAGAAAATTAAACACAACAAATGAATGGAAATGTTTTGTCACCGTTATGATGATCGGTGTTCCCTTTCGTTGGCCAGTTTGACTATTGACTTTTTATCTGAGTTTATGGTCGTTGTAATGTTTAATAAAACATATCATTTGTTGCAAGGAAATCCAGAAACAAAGATGATCAGGTGATATAGCTTTATAGAATTAGAGTAATTCACAAATTTTATCCCTGACAAAAAGTGTTTCTTTGTTATTAATATAATATATTCACCATCAATACTTTCTTGCCCAAGAGCACACATTCAGATTATAATTTTTTTTAAATTATGTTTTATTAACAAAGTTCGGGAGGAGTACGTTTAGATATTTAACACGGGTGGAGAGCACTCGACAATTAACAATAAGAGGTGTATATAGATTCAGCAGTCTCACCTCAATTCATTGACAGTTTAGCATCGTCCCTCCACCACCCCTTCAACACCCACCACCAAAAAGCTACATCTGAACCTGTTTATTCTTAATAAGAACTTCTGATTCCAATACACAAAACATGTTGAATTGGTTCAACTGCTAAAGATTTGTCACAGAATAGTTGCATCTCTCCAGAAAACAAATAATGTTTTCTGCATTGTTTACAAAAGTTGAGTCAACAAGAAAAAGCTAGGGGAAATTAGTACTAAGATTTTTTTTTTTGTTGTACGAGATTTTTACAGTGTGGATTTTTGCTGAACCAACACAACAACATCAGTCATTTCAACTTTTTTCAAGTTGCGTTTTTTTACAGTGCAGTTCACCTCTTCCACGTGGGCCAGGGATGGTTAAACGAAACGTGCCATGGCAGGGTAAGGAGAGATCACACTAGTCAAACGCGCTCGGGCACGATTCAGATCAACTAGTGTGAGTTCACGCAGGGGCATTACAAGTTACAAAGAAAAATCACGAACATTTTTCTCATTGTTTTTTTCATAACAAACATTATCAATCATAACACCGATACCTCCCATTCTTGTTCGACAAACTAACCAGACAGTACAGTTAGATAAACATCAGTAGACTTGAGCTTGAAAAATGAACTGATATGAATTGATGTCTTTCGGCAGTTGAAACACACCTTGGGCTCTATATTGCACCCAGCGCAATTGACTTTGTACACCGACGCATGTATCATTCGTATTTTGCACCTGCGCAAAGCGGACTTTTCCCTCCACGGCGCACGCCGGCAAACTAGGGAATGAACTTGCGCTCCCCGGGGCGGTTCAGCGCAAAAAAGGAGGCGTGTTCCGGCGCAAACAATCCCTCATGCTATTTTGCAGTTCCAGAAAACAATTGCGCCACTGACCAGAAAAAACCTAGTCTGTGGCGCGTTGCGCGTACATTCAGATGCTATTTTAAGCGCCCATGCTTGGCCATAATACAGAGTGTGAAGAACGCACATACACTGTAGATGATTCTGTCATCTACACAGATGCATTTTCCTTTTTGCAAATTATGCATTATTATAAGGAACAATATTAAAACACGAGGGAAATCATTGTTGTGTCCATGGCGATGGGGAAAATAGGCATAAAGCTTACACATTTACCGAAATTATTACATGCATGTTTAACCGAAGCTAATTTGGGTGGGTTTGTCCCATCCCCAATGTCACTTCTCTTTCTTGTACGGCCCTGACGAGAACATCGATCTCCTCGGCTGAGAACCGATTCAGAAGCGCGCCTGGTAAATGCGCTGTTATAATAGTATTGCGCCATGGAACAAGCGCACCTCGTTCATCATGCTCTTAAAGGGAATGTGATATAAAGCTCTTATTGGTTTGTTTCCCGTTACACCCAAACCACACCTATGAATAATGAAGCTACTTCAGACCAACCCCTTTTAGATTTGCGTCGAGCGCAAGAGTCATTTATCCCGCCGGTTAAATAGCAACAGCGCCGGGATCCACCCACAAAGTTACTGGGGCAGAAGAGAAGAAGTCTGCATGAGAAGAGATAAACCTGCTCATCTCTGCTCGCTGTGGCTTTAAGATGCTTGCATTGCTGGTCTTCTTGCAGGAACCAATGAAAGGTGTGCTAGATGACCATCAGTAAATGAGGTACAGGTGTTTACTAGTGATGTTACATATGACACTGAAGCTTCAAAGTGTGTATCGAGTTCGCAGCACAATTTCTCATGAAGCTCCATGCCGGAGCCCGTATTGTTTTCAGAGAAACACGTGATCAACGAAAAACAAAGCCTCACTTTCTTTCTAGTCACGTGAATGCTTCACTTTGCGTGTCTGAATGTTTGAACCCAGACCATACTCTACAAGTTTAAGTCCATTTAATAACATATTTTTTCATGAATAAGCCTATCGCCTATGTTAGATGATCATATATTCTGCCATATAAACAGCATAGAAACAATACCAAATTTGGACCACCATTTACTTGCATTAAGCAACTCTGTTGGTATTTGTATAATTAGTATTAATATAATTATTACATGTAATTCATTGCCACATTTTAATATGTGAATTATATGATCAGAAAACTGAACATTAAGCGTTGTCACTCAGGCTTGTATTTGTGCTTAATAGATAAAACAACGGCACTGCGCTCTCGGGTTTATGGCTGCTATACATTTTATCTGCCACAAGATGGCGCTGTTTTCAACACTCTTGATGCTTCGAATCTTTTCCTGGAACAATCAGGGGAAAGCGGTGCTTCATGAGGATTCATTTGCCCATCCCTAGCATAGCGAGAAAACAGAGAGGGAAATCGCAAAAGCAGCAATACAGAAAAATACACAGAAATACACAGCAATGACCTTAAACATCTCCACAACAGTTATAGACGGTGGGCCGAGGGCCCGTATCTGCTTTACTTTTCGAAATGGATGATCCCCATGGAGGGAGAACCTGAATTTGTAAAGTTGGGACGGTTGTTTTATTCTCAACGATATGAAAAGTGTTGCCACTCCCATTTATTGCACATTTCCCCCCGAAATCAAGATGCAGGACCGTTAATATGCAGGCAAACGCGTTTGCCTACTATACCAGTCGAGCCAATAGCGTGTCAAGATACAGACATAGGATTATTATTAACCAATCAGATGTAGCTTATTTAGAACAGCTGTTACACGGATGATTCAGCTGTCAGTCAGACACGAGCGGCATCTGCGGCGGCAGCACAGTGACTATCGCCAAGGACATTGTTTTTGTGATTGTCCGTGTTCATTTAATTAGAATATGATATCTATGAAAACACTGTACACTGTGTTGTTTAAACGTAAGTAAGCGTCTCTTTAGTGCCGTTTTAAGTAGAGTAGTTTCAGCTGGCTAACTACTGTAGCAGTAGCTAGCATGTCTAACGTTAGGACACAGCTCTGAACCAAAACTACGACATTACTAGTAGCCTAGATTAATGTATCCTTCATTTTAATTCTAAATGTTCACTCCCTCTGTTTCTTCGACAGTTTTTTTGAATAGCAAATACAGCTTTGACAGTCGAAGCACTGCAGAAGTGCTTGTATCCATTTTCATATATGTTTGTTTCTGTTCTCTCTTTTTTCTTTTTTTTTTTTTTTTTGTGGTCAGGTACCGGGTATAATCTCGATAGCAGGTTAAGTGATAGCGTGCTTCACTAGCCACCAAGTCCCTGTCTTGGATATGGAGAAGGAGAGACTCATCCCTATTATGCTCTTATAAGGCTACTGCTAATACATTGCACATTTATATTGTATACATATACATGTATATTATTGTAAAACATACTACTTTCTTAAATGTATACTACTGTACCGAATGTCTTATACTGCGCCACTTATCTATACAATATCGTCACCTTTCTAAAATAATTGCCCACGTAATTTTTTCAGGTTTCTCAGAAAACTCAAAAAACGGAACCTAACTTCTGAGGCCGAGTAGATTTGTGTTCTTCTTGATGCAACTGCCATCTTGAAAAGCTTGTAAAATTGCCTAAGTTGTCTTTGTCTCATTGTCTTTTGACTTAGGCAAAATAAAACGGCCTAAGTCACACTTTTGAAATAGGCCATTATACTACAGGGATAGAATTGCATGATCTGTTCAACTGAGGATGTGGGCAATTTTACCAGAGGTGGCAAGCATCATGAAAAGATGACTTGTGCAAAAAAAAAAAAAAAATTGGGTCAAAAAATGACTTAGGCAATTACTTTCGCAAGGTGACGATATAATACTGCACTGTAATATACTGCGCCACCTGTCTATACAATATAATACTGCACTGTATGTCTTTTACTGCACCTCCTGTCTATACAATATAATACCAACCTTCATTTGCAGTTTCTTCAACTAATACTGCCTTCTCTCTTCTCCTTTTTGCTTGTTCTATCTTCGTGATATTTGTGAAATGGTTGTAGCACTCCCTGTGGTAGCCAATGTTAGCTGGTTTGACTAACTGGTTTGTAGGTTCCTGGCTTTGTAACTTGTATGCCTGTACTGCCTCTTCTGCTATAAGACTTTCTCTGCATTCAAGGTCTTTCCACAGAAACACAGATTTAATTAATTTCTCCCAACTTATGTCTGTGAAGGGAATGGTGGGTCCATATCCCTCACATATATGCATGCAGCACTTCATGTTTTTGCCATTTCTTCCACAGTAAAAATGTGCGGGAAAAAGAGTATTGTCTGGCTCGTTTTTATCATAGACATAATAAATACATAGACGCCCAATTGCCCGCTGGAGCGTACGTCAACGGTGCCGTCATTTTGCGGAGGGCAACTTTCCCATAACTTTCATACTGGGAATTGAGAAAAGTGTGTTTCGTGTGCTGCTTGGGTCTGTACAAATCGCCACACAATTGAAAACAGGTCTCGAGGAATTACCTTTCACAAGCAAGACTGAACATTTCTTTCTGGTTGTATTTGGCCATTATATAATTAGAAATTTCAAAATACTACTGTTATTGTGTCACGAAATGTAGTTTTAATAGTTTTTCAGTCGACAATGTAGTTGCCTAAAGCTCAAATCTATGGTTTATTCATATAGAGCCTATTTAACATTTTGATCTGATGTTTTCGGAGAAAGAGATCCAGGCGATCACCGGGCGCTCAGCGCTCATGTACCCCACCTGGAACAGCCTTACTTCGGCTAGTGCTTCTGACGTGTGCCGCTGGCTCTGATGTCTAGTGGTTAAACATGATATGTAATTCGGCTTGTGTATATCTAACGGGTGATAACCTTGGTCTCATTAATCTATAATTTGTTCCTTGGCAAACCGTTTTGGCTGAGGGCAAAGTAAAGTTTCATAACTTTATATTTAGGCTATTTTAACGTTGTATCCTGCTGTCTATGGTTTTTATGATGTTGTTCTTCCAAGCAATACCATGGATCAAATTTGTGAAAACAGAACGGTATATTTATCAAAGATTACAACGAAATGACAGGACATCTTATGACAAAAGACGGTTACATAAAATAAAAACAGTGAGAATGCATAACGTTACCTCTGCATTCACATTTTGTGTCAAACTGAATATGTAGCATAAGTGGGCAAAATGAGTTAACAAGTTCAATCTTTCCAGGGCTAAAATCACTTCTCGAAAAGATGTCCACAGAGTTAGACAGCAACTTCATATCAGCGCGCCAGTGTGTTGACAAACGCGTCACCAACACCGACACTTTCCCACGCACGCTATTGGATGAAGGCAACAAATATGTCATGCATGTCGGACCCCACACGTAGCCGCCTGCTCTATTCGCCGGGAAAATAACCTGGAGAAAGTTACCGATATTATAGTAATGTGCAAACTGTGCAACATGAGCATGCAGATGAGCTTCCCTGAGACGCTTTCTGACAGTTTGTGCAGAATAGTCATGCTGTCTAATCAGCATCTTGATATGCCACACCTGTGAGGTGGATGGATTATCTCGGCAAAGGAGAAGCGCTCACTAACACAGATTTAGACAGATTTGTGAACAATATTTGAGAGAAATAGACCTTTTGTGTACATAGAAGAAGTCTTAGATCTTATGAGATCAGCTCATGAAAAATAAAAGTGTTGTGTTTATAATTTTGTTCAGTGTACATTCATTATTGATGAAAGTTATATCACCTGATAATCTTTGTTTCTGATTTTCTTTGCAACAAATTACATGTTTTATTAAACATTACAAAGATAAAACAAACTCACATAAAAAGCAAACAAAAGGAAACGACTCGGTTACTAACGTAACCTCGGTTCCCTGAGAGGAGGGAACGAGTATTGCGTAATGCTTACGCTATGGGAAAACTCCTTTTCTCGAGAAATATTGAAGTCTTTATGTAAAACGCATTGCAGCTGCACAGCATACAGTAATGAGCGAGGCAGCTCGGTCATTGGCTGTGCTGCGGCAACTTGCACGAACCAATGACGGGGCGACTCTGAACCCGCTTCCAATGAGCGTGCTTCGCGTCCACGCGCGTCAGAGCCCGCCAGGATGGCCGTGGCCAAAGGCTATATATTGGGCGCCCCGTCGTCTGAGTTCTTTAGGTTCAATCGACTGAAGCAAATTGACCAAGCACAAGCACGGCAGATTACGCAATACTCGTTCCCTCCTCTCAGGGAACCGAGGTTACGTTAGTAACCGAGTCGTTCCCTTTCGAGAGGTCTCTCCTATTGCGTAATGCTTACGCTATGGGAACGCCATGTAAAACGCCGTGCGTGCTGACTTCGCATCTATTAAGCCGGAGGCCGGTGCCTGAGGTTTTTTTTTTTTTTTTAGCGAAGTAATTATCCAACGAGCCAGCCGCAGGCGGGCTTTATAAAGGGACAACGTGGAACGGCCCAAAGGGCGTCCAAATATACACACAAGCACATTTCTATGTACTGTTATGTATGAAAAATCCTCCATATCAGATGCAAAGATGTGATTTTATGAGGGAGGAGATAATGCTCAGCATGTACACACCTCAGCCTATGCATAGTTAGACCGACAGTATGTTAGAGTGCAATGAGGGGACCTGTAGGTTATAAAACCTGATAAATGTGGACGGTGAGGCCCAGCCTGCAGCCGCACAAATATCTTGAATGGGTATCCCACTCGACCACGCCCACGAGGAGGCCATGCCTCTCGTAGAGTGAGCTCTGATGCCCAAGGGGCACTGAAGGCCCTTGGCCTCATAAGCCAGTGCTATAGCATCAACTATCCAGCGCGATATTCTCTGCTTTGATACAGCCAGACCCTTAGTGCGGCCGCCAAAGCATACGAACAACTGCTCTGTCTGTCTGAACGGGGCAGAACGTTCCAAATATACTCTGAGTGCCCTGACCGGGCAGAGTAAATTGGCGTTACTTTCGTCTGCTGGGGACGATAGCGCGGCCAAAGATATCACCTGTGCTCTGAAAGGAGTAGAGAGCACTTTAGGAATATACCCGTGCCTTGGCCTGAGGACAACCCTGTTGTCGTTAGGTCCAAACTCCAGGCAGGAAGCGCTTGATGACAGCGCGTGCAGGTCGCCCACTCTCTTGACCGAGGCGAGAGCCAGCAAGAGAGCAGTTTTGAGCGAGAGCTGTTTAAGGTACACAGTTCGGAGGGGTTCGAACGGGGCACGCTTAAGTGCGTCCAGGACCGTGGTCAGGTCCCAAATCGGCACCGAGGGGGGGCGTGGGGGATTTATCCTCCTGGCGCCCCTCAGGAAACGAACAACTAGGTAGTTTTTCCCTAGTGTGCGTCCTTCGACCGGCTCATGTGATGCCGCTATGGCAGCCACATATACTTTGAGCGTGGAGGGGGTGCGGCCTGCCTCCAACAGCTCTTGTAAGAAAACGAGCACACTCGGTACTTCGCATGTGTCAGGATTCAGGTTCCTGGGCTTGCACCAGTCACTGAACACCTTCCATTTCTGGGCATATAAGCGCCTCGTAGAGGGCGCTCGTGCCTCAGTGATGGTTCTCAACACTCCACTGGGGAGGTTCCCGGGAATCTGTTGAGGGGCCACGCATGGAGGGCCCACAGATCGGGGCGGGGATGGAGGATCGTCCCGTTGGCCTGCCTGAGGAGATCTAGCCTCAGTGGGATCGGCCATGGGGCAGATTGTATCATCTGCATCAGTTCTGGAAACCACGTCTGGTTTTTCCAGAGTGGGGCTACCAGGAGCACTGCACATTTCTCCTCCCTGATCCGACTGATGACCTGGGGTAGCATCGCAACTGGAGGGAAGGCATACAGCGGGCGGCTCGGCCAGACTTGGGCGAGCGCGTCCGTGCTCTTTGAAAAGAAGAGGGGGCAGTGCGTATTCTCCTTGGAGGCAAAGAGGTCGACCTCTGCTCTGCCAAAGGTTTGCCATAACCACTGAACCGTCAGGGGGTGGAGAGACCATTCTCCTGGGAGAACTTTGTCTCTGGACAGCATGTCCGCTCCCTGGTTCAGAACGCCTGGCACATGCGCTGCTCTCAGCGAGCGCAGGTTGCGCTGGGACCATAGGAGGAGCTCCCTGGCCATCGAGTGCAGGGAGCTCGATCTGAGTCCACCCTGACGATTTATATGCGAGACTACCGTCATGTTGTCCGTTCGGACTAGGACGTGCTCGTCCTTCAAGTACGGGAGCAGGGCTCTGAGAGCCAAAGCGACCGCTTTCAATTCCAGACAGTTGATATGTAGGCGCTTCTCCGGGTTTGACCACAAGCCGGAGACAGGCCTGCCCTCGTAAACGGCCCCCCAGCCTATTTTGGAGGCATCTGTCGTGATCATTTTTCTCCTTGTGTTTACACCCAAACTCACGCCGGACTGATACCAGTCGACAGCTTTCCAGGGCGTCAGGGCTTTTATGCAGCCGTGATTTGCCCTGATTAAAAAGTGGCCCGAGCGCCACGCACGAGTGGGGACACGGCTTTTGAGCCAGCGTTGGAGAGGACGCATGTGCAACAATCCTAGTTGGAGTACAGCTGATGCTGAGGCCATGAGACCGAGCATCCTCTGAAACCGCTTGACGGGGGCGCGCGCGCCCGCTCTGAACGATGTTGCAAGGCGCCGGATAGTGAGCGCGCGCTCTGATGAGAGGCGCGCCGTCATCTGCACTGAGTCTAGCACTATTCCCAGAAAAGAAATATTCTGGCTGGGGGATAGCATGCTCTTTGCAAAATTGATTTTTAGACCTAGGCACTCTAGATGACTGATAATCCAAGACCTGTGTGTCACTAACTGGCTCTCTGATTGTGCTAGTATTAGCCAATCGTCGAGATAATTCGGTATTCGCACTCCCCGCTGTCTCAGGGGGGAAAGTGCTGCATCCATACATTTCGTAAATGTACGGGGTGCCAGTGACAGGCCGAATGGTAGTACTGTGTACTGGTATGACTGTCCCTCGAAAGCGAATCTCAGAAACGGCCTGTGATGAGGCGCTATTGGAATGTGAAAGTAAGCGTCTTTCAGATCCACTGACAGAAACCAATCCCTCGGGCGAACTTGCGCGAGGATATGCTTGGTAGTTATCATTCTGAACGAACGAATCATTAAAGCTTTGTTCAGATGTCTGAGATCTAGAATGGGGCGGAGACCGCCATCCTTTTTCGGGACGAGAAAATAGCGGCTGTAAAAACCTGCCTCGCTCATAGAGGGGGGGACTGTTTCTATAGCGCCTTTCTCTATCAGTTTGAGCATCTCGGTGCGTAGAACATGTGAAACATCTTTTCTCACTTTCGTCTCTACCACCGCTGTGAAGCGGGGCGGTCTGCGAGCGAATTGAAGCGAGTAACCGTGTTTTATTATGTTCAAAACCCACTTCGGCATGTCGGGGATATTTTCCCAAGCTTTCGCTCGCACAGATATGGGCTGACTGCTGGCTGGGGGCGTGTCGTAGTGACGTATGGCTCCCGTCAGCGAATCGTTCTGTGTTAACACCGAGCTTACAGCTCTCAGCGGCGCGGACGCGCGCTGAGCAGCTCTGCTGAATGCCGAGTGCAGGGGTGCGTGTGAGATTACAGGCACGCTCGCTGTAATGCTCACAGAGTGAGATGGGGCAATGTTTGACACTGTGTGCATAGTGCTTATGGGTGGGGGTGCATATACTGTGGTAGGCACGCGCGCCACTTTCATAAAACTTCCCGCTCGTGGCGGGGGGTTTTTGGCCATATAAACAGTGTTTGTGAGTTGGGGTGCGTGCATAACAGCGGGCACACGCGCTACTCTTATACAACTTCCCGCTTTTACTGGGGAAGTGTTTATAACTGTGGGAACAGTGCTTGTGTGTAGTGGTGCATACGTAACAGTTGGAACACAATCTACATTTATGGGGCGTCCAGCCTGAGCTGGGACAACATTTGGCACTGCGTTAACAGTTTTGAAAAGTGGGAATGCGCACTTTGGTGTGGACACGTGACCCTTTAATGACACAGGCAGAAAATAGCTCTTTATGTGATTTCTGTGTGTCGCCGTAAAAACGGCGTTTGTTTGCAGGTGGGCGAGCTGTGTGGCTGGCACATTGACTGCTGTATAGACATTTCCAGCCGCCTGTAAGGGAACTGGGTAATGCTTTAGGCGTTTTGGAGAGAACGGTCCGGCTTTTGCGAGACACGCGCTCTCCCTTTTCCTCCCTGTGGCTAGGAGGACTTACGAGGCTCTGGGTTCAGCACAATCCTGGGCCGAGGTCCCCGTCGCTCGGGCGGTTGCTTCCTGTTGGCCGAGCGTGAACGGCGTCGAAAATCCGTTTCAGGTTTGGGCTGAGAAACGGGGGGCGCCGTCTTAGCTCGCTGCTGTTGAGGCGGCCGTTGGCGGCTCTGCGATGAGCTAGATCGCTTAGGCAGGAAGTGACGCATAGCCTGTGAGTCCTTACGGGCTTCGGTGAAGCGCTCGGCGAACTCCTTCACCGCTGGTCCAAACAGGCCGTCTTGGGAGATCGGCGCATCGAGGAAAGACGCCTTATCTGCATCCTTCATATCAGTTAGCGTCAGCCACAGATGGCGCTCAAGGACAGTCAGGTTAGCCATAGCACGGCCGATGGATTGGGCGGTGGCTTTTGTGGCTCGCAGCGCTATGTCAGTGGCGCTGCGCAGGTCCTTAAATGCCTCAGGCTCGGGTCCAGACTCGTCCATACTGCGGAGAAGTTTGGCTTGAAACACCTGTAGGACAGCCATAGAGTGAAGTGCTGATGCAGCTTGGCCGGCGGCGGCGTATGCGCGACCGGCGAGAGCTGACGTGGACCGGCAAGGCTTCGAGGGATGAGAAGCCTTAGCTTTCCATCCAGCGTTGGAGGGTGGACACAGGTGGTTGGCCACGGCCTCCTCGAGGGGTGGAGTCCCCTCATAGCCTCTTTCTTTTGCGCCGTCCACGGAGGAGAGCGACAAAGAAAAAGAGGGCTTCAGGCGAGCGGAGTGCGGGGCTTTCCACGACTTCGTGAGTTCGTCGTGAACTTCCGGGAAGAAGGGGGAGGGTCTTTGTCGAGGGGCCTGTCGGCGCCCCTGCAGGAACCACTCGTCCAGTCGGCTGCGGGCGGGTTCTTCCGGGGAAGACCAATCGAGCCCGAGGTCTTCCACGGCCTTGGAGAGAACGCGGACGATCTCTGAGTCCATGCTGGAGCCCGCGCTCGTGCCCGCTAGTGTCGACGGCGCGGGGTCGAAAGACGAGCCCGGCCAGTCATCGGATGCAGCATCGCAGGAAAAGCTGTCATCCTTGTCATGGTCATCCCCTGACGCGCCAAACGAGACGAGCCCCATCGCTCCGCTGGAGGGGTGTTGGTCCGCCTGTGTGAACTGGACTGGCGGCGGGGAATCTTCGGGTGGCGGTGAAGCACGCGGGGATTGACCCGGCGTGACATCACTGCAAACCACGTGCTCAGGCAGCCTCTGTGAGCGGCGTTTTTTCTTTCGCGGCTCGACCAGAGGAGATGGCAGCACGGAAGAGGTGGGCTCTTTCGCGGTGAAGACGGCGAAGCGAGCGCGCAGCTCGGTGAGGCCCAGGGCGTCACACTCGGGGCATCCGCCTCGAGTAAGGGCAGCCTCTGCGTGGTCCGGTCCCAGGCAGCGGGCGCAGATGATGTGGCGATCCCCGTCTTGGAGAGGGCCTCGACACGAAGCGCAGGAAGGCATTTGACGCCTTGAAAATTGCTCTTTTAGAATAAAAGTGTCGTGGGGGCGAACACTGATTAGCTTTGCAAAAAGGATATAGCGATGCGCGCCGGATGGCTTAGCAGAAGGGTGATCGAAGGCGGCTGAAGGCGCCGGCGTCCTCGAAGCAGTCCTGCTGTAGGCTTGTCGACGGCGGCGGCGGCGAAAGACTCCAACAATCCGGAGGATCAGCGAAGAGAAGGTTCTTTGCTGAAGGAGATTAAATCTAAAGAACTCAGACGACGGGGCGCCCAATATATAGCCTTTGGCCACGCCCATCCTGGAGCGACACACCTGTAGGACACACCTCTGACGCGCGTGGACACGAAGCACGCTCATTGGAAGCGGGTTCAGAGTCGCCCCGTCATTGGTTCGTGCAAGTTGCCGCAGCACAGCCAATGACCGAGCTGCCTCGCTCATTACTGTATGCTGTGCAGCTGCAAAGCGTTTTACATAAAGACTTCAATATTTCTCGAGAAAAGGAGTTTTCCCATAGCGTAAGCATTACGCAATAGGAGAGACCTCTCGAAAGGGAACACCGATCATCATAACGGTGACCAAACATTTCCATTCATTTGTTGTGTTTAATTTTCTGAGTCAGGCATGATGTTGAACCAATTGATTCAATGCCATTACCTTTGATTTTTGGATGAAATTTCAACATTAATTGCAGGTGCAAAGTGATGTTGATTCAATGCAGTTAACGTTGGCACATTAACATTGATTTTACATTGTTTCGATGCTTGCTTGATATTTGGGCTGTAATACGCCCCGCAGTGGAAAGTGAAACCGTGTTCATACTGGCTGGGCCGGATCTGCACAGAATGGAACGGTTAATTAACCAGAACAGTTTGGGCTGACGGTGGAAAAGTGTTTATTGTGTCTGGGGAATTTAAGAGAAGGGTAAGGCCTTAACAACTGCAGGTGTCTCAGAACAAAGGCTGAGTTTGCAAAAAAAAAATAAAAAAATAATAATAAATAAATACCTGCAACATAGCATAGAAGATTAACAGAGGGTGTGTGACATACTTTAAAAATATTTGGAATTATATATGTTGTCATATCATTATATGCAAAAGAGCTTTAGGTTTGAAAAATGTGATGCTGGTTTTACGGGTTTTACCTTTTGTGCATGTTCATATTTCTGTTTCTATTATTATTTTTGCTATAACAACTGTATCTTACAAAAACAGATAGAAAAAACACTAAAACTAAAAAGTCAAGAGTCAAGAGCAGCCCAACTAAAGCAAACACTGATCCTCGACATCTAAACCTCTTAAGTGGATTTAAGTACTATGTACTTACATTGAAACTAATAATTTGATACAATGGACTTATTGTGTACATACATGTTCTAACATTGTACTTATATTTTAAAAATACCTGCATGTAATTACAGCTGTGTAATTAATCAAAGTAATTACATGAGTAAATACACTGTTGACCCTTCTCTATAGTTGCTATGAACCCTGATTCCGGGTGTCTGCCCCAGGGTGGCCTGCTAAGGCCAGCTGCCCAGTCCTGGCTCTCAGTCTCGGAGGGGCCTGTTAAGGCCGGGCGCCTGAAAGTGTTCTTAAGTAAGAAACTGACTGCTATGGATCAGTAAGGTTGGGGACTGAGCTTCATGGTGGTTTGATTAGGCCAACCACCTGAAAGTGGTCTTCCCCACGCTGTTGGGGGTTTGCCTAAACGGCCAACCATATAGTGGCAAATCTTATTTGGCTGATCCAAATCGGGCTCGCCTACAGAGAGGCCCACTGAAGCCAATTGCCTGATTGGCCAGTGAATTTAACAGCCAAGCACCCCATGATGGGACTCAGGGTCAGGGAGGCCTGCTAAGGCCAGTGCCTGACCGTCAACACTGCTGGCTGTATACCCCGTCACTCGAAACTCACTTTGAGGATTTGAGAGGCCTACTAGGCCTGAAGCAAGCCAGTGCTGTCAGCATTCTACCAATACTGCTGGGGACTCGCTTTTAGAGAGGCCTGGTAGGGCCTACTAGCTGATAGCAAGTCTATTCTGCTACGAACACAACACCGTTGGGAAGCATACTACACCAACACAAATATTGGGGCCACACACAGGAGGCCTCTTTAGGCTGGCTACCTTGTCGAAGCTATAATGTATGTCCCACTACATTGGGACTCTCTTCCGAGGAGGCCTGTTAAGATCTACTACCTGTCAGTGAGTCCAGTGCCCGAACTACTAAGGCCATCCACCTGAGGCAAGCTGGCCTAAAGAGCCATTTTTAGGGTCTGCCCATCAAGGAGGCCTGCTGAGGCCTACTACTTTACAGCACAGCCTTCGTTGGCAGATAATCATCATCGCTGCTCTGCCTCAGCACGAGTGGGACCTGAGCCAAGAGGTCCAAACGCTGATCCCTCCTCTCTTGAAAAGAGGGCCAGTCGAGAGCGGAGCTTTTCACAGAAAAACGCTCACAATTTGCACAGACAGCTCCCCCGAGAACTGCCTGTGTGTGCTCTTCCCCCAGACAGAAAACGCACTATTTCTGTGTGTCACCTGGCGTCAAATACCTTGGGCACGGGTCTGCATGCTTCTGAAAGCACTCAGCCTTCTCAGTGTATCATAGCGCTTACAGACAGAACAGTCCATGAAGTCATGTTTGCAAGGCGCCCTTATATTCTGGGTTGCAAGTTATTAATGAAGTCATGGGCTGCCACTGGTCAATAGGATTGCTGTGATTTGATAGTGATTTCAGACACCTGTCACGCCTGAGGCGTTCCCTAATACGTCAATCGAAAGGGAACTTGTTTGTCAGGCTTGCTCAGACAGTGTGAAGTGGTGATGGCGCAGTGGATAAGACACATGCCTTTGGTGTGAGAGACCCGGGTTTGAATCCACTGTGAGACACTAATGTGTCCCTGAGCAAGACACTTAACTCCTAATTGCTCCAGAGGCGTGCGACCTCTGACATATATAGCAATTGTAAGTCGCTTTGGATGAAAGCGTCAGCTAAATGAATAAATGTAAATGTAATTTCTGTAAGCTGTCGCCAAAGCTGCTTTGGAGTAATTCAGGGATTCTTCCATAGAGGTCTTCTCGATGCGTAATCTATCCATGCTCATGCACTTTTCTTTGTGCTGCCGCTCAACCTTTTCTTTTTCTATGATAAGTTGCTCCATGTGTTCATCCAAACGTTTCAGTTTTTGTATTATCATCATCTCTGATTGTTTCAGGCTCTGCTCAGCATGTTCAATGTGTTCCCGGATTTCTTTGTAATTGGAACACATGTCAGTATTGGGATCTACGTCTGCATTCATAAGGCAATAGCTTATCTTCGAGATGGAGGCAATGCCCTCATTCAGAGGCCCAGCGACCGCCTCCATATCCATAACTCTGAGAGTATGAAGGAACGGAGAGGGGAAAAGATATGAGAATATGAATGACATTAACCATGGAATATACACTAGTGCTGAACAATAAATTGCAATTATACCGAAACGCCGATTTGGCTTAGTGTGATTATGAAATAGCTAAGGCTGCGATATATTTCCGAATTAAATAAATATATGCAGAGTGTGTTAGTGAAGAGCGGCTCTGTGATCAGTAGTAAACGCTGCTCCATCTCTGAAAACACTGAGTTTGAGTCGCTTATATTGAGCATTTGAAAAAGCAACACGTGTCAAACAAGTGTGTTAAGTGTGTTAAGTGTGTTTAGTGTTTAGTGTGTGTGTGTTAAGTGCGTTTAGTATGTGTATTAAGTGTGTTTAGGACTCTGTAATGTTCACTCCATCCTATTTAGTGTAAAAATAGGAAAATTAATAATTCTCTCTAAAGAAATTTGAGGTAAAGATGATAATCCATGTTTTTTTCTTTAGTGTACAGAAATGTGCACAATAGGTAAGAGGCTCATATTTAATATTAAAGACTCTGTTTTTGATTTTTTCATACCTTCTGACAAACAAATTATTATAATTATCAATTGTATCATAATAATATAATATTTTATAATAAACACTTAAGACCTTTCTAATGATTTATAGTCATAGGCTCACTGTAAAAAAAATAAAATCGTAAAAAACCGGTCAATGACTGGCAGATACAGCTGCCAAACAAAAACTGTAAAAATAAAGTAAAATATAGTAATTTAAATGAAATGCAAAAAACTTTTACAGAAATTTTTCTTAATTTTTTTTACAGAAAAAACACTGTTATTTTACAACTATTTCCTGAATTATTACGATCAAACACCTTCATTGTAAAAAATCCCATAAAAAAAACAGTCAAATGACTGTCAGCAACGGCTGCCATACAAAAACCATAAAATTAATGTAAAATATCTTAATTTAAATAAGTGCAAAATACTTTTACAGAAATCTTCATTAATCTTTTTTAACAGAAACACACAGTTTAAACACAGTTACTTCACATTTATTTTCTGATTTATTTACTGAAAAACACACAGTTAATTACATGCATGATTTGCTTTGACTATTTACATCACTACATCAGCAACTACACAGTTACTGTCAGTTAAATAAAGAAACATTGCTGCATTTCATCTGTGTTCATTTGCTCGTCCTGCACTGAAGCTCAGGCTCTACGCTTCAACACAATGGTGACACACGAAACACCATACAGAAACACTTTAAACCCCAACAGAACTTTAAACACTAACAGATCTCTCAGGATCTCAGCATCTTCACTTATTACAATCCAGACTTTATTTCTTTCATACTAACATTATTATTGAGAATTAACAGAGGTTTAGAAGTTGAAGCTTTATTGAAAAGAATAAAGTTTGATGTCACTATGATGGAGATCAGTGTTTGCTTTAGTTCGGCTCTTGAACTTTTAGCATTGTACTCTAATGTTTCTCTGGCTGCATTCATTGTGTGTCTCTGATCCATATTTGCTATGGTAAGGGTCAAAGAGAAATTCAGATCATATGATGTTAGTCACTTTGTAGTGATAATAGTCATCATGTAGAGTCTGGCTCCAATGATACCATCTGAAGTATAATATCTGATTATGTCATTAAATATTAATTAATCATTTTGCATGACAAAGCTTCTATAAAACATTCTCCAGTGCTGTGATACTCAGATTTTATGAAGTCATTATACAGAAAATATTTGACCGGATCATATAGACTCACTCAGACATCAAGAATGAGCGTATGAATCACAACAATGGTGACAATGAAAAGAAAAACTTTTTTGGTTGTCACCATTGTTGAGATTCATATGTTGAATCTTGATGTCTCTATACAACAACAAAAAATGACAAAACTTTTTTTGTGTAGTATATATATATATATATATATATATATATATATATATATATATATATATATATTAAATGCAGATTGTTATAATACTGATACCACAATATGTGGGAGCATGTGAAAAATTATGAAATTAATTAAAGACTTTGTATAAAGCCAAATTCCACCTACATACTCTAAAATCTGAACTATCATATTCAGAGATTTTACTGTAATATTAGAGAACCTTAGAGAATTAAAGTTTTTTACACTTTATTTAAATTAGCATATTTTACTTTAATTTTATGGTTTTTGTTTGGCAGCCGCAGCTGGCAGTCATTTGACCCTTTTTTACGATTTTTTTACAATGAAGGTATTTTATCTTAATAATGCAGGAAATACCTGTGAAATAACAATGTTTTTTCGGTTTATTTAAATTAGCATATTTTACTTTAATTTTATGTTTTTTTGTTAAGCAGCCGTAGCTGCCAGTCATTTGACCCTTTTTTTACGATTTTTTTTTACGAACTCTCCTGGAAGTTTATATGGCTCCAGACTCAAGAGTGTAAAGTGTTAAAATATGAGTGTTAAATTAACACTCAAGAGGGTTAAAGTTAATGAGATAATTACGTGATTAATTGAGGGATGATTGAGAATTGTTGAAGACACCTGATGTTAATAAGCAGAATCACTGAAGGAGAAAATCACAAATTGTACATCACCATTATGGAGATCAGTGTGTGCTTTAGTTGGGCTTTTGACCCTTTTATTTTTAACATTAGATTTTGTTTGTCTGTTGTTACTTAATTATAACAGCCAGATAAATAAAGTAAAAAATTGATTTGACATTGTTGATTATGTTATGATGTAATCATCATATGAACTTGATCACTGAACTCATTGAGAATCTTGTGACATAGATACATATTGTTGATTACAACATCATTGATTATACGACAAAGATCTAGAATTTTCTATATAATACAAAGGATTTCTTAAAAGTTGTTTTCAAAAATAAAAAAGTCTTTATTTTAGGCACACACAGACATCAAGATTCAATCTATGCATCTCAACAATGGTGACGAGCAGAATATTCAATTAGGAAAAGTAAATTATATAGACAATTCAGATCATAATTTATTCATACCGCAATGCATGATGGAAGCCATTAATGAGTTGTGATTGGTGGCTGCCAGAATGCAATGTAACATGCTTTATTATTGTCACCATTGTTGAGATTCACAGTCTGATTATTAATTCTGAAAACTTTTTTTGATATTTTTGATTATATTAAAAGCACTGAAAGTCCTATGCTGTAGAATCACAGAGCAGTTGTAATTAACAAGTTAAACTATCTCAGTAAGTTTAGATTTTCAAATCGCAACATGATTATGTCAAAAAATAACCAACAGCATCCAATCTCTTTTAGTCTTTGTTCATCTGGCTGCTATAACTCAATAACAGCAGACAAACAAAATCTCAAGACAAAAATAAAAGGGTCAAGAACCCAACTAAAGCAAAAACTGATCTATATAATGGTGACGTACAATTTGTGATTTTCTCCTTCAGTGATTCTGCTTGTTAACATCAGGTGTCTTCAATAATGCTCAATTATTACTCAAGTAATCACTTAATTATCTCATTAACTTTAACACTCTTGAGTGTTAATTTAACACTCATATTATAACACTTTACACTCTTGAGTCTGGAGCCATATATACTCCCAGGAGAGTTAATTTAACACTGGAGTTTTTGCTGTGCAGAGTCACCCCCCTCCGTCCCCCACTCAACTCAGCCCTGCTTACTGACCTCTACATCCCTCCTGCTGCTGAGACCTAACCACAATCTCACAATCTCTCCGCAACCCAACCATATGCGCCAACCCGTTTGACTAAGGCTGCCGAGCCCCACTGGTGCTTTAATATGCAGTTTCAATGGCAATGGTTCCGTATGGGTGGTGGTGGCGCAGTGGATAAGACACATGCCTTTGGTGTGAGAGACCCGGGTTCGAATCTACTGTGAGACAAGACACTTAACCCCTAGCAATTGTAAGTCGCTTTGGATAAAAGCGTCAGCTAAATGAATAAATGTAAATGTATGGCATACCACCTACTGCAAAACACAATATCTGCCCAAGCAGCCGTCATTACATTCAGAACAGACCTGGAGACATGCAAGGAAAATGCCAACATTGCATATCTGAAGATTGCTACCGCATTGGACCCGAGATTCAAGGACCTCAAATGTATACCCAGAGCTGAGAGAGGTGAGGTGTGGGCCTCAGTCACTAACTTACTAAAGGAACAGAGGGTTGTTGCAGAGAAACCTGTGTCTATCAGTTGAGAACAGTGTGCGTCGATACAGAGCAGAGCCCACCATCAGTACAGAGGCCTGTCCGTTACAGTGGTGGTCCAAACATGCAGGCTCACACAGCAGGCTGGCCTCCATTGCACAGAAGTATTTGGCCACACCTGCAACATCTGTACCCTGTGAAAGGTTGTTTTCTCTTGCTGGTCATATTGTACAGAAGAAGAGAGTTTCTTTATCATCTGAAAATGTTAATGACCTTGTGTGTCTTAGCAACTGGCTTGGTGCAGATGTGTAAGTAAATGTAAAGTTGGAGGAATGGATAAATGCCGTTAATTTTGTCATTGTATAAGTACTCAACCTGTATCACTGAAAGTGTTTTTTTTTCTGTTGTTTTTTTTACTAAGATTCTCCAAAGGAGAATGCTGTAACTTTTTTTTATTTTTTTATAACAAACTAAACAACATGTTAATGCCCTGGCAGTGGCAAATAGTTTTGGTTTTATTTAATTTGATTACATTAATGTTTAAGTTAAGATTTACTAGAATATTTTAACTGCTACTAACTTTAACCGCTATAAAAAAGGACCTTATTTGTTTAAAGTGTTTGAAGACCAAATGTTATTGCACTTTTGTTCATAGTAGTACTTTTAAAATAAAAGTAGTACGCAATACACTACTTTTGAATTCATTATTGAATTTTGTACATACTGTGATTAATCGCAGAAAATCATGCGATTAATCGGGATTTAAAAAATTAATCGTTGCCCAGCACTAGTATTTATATTACAAAAAAAAGAGGAAAATAAACAATATTAGCCATTATAAAAGTATAAGAAGTTTAAAAGGAAATAAACAAGCAAACGGTTCAGTCAAAAGTACAAAAGCAGCGCTAGTTATAGTACAGGATTTCAGTTATATAAAAATATAAAGCTATAAATCTTAACTTCGCCCTTAGCTAAATCGATTTGCTCTGGAACAAGTAATAGATTAATAAGTCCAAAGATTGCCTGCTTGATATATGCAAAAAACCTCATGTTTAAAAACTATTAGATACTACATAAGAGAAACCAAACTCCCGAAGGACTGGCGGAGATGACGCTGTTCTCGCGGACACATGAGCGCTGAACTATATCACCTGATCATCTTTGTTTGCTGACAGTCTGGAGCTCACATCTTGTAGTGTAAAATATGCACTATGTTTATTTTTAAGTCGCATTTGAGGTCTAAATAACTACATTCTCGCCTAAAAACTCTTAAAACTGCATTACGTGACACAACAACAGTAGTATTTGTAAAATGATGGTGGTTTGCTGTTCCGCCATGACACTCGCTGTGAGAAATGCTGCAAGCCGAGAGATATACATGGTGAAATGGTTCCAGTGCTGATGCTGGGAGAATATCGCTGGAAAAGGCTTTCAGCCAATCAGAATCAAAAACTATATATATATATATATATATATATATATATATATATATATATATATATAACACCTGAGTAAAACTCATGCTACACTCTTGAATTATGGTTGATTGTGAGCAACATATTAAATATTTAGATCAAAAAAAAAAATTCTTTACTCATGCTCATGGATAAATCAGGAGGTTGCATGAGTATCTAACTCGAATCATATCGATATATTTTTAAATTAATTTAAAACTATTTAAATCATTGTCTATTTCTCTGTCTCTTGCCAATTTATATTTTTTAAATTCCTCTCTTGTTTTTTCTATTTCCTTCTGAACATTGCAAAGCTCATTGTGTGTTTTCCTCATGTGAGCGATGGATTTGAGGACACTGGAATTGACCTTTTCTGGATCATCTACTTTTCCCTGTCTCATCTGGTGAATGTCTGCAGAATCCATCACTATGAAGGCGACGTCAGCTATGAGTAATAGTCCGCCCAACACACCAGAGACTGCTTCTGCTGCCACTCGTCCAACTCCTGCAGTCCGAGTAACAATTCTGCTAACATTTGCCAAAAGACCTAGATTGACGAGTTGTGCGCCACCAAAAACATTTCTTTTGTCTACATTGCATGCCATGCGTACATTGTCAACAGTCGGGTTGCCGAAAAAAAACCTTGAACTTTGTAATTTTTCTCAGTACCTTTCTCAGTGTATTCAGTGGTGTGAAAATTGGTTTGCTTACAGATTCATACTTCTGCTGAATTTGTTCAAGGCTCTCTCTGAATGATTTTTGTTGCACTGTATCAGTAATGTTGGCTGCAGCACCTGTTACACCACCTGCAACTCCGACTCCAACACCAACACCTGCTACAATCAGAGACGCTCCAAAAGTGAACGGTGACAAAACTAAACCAGCCAATGCAGTGATTCCTCCAGCGGCTCCGATCACTGAACCTGTCAGACTCCCTGCTCTGGCATTATAATGTGCAGACTCCATCGAATCTGTTATTTTCCCCCACTCACTAACTAAACCCTCAATGTCTTTATAGTTATTGTCATAGGCCTTATCAAAGGCATTGATGGACTTCATGAAGCTTTGCTCAAGTGCCTCTGGAATTCTCTTATTTCTCTTTACTCCTTCTTTCAGGAATGGTTTTGCTAGAATCTCATCAGCTGAAGGTCTCGTATGAGGGTCACAGCTGAGCATTTGTCTGATCAACTCCCTCAGTTCCTCTGAGTATCTCTCTGAGATGGGAGGGGGGGTTCCTGTCATGCTGTTAGCATGTAGTGTGTGACGCTGTAGGATATTTGCCTGTGGAGGAAAAAAAAAATCAAATAAAATGTAAATAAAAAATAAGTATCTGGTTAGTATCAGCAGGGGTTGAAGAAAAAAACTGAAATAAGTTATCTGGTTGCTGTAACAGGAGGTGTATAAAGTAGAAGTAGAAGTAGAGAAAAAGTAGAAGTCCTGCCATGTGTTTATTCCAGCCATGAACTGATTGACTGTTGATTTCAGCTGATTTCTGTCTCCTGACTGAAAAACTGCTAATAAGCAAATCCAGGTGATTGGAACAAAATACTGAGGAGGACTTTTACTTTCTGAACCTGGACTTTACACCTCTGCATAGCAATGCCACATGCCAGCCAAGAGTAAAGAAATAAACCAGAACAGGACCTTATCTGAGCCACAAAATCTGTGTATATTAAATATTGAGTCATTTCAGCCTTAATAAAGCCTGTTAGCAAGCAGAATCATTAAATCTGGAGATCTCAGCAGAGGAGGATTAAACAACTCCACAAACAGCATTACCAGCTTCACTTATTACTAACCAGACTGACTTTATTTCTGTCAGACTTCTACAGAAGTTTTTTATTGAGAATTAACAGAGGTTTAACTCTGTTTCATTTGAAGTCACCATAACAGTGATTAGTGTTTCCATTAGTTGGACTCTTAACTCTTATTTTATATTTTATCTATTTTGCCTGCTGTGACAGTGTGTTTGTCAAACACATTTACAGTAGCAAAGAAAGCTAAAGAGAAATCAGATCAGGTGATGATGGTTACCTGTTCATGGTTGTGTAATTCTCATGAAACAGACTGATTTGATTTACTGAGGATTTTATAATCTAACAATTATGTTATTCTACTAATATATTCACATCACAAACCCTGTGTAACTGCAGCATGAGATCCAACAATTTAACAACCGGTTGAAATATTTTAACAAACATAAAACAAAGCATTTTGCTGACACACAGATATCAACAAGCAGCACATGAATCTCAACAATGGTGACAATCACAAATATTTAGATAAACATATTAATTCAGAACATCACTGAAAAGCTACCAACTCACAAAAAATACCCCAGCAAAAAATAAAAGCAAATATTTAGAATCAAACAAAATCATAGGACAATTCAGCATAATTGATGATCCCGTTTAACTTACTTTGCTACTGTAAATGTGTTTGACAAACACATTGTCAGAGCAGCAAAAAAGAGATAAGAAGAGTTAAGCGACCAACTAATGGAAACACTATTCACTGTGATGGTGACTTCAAATGAAACAGAGTTAAACCTCTGTTAATTCTCAATAAAACTTCTGTAGAAGTCTGACAGAAATAAAGTCAGTCTGGTTAGTAATAAGTGAAGCTGGTAATGCTGTTTGTGGAGTTGTGTATTCCTCCTCTGCTGAGATCTTCACAGATTTAATGTCTTCTTTTCTCTACAGTTGATTTCATCTAAGACTGTGGCTGAAGTCAGTTGTAGTTCTTGTGTTTCTGCTCGTCTCTTTTTCTGTTCTCTTCAGAGGTGTAAAGTCCAGGTTCAGAAAGTAAAAGTCCTCCTCAGTATTTTGTTCCAATCACCTGGATTTGCTTATTAGCAGTTTTTCAGTCAGGAGACAGAAATCAGCTGAAATCAACTGTCAATCAGTTCATGGGTGGAATAAACACATGGCAGGATTTCTACTTTTTCTCTATTTCTACTTCTACTTTATACACCTCTGGCTGTAACTGTGTTTGTTATGGCGAAAAACAGCAAGAGAAAATGTGTTAAGATGCTGTCAGCTGACAGGTTTCAAAAGTGGAAGTATTTGAAAATGTATGTAAACAGCACACAACGTGAATCATGCACGTGTATTACATGTTCAGTCTATAGCAGTGTTACTCATTGCAAGGCTTGCCAGGCTTTTATTTGTGGCTCGCATGGCAGTAAAAAATACGGTGATATGATCATGCAGTCACTGCAGATATTTCATAAAAAACATAAAAAACAAGTAGGGCTATAACATAACCCATTACAAAGTCAAAGTGTCAATTCTATGACAAATAATTTCGATCGGATTGAAAGGGGTGGTTTATTCCTTTTCTAATTCAAACGAGAGAACATAACACTTGATCGATTGAAAAATGAAACTCAAAGGACGACGTATGACGCGCTGAACGTGCTGTTGTTCCTGTTGAATAAAGTGTTGTATAAATGAGTGTCCCGTCATTCTATAATTCTCCTTTCATTCAACATCTGTGAAGTGAAGGCAGGACAACGGCTCACCAGTCCTTGTTTTAGATTCTCATCCACAGACAACTGTTTTTTTTTTGGCATGTTTACAGCGTGATTAATACAAACAGCACAAAACAACGGTTCATATGTTATAGTCTCCAAATTATGAATTGGATAACTATTAAAGGAGTAGTTTTAGAACTCACCGTGTTCTGTTCTGTGATTCACGTTCGTGACTCTCCTGTTCGAACTCATTCATCAAAATGAACAAATCTATTTCGAGTCATTTCGTTCGTTGAATGAACGAAATGACTCGAAAAAAGACTCGTTCAAAATTAACAAATCTTTTTTTCGAGTCATTTCATTCGTTGAATGAACGAAATGACTCGAAAAAAGATTTGTTCATTTTGATGAACGAGTTCGAACAGGAGAGTCACAAACGTGCATCACAGAACAGAGCAAGGCGAGCATTTGTGCTTATAAAACTTAAACTTTTTCATTTATTTTTGAAATGACTGATCGTTTCGCAAGATAAGACCCTTATGCATCATCTGTTGTCGTTTAAAGCCATTTGAAGCTGCACTGAAACTGTCATTTGGACCATGGACCGTTTGGTACCCAGTGAAGTCCATTATATGGAGAAAAATCCTAGAATGTTTTCATCAAAAACCTTAATTTCTTTTCGACTAAGAAAGAAAGACATGGACAACTTGGATGACATGGGGGTGAGTAAATTATCAGCAAAAGTTTTTTAAAAAGTGAACTACTCCTTTAACCCAGCCAGCACAGCCATGTGGGGCCCACATGGGTTTGACCTGGGCTATCTAACTGGGTCCCAGCCAGTTTTGTCCACGGTTTCCATGTAGGCCCCACATGGGTTTGCCCAGATGAAATGAACACTGCTCAGTGAGAACACTACAGGCTGTTAAATGTAACACTGATCAGCGTTGGAGTTAATGAGACAATTAATTGATTGAATAATGATTGAGCATTATTGATGAACAGCTGTTGTTAACAAGCAGAATCACTGAAGAAAAGAGAAACACAAGAACTACTTCCAGCCACAGACTTAGATTAAATCAACTGAAGATAAAATACACGAAATCTCTCAAGATCTGATTAAACAACTCCACAAACAGCATTACCAGCTTCACTTATTACGAAGCAGGTTTACTTTATTTCTGCTAGACGTCTACAGAAGTTCTTATAGATAATTAACAGAGGTTAAGGACTTGATTATTTATCGAAAATAATAGTTTGGTTTGGTGTCACCATTATGGTGATCAGTGTTTGGTTTAGTTTAGCTCTTGACTTTTTATCATTAGCTTTTCTCTGCTCAGTTGTATCTGATTGTTATGTTGAGAACAGCAAGAGAAAATGCAATCAGATGCTATAAACTGATTGATGATTAGAATATAATCAACTTGCAGTGGCTTAACTCACTATTATTGTGTGTGAGTTTTATATGGGTGAAATGTTATTCATTTTGTTTTATTGTTTGTGTCTTGATTCTGTAGTGGGGTAGCAGCTCTGCTGAGCGTGTCACTGCTTTACATTTACACTTACACTTACACTTTACATTTACACACTTTGAGGCAGTAGTTCTGAAGCATGAGGAGCAGGCTCTGGAGGCGCTTTGGTGCACTGAGGAGGGGCTTAATGAAGATGGACACCAACGGGCGGTGATCTGTCTCTGATGCCGCATCACCTCTCCCATACAGGTAGTAGTGGAATCGCTAAAAGGCAAACAATGCTCAGGCACTCTTTTTCTATTTGTGCATAATTTTGCTCTGTTTGGAACAATGCCTGGGATGCAAATGCAACTGGCTGTCCTTCCTGCAGCAAGCAGCAGCCAAGGCCTGTCTGGCTGGAGTCGCTCTGTATGGTGACCAGCCTGTTAATGTCATAATACCTCAAAACAGGTACGGCTGTAATCAGTGTCTTGATCTTTTTCATGGCTGTGTCGTGCTTTTGCAGCCAGTGCCACAGTACATCTTTATCCAACAGCCTCCTCAGTGGTTCACAGACCTCTGATAAGCGCGATAATTTCACATCTGTCCATCAGTGCGGTGAGGTTTGCATCATGGTCTCGGATGGCTTCCTCCTCTGTGTCGCCACAGTCCACAATTAAGATGTCGTCAGCTATAGGCTCAATTCTTTTCAAACCCACCAGGAGCTTGTGCTGCTTCCTCTGATACAGCTCTGGCGCAACCGACAAGCAGAAAGGGAGTTTCAGCCAGCGTTTCCTGCCCCACAGCATCCAAAATGTAGTCATCAGGCTGCTCTCCTCATCCAGGCGGCACTGTAGAAACGCGTCCCGTGCATCCACCAGCGTGAAGATGGGCTTCTGGCAGTTTGTACAGCTCATCATATAAGGTGGGCATAAGGTAATGGGACTGCTCCCGCTTGAGAGTTCGGTTCAGGGGTCTGTGGTCAATACAGAGCCTGATAACTCGACATGAACTTGGATAGGTAGTTTGGATGCCCTGTAACGGCATCCAAAATGTAGTCATCAGGCTGCTCTCCTCATCCAGGCGGCACTGTAGAAACACGTCCCATGCATCCACCAGTTTGTACAGCACATCATATAAGGTGGGCATAAGGTAATGGGACCGCTTGAGAGCTCGGTTCAGGGGTCTGGGGTCAAGTTTAATTTAAAGTGTGGTGTCCAGTTATCATCTTTAGATGGCTTTTTCTTTTCAAAACATAAATAGATAAATAGATTGTTGGACATATTCATTTGCCATTAACTCATGATTTAAAACAACATACCCATGTCATTTCACCCATATAATCAACATTTTATAACTCAGAAACTTAATACATGGCCCTTTTCAAATCACACCAGTGCTTGTCTTATTAAAGGGGAACTTGGCAACTCTAGCTTTTTCTTCGCTGATTTTCACTTTTGTTGTCGCATGTTTTCTCACGAGCGCCCCCTACAGCTGTGTGGCGTATATTTCACAACACTGTCGTAAAAAAAAACTCACTTGCGGCGTCTCCTCCCCCTTTCTACCGCTGCTCATGTGCTCTTGTTATTATCGGATATTAACTTTATCGTGTGGAGATATGTCTACCGAGGTGGGTAATACATCACACACATTGAAGGTGGCGTGTGTGTTTATGTCGAATTGCCGTAAAGCAGTTTGTGTTTCTCGCTCGTTCTCGCTTCTCACGAGACTTCCTATTTACAATTTACCGGGACGTTAATCCTCATGTTGCAAGGTTGTTTTTTGGCCTGGGAACGCTGGGGGGAGCGAGGAAAGTCACCATTCTCACCAGAACAGGTTATTTAACCATCCAAATGAGTTCTAAACGGTTTTATTAAGTTGAAATAGTTGCCAAGTTCCCCTGTAATATCTAAGTGAACAACATCCAGGTCCTCAAATTTGCAGAAAATTTATTATTTGATTAAAATATAATCATTATTATTTTTAAAATAGTCTTGGCTCATATAATATTATTTATTTACCATGTTGCAAATTTATTCCAAAAGTCAGTAGCGTGATTAACAAATGTCGTGACTGATCTGTAAGAGTGACCTTTTCTACAGTTTTCATCAGATTTCCACATATCCACAAACCATCAACCAGTCATTCCTCCAGAACAGCCATGCATGTTCTCATTATCAATGAACTATATAAATATGTTGCTAGTCTCGATGAGCTGAAAGACTAAAAACATTTTGTTCAGACAAAACAATCTTTGCTTTGCAATCTTTGCACATGGTTTGACAGAAGTACAGTATAGATTTTATCGATCTTTTAAAATAGTTTATACCACATCTCAGTCATAATATATTGTCATTTTCTTTGAGAAATTATTCTTTTTAAAATAAAAAGTTTTATTGAGTTATTTGTGGCACTTGCACTCCAATACCTTTCACTCTTAGTATTTTCTTGTTCATTTCTGCTTTTTCCCTCATCAGGACAGACTTGAGTCTCGTATGACAGATTTCATCTGTTCGTTCTCTATAGGGGTGTACGTGTGTCTGTCTCATCACTGTCCTGTTTTAGGCTTCTTATCTCTTATCTTTTGTTAAACATTAGTACACTAATTCAAGAAAAGATTAACATTGTTTAACATAAATTTCAGATATTTTTAATGTAGCAACATTAAGTTCCTTCCATCACAGCAGAACATTTCACTATATAATGACGCTTTAAAGTTTGAAGTGTTTTTTGGCCAAATATCTTCTAATGTTTCTCCACGTCTTTGTGGGTGTTACTTTTTTTTTTCAAATGTGCTTTTAAATGTACATAGTATAATTACTGTATATCTCCGTGTAACAAGAAGATTGTGCAGAACATACAGGAATCCCCTTTTTTGTCATCCAAACCCCTTTGACCTAAAATGTTTGTTTGAATTACTGCCCGAAATTTTAAATTATTATTTTAATAAAAGTCATGGTTCTCTGATGTCGAGAAATGGTCACATGATTAGCAAGTCGATGCAAAATGTAATATTTTATAGTAAATTATCTATTTATTTAGCATGTGGTTGAACATCAGAATAAGTTTTCATCTTTGCTGATGCTCAAAAAGAGCAATATCCCAATAAAGTATCACAAATGTTCACTCCCTTAATAAAACGTTACATCATTAGATTAATCAGTTACTAACGTCCTGTAATGTCTCACACTTCACTCTGTGCCCAGCAGATGGAAATATTTACCTAGCTTTATGTGTATTAAATACTTATCTGGCACAAAAACAATGAGTTTCAATTTAAAGAAAACAAACTCACACTAAATACAACTAATAAAACAGAAAACTCTAGCAATGCACCAGTCATTCAGCCATGAATTATCTCTCTAAACTCTGTTTAGGAAACTGGCATTCAGTTGCAATGACACAGACGGTCACACAAGCACACACTGTTTCAAACCTTCACTAGTAGATAAAGCTGTGTATATACAAGTCAATTTCTAGTTTCTTATGTCTTTTCTGTGCATTCTCGATTCATTTCCTCGCGCCTCAGCTCCGCTCCCTCAGGATGTGAGGAAACATCATCTGGAAGCGTCTTCACTCCCCACTCCTCGTTCCTCACGGTTGTCCTTCAAGATGTTGGAGTTTAATCAGTTTCCGGGTCTCAGGCAGGAGGACGAGGAGCGAGGAGACGAGGAAACATCGATCAGAGAATTGAGAAGTTCTCAGTTGCTACGTCTCAACACAGAGTCTGAATCCTTCGAAGGCCGATTGCGTCACAGCGGCGCGACAAAGACTGTCCCGAATCAAACACTCCTTCAAACCCCCAGAATTCAGTGCACATCAGTGGCCTTCGAAGGATGCAGTCTCTGAATTGGGACACAGCGAATGTCTTCTTTACAGACTATGAGCAGAAATGAGTTCAGGACGTCTGATCTGCTCTCGAGCTTCATCTGGAGGAACATCCTCAAGACACTGAAGATACTGAACACATTGCAGGACTGATATCAACAGTCGTAATTGATACTTTGAAAACAATGTATGCTATATTTTATATAATATATTAGCCTAAGTGTCCTGAAAAAAAATAATATTGTTATAATTTTATGGAAAATACAGCATTTGTTGCTAACTTGTTACTTTTTCTCCCACACAGCGGCAGCTTTGTTCAACTCAAGTATTTATCTGGCACAAACACAATGAGGATCTCAGTTTGAACTGAAATGAAGTTTAATAATGATGATAATACAAAATAATAATCAGACAGGAACTGCAACACACACTAAATGCACTATAAACCGAACAGAAAATGAATGTGAGTGATACACTTATATAGCAAACACAAACGAGGATCATTAATCGAACAGCTGAAACCAATGAACTAATAATGACTGTTGCTATGGAGACAGAGAGTGGCGGGAGTCTGAACAAGGAAACATGTGACTAATGAAAACAAACTGAAAGTCCATCAACAAAACTAAACAGAATGATGACAGGTCTAAATGACACAATATAAAGTAATAATTACAAATACAACAGAAATACAAATTACAAATTAATTACAAATAAAACAAAAACACTAGGAAAAAACCTATCAATTAGCAGTGAATAATCCAACGAAATAATATGTTAAAGAATATGGAATATGAAGAACCAGTCAATAATATCAGTCAGATACTGTATTTCAAGAGTCAGGGTGTATCAAACCGTCAACCCTTTTTTATCATATTTTTTAAACATTATTATTATTATTGTCACATATACATATTGGATAGACGGAGATATAAAATCAAATAAAAACCCATTCTAACTGTTAACTCAAATGACATAATATATATATGATCTTCTATAAATGACGTTTCTCTCTCTCCTAATGGACCTATAAACTCAAAAAAGCTAAAAACGTTTAATATTGGTTTTTAAAATAATACTTTTATTTTGATTGGCATCTTTTTCCAATCAAAATTCCACATGGAAAACAATCAGAAACACAAGAACAATACTAATCACATAATGTTAAAATAATAAGCATTGTTTCATCTTTATTTACATGTTTGGTCATCGTCTCTGTGTCTTTACAGGCTTGAGAGGAAGTGTTGTTTCCCAGCATTGTTATAAATAAGTGTCTAGGGTATCTTCAATCTTTTTCACAATCTTCTTAAACTGATCAGATGCTTCTTTTGTCTGAAGAATAAATTTCAGCGTTTCTGATGAGATTTCTTCTTCTTTTCTCTTGCCTGCTGGTTGATTCATTTCAGAGAGCTCTTTCGAATCTTGAACAATACAGTAAACATCAAGCACAAGAAACCCAGCGGAGAATGCGCCAGCGAACGCTGCTGTCGTACGGAGAGATTTGGCCGTCTCTGCAGTCGCACGCACAGCTCTGGCAGCCGATGCAGATCCACGCGCAGCTTTGACAGCCTTTACATACACACGGATTTCTTTGGCAGCCTCTGCACACGTTATTCCAATATCAGCCACAGCAGCTCCTCCTGCCATCTTTAACATGTCTACAGCACCTCTTGCTGATCTCTGAATGTCGAGCTTATTTAATGTCTTCTCCAATTCAATGTCTTCTGTGATGTTATAAATTGTCTCCATAAGCTTTACCATTGGTTTGATTGTGGCCTTAAAATCATTGATGATCTTCTCAATGTTCTGACGCAGGGTTTTCTGCTTGACCGTGTTAGTGATGTTTGATGCTCCTCCTGTTACTCCTCCAGTTACTCCAGCAACAGCACCTACAGTGAGAGCTAAAGAAGCTCCTAATGTGAACGGGGCCAAACACAATCCTGCTATAGTCGCGACTCCTCCTGCTGCTCCAATAGATGATCCTACCAAACTGCCCACCGTAGTGTTCCTGTGCACAGCTTCAAGATGATCAGTGGCGTCATCCAGCTCCTTTACTTTATCAGTGAATGTTTGATGATTTCTGTCAAATTCTGACTTTAGTTCTTCAATGTTTCTTTTCAATTCAAGGTTCAAGTTTCCTGAAATGTATCAAATGTTTTATTAGGATTAGAGTATTTGAAATTTGTTTTGAGTGCACTGTAAAACTTTGACCTGTAAATTAATGGTAAAATGCTGGCAACAGAATTGACTGTCAATTTTACAGTTCTTTATTGTAATCTATGGTATATTACTGTAAAGATACCATGCGCAAAACTAAAACTTGAACTCATTTCATTTGCAGAAACCGACTGTCATTACATTCATAAACTAATATTTATAACGCAAAAATAATGTGAGCATATTATTACTGTCAACTTATTTATTTTCACAGTAAAGAGTCCACAAACAAATATTTTAAATAAAGATATTTTCACTGGATCAGCAACTACACAGTCACCGCCTGTTAAACAGAGCATCATGCAGAATATCATCAATGTTTCGTGTTCTTCTCCTGGACTGAAGCATTGCAGTCCTGGTCCCCGTTTTTGATTATTGCGTGGGCGGAGATTATTAAAAAAATCGTGTTGTAGTCCAAACGAGTCGTTCGTTGTAGTTCTTGGAAAGTGAATTCTGTTAAATAAAATATCTCCCTTTGGAGTGGACTTTCAGATTTGTAACATTGGAGATATTTTTTATGATCAAACAGCAACAACACACACTAACTAAAGTTTCTGCAGATGAAATGAGTTAACTGTGTTTTAAAATACTGTAAAGTAGATTAGACTAAAGAATTGTACAATTAACAATACAAATATGTATATGCCAATTTTACAATGTGCAATAACTGTATACTATGAATCATTAGTTAAGTATTAGTAAATAGTTAATTCATAATTTATTAAGCATTAATAGACATTAATAATCAGTTCATAAATAAATCAATAAATGCTTTATTCTTGATTTATAAGCATATCTATAATGTGTTTTTGTCAGTGGTTCATAAGATCATTTAGAAAGTGTAAGTAAATGATTAATAAACTATTTAAATGTACATTTATACATCTTATTATTTAGACATAGTAATAGTTAATCAGTGTGTTGATAAATGCTTTATTAAAACGCATATTCCTACAGTAATTCATGGTAAGTTCAGGTAGTTATAAAACATTTATCAGTTATCAGTTAACTATTTTTGTGAGCTCATCTAAAGTGAGGAATATTTATGCCTTGTAAAGCTTTTATAAATGAGATTTAAAGCCTCAGTTATCTTCTGCACTTCTGATCTCTAACGCTTTAAAGTTAGTTCTGAGTATTACACTTATTATTAACCAGTTTGACTTTATTTCTGGTGAACGTCTACAGAAGCTCTTATTGAGAATTAAAAGATAACGATGTGTAATTGATAATGTGTGGTTTAAAGTTACCATTATTGTGATCAATCATTTTCAACATTTTCATTAGTAGTTAAAGGAGGGATTGTATTGGGAGCACTGGGGTGTCAGGTGTGACTGTGTGGCAATGGCTAATGGTTTACATGACTCTTGGGTCAGGTATGAGGGCCCCTTAACTTAGCTTAGGGCCCCAGGGGGGTGAGGATCGGCTCTGACTATTGTAGACGTCTGACAGTAATAAAGTCAGTCTGGTTAGTAATAAGTGAAGCTGGTAATACTGTTTGTGGAGTTGTTTAATCCTCCTCTGCTGAGATCTTCAGATTTAATGTCTTCTTTTATCTTCAGGTGATTTCATCTAAGACTGTGTCTGAATTCAGTTTCTGTTCTCTTCTTTCCTTCAGTGATTATGCTGAATATATGAATAATATAGTGAATATATGAGACACAGATTTTGTGGCTCAGATAAGGGCCAGTTTTTCCCCGGACATTCATAATCATTAGATTACTTTTGCCAGTGCTTTGAGGCGAGCTTTATGTGCGCTTGAGCGTGAGGCTTATATTCTGCCCTCCCAGTGGTCTATGTGAGTCTTTGAGTCTGTAAAAAAAAGTCAACAAACTGATATATATATATTTTTTTTTTTTAGGTAATATTTTTAGGTAATATGTAATGTAAACTTGTTAAAACGGATTGCATAAAATTGATATCGCACATTTTTGAATGATACCCACCCCTAATTACCAGGGATTTTAAGGTATATATATATTTTTTCTCGCAAAACTGACTTTGCTAACTCTATGAACTTCAAATATGTGTAGCGCTGTTATTTTTGGTCGGATTCCGACAAATTATAAATCATTTTGAAGAAAAATATTAAGCTTGAGAGAATCGCGATGCATCGAAGAATTTTAGCACTGGAATTTTATGGATCAATTGATATTATATACACATATACAGGACCAAATTTAATATTCATTTCCATTTAAACATGATTGTTTTCAAATAGCTTTGGTACAAACACAAATTTTCATTTTCTGAGGGTGATTTGATGTTTAAAGCTGCTAACACAAAACTGATGTTGATGCATCATGAAATGTACTTACTGAATGAAGGAGGTAGTTCAGAGCTCTTATCTGAGGATTCACTATAAGCACTGTCGTCACTGGCATCAGAGAGTTTGTGATACTGATGCATCTTTAGGGGGGAAAAATACGTCCTCTTAATATGCATCTATGAAATTCACATATTAAATATTGTTAAATGAGCCCCTTTAGTGTTCAGCATATGATAAAACTAAAAGTTGAACTTGAGGCTCACTCAGTGAAACCATTCACACATGTACCGAATCTCCAGACCAAGTCTGTAGAACTACAAGCACATTATACGCTTTACACACAGTTTGCAATTGCCCTTTATATGAAAAATGCTCTACAATATTCTTTTTTTGCTTGTATTTTTGCTGTGACTTTTCTGTAGCCTGTTTTGTATGCATTACTTTTATAATGATGGATTTTTTTGGGCTTTAAAATCTAAAGTACCATTCACTCCCATTATAAAGCTTGGAAGAGCATTTTTTTAATATAACTCTGATTGTGTTTGGCTGAAAAAAGAAAGTCATAAACACCTAGGGTGGCTTGAGGGTGAGAAGAGTATGGGACAATTTTCATTTTTGGGTGAACTAACCCTTTACGATGTGTTTTACCTTTACATTTAAAGGTTATATTCTCATCTATAAACTTTTGTAATGTTATATATAGTATTTAAAATAGTCTTTCCATTTTGCACAAAGGCAAACATAAATAAATAAATAAATAAATAAACAAACAAATCATTTGGTATATGGTGCCATACTCGTTACAGAACTTATTTTTTACATTTATTACAAATTCAATAAAAAAATCTATCAAATCATCACATTATATGTATTAAAATGAAAGTATTGCATGTTAATAGTTTTACTTCTTCATATAAGGTTCATGAACATAAGTTTTAACTCACAGGATCTTCCTCCATCATGTTTCCAGCTCACAGAAGACCTTCACAACTCATCAGTTATCTGCAAAACACAAAATCATTCATTACAAATACATACTTATTACTAAAAATAAAAAATTCATACAATATTTGTATATAAACAATTGGATATACAATAAAATGATCCGTCGATGTATATTTGTATATATATATATACAAACTAGGGATGGGCATTCGATTAAATTTTCTTAGTCGATCGTCGGGAGAATTAACGATCGACTATCGATTAATCATTAATATTTTTTTATTCAAATTCATTATTTATTTAACTTTTTATAAATTAAAAAGGCAATGAAAATACAAAAATACAGCGTGTTTTTCCTCGATTAGATCTTTATTACAAGATGATCAACTTGTGGCAGTAAAACTGGACGTTCGGTTAGGCTAAACTTGAAGATATATATGTGCTGCGGTGCTCGAAAGCAACGGAACCTGCAGCTGCGAGTTGGCGTTCTTAAACAGAGACCCTTGTTTGTTCCAAAATAATAAATAATAATAAAAAATCACGTTAAACAATAACTTAACCAAAAACATAATAATACTTAGATCTGACAGGTTTTGTCAAAATGTAACTCAAAACTATCCAAGAACGAAGTCGAGAAAGAGGGTGAGAGAGATTACTGTAAAAATCAATTAGGCTAGGCTACTTAACAAAGCCTCATAAAAAATAACTAGTAACTCACATACAACTTCTACACCAGTCTACTGATTTTTGTTGAGAAAGATAAGCATGTTGATGACATGATCTGGGGTCAGACGCGACCGCAACTTGACCGTCAAGCCTCGTTTACACTTTCGCCTGGCTCTGCAGCGCGAGTCTCCGCAGACTGCGCGCGCACCTCCCCAAACAGACGAGGCGTTTATACTCGACGCGCTCGCCTGTGAAACACCGAATAGCCGAATGACGTCATTTTTGCCGCGCTAACCTTCGCGCTCGTGCGGACGCCTCGAGTGTAAACAAGGCTTCAGTCCAGCCGCTGAAAACACCTGCTCTGAGGAGACTGACGTTGCCGGGATGCACAGGTACCTCCGCGCTAACTTGACCAGCCCGGGGAACACGTTCACTTTCCACTCACACTATACGCAGCAGCATTAGTTTAATGATAATCGATAACAAATTAACGTGATCGACGAAATTCTTAATGATCAATAATCGATCGTCGATTAAACATGCCCATCCCTAATACACACACACTTAACCGATAGGGAGGACTGCAGATAGTGGCAGTAATCACTCACAGGCCCGATCATAGAGACGGGCATCCTGGACAGTAGAACTCAGCATAGCACTAACCCTTTCAAACGAGGGGAGTAACTCTACCCAATCCTGGCTCTACACAGGGCTTCAGGGCCTGTGGAGGCTGGGCTTTCTGAAAGGGACCCTAATAAGGGGAGCGCCTCCAGCTCTAATGTTTACATTGCCAACAGGCAGGAAGTGTACTCAGCAGAAGTGCTGTCGACCCTTTAAAGAAAGGGGAGTACAATCTTACGCTACTGGACTATTAGGCCCATGACACACTGGCTGCGTGGCGTGAGCGTGGCGTTTCTGTTACGTGTCAGCTGCGTTGCGTTTTCTGTGTCTTTGCACACCAGAAACGTGTCTGACGCAGCGCTGCTGACACGGATCACCCTTGTTCCACATATGGGAGAGAGTTGTGGAAGCCGTATACTTCGTGTTAAGCATACATATAAAGCCTACTGATAAAGACACTGTCAGCAGTATTGACAGCAAAATAGACTACAGAATATTTCGTTCTGTATTGACAGGTGCAATATTTGAAAATTGATAATTAGTCCTATTTATTTATTTTTAAATTAGGCCTATATTTATATCTGAATTTGTCAAAACCTACACTTTTAACCATCAACATGTAATTTATTAATATGTATTCGTGTACAAAATAACATATACACATCTTTTCCTATTCTATTTTGCCTGGAAATGCTTCCAACACGCTTGCGTGTCGCGTGAAAAATAGGTGTCGGTTCTATTTCTAGCATGCACGCGTTTTCCGCGCGGTTCAAGCCGCGCCTGACGCCGGTTTCACACTGCACGCGTCAGCAGAGCGTAAGCAGCGCAGGAGCAGTGTGTACGGTGAGCGGAAGCAGGACACGCGCGTTTTGCTTTCACACTGGCAGCGTTTGACGCGCGCGGCTGAACCGCGGCGTGTGTATAGAGAGAGTACTTTATAATGATTTCAAATACATTTAAGGGAACAGACTTGTCAAGAAGCTAGTTTTATTCATTAATATATTATATAACGTTTGGTTCATCTTTGCTTTTGTAGTTCGGGCAACAAGTTTGTTTTTGGACATTTGTTTTCTTTTTAAATTGATGAAGGTCATTTGATTGACTGTTTAAAACACAATAGATATCATCAATGTGATTTTTGGGTAAAACTGTGTATTTTGGCCATGATGAATGCATTGTCACTTTAATTCAGCGTAAGCGGCGTGGCAAAAATAGACTGGGCGCCGAAACTATCGCGGCACTGCTGCTCCTGCACAGCAAAATCCCCAGTGTTAAATTAACACTGCTCAGTGTTTATATGAGTCCACACTCTCAGAGTTTTATAGTGACACAACCAGTGTTGAAGTGAATGAGATAATTAAGTGCTTAATTGAGTGATGATGGAGTATTATTGAAGACACTTGATGTTAACAAGCAGAATCACTGAAGGAGAAAATTAATGTAAAATGGTCACCATTATGGTGATTGGTGTTTAGTTTAGTTGACCTCTTGACCCTTACATTATTAACTTTAGATTTTGTTTGGCTGCTGTAATTCAGTTATAACAGCCAGATGAACAAAAAAAATGAGTTCTGATGGTGTTGGTTGTGTTTTAACATAATCATTGTTTGACCTTAATCACTGAACTCATTGAGAGCATAATTTCTGAGTTAAGGTTACCTTATGGATTATAGCAGCACTGTCGATGTTGAACGTACCATTTATAGCTTTTTCAATTAAATTTCAAAGGATCAAATCAATTACAAAAAAAAAAAACTTCTTAAGAAGTATTTCTGATAGGCACACACAGACATAAATAATTAGCGTATGAATCTCAGCAATGGTGACAAACAGATATTACCTCTGAACATAAGCTCATTATTTATTCATGCAGCAATGCATGATGGGAGACATGAATGACTTTTGATTGGTGGCACCCAGAATGCACTGCAACATGCTTTATAATTGCCACCATTGTTGAGATTCACAGGCTGATTCTTGATGTCTGTGTCAACAAAAAAAAATATATGTGAACAACTTGAATAAATTATTTGGATTGTGTTGTAAAAGTTAAAAATAGTATGCTGTACAGAGACAGGGCTGATACAATTACTAAAGTAAATCTTATTCAGAAATTGGGCTTTAAATGAGTTAAGTGATTCAGGTCAAATGATTATGTTAATACACAACCAACACAATCAGATCACCTTTTCTCTTTCTGACTGATATAACTCAGGTACAGCAGTCAAACAAAATCTAAACTTAATGACTTAAGGGTCAAGAGCCCAACTAAAGCAAACACTGATCACCATAATGGTAACATACCAATTACCATTTTTTTCCTTCAGTGACTCTACTTGTAAACGTCAAGTGTCTTCAATAATGCTCAATCATCAACCAATTAAGCACTTAATTATCTCATTAACTTCAACACTGTTTCAGTGTTACTATAACACTCTAAGAGTGTGGACTCATATAAACACTGACCAGTGTTAATTTAACACTGGGGATTTTGCTGTGTGCTCTGCACTGACGCGCCGCCTCTGCGTGCGGTGTGAATGCTCTAATCTGTTAACATGGGTGCCCAAAAAAATACTCTGCTGCTTACGCTCTGCTAACGCGTGCAGTGTGAAACCGGCGTTAGTTTCGGTTAAGTTAAGTTACACAGTTTATGGATACATTGTAGAATTCACAATTGTAGTATATATTTTTTAAAGGGGTCATGACATGGGAAACCAAATTTGCTTTGATCTTTTGGTATATAAGAGGTCTTTGTACCATTAAAACTTCCTGCAAGTTTCATAGCTTAAGACGTCCTCCCCATTATAAACGAACAATTTATTTAATTAAGCTCTAAATACAGCAGGTTGTGAATCCATGGTATGAAGTGATGTACCAGTCGTTTGCATATGACCGCCTCCAGCGCAAGACAACTACGCCTCATTTATGTAGCAAATTAGCTCTATGAAATATTAATAATCAATAATAACTGGTTATAATTGATTATGAATATTTGGATCAGTTAATATAATTAACTTAATGTAGTAAAATACATTTTTCAATCAACCCACCTGTTTGTCCCGTGAACACTCGGCATTAATTGTTTATTAATTCTAAGAAATATTCATTTCCGGGGAAGGGAAATGTCTTTCTTACTGTACAGTACTATTAAGAGCATGTAGTCACAATCTAAATCGTATAGTAAACTTCGTATGCAAGCAGAAAATCAGAACCAAATACATATTGTGCACAAGTTTTATTAACAAAAACATGAAAACATAACTAACATACAAACAATTACACATTCATTCATGCATTCATAGGTAGATGGTTAAAGTGACAGAATGAAACCGGAGGTAGGAAATGGATCTATGGAAAAGATAGATAAAAGATAGATGGGGCCTGCTGGGGCCCTGCAGGACAGCACAGGACCGCGAACGAGAAGTCAAGAGAGGGAGGGCTTGTTGAGGATGCTATTTGAGATGTGAGAAAGGTCCCACCTCTCAGGATCTGCTCGACCAATAAGAAAGGTGGAGTTTCCTAGCGGGAGAATTTGGTTTATGGGTCTTTGTTCCAAGAGTGCTCGTTTGCATGTGCACGCTGGAGGGGTCGCTGTAAAAAAAGATTAGTTGACTCAACTTAACTAAGTCAAGTAATCTTGTTGCTTTGACTGAGTTAAGTTGAGTCAACTTTTAGTGTTAAGTTTATTGCACTTCAAAACACGAGTTGACTCAACTTCCTGTATATCAAGTAATGTGGACTGGAAAACATTAGTTAAGAGAACTAAAAAAAAGATGTTGGTAAATGGACTGCGTTTATATAGTGCCATCCAGCTGGGGTTAGGCGTCTTGCTCATGGACACCTCGACACTTGGTCAGGTGGAACCGGGGATTGAACAACCAACCTTCTGGTTTGTAGACAACCTACATGAACCACTGAGCCACTGCCGCCCAGATTTTATTGAGTTAGTTTACAGAAATTACTAAATTTCAAAAATTTAAGCAAACTAATATCTACAAAGAATCTACATGAGAATTGAGAATTGGCCAGTCAAACTTAACACAGACACTATGGCGGCCAGGGAACTACACTGCGACCAAAATGGTCGCATATGCGACCTTTTGAAATGCCATTGCGACCCTAATTTTTAATGGGTCGCAAATGTATCACCGTTTGATTATTTTTGTACCTACCTAATGTTTTAGGCAATATGCTATGATTTACTATGAGCATTTATTAAAACAGAAATGTGTATTTTAAGAATACGTTTTATAACGCGCTCTGAGCATTCAACACATCAAGTTGGCTTCGCGGATTCGCGCTTGTTTAACTGAGAGAACGAGCAGAGAGAGTGAAAGCCCCAGTCGCGCGCGCTCATTCTCCCTCCCTCGCTCATAATAATGAATTGAGTTGACTGAATATCTTTGAGAATACACGATGGTAAAAGGTCGGAAGACCGAAGTTTTTTTTTTTCTGAACTACCACTGGTTGTGAATTGTGCTAAAATAACGTTGCCTCATCTTCTCTGAAAAGCTTTCCACACATTCAGATGGCATAAACCACTCTTTCAATAAACAAAACAAAAAATCTATCTGGTGATGAAATGTTTTCTGTGTTGAGACAAATCTTGTGCGATGTCCTAAACTGCCTGGATAATCACACAACGTGTGCCGTGGTCCGTTAATGACACGTCCGATTCGCGAACTGACTCCTTTGAACCGATTCACTTTAATGAATGGTTAACAACTGATCTGTCCAACACTGAACTCAAGAGTCATTCTAGAATGATTCATTCTTTCCAAGTAGAGCTATTCAAGTCATCTGGTGAAATTGTTTTTATATCGCAATATATATCGCAGAAAAATCAAATATCGCAATGTCATTTTTTTACCAATATCGTGCAGCCCTACTGTAAATTCTGTGGGCCTTCAATTGCAGGACTGTCCAAATTTGTAACTGCGTCAAAACAATTCAAACACGAATCATTGAAGCTTCACAATGACATATTATATTTATTTTACTTTTCCTTAAGAGTTCAGAAGTCTGCCCATCTGTGCCAACCATAGCATGGTGAAATCCAAAAGAAATTAATTTAGCACTTTATTGTGTAGGCTACTGTATTTTCTATTGCAGTAAATCTATCCCAACCATTTTTAAAGAAAACAAGAAGGCATGTGTTTTAAAAGATGGAGAGTAAAATAAAAAGCACATCTGTATGCAATACAGTTTCACTATTGGTCATTATTATCCAGAGCGGCTTACTATATAAATAATTTGTGCGACCAAATCATGTTTTGCGCTAGTAACTGAAAAAGTTAGTAGCGCAAGTGCCACCAGTGGAAAATGTTAGTGTAGTTCCCTGATGGCGGCTAACGTATTTCCAAAAAACGAACAAACATGAAATATTCATCACAGGTTATGTTGACAGATAATTTGAGATGGAGAGACATTAGACAACTGCACATTACCAACACTGAAAAAATTGCTGTAAAAAAACAACCAAATCTTACAGTATCATGCTGTTTTCCATTAAAACAGCAATATACCGTAGAAAAAAAATGCATTCGGGGTGATATTTGTCGTTTTCGAGAAAGTAGCCTACAGGAATATACTGTGAATTAACAGCTCTCAAAGTCGACACTCAGAGGCTGTGTTAAAAATCTAGTCCACTTGACTGAGTGAATAATTCAGTTAATTTTCTAAGTTAATTGAGACCCTGATAAACACCTGCTGTTAAGAATCAGAATCACTGAAGGAAAGAGGAACAAGAAGAACAGAAAAAAAGACAAAATCAAGATAAAAGACATTAAATCTTAGCAAAAGATCTCAGCAAAGGAGGATTAAACATCTCCACAAACAGCATTACCAGCTTCACTTATTACTAACCAGACTGACTTTATTTCTGTCAGACTTCTACAGAAGTTCTTATTAAAAGGTGACAAAGGTTTTAGATGTCATTTTATTTGGTGGGTTATTTTATTTGGGTTTGGTGGACGGACTTTTGACTTGAGCTCGGCGACTTCTAAGGCCCCTGCCTCGGGCCCTGGGTACTGTACCCTTTTTCCCCGCTACCACGCCCCTGATGAAAGTCACTGGACTACATAAAAAAAGTTAACAATACGTGTCTGTGTTCATCCAAACACGACCTCAGTTGTAAAAACACAGGAAGTAGGCTAACTCTGGCAAATTTACACGTACAGTCACATGTAACACGAAACACGTGTGACGTGAATTTTGCCTGCGATTTATTTTTTCCGGTTTCAGAGACATTTTATTCAGTGTCCACATTCGTTTCTTGAAAAGTTAAAGGCAAAAAAATTACCCCATAGTTTCACATGGCCATATAATGACACACTTTAGCCTCAACAGAATCACACATCTCTGTGGAACGCGTCAGTAATATCTGGGTAAATAAATTGTAATATTAACAATCACCGAAATCAAACAAGTTTCAAACCAAATCAAAGTCTGGGCTTTCTAATGATAAATCATATGTGTATACCCAGACAGCATTTACATCTGTGCCAGGTCCGTTTTCGAATCAGTAGATTCGCGCAGCAGTCGCACTCAATATGCAGATCTGCACCAACTCTGCGCCAGACTTGTCTGTAGCTTCGACTGTGACAGTCCGTCCGGCGGGTGCGGCGCCGATCCGGGGCAGACCATTCGCGCCACGACTGAATTGAGTCCGCCTGGCGGGTTTGGACCGGATCCGTGCGAGCTGCGCAGACCATACGCGCCACAACTGAATTGAGTCCGCCTGCCGGTTGTGGACCGGAGCCGCGCGAGCTGCGCAGACCGGACGCGCGGGCGCCAGCCCACATAAACCCGCTGACAAGAGTGGAAGAGTGCAGGCTGCACCGTCTCTGCTAATTGGTAAGTGCATTATACACGTATACTTTAGTAAGTACATTATAAAAGTAAACTGGTGTTGATTTCATATTAGTCTGTTACATAATCATATTAAAAATAAAAGTTTACAAACGTTTACACTGACATTCTTACAACCTGAGACGTGTCAGATAAGCTGGGTAGTAGCAGGCGGTTAGCTGGTAGTATAGGTTATTTTAAACATCGACCACAACTAATGTGAACATATGCTTTAAGGCTGAATGGGTGATATTTGCTTATTATTCTACAAAATTGCTGAATATCGTGTCCATTGTGTGTTATCTGCTAAATCGTATAACGTTAGCCTACCCACTAACGTTACCAGCGGTGACCGCTGCTAGCAACTGCAACAATAACAGATTAATGACTTCCCACGTCCAAATACATTAAACTAGTTCGACGTCAGTATCATGTCAATTCTCACTGTATTATACCGGCTGTAGAGTGCGACATATATGTGATATGTCGATATGTTAGCTATCAAACTACCTGCAAATTACTGTTGCTTACCTCCAGTTCGTGTTGCAAAATGGATAAACCATATTAACGTTACCCACGTCTTCTAAGCCACTGCGATGTGCCTCTTTTATTAATTTGTTAAACAAGCTGTTTGTGAAATAGCCTAAAGCGGTTTTTAATTTCCATTGATGACTGATTATTGCAGTGTTCGTACATACTATTTATTGGCTGTTAATAACTTTAATTATAGGCCTATAATTCATTGTATAATCGATCTAACGTTAAATGTTTTTAGATAATTTTCAGCCCAAGCAAGCTCCTATATAATATTATTATACCCCCAGCGTGTCTATGCGGTGATGCGCAGTTAAATTATTGCGTGGCATATTAATAATAATAATAGCCTATCAATTTAACAATAAAAGTAGGCCTTCCCTAATAATAATAATAACAACAACAATAATAATAATAATACAGTCATACTAATAATAATTTAATGCATAAATTTGAAATGCTAAATCCTCTTAAGGCGATCTAGACACGGCAGGCAAAAACATTTTCTCTCATTAGGTTCAAAATTATTTTTTCATTGTGTTCACATATTAGATGGAGAAATAATTACAGAGGGATTTATGGATATCTACTTTTGTTATCCTGTAAATCAAAATAAACTGTCCATGAATATGTTGCCCATACCTCTCTATCATTTATCAATCTTTTACTTCTCACTAATTTAGTCTCTTGTTTCCACAGGTGGGAATGCTGGCCTTCATTGGTGGAAGAGATACCAAAAACATCATAACCAACCAATGCTATTATGGCTCGTAAGTATTATATATAGATGCCACTCACTTTACTCTCCCTCCCATAGAAAACGCTTAATGAGGCTTAATGGACCAACAGTTATAAAAAATAAAACACGATTCGTTATAAATTATTAATAAAACAAGGGCAGCAGGTTTATTTGCTCTGAACACAAATTTGGTCATATTTAGTCATATTCTGTGCTCATCGGCTTTTCTGTTGATTGCATTATTAGTATGGTGTTTACTGAGTTTGATAATATCATTTATTTCTTTAAATATCAGTCTAATGCATTAAGTCATGTTAGCATTTCAGAGCGTCCCCCTTTCTCTCTTACTGGCACTGAGTTGCAAGTGCACAAGTTAGTTTTGCAACTTGCACGAAAAGAGTAGCAAAATTCAAGGCGCGAAATTTGAAATTGCAGTGGCAGATTTGAGAAGTTGCAAGTGCCTAATTGAGGTTGTATTGCGATTAAATGCAAATATATATTACAAGTTTGTGCGTGTCATATTTCTGTGAATGGCATTTTACACATTTGTGACTGCTTGTCTGCAGCTTAAAATTCAGAATACAGGTTTGTGACTTTTGTCTGCGAGTGCAAATTTCAACATTCAACTAGAGATTTTAATTTGACAGGTTTTCACATTGGAGCTGTGAGTGTAAATGTTCACGTACAAGTATGAATATTTATTGTACAAGTTTTCAAATTCACATCTACGTGCTCTTTAGTGCTGATACTCTTTTACCTTAATACTACTCATTCTACACCACTTTAGTCACATTTATTATTATTTATTTGTGCAAGCATTGTACAATAATGTCATGTAATAAAGAATCTTTGAATATTGGATCTAATATTTACTCTTTGTTTCTTTGCTTTGTTGTCCTTTTTGTACGTCTTACTGGAGCAGTGAGGAAGAATCGCATGTCTGACAAAGCCACAGACACCGAGATAAACCAGTATAACATCAGGTGGTTTAATCTGGCATGCGACCGTGGGGGTGGCCACCGTGCCCGGTCACACCCAACTAATGAGCAATAAATGTGATTAAAATAAAAAAAGTTTTTTGAAAATTACAAATTGTCTGGGTGTTTGTGCCTTAATTGTCTGATAGCCCAAATATGAATCACAGACCAGGGCCAGATGAGCCCCAGATGTAAAATATGAGTCACGGATCTGGGCCAGATCTGCACCACATGTCATGGCATTAATAACTGTACTGGGCCAGTGCTGGCCCAGATCTGTCTCTGATCCGTAATTCCAACCTGTTCCGGTATTGGGCCGTTGGAAAGAATGACCCCGGCCCAGGTCCGTTTAGCGGATCTGCGCCAAATGCTAATGAAGACCTGGCCCAAATCTGGCCCAAATACATTTTGCTGTCTGGGTAGGCTACTCCAAAGAGTTGTTGAGCACTCGACTCATGTTCATGTATGATTCTTTAAATGCTATAAAATGTCTGATTAGTAGAGATCTGTATTCAGCAATAAACAGGAAGATCTGCTATACCGCGATCTGTCACGCGCCACATTAAATCACATCAAAACAACATTTATTGTTTGAATTTCATGATAAAAATGGCATCGTTTGTCACTGTTTTTAGAACGCATAACATAACACAAAACAGGCACACGTAAAAAAAAAAAAAAATTTTTTTTTTTGTCAAGTTTCTCTACAAAGGGCTCATTTTGAGTAAAAAATGATGTGTAGACTAATCACAGCCTAAGCACGAGCTCACGCTTATTTCTATTCAAAACAAAGTCTAATATCAAGTGTAGCCTACTTGGTTTCGGTTTCGTTTTGGTCAGATTTTCAGTGCGTCATTAATTAATCCTCGCAAATTAAATCTCAAATACACAGTTATTGCGCACTGTACACTAGTAACCCGTTATACTAGACTAACCTGGTTGCAGTCTTGATCGAAGATCTTCTGTATTTTGCGTCCTGATGAAAAAGGAAACAGAAGCTCGAGCTTGAAGTCCACGAGTTGAAACGGAGAAACTCTTGAGTTTTAAAGCGCGACGATAGAAACTAAATTATACTTAACATACGGAACTAACATATTCTATTTAGTTTTAAACCATTTTTGTAACATAAATAAAAGGCAAACAAGGTCTAAATCGTCGAAAATCTGCCAAAATGAACAACAGCAAACTTTCACTGCTCCGCCCTTCTTCTTCTTCCTTCTTTCTCTCTGAGTCCCGCCCCAAAAGAGGAAGAACAAAATAACAGCTGGCAGAAAAAAATACACATGAAAATCATGTTTCAAGATGTAGATTGACTAATTTAGTTTAGTTTAATTGCCGCTTTTTTTTCCGCACACGAAACTTGACATTACAAATAGACAGTTAATGTTTAAAGGAGCCTCAAAATGAGTAAACAGACTTACAGACTTTATTCACTTTTTTAGCATTATTGCAGGTTCACTGAAGGACACTGATTTTACTGATTACAGTAAACATTGATACAAACCCATAGTCTAAGATAAACTTGATAATAAACTAATAATAATTATAGTAAAAACAATTTTTAAATAAAAACAATTACAAAAACAAGAGTAAACGCTCTCTAAAACAGTACTACACTTGATCGAAACATTTGCAAAAAGGCCTAAAACTATTGATCAGGGATGGAGAACTGAAGCCTCTTAAATATGTGAAGCTTTTCTCTGATTGTATCAAGATTGTGACTGAAAACAGTGTCATCTTCATGCAGGGCAAATTTACAGCCGCCATTACCCAGAATGCACTGCTCTGTTGTTCCCTTTCGAGTCGGTCTCGACACTGATGTGGTTATTCAGAGACATCTTCAAGATATATAACCCAACAAACTCTACTTTTGTTGATCTTTCTGACATATTATGTGTATTTTGCAAAGTTGAGGTAGAAACTTTACTTCATTCATTATATAAAAATCAGGTTAAATCTCTTTGGGAGAACTTGAGTTGTTATCTTTCTCCTTTTATAAAATATAATATAAAATATGAAACTTTTCATTGAAAGATATATTTCTTTTTTTTTTTCTTGGAGTGACTATGCTATTGATCTTGATGCTAATTTCTTTGTGTTGTTGCATTGTAAATATTTTATTCACAAAAACAAATTTCTCAATACTTTGCCTAGATTTGATGTCTTTATCCCTGACATCTCCCTTATTGTAAAATCTCCTAAACTCACATATAACAATAAGAACAACAAGTTTCTTAAGAATTATGATGTTATTATATTTTTCTTACTGGTTGAGGTGCCATTGCTATTTCTCTGTATTTTTTTTCGATCTCTTTTCTTTTCATTTTATGTCAATGTATTAAATGCAGTGCTGTTTCTTTATTCTTGCAATACTAACAAAAAAAGAATACCCATTATCATGGATATTAATCCCCAAATCCTTCTGCCATATTGTGTTCAGGTTATTACAGGTATCTGCAGTTACACTAAGCATTGATATATAACACATAGAAGCAGTCTGAGCTCAACATTGCAACTGCAACATAAACAGGGTTATTACCTGCATTAAACTTGTTCTTGACAGTGTCTAATCTGCAGACACTTCCAAAAGTTTCCTTCGCCCCCAATATTATATTTTTCACCAATTCAGATTATGACATAAAATCCCCTTCTCATACAGATCCTCAATTACAGTCACTAGTTTAAGCGGCCATTGTTTCCAAAACACCGCTTTACCTATACATATTTCAGGGTTATTTCATAATGATATGACTATATACAATGTGATGTCCTGCACACTTTATGAATTTTGCTCCAAACATGTCTTGAATGTATTGTCACTGGATATAAGTGGATTTGAGCTCCAGAGGATTGTGAAATAATGCTGATGGGATGAAATGGTGTTTCTGTGTTTCAGTTTCTTTATCTTGATCCAGTCCAACTCAGAATCTCATCGCAAGTTTATCCAGTTTGGCCATTTCAAAAGAGATATTATACTATAACTGTCCCAGCTGCTAAAGGAGGGTCATATTTGCAAAATACCCAGGGAAGAATATAATGTGTTTCAAGAATCAAACAAAGAAAAATGAAAAAAAAAAAACAGCCAAAAAATCAGAAACTCTTTCCAAACATGTATTGATAAATAGACGATATTTACATAAACACATGCTAAACAATAACATGTTATTGTTATTTTCATTCCTTGGCTAATGGCATCACTGTCTCCGAAGGGAATCAAGGAAACAGATCCTCTGTAAGTAATCCAGGAGTAAAATAACAGCACAGAAATACTATTTGTGCAGCAAACAAACAGTTTCCCAAACCAGGACTTTTCAAGAATAACAGCCAACAGCATGTGGCAAATCACAAATACTTCTACTACTACTTTCCCTTCTTACACTCAGCATGTAGTGCTACTAATGACCCCTAGTGGCCAGGATGAACATAGGCCTCCAGAAAATATAGTATGCCTTGTAAATGTTACATAACATCCTCACATCAGGTAATCCAGGATCCCGTGTCCCTTGAGGAGCTCAACTGGCTCATTTTGTCTTTTTCCTTCCGATAATAAAAAATATTTGATAACTGTGTCATATATTTTAGAGATAGGGTCAAGAATGTTCACATCATCATGGATTTGAACTGTGGAGCAATAACCATTTTGACAATATTTACTTCACCGCACAGAGAGTTTCAGCTGTTCCCATTTGTCCACATTATGTTTTATCTTCGAGATCAGTGGTTCATAATTCAACATCATTATATCCTCCACATTCTGCGTAAGTTTAACCCCAAGGCACTTCAACTTTTGGGTCCCTGTGTGGGAATGACATGTTCTAGATATTGGCATAGAGTCAGACTTCTCCCAGTTTATTTTGCATCCTGACACACTTGAGTATAACTGGATAATGCTCATTAATAGAGATTTGATAGGATCACGAGATAACAATAAAATATCATCCGCATATAACCTGAACTATGCTCTATCACCTCCTCTACTCCCATTACTCCCATCATGTTTGGGTCGAGGGTTAGGGTTAACGTTGATGAGTTCCTCTTAATACTGTAAAACATGAGGAAGTCGTGCCATTTGACATCACTGCCGCTCTAGGATTTCTGTATAATGAAGTAACCCAGGACCTAAATATGACCAAACCTGAAATTCGACGGGGGAGTGCGGCTTTTCGGCTGCAACCCTGTCAAATTTCAGTTTAGTCATATTTTAACCTTTTCGGCATCTAAGGAAATAGACACGATCGGGGTGTTTTCTGAAGAATTTAGCTCAGATGAATTAGCCTTCTCATATTATCGGCTGCTGATTAAAATGATTCTGTGGTGAAGTAAATGCTACAGAAAAAAAAAATGTAATTTCTACATGAAAAAGTTCAGGCGAGAATTCAAAAACTGTAAGTAAATCCTTTTATAACTCAATTCAAGGTTGTAGAAATTAAAGCATAAATATCAACTATATAAAATGAAGTAAAACCTACTCAACTTTTCTATTAGTGTTCCCATCATGCAATGCGGCATGAATAATTAATAAGGTTGTTTTATCATTACTTTTGTTTTTAGGTTTGATAACTTGATTCACTGCAAAATCCCTGTCCAAGAGGATGTCACTGAAGCCAATAGTATGTCGAAGACCAGTGGTAGTATTCGCATAAGATTATTATGAATTTCCTGGATGCTAAATGAACAAACCCTCCATCTCCTTGGATTGGGGTGGATACCTCCATAGGACAGGGTGAGCTCCTTGGCTAAAATAAAAGGCTTAAATAATAATAACTCCATTACTGGAAAGCATATCCAGTATTAAGTGACGCCTCAACGGTTGAGCATAGACAACAGTGCCGTACCGCTCAGAGAAGCAACTGTGATGACGAGTCCTCGTTAGTATATAGTGGACAGTATCTCCGCCTGGGCCAGCCACATGTAGGTGTAGAGCGCTGCTAGCCAATTGGAGCTGAGGAAATTACATGGAGGCGGGCCAGAAATAATTCACAAAATTAGGTTCGATTCCCGTCTTGGCCACAAATACCATAACATTACCATTCATTTTTTAATCTAGATACACGTTAAGTACGATTAACATATATTAATCAAACTTTGTGCACAAAAATAAAATAAAACTTGTAAGATTTGTTCTTGTGTAGGATGTACAAAATGTGCATTTATCTTAATAAACATTTACATTATAATAGGGTAGCTGTCTTTAATATAGAAAATATTTGAATGTGAATAATTGAAAAGAACAATTTGATAATGTTTAGGCCTTTATTTTTTAGAGATATTCACATTTTATTTGTACAACTATGTACAGAAAACCAATATATATGAAATATAACCAATACACACCAAATAGTAAGTTTTTCATTTTATTTATAGTACATATTATATAAATCTGAAAAAGGTAATGTATTAAATACTTAAAGATTAAACAACAACAACATTAATAATAAAAATAATAAAATCTAAAGTTTTGGAGAACACAGGGAAAAAAAAGAAAAATATTTTAAATTAAATAATTATGTGTAGAGTTTTAAAAGTTACAGTTATTACCATTTAGTTTTGACACATCTGAGCAAGATAAAATAATGCAAGTCAATAAAATAAACTTTAAAAACATTAAAATACAATGTAAACAAGGACAAAACTTTTGATACAGTATTTTAATGAACAAATGGAAATTAGTAAACAACAATTATAATAAAATCTAAAGTTGTGGAGAGCACAGGAAAAAACAAGATTTTTATTTTAAATTAAATAATTATGTACAGAGTTTAATTGTAAAAATAATTAACATTTAGTGTTATTTAAGTCTGAGAAAGATAAAATAACAATGCAAGTCAATAAATTAACTTTAAAAAATAAAATAAAATACAGATTCAGATTTTATTTAGTGCCATGTCAGCATTCAAAGCTATTTTTATGGCAAAAATTCAATTATAAAATACAAATATCATATAAATACAATAAAAACAAAACAAATATAAACAACAAGTCATAATATACAATATATATTTTTTTAAATTAACATATGATAAAAAATCCAAAACCTTTTCAGGCATAAGTAGTTATTAAGATTCACCTTGTGTCAAAATGATTGATGGTGACCTTTGACCTAGCCCCGCCCCCTGCCCTTCCGGTGAACCCTCCGTGGGATTAACCTTTGCCCTTGTCAGCGATCGATCATCCAGTTGAAAGGAATTTTTGACGGCTAGTTTTGAACTATTGACCTGGAAATGATCCGTCATTTTGACAGTTGGTTTTGATCCGGGGGTATAAATATATCAAGTTGACAGTTAGTTTTGAACTATTGACTGGGGTATAATAAGATATTTTGACAGGTGGTTTTGATGTTAACATAATGAACATAAGCTTTGATGATAATGGTTTATCAGAAGTGACAGAAAGTTTGAGATTTATTGGCTTTGATGTTTTTGATGTTATTGGCTTTGAAAAGCCGTAATTCCCCTACCACCGTGGTTACTCAAGTTAAAAAGCATTGTTCATTTAAAATGGTTATAAAATGTACATTTAGTAATTTACAAAATATCTTACACTAAGTAGATTTGAAAAAGCATTGATCTTTAAAAGTGTATAAAATATATTTTCAAAATAAAAATCATCCGACATGTTTTAGAGATGAAAAAACATACAGGTTATGAATGGGGTCCTTTAAAATAAAAAAAGCGACTGAAGCACTTATTAAAAAATAAAATAAAAAAAATCAACACTTACTTTTTCACTGTGGTGGTGGGAAAAAAAGTTCCCAGAGCATTTCTCTCTCTCTCTGAGTCTCTGAGTTAAATGTGTGTGTGTGTGTGTGTGTGCGCGCGCGAGGATGGTATTTGTTGTTTTAGTGAGTCCGTCGTAAAATTACTGTCTACTCCTCTCTCAAAGTCGCTCATCCTCCTATCTTAGTCAAAAGAACCGCGCGCACTTATTTTCCGTGTGTGTGTGTGTGTGTGTGTGTGTGTGTGTGTGTGTTACTGTGTGATGTCACCTGTTGTTCTCAGGATTCGTGCTTCATTATAGTAATTTAAGGTCGCGTGTATCCACAAAACACAAAGCAATAAAAAATAAATCCCAACACAGGCAGCAAGATTCAAAGGAGCCGATGTGTGTGTGTGTGTGTGTGTGTGTGTGTGTGTGTGTGTGTGTGTGTGTGTGTGTGTGTGTGTGTGACAGTTGGGCAAAAATTAGAGTGCCACTTCACCTCAGCGATACGCATTTAATTAAAAAACAGCATAGCTCAAGACAATTAGGGGAAGTTTTGTCATATTATCAGTGAACTACAGTGAGACCCACATCAGACGGCCTTGAGTAAAAAGATTCATGCATAGAACAATGGCGCCATCTTGTGGTCACACAGTTCTGCCTTTCTGCACAGCCTCCCACTCCAGTGAGATATATAAATAGCCACTCTGTTTTGGGCTGGGTCCAAAACTTTGGTGATTTCTTCTGGCTCATCATCTCTCCATCAAAGACAATGGCTAAAAGTGAGTATTGCTCTATAATTATTTATGTTTTTTATTTAAATAAATGTTTGTTTTATTTAAACAACGCTTATCTGCATTATGCAATAATGGTTATCTGCTGTAGCCTGTAATACAGTCTTGAACACATTATTGCATAATGCAGATTTTTAAAAGCCAAAGTCATACTTTATGATAAATTAATTTCTGTAACATCAGTCACATCAGATAAAAACACTGCCAATGATAATTACAATATGGTTTTATCTGCATTATGCAATAATGTGTTCAAGACTGTATATGGTTTTATCTGCATTATGCAATAATGTGTTAAAAGGTTAGTTCACCCCAAAATGAAAATTCTGTCAGTATTTACTCTCCCTCATGTTGTTCAACCCCGTAAGACCTTTGTTCATCTTCGGAACACGAATTAAGATATTTGTGATTAAATCTGAGAGCTGGATCACTCCTCCATAGCCTTCTTCAGGGATTGAACTTGCCGGCCCCGAAAAGTTATTAAAGACATCGTTAAAATAGTCCAAGTGACTACAGTGGCTCAATCTTAAGTTTATCAAACGACGATAATAGTTTTTGTGCGAAAAAAAAAAAAAAAACGACTTTATTTCAACTATTGATTTCCTTCTCTGTGGGCCTCGAGTGAGTTCACTAGAGTAAAAGCGTAGAGCTTCTGTTGTTGTACGTCACACACATCACACACATGACCAGCGTCGGCCAATAGTGAGCCTACGTGTGACGTAGCTCTACGCTAATCATAGATGCCACCTACGTCACTAGAAATAGAACGCTGCCATATTGACGACCGATCTCGCCTGGTATGGCCGCCCAAACTGCCCAACTGAATGAGTTGAGTGAGAGAGACAGAGATACATGGATAAAAATTTAAATTTTAGGCTCCGATCCTGATTTGTTACCCCCAGTTTTCTTTTGTCCTTTATTATCTGCCCCAGACTTGCCCCAATTTGCCTTCCATGATATATATATATTTCTCTTGTGCATAACCCCTCCCCATACATGGGGGATCGCTTGGAGGCTTTCAACAGTACAGACGCGTATCAATATGCTGTTGCTGGATGGGTAAAAGACGTAAAATAGCGGCACCTGGCCACCAAGGATTTATATTTAATCATGGGAAATGTTGGTATTATAAAAGAAATTCAAATGAATGATTATGGTGGTAGTTTGCTCTGACTAGGTAGCGAGTTGTTAGCTAGCTAAGTGGCTCAACTGGTAGCTTGCCAGCTGTTAGTGTAAAAGCCCTGAAAAGTGGGAATAATTGAGCGAAAGATGCACGGACACAAACTTTTCTCAGATCATGTGTATAATGACTGAATATCAAAAACCATATGCAACTTCAGTACAGTTTACATATACAAAATAATATTACGTGCGTTATACATACAATTCTATCTCTAGTCAGCAATTATACCTGTAGAAGCATTTCCCACTTTTAACTACAGAGTAAATACGGCAATACACAAGAGGTACAAAACACAGTTATACTGATAACATACATACATAACTCTTTCCACTATTAATAGTACTCAGTATATTTTAGAACTACTAAGTGCCGTTCTTTCATCCACGATGTCGCGGTTAACATTGCTAAAGGCACATTTGGCTAGCTTACTCGTCGTCATGTAATTAACGGCCTAACTTCACAATGTTCGACTAACTGTGCTACAAACACTCTCCTCGACACATGTAAACATTCACATAATACTCTGATAACCCAAAACACATATTATACAAGATTCATACCTGAAAAGGGGAATAATTGAGCGAAAGATGCACGGACACAAACTTTTCTCAGATCATGTATAATGACTGAAGGAAAAACGCGAGGTGCACCGTAACATAGCTCAAACGTTCCCCCTGCTGGAGCCCTCTTGTAACTATAACACACTTGTTCACACTCACTGCTGCTGTCATTAGAATGACATTTGCACATGAAAAATAAAAAAGTACTGTACTTTAACTGCTGCAACTAACAATAACAACTTAACCATAACATATGATATTCTATGATAATTGCAAAATTACCTTACTATGACCTCAACTGTTACTCTACTGCTTACTCAAATGCTAATGCTTGCTATGAATTACTGCACTCTTAGAACAGATGTGTTAAAAACAACACATAATGTGTTACATTTTAACACATGTGCTGAATCAGCTCAGGGACAACACATGTTGTGTAGATTTTAACACATGTAGTGTGTGTGCTCAGGGACAACACATGTTAAAGTCAGTGCTACCGAAACTTAAAGTCAGTGCTACCGAAATTTCACCAGCATGTTTCCTGTCACACCAGAGGAAACAAAACTTTAGACCATGTTTACACAAGCATGGCTGGAGCTTACGTCGCAACACCCCTCCCCCACCTGGGACAGTCAGACCACCTTTCTTTGTTCCTCACGCCCAAGTATGCACCTCTCATCAATCGCGTGAAGCCATCAGTGAAGACCATCAAGGTGTGGCCTGCGGGGGCAGATTTCTCACTCCAGGAAAGGTTTCTACACACTGACTGGAGTATGTTTGCCTCTCAAGCCACCAGTGACACTCACACGGACATTGACTGCTACACCTCCTCTGTACTGGATTATATTAATACCACCATTGACAGTGTTACAACCCAGAAGCAGATCACCACATACCCAAATCAGAAGCCATGGATGAACAGGGAAGTGCGACTCCTATTGAAGACACGCAACACTGCCTTCAGATCAGGAGATGCACAAGCCTATAGCACTTCCAGAGCAAATCTGAAAAGGGGCATCAAAGAGGCCAAGCACTGCTACAAGCTTAAGATAGAGGGACACTTTTCCAACGCTGACCCTCGACGCATGTGGCAGGGCATTCAGGCCTTCAGTGGCTACAAACCCACTCACTCCACCTCCGCACCCACTGATGTCAACTTCCTGAACGAGCTAAATTACTTTTATGCTCGCTTTGAAAGAGACAACAGTGAAACTGCCACCAAGCTCAAATCCCCAGCAGACCACCCGCCAATCACACTCTCCTCCACAGATGTCTGCAAGGCACTGAGCAGGATCAGCGGGCACAAGGCTGCTGGACCAGACAACATCCCTGGACGCGTACTCAGGGCATGTGCGGAGCAGCTCGCTGGGGTTTTTACAGACATTTTCAACCTGTCTCTTGCCCAAGCAGCAGTACCAACATGCTTTAAATGCACTTCCATTGTGCCAGTGCCAAAACACTCCAGCCCGAAGTGCCTTAACGACTACCGCCCTGTAGCACTCACACCCATCATAATGAAGTGCTTTGAGCGGCTGGTCCTGGCACACCTAAAAGACTCTCTACCATCCACATTGGACTCACATCAGTTTGCCTACCGTAGCAATAGGAGCACAGAGGATGCAGTTTCCATGGCACTGCACTCTGTGCTCACACATCTGGACAAAAAGAACACATATGCACGCATGCTGTTTGTTGACTTCAGTTCAGCATTCAACACTGTCATCCCAACTAAGCTAATAGCCAAACTTGGAGACCTGGGCATCAACACCTCCATGTGCAACTGGATTTTGGACTTTTTGACCAACAGACCCCAGAATGTTCGATCTGGCTCCACCTGCTCCACGTCCATTACACTCAACACTGGTGTACCACAGGGCTGTGTGCTAAGCCCGTTTCTCTACTCCCTCTTCACCTCCGACTGCAAGCCTGTGTACGGATCTAATTCCATCGTCAAGTTTGCGGACGACACTACGGTGATTGGTCTCATCAGCAACAACGATGAGACTGCCTATAGGGAGGAGATCAAGCACCTGGCCACATGGTGCACTGAAAATAACCAGCTCCTCAACACCACCAAAACGAAGGAGCTCATCGTGGACTTCAGAAAAGAGTCAAGAGGCACACATGACACCATCCACATCAATGGAATGGCTGTTGAGCGTATCTCCTGTTTCAAGTTCTTGGGAATCCACATCTTGGCGGACATGTCCTGGACAACCAACACCTCCTGCCTGGTCAGGAAGGCTCACCAGCGCCTTTTCTTCCTGAGGACACTGAGGAAGAATCAGCTTTCCTCGACTATCCTGGTGAACTTCTATCGCTGTGCAATAGAAAGCATCCTGACCAACTGTGCTACAGTGTGGTATGGGAGCTGTTCTGTTGCAGAGCGCAAGGCACTGCAGCGGGTGGTGAAAACCGCCCAACGCATCACTGGGACTCAACTACCTGCCATCGAGCACATCCAGAGGAAACGCTGTCTGCACCGAGCTCGCAGCATCCTTAAGGACTCCTCTCACCCAGCCCACAGACTGTTTTCTCTACTGCCCTCCGGCAGGCGTTTCAGGTGCCTCCGGACCAGGACCAGCAGACTAAAGAACAGCTTTTTCCCCAGAGCTGTCTCTTTATGACAGTTCAAGATGGCGCCGAGTATGGCTGCTGCGTTGCGAGCTCCGTCACAACATGGTAGTTTTTTGTTTGTTTTGTTTACAGTTCTTTTGTTTTTTGTCTTGGATGTTGTCTGTCTTATTGAGTACGACATACAAACACTTTTGGACATTGGTTCGGCAATCGAACACCGAAAACTGGACTTTCATTTCTTCAGTGATGCCCCGCTGTTTACAAACACGGCAGCGGAGCCCTTTGTCTGGGCAGCTCGGCCGCAGAAACGCAGACGGAGAAGGGGAAGAAGAGCCGGCGTTCTCGTCAGAGTAAGACGGCGCGCAAATCTACCCCCGCTTCCCAGTATTTTGCTAGCAAATGTTCAGTCTCTAGACAACAAGCTCTGTGAGCTGAGAGCGCGGATCTCTTTCCAACGGGAGACGAGGGACTGCTGCATTATCTGCCTTACAGAAACTTGGATGTCTGCTGAGATTCCAGACTCAGCCATTGAAACCGCGGGGTTCTCAGTGCACCGAGCGGACAGAGTTAAAGACCTCTCAGGTAAAAGCAGAGGTGGGGGTGTATGTTTTATGATCAACAAATCCTGGTGTGATCAGAGGAACGTACATTCTATCAAGTCTTTCTGCTCTCCTGATCTGGAATTTCTCATGCTTCTGTGTCGACCATTCTGGCTACCAAGGGAATTCACAGCGGTCATTATCACGGCTGTGTACATTCCCCCACAAGCCGACACAGACCGGGCACTAAAGGAACTGTATGGGGAAATAAGCGAGCAGGAAACCGCGCACCCTGAGGCCGCGTTCATTGTGTCCGGGGACTTTAACAAAGCCAACTTCAAGAAAATAGCACCTAAATACCACCAACACATAAACTTTAACACACGAGGGGACCAGGTTTTGGATCATTGCTACTCCTCTTTCCGGGATGGCTACAAATCCCTCCCCCGTCCACCTTTTGGCAAATCGGATCACTCTTCCGTTCTCCTTCTGCCCGCTTATAGGCAGAAACTGAAACAGGAAACACCCGCCCTCAGATCGATCCAGTGCTGGTCGGACCAATCAGATTCTATGCTTCAGGACTGTTTTGATCACGCGGACTGGGAGATGTTCCGGTCGGCCTCTGATGACGATATCGAGGTTTACGCTGACAGTGTAACATGTTTCATCAGGAAGTGCGTAGAAGACGTTGTTCCGACCAAAACAATTCGGATTTACCCGAACCAGAAACCATGGATTAATAGCGATGTTCGTGCGGCACTCAATGCGCGGACTTCCGCTTTTAACTCCGGGAGTGCGGAGGACAAAAAACAAGCAAGTTATGCCCTCCGTAAAACTATCAGAGCAGCAAAACGCCAATACAGGGACAAGATTGAAGGACAGTTCAACACCTCCGACTCTAGAAGCATGTGGAAGGGAATTAATATCATTACGGACTACAGAGGAAACATAAACTCCACAGTGAACAACACTGCCTCTCTCCCAGACGAGCTAAACACTTTTTATGCTCGCTTTGAGGGAACTAACACCCCCCTCGCGGAGAGAGTTCTCGCGGCTGAAGCTACAGAGGTTAGTACACTCTCTGTCTTTGTAGCGGATGTAACCCGATCTTTCCGCCGAGTGAACATCCGTAAAGCCGCGGGTCCAGACGGTATTCCGGGCCGCGTCATCAGAAAGTGCGCGAATCAACTTGCTGGTGTTTTTGCGGGCATTTTCAATCGGTCCCTCTCCTTGTCTGTAGTCCCCACATGCTTCAAAACATCCATCATTGTACCTGTACCGAAGCAAACCAACATCACCTGCTTAAATGACTGGCGCCCTGTTGCTCTGACCCCCATCATCAGTAAATGCTTTGAGAGAGTAGTCAGAGATTACATCTGCTCTGTTCTACCTCCCTCACTGGACCCACTGCAGTTTGCATACCGCAATAACCGCTCCACTGATGATGCTATTGCATCTACAATACACACTGCTCTCTCCCACCTGGAAAAAAGGAACACATATGTGAGAATGCTGTTTGTAGACTACAGCTTTGCATTCAACACCATAGTGCCCTCCTTGCTTGATGTAAAACTCCGGGCTCTGGGCTTAAACAGCTTGCTGTGCAGCTGGATCCTGGACTTCCTGTCAAACAGACGCCAGGTGGTTAGAATAGGCAGCAACATCTCCTCATCACTGACCCTCAACACTGGAGCCCCTCAGGGCTGTGTTCTTAGCCCACTCTTGTACTCCTTGTACACATGACTGCGTGGCAACTCACAGCTCCAATTCCATCATCAAGTTTGCTGATGATACGACGGTCGTAGGTCTGATCACCGACAACGATGAAACGGCCTACAGAGAGGAGGTGCTCACTCTGACGCACTGGTGTCAGAAGAACAACCTCTCCCTCAACATCAGCAGAACTAAGGAGCTAGTGGTCGACTTCAGGAAGAACGACAGAGAACACAGCCCCATCACCATCAATGGAGCACGGTGGAGAGAGTCAGCAGCTTCAAGTTCCTCGGTGTCCACATCACAGAGGAACTCACATGGTCCGTCCACACCGAGGCCGTCGTGAAGAAGGCTCATCAGCGCCTCTTCTTCCTGAGACGGCTGAGGAAGTTTGGAATGAACCGCCACATCCTCACACAGTTCTACACCAGCACCGTCGAGAGCATCCTGACTGGCTGCATGACTGCCTGGTATGGCAACACTACCGCTCGCAACCGCAAAGCCTTGCGAAGGGTGGTGTGCACTGCCAGCCGTATCATCGGAGGTGAGCTTCCCTCCCTCCAGGATATTTATGCCAGGCGGTGTGTGAGGAAAGCTTGGAGGATCATCAGAGACTCTAGTCACCCGAGCCATGGACTGCTCTCACTGCTACCATCAGGCAGGCGGTACCGATGCATCAGGTCACACACCAGTCGACTCCATGACAGCTTCTTCCCACAAGCAATTAGATTTCTAAACTCTTGATCCCTCATGATCAATAACCATAAACAGTCTAACTGTCAACACAGCACAACATAACCTACTGCATATAACAAATATATATATTTTTATATATCCACCTTACGTGCATCTATTGCATGTATACATACCTCTTTTTGTATTTTTTGTATATTGTATATTGTTGTATATTGTAAATTGTTGTATATTGTATAGTGTATATTGTATATTATTTATTGTTCTGTTAGTGTGTATGGTACTGTGAGTAATTGTGTGCACATTAGATGTGTAATCTATGTAAATCTGATGTTTGCTGTAATTGTTTACGTCACATCGTATCGTACTGCTATGTTGCTCGGAACTGCACCTAAGAATTTCACCCACTGTTGCACTTGTGTATATGGTTGTGTGACACTAAAAGGATTTGATTTTGATTTGATTTGATTTGATTGAAGCTTGTATGACCATCATGAGTCTGTGTAAGACCGCATTAAAAGCAGACAGCGCTTCCACTCTTCTACATCTGGATTTCTTGATTCCCAAACTGAAGGAGGAGGGAAAAGATGAATGGATGAAGAACCTGGAGGATCTGAGGAAAGCTGGAGAAGAAAGGAAAAACAAGTGAGCTTTACAGTATGTGTGGGAACGTACTGGGCAAAGATTTTACAATTTGTTCAGTGGTAAAAAATAATAAATGCAACAAATCTGAAAATACACGATGAAAGAGCAGAATAGATGTTAATCCATCAGTGAAAATGATTCTCAAAATGACTTTACATTATCAAATTACTGAATATATATAAAAAAAATGAACAACGCATAATAGCTAGAAATAACAAAATGAATGAATAACTATCATTTAAATGGGTACTGCTTTATTTAGTCTCTACTGTTTTAGTAATTGTTGAAGAAAATTGTATGTGTTATGTACTATGTTTGCATTTCTATATGTTTGATTGTCCTTTATTATTGGATTAAGGTGGTATTATATCTTAACAGGTTTCTTGGTGAAACAGTCTTGTGTTTGTATCAGTGGCTGTGCATTAATTTGGATGTAGTTTTACTCATGGAAAGGCCTTTGTTCTCCACATTACTGTTTACATGCAAAGTTGTGAATTAAACTTACGTGCAAAATTAGAATATTTCATAAAACATTTGCAAATAAAGCATAAAGTTTCCATCCCATGTGTTCAAGAGAATACAGTCGTCACTTCCTGGTAAAGTCACGCAAAGTATCAATGATAAAATTGAAAGATGCATAAAGTGTTACCATTTTTTTATAAAGAAAGTTGCCCATAGGAGTGTAAAATTAATTTGAAAAGTTGAGGAATCTTACAACTATCTGAACAACGGTTCAAACTAGGCTACTGTATTGTATTGGTTTGATTTATGTTAAAAGTATTTGAGACAAGGCTTTTAATGGTGAGCCTTGTTTATGTATTCAGACTATCAAAGTATATCAAAACTTTAATTGAAATTTATCAGCCAATATATTGGTTATCGGCTTTCAAATGTAAAGAATTATCGGTATCGGCCAAAATGTTAATATCAGTACATCCCTAAATGTTTTGAAATTAATATTGCTTGAGATATTTAGTAGCTTGCCTATGTCATTTTAATGGGAGCCCGTTTCCGCCACTGAATACAAAAAAAGAAAAAAATAAGGTAATTGTGACTTTAAAGTCAGAACTGTGAGATTAAAAAGTCACAATCAGCCTACCTTTTTTATAGTTTTATATGGCGGACATGGGCTTTCATTCTCTTTGATAGGCGGACATAGGCCTACATGAGTAAAAATGTATGAGCCTTTACACAAGAGTGTCATCTCTAGAGCTGCTATGAGTCACTTTGAGAACCTTTCAGCATTTAATTTGATACAAAAATAGGCCTAAATAAATAATAACAATACAAAACTTTTATTCACTACAACCCGCCAAAATAAAAGTTTGGTTTAACTTTAAGAAATTATTATATACATAAAGTAATATTGCAAAGAATGTAGCCTACTTCTCAAAGTAATAATAATAAAAAAATATTAAAACTAATTACACAATCACACAACATATTGTGTTATTGTAAAAATCGTTTTAATCATTTTAAATAATTATATCATTTTAATTATATAGCTAGACCTAATAAGATATTATTTATTTAATTTTTAATGTTATAATTTTAACAGTAGGCTAAACCTTTTTTTGTGCAGCATTGTTTTCTAAAATCAAATTAATTAGCCAATTATATTTTCTTTTGATTACATTTTAAAATATTATATTGGTAATGTTTCATGCCTTCATTTGATTACCCCCGTTTCTGAAAATAAATTTGTATTAAATCATAAATCCAGAAATATTAAAAAGAAACTCTGATATGATTGTGACATAAAGCCTACAATCTGTCAATCACTTCACTCAGAATAAAAATCTCTTCCCGCAATTTTTTTCCTGCTGCTAGCTAACTGACAAAAATGAAGTCGGCGACTGAAGCTTATTTCAAATTACCGTGTTGAGAAAATGCTGTGAGTTATATTCATGGTTTTATTGAGAATAAACAAAATTTGCTTTGAGTGTCAGGATACAGGCAAGGAGACAGAGGTAAGTGAATCCAAACACAGCTTTATTGAACGTGACACAAGTGCATAGGTGAGTATTCTCAGAGTTCAGGTGCAGATGCGGTGAGGGTCTCTACGTGCGGGGCAGATAACAGGTGAGCAGGTCCTCTTCAGGTTAATTGGATGTCAAGCGGTCACAGATCATTCATACTTGTCTTTTCTCTTTCAGGTGTCGTCGTGGATGAGGCAACTCGGCGTGAACACAGGGACTCAGGAAAATATAGGATTCTAGGGAACAGGGATCCAGACAGGAAATGCAGGAAACCAGGACTCGGGTAGGAGGTCTGAAGACAGTGGAACAGGAATGCAGAGGTCAGTAATACACAGGTGAGTATACGTTACTTGGTCGGCGATGACGAGGAGATAGACTTTGGTAGACAGCGGGAAATGGTCTGTTCCTGTTGGAGGCTTGACGGTGAATGAAGCTGTGGTGAGTGTTTTTATTCAGAGGCTTATAGATTGTGAACAGGTGCAGGTGATTAGAATTCTGGTGAGAGTGATCGTTGTGTTGTGAAGGATGTGGTGTCTGATTGGTTCCTGACACTGAGAGAGAGGCACACCCATATCATTGGTATTAGTTCATGTTAGCTCATCAAACTACAGTAGTTACTGTAAAAATGTGAGACTATAAGATGCAGACTAATTACTAGGATGTGTTCTGCAACTGTGTTAATTCTGTTATGATTTGTTGATTGTTCTGCCATTGATATATTAATTTTTTTATTGATATATTTATTTTTGATTATATATAATTTTAATCTAGGGAATTTTAATGTTTGGTTTTATTAGAACAAGCCTATGCTTGCTGTCTTGCTGTTGATTTTATGAAAGCTTTTAAGATAAATTACTTAGTATAAATGCTATTGAGTCCAAATGCAATTTAAATAAAAGACCCACTGTTTACAAGTATATAAGTGGTATTAACATGATTTAAACTGAAATGTGTTTCTGTTTTATAAACAGGTCTCAAGTTTTTAGGGTGAAAAATATTACAATGCAATTAATTCCAATGGCATTTAAGAGTACAAATAGTTTTAAGCATATTAATTACAGACAGTTATTGTTATGAGGGGGTCCTTGGAAATTTTTCTCCGCTCTAAGGCTTCCCTGGTCCCAAAACGTTTGAGAAACACTGGCTTAATGCGCAGGCGCTGAGAGATAAGTCTGAAGGGACCATCTGCAAAAAGCGGATTCAACACTTGAATGCGAGTAAGTTTAATTGAAAAAAAGCACAATTTTGAGGAAAAAGCTGATCAAATCACGTTTTTGTCAGACTTCATCCAGATCAGATTCAGAATGATGATTAAAACACAGAGTATATTGAGTCCATCATCACCCTCAAAGTTGCAAGTGTTTTGATCATCCTTCTGAATCCCATCTGGATGAAGTCTTTGAAAAGAACGTGATTTTCACAGCTTTTTTTATCAAAATGTTGCTTTTTTCAATGAAACTTACCCACATTCAAGTGTTGATTCAAAAAATAATGCATGAAGCTATAAAGGTTTTTGTTTTTTTTAAGCAGAGGGTCTGTTGTTTCTTTTGTTATATTGCATGTTCAGATATTCATACATTAATAAAAAAAATTATATAAAAAAAACGCTGTCTGGAGTTAAAAAGCTTTTATTTGTATGCTGTTTAATGTTTGATGACTGCGTTAGTTTGTGCGCTTCAGCGCAGTCAATGGAGAGCAACTGCGCTCCACTGCAGATTCGCGAGTTCAAAAACATTGTGTTGGCTTTTTAAAGATTATTTTGATGATGACTTTCACTCCTATGCTGTGGAAAAGATGGAGGAGTAGACAGTCAGACATTGATAATAATAAGAAATGTTTCTTGAGCATCAAAGAGACTTCTTTCAAAAACATTAGGACACTTAAATACTTCTTTTGGTCACCAGTGTACATGAATCCAACAAATCTTTGGAAATAATTATTTTGAAGGTGGGGTTATGTGTCATGTATTGTGAAAAGAACTGTGTTTTGCCCTGTTTTGGACATTTCCTTCTTGACTACTTAATGTATTTATATTCTGCAGTTTTATGAATGTAATGGTTGATTTCATTATAAAAATTGTATAAGCTAAACAATCAATGCTTCTTCAATAATTTTGTCAAATGCTAACGTTTTGTTTAGGAGTTTATGTACTTTTTTAAACAATGTGTACAGTAAAGGACAGCACATAATGTGTTTAACTTTTTTAAAATTTAACTTTACACATCTTTGTGCTAACCTTTCTGACATATTTACTGATGTACAGTATGTTAAAGCTAGTGTAGTAATGCAAATTATTATACTATTGATTTAGATTTTTTTTTTGCTCCAGATGTTGCACATACAGTATGGAAAATGTAAATTAAAATACAAAAATACATTGCCATTTTATACATTGCATTGCCATTGTGCATGTTACATTTCAAATTGACATTTGGTACCTGTATGCTACCATACTTTATGAATGTCAGTTTTATGTGAATATGCTTTCAATTAAGTGACAAAAATCTTTCAGATTTCATTTGAAGTGCAGTTTTACTGTGCTTTATCAAGATTGACAACACTCTGTCATTATGGCAAACAAACAACTTCATCAGAAAAAATTATATCCTATTAAGAACCTCAAATAACTCATTGTACTGATACTTGCCTCACAGCTGAGGATGCAGTCAGACTTTCAGATGTGTGATCAGTGAGACCAGACAGTTTACCCCATCATCTTCATGATCTAAAAATCAAAGACACATTTGCTGAGTTTCAACAAAGTTCTCTGATAAAATGAATGACATGTAGCCTATATGACAGGGAAGAATCAGGTAATCGCATTCATTTAAACACAGAGAACGAGTGATCAACTATTTATCTGTTTAGCGTTCAATCACGTTGTTCATTCAACAACTGCATACAATATTATGGACTAATGTAAAGTAGCCTACATGGCACCTCTGGTTAAGCATTCATTTACACTAATTACGTATTAAATGTGTACTTACGACACAGAAATTCAATAGTTTTACAATATATTTGCAGACGGCTAATATCACTGACTGGATTCTAACGTATCCCCAGTTGATCCGTAACACCTGTTATCCTGCCGCAACTATTTTTGGCCTGGGACACGACGTGTCCGTTTGCTGGGAAGAGTTTCTCCGTTTCAACTCGTGGACTTCAAGCGCGAGCTTCCCCAGTTTCATAGCATTTTTCTTTAGGGCGCAAAATACAGAAGAGCTTCGATCAAGACTGCAACCAGGTTTGTCTATTGTAACGTTAATGGATTACTGCAGTTTGCAATAACTTGTATTAAGATTGCATTTGTGAGGATTAAGCAATGACGCACCGAAAACCTGACCAAACCGAAACCAGCTAACGTTACACTTGATATTATTAGCTTAGACCTTGTTTAAAATAAAAATAAGAGTGAGCAGGTAATAGTCTATGATTAGAGTCTATATTATTTGTAATCAAAATGAGCCCTTTGTAGAGAAACTTGACTATATATATTTTTTTTCGTGTGTGCCTGTTTTGTGTTATGTTATACTTTCTAAAAACATTCCCAAACGATGCCATTTTTACCATTGAATTCAAACAATAAATGTTGCTTTGATGCGATTTAAGGCGCGTGACAGATCAAGCTTCCTGATTATTGCTGAATAACCGATCAGACTTTACTGTTATAGCATAAAAAGAAACATAAATGAACACGAGTCGAGAACTTCAACTCTTTGGAGTAAAAACATAGGCTACTTGGCTACTTATTAGAAAGCACAGACTTTGATTTGGTTTGAAACTTGTTTGATTTCGATGATTGTTAACAGTGATTGGTCTGCTAAACTGTGTCTTTATATGGCCATGTGAAACTATGGGATTATTTTGTTGCCTTTAATATCGTAAATTTTCAAGAAACGAATGAAAATATAAATGGACACTGAATAAAATGTCCTTGAAACCGGGGAAAAATCGCAGGCGAAATCCAAGAGCTCTTTATTAGACGTTACTGGACTGGACTAGGGTACATAAAAACAAGTTTAATGTTACACCACGTGACTGTAGTGTACACTTGCCAGTGTTCTTCCTGTGTTTTATAACTGAGGTGGTGTTTGGATCAACAAATAATAAACGTATTGTTAACTTGTTTTTATGTACCCTAGTCCAGTGACGTTTAATAACGATCCTGTATTAAAATCAATATTGCTTCTGTAGACGTCTGACTGAATCTGGTTAGGAAATAAATAAAGTCTACATCTGGTTAGTAATAACAAGTGGAAACTGAAGGTAATGCAGAATTTGAAAAAGACAAGAGGCATGAAGTGATTGGCTGCCAAAAACATCAACATCAACATCAACAACAACAACAACAACAACAAACAAAACCTTCAATCTAAAAGCTTTTAAAAATTTTGCGCGAAACTTGAAAGCGAAAAACAGTGGTTGAGATTCGTAGCAGCAGATTCAAGCAGCTGTAGTCATGCACTTGTGTTTGTGCTAGAAAAATATACAAGACATTTGTGAGAATTTTCTACAAGTGTGCAACTCTCATTGGATGAATTCACATACTGATATGCCTTGAGGCAAACTATAATTTATGTTTTTGTACAGCACCGTATTTGTATAGCCTGTTCTGTTGTCCTCCAGCAATGCTAACAAACGAGGCAGCCACGGGCGTTCACACATCGCTGTCGTCATGTAGATGCACTGCTGCGCTCGTGACAGAGCGCACGTTTATGGCGTTCCGATCGGCTCTTTAATATATGGCGTCTGCGTCTTCCAAACGTGACGTCTGCTGCGGGGGGCAGGTCGGCGGGGGGTATACCAAATAGCTCATATGGAATGAATAATACCTTATTCATTCTTTATCCCCCCCCCCCCCCCCCCCCCCACTGATCTTCAATTGTTTTTTTATATCAATTAAGTGTTTTTACCTTGCTTATAGCCTACATAGCTTTTTTTTTCAAATAGTAAATATTAATTCACACAAATTATCTAGCAAAGTCATATAAAACATTTCCTTATATTCATTCATGTGTTGTAACTAGAAGAGATAATCGATCAGTTCACGTCACAAAACTATGGTGACGCATTGCTGCCACTACATATTTTTTTTCCATTTAATTATGTCGCAGTAACAAGATGTTATGTCGTTAAAACGACATATTTTCTCGTAATAATGAGATCTTATGTCGTATTAACGACATCTTTTTCTCATAATAACAAGATGTTATGCCATTAAAACGACATATTTTATTGGCCTTATAAGGACATGCCATGTACAAAATATGCCTTTATCATAAAATGTATAGCCAATCATGTCTTTATATATGCTACTTGTACGTTCAAAAAGCTGAAGCAATAGCAGCCCACAATGAATATTTATGTTAAAAGATCAAATTCTGTACATATCTTATTAATAAAGCATGTGTAGCATACAGATTAGCAGAGCCCAGAATTCGAACATTGTGTTTAATTGCATTTTAGGCTAAGCGTTGAATTCCTCCCATAGAAAACCCTTATAGCCTATAAGAAAAAGTTTAAAGTGCCTTAATAGGCTATACTTCAGTAATAAAGATCAAATGCTGTACACGCCTTATTAATAAACCATACTATCCTACAGAAAAGCAGATGAGCCCAGAATATGAACGCAGCGCATTTAATTACACGTTAGGCGTTTTCCTCCCATATAGAAACCCTTTATTATAAAGAAAGTAAAGGTGACTCTTATGTCTTTCTATGGGAGGAGGGCATTGCGGTGCACAACAAATCCTTTAAATGGTATTCAATGCAAAACAAAAATGGAAAATATAAGTAGCCAATTAAATAAACAAATTATTGTGGCATTAATTAGCCTACAAACATTTATTATAAAGCCTAAACTAATTTATTCAAAGAAAAACACCAGCGTTGGGCGTTTATCTGGCTATAGTGTTTCAGCCGCCTTTTTCAAACTGGCACAAGGAAATGCAACAGAATTTGATTTGTTAAATATGAAGAGGACTTATCCTTCTGGTATGGCCGCTCTCTAACACTAACCTAGATAAATGTTCGCTATTATTAAGCGCATATCCGAGTGTGTGTGGGAGTGTGGAGTGCGCACTGCATGACATGGAGGCACCGGTGCCATCACTCGCATTTTCCTATCAACAGTGGAAACATATTAATACTCCATCATTTCTGGTCATACAGAAAATAATAATACATCAGTCGCAACTACTTTTATTTGGGGGTGAGAGAGAGATGGAGACGGACTTTTGATTTGAGCGCGGCGACTTCGCCAACGGGGGGGGGGTTTGGTGGACGGACTTTTGACTTCAGCTCGGCGTCTTCTAAGGGAGGCCCCCCACCTGCCTCGGGCCCTGGGTACTGGTACCCTTTTCCCCCCCCTACCACGCCCCTGGCTATAAGACAGACGGAAGTGTCACGTTCATTGAGACGAGTGCAAGTTGCAAATTCATATTAAAGGGGTGATGAACTGAGAAATCAAATTTTCCCTGAGCTTTTGACATCTAAGAGGTCATCATTTTATAAGAATATCCTGTAAGTTTCAGAACTGAAAACGTCCTTGTTAGTCCAATAAAAGCTTTTATTGACACCAGGCTCAGCAAACGATTTCAAAGTGGGGAACTATGACGTCAAAGAGGACGTCTTAGTTACCCCCCAACCCCGCAGAAGAAGAGCAACGCCGACTTCAACACGGCCGGTTTAGCCCCGCCCACCGATTCGCCTAAATAACATAGACATACCTTGTGATGACAAACCGGATCGAGCTACCGAGCAATAAACATGCCGTTTACAAAATATTGTGCAGTCCCAGCAAACATTTGGACGTTTTATGACCGTTGAAAAGACGTCCGTCCGACACGTCCCGTCATGGTTGAAAAATAGTTCCAAAATGGAAGTTGAACCGACGTCTTCGACGTCATCTGGCCGTGAACTCCACGTCTCTTCTGCGCGTCTCTGGACGTCTAAATGCGTCGTCATTTCTGTGTTTAAATGTGTTGCTGCGTAATTTAAGTGTATATATAATCCTGCATATAAAATAATCACACCTATTGTGTAACATCGTGAAAGGCAATGAAGTATTGAGGTTTACATGACAAAGGTCCAAAATTGGTCCAGTCAGACCTGACCCTCAATAAAATGTTTTAATCACGTGTACATCACAAACAAGAACACATTATTTGTGGACATAAGCAAAAAAGCAGCATGTTCTGATTTAGAACAACATTTTATTTATATTGAACAGACAATTTCTCTTAATTATTTTACATGTTTAACATTTGTTAACCAAACTAAATAAAATACAACAAATACAAAATAATGAGTTCTTATTTAAAGGGATAGTTCACCCAAAAATGAAAATTCTGTAATTTACTCACTCTCATGTTCCAAACCTGTATGAGTTTCTTTCTTCTGCTGAACACAAAAGACATTTTGAAGAATGTTTGTAACCATATAGGCGGAGTTTGACATTCGAGCCAGGGAAACAAAAAAAAACAAAAACAAAAAAAAATCATTGTAGCAGCTGGGACCTGCATGGCCTATCAATTGGGGAACGCACTAGCACATGGACAAAACAAACATGCTAAATAAACACATTTATTTTTAACCCAAGAAAAAACAGTACAACAATACAATCATATTTGTAAACAGGTAGAACTTCGCATAAACAGCCACTTGACTTCGTATCGCATCTTCGTTCGGACCAGTGCTCGAAGTGGGGCGGTACACTTCTACATTTTACTCTTAAGTAGTGATGGGCAGATCGAGGCTTCGTGAAGCAATGAAACAGTTGAACCAAATGGTCCATATTGTTTCGAGGCTTCGAATCAATCCGACACCCGTCTCAACGGTGACACCTAGTGGTCACCACTTTTTTTTTTTATTATTGTACTTTTCTAATATGTGAATCTTGTAACCTGGAGAAATTATCTGTAAAAAAAGAAGTAGGCGGAGTCCTTCCACAGCAGAAAAATTAATATTTCTGAATAAAAATATGTAAAAAAGTGAGACATTGTGGCTTGATTTATTTTATTAATATTCATTTTGCAGGACCAAAATAACATTATGCACAGTGAGGAACCTATACACTGAAAAAAATAATTCATTGGATTTACTCAATTGAATTGTGGACACTGGTTCCACATAATTTGTTTGGGTTCACAGTATCCAACACATTCACATAGCTTCTGTACAATAGTTTTGTTAATCACATGTATTTTAATGAAGTAATTTGTACATGCTCTGTTTAAGTTAACCTAACATAATTCAGTCATGTTAGCTGAATATTATTCTTTTATTTTAGATACATGCCTGGATCATGTTAATTCTACACAATCTAATCAAGTTATCTTTACATAATTTTTTGTTAAATTTTTAATGGTTTATGTTGTTACTTAAATGTGTTTTTGTACTAAACAATAAAAAAGCATTCATTTAAACCATTTAATTCGTTTATTGAATATTCATTCACTTCAATTCAAAATTATGCATGTAAAAACATACAAAAAGTACTGAATCTGATGTATGCAGTGACAGTCTCTATTTTCTAGCTAGACATATAATCTCATTTATGAAGACCATCAGATTCATATCATAGATAGATAAGATTGTAAGCAATATAATATCATATTTCTGTGAAAACGGAATTTTGCACAATTAAAAGAGAAATTAGTTCTCTCTGACTCTTCAAAACATTTAATATGCAGACCTAAAACGGTCAGTCCAGCACTGAACAAAATTGTATGACATCTTGAAATGACTTTGAAATAACATCTTTTTAGAATCTCTTTGGTGATTAAATATCAACAACACTTAAACTAGTATGTAAAAAAAACGGGGGAAAAAACTTACTGTTCTGTGCAGTATACATGCCCATTTTAGATCGAAGACGTGAACTCTTCATAAGAAATGTTTTAACAAGATCATAAACATGAGTTATATCTCATACCTGCATTCATGAAACTGTCTTTATAAACAAATAGAACATTTAAGCACAAATAATTTGATTTCATGAAATAAAAAAAAACTGTCCTCTAACTCCTCTGCACAACTTGAATTTGTAGAACTTGTGCTGAATCAAAACTGTAAGTGCCTATAAGAAAAGGCAGTACTCAGAACTGTTAGTTCATGCATCCTGCGAAAAAGCAGTACATCTCACAGGTGAAGTTTGGATTTGAAGTTTTGGGCCTTGATGGAGAGCTCACCCCCATCCAACTCCATGATGATTTTTTGCAATATATCAAAAATGTAGCACAACGTTGATGGGGTACTTCAGGTTAAGAGCATAAATGAGACCAAACAACATTGCAGTTGCAAAAGCCACATTCTCAAGGTCCTGAAGCACAATCACACGCTCAAGGACAATTCCCACACCTCTGGGTTCATTCTCAGCAATGTGCTTTATCACAAAGATCCCCATGGTGGTCTTCTCAATGGCACTGTGAAACAGATCCTCATCCATGTCCTAAAGAAAGTATTAAAATATTAGATGGTTATATAATTAAAACACTAACACGAACCATAAGGGGTAGCTTTTAGAGTTTTTACTGGGCAAGTGCATTTTTTATAATTTAACAGTTTAAATATACACATGGAAAACAACTATTACGTCCAAAATGTCTATGTTTCAGCCTATAATGCTGCAATAGTTTCAACCTACTTGTTACAACTACTGAACAGGCCCTGCTAGTCCACATTTACATAAAATTATATAATCATAAGATATGACGAAAATATATTAAACTACTAGGTGAGTGTATAATTCAGCAATTCTTGTAAAAAATCTTTGGACAGTAATTTTATAAAATCTTCACATGTTAATAATAAAATACAAATTACTATATGTATACTTATGAAATACATTCATTAAAAAACCATTTAAGTTATATTGCTGTTTGCAATTTGCCCATGGAGTCACAGTGAGCATTGAAATGTATGAAAAATACACATCGTAGAGTATATCTATCCAACAGTTTATAGATCATCATTTTGTTTCTTTACGGTTTTAAATTCCAGTTATTCTGCGTATGATGCCGAAAATCTGAACGAGGCCTGACCGGGCCTAACAGACAAAGGTAGCGGTGGCGACATCGTTTAGAAACCGCATTATTACCAAGCGGCAACCTCACCGTCTCTCTCTTGAAACCAACAAGGAAGTGAGTTAAACTGCAAATCATTGACTGGCCGCTTGAGGCTGACTGCACAAGTGAGTCAAATCTGTATCTCCCCCATGTTAAAATGACCAACTTTACAGCAGAAAAAAACATGTTTACAGCCTGGTTCTCTATGTGGCTTTGGTCTATACAGCTAATTTTGCCTTTCATAACAACTGTGAGGGGGTTGAATTTTTTTATAACTCATCCGTTTAGTTGATTAATATTTAAAGTTCTGCATAATTAAGGGTGTGTCCACTTTTGAGTGACAGGTGGATTCCCGCTGCTGTCGTTATAGTCATCATTAGCCGTGTGTCTGTGTCTGCTATCTGTTAGCCGTCACGTTACCTCAGCTAATTTATCGTATTCGGGATTATTTCATACAATTTAATACACGCATTATACCTTTGGCCACGGCGTTGGATTCCGTCGTTGTCGAGTATTGAGAGAACAACCAGAGCTGTATTTCCAGTTGTTTTCCTCGCATGCACTAATGGATGTCTGACCATTTCGTTGCTTTTTGGAGTATACAGGCTACACTCGTTATGCGGTACCATTGCTCTTACGGAACAGATATGCTTATTTAACTTTTAAATGTTAAATAAAAAGTAGGCCTACCGTAAGATGAAATCCTGCAGGTGCCAGAGCTTCTCTCCGTCCATGCAATAGATGCACGCCCTTGAATGAGCGCGGATTTCTATTGCATTTACTTGAACTTCTGAGGTAATATTTTTGGTTTAACCCATTTGAGAAATTGAGAGGCGGCCAAAATCAGATTTTAAAATCGACTGAACTGAATAAAGCTCTTTACAAACTTGACGTCGATGCCGTGCTGACTGACATGTATGCGCATGAATCACTGTCAAACGCACAAGCTCAGAGCAATATTGTAAGTTACTGCATGATAATACATTTTTAACTTGCAGAATAATAATGCATCACGATACACATAGTCTCCCTTTTAGTTAACTATTTTAATTATTATAGTATTTCGAAGGGCAAAAACATGAACTTTAACTATTGGCTTTACTTCTACATTCAGCTGATTCTTTAGCGTGAGGCCAGTAGCATAGCATTAGCACCTCAGCTCCACCCATGTCACGCCTCTTTGCCCATTTTATTTTATCCGGGAGTGACGAGAGATGACACGCTGCCAAGATGGCGAAGGTTGGCCCCTCCCACTTTAGGCTTCAAAAAACGCTCTTCAGAAACCTACGGGTGACGTCACGGACACTACGTCCATATTTTTTTACAGTCTATGATTATTACACTTCAGCAAGACGAAGTAATTTTATGCAGATCCACAGCCCTTTATATACAGATCAAGCATTATAATGGGATTATATCATATTAGAGAGAGTTTTACCGTGCTGACTCTGACTGTCGTAACCGTATGAGGCACGCTGGAATGCTGCAGCTGAACGGAGAATGATTGACAGCCACAGCAGACGGAAGACAAGTTTCCGTGAACTTTAATTTTAGGATGTAAATATTCTTATGCCCCTCACATTAATCTATAGAATGGCTTTAGATGACTTTGAATAGGCCTATAGTGGGACGAAATTTGGAGTCGGTCAGGTGGAAAACCTCGTAACGTTAGTTTTTAAACACTGACCAAGCGGCTAATGTTACAACATTCAACGAAATAAACAGTTGACATGATTAAAAACGTGTGAGATTATCTTAAAAAAACCTATTTATTGTATTTAAAGTTAGATGGACAGATATTTTCAGAATATAATATTACATTTGTAATAATATTCTTACCTCTTAAAGTCAATCCCCTCAGATGTCCTTCTCCAGACCAAAGGTCCTCGTGCAAGAGCGTGCACGGTCGCTCTCGTCCAAATACTCCCGCGCACACGAAAATTTAAAAATAAATAAAAACCTCAAAAAAGACAGACCAAACAAAAAATTTCGGGGATTTTTTTTCTTCCTTTCTTCAATAAAGCCAAATTGACTTTGTGGGCAGCATTTCAACATAGGTCTACAAATATGTTTTTTTTTCCCAGCATTGAAATTACACTACCCAGAAACCCGAATTTGCTAAATATTCTGATTGAGAACACATGGACACTAAAACGTCTTGTTTTTATCATATAAAAATTATAAAATAAAATAGAATAAGCTGAAACAAACATGTACCTCTCTTTTTTAATGCAGTTTCAGAAATACACTGATGGAATATTTACATGTTGCAACAACTGAATTAGGTTAATTATACATGATGAAATTAAGTGCCAAAATACAACACAATTGTGTTGTATTAGCTCATTTTAATTAAGTAAACGGAACAGCAGTAACATCATTTTGAGTGAACACCATCTATTTGATGGTAAATTGAATCTGAATTGATTTGAACATTTTAATGCAACATGATCATATCACTTTTTGATGACCGTGTTGAAATTCATTTGGAGTTTATGCAATGCAATTATGTTTGCATCTCAAACATAAATTAATTAAGTAGATTGTAAGTGTATTATTTTAGTATTCTCAATAAAGCTGCTTTCCTTTTTTTTCAGTGCAGCCTTTGAAAAAATCCTCTCACAAGGGACACTTGTTGCTGGCATGCAAAGATATTTTTTAGCAAGGACATACAAATGAGAAAAGATTACTGCTCTCTCTTTCAAGTAAATTAGTGGATCATGAGTTCTGTGCAAATACGCATCGTTGATGTATTTTTTCACTTCCACTGTGGCATCAGCTGTAGCATTGTGTATCATCTGGGTTTGATGGATACGAGTATGAAAAAGTTCCCATAAAATGCCCTGTGTTTCTACTGGTGTTGATGGTGATGGTGATGGTGATGGTGATGATGGTGATGGATACATCTATGCATACCTTGCTTAGATGGCCCAGCAGTGTCAGTAGCAGGTACAGGGGGAATGCCATCCTCTGCACCCTGCAGAATGGCAGGATGAATGCTCCTCAAATGGCGCATCATTGATGATGTATTGTTGCAGTAGGCGAGCTGCCGATCACAATACACACATCTCACTTTATTTGGGGTTTCTAAATGGAAATGCTCCCACACCACAGATGTACGGCATCTCTTCTGGGGAGCCTCCATTTTATCAATCTATCCAAATCTATCTAGATATGTATCTCTAATCTATCTATGTAATTAGATATATGTATCTACAATCTATCTATGTATTTAGATATGTATATATAATATGTATCTATAATCTATGTATTTATATATGTAGCCTATCTTTAATCTATCTATATATGCATCTATCTATCTATTAATCTAGCTGTCTATATATATTTATATCTATGTATCTATTAATGTGTCACTATACATAGTTCCTACATGACGTCACAACATACGGGCATTTGCAGACCCGGCGCCATTTCTGTGGGCAGAACATTAGAAGAAAAAGCTGAAACGAGTTAATGTCGTGATAAAAAGTGAAAATGGTCATCTCCTGCTGGGTCAATGGATGTTCAAATCGTGCCGGAGGTTCAGTTGAATTTGGATTTTACAGTATACCCGTTATTAGACTTCATGAATGTGAGAAGACTAAGCTTTTGTGAGAACAATGAAGGAGGTTATGGCTGCGGATAAACAGGAAAGAAACTCCCTCAAAACAAATATAAGTTAACACTTTGCAGTTTGAATGATGTCCTGTATCAACAAAATGACGAGGTATTAAAAACATACAAAAACAACATTGTTTCCACTGTTTGATCGCGATCGCGCCTGCGCCTCTCTCTCACTCACTCACTCACACACACACACACACGCACATTCCAGCATTGCAATCTCCGATTATGTCCCTAAAGAACCCGCGTATAAAGTAGTTCCGCATTACATTAATTAATTTGCATGCGGGTTTTATTTATTTTTATATTCATGCACCGAACCATGACGCCCGTACCGTTTCGGTTCAATACGAATACATGTACCGTTCCACCCCTATTCTTCAGTGTACAAATAAGTACATGCATATAAAAGAAAGCACCGATGACTGTTTTAATGGGAACATAGGAATTAAGTTGTGGAGGCTATGGCTTTTTAATAGACATTTGATAGTCTAGCATCATGCTACATTTGCTATGATGACTAATTTTCCATTGATTGCACTTGAGCAAACGTCACCAACCCAACCCTCGGCAAACTGATTGTACGCCTTCAGTGATTTCCAGGCTCGGAATTGCTCACATGTGAAAAAACTCCTAGCCAATACTAGATAATGGTACACATGAAAATACTGTATCTGAGGCAAAGCTGCATAATCAGTGCTCAGTGCTTCCTTCATTAGCGCATACGGATCCAAACCATTTATGAATGAAATTTTCGCATTGTACCTCTCTCTGTCTTGTGTTAATAGAGTCTCTTTATAATCTCTGTCATTTTGTCTCTTCATGATTTGCGTAACAATATTGTCACGTGTCTGTCCTGTCTCGTATTGCACATGGGTGTCTTTGTTATGTTGGGCCATGTGCTCTTGTCATTGTTTGATCCCTCCCCCTCGTTACCTGATTAGTGGTTGTGTTCTTCCACCTGTTCCCTCTTGATTTGTTCCCTATTTAAGTCTCTTCTTGTTTGCTGTCTTGGTCGGATCTTTGTCTTATGTTACCCCTGTTCTTTGTTATGGTCTTCGTGTTCTTGGTCAGTGTTTGTCATTCTAGTTCAGTTCTGTTTTATGTTTCATTGATTATGTTTTCCCCCTTGTGGGTTTTTGCTTTGTGTTTTTGTTTTCATTTGTTAATAAATATCCTTTTACTGCACTTGAGTCCTCTTCTCCAATTTTTGTAAATTGGATCGTGACAGAAAGATCCGACCACTTGTGGACTCAGCAGCATGGAGGACGAGGAGTTTGACTGGGTGAATCCGGATGATAATTATATGGACGACGATTACTTGGATTGCCCGGACTACACCATCGCCACATTTGGGTCAACCCAATTTTCGTCCATCTGTAGGGACAGCTCAGGACCTACTTCTCGCCGTCACGGACGGAGAAGGAGGGGGAAATGCCCGTCTGCCCAGCGAGAGACTGTTCACGTCCCGTCTGCCCAGCGAGAGACTGTTCACGTCCCGTCTGCCCAGCGAGAGACTGTTCACGTCCCGTCTGCCCAGCGAGAGACTGTTCACGTCCCGTCTGCCCAGCGAGAGACTGTTCACGTCCCGTCTGCCCAGCGAGAGACTGTTCACGTCCCGTCTGCCCAGCGAGAGACTGTTCACGTCCCGTCTGCCCAGCGAGAGACTGTTCACGTCCCGTCTGCCCAGCGAGAGACTGTTCACGTCCCGTCTGCCCAGCGAGAGACTGTTCACGTCCCGTCTGCCCAGCGAGAGACTGTTCACGTCCCGTCTGCCCAGCGAGAGACTGTTCACGTCCCGTCTGCCCAGCGAGAGACTGTTCACGTCCCGTCTGCCCAGCGAGAGACTGTTCACGTCCCGTCTGCCCAGCTAAAGACGGTTCACGTCCCGTCTGCCCAGCGAGAGACGGTTCACGTCCCGTCTGCCCAGCGAGAGACGGTTCACGTCCCGTCTGCCCAGCGAGAGACGGTTCACGTCCCGTCTGCCCAGCGAGAGACTGATCACGTTCCGTCTGTTCAGTCTGGGACAGAGCCAGAAATCCCCTTTGGCGTGGCCGCCAAGGTTGTGATGGACTATCTGGAGCGTCTGGCTCGGATCTTGGAGATGCCAGTCTCATCTGTTCCGGTTCCAGAGGCAGAGCCAGTGCCTGTTCCAGAGCCGGAGGCAGAGCCAGTGCCTGTTCCTGAGCCGGAGGCAGAGCCAGTGCCTGTTTCAGAGCTGGAGCCCATGTCGGTTCCGGACCCAGTGTTTGTGTCTGTGTTTGTGTCTGTTCTTGTAACTGTTTCAGTTCTTGTGGCTGTTCCTGAGCCGCTGTTCCTGAGCCGATGTCCGCTGTTCCTGAGCCGGTGTCCGCTGTTCCTGAGCCGGTGTCCGCTGATCCTGAGCCGGTGTCCGCTGTTCCTGAGCCGGTGTCCGCTGTTCCTGAGCCGGTGTCCGCGGTTCCTGAGCCGGTGTCCGCGGTTCCTGAGCCGGTGTCCGCGGTTCCTGAGCAGGTGTCCGCGGTTCCTGAGCAGGTGTCCGCGGTTCCTGAGCCGGTGTCCGCGGTTCCTGAGCCGGAGTCACCACCACGGCTGCCCCAAGGGTTCTCACCGCCACGGCCGCCCGAAGGGTTCTCACCGCCACGGCCGCCCGAAGGGTTCTCACCGCCACGGCCGCCCGAAGGGTTCTCACCGCCACGGCCACCCGAAGGGTTCTCACCGCCACAGCCGCCCGAGGGGTCTTCACCGCCCTGGCCGCCCGAGGGGTCTTCACCGCCCTGGCCGCCCGAGGGGTCTTCACCGCCCTGGCCGCCCGAGGGGTCTTCACCGCCCTGGCCGCCCGAGGGGTCTTCACTGCCCTGGCCGCCCGAGGGGTCTTCACTGCCCTGGCCGCCCGAGGGGTCTTCACCGCCCTGGCCGCCGGATGGACTTTGTGTTTCGTCCTGACCGCCCGATGGACTTTGTGTTCTGCCTTGGACTCTCAGGAATAAGCGCCTTGTCCCTCCCATCCCGCCCTGGTCTGTCCCTCCCGTCCCGCCCTGGTCTGTCCCTCCCGTCCCGCCTGATGGAGCGTCTGGTAGCCGCTCCGTAGGGAGGGGGTAATGTCACGTGTCTGTCCTGTCTCGTATTGCACATGGGTGTCTTTGTTATGTTGGGCCATGTGCTCTTGTCATTGTTTGATCCCTCCCCCTCGTTACCTGATTAGTGGTTGTGTTCTTCCACCTGTTCCCTCTTGATTTGTTCCCTATTTAAGTCTCTTCTTGTTTGCTGTCTTGGTCGGATCTTTGTCTTATTTTACCCCTGTTCCTTGTGATGGTCTTCGTGTTCTTGGTCAGTGTTTGTCATTCTAGTTCAGTTCTGTTTTATGTTTCATTGATTATATTTTCCCCCTTGTGGGTTTTTGCTTTGTGTTTTTGTTTTCATTTGTTAATAAATATCCTTTTACTGCACTTGAGTCCTCTACTCCAATTTTTGTAAATTGGATCGTGACAATTATAAACAGAAAGAAATATTCAAAATTTGCTTGTAAAACTGTATAAACACCGCAGATTATGCCATCAAAGATGGCGTCTCCGGGGAGGTCACGTGACATGAATTGGCCTGTGGGAACTATGTATATGTATACTCTGTGTCTCTAGCCTATCAGTCAATGTGTTGTGTAAATTTAAATGTAAGCCTAAATATAACTAAACAAATCTCACTATAAATGTCACTATATCACCAAAAATCCGCTATCTCAAAATCAAACTCCTCTCACAAAAACCCACGAGGTCAATATGCGTTGATTTCACTTTTATACAGATGTGCGATTGTGTGGTCTGTTTCCGACCGTGTCAATCAAACGCTGATTCGGCGGTTCACACCTGATGAAACATTTAGTGAAACACTTCGAGGCTTCGTTTGGCCATAGTCACGTGACATGGGTGCTTTGAATCACGCTTCGAATCAGTGTTTCGAAACATCTGCGCTTCGGGATCTCGCAAAGCTTCGGAACGACTGTTTCGCGTCAGCCATCCGTACTCTTAAGCGTACCTGCACTTTTTCTTGCGTACCGCTACTTCTCGCATGTAGCCGGTACTCTACCACTGACAGAAAAAGCGTCAGTGTCAAGCCCGTTTCACATATACTCCATTTGCAGTGCGTATTTTTTCCGCACCCGTGTTAACAGGTTAGAGCTTTCACACTGCACGCGGATGCGCCCCGGCGATCCGTTCCAGGAGCGGTGTGTATCCGGTGTGTATAGAGCTGGTAAGTCCCGCCCATCCGTAAAACTCCAAGTGGACCTCTAGGTTGAAAAGGCGTCAATGCAAGTGAATGAGAGTAAATAATTATTTTCTGATCCCGTTTGAATTGTGCCAGGAATGTGAACATATGTTGTCTGTGAATTTTTTATATAATTTTTCTTGTAACGAGTTTGACAGTATATTGTATGATTCTTTGGCTAGCAGTTGTGGAATAGACATAACGAGAAAGACTACACGTCGCATATGTGATAACGCCGGCCATCTCCCCACTTGCGTACCTAAACCCTTCCACATGCCCAGACCTGAAGTGGTTTTCACCACGCTCAACTAGTTTGTCCTCTCCCTGAAAGAAGGCGGTGAAGTGCACCAAATACAGAGGCATGTTTAGCGGGATCCGTGTGCTAGTGGTGGTGACGTATATCAAACGCGTCGAAAACAGCGAAGAGTTGTAGTCCACAAAGTGCTCTCACACAAAGTCTAACCGTATGAAAATTCTATCCGCTAAATTGTAGCATTCTTTACACGAAAAATTATATAAAAAATTCACAGACAACATATGTTCACATTCATTGCAAAATTCAAACGGGATTAGAAAATAATTATTTTCTCTCATTCACTTGCATTGACGATTTTTCAACCTAGAGGTCCAGCGGGGTTAGCGGAAGGGGCGGGACTTACCAGCTCTATACAGCAGTGCAGAGCATAGACATCATATAGAGACTAGATGTCCTATTGGCCGCTTTTTGGCGAAAGAAATGCGGCCGCCATCTTAAACCGGTCATACTCCTATTTGCGTTGCATAGCAGCAGTAGATGCCAGAGCACTGTGCAGCATATTCCTGCTCAAATCGGCGGACCATCACTCGGGGATTACTTTTCACAAGTAGGATTTAACATTTAACATTACCGTACTATTGTTTGTATTTTGTGAGTAAAATATTCAATGTGTCCTGTATCGTAGCTACGTGTATGACCTTTGCAGCAAAAAAACCCGTGTGAAAATCAGTTCGGTATTCAGTGAGATATGATTAATTAAATGCGCTGGCAGCTCATTGCACCTGCCAAACAGATTACACTGAGCGTAGCGGGTGACCGGTTTAAGATGGCGGCCCCACGGCTCGTCCGCGCCAATAGGCAGTAGCGGTCGATAGGGCGTCTATCTATATGATGTCTATGGTACAGAGCCATATAGAGAGAGTTGCGACAACGGAAGTTCTAAATGCTTGGTTGTCACGTGATTCGTGTAGACCTCAGATAGTTCCAGGAAGTGCTTCGGCGCCAATTCAAATCGATGGAGTTAGAGAGCAGAACTGTGATTTTTGGTAGTTTGTAGTCAATAAATGCGTTGGTTTACAATATGTATATAATACATTGATATTTGGATGTAGTATGTGTATGTAGTTACAGCAATATTGTTTTTAAAAGATAAAAATCTGCTAATATTTAATGTTTATTGTGGTCAACCAGCATTGCCTGCCTTTGTTAACATATTTTCTGGCTAACTTTACCTTGGTTAAAGACCGTTTTGAAGTTATTTTGAAGTATTTTTGTGTTCTTAAACGTGTTTGTTATTTAAGGGTTACACGTAATGTTCACTATGGTTTCACAAGGACAGGAGACTTGCAGGAAACAGGTGAATGTCTTAAAAAGCCATTGTAAACAAGTAAAATGTAAAATTGCATTCATCTTAATATTTACAATGCTTATGCACTTATTACTATATAAATGAATACATAATATATTTTATAGTCCTGTTATATCTTAACCCCCCCAAAATGTCAGGTTGTGCAACTGTCCGCACAAATGAACAGACTAAAATACTAATTTAATGATCCTTGTAGATCTCTATCAAATACTGGTAAAAAATGCTTTCAAGTATGAGTAGGTTGGTACACTTTCAGGTGAACTTAAACACTTAGAAATGTTCACAACTGAAACTTGTTTAAATACATTGTTTACAACACAAAAATATACATTACATCAGTTTTGAAAAGATTTAAAAAAACATTTATTTGTTTATTTGTCAATGACCTATATATATATATACACACTTTTGCACTGATTTAGCACAAAGGGATTTATAAATGTCTAATAAACTGCACGTCAAGCATGTTATCTGTCCTTTCCTCTTTGTTGTTCTTGTACTGTCCGACACAGAGAGCAGAAATATGCTCAAGTCAGGAGCAATCTAAATACAACTAAACATTTTGTGCTAATCATACTTGGGTGTATCTGCACTTTTTTACAAAGACCAACACTGGGAAGTTTAATGTTTATTAAAAATAAGGAGCAAGTAAAGTCTTGCAAAATCCAAGGATCTGAGACTGAAGGTGAGGGTACAGCGTCAGTGCAGGAGTCTTCAGGATCCACTCAATCCCCTTTGTGCTTCTTGTGTTGAAAGAGATAAAGGAAACAAAAACGGGATAAATTGTATATAGTAGTCAGTATATAATACAGTTATGGTATTTATAGTACCCCATTTAGCCTAGTGTGATTTGATCTAGAAAATGGCTTGCTGACGTTTTAAGCATGGTTTTTAATCTTACTTATAAACTTCCATCTCTCTTTCCCATCAATACAAATCAGCTGAGCTGAAACATAGACAGGTAATAGTCAACAGAAACACAATGAATAAAAAACTCCAACCATACGTTTTTGCTTACTCAAATATGAAATCTAAAATAAGGATTTTTTCCCGTTATTGAACATTTAATATGGAATGAAACCGATATTCTCATTTAATCAATTACAACTATCACACTCCCCAATGTTATATTTAACCCCTGTTTAGAAGTCTTTCCCTCTTATTACACAACAAAGGATATACATGCATTAATAGAACGGGTTTAACCATTAATAGGCTGTTCGTGGTTTGTTATGCGGTATTAACTTTATCCAAAGACCTTTATTTTACCTGATAACGTCCCCTAAAACTACTAATTTAGAGAGCAATAATCAACTAGCATGCTTTAATACATAAGTTAATTTGATTCAGATGTACTGATAATATACAATCTTATTCTTCAAACGTATTACCTTTTAAAAGTGCATCACAAACGGTCTGTTCTGCTGTAACTCTACCGCGCTGCTGCTACTTCCGGGAACTATTGAGAGGCCCCGCGAGCCGCCATTGCGGTAAAAAAACCGTTCTATTGAAGTCAATGGAGTTGTCGCAACTCTCACTCTATATGGCTCTGCAGCAGTGCAGCGATCGTTTCCACATTATTTCTGCTGTGCTGCGCTGCACGTGCTGAATTAAAGATACAGCGCATGGTTCGTGGTCAAAATGAACACAGATTGACATGAAAATATAATAATCTTACCATAATAAATACATTTATGTTGTAAATAAATAACAATAAATTGTTGTTGTACCAGCAATATCTCTTTGTTTTTCACAGTAGAAATTTCAAATGTCATGATTTGCCAATGCAAGAGAGTACCATGCAGCACCTTTCCCCCCCCCACTTCAAGCGGACACAATTGATCAATGAAATGTGGACCACTTTTGCACCGTTAAAATATTACCTTCAACCAAAACGAAAAGATTTTTGAAGTTTTTCTTTCCTTTTTTCAAAACACACTGTGGCAATGAGAGTGATTAAAACAAGTTATATTTCGCATTTTGTTGTAGGCTACTTCATGAAACATTTAAAACATTTTGAGACATGGGAAAAATGAACAGTCACAATACTCTCCACTTTTGAAACACATTGTGGCAAAGTTATATTTCGCATTTTGTTGCAGCCTACTGTCATGAAACATTTAAAGGGTAACTAAACACTGAAACAACTTTTTTTAGTTAATGATCTGTAAGAATACAGCTTCATAAATGCTGTTCTTTGATTCGAGTAAATTTTTTGACATTTGGGTATAAAGTGTTTTAATTTTCAAATATATGGTGTAAAAACTTCTGAGTGCTGCCCTCTTCAGGTTAAACGGAAAGCTCCTGCAGTAGGGGTACTCTCTGACGTAGAATACTCTCTGACGTCAATCTGTCACGCCCTTGGTGTGAGCTCACCACGCCCTTGGCAGCCCCTGGTATAAAAGCATCTGGTTCCGTCAAAACTACTGTAGGGAGTCAGGAGTTGGAATTACGAGTATTGAAAACAATCAGGATAGTTTTATATTTGAAAATCAACAAACAACAAATAAAACAAGCAGCTCTATGCACTTTTTAAGGCAAGATTCTATTCTGTGGCATTTCCTTCAGACCGTCGTCAATAGCAACGCATTATAAACACAGCGCAAATCCATGCATCACCACGGCCGCGCTCTCTCGTTTCATTCAAATACAACTTGTCGTCTTGCGTCTCCTTTTTGATTGTATTGAAAATAAAATCAGAGTTAATTTATTGTTTACAGAGTTTGATAATATTGTTGTGAATATCTTGTCTGGACGATTGTTTTGTACGCTGTACAAAATGGATTTATAAACAGGTAAGATTTAAAACATTAATGCAAACTTTTCTTCGTGGAAGCTTCGCGTTTATTTCAAGTGAGTGAGATAAAATATTTCAAATCAAAGCAACATTTTGAAGTGTATTGGAGCGACTTATTTTGTGCATGTTCTGCAGACAGGGTGACCATCATTGATTAAGTTTCCCTCAGGACTTTTGTAAAAGCCAAAATATGACCAAACCTCAGATTTGGTCCGCTTAAAAGGCAGAAAAATCAGGTGAAGGTGGGGAAGAAAAGACTTCAAATGACCGCTCTGTTGCAAAGCTACTTGCAGTCGGTCTCCATCTTAGCGAGTTTGACAGCAGCTGTCAATCAATCCCTCACTGCGGGTCTCAGGTGCATTACTGTTACTATTATATATTGTATATTATAATGTTACTGTTGTTTGTGTTGTATCCTTAGATCCCGACGACTGACTATTTGTATCATTTGGAGCTCGACGTTTTAAAAATCTCCTTATGTCCATATTTTGGTGTAACGAGTCCGACCAGATAACTATATAGGCTATTACATGCTAGCTGAGAATCGCTGGACTTACGTTAGCCTGTCACTTGTTACATGACCCAGAGCCCAGAATTTTTTTTTTTTTTACTAAAGCAATATATAAAATCAGATGTATTACCTGCCACCATTTAGTTGTTTTGTGTTATTTAAAATATTTATAATATATCTTTTTTTTTAATGCAATTACCCGTTTCAGCCACTGGGGGGGCAATGCTGACTTTCTGAAAGAAACTCTCAAAATACTATATTAATAAGTTACAGTAACAACTTTGACTGTATCATTAAACATACTTTATATTATGATATACCGTTGTATAAGTTCAAAGTAACTTTTAGCCTACTAGCTAATTTTAGCCAAACTTAGTAAATTTCAGTTGACAATGTGGGCATAATTTCTTTCGGTTCATTCATGCCAAACATGTAAAACTCAAGCACGTTAAACAAATAAAACAAAATGTACTTACCCAAAAGTAGATTTTTAACAATCCATACAACACCCTCCTCAACCCTTTCTCTCCTCGTGGTAACGTCAGTTAAATCTTCCGGAGTCTATGGGGAGAACGCGTTAACATCTCGTGAGATAATCTATCCTATCGCGGGATTTAGTAGTATGGCGAGATTTTTTGTTACTACATCTTGGCAGCACAGTTTATGGTTTGGGCAATTACATCCAACTCAGACATAAATGGTGACCGGGTATATTTCTGCTTTACATGTATTAAATACATTCCATAAAAAATAACAACGAATACATCAGGTACAACAGGTTAAAATAATGACTAAAATGCAGTGGCTTTGCAATCACTTGACTACACTGGGCATAAAGTAAAGTAAACAAGATAAAGTAAATATATTTTCTTTTGTATACAAATCGTGTATTTCATAAAGATAATTCCTGATCATTTTTTCTGTCTTGCTAGACTAGACGTGTAAAGGACGCCAGTGGACGTCTTCACAACCTCTTAAGAACTATTTGGGCAATTACATTAATTATTGCAGCATTAACCATGCGAGGATTAAGCGCAGCTTTTGCATATTTAACAAGGATTTCATAGAGGGTCATGATGGACTATAAATGCACGTGTAAAAGACGTTGCCATGGTGACATAACTACACGTAGCTAAAAGTTAAAATAACAATTATACATGCAACTGTAGACATGTACAAATGTATCTGAATGCATTTTTAGGAAATGTTCTGTGTTACATAATTTTTACCGATTTATGCCGTCCTGGCCCCAACCATTTTTGGCCAGGGACACGACGTTGCCGTCGGACCAATGTTCGCTGGGCACGTGCCTGGTTGTGGAAGAAGACAGTCGCTGCATAATTCCTCTGGATTCCAATAGGAATGCTGGTTAAACTTTATTTTTAATGACGTTCCAGCTGATGTGGGTAAAACATTGTCCGTTTGTTCGCTTCATTTCACTGAGGATTGTTTTGTAAACAAGACACAGGCCGAGACTGGATTTGCAGACCGATTAAGATTAAAAAACGGTTCTGTGCCTTCTTGGATCCCACAGGAATTGTGCAACACACTTATGTGAGTAAAATTTTGATTTAAATAATAATAATAATCTGATAGGCTAGTATTGCATTGTTACAGATCGTTTGATATCTAATAATTATGTGCACGTGTGTATCAGTCTAATCGTTACTGACGAGTGAGTTGAAACTCATTATAATATGCAAAACTGTTATCCACTCACAGCAGTGGGCGTTTAGTGATCGACCGATGTATCAGCTTACCGATATTTTTACCGATTTTTAAGCATTTTCCCATAATCGGGTATCGGTTTTGTAATATCGGATTTTCCGATAAACGGCGCCATCTTGTGGCCGTTTTGAGAATTCCGCCATTGCAGCCGCGTCTGAGGGGATCAGTCAATAACAACTCTGTGCACAGGTAAACTATATGTTCTACTTGCTTTGCTTTAATTATTTAACTTTATTTAACATAACAGACATGCATAAATGAGTTTTGAGACATAAATGCCTGATATAGTTTATTTATGCAGCTTGGTTCTAAAAAATTTAGACGAACTCATGGAGTCACGTAGCGTAATCCGTCATGTCATGCCCCAATAAAGACGTAACTTTACATGAATTAAATAAAACAGACATGGATGAGTGCATGTTGAAAATAAAAGCGCTGAATTTAATTCTCTATCTGTTGTATTTACTCACCATTAGTCTTGTCTTGGAAAAAAAAGTTCGCTCATATTGCTGAGCACTCACTGGGTTGATGATCAGGAATGCTCAAGCACCTCCACTGAATGAAACTTTTGACAAGATGATCTTGTTTAAACACCCTAGATTATATTATCATTTACTACATATACTGCAATTCTTTCGCTTTAAAATGATACAGCTTTGTGGAAATTAATTATTTATTACCTGCACGCGCGATCGCGGTTGAGTAGCCTAAGTTAGCCTATAGTTCTGTGTAAATGCATAGATAAACAGCACTTTGTTAGAAAGCATTTCATGATCTAGACCGACAAAAATATTATTAATAATTAGTAACATACTAGTTGGAAAATGCAATGATGTATATGCTGTTTTGTTTGTTACTTTCCTGACAATGTTATATTCCTAATATTATCTAATATTATCTAATATTATTCAGTGAATATTACCCAGTGAATTATTCCTCACTCTTAGTTTAAACCTATTAAACGACACATAAACCTTCGAAAACCGTTTAAAATTAATTACATTTCTGCAAAGGTGATATGACTCTTGGTGCGTTCAAGTCATCTCGTATAGATCGTAATTACGAGTTGAATGCACTTGAAGGCCACCACAATGTCGTAAATACCAGTGGGGAGCTCGGGATTTTCTTTAAGCCCCGATCTGTACGAGTTGGGGGCGTGTCAGTGAGAAATGGCGGAATCGATGGATGAAGATGTTTGGTTTCATTTCTTTGACATGTTTTGCGTAGCCACTATTTAGCTCGTAGTCAGACCGGTGTTGTGCCGAATTTCGACTCCCTGCCAAATTATTACCCCCCTCAACCCCACCCCTAATCCTAACCCCTCCCCCACCCCTAATCCTAAACCTACCATACAAGGGGGGTAATAATTTGGCGGGGGTCAGAATTCGGCACCACACCGGCTATTGTAGCCCAAATATAGTCAAAACTGATTAATTGTAGCTTTGTGGCCAGGCAGCGCATGAGGTAGCCTAGCTGATGACCCATCATGTTCGCATTGGTAATAATATGTGACCAGTCACGGAAACTAGGGACACAAGTCGGTTCTGGGGCATTTTGAGTTATTCATAGATTCTGAGAGTGTAATATCCAAGCTTTCCAACGATGTATAACATGTGGAAATCTGATAATATTTGGAGAAGTTGTGGCCATTTTAAAGTAGGCACTTAAAAAAGCTCAAAGAGGAGAAAACGAGCTAAAGATTGTGCAGTTCTCACCTGTCTCTGCTGCTGGGGGTGACAATAGGGCTCATTTACATCTCATTTAGATAAGCCATACCCCCTGTAAAGCTCCTCCATGTGCTTTACAGCTTTTTTTACACTTCGAATGAGTGCACTTCTGCCGCACTAGGCGAAAAACAATTGTGCTGCCCCTCTATTTGCAACGTACCAGCAACAACACACAAAGACCAATAATGCCATATAGCCTGCATATAACGCGAAACCAGCAACAACACATAAAGACCAATATGCCATATACATATAACGCAAAACCAGCAACAACACACAAAGACCAATATGCCATATAGCCTGCATATAACGCAAAACCAGCAACAACACACAAAGGCCAATATGCCATATACATACAGTATAACGCAAAACCAGCAACAACACACAAAGACCAATATGCCATATAGCCTGCATATAACGCAAAACCAGCAACAACACACAAAGGCCAATATGCCATATACATACAGTATAACGCAAAACCAGCAACAACACACAAAGGCCAATATGCCATATACATACAGTATAACGCAAAACCAGCAACAACACACAAAGACCAATATGCCATATACATTTAACGCAAAACCAACAACAACAAACAAAGACCAATAAGCCATAGGCCTACATATAGCGCAAATAGTACGCAACGCTCGTGTGCCCAAAATGTCAACAATATTAAAGTTTATGTAGGAGGCAAATGCCTGCTGGCATTTTTCTTTAAGCAGTCATTTCTGCAATTTTCCAAATAATCACATTTCACCTCCTCAAATTACTGTTGCAAATCTCTTTACACCACTTTCTTATGTGCGTATACACACACAAATGAAATGTCCGCAAGCACATTATATCATCAGCAGGTTCAGCATCTTAAATAACGACTAAAGAGCAAATGAAGCTTAACTTACATTTCAGAAACACGCACGGCAGGCCTTCATCGCAGCAGCAAAGGTCTTAACTGCATCCTCTATTTCGATTCTCCGTCACATATGAAACAGCCAGCCACCGCTGTCAGCGAGCCGAGCCGCCGTATTGAAGCACTGAGGGCGCGCGCGCTGCGCCCATACCTCCGGTTCAGTTTCCCGAGCCCACGAAGTGCGGCGAAAACATTTTCGGTGTAACTGCCAGACGGTTCATCTCGTCTGCGACAATCTTTGCGGCATCCATCTTCATTGAATTTTGATATCAGAGAGAGCTGGCCAGAGCACAGCATAATAAGTAGCCATGTGGTTGACTTGGAGGGCGGGGGCAAAAGCGCCGGGTTATTCAGTATGGAAATACACACAGACAATGACACGCCACGCCCCTACTGCATGCTAGAATCTCCGAAAACAAGCCGATTTCAACCTCAAAATGTAAGCTTTTAAATATACCAATACTGCTATCTCAAACATGGAGAGGCTTCTTCGTGATTTCAATTAACAGATTCTCCAAAAAATTGAAAATCACCAATTTTGAAAAAAAACTCTTCTTTCTCATTTTGCTCGAAAGTTGTGCTGCCGACTTGTGTCCCTGGTTTCTGTGACGGGTCACATATCTACATGGTGCAAGGGTTATTTCATTAAATGGTCGAATGTATTGACGATTTATCTCTGAATTGGACGGGCTATGTGCAGAGCCGGCGGCAGAAACAAATCAATGGACGGGCATTTAATATTCCTGGGGGGGCCTAATTATGACATCCAATAAATGGGGGGGGGGGCTGCTTACATGCGCTTCATGAGGCACACACACGCACGCAAGGTCTCGCGCTCTCTACCTCTCTGCCGTGCGCGCTGTTTGAGCATTCACGTAGACTTTCGAAAACCGGGACATATTCACGTAGCCTTTTGAAAACTGGGACATTCAGTGTCCCGGGAGAGTTTATACATTTCCCGGGACAGGTTGTTAAAAAGAAGAACAATCCCGGAAAAACCGGGACGGGTGGCAACACTAGCTACAATAGTTTCACAGCGATTTCAATATCCTAACTATAATTAGCCTATTGCCCAATCATATTTCGGCTATCATGAGATATCATGTTACAGTTATAGCCTTGGTCTGCATTGTTGCTGCATTGAACACAGCATGCTATACCAACTTCCTATAATAACAGCCTAATAGTCACAAATCTCAAGTTAAGTATTAAATCAACCATGCATAATCAACTACGACACACTCACACACATATTGCATATCAGTGTCAAATGCATAATTTACACCACGGCTGGTGCAACTTACGAAGAGTAATAAAAACAACTGGCCTACTCACGTTCACTATCTCACGTTCACTCACGTTCACTATCACTGGCCTACTCCACTATCATTCCTGTCCCCAAAAAACCCAAAATCACTGGACTTAATGACTACAGACCTGTCGCTCTCACGTCTGTGGTCATGAAGTCGTTTGAAAGACTGGTGCTGGCCCACCTGAAGGACATCACTGGACCTCTGCTGGATCCCTTTCAGTTGGCTTACAGAGCAAACAGGTCTGTGGATGATGCAGTCAACATGGGACTGCATTATATCCTGCAACATCTCGACAGACCAGGGACTTATGCAAGGATCCTCTTTGTGGACTTCAGTTCGGCCTTCATACCATCATGCCTGGTCTTCTCACAGCCAAACTGACCCAGCTCTCCATACCATCCTCGATCTGTCAGTGGATCTCCAGCTTCCTGACGGACCGGCAGCAGCGAGTGAGACTGGGGAAACACACATCCAGGACTCTCACCACCAGCACTGGTGCTCCCCAAGGGTGCGTTCTCTCCCCACTGCTCTTCTCCCTGTACAGTAATGACTGCACTTCTAAAGACCCCACTGTCAAGCTCCTGAAATTTGCAGACGACACCACTGTCATCGGTCTCATCCAAAATGGTGACGAGTCTGCTTACAGACTGGAGGTTGAACAGCTGGCTGCCTGGTGCAGTTATAACAACCTTGAGCTGAACACGCTCAAAACAGTGGAGATGATCGTGGACTTCAGGAGGAACAGCCCAGCACTCCCCCCACTCACCATCATGAACAGCACTGTGGAAGCAGTGGAGTCATTCAGGTTCCTGGGCACTATCATCTCTCAGGACCTGAAGTGGGACAATCACATTGACTCCACTGTGAAAAAAGGCCCAGCAGAGACTGTACTTCCTTCGCCAGCTGAGGAAGTTCAACCTGCCACAGGATCTGCTGATTCAGTTCTACTCAGCCGTCATTGAGTCTGTCTTATGCACTTCCATCACTGTCTGGTTTGGTTCAGCTACCAAATCCGACATCAGGAGACTACAACGGACAGTCCGGACTGCGGAGAGGATCATTGGTGCCCCCCTGCCAAACCTCCAGGACCTGTACTCTTCCAGAGTGAGGAAGAGAGCAGGTAAAATCATCACAGACTCCACTCACCCTGGACACCACCTGTTCGAACTGTTACCGTCAAGACGGAGACTCAGATCACTGGCCACAAGAACATCTCGGCACAGGAACAGTTTCTTCCCACAGGCCATTTCCCTCCTGAACAGTTAACACTCCTCCCAAGGCATATGCCTGTAAGTGCAATACTCCCACTGTTTAGTGCAATATCCTACAACTCAGGTGATACTTATATGTAGATTTATTTATTTATAATATTCAAAACACTGTAAATAGGTTCATAATCTGTAAATCTGAAAATGTCTATTCTGACTAAACCCAACTGTGATAGTTTTATTCTCATATATTTATATTTTTATTTTTTATTCTTATAATTTGTAGTATTATGTTTCATGTTGTATTTGTATCTGTATATGTCCACTGGAAGCCTCAGAACCAAAACAAATTCCTTGTGTGTGCAAGCACTGATTCTTTCTGATTCTTAATACAGCTGAAGTCGACCTTTTTGGGATTGGAATCTCCTCATGAGTTTCTCTTTCCATTCGTTTCTGAATCGGCAAAACCGAGCACGTCGCGTCGCTATAACTTTACCGAGATGCTGCGGTCAGAGCGGCTCAGCGGGAATCCCCTTTTTTGTAAACAATCAGTCAAACTTCCGGGAGTTTTTTTTATAAGATTATGAGTCAAACATTGCACTTAAATACACATCAATAAATATATAAATGCTGTGCGTAAATTATTATTATTATTAAAATAATTTATTAAATGCAAATTGGATGGAGGGGGGGCACAGGAGTTCTGTAGGCGGGCCCGGCCCCCTAAGGCCCGCCCATAGCGCCGGCCTTGGCTATGTGCAGTCTGCTTTTAGCCCACCTGCGAAATCGTGGCAATCAGTGTCTACGCTCAACGGCTTGGCTATAGCCCTGATTTAGATCGGCGATTAGTATAGCCAAATAGTCTTACAATTGTTTTTCGCACACGCAGCCAGAGGCGCGGCTAGAAATGTTGGGCCCTATGAAAGAATATGAGGTTGGGCCCCCTACCCCACCCATTCCATTAATAAAATCGATCTCTGGGGGCCCAAAAAGTGTGTGGGCCCTTAGAATCGTCCTAACTTTTCCCCCCTTAGCGGCACCCCTGCACGCAGCTTCATGTTTGCTGTCACACAGAACTTTATACACAATCTACGATATTATTTGACTGTCTTTAATTTTAAATTAAATAAAAATGCAATCACATTTTCAACCGCTAGATGGCAACAGCCTCACTGAGACATAACTACTGGCAACGCGAGACTTGATAGTTAGTAGAGATCACTGTTCTGGCGATCGCTCCATAAACATTTCCACCATTTTGAAACATTTTAAACGAGACAGAGCAGTGCATTCACTTACCTGTCGGTCGAAGAGAAGAGGTAAAATAAAGTCCTACTTATGTCTTGTAAGTATCTGTGTTTTCGTTTTGACATGTGCTCATTTTGTATATATACATATATATATATATATATACACATATATATGCACATACATACATATATATACATACATACACACATATATACATACACACATATATACATATATATATATATATATATATATATTAGAACTGGTTGAATAATTTATTTTAATGTGACATCAGGCTATATTAATATAAATGATATAGTCTCAAATCTCAATCTATATTGCTTTGGAAAATATATACATACATCTTAAAAACTCTGTATTGGCCAGCTCTAGTGTGCATCCAAGCAAAAGTCACAATTACTGTAATTAAAGTTAAAAATTATGATGTCAATAATGCTTTTCTTGTCGTTGTTTAAAAAAAAAGGTTTTGTATTTTACTTTTTATTTTGTCATTCTTAATATTTTTATTATCTTAAGTTGTTGATGTTCCATATTTTATTTGGTCATTCTTAATATTTTTATTATCTTAAGTTGTTGATGTTCCATATTTTATTTGGTCATTTTTATGTTTTGATCTTTTTGTAAGTTATCTAAGTTGTTAATGTACTTTTTCTAAATAAAACTTTTATATTTAATTTGTTTGGATGGATTGTCATTTATGAGAACCTGTTATATGTGAAAAATGATTTTAATCTTTTAGCCATAATTTTGTTGTCTATTAGATGTGGTTCTTCAATAGCTATGTTATTGATGACTAGTCTATATTTTGGGCTCTGGTTAGACGTCTATTAGATTTTCACTGACAGCCCAAATTCAGCCTTGTTTTAGCCTAGACCCATATTCACTGTCTATTATTTAGACGTATACATTAGTCGTTCAATAGCCGTCTATTTGATGACTAGTCTACTCTTGTGCTATGGATAGACGTCTATTACATTTTCACTGACAGCCCAAAATTAGCCTTGTTTTAGCCTAGACGTCTGGGCTGTGTTTTGACGGCTATTAGACGCATAATTGCTTGCTGGGACCGAAAACCTGACCAAAACGAAACCGAAACCAGGGACACTTGATAGACTTTGTTTGAAATAGAAATAAGCGTGAGCTCGTGATTAACTATGATTCGAGTCTATATTTTATTTTTACTCAAAATGAGCCCTGTAGATAAACTTTTATATATATATATATATATATATATATATATATATATATATATATATATATATATATATATATATATATATATATAAATAAATAAATAAATAAATAAATAAATATACATTTTTTTTTCTTTTTGCGTGTGCCTGTTTTGTGTTATGTTATACTCTCTAAAAACAGTCACAAACGATGCCATTTTTATCATGAAATTGAAACAATAAATGTTGTTTTGATGTGTTTTAATGTGGCGCGTGACAGATCGCTGTCTCCCTGTTTATTGGTGAATAAAGATCTCTACTAATCAGACATTTTATAGTAAGAATCATAAATGAACATGATTCGAGTGCTCACCAACTCTTTGGAGTAGAAACATACTAGCATATTTATCATTAGAAAGCCCAGACTTGATTTGAAACTTTTTTTTATTTCGGTGATTGTTATATTACAATCTGTCAGTGACCCAGATATTACCGACGCGTTTCCACAGAGATGTGTGATTGGTCTGTTTAGGCTAAAGTGTGTCTTTATGCCCATGTGAAACTATGGGATATTTTTTTTTTTTTTTTGCCTTTAATAACGTAACTTTTCAAGAAACGAATGAAAATATAAATGGACACTGAATAAAATGTCTTTGAAACAAAAAAAATAATAAAAAAAACCACAGGCAAAATCGTACTCGGTTACTAACGTGTTCTCAGTTCTCAACAGCAGCATCAGCCTACCGAGAGAGGCCCTGCGTGACGTAATACCCAATGGGGGTGCTTCGCGCCCATTTACGTTACGTCCCGCCACAATAGGCGTGGCCTTGGCCTATAAATATAGCTCGACAGGCTGATACAAACTGGTTTTCATCGCCGAAGCGAACCAGAGCTGTTGTATGCACGGCAAGATACGCAGTACTCGTTTCCTCTCTAGAGAGAACCGAGGTTATGTTAGTAACCGAGTACGTTCTCTTACGAGAGTATCTCTCGTACTGCGTAATATCTTACGCTATGGGGAACACAATAAAACACACCGTGCGTACTGGGATCCGACACCAAAGTCCCAAGGGCAGTAGCCCGGGGCTCATATAGTGCATGATCACCATAGACTCACAGAGAATCGGAGAAGAGAGGCTGCAAGCATCATTCCCCATGAAAAAGCATCCTACAGGAACTAGTTATGTTAACAGTGTTTCACGCAGACAGGGTGAATGCATTCAGCCTGAACTGGGTAATAGTACGGGTTATTCAACACCCATGGAGCTGTTCTATCGATCAGTGAACGATGCACAAGCAAAACTCAGCATACTGCGCCGGCGCAGCGGGACAGATAGTACTGAATTCTAGACCGACAGCAGCTTGGCCTGTAAGGCGGGAACCTCTAGGTTATAGAACCTTATAAATGTAGACGGCGAGGCCCAGCCTGCCACCATACAGATATCTTGCAAGGAAATCCCGCTAGACCACGCCCACGACGAGGCCACGCCTCTCATGGAGTGCGCTCTGACACCCAAAGGACACTGCAGGCTCTAAGAAGTGTAAGCAAGCGCTATGGCATCGACTATCCATCTGGATAGGCTCTGTTTTGATGTGGCCAGTCCCTTGGAACGTCCGCCAAACAAAACGAAGAGCTGTTCGGTCTGTCTGAAGACAGACGAGCGGGATACATAAGCTCTCAGTGCCCTGACAGGGCAAAGGAGACTCGTGTCCTCCTCCTCATCATGAACCGGGAGGGCGCACAGGGAAATAACCTGGGCCCTGAACGGTGTGTTGAGGGATTTAGGCACGTACCCGTGCCTTGGTTTGAGTATGAATTTTGAGTCATTAGGCCCAAACTCCATACATGACGCGCTTACTTAAAGCGCTTGTAAGTCCCCTATGCGCTTCACTGAAGCGAGAGCCATAAGAAACACAGCACTTCCGTAACCCCGCAGTCTACGAGTGAAAAGCCCTGAGCTTGACACCAGGCAGAGAACACAGACCATTTCGAGGAATAGAGCCGTCTAGTAGACGGGGCTCTAGCCTGCGTGATCGTGTTTAACACTCCCTCCGGGAGGTTAGCGGGTACCCGTTGATGGCCTATGCATGTAGGGACCATAAAGCCGGGCGAGGATGCCAAATCGAGCCCTTTGCCTGAGAGAGGAGGTCTCTCCTCACCGGTATCGGCCACGGGGCAGTGCTGGTCAGCCGCATCAGGACAGGGAAACAAATCTGGTTCGTCCAGAGCGGAGCCACGAGCAGCACTGGGCATCCGTTTACTCTGATTTGTTCCAACACTTGAGGCAGGAGCAAGACGGGGGGAAAAGCATAGAGGGGGCAGCGGGGCCAGACGTGGGCCAGCGCATCCCTGCTCTTGGAGAAAAAGTTCGGACAGTGAGCGTTTTCTTGGGACGCGAACAGGTCCACCTGCGCTCTGCCGAATGTCTCCCACATCAGTTGGATCGTCTGCGGGTGCAGCGACCATTCCCCTGCTGGGACAATGTTTCTGGACAGTCTGTCTGGTCCCAGATTCAGGTGACCAGGGACATGCGCTGCTTTCAGTGAAAGCAGCTTGTGCTGAGCCCAGACCAGGAGGCGTTTCGTCAGCCTGTAAAGGTTTCGGGACCTGATGCCGCCCTGGCGATTTATGTATGCCAACACTGACATGTTGTCCGACCGGACCAAGACGTGGTGGCCTTTTGTCTGGGGACAAAAGCGGCGTAGCATGTTGTCGACTGCCAACATTTCCATACAGTTTATGTGTAGAAGCTTTTCCCGTTCTGACCACTGGCCAAAGAACGCCCTCGAGCAACGCTCCCCATCCCGAGGTGGAGGCGTCCGTGGACACCACCGTCATACTCGAGGGAGTCCCCAGACTCACACCTGACTGAAAACCAGTCGGTTATTTTCCAAGGTTCCAGAGCCGAGACGCATTTCATATCGACCCTGAGGCGAAACAGACCAGAGGTCCATGCCCCGGGCGGAACTCGCGCTTTCAGCCATAACTGCAGTGGGCGCATGCGAAGCAGACCCAGCTGGAGTACTGACGATGCCGAGGCCATGAGGCCCAGCATTTTCTGAAACCTTTTGAGAGGGACTACAGAGCCGCGGCGGAAGGATTTCCTGGCGAGGATTTTCCTGGTTGTCAGCATTCTGAACTGGCGCTTCACAAGCACTCTGTTCAGCTGTCGCAGATCTAGAATGGGCCTGAGACCCCCGTCTTTTTTCGGCGGCGGCCGCAGAGCTCCGGTGTGCTGATACATAAACACTGTGTTTACAGTGTGCGAGGCGGGAGGCGCGCCGATCACATTGGGCAGCCTGGCCGCGCTCGATTTCTCTATGACAGATTGTGGAGAGAGAACGAGCGGGACAAACCCGTGGGGTTGAGCGTGTCTGTGAGGGAATGTGGGCGCGGGACAGCGGGCACACTCACTGCACTGAGAACACCGTCGGCTTGTGCTGACTGAATGTGTGCTGGTTTCGTTTTTACAGAAACCGCGGGACACTCATCGTGTAGTGTTTGTGGGCACGTTCACCACATTTATTGCACAATCGACATGAGTCGGTTTTATTTGTGCTAGCCCTGAACTGTGGCGGGTTGTGTCTGTATGTGGGAATGGGCACTGAGACGTGGGCATTCTTACAACACTCATAACACCATCGGCCGTGGCCGGGACACCAGAAAATACACTCTTTATTGGATTTATCTGGGTAGCCGTAAAAACGGCTTTTGTGTGCAGGCAAGCGGGCTGAGGAATCGGCTTGTTGACTGCTAAATACACTGGACCAGTTGCATTGTTTGGAACTGAACGAGCGAGAAGTGTCGGTGGAGTCTGGCCCCGGCGAGACTTAAACACCGCGTGTTGGTTTCGTTTTTACAGAAACCGTGGTACATGCAGTGTGTAGTGTTTGTGGGCACTGGGTTGTGGGCACATTCACTTACATTTAATGCACAATTGACATGAGTCTATCTCATTTGTGCGAGCCCTGCACTGTGGCGGGCTGTGTTTGTGTGTAGAAATGAACACTGGGCTGTGGGCATTTTTATTAGACTCATAACACCATCGGCTGTGGCCGGAATACCAGAAAATACACTGCTTATATGATTTTTCTGGGTCGCCATGGAAACGGCATTTGTGTGCAGGCAAGCGGGCCATGGTACCGGCTTGTTTACTGCAAAATACACTGGAACAGTCGCATTTTCTGGAACGGAACGAGCGAATAGTTTCGGTGGAAGTCTGGCCGCGGCGAGAGCTGGGATTGAACACGGGTCTCTCCTGCGAAGGCTTTGGGTTTCGCCATTGGGCCACAGGGGGAAACGACATAAGCTTAAATTAGCTCAAGCAGATAAGAGAGCGTCATCACAGTTTTGTGTGTGTGTCGGCATGTTTGCAGGCGTGCGTGTTATACCACAGTCTCATTGCTGCAATATTGACATTTTCAGCCTCTCAAACTAAGAGGAGCTGAGAAATGTTTGAGAAATGGAGATTGGTCCGGCCTCGGCGGGACTAAAACACACTCTTTCCTCATTTCGCCGATGACGCACGCCCATGGGGGGCGGAGGTGGGGTAGCTTTCTTATAACGTAAAGAAAGCTAGCCTCGGTTATGATGCTGGCCCGTTTCCCTGACGACTCGCGGGCAGAAGGGAGGGAGGTCCACAGAGCTCGCCCCATCCTCACTGTCCGACGCCAGGATAGAGCAGCTGGCCTCCTCTACAGATGCAGCTATCTCGTTGTCATTAAAGGCGGAAGCGGCGGCGCGCGGCGGCCGTTGTCCGTCAGTGAGCGACTCGAGTGAAGCTGGTGATGCTGGCGGGCGAACCGGGGAACCTATGTCTGCATGCTGTCGCAGCGCGTTTTACATTGATTCAAAATTAAGGATAATTTTTGGCTTCAATATCTCGTGGAAAAGAGGTTTTCCCCATAGTGTAAGATATTACGCAGTACGAGAGATACTCTCGTAAGAGAACTACATCAGCCACACGTGTTTCGTGTTAGGCTACATGTGACTTTAGTGTATATTTGCCAGAGTTTCAGAGTTACATATTGTTAACTTGTTTGTATGTAGTCCAGTGACGTTTCATAAAGAGTTTGTTTTAAATCACTAAGAGCTTCTGTACACGTCTGACAGAAACACAGTCAATCTGGTTTGTAATAACAAGTGAAAAACACGGTGAATGCAGCATTTGAAAAAGACAAGAGGCATGAAGTGATTGGCTGCCAAAAACACCCGTTAATCTTTAAGGTTTTAAAAATGTATATTTGATTTATTTATTTTAATGTATTGTTTTATTTATTTTAGAGCTTTTTATGGGAGACTATTTAAAATATATATTTTTTCATAAACACAAACTGCCCTCCAAACAGTGCTATTCTATCCAGTAACATTTTAACACACATTATGTTAAAACAATCTACACAACATGTGTCAAAATATCATCAACACACTCTGTGTGCTGTTTTTTTAACACATACTGGTTATACTGGTTGGTTTTTTTCACATCCAATTGTTTATATACAACTATTGAATTTTTATTTTATTTTTTTTAATTCTGAGTTAAGAGTATTTGTTTGTAATGAATTATTTTTGTTTAGCAGATAACTGAAGAGTTGTGAAGGGAGCTAAAAAGTAAAGGGGGGCTCGATCAACTATATTTAATGTGAATTTCATAGATTCTTTATTAAGAGGACGATTTTTTCCCCCTAAAGATGCATCACTATCGCCAACTCTCTGATGCCGTTGATGACAGTGACAGTGATTCCTCAAATAACAGCATCGAAATACCTCCTTCATTCAGTAAGTACACTTCATGATGAATTTGAGCAACATCAGTTTTGTGTTAGCAGCTTTAAACATCAAATCACCCTCAGAAAATGACAATTAATTTTTTTTAAGTGTAATAATGTGTTTGTACTAAATTTATTTGAAAATAATCATGTTTAAAGAGAAATTAATATTATATTTAGTCCTGCGTATGTGTATTTAATATCGATTGATCCGTAAATTTAATGTGCTAAAATTCATTGATGCATCAGGATTCTCTCTTCTGAGCTTAATTCTTTTCTTCAATGATTTGTTGGAATCCGACAAATAACAGTTCTTAGAGTCAATTCAGCAAAGTCAATTTAAAAAAAAAAAAAAACATACCTTAAAATCCCTGGTAATTTGGGCTGGGTATCGTTCAAAAATTAAAAATATTGTAAAAACGATTTTTAATTATCGTTACAAATCTTAAAATAAATGTATAATTAAAAATCATTAAAAATATTTGGGGATATTTTATTTCTAATTCTAAACTTTGATTTTAGGGTTGTTAGAAAAACATGGACACACTGTAACCAAAGAATATGAACAAGGGGTATCGGGAAAAGTGTGTCTGACCAAAAAAGAGGAAGTGTCCTATGCGGTCAAAGAGATCAACTGCAGAGATGTAAGTACAATCATCAATATGCCATAATAATTAGTTTGTTATTAAAATGTCATTTTTCAATGTGTGTGTAAGCTTCATTTTTTAATTTAAGTGATTCTTTTGCTACAAATATAATCAAAAAAAAATATATATTCCTCTCAGAAAAAGAGTCATCACAGAGTCAAGAAGGAAGTCAAGATCTTGAAGTCTCTGAACCATGGATATATTGTTTCCTATGTGGATTCATTTGAAGGTGTGTTTGTTTTAATTTTCTTAGAGACGGATGGTAATGTTCCTTTATCTATTACCGTTTGGTAAAACTTTATATATAATACCTGCATGCTGAATCATTAGGACGTTTTTCTATTGTCTTGGAATCGTTGGTATTTGCACTCGGGCTTGGTCATTGGTCTCGCCAAATGTTCGAGTTGATCTTGACCGAGTCCAGCAATGTATGTTTTTTTTTTCTCCTTCAAAACCAGTGATGGTGTGCACTTATTCAGAAAACGGGTAACGTTATTGGTTTAATTCACAATCCATCTAGAATATACATTGATATTGGTCGCCTGCTATATGTCTGGCTCCGCTCTATTCCTGGCTCCGCGTGTGCGCGCTGCGCAGAGGTATCAATCATTTTCATTTAGCTAACGGCATGTTCCAACCCGAATGTAAAAGTTAGCCTTAATTTTCATTTGAGTCTTTTTATGAGGTTAGAAAGTAGGGCTGAAAGATGAATTGTAATTTCAGTGTCATTGTGATATGAACATTATTCATTATTTAGCGATGGGCACCGAAACGTGTTATTAAACGGGCCGTGGGTCTGCAGACTGGCAGCCTCTGTTCTCTCTGTCGCACATATCAGCGCGGGCACACACACACACACACACACACACACACACACACACGCACGCACGCACACACACACACATCAATCAAGGTGTAGTGAAGAAGCGAGTTAACAACAGGTGACCTTAGTTAGCCTACATTTAGTTATATTCAAATTCAGTGGCGTCCTACCTGAATTAATAACTGTTAATAGTGTAGCAGCGCACAGACTCTCTGTAATTGTTGTGAAATTACGTTTTTTATTTTGCCCCAGCAGTTATAGGGTTAATGCGGTGACTTCGGACAAGGTCGGATAGAGAGAAACGAGCGAGTGAGTTCGGCTTGTGTTAGGGCCGTTACATAGTCAACGCGAGAAAGCAACATGAACGACGCGAGCGACGCGCTCCCTTTCATAGTCTAAACCAGGGGTTCTCAACCTTTTGCAAAGCTGTGCCCCCCCAAAGCTGGTTCATTGCAGATGACGTGAAAATGCTGACGTTATTGTACGCCTGCTAGATGGCCCCGCTGCAGTCAAATCGAAATCTGATTGGCTGATTAAATCTGACTGATTATCTGATTGGTTAAAGCAACAGTTTTATTGCCATTCATTGTAAGCTACAGGCGCCCGCACTGTCGATTCTGAAGGCCTGAAGGCAGATTTATTTGACCCTAGCAACGCATGATGGCTGAAATATGATTGGATAACAGCTCTAACATAAACATACACTACTGGAAGCAGCGCAACCAAGAGAAAAGCTATGGAATTAAAGCAGCACTATGCAGAAATTCTATTTTTGTCAAACAGCGACCCCTAGAGTCGCTGTAGAGTACTTGTATTTAACGTTACTTGTCGAGCGTGACAGTCTATGATCTGAACTCACGCCTCTCCACTTTATAATAATAAAGTAGCATACCACGTTAGGCTAACCTGAGCCTAAATGCCAGATGACATCAATAAAGTTACATCATGTACGTCGCATTATTTCATAACAATGTCCATTATTATGATGTTGTTAGACATGATTATTGCAATTTATCATAATAGTTTGCAAATTGCGCTCATTTACACTATTTACAACGTGTAGGCTTATTTATGTCCTGATAATTATGTGAGATATTGACAACTGTTCTCATGAGAAACAACTTTAACAGTGAAAGCCTGAGCGAGTGGGACTCTTGTCCGGTTCCTCACGCTGTCAGATTCTCGTTACCTTTTTCTAGACTCTTCCGACCGCACTGTCTTCGTTTTTTTCTCCATTCTGAAAACGCAGGTCCAATATTTACTCGTGTCTGACTCCTCGCTCGGTCGGTCTGCCGTTTCCTCTTTCTCTGTTCCTCCGACAATGCTTTCCTGGCTTTCTGCTTCTTGTATGCCGGTTTAGCCATGACGATAGTTGTTCTTATAGCTAGCCGGATCTGGATGGGGGTGTGTATGCTAGGGCTGGGGCGGTATGGATTTTTTCTAACCGCAGTTGAAAAGCAAGATTTTCCCGCGGTATGGCGGTAAACCGCTTTAAATAGCCAGCCCCCAAGCCTTGTCACCTACATCCGAAAAAAAAAACGAGCACAATTTGAAATAGTCATATTTTCATCAAGCAGTAATCTGGCATGAAACAATCACTGAATAGATTTCCTTATTTAAGAATATTCTCAGATACATTCGCATTGAATTAATCATTTTCAGGAGAATACATTATGATGTTCACATTGGAAATGAAAGAACACCTATTGCAACATGTCTTAATTACAAATATTATACTCCATATTTATGTTTACATAATATAATGTTATTTTTTATTTAATCTATGTCGATTATGAAAAGTGAACAGCATGAGTAAGATAGGATCATAAGATGGGTCAGACACGATTTTGACCAATTTATTAAGTTTTGTTTTGTAGAAAGCCTTTCTTTAAATTAAATTTCGTTTTGTATAAATTGTACCTTAATTTTAATCACCGTTTCATTAACTAATTGCCTGGAATTAATAAATAAGAAACGAATATAGCAGACATATAATCAGGAGGATGTGGAATCGCCGGTGCGATCTCTTGCGGGTGAACTGGAGCTCGTCTCTTAAATGAACCAACAAAATTAAAAACGAAATGATAAAATTTTAGTCTACAGTAGCCTAGTCAGGTAAGGTCAGGTTTGCCGATGTGCGTTATAGGCCATTTACTTATTCATATTTATCCCTGTGCGCCGATCGGAGACAGAGTTCACTGCTGATATTCTGGGGATACGACATAGCCAATATACTAGGCACTTTAGCCTTTAAATATCTTTGCTGCATTGGATCTTTCTAGAACAGCCAAGAGCTTTCTAGCCTCGCGACAGCAGCGCCTCGCATTGCTCATAGACCTTAAAACAGTCAGCGCCGCGGATGCGGTTTCGAAAATTGATCAAAAAACGTTGGTGCGGATGGATGGCGGACAGATGATGAGTTTTGTGATGCGGTTGCGGATGGAATAATAATAGCCCATCCGCGCATCTCTAATTCGAATGGAATGTTATTATGTGTCGTGGAACATTGCGCTCCTCAACTCGCGAAAGGTCGGATTTGCTCCATCTTTTGATTATAAGTTTTGTTTAGAAAACCTCGAATCCATGTAAGCCACAATATCATTAGACATAATCCATGTCATAGACACAACGTGCACATGTGCAGGCCAATGTTTTTTTTTTTTTTTTTGTTGTTTTTTTTGCGGTGATGACGGTGACTAGCTCAGACCCGCGGTTGGAGTCACGTGACCGCGGTATTGCGGTAATGCGGTAACCGTCCCAGCCCTAGTGTATGCGTGTAATGTGTGCAGTGCCGTAAAGCAATTCGTTACATCGCGAGAGCTGAAATCACGCGATACTTCCTGACCGCGGTCCGCCGGCCCAAAGTTGCAAGTGCGGTTTTTCCACTCACAGGCACCAGGGGGCGAGACGACCACCATTCAACCCGAAAAGAGTCATATAACCATTCCAATAATTCTGAAGCTGTTCAGTTAAGCTAAAAAACTGCATAGTGCTGCTTTAAGAGAATGGACTATTGAGAATAATTGAATACTCATTCATGGAAAACATATATTAAAGTACAAGTCAGTGATTCTGATAGTGTTTAGGCCAGCAGAGAAGGCTTTGCTGGCCCTGATGGCCCACCACTGTTCAAATTAGTGCTGTCAATGCTAACGCGTTAACGTATGCGATTAATTGTCCGTTTAACGCGTTAAAATTAGGGCTGTCAGTTAAACGCGTTATTAACGGCGTTAACGCAAAACCATTTTAACGGCGTTAATTTTTTTATCGCGCGATTAACGGTCTTTTTGGCCTAGCAAACTTTGTAGTTTTTTTTCACATGCTTTTGCAATAGGACGCGGCATGGACGTTTTGAAAGCGCAAGCGGATCTAGCTAGACCGGAAACAAAACAACAGGCACGCCGCACACACTTGTTTGGGCTTGCGAGCCGGATGCGCGAGCGCGAATCTCTCTGCTCGCGCGTGGAATATAATGTGCCGAGCACGAATCTCTCTGCTCGAGTCGCGCGCTCTCAGATACACGCTGCTCTTGTTAGAATTTTCTCTGGGCTCGCTCAGACAATATGTGCCTGCACTTAAAACGTGTTCAGTGCAATCGCGAATCTCTCCTCTTCCCCAGCTAACAATTTTAGGTTATAAGAACGTTTTCATAACGTTCCCATTAAGTTATAAAAACGTTATTTCTGAATGTTATAGGAACGTTCAAAACGTCCAGTTTTGAGTGGATGACGAGCGCGAGACACCGAAATGGATGCCAATAAGATTCTGAATGGAACGTTTACTTTTAAAAAGTTGCCAAATGGTTCCATTGACGAGACCAAAGTGATCTGTGTGTTTTGTCGTTGTGAACTGAGCTATCATCATCGCAGCACGTCCAGTCTGAAATACCACTTGATGATGGCCAAACACACACACACACACACACAGCTGATGCGAATTCTCCGCCCCCTCGTCAATATCAGGACCTCGTCAGTATTTCTTTCACCCTTTTATTGATGGACAGTGTTACATTGTGTGAGAGATTATTTGCTCCAAGTAAGAATGTTTTAGTGTGAAATTGAACACAATATATGCCAATGTTGTTTTCAATAAAAAACATTTGCACAAAGCAAGCCGATCCACTTTTCCATGTTAATAAGAGCATTAAAATGAGAAAAAATTATGGGACAAAAAGAAATCAAGAGACATTTAGAATAGATAAAAATGTGCGATTAAATGCGATTAATCGCGAGTTAACTATGACATTAATGCGATTAATCGCGATTAAATATTTTAATCGTTTGACAGCACTAGTTAAAATATTTAACGCAATTAACGCAGCATCCGTATTTTCTGCCATCCTTTGGCAAGCGTTACATTATATGATCACGCTCTTATTCATTTAAGTGCTTTAAACATTTCAAGCGCGGCAAGACAAAAGAGAATGCGCTGTCTGTGAATGTCCTTTTTATGTGACGCGCACACACACACACACACAATACATAGATAGTGCGCCAGAATCCAGTTCTCTTTCGCGCTTCAACTAACAATAACAATCCCAAAAGGTCCTTACTAGGGATGGGACGGTATGAAAATTTCATATCACGATTATAGTGACCGAAATTATCGTGATTATCAATATTATCACGGTTTTGTTAAAACAAGATGAAACTGTTAAAAAAGAACTGATGCTCACACTGAAAACATTTCAACAAGTTTAATATTTGAGAATCAACAAACAACAAATAAAACAAGCAGCTCTATGCAATTTTTAAAGCAAGATTCTATTCTGTGGCATTTTGATTTTCTTCCTTATGATGACCGTCGTCAATAGCAACATATTATAACAGCGCACATCCATGTATCACAACGGACGCGCGTTCTCATTTCATTCAAATACAACTTGTCATCTTGCGTCTCCGTTTTTGATTGTATTGAAAATGAAATCAGAGTTGATTTATTGTTTACAGAATTTGATAATATTGTTGTGATCATATTGTCTGGACGAGTTTCAACATTTTCAACTCAAAACAACATTTTGTGCCCAATTATTTCCCAGACGTAGTTTTAGTATTGCGATCAATGTTAACTTGCCTTGCGTTCGCTACAACAGTGGATGATGGTCACACAAGACGACTCGGCAGATTTGAAGTGTTTACCTCTATCACTGCGACTTTTTTTGAGCATGTTCTGCAGACAGAGTGACCATCCTCGATTAAGTTTCCCTCAGGATTTTTGTAAATGCCAAAATACGACCACACCTCAGATTTGGTCCTCTTAAAAGGCTGAAAAATCTCCCGAACACGGTCACTGCCTTCCGCCATTCCTTCTCGAATAAAAAAAAAACCCAACATTGTGCGCCTGCGTCAGACTGTTGCTGGCTGGACAGGATTTATAGTGAGTTATTAAAATCGCGATAATCAAACACGGTTTTAATGATAATTGAATTCTAAACGATATTACTAACCGTCAGTACATTTTATCGTGGTTTATAGTGAAACCGGTAATCGTCCCATCCCTAGTCCTTACCAAGGCAACTTCTCCTTCAAGCAAGGGAGATCAAAAACTGACTACAATGTACTCACAAAAAAAGAAAGAAAAACTGATCTCACAAAAATACGATTTATTGACAAATAAACCAATATATCAATAACATATATATATATATATATATATATATATATATATATATATATATATATATATATATATATATATATATATAATATAAGAAAATACATTGAATTGAATTTATTAAGGATAGCCTCTTGAGATGCATCATCTCATTTTCAAGAGGGTCCTATAAACACAAATACAGAATACAAAAGACAAATTATAAACAAAATCATTACATAACATACATTACAGATACACATACAAAGCTCATTTACACACTACTCATTCATACACAAACTCTCACCCCAGCTCACACCTACCCCTCACACTAACCTAAGTTTTTTACTCAAAGTTAAATACAAGTTGTAATAGTATTAAAGATATCACCAGTAAATTTATAAATTTAAATTAATAAAAAATAATAATAAATAAATAAATAAGGAAAAAATAACATTTAACAAATGAACAAAGGATTGAAGTTAACTTAAAAGTTAAAAGCATAAACAAATTGTTTTAAGGTATAAAAACCGGGATGATCTGAAAAGGCGAACAGAAGTTAAAGATCTCAGGAAAAGAGGAATATTATTCCAGTCCCATGGCGCTTTATATTGAAACGATCTACGTCCAACTTATTTATAAATTCTAGGTACAAAGAAAAAAGGGTGTTGCATATGTCTGAGTGGATATGAAGATCTGCTTGGAATTAGATGCTGTTTTAAATAGGTGGGACAATTCAAATAAACACATTTAAAGATAAACTGCACCCAGTGGAAATGCCTTCTTGCTTTAGGTTGCAACCAGTTTAGTGATTCATACATTAAACAGTGATGGGTTCTGTAAGGACACCTCAAAACAAATCTACAAAGTGAGTTGACTAGAACATTAAGGGGCATTAAATTAGTGTCGATGGTGTTCTGGTAAACAATGTCGCCATAATCAATAATAGGCAGAATCATCTGAGAAATTATTCTTTTTCTGACAGGAAGAGTGAAACAATTAATAGACCGGTACAGTGAATTTAGACAGCCATAAGGTCTTTTATGGCGCTTTTCCACTACACAGTACCAGCTCGCCACGGCTCGGCTCGCCTCGGCTCGGCTCGACTCGACTCGACTCGCCTTTGTTTGGTTTTCCACTGTGTAAAAGTTGTACCTGTTCCTGCTTTCGGGTACTTTTTTTCGTACCACCTCCGGCGAGGTTCTAAGCGAGCTGAGGCGAGCTAAGGCGATACTAAAATGTGACGTGAAAACAATGCCGACTGCTGATTGGTCAGAGAGAATCGTCACTATTCACTGCGTCATCATTGCACGCGCCAGATGGAGTATCCAGAATAACCCCGCCTTTTTAAAATAGTTTAGCCAGAGATAGTTACTAAACTTACTACTATTATTATGGCAACTCGGAAGAATACGCCGTGGTCAAACGAGGAGGTGCAGACATTCCTTTGTTTGGTTGCCGAAGAGAGGATCCAGCGAGAGCTTGATGGGGCAACGAGGAACGAAAGGCGTCGCTATGACGACCGGGTACTATTTGTGGCGATACTTTCTGCAATAGAAAACGAAAAGCGAGCCGAGTCGAGGCGAGCCAAGGCGAGTCGAGTCGAGTCGAGCTGGTACTGGTAATGGAAAAGCGCCATTAGTAATGAAGTCAAAATGTGATTTAAATTAAAGTTCAGGGTCAATCCAGAGTCCAAGATATTTGAACAAGTCAACCTTCTCAAGTAGGGCCCCATTATCGAATTTAATTTGTAAGTCTGAGGAATAAACACAACTATGTCTAGTTCCAAACATCATGCAACATGACTTCTTCCTATTCAGTATAAGTTTATTACTATAAAGCCATTTTTGTACTAGGTTGAAATCAGATTGTAAGGAATTCTGGATTTGTAATAGATCTGAGTTAGAGGTGTAAATAACAGTGTCATCCGCATACAGATGAACAAAAGAATTAGAAAACATTTGAGGTAAGTCATTAATAAAAAGTGAAGAGCAGTGGTCCTAAGGTGGAGCCTTGTGGAACACCCTTATCTACAAGTAGATAGTCAGACTGGCAGCCCTGAGAAACAACACACTGGCGTCTGCTATGAAGATAAGAGTTAAACCAAAGAAGAGCATTTTGATTCAAACCAATGGAGTAGAGCTTAGCGGGAAGAAGATAGTGATCAACCAAATCAAAAGCCTTAGTAAGATCAATAAAGATTGCCCCTGTGAATTTGGATTTATCAAAGGATGAGAACACATCATTTGTGAACTTCAGTAAAGTGGTAGTAGTGGAAAAATTAGATCGAAAACCAGATTGTGAAGGAGATAATATATTGAATTGACTTATATACTTTGATAATTGATTAAAAATAAGTTTCTCAAATATTTGCAATAGTACAGATAATAGAGATTGGACGAAAATTGTTGATATCCGACCTATCACCATCTTTGAAAAAAGGAGTAACTCTTGCACATTTCCATATGGAGGGAATTGCACAGGTAAATAGAGATAAGTTAAATAGGTCCGCAAGAGGATACATTAATACATGCGCATAGGAGTTGAAGTGATGGGAGTCACAAATGGAAAAGAAATGCTGATTAAAAGCCTTAGAAATAAGTACTGGGTCTGAAATAATTTCATTATTTTTATCTGATTTATAGAGCTTTTTTTTGTTTTATTAAGCATGTGATTCAAATGATTCCAGAACTGTCTGGAATTACGAAAATCTTGAGAAAAAATATCTTTATAGTAATTGGATTTGGCGTTCCTTGTTTTTGTCTTGCATAAGTTCCTGAGGTATCTAAAATTTTCCCAGTCATTAGAATCTTCTGAGGAACGATATTTGGCCCAGGCTTTATCCCTTTGTTTAAAAAGACTTATTAGATTAGAGCTAATCCAGAGTAAATGCGTGCCTTTGACTCTGCTAGTTTTCATGGGGGTGGTGATGGCGCAATGGATAAGACACATGCCTTTGGTGTGAGAGACCCGGGTTCGAATCCACTGTGAGACACCAATGTGTCCCTCAGAAAGACACTTAACCCCTAGTTGCTCCAGAGGCGTGCGAACTCTGACATATATAGCAATTGTAAGTCGCTTTGGATAAAAGCGTCAGCTAAATGAAAAAAATGTAAAATGTCATGGGAGCATGTTTATCAATTACATTAGTAATTTCTGAATGAAAAAAGGTCCATGCGTCATCTACATATGGAATTAACTGAAATCTCTCCCACCTAATTGCAATTACGTCCTGAATAAAGCGATGAACATTCATGCTCTTGCATTGTCTCACCTGAATAAATCTGGGAGGAAAGCTTGGAATTTTAATTTTCCACACACAAAATATGACAGAATGATCGCTTAAGGCGCAGTCTGACATTTCACCCGATTTAGCTATTCTTTCAGGGTGGGTGACTAAAATCCAATCCAAGAGGGATGCAGATTGATAATCAACTCTAGTGGGTTCATTAATTAACTGAGTGAGTACACTGCTAATTAAGTTTCTATCATTAGAGGAGGACCTATCAAGCCAATTCCTATTGAAGTCTCCCAAAATAATCATTTCATTATGCCACATTCATATTCACATATTCACAACATCCATAACTCCTTGCGTTTGAGGCCTACAGCGCACACATGCAGGTATTGACTATAGCTGTGGAATCAAACAAAAGAAAATACAAGAGGAACAGCGATCAACTAAACCTAATACAAAAACACAATTAACAATACACAAAAATAACCACAAAACGTATTTTGTTTACTTTAATCTAATTAGAAAGATAAAATCAAGACACTTGCAAGCACTGTATAAAAACCTCACATTACCGGCGACACAGCCACAAACTCTGGACTAACTTCCCAGATAGGAACGGGCGTGACCAAATGACCTACTGTCACGACTACCTGGCTCACAGTAGCAATGACATAGGGGAGACCACACCGTTTGTTAAGTTAAATCAAAAAAACATTTTATTCAAACATTAGATTATACGATGAAATCATAATTTAAATCAACAAAAGTATAAAGTCAGTAAATGAGAAGCAAGAGAAAACTAATCAAGAGTGTAGTGTAGATCAGTTAAGTGTAGACTATGTGTAATGCAAACAAAACAAAAAAGGAGTAGGATTGATGCTGGTGCTGCCGCCAGAGCAATGCTGAGACGCACAGGCCAGAGCACACCAAACAACTGGCAGGAGAGGTTTTTAAACCGTCCCGCCAATCAGCTGCTGTTAGATGGACCGAAAACGAACAGCTCCCCCTTCAGATTGGAGGGAGAGAAACGGCCCAAACATTGTCTGTACATGGTGGAGTGAGCACACCCCGCACGGCAAAGCGGGGCGTGACATCACTCCCCCCACAAAACAGAGACCCATGTGGGACTCTGTAAAACTACATTCTACTCATTACACCATTTCCCATAATCAATACTAAAATAAAAACCAACCCAAAAACTAAACTACCCGCCAAAGACAATAAAATGTCTAAACCCATTACCCTTTTTAACCAGAACCCCGAAAGACTAATGTTAGATTAAACCAAACTCTCATCCCCATTCCCCCACCCCTTCAATACCACAGCCACTACAAAAAAAAAAAAAAAAAACAATTAACCAACCACCAACATAAACATCAAAATGTTGGAGTGCCCAAATCAGGGCCAGTGCCTCCTTTTCAATGGTTGAATAGTTAAATTGGTGGCGATTAAACTTCCGAGAAAAGTAGGAAACTGGTCTATCTATTCCATTTTCGTCCTTTTGAAGGAGAACGGCACCTGCCCCTACCTGGCTGGCATCTACTTGCAGCTGGAAGGCTTCCTCCAGCCTAGGAGCAGCCAAGACAGGAGCAGAACTCAAGAGAGACTTGGCGTTTTCGAATGCGTGTTGACAATCAGCAGTCCAATTGAATTTAACTGAACCCTTCAACAGGTTAGTTAGTGGAGCAACGACAGATGAAAAATTACAGCAAAAGTTCCTGTAATACGCTATCATACCAAGGAAACGCATCAACTCTTTCTTAGTGACAGGACGTGGGAATTTGTCAATGGCCAGGACCTTCGCTCTCACAGGCCGAACGTTCCCCTTTTCGACCACCTTTCCCAGATACACCACTGTAGCCTGAGCAAACTCACACTTTGCTAAGTTTACAGTGAGATTTGCAGCCGCAAACCGTTCAAATAATGAACGTATACGGGCAAGGTGGACTGTCCAAGTGTCTGAATAACAGACCACATCATCAATATACACAGCGCACCCCTCCAGACCCGCAACAACTCGATTCATGAGCCGCTGGAAACTGGAAGGGGCGTTTCGCAACCCAAAAGCCATTCTCGTATAAGAATAGAGACCTGACGGCGTAATAAAAGCAGAAATCTCTTGTGCCCTAGGAGTAAGAGGAACCTGGTAATAACCTTTAAGCAAGTCGAATTTGCTCACATAACGAGCCTCACCGACTTGATCAACACAATCTTCTATCCTAGGTAATGGATACGAGTCTGGTTTGGTTACGCTATTTACTTTTCTGTAATCCGTGCAAAATCTATACGTACTATCAGGTTTTTTTACTAACAAACAGGGCGAAGCCCAGCTAGAGTACGACTGTACGGCAAGACCATTTTCCAGAAGATATTGGACACTATCATCCAGACTTTTACGTTTATCAGGACCAGTGCGGTAAAACCTCTGACGGATTGGCTTTGCATCACCGACTTCTATGTCATGCTCGATTAAAGTTGTGCAGGTCGGAGTATCTGAAAACAGACATGGAAATTCAAAGATTAAAGCTTTCAATTCTAATTGCTGTTGCAATTCCAAATGATCTAACACTCCCTTTAATTTGCCCAACGTCTCTGAATTATTCAGACGAGCATGCAACATGGAATCGTCAGGGCCCTGCACATCATTATCTAACTCTGAAGAGGCTACAGACGTTTCACCCTTAATCTTAGGCGACTGTGACGATGCATAATATGGCTTAAGTAAATTGATATGACATAACTGTGTCGCCCGCCTACGATCAGGCGTAGCAACCGCATAATTGGTCTCTTACACTTGACGAACCACACTGTAAGGCCCTGAATACTTTGCCCCAAAAGGAGGACCAGGTATAGGCAACAATGCCACCACCTGATCCCCTGGACTAAAGACACGAGCTTCTGCTTTGCGGTCATAATTACGCTTCATTTTACTTTGGGCATCAGTCAAATTTCCGGTTGCCATTTTACATGCTAAAAGTAACCTGCGTCGAAAACCATAGACATAACTGGACAAACTCTTGGGTGGTTCACTTGTATCCAGGTCACTTGACAACACCGACAATGGGGTACGAACCTTGTGACCAAATACCAATTCATTTGGACTAAAACCTGTGCTTTCTTGCACAACCGTTCTAGCCGCCAACAACAGCCATGGTAAACCATCCTCCCACTCCCGTTTCATCTCTATGCAGTATGCACGCAAAAGAGACTTAAGAGTGGCATGGAAACGCTCCAACACCCCTTGACTTTGTGCATGGTACGCGCTACTCAAGTTGTACTGGATACTCAGCTGTTTCAAGGCTGCTGCGAACGGTTTTGAAGTAAAATTTGAACCCCGATCACTTTGAATGACTCTGGGAATACCAAATATTGAAATAAACTGCGACAATGATTTCAACACAGATCTTGTAGTAATGGTCCTCAAAGCATTCGCAACAGGATAACGAGTCGCCTGGCACATGATGGTAAACAAAACATCACAGCCTGATTTTGACGGGGGTAAGGGGCCCACACAATCAATGATCAAATGCTCGAAAGGCTTACCAACAGACGTAATGGGCTGTAAAGGCGCAGGCTTAACGACAGCATTTTGCTTCCCTGCCACCTGACAGACATGACACGTTTGAACAAACCGTGCAACGTCCCTCTTTATCCGTGGCCGTAGCAATGTTTTAACAATTGATTGTAGGTTTTCTTTACCCCAAAATGACCCGCTATTTCCCCAGGAGCTGTTTTTAGTGCCAGTTCACGAAACTTTTCAGGCATCACCACCTGCAAAACCTGATCCCTCACATCAACTCCCGCAGTGGGTAACCATCTTCTTAGCAACAAACCATCCTTCACAAAATAACAGCGATCTAAACTGTCATCTGCAGTCAACTCAAAAAATTTCTGTAAGCTCTGATCACTCTTTTGAGCCTCAGCAATGTCAAATCGAGACAAAGGTACTGGTAACTGCGGAATAAATACCTGAGCAGACGTGTGCTTAGATACATCAGACGAGTTTACATCCTGCTTATTCACCATAGCGCGCGTCACAGCGCACACCGTGAAAACCTCTGGAAAATCTTTTTGACACCTATCTGACTCATCCACTAAAGAAGCTCCATTCTTATCCACAGGGGGTGATGAGACCTGATCAAGAAAAACACGATCATGAGCTAAATTATTACCCACAATCAGATCAACTCCCTCTATAGGTAAAGATGGACGCACCGCAATGGTTACTTCCCCGTTAACAAAACCAGAAAACAATTGAATTTTGTGCAGCAGCACTGGAAATGACTGGAGACCAATTCCCCGTATTAACACACAATTTCCTGTATCAGATTCAGACGAAAAAGGCAAGACAGATTGACAAATGAAACTTTCTGATGCACCCGTATCACGCAGAATTTTCACTGGAACGCGACGTGCATCTCCAACCAATGCCACAAAACCCTCCGTGACAAACGGTGCATAATCCATTATAATAGATGCAGAAGATTAAAGCTCATCACATTGTACATTACCTTTATCAACTGACGCTGTACATTGTGCACGATCCAATGTCTTTTCTGGAATTTTCTTATCTTTACTCCCTGAGCGCACACCAGGAACAGATGAGGTGCAAAGACCAACTTTTCCTCCATCAACCTTCCCCCGATTTCGCTCCAATAACACCGGCCAATTTCTTTTCCAATGATTTTTCCCAAAACCGTAATTACAGTCTGTTTTAATATCAAAATCCGATGGTTTACCATGTGCAATTGAATTTGAAAACACAGATTTGTCCGTATTAACACGACTATAGCGACGTTCTTTGTAATTAATGTTAGGACGCAGACAAAAATCACTAGCTGGTGTCTTGTGTATGAGAGAAAAATTATCAGCAAGAACAGCGGCATCTGCTGCTGTTTTCACATGATGTTCGCTAATATAAGTGGCTATGCGATCAGGTCAAGTATTCTTAAGTTGTTCTAATATCACACGATCACACAACTCATCAAAAGAATCAACCTCTTCAGCTGTAAGCCAACGATGAAAGAAACTGCTCAATTCCCTAGCCCATTCAACGTAAGTTTGCTTGTCTAACTTTTTCCATGAACGAAAACGCTGTCTACAAGCCTCGAGGTTTAACTCATAACACTTTAACACAGCTGTCTTAACGCATCGATAAACCCCTTTTTCAGAAGACGGCAAAGCCACAAATGCCTTCTGAGCACGGCCAGTTAACGTAGTTTGTAACAATACAATTTTATCCTCATCACTCCAATTTTGATCAGTAGCAATATTCTCAAATAACGGAAAAAAACACATCTGGATCATGCTCATTAAATTTAGGCAGGAATTTGATCATCCCGGCCAGGCTAGAATGCTGCGATTTTCCAAGTTTGCCTTCAGCTATACTGCAGCCTAGAACGCTCAATCTCACGTTCCTGCTCTAAATTTTTAAGCCTTTCCCACTCCAACTCACGGTCCTTGTCTTTCTGAGCAGCTTCTTACCTTTTACGGTCCATTTCGTTATCAAGCCTTCTTTGAGCCAAATCGTCATCTAATTTTTTCCTTGCTAATTCTTGTTCACACTCCAATATCTTTTGTTTCACTTGCAAATCATGTTGCAGTTTTAACATTTCGACTTGCTGTTCAAATGTTAATACACTGGATTTTTGCTGTGAACCTACAAGAAAACTCGGAGCGGACTCACTACTTTGATTGGACTCACTATCTGAACCCGACGCTCCCTGACTACAGCGCTCCGGTAATTTCTCGTCGGGTAACACGTTCTTGTCAATTAAACACGCACGAATGAAGTCAAGCAGCTCATGCTTCTTAGCTCCCCTCGGCAATGTTACATCAACTTTATAGGGTTTGGCCACACTATGCAATTGTTTAATATTCAACGCTGCAAGCAAAACCACTGAAGGAGCAGCCAAAAACGAATCAAGTGTACTCATTATTACAACTTAAATTACAAGTCACCCATCAACAATCAAACCAGGCTATGGTCTAAACACCCAATATCAATACATCTAGCCAAATCAACAAAACCTAGTTCTATACCTCAACGTCTTTCGGGTTACTAAACAATTCCAACCACAAAATTAACTCTGGCGAAGCGGAATGCAGCTCACATTACAGGACAACTACGGAGTTTCCCCCTAAACATTTACCCCCCTACTATTCTGACCTATCTTCACACTAAGTCCAAGAACAGGGCTCATTTACTAACCAATACCGATGGAATTGTACTGTCCCGACACAAGTCAATTCAGCCGGTGCTCCACGGCGGTGCCCTCGTTCGGACTTCAGTGACCAGCAACCTAAACCCACAACGCCTTAGCGCACTAATTGGGGATAAAACAGACTCCGTAAAATGCCATCCTGCAACATAAATAATCATACAAACACACTTCCCCTCTAAAACTCAGCAAACAAACTAAGTTTGGCCAAATTGCTCTAATCTACACAAATACTCCCAATTTTTTAAAAATCAACAAACTAACTTTAACGACCAATGTGCTAAAGTAACATCCAATTCATTAACTGAACACCCGATGCGGAACTCCCCAACAAACAAACACACCGCGTGCCAGATGATTAGACTATTACTATCAGCCGATCACCGGCACATTTCATTCAGAAAATGTGAACCACTGACGTAGCACTACTCACGCAACTAGGCCTGCACTATTTTGCGAATTATAGTCTACTTACAATTCGGGATCCAAATGGCTAGACGAGCCCCCATATGTCACGACTACTGTTGTGGTTTTCAATCTTTGTGGAAAATAACTTCGCAGAGATCTTTGATGCCAGAAATAATTAGACTTTATTTTCGAACGCCGTTCCGTTCCATAGAATGACGCTCTAACGCTCTGGCCCTTCGGCCCACTGGCCCTCTGGCCTTCCACCGCGCTCCCCAGTGTATTTTGGTTTAGAGTTATATACATACATCTTCTTCCATAGAAGGTCACACACCCTATAGATAGTTTTGGGTAAATAGCTTATACCATGTGACCTCTCAGAATAGAACTGACATTCAGGATCTTTTTACACACAGAAGGTCTTGCAGCTTTCAAAGTCACCTAGACAGAGAAATAATTGTGTATTCTTATAAGGCTAAATTACTTGTTTTGTAAATAATAAAATCTTCAACATTCCCTCCTCTGAGGCTTATCTAAGCCTCACTTTTACTAGCCTTTTCCAGAGTGTAGTTTCAAAATCCAGCTCTCTCAGTTATGCTACCTAGTGACTCAATTGAGTCACTCATTCTCCTTTCCAATTACTGGATTAAGCCAGCACACTCCGGAGGAGCACTCGAGCCAAACATCTTCTTCCATACATTTTTATTTATTTTAGTTGTTCTTTCTTTTTTGTTTAATGGAAAAAGTAAAAGACTCGAGTTCTCCCTAATCAGACAAACTTAAACATTGTTATAAGTGTGTGTATACATTTGTTCCAGCATTGCATGTTATTGTCACAGTTATGTAGTGTATGTCAAACATAAAAGTCTCTTATACTATTAAGAGTTTTCTTGCTGTGTAGATATCCTCTAGGTTCTGGCTCATCATCATCTTCTTTGTCCTCCTTCTGGAGGTACTTGAATCAACATCCAGGGTTGTAAATATCAATTTGGTTGCCCTCTCAAATTAGTTTTCATTATCTTTTTTCCGCATTTCCATTCGTTTAACCGTGGTTTTCCAACTAGTGATCTTAATATACAAAGTACACAACAGAATAATAACCCACTTTCAATACCCCTAATTGAGCAAACCTTAAATTTCCAAACTTTTATTAAGTTTTCCTTAACTTCTGCTCTTAAGTTTTTCTTGACTCAATCGTAATTACTAAATTTTCCTCCCTGCACAATATTATTTAGTAAAAGTGCAACAGTGATCTTCAAACATGAGTCAATCTACTTTTTTCACATAATTGTTTTTCTCCTAATGCAGACAAAGCATTATAATAAATCTTCTGCTTATTATAGTAGTCTAATTGATTTATTATGCATTTTTGTTCTATTTGATCCATATGACTATGTATTAATTCAAAATATGGCTGGGTAAACATAACTCTCTCATTTTTATCACTTCTTATGAGAGAATATCAATTCTTAAATTCAAAGAATCCATCTTTTAGTCAGTCAATTTTAGTGAACAGAACACTTTTCACCTATCTAATAAAATTGCAATACATTTCACTTACTGTCTATTTTATTACCAAATTTAAACAATAAATTCCATTTTGACCTTTTTAATCTCGCATGTTGCTTCCTATTCTCATTGTAGCTCCTCAGTTCAAGACTAAACTGAATAAATTTTCTTCGTTTCTACTAATTTCTAAATAAACTATCATGAATAAACTAATTATGTGTCATGTAATCACTCTAACTAAGAAAGCTTCAGAGCAATGTTACATTTATCTCATTAAAGTCATTCAATAAACTCATTAGACAATTAGAAAAATAACTCTAGCAAATAACTTTTTGCACTCTTACATATTCCTTATATGTACATTTCTTTTTCTTTATATCTAACAATCTAAAAGTTTGTCTATCAACCATTTAAACCATTAGCATTATAACTTAATCATTATTAAAACTTCCTTGTGTTCGTATGCAACTTATTTTTAATTTTTAATACTTCTGTTTAGTTGACATATAATCTGACCTTATTTCTGATAGACTTCCAATCTAAGGATTACTTCTCTGTCAGAGATTTAATTTCTGTTCCTGTCCCTCCTCTGTTGATTTCATTGCTTTTACCCATCTATATAATGTCCACATAATCCATTACCAAGTGATTTAATAGTTCTTCTGTAGACTGATATATGGCCTATTTTTGTCGCTGTTCTTTTCTTAACTTTGTTTTTGCCTCAAATTTCACAAAACTTTGCAAAAATGCCTTTTAATTTAAAATGCCTTTAATTTTAACTTCATTTTAATTTAATTTCCTTATTCTTAATTAATTTTGCCTTCATTTTAATTTCCTTACCTTACTCCCCCCTTTGCGCACTGGTTTAATACCATTGCACATTTGTATTGAGTATAATCAAAAGTATTGTTGGTTCAATAATCTATGTGTAACCCGCAGCTACCCGTTTTATGGCGTAATAACTTGGGTACATGTGATCTATTCTAGGACCAGATTACAGAAGGTGGGTTTGACTCACTGGAGTATAGAGAATTTATAACAGACACTAAAGAAAGAAAGCAACTCAGACTCAAAGGTAAATGTTAATTACTAGGAAATTAAATGTATTGTTGTTAAGGAAAAAAAATAAATAAATAAATGAATGGAATCTTTTGACAAATAAAATAATATGAATAAACAAATAGACAACAGTAATAAACAGTAGTTCAGTCCACAATTGACACTTCAGTTCAATTTGTAAATTTGGATTTCAAAATCAAGATTTCAAATCAGATTTCACAATTCAAAATCAGCATCCAGAGAAACAAAAAAAACAAAAACAACTTCAAGTATCAGATTCAATGTTCAGATGTCACTGAATATTTTTAGTTCAGTTCCGGTTCAATAAGAAAAATCAAACGATTGATCCAGGGGAAATCCAGAAGGAAAAAAAACAAAATATCACAGTTCAGGGTGAGTATATTTTGTCCTACCAGTTCAGCAAAATGATAGTTGTTTTAATTTCCAGGTACGATCAAGCAAATGGTTGGCTCGCCATGTCCAAACCACAGACAGAGCATCCACGGCAGGGACAGATCAGGATTCAATAGGCAATGATTTCGATGAAATCAGAAATAGAAGAAAAACAAGAGAAACAAACAAACAAAAAAAACCCGGCCTTGCAGAAACAAAGCCAAAATAATCATTAATCAGCTGTTCAATAAACTGTTTAAATTAAATAAATTGTCTGGTTTATCACTCAATTTCCTATGCACTTAATATACATGCTAATCAACCACATGTTCACTCTTAGTACCTATGCACACAGCTAGCAAAGCTAGCTTCACATGTAACATTTTTCATAGGCCTAAATAAAATAACTACTTCAACAAATACACAAATTATGAACCATTAAACATTATTTACACAGTTATCATGAAAATATAGATTAAATTACCGTTTTTAGATGCATGGCTATCACATTACATTTCAAATGATAACTTTCCATATTTCAAAACCACTTAATACATATATTATAGCAAAAATGGTACTCACCAAGGAAAAAGTAAGTGAAAGAGAAAAATAAAATAAAGTTTTCTTTTGGTTTGGCCTCAATCTAGATGGTTTTAGTCTTCTTTTTTTTAATGTGCGTTTCTAACTTTTCCTGTTCGTCTCGATCTCTTCTTCTGTCGGCTTCTTTTACGTTTAAAGTGTGACTTCTAAGAATATTTGTCACTAAAATAATCTAAAAATAGATTATTTCAATTCTCTTTTAAGAGTTATGAACACAATGCACTGTCTAGCGTCAATCTGCGTTATTTTCCTTCGTCACACTCTCTGCTGCTCTCGTTTTTTGTTTCTTCGCGCTGTAATCCGAACTCACTTCCCGGAGGCGGGACTAACCTCCGACCTCATCCAATCGAAACTTTCTTTGGCCAATTTTTTTCTAGATTAATTTTTGTAATATAATATAAAACTTAAATTAACTTATCTGCGTTCTTTTGTTATTAATACTAAACAGATATTAATAAAAATACAATTATTATAATTAATATTGATCTAGTCAGTGACCAGGGTTACACTCTCCCCTCCTGAATGTATGCAGGTCCCTCTGCATCTGAGGTTGGACAGTCACAATGCCATGTGGACTGCTAGGGGGTTCCAGGTCTTCCAGCGAATTAGTGAACGCTGTACTCAAACTTGAAAACAAAGACTGAATCACCATACTGAGAGGATTTCCCAACTGGGGATAGTTAAGTCTTTTTGGTGGTTCATGCGATCTTTGGGTACGTCTTAGTCCACCCACAGGTTCAGTTTCTTCATTCTGACCAATTTTAGGATTTTCAGAAATAGCACTTTCTTTTTGTGGAAAAGCGTTATCCCTTACATCATCTCCATTTGAGTTTTCTGCTGGGTTGTTATGATCACCTGGAGATTCCTCTGGATCATGCACTCCTTCAATCCCTCTTTCAGATTCATCTTCCAAGTATTCATCAACAACTTCATCCTCGGATAAATCCATTACATTTCCTTCCACATGTTCAGGTAAGTTTGTATTATGAACAGGTTCTTCCCGAACAGAATATTCTGCATCCTTCTCTGACACAGATTCCACATTGGGTAAGTTCACAGTTCTTCCACTTCCAGAAGTAGTAAGAGGGTTTGTATTTGACACTATTCTAGTTTCAATTTCTAGTATCCTTTCAGGAACATTGTACTCAATTGGATCTTCGTCAGATTCCGAATGCCCACTTTGGATTTCAAATTCCTCAGGTTCTTTGGCATTACTCGTTCTGGTTCTGGGCTTCCGAGGTACTTTGGTAAGTGTTTCTTCAGAGTTGTCCATCTGCAGGAATCCACATGGCAGCAACAAATCCCGATGTAACGTTCGAAGGGGTCCCTCCTTTCTTTCAGGTTTGATTGTATAGACAGGTAAGTTACCAGCCTTCTTAGTTACAACGTACACATCAGACTCCCATTTATCTGCTAGCTTGTGCTTTCCCCTTATACGGACATTTCTCACAAGCACACGGTCACCCACATCCAAGTCAGAGGCAACAACACGTTTGTCATACCTCCTCTTGTTACGTGCGGCTACTTTAGAAACATTTCCTGTTGCTACCTTGTAGCTCTCCTCCAGTCGTTTTTTGAGGTTCTGCACATACTTTGAGTGGGATTCAGGCTGACTGTTAACTGGTAGCCCAAAAGCTAAATCAACTGGTAGTCTGGGTTGTCTTCCGAACATCAGTTCGTAGGGTGAGAATCCAGTCACATCATTCCTCGTGCAGTTGTATGCATGCACTAGAGGTTTGACGAAATCCTTCCAGTTTGACTTCTCCTTAGTGCTCAGCGTTCCTAGCATTTGCAGAAGGGTCCGGTTGAACCGTTCTACCGGATTACCTCTTGGATGGTACGGAGTAGTTCTTGTCTTAGATATTCCTGCTACTCTACACAGCTCTTTTATAGTGCGAGACTCAAAGTCTGGACCTTGGTCGCTATGTAGTTTCTCTGGAAACCCATAGTGTACCAGAAAGTTGTCCCACAGGCTCTTGGCTACAGTCTGGGCTTTCTGATTTCTCGTTGGTACAGCCACAGCATACTTGGTGAAATGGTCCGTTATCACCAGTATGTCCTTGGTGTTACTTTGGTCTGGCTCAAGTGACAAGAAATCCATACAAACTAACTCCAATGGTCTGCTGGTTTTGATGTTCACTAATGGAGCAGCTTTCTCTGGCAGAGTTTTCCGTCTGACACATCTCTCACAGGTTTTTACTTTCTGTTCTACAGCCAAAGACATCTTAGGCCAGAAGAATCTGGATCGAACTAGATCAACAGTCCGCTCAATGCCTAAATGACCCATTTCATCATGTAGTTCCTTCATTATCATATCACGAAGATCAGCAGGTAGTGCTAACTGATATGACTCACCTCCTTGCTCTTGCCTCTTCCTGAACAACACTCCATTTTTCAGCTCCAAACGATTCCACTCCTTGAACCACAGAGATAATTCAGAGGGCATGGTCTTAGGACAGGGCTTTTCATTGGATTCCAGCTGCTTGATAACTATTCCAATTTCTGGATCCGCTCTCTGTCTTTTCCGTAAATCTTGTTCAGACAAGTGGGAAATTTCTCCAGACCGGTAAGTATCTTCCTGCTGGAATGCTTGAGGTAAGGCATCCACTCCAACTGCGAGAGATTCCACTAAAGTCACTGGTTGGTACAAGGGATCAGAGTCGTCACACTGCTGACAAACTTGATGGCGGTCACAGATAGCTTCTATTGCTTCTGATGAAACAACTGACTGTGGGGCATCGGTCAAGTGATGGTAAGCAAATTGCCTGATTCTTTCCCTCTCCTTTCTCGTTTCCAAATCATCAGGAACTTCCTCTTGTGGGCGTCTTGACAATCCATCCGCATCCTGATTCCTACTTCCAGCCCGGTATTGGATTTTAAAGCTAAAAGTCGACAGACTTGACAACCACCTGTAGCTGGTAGCATCCAGTTTTGCGGAGGTTAAGATATATGTCAGCGGATTACTGTCAGTCACCACGGTGAAGTCAGCTCCATACAAGTAATCATTGAATTTGGCAGTAACGGCCCACTTCAACGCCAAAAATTCTAACTTGTGTGCTGGATATTTGGCTTCACTTCTAGTAAGTCCGCGGCTTGCAAAAGCAATGACTCTCATCTGTCCATCTTGTTCTTGATACAGTGCTGCGCCAAGGCCGCTGGTACTAGCATCAGTGTGCAACACATATGGCAGCTTAGGGTTGGCAAATCCTAACACTGGAGCAGATGTAAGTTTTGCAATGACAGTGTCGAATGCTTGCTGACAATCTTTGGACCATCTTTCTCCAAATTGCTCCTTTGGGTTGAAGTACTGTTTTGTCTTATCCATCTTCTTTCTGCGATCCTTTTGCAGTGGAGGATATCCAGTCGTAAGATCATTAAGAGGCTTCACGATCTTCGAATAATCCTGTACAAACCTCCTGTAGTAACCTGAGAATCCGAGGAAAGATCTTAACTCCTTTAGATTCATAGGTCTTGGCCAGGTTTTAAGGGCTTCTACTTTTGAAGGGTCCGTCTCCACTCCGTTTTGAGATACGATGTGGCCCAAGTATCTGACAGATGTTTGACCAAACTTACACTTCTCCGGTGAAAGCTTTAATCCAAACTCTCTGAGTCTTTTGAGTACTTGCATCAATCTTGTCTCATGTTCCTCCAAAGTGTTTGAGAAAACTATGAGGTCATCAATGAACACAAGAACTTCCTTCCGGTTTAGGTCTCCCATACATCGTTCCATTAGCCGTTGAAACGTGCTAGGTGCATTGGTGATTCCTTGCGGCATCCGATTAAATTCCCAGAACCCAAGTGGGCATACAAAGGCGGTTTTCTGCTTATCAGACTCTTCCATCTCAATTTGATAATAGCCTGACTTCAAGTCAAGGACTGAAAACCATTTTGATCCGGTCAAGACTGAAAAAGCTTCTTCCAAATTAGGAAGGGCGTAGGCATCCTTTATTGTCTGGGAATTTAACTTCCGGAAGTCAATGCATAGGCGCACAGAGTTATTCTTCTTCCGTACAACGACTATTGGAGACGAAAATGGAGATTCTGACTCTCTGATGACACCTGCTTCAAGGAGCTCTTGGAGATGCTTTCTGACTGCGTCCACATCTTGGGGATGAATAGGACGAGCTCGATGCTTAAATGGTGTTTCATCACTAAGTTTTATTCTGTGCTTCACTTTATTGGTGTGACCATAATCCAAATCATTCAATGCAAAAACATCAGGCATTGAGTTCAGTAGGGATGTTATCCTCTCCTTCCACTCAGGTGATAGAGGGGAATTTCCAAAGTCAATAGGGATCGTGGGAGGATTTAACTCCATCTTCTCATTTTCAACTCCTTTGGAAAACTCTTTCCCCATTACTCTTTGGACCGCATGAACTTCAGCGATGACAGCCTTCGCGGGAATCATGAGGTCAGTTTGAGTTTCATTTTTCATTACCACAGGTAACTGTGCAATACGTTGTTTTGCAGGTAGACTGTGCAGACCACTTGCCACTAGAAGACCACCAGGTAAGGAAGATGGTACAGGTAACTCCACTGATACCCATTTCTCAAACAGAGGACCTTTCACTTGAACAAGGCCGTCTAGGACTACAGTACATCCTGCTGGCACGATTTCTGGTTGGTTTCCTCTCAACTTTACACACCCCACTGTTTCAACAGAAGCTTGCCGTTTCCTCTTCTCTAGAACATTTATCACCGCTTGATAGCCATAGAAGAATGACTTGCAGGTAGATGTTTCTCGAGTGCAGTTGGCATATAACACATCAAGTGAATTTGTTCCAATGAGAATCTGTGGGGAGTTCATCAGATCAGGAACTATCAATGCCAGGGTGGGGACTTTAGCTTCCATACCAAGGAAATCTTTGGGAAACTTCAGGCTGAGCTCCACATAACCCAAGTAAGGTACTGCCTGGCCATTGGCTCCTTCAACTTCTAACAAATGCTCCAATGACTTCATGGGATGTCTGGATAAATACCTTTCATAATAGGACCTAGGAATGGTGGTTACCTGTGATCCGGTATCTAGAAGACAGTTGACTTCCCTTCCTTCAATGTGAATCCTGGCAGTACACCTGGTTCCCACCAATCCTGCAGGTAATTCATGACATGAAGCGTCATAAACATTCTGGTTGTGCAGACGGCCATGCTTCTTTGGGCATTGTTTTCTTTTGCCAGTCTCTGTCTGCCCCATGACAGAGACTGATCTCAGTTTAAAGATTGCAAGTTAGAGGGATCCTTCAAGTCCCAAGCGGCTTGACGGTCCCTCAGCTCGCGACGCTTTTCTTCCACTCTGCGGGGATTTGGATCATTCTCACAATTGACCGCAAGATGCCCGTCCTCTCCACACCTAAAGCAATAGCCAGGACGGGGTCTGTTGGCTGAATACCAAGTGGGTTGTGTGCGTTCATTCATCTCTGGTTCCATCATCCTAGGTCTATATTTCACAGGAAAATGCCTAGAAGCTGAAGATTTCTCTGAATACTTCTCTGGTACTCTGGGAACAAGATTGGCTTGGAGCTCAGCCACTTGACACTTCAGTTCATAAATTTCGTTCTCATCAGAACGAGTCTTCTCTTTTCTGACAGGGTCAGTCTTCATCATAGAAATCTGGGCTTGAAGCTTTGCGACTTCTTTCTTAAGTGCATCTACTTCAGACTTATCAACATTGCTTTTAGGCTTAGCTGACTTTTGCTTTTGACCTGGGTAATGTTGCACTTCTTCCTTAGGCTCATCAGATACATCGCCGCAATAGACAGACTGTTGGTGAGTGGTCGTCCGGAACTTGACTGGAAGAGGAGCATGCTTATTTAATCCAAGATGTTTCCTCATCCTCTCCTCTTTTAGCGAATGTTTGTCTTCTGCAGTACGAATGAGTACTACAAGTTCAGCAAAAGAAGGGGGTGATGATCTCCTTCCATCCAGCTGCAGGTCGGCAATCAAGGTGTTGTCCCAGCACCCTCGACAGAATTGCTTGAGAAGACAACGATGGCGTTCAACCTCTGAGACACCACCACGCCTGATTGTGGCGCTCAACATCACATGGAGACGATGCAAGTAGGTTGAAGGTTTTTCTCCCTGGTTTTGCAGAGCACTTATGAACTTCACCAGCAGCTCATCTCCATCTTCCACTGAGCCATACATAGATTCCAAAAGTTCAAGGCACTGTGCTGGTAATGCATCCGGACCAACATGCCTGACGACATCTGAGGCTGGCGGCAGCAGACAGTCAAGAATTCTTCGGGTTTTATGCAAGTCAGAGAGTGACTGGTCGTTAAGCAGAAAGTCAACGCTGGCCCGCCAAGTATCAAAGTCAGGTTCAGTACTCGGTCTTGGACTTCTTCCTGAGAAAGCTTTAAGACGCAAAACAGCATGGGAAGAGGACATTGCATCATTGGTTTTCACTACATGCTCCATCACCACCCGCTGAATACCTGGAGGATTCAGAGCACTTGTAGGCAGGTTCAAGGACATTGTCTCAGCAACGCTAGTGTGAGGGCTTCTCAGCTGGTAAGATGACTTTACCGGTGTGCTCTCCTTGGCAGGGTTTTTAGGTTCTGGAATCACTTGTGCAGGAGTACCAGGTCTAGAGGGTTCGTTTGCTGGAAACTTCAAAACAGAGATCTTTTGCAGCTCACTTTGAAGAACATCCTGCAGAGACATTCCACTGGCTTGGGCGATGGCCTGCAGGCTCTCCAAGTACCCTTCAGTAGCACTGCTACTAACTGCAGAGGCATACACATTCCCTAGGCTGCGAACATGGAAGACAACATTTGCATCATCAGTACTTTGGATAACCATAGGCAGTGAGGGCTCCAGATCACTCATGGCAGATTCATTAACAAACTCCACAATTGCATTGTGGTGGTACTCTGATTCTGGGTCGTCGATAAGCAAGTTGCGCTTGATTGAACCATATATCTTCAGACTGGCTTCCAGCTCTTGGTCCAGGTCAGAGAGAGTTATGCCACTGACAATGACTGAATTCGGAACTTTGATATTTTCACTATTCACAATTTCCATGACTACTAATTGCTTACTGCGTGTTTAAATCTGTTAAAATGTAATTTGTATACTCCTGGCTGCTGGCTCGCCAACTTTTACCTGTAACCCGCAGCTACCCGTTTTATGGCGTAATAACTTGGGTACATGTGATCTATTCTAGGACCAGATTACAGAAGGTGGGTTCGACTCACTGGAGTATAGAGAATTTATAACAGACACTAAAGAAAGAAAGCAACTCAGACTCAAAGGTAAATGTTAATTACTAGGAAATTAAATGTATTGTTGTTAAGGAAAAAAAATAAATAAATAAATGAATGGAATCTTTTGACAAATAAAATAATATGAATAAACAAATAGACAACAGTAATAAACAGTAGTTCAGTCCACAATTGACACTTCAGTTCAATTTGTAAATTTGGATTTCAAAATCAAGATTTCAAATCAGATTTCACAATTCAAAATCAGCATCCAGAGAAACAAAAAAAACAAAAACAACTTCAAGTATCAGATTCAATGTTCAGATGTCACTGAATATTTTTAGTTCAGTTCCGGTTCAATAAGAAAAATCAAACGATTGATCCAGGGGAAATCCAGAAGGAAAAAAAACAAAATATCACAGTTCAGGGTGAGTATATTTTGTCCTACCAGTTCAGCAAAATGATAGTTGTTTTAATTTCCAGGTACGATCAAGCAAATGGTTGGCTCGCCATGTCCAAACCACAGACAGAGCATCCACGGCAGGGACAGATCAGGATTCAATAGGCAATGATTTCGATGAAATCAGAAATAGAAGAAAAACAAGAGAAACAAACAAACAAAAAAAACCCGGCCTTGCAGAAACAAAGCCAAAATAATCATTAATCAGCTGTTCAATAAACTGTTTAAATTAAATAAATTGTCTGGTTTATCACTCAATTTCCTATGCACTTAATATACATGCTAATCAACCACATGTTCACTCTTAGTACCTATGCACACAGCTAGCAAAGCTAGCTTCACATGTAACATTTTTCATAGGCCTAAATAAAATAACTACTTCAACAAATACACAAATTATGAACCATTAAACATTATTTACACAGTTATCATGAAAATATAGATTAAATTACCGTTTTTAGATGCATGGCTATCACATTACATTTCAAATGATAACTTTCCATATTTCAAAACCACTTAATACATATATTATAGCAAAAATGGTACTCACCAAGGAAAAAGTAAGTGAAAGAGAAAAATAAAATAAAGTTTTCTTTTGGTTTGGCCTCAATCTAGATGGTTTTAGTCTTCTTTTTTTTAATGTGCGTTTCTAACTTTTCCTGTTCGTCTCGATCTCTTCTTCTGTCGGCTTCTTTTACGTTTAAAGTGTGACTTCTAAGAATATTTGTCACTAAAATAATCTAAAAATAGATTATTTCAATTCTCTTTTAAGAGTTATGAACACAATGCACTGTCTAGCGTCAATCTGCGTTATTTTCCTTCGTCACACTCTCTGCTGCTCTCGTTTTTTGTTTCTTCGCGCTGTAATCCGAACTCACTTCCCGGAGGCGGGACTAACCTCCGACCTCATCCAATCGAAACTTTCTTTGGCCAATTTTTTTCTAGATTAATTTTTGTAATATAATATAAAACTTAAATTAACTTATCTGCGTTCTTTTGTTATTAATACTAAACAGATATTAATAAAAATACAATTATTATAATTAATATTGATCTAGTCAGTGACCAGGGTTACATATGCTTAATGTGAATACCAAATATACATTTTTTGACCCCCCTCTGGTACCATTCAGATTGTTCAGAAGGGCCTGTTTGTTATCGAATTTCAAAGTCTATAAACTTTCTATAAACACTACTTGATATATTTATAATTAGTCAATAGCATATTGAATCAATTCATAATCTTAATTTAAATCTAATATTTGTTAATACCCAATGTTAATACTTGCTTCAATTTCAACTGTAGCTTTAAATTAATTTTGTATACCTTTGTATTGACAAGTTTCATCTGAGTATAAGATTTATTTTAAAAGTTCTTTTTAGTTCTAATTTTTCCTTCAAGAATTGTCTTAATTCCCACTGTACTATATCAATTTCTTAAATTAATCGTTAACATTATTTTAGCTTCTATTCTTAATTAGTCATTATCATTGTTTTCCATGTTGCTTTAATATAATTTTCTCTTGAATCGCTTTTTGTTATGGTGGAGTTATTATTAAGTTGCTACTGAATCTATTCAAGGGCTGAACATTCATTCGTAGGAAAGTTGGTTGATGTTGACTATTGTTTGAGAAAGTTTTCATCTCTGTTGATTCTCTTTTCTTTGCACAGTTCCTCTCATTACTGTGTTTCTGGTCAAGTTTGTCTTTTCTTCCATTCATGATTTGATCATTCTGTTAACCTTGTCATCAATCATTACATCTTTCACCAGGGTGTCTCCAGTGAGTCGTTCGTTGTAATGGACTCTTTCTCTCATTGTCAGCATGTCCTTGATCCCTCAGTTCAGTTGTGGGGGGTTGCTGAAGTCAGTTGGTGTATTTTAAGTTGAGAGGCATGGACTCAAATATCACTCTGCTGATCACTTCCTCTGAAATTATAAAGCACAGTTACTGGTTCTTTTTGTTAGACTTGTTCCAGAATCCTTCCTGGAATCGAGCTGCTGCTATCTGTAAATTAAAGCTTAATTATTTTTGTTAGTGACAACATCATGTGATTTCAATCATCTGCTCATCTGTCCCATTGTCCTTCTTGATGTTACCTGTAGAAAGGCCATGTGGGCTGAGTGGTGTCCTTTCTGCTTTCATTAACAGCAGGACTTTAATCCATGTATTCATTATTCGCAACTTTTGCAACTATTGCATTTTTTCTCACAATGAATTTCAAATATACTCTTACAATTAGTCAATTCAACTCAGTTATCTCTTTGTCTTGAGTTCCACTATTAGCACATTATTTATTAGGCATATTGGACAATACTCAACCCACTGTGTTACAATACAAAAGTTACAAGACAATATTTCATACTTTTGACAAAGATCAGCTCCATCATGATATGCTGAAAAGAAAGTCAGATATGTTATGCGCTGCGTAAATGTGGCACTGTTTTTTATTTTTTTATTTTCCTCTTTTCATTCTTTGTTTTTTCATATCATTACTTCAGTTCCTGACCAGGAAATTTAACCAAATGCATCCATGGTCATTATTATTGGGCAGAATTTGCCGTGTGGGCCCACATGTTAAAATTTAAATACAGCTGTATTGGCAAAATAATTGATTTGCCTTAGTGTCTCTTCAAACACCATCTCTCACTCATTCACACTCAGTGTCTCTCTCACACACACTGGCCAGCATACACTCTTGCAGGTTGTGCTCTAAATGTGGCGTCCTATAATTTTAGCCATAAGGTCTGATCAGGTCAACACAACTATGTCAAACACTACTGAGAAGTGTCAATGATCATAAGGTTTAGTTTAACACCATTGTTATAATCCTTTTTTTTCTTTTTACAAATTCTAATAGACTAAGTATTTTAGAATAATAAGCCTGCCAATTGTAATTTTTCAAATACATTTTGTCATTTGTTTTTCTGATTTTTCCTATTCTTTTTTGTTTTTGCTCATGAGCTGCTTTAAGAAAAAAAATTGAGATCTCTGCATAATCTTGGAAATGTTGTTGGCCATGGATCCAAGATTATGCAGAGATCTCAAATTTTTTTCTTAAAGCAGCTCATGAGCAAAAACAAAAAAGAATAGGAAAAATTAGTGGGTTAGTGTAGCAGCGAATAGAAAGAATTGCTTATGAGGCCAGTGAATAATCAGAATAAATAAAGTTAATATAATAATTAACTAAATTTGAAGCAGTCTCTATAGAGCGATCATTGAAGTTGCCACACCTGTGTTGCCTGTAAGGGAAGGATGTCGGTCGGTTTTACTGTTTTTAGATTATCAGTCTGTTAAAGCTTCATGGCTGACGCTCTGCATGTGTCGTCAGCCTGTCACTCAAAGGCCTGTTGTCGTAAACTGGAATATAGGCTCTGTTGTTTCTCTGCCCCTTCTCAGTTTGGGCTTTGATAGATTTTGCCACAGCTTTGCATCTCAGGATTTTCCCCTTTGTCCTCAGGAAAAAGTCTCCAGTGAAATAGTGAAAGTTTCACCTTTTACAGCATTAAATCAGTCTTTCTCCATGCCAGTTTTCCAGAGAGTGGTCATCTTCTGAAGGGGAGCTGAATGCCCCTCACCCACTCTTCTTCTTCTCTCTGCAGTCGTCTCTGACCTTTCACCTCTTCCATTCGACACTGAAGCCATCTGAAACTTGAACACTCAGAGAGCTGCATAGATCAAATTAATCTTTATAAATATTTGTTCCTGAGCTATTAGTTTTTTTTTATCTAAATTCCACTTTTTAACCATCTTTTTCCTTGTTCTTTTATACTATATAATAATCACTGGTTGACAACAGCAGTTCTCCCATTCTGTTTTTAGTAAAGCAAGTTCTTCGTTGCAGGAAAAAGCAAGCTATTTCTTCTTTGTAATATCAGCAATAATCTAACTTTTGACTATCTGAGTATAATACAATTAAATAATTTTCCCTATCATGAAATCAGACTTCAATCTTTCTCCTATATTTGCATGCTGTGCTCCAAATAATCTCACATGGTGAATATTTTTGTTTTTGTTTTTTATTAAACCTTTATTTAACCAGGGAAATAAACACATTGAGATAAATATCTCATTTACAAGTGTGCCCTGGCCAAAATAGCAGCACACAATATACATAACTACATAAAACAGATTTCACAACACACACATATATAAAAATAAAACAAGATTAAACGTTAAGAGCAAGTGCAGACAGATTTGAATAATTTGTTTAAATGTAACTTGAACACATGTACTGAAATAAGTTCATCAAGTTTCAATGAACTTTGGATCTCATTCCAAGCAGCTGATGCACTATAAATAAAAGCAGTTTTTCCAAACTCTGTCTTCATTTAAGGAACATTTAACAGAATATATCTACTTGAACGTAGATTATACCCTTGACTATTAAAAGTTAATAAGCTATTGATATATTGAGGAAGCTGGCCGACTAATGCCTTGTATACAAGTATGAGCCAGTGTTTGTACCTTCTTATGTGAAGTGAAGGCCAACCTACCATTTCATACAGTGCACAGTGGTGAGTGTGATATTTTGTGCAAGTTATAAATCTTAGAGCAGAGTGATAAACAGAATCTACTGATTGTAAGAGAGCTTTAGTGGTATTTCTGTAAAAAACATCTCCATAATCTAAGATAGGTAAAAAGGTAGATTCCACCAACTTTCTCTTGGCTGACTGTGAGAAACATGCACTGTTCCGAAAATAAAAGCCCAGCTGTAACCTTAACTTAGACAACAGTTGTTTAACATGTAACTTAAATGATAAGTCCTCTTCCAACACAAACCCTAGGTATTTATAAGAGGAGACCAATTCTATAGAGTTACCCTGCAAAGTGTAAATAGGTGGTGGAGAAGAATCAGTCTTATGTTTCCTAGAAAAGACCATGTATTTTGTTTTCTTATCATTTAGGACTAATTTTAAAGAAGATAGGTTACGCTGAACTAATTCAAATGCTTCCTGCAACTTTAAAATGCAATTTTCAATAGAAGATGCAAAACAATATAAAATGGTATCATCGGCATATAAATGGATACTTGTATCTGATAGATTAGCACCAAGGTTGTTAATATATAATGTAAACAACAGGGGACCCAAAATGGACCCCTGTGTCACACCAGATTCAATGGTGAGCTTATCAGAAAGAGACCCCTTAATTTGCACTCTTTGACACCTATTATTTAAATAATTCCTGACCCAGCCTAATGCGGTTTCAGAGAGACCGATACAATGTAAACGCGACAAAAGGATACCATGATTGACCGTATCAAAAGCTTTAGTCAAATCAATAAACATTGCAGCACATGATCTTCCAGTATCTAGGGCGCAGGTAATGTCATTTAAGACTTTCATAGTAGCAGTTACTGTACTATGATTTTTTCTAAAACCGGACTGAAACCTAGATAAAATACTATTGTTAGTTAAAAATTCCTTTAGCTGTTCAGTGACAATAGATTCTAAAATTTTTGCCACAGCTGATAGCTTCGAAATCGGTCTGTAATTATTTAGAATGGTTGGATCACCGCCTTTCAGCAGGGGTACAACCAAAGCAGATTTCCAAACATCAGGAACAATATTCTGCTCCAATGATAGATTAAAAATATAGGCTAATGGGCCAGCAATGATCTCGGCAGCCAATTTAAAAAAATGTGGCTCAATTTCATCCGGCCCTGCAGACTTCTTAGTGTCTAGATTTTTTAAACCTTTTAAGACCTCACTTCTTGAGATTGGAGAAAAATTAAAAATCGGACTATCTTCTCTCAGAAGAGATGGATTTGGTGTAACACTCACCGGAGTTTCTTTAAAAATAGAACTTGAAGAAATAAAGTGCTTATTAAAAATATTTACCATAACCATATTATCATTAATGAGAATATCGTCTGCTAAAATTTGGTCAGGAAAATCATTAGATAATGTGGAGGGAGACAGTGATTTGATGGTTTTCCAAAATTTTGTAGGATTATTCAAACTTTGTGAAGTTTCTTTTAAATAATATTCAGATTAAGATCTGCGTATAAGAGCTGTGCATTTATTTCTCAATACTCTAAACGCTACCCAGTCTCTTTCTGTATCTGACTTCCTCGCAGTGGCCCAAGCCAAATTTCTGCTCAACACTTGAGTGCGAAGAACTTCACTGGGCTTCTGGAGCATTTTCTGCTCAGCACTTGAGTGTGATAAGTTCACTGAGCTTCAGGAGCATTCCTGCTCAACACCTGAGTGTGATAAACTCACCGAGCTTCAGGAGCATTTCTGCTCAACACTTGAGTGCGAAGAACTTCACTGAGCGACAGGAGCATTTCTGCTCAGCACTTGAGTGTGACAAGTTCACTGAGCTTCAGTAGCATTCCTGCTCAACACCTGAGTGTGATAAACTCACTGAGCTTCAGGAGCATTTCTGCTCAACACTTGAGTGCGAGGAACTTCACTGAGCACCAGGAGCATTTCTGCTCAGCACTGCGTGTGATGAATTCACTGAGCTACCTGTGATGGACTCACTGAGCTACAGGAGCATTGCTGCTCAACACCTGAGTGCGATGAACTTCACTGAGTTTCAGGAGCAATTCTGCTCAACATGAAGAGTGATGATTTCACTGACTTGCAGGCGCAAGGCGACCCTGAGTCGCAGTCACTTTTAGAAGGCTCACTGGGGTTAAATGCATTTCTGCGGCCCCCTGGGGCAGCTGAGTCCCAGTGTTTGTCCAAGGGTAGTCCGCTCGGTTTAGCCAAACACTGGCGGAAAAATAAAACCGGGGGGGCAACTGAGCGGCCCCGGAATGGTCATGACCCAGCCGGACCCAGGGGATGGAGTCTCCACTTGCCCTGGCTATAACTGTCGTGAGGCTCGATGGCGGCACGATTGAGTAAGCGGGAGGAGTGGAACAAGGCGCCCTCAGAAGCGTCTGACTCCAAGGAGGAGGTGACGGGTGAGTTTGTGACATGCAGGGGAAGCTTGCGCAACGGTCGCAATGTCTAACAACTCGAGGCACGAATGCCCGTGTAGTCGGGGGTCGCCCAGGCCCCCGTTAAAACACGCCCTTTGTACATGGCCCCTCTGTTGAAGAGGGTTTGGCAGCAGACCGGGATGAACTATAGTCACACAGGGTGAGCTGCTCTGCCACGGTCACCTCGGGACTCGATCGTGAAGCTAGCGCTGAAGCGGTCACATATGGAGGGAGCCAAAGGCTGCGACTACCATATACCCCAGGAGCCTCTGAAAGTTCTTTCAGTGGGACCCTTTCTCACTTCAACACCAGCTGAACACATTCTCATTGGAGAGACATGTTGGACCGAGTACCTCTCCAAAACTAGAAAAGAGATACTCAGCCCGTGGGCGAGATTACTCTCTTCCAGTTGACCTGAAGACCCAACGGGCTCTGGAGCACTCGAGGGGAAGGACACTGTACTGATACTCCACCCTTAGATGCAACACACAGGATGGCCTGCGGTGCGGGAGGTAGAGATCTGAAGCACCTGTCTTTCAGGTCAAAGCTGCAGACCAATCTTGGGCCAAGATGGTCACGACCCACCCCCTAGTAGCACGAAGAACGAGTTTACAACTGGCCTTCGTACCGGCTGGAGGAGCGGCTATATCAAATCCTTCGCCAGCAGGATAAGATAAGCACGCACAAGTCAGGAGCACTGCTCAACACTCGGTGTGATGAATATCACTGAATTTTCAGGAGCACGTCTGCTCAACACCTAATGTGATGACTATCACTGACTTGAGCAGGGTAGCCGAGCCTGAGGTGGGGCAGCAAAGTAGAGAGAGTGGTGTTAGTGTGCTGTGCAACACTTACCTGTCTCCACAAGCGGCAGGGGGCGCGTGAGAAGGCGGATGACCGGGTCCTCGAACGCACCAAGCTGCCTGCTGGCGACCAAGGGGGAGCTGAGGGGTGTAAGGCTATACAGGGTCACACCCGCCAGACTGGCCCTCTCGGGACCCAGGAACAGATGAAATTGCTCTCTCTTTGAAGTGTGGGTACCGCTTGCTCCGCTTTTTTTTTTTTTTTTTTTTTTTTAGGGAGCCAGCGGCGGAACAGACAAACACAAACAAAGGCTCCACCCGGCCCTCACCCGGGGGGAGGGAGTGATCGTGCCACTCCAAGAGCATCTCATCCATTCCTGGGCGGCCCGCTCCGGAATGCTTTCGCTGTCGCTTGCCACCTGGCTTGGCAGCGCCTGGAGCGGGCTGGGCGTCTCTACTGCGGCCGGCTCCATGCTGAGGCCTGGGTGGAGGCTGCTGCGGAGGGCCAGCAGGAGCGGCGGCCGGAGAACACCCACGGCGACGAGCAGGCGGAGGAGCTGCCACCGGCGGCGGGTGGAGGCAGCAGCTGGCCACCGGGGCAGGATGTGCCGGATGACCTCCGTCTGCGCTTGAGCGGCAGAGAACTGTTTGATGCAGTTCTCCACCGCGTCGCCGACCAGCCCAACCTGGGAAATTGGGGAGACCAGGAACCGAACCTTGTCCGCATCCGCCATACCAACCAGGCTGAGCCAACGAAGGCGCTACTGGACCACGAAGGTGGACATCGCCAGACCGATCACGCACGCTACGACACCCGCACCCCGGAGGGTGAGGTCGGATGCAGTGCGGTGCTCACCTATGAGCGCACGGTCTGGATTACCCTCGTGCATGCCATGGGTGCCCTAGCCTGCAGCAACGCCATGGCACGCAAGAGGAAGGGGCTTGCCCACAGGCTTTGTAAGCTCTGCCCGTCGGAACGGACGAAACTCACAGGCCTTAGGGGGGAGACGAGGATCCCCCCAAAAGGCAGCGGCCGCCGGACACAGGTGCACCTGTGTCGACAGACCGCTCCAATGGAGGGACACCTCGCAACCCTTCACCGTTCCTCCATCAAGGGTAATGAGGGGGGGAAAGCTATTCAGGCAGTTTCTGGCAGAGAAAGATGCTGTTCACCACCTGATAAGCTCTCCATGCATTTCGGGAAAGAAAGGCACTGGGGCGGCGAGCTGAGAACCAGCGCGGCCCGCCCCAAGATACTAAACTCCAGATTCCAACCGAGACTGAACGGGACACGGTGGAGGTTCCACTCGAGCCCGGCAGCCTCGGCGGCCCGTTTCAGCATAGCTGATAATTCTGGATCCGGCTCGGGCAACATTGAACTCCCGGAGGGAGACAATGCAGCCGAGTCATCATCTCTAGAAGTCAGCTCACCCTCCGATGCTGCAATCGGCGTCCTGTCCTCCAGGGGAGCCCCGAGTGAAATCGCTGGCCCACCCATTACAGATGGACCAGCAGACAACACAGGAGGCTCCAGTGGTTGCAGTGGAAGGGAGGAGTGAGGAGCCCACAGGGAATGGTTACCGGGCGGGACATCCAACACTATCCTCCGGTCACCCATCCCACACAGCACCCGAGGGTGGGGCATGGTAATGGGGACTCGCTCTCCGCGAACGAAGGCGAGTCTCGCCCTCAACACTGCGACAGTCATGTTCCCACAGTGAAAACATGAGCTGTCCACAAAAGCTGTCTCAGCGTGCTGTAAGCCCAAACACGTGACACAACAGTTGTGACCATCAGAGAGAGACAGGGAACGACCGCACCCAGAAACGCACGGGCGGAATGACATCTTGAAAAAGACGCAAACGCACCCGTGTTGCTCTTTCAGAAAATAGGACCGTCACCAGTGCCGGAGCACACAGGGGAATGACCGCGGCAACACTGAATAGAGAACTGAAACAGTGAAGCACTCACTTTTCCGCCCTCTAACCAGCCATCAACACACACAAACATTTAGAAATTTGTTGCTGTTAAAACAGCAGTTGAGAGCTCAAAGCTCGCGATCACCGCTGCACTCGCGCTGTAGAACACCAGCACTGGGAGAGTCTTCCTGAAGAACACCGACACACTCGCTCGTTGTAGACAACAGCACTCTCAGAGACATCAAACGATCGGCTCCAAAGCGAAAGGCAACTAGTGCGTGCATCCACTTCCGTATTTATACCCGCGCCGCGGGGGCGGAGTGTGTGATGCGAATCACGCACGCCAATTACATTGGCTCGTTCAATAGTACTCGAAGAAGACAGGCTCTCTAGCGATCTCCCAATTCACTCGACCGTCGACTACGTCTGACGTTCTCGACTGAAAGGGAACTGTGATTCTGCATACATATCCAGAATTCTAGCTATAATATAAAGGATTTCTTAAAAGTTTTCTAAAAAAAAAAAAATCTTTCTTTTAGGCACACACAGACGTCAAGATTCAATCTATGCATCTCAACAATGGTGACGAGCAGAATATTCAATTAGGAAAAGTAAATTACATAGAAAATTCAGATCACAATTTATTCATATCGCAATGCATGATGGGAGCCATTAATGAGTTGTGATTGGTGGCAGCCACTGCATTGGCTTGGTTTTTGGTCCATTCATAAAAAACACTCGGTGCTGTCGTCATGACAGCGATTCACAAAACAACGTCCCTCAGGGCTTTAGCTCAAAAATGTGCAGACTTGGAGAAATATTGATATATTCTCATAGATTCACATCATATTTCTATAGACAGGAATAATATTTATTGAATTTATACCCAAATGCGTCGATGTAATCATTATGATCGCTTCTTACTGAGATGTGCTGTGTTTTCAATTCATACCAATAGCCTGAGGGCGCTATATGCACAATAATAGTCCATATATGGATCATGAAGAAGACCCATAGTCATGTGACATTCCACGACGTCACTGATACAGAAAGTAGCTGACAGAGATCGCTGTAACATGCAGATAAAGATGTTTTGAAGACAATAAACATGATTGCAATGATATTTGAGTTACCTGTGTTCTTCAAGCCATGCCAGGTATTTCATAATAATAGATTATATTTATAATGTAATGCTAATCGATATAGATTTCATCATCGTGCAGAACACTATAAATAATACATTTTCTGTCTGATTTTTTTTAATCTGAAGCCAAATTAGATCACAGAAGATTATTTAAAACACTCGACTTGCGTTATAAAGTAAGTTTGGAGCACAAACATGGTTTTAATCTCATAAATGGTCGTGTATTGATGGTGTGCTAAGCTAACATGCTAGCTAGCCCAGGTGCACCTGCCACCAGCAGTTATTGTTTTATGATTTTTTTCTAAATAGGAATGCTTACTGAAATGTTTCAGTGCATTTGATACCAGTTTCAAATATTTAGTGAGAACTTTGATAAAATAAATTAGGGTTTGAAACCCTATGAATAGCCTGTGAATAGCCAGTCGTTAGTAGCTATAATGCAGACAAAAGAAATGCATATTTAGAGCCATAACCAGGCTGGAGAGGTGTAAATGTGTGCAGGGGACACTGACACTGAATGAGGCTCGTTTGCACCACAAAACAATAGAGACAATAGACTGAATAGATGACTCAGAAGATGACTAAACATCAGTTTGCATTTTAGAGTCTAATCAAAATAAAGTAATTTGACATGATCTTGAAAAACATTTAACTAAATACAGAGTTTTAGACTTATCATTTTCAGATTTTAAATATAAAATGGTCACACATATGGCTTTAGCGGCAGTGCATTTCTAGATTGCTCCAGGGCCAACTTCAATTTTATTTTCATGAAGATGTTTCATAAAAATAAATTTCTAATAACTTTACAAAACTTTGAAGCTATTTAAAAAAATAATAATTAATTATGACAATAATTAATTCTACATTTACAATAAACTACCAGGTGTCAGCTTTCAAATGAGATCATACTTGTGCTTTTAGTGCAAAGGGTTCATGAACTGTATCTGTTTCAGTTTGGGTATGTCATTTCTGGGGATTTTTCAAAAGTGAGCTTGCAGCCTAACAGGTTAAAAGAAGATAGTTCAAGCTTCATTATGGAAAAAACACTCGTGCCTGTATGACAAGTATTTGCGGAATTACCGTTAATTTTCGGATGCGTTTCAGAATGGACTTCACTGACAGAGAGAAGGCAGAACGCGCACCATGTTTGTTTTTCTTTATTTGGCAAAAAGCACAACACTTTGTTTTTATTGTGAGTATCCAGAAAAAAATGGACACTTATCAGGATCTAATGATGTACAACACTTAATATGTAAGATCAAAATCAACAGAGTATTTTGAGTTTCTTTTGCACTGATAAGAAAAAAAGTGAGCTGGTATCGCCCACGATACCGCCGACCTCAGAGGGTTAACATCAGGTGTCTTGAGATAGGTCTGACTGCAGAACCGCAGAACCATACGTCATAGCAGTGTGAGGACGACAAAGCCAGCCAAACAGTCTGGTGCCGGAAGTGGATACCATACATATCCACCTTACCAGTGTTGGGCAGTAACTCGTTACTAGTAACGCGTTACTGTAACGCAGTTACTTTTTACAGTAACTCATACTGTAACGCATTACTTTTTAAATAAATTAACCCCGTTACCGATACCATATGTTGCGTTGTCCGTTACTTTTTTAAATTAATTAATTTTGGCTGAAGTGTAGCCTACAGCCTAACCTGTTTGCAGCAGCGACGCATTGTAGGATTGGTGGTAGGGTTGCTTGCCACCCGTCCATTAAAATACGGAATTGTCCCGTATTTACAAGTAAAATGATGCGTCCCGTATCAAATCAATAAGGGAAGCGATTTGTCCCGTATTTTACATAAGGCCCACACATAGTTGGATAAAAACATAAGGATTTACTATACTAATAGCAAATAGCCTATAAAGAAATCCATTTCACAATAATGTTACATTATGATTAGAATCAAATGAATTTTGTCCATTTTCTAAGCTTAGAAAATGCACATTTATACGAGCTGAATTTTATAGGCCTAAAATATTGTTTAGTAATTCTGTGAATTACACTGCGCAAACCAAAGTAATACTACCCACCGGATGAAGAAGGATTGTCTCTCAGTCTCCACAGAACAAAATATAAATTTTTATTTTATTTTATTTTTAGTGTTCGCATTTATGAGGAAAAAAACAATGTTACGGACGTGACAGTTCTCTGTACGTGAGCGCTCTGAAAGCGGCACTAAAATATGCTTTAAAACTTTCAGAGACATCAAACAGAAAGCACAAAACCTTTCTTTAAATTGAATTTCGTTTTGTATTAATTGTATCTTAATTTTAAGAAAAAAAGCTGCTTTGAAACAATGTGTATTGTGAGTTGTACCTAGAGCATGGCGCAGAGCAGGGGGAGTCTTTATACCCAAAGGAAAAGATGCTACAAGCATCAGTCAGTTTCGCCCTATTTCACTATTAAACGTCGAAGGAAAGATTTTCTTCAGCATTATTGCTCAGAGATTGTCAACCTACCTATTAAAGAATGGCTTCATTGACACTTCAGTTAAAAAAGCGGGCATTCCAGGATTCTCAGGATGCTTAGAACACATCAGTGTTATCTGGCAACGAATTCAATCAGCTAAAAAGGAGAGGAAGGAGCTCCACGTGACATTCCTGGATTTGGCTAATGCATATGGTTCAGTGCCACATGAGCTTCTTTGGGCATCATTTGATTTTTTCAGGGTACCGATGTCGATAACAAATTTAGTGAAAGCCTATTTTGGAGATTTGCAATTTAGTTTCTCAACTCCAGAATTCAGCACTACATGGCAATGCTTAGAGGTTGGAATAATGGCAGGATGCACCATTTCTCCACTGGCTTTTACCATGGCAATGGAAGTAATCATTAGGGCATCAAAATGGGTAGTAGGAGGAGAGCGCTTGGCTTCTGGGATGCGACTACCACCAATCAGAGCATACATGGATGACATGACAACCATGACTACAACGGTAGCCTGCACTAATCGGTTATTGGGGAAGTTAACAGATAATATTGAATGGGCACGAATGCAATTTAAGCCCTCTAAATCAAGGATCATCTCCATAATTAAAGGCAAGGTAGTAGATAAAACATTCTTCATTAATGGTGAGGCAATACCAACAGTTTCTCAGAAGCCAGTGAAGAGTCTAGGGAGATGGTACGATGGGGATCTAAAGGACACAGTTCGAGTGGGAGAAGTTAGACGACAAGCAGTGGAAGGGTTGAAGAGCATAAACAGCTGTGCTCTACCAGGCAAACTGAAACTCTGGTGCTTTCAGTTTGGTCTACTGCTGTGGCCACTGACTGTGTATGAGGTTTCTTTGACAACAGTGGATAAGCTGGAAGCGTTAATAAGTTCATACATCAGGAAATGGTTGGGAGTTCCACGCTGCCTCAGCAGAGTGGGACTTTATAGTAAAGGAGTATTGCAGCTGCCAGTCTCTGCTTTAACCGAGGAGTTTAAGTGTGCCAAGGTCAGACTGGAAATGACTTTAGCAGAGTCACGTGACAAATGTGTAAGGGAGACAGCCCCTGTGGTAAAAACTGGTAGAAAGTGCTCAGCAAAGAAATCTGTAGTAGAGGCAAAGGCTGACCTTCAAATTGGGGATATCGTGGGACAGGTACAGCATGGAAGAGGGGGTTTTGGGCTCAGTTCAGCTCCTCCTAAATGGCACAAGGCAGGCCCAGCCCAAAGGAGGAAGCTGGTAGTCAACGAGGTGCGAAAGCAGGAGGAGAGGATGAGATGTATAAAGGCCATTTCCCAGGCCAAGCAGGGAGAGTGGATGAGATGGGAGAGTGTGGAACAACGCAAAATGGGCTGGCAAGACCTTTGGTCAATGGAAGAGAGTAGGATCAGTTTCCTTATTAGGTCAACATATGATGTTCTCCCATCACCGCAGAACCTAAACCTCTGGGTAGGAGAGGATCCATCTTGTCCTTTGTGTTCATCACCTGCCACATTAAGGCACATTTTGACAGGATGTAAGGTGGCTCTAAGGCCGTGTGTCCACCAAAGCGTTTTTTCACGCAGCTGGCGTAAAATTCCAATTGTTTTCAATGGGAGCGCCGCGTTTTTTAAACGCCATGAGCGTAACGAGGCGCTGAGCGTGTATTTAACGCTCAAGTGCTGAGCGCCCGGCGTTTTTTACTGGTCGCCGAGAGTTGAAAAATGTTCAACTTTGGGTAAAACGCTGCGCTCATCACTGTCACTTTTTACCCAGACGTCCAATCACAGTGGAGGAGGGGCGGGACAAATACCACACGACCAACTGTCACAACATCCTTTCTGTACAACGACGTCAACCAGCAGAGCTAACCGAACAAAATGGATGAAAAATACATTTTTAGTATGAAACAAAATTATCTGCGAAATCAGTTACAAGTAAACTGTGCTGCTGATATTCTGTATCATAGCAACGAATCGTCTCAACTGAAAAAACGCAGCGCTGCCGAAACGCTCTCAAGCGCCCACAGCTAGGCGTTTTCAGCAGAGCGTCCAGCGTTTTCAGCCGACTAAAAACGCTTTGGTGGACACACGGCCTAAGCCAGGGTCGGTTTACTTGGCGCCATGACCAAGTATTGCGATGTTTGGCTTTAGCATTGGAAGGCAAGCGTAGTATGACCAATAAATTGCCGCCTGTTCTAGCAAAACATTACACGCAGAAGACAATATTCCTCCGCCCAGGCGAGCAACCACCAAGAAAAGGTGCTAACACCAATTCTCGCCCAGGACAACTGGAAGCTGCTAGGGACTGGAAGATGCTGGTTGATCTTGATCAACGGCTTATTTTTCCACCTGAGATTGCCACCACTAACCTACGACCAGATATTGTTTTGTGGTCTGGATCAGCACGCATTGTTCAACTGATAGAGTTAACAGTGCCATGGGAGGATGCGGTAGATGAGGCATATGAGAGGAAGAAACTGCGGTATGCTCATCTGGCCACTGAAGCAGAACAGCGAGGATGGAGAGTCCAGGTTTATCGAGTGGAAGTGGGTTGTCGTGGTTTTGTGGCACACTCTACAACCCGGTTCCTCAGAGACGTCGGATTCAGTGGCCAAGAGTTGCGTCGTACAGTAAAGAACTTATCTGAAGCAGCAGAAAGGAGCAGCAACTGGCTGTGGTTGAGACGGAAAGATTCTAGCTGGCTGTGTACAGGCTGCCATGCTACGGTTTCGTAGAATTCTTGAAAACTTGAAAGGTCTGTTGGTTTATTTGTATAGGTTGTATAGTATTTACAGTCATTACGTTCCTGTGTATATTGCGTGAATGACGGGTGGTTGGGCAGATATTGTGTTTTGCGGTAGGTGGTATGCCATACGGAACCGTTGCCACTGAAACTGCATATTAACGCACCAGCGGGGCTCGACAGCCTTAGTCAAACGGGTTGGCGCGTATGGTTGGGTTGCGGAGAGATTGTGAGATTGTGGTTAGGTCTCAGCAGCAACTGTTGGTTTATTTGTATAGGTTGTATAGTATTTACAGTCATTACGTTCCTGTATATATTGCGTGAATGACGGGTGGTTGGGCAGATATTGTGTTTTGTGGTAGGTGGTATGCCATACGGAACCGTTGCCACTGAAACTGCATATTAACGCACCAGTGGGGCTCGACAGCCTTAGTCAAACGGGTTGGCGCGTATGGTTGGGTTGCGGTGAGATTGTGGTTAGGTCTCAGCAGCAACTGTTGGTTTATTTGTATAGGTTGTATAGTATTTACAGTCATTACGTTCCTGTGTATATTGCGTGAATGACGGGTGGTTGGGCAGATATTGTGTTTTGTGGTAGGTGGTATGCCATACGGAACCGTTGCCACTGAAACTGCATATTAACGCACCAGTGGGGCTCGACAGCCTTTGTCAAACGGGTTGGCGCGTATGGTTGGGTTGCGGAGAGATTGTGAGATTGTGGTTAGGTCTCAGCAGCAAGAGGGAAGTAGAGGTCAGTAAGCTGGGCTGAGTTGAGTGGGGGACGGAGGGGGGTGACTCTGTGACCGCACTGTGGTTGCAGCCGTTGTGTGTGCTGACGCGCAATACACTTTATTAACACCAGACAGAAGATTCACGTCACCAGATGGAAAGAAGCGTAAATGGATGGAGAAGCATAGGTTACTGTAAAGCTACGTCTTAGTTGGTGATTATCTTGGCGAAAGCCGAGTACAAATCAGCATGAAGTTTTAACATCTACTCTCGTGTAATGGAAATCATGAAAAGCCCTATTTAAATAAATTCGACTTGATTGCAATTCTATATTAAATGCACAAGTTTGATGTTTCTTGCCAAACAACTAAACTTAGCATTATGCCTGCGAATCTATTAAAAACAGGGTTTTTATTGTCTTTGCTCCTAGATCAAATGAAGAACTTTTCAAAAAAGGAAAAAACAATGTTACAGACGACAGTTCTCCGTACGTTAGCGCTCTGAAAGCGGCACTAAAAGATGCTTAAAAACTTTCACAGAGACATCAAACAGAAAGCACAAAACCTTTCTTTAAAGTGAATTTCGTTTTGTATTAATTGTACCTTAATTTTAATCAGTGTTTCATCAACCAATTGACTGGATTTATTAAAAAGATAAATAATAGCAGACGATATAGATAATCACGAAACGGAGGCGCCGGCGCGTGAACTGGAGCTCGTCTCATACATGAACCGAAACTCGGCGTATGAGATAACCTACTTGCCTCACAGACATGTCTACTTTTAAACAGAACAATTCAAAATGAAAGAAAACAGACTACAGACTGCTCTCTGCTTATGTAATCCGTATGAAATGTGCATTTCTCTCTGGCGCGTCTACTGCGAAGATCGCGAGTCAGCATAGCGAGTCACCTCAGAAATCCTTGTGATATATTCAGTTTGTGCTGGTCTGACTTAAATAAAATAGTGTTTAAAAATTACTTTCAATTACTTTCTGTTTAAGTCAGTTTTGTGTTTGTATAGACCATAACGCATAAAAGAGCATTAATGGGAACATTAAAGAATGTTTTTTTAAAAAGTAACTAAAAAGTTACTTTTGACAGTAATGCATTACTTTTTGGTGTAAGTAATCAACAAAGTAATTGAGCTACTTTTTGAACGAAGTAACTAGTAACTGTAACTAGTTACTATATCTTAGTATCTAGCACAACCCTGCACCTTACATATACCATACCTAAACCTACCCATCTCAACCCCCTGACTCCTAAACCTACCCCTAAACCTACCCATCTCCACCCCTGAACCCTAAACCAAACCCTAAACCTACCCATCTCCACTCCTTAGATGCTTTTACCCCACCCACTTCCGGCATCAGACTGTTAGGCTGGCGCTGTCGTCCTCACACTGCTATGACGTATGGTTCTGCGGTTCTGCAGTTGGTTAATATTGGGTGTCTTCAATAAAGCTCAATCATCCCAATATCAAGCTCAGTATATCGCCCAGCCCTAGTCAAGACCCCAACTAAAGCAAACAATGATCGCCATAACGGTGGCTTACAATTTGAGGTTTTCTCCTTCAGTGATTCTGCTTTAGGTGTCTTCAATAATGCTCAATCATCACTCAATTAATCACTTAATTATCTCATTAACTTTAATATTCTTGAGTGTGGACTCATATACACTCGCAGGAGTGTTAATTTAACACTGGAGTCGTTGCTGTGTACAAAGAGCCGTAGTTAACTGACAAGCTGAGCCATATCGCATTAATTATCACTAGCGATACGTCCGCGATATTAATGCGATATGGCTCAGCTTGTCAGTGAACTACGGCTCTTTGTAGTAAATGCCGCTCCATCTGAAAGCAGGTGAAGGTGATTTACTACTAATCAAGGAACCGGCTTTACTGACGAGATGTGCATAACAATGTGATGCGATATATCGCCCAGCCCTATTATTTAGCCTACCTGCTCATCAGACCAATCATGCTGAAACCAACATGGACATGTCACCGAACAGCACGATGTTTGTGTCTGCATTTAAAACATATAATTCAGTGAAAAAAAGATTTGTAAACATAAAACAAAAAAGTCAATATTCGCTTGGCCTACCTGCTCAACCAGACTACATCTGTGCACCAACACACAAAGAAGTGCTACCAAACAGCACAACTCCACACAAAAGATTGGACCTCCTCTCTAGGCGTGATTTTTTTTCCGAAACCACTTCAGCGGAAATCCCGCCCTGCAGCCGATTTCATTGGTTTAGGTTACAGTGACGGGTAGGTTTAGGGATCAGTGTTTGGTGTAGGCAATCTGTACAGTGATTGACATGACCAATGAAAACTTTAGAATCAGCTGCAGGGCGGGATTTCCGCTGAAGAGGTTTGGGAAAAAAAATCACGCCCTCTCTAGGCCTCTTCTTCTTCTTCTTCTTCTTCCTTTTATTGGCAACCGCACTTAACAGTGCATTACTGCGATCATCAGGTAGCTTGAAACAGAAACACTTCCTATTATTTTTTAACATGTCTTACCCCCCCACTAAAAATATACCGTCTTTATGTTGTTTCTACACTAATTTGATTAACTGTGAAATCAGGACATTATAAAATATATTAAAAATGTATAAAAACATTTCTTTTTTATTGCGATTAATTGCGATTAATCACTGAAAAAATGTGTGATTTATCTAGTTAATGTTTTTTTTTCGATTGACAGCACTAATTCAAATATTCTATTCTAAACCTGTAGTGAATTTAAAAACAACCAGGCAGCTAATATGCAGACTTTAATACATGCTTTTTGATCATTACAAATAATAATGCAAAATTATTATCTTAGAATAGATACCAAACTAAACAAAAACATCTGTATAGCCATCTGAAAATGAAGCTCTTTTAATACACTGTGAGTTAATTTTTTGTCTGACTGGATGTTGATTTATTTAGATAAAGATAACCAACGCTTTTATATTGTGATGGAGTATTGTGAAGGAGGTGATCTTTCAAAACTGATGGAAAAACAGAAAGGTGTTTTTGAAGAAAAACAGGTGAGTTTCTTATGCAGACATACCGTATATTCTATATTCTGTCCTTTAAACAACCCTCACATAAAACTTTCAAAACTTTTTGATTTAAAAACATGATTTAGTATGAAATGACCCATAAAATACAACCCTTGTGGACACACACACACACACACACACACACACACACACACACACACACACACACACACACACACACACACACACACACACACACACACACACACACACACACACACACACACACACACACACACACACACACACACACACACACACACACACACACACACACACACACACACACACACACACACACGTTGGTGCAACAGCATTATGAGGACTCTCCATAGGCGTAATGGTTTTTATACTGTACAAACTGTATATTATATCCCCTTACACTGCCCCTATCCCTAAACCTACCCATCACAGGAGACATTCTGCATTTTTACATTTTTAATAAAACATTGTTTTTTATGTTTTTTAAGCTATTTGAATTATGAGGACTTTTGAATTGTCCTCATAAACCACCTATAAGTTGTAATACCAGTGTAATACACATGTCATTATACAAATTTGTGTCCTCATAAATCACATAAACTAACCCCCACACACACACACTTATTTAGCTGTCTAAATGGGGACATTACACATACCTTTATTGTTTTAATCAAATTTATAAATATTATAATCTAACACCAATCACAGAAAATGTCTCTATTTTTACAATTAAAATGAAACAATATTTACTTTATTTAAAAAACACACACACTCACTTATCCATGTGTGCAGATCCTTGACTGGCTGGTTCAGATTTGTCTGGCTCTGCAGTATCTCTTTAAGAAGAACATTATTCATAGAGATATTAAACCTCAGGTATTCACTGATAAAGCTCAATTAATCATATCTCATATCAAGTAAAATATGTAAGTATGAGATTTATGTTGCCTTTGTAGAATGTCTTTCTGACTGAAGATGGCTATATCAATCTAGGAGATTTTGGATGCTCAAAGGCATTGGAAAGGTAAACTAATAACAAAAATATGATCTAGTGATGGATAAAAATGAAACTTATTGGCCAAAACCAAAAGCCCTGGACTTTTATAGGTTTGAGTTTACATTGTTTTTCCTCTGCAGTGCTGATGATTATGCTGAATCAGTTGTGGGTGCCAATCTCTACATCAGCCCAGAAGTTTATCAGGGGAAATATAATTACAAGAGGTATTGGATAATTAAATGTATATAAAATATGATTCTGTTCAACATTATAAAATGCTTGTTAAAATGTTAAAGGTTACAGTTCCATTAAGTTCTTTACATGAAGGTTGACTATTTTAATTGCCTAAAAAAAAAACTTTAATTTATAAATTGAGTACAGTATACTTCTTGATTGTCATTGTCATGTATCGTCTGTTTTAGTGACATATGGTCATTGGGATGGTTGCTACATGATCTCTGCATGCTTGATGTGTGGGTGAGTATTTTTCTTTTTCTTTTTCAAAAATCCCTGTATCAAATCATACAAATGCAAATTACAAAAATATAACTTTCATGGGTCTGTTTTAATTACCTCTATAATCTACAAACAGAGAACACAGTGCTTTTCCATGGTAAATAAAAGGCTTCCTTGATTTTCAAATATATTGAAATTAAATATTAATATAAAAATTAAATTTTCAATAAATATTCAAAACTCTCAACAATGATAGGAGTAGATGATATGACTAAAATCTTATATCACAATATGAATGATATTATGTGGTGATCAAAAAATATAGCTATTTTTGCTAAAAATACGATTTTGTCCTCAGTTTACATGTAGTTATCCAGATGAAATGACAACACAATCTCATGAAAGTGCGTATCTATAGCACAAATGTTATTTCTCGTGCCATTTATACGCCAAAAAATGTTTTTTGGGAGCATAGGCTACGCACTGAAAACCCCTTGGCTAGGATTAGGTGTGGGGAGTGTGTGCGTATTACACACCATAAAGTGCATATCATATGCACGCAAAAAAAAAATTTTGGCGTATAAATGGCACGAGAAATAACATTTGTTGTATAGATACGCACTTCCATGAGATCGGGCTTGAAATGAACACTGCTCAATGTGCACACTACAGGGTGTTAAATGTAACTGAATCAGTGTTGGAGTTCATGAGATAATTAACTGATTAATTGAGTTGAGCATTATTGAACTTAACTGACTTCCTGCCAAAGCATTAGATGAAATCAACTGAAGATAAAAGAAGACATTAAGAACGCGTTTACACGACAATGATGTGCTTAAACCGGAGAAGATTTTCCTTTGAGTTTTCCACGTACAGACGACTACGTTGTCAAAATGATCCCCATTCACACGGATCCGTGAAAACCACCAAAAAATCTGTATTCTGCTGCCAGGCCATTAGATGGTGATGAAACACTATAGACTGAACACGTAATACGCATGTGCATAACGTCATCGTCTTCAGAGATTCACGTTTTTGTTTACAGGGAGACGGAAGTTCAAAAACTTTCACTTTGAAACCCGTTTTCAAAAGTTTGTTTTTTTCAGGCACCCACTTGACTTTTTAACATCAGTATTTGTCTGGCTGCTGTATGACGAGAATAACAAGACAAAATGTGATCAAATAACGTTGGCTTTTTTTTGACGATACAGTTGTAATTCTCACAAAGCAGTCTTGTTTACTGTTCTCATGAGAATTAATGATTATAGTAACACTGTGAATCTCAACAATGGTGACATGCTTCATGCCACAATGCATCCTGGGAGAATCATATAAAACTCACCCATGGATCCCAGAATGCATTGCGCCATTAAGCATGTCACCGTCATTGAGATTCATATGCTGGTTATTGATGTGTGTGTGAGAAAAACTTGCAGGACTACAAAATGTGTAAACTGTGTTTTAAAACAGATTTTCTGATTAAACTGTGCTGGACTCTTGCTGTAGAACCCCAACACAACAATAAAACAAATCTAATAACATATCAGCCATATAAAACTCACACATAATATCAGTAAATTAAGACACTATATGATGATTATGTTCTCACTATCAAGAAGCTGACAGCATCTGATCATATTTTCTCTTGCTGTTCTTGCCATAACAAACAGTTACAGCAACCAGAGAATTTATTTCAGTTTTTTCTTCAACCCCTGCTGACACTAACCAGACACTTATTTTATTTTTATTTTTTTACCTCCACAGGCAAATAAAATGCAGCGTCACGTACTACATGCTAACAGCATGACAGGAACCCCTCCTCCCATCTCAGAGAGATACTCAGAGGAACTGAGGGAGTTGATCAGACAAATGCTCAGCCGTGACCGTAAAGACAGACCTTCAGCTGATGAGATTCTAGCAAAACCATTCCTGAAAGAAGCAGTAAAGAGAAATAAGACGATTCCAGATGCACTGCAACAACAGTTATTGACTTCCATCAATAACTTTAATGAGGCCTACGACAAGCACTATAACGACTTTGAAACTGTAGTTAGCGAGTGGAAAACAGCTACAGATTCACTAGAGGAGATCCATCATAAATGCACTGTAGGCAGTCTATCAGGTGCAGTGATCGGAGCCGCTGGAGGAATCACTGCATTGGTTGGGGCAATTTTGACACCGTTCACATTTGGAGCGTCTCTGATTGTATCAGGTGTTGGGATTGGTGTTGGAGTTGCAGGTGGAGTAACAGGTGCTGCCTCCAACATTACTGATACAGTCAAACAAAAATCACTCCGTGAGAGGTTTGAAAAACTTCAGCAGGACTACAAGAAAGCAAGTGAACCAATTCTTAATTCACTCAGAACACTGGGAAAGTTACAGAAAAAAGTTACAAAGTTCAGTGATTTCGTCAGTAAATCAACTTCAGATAAAGTGCAAATGTCATGGAGAATAGGCAGAGTCGGAGTCGCTGGCGTCACAGAATTCGTGGCTCTTGGAATGTTGGCAAGTTTCGGCAGAATCGCTGTTCAGTCTGCTGGTGTCGGAGAAGCAGTCGCAGCAGCTTCAGGAGTGTTGAGTGGGATCTTAATTATAGCAGACATCGCCTTCATCGTGAAAGATGCCAGAGAGATTCACCGGATGAGACAGGGAAGAGAAGATCCAGAAAAGGTTCAATCCAGTGTACTCAAAGCCATCGCACAGATGAGGAAAACACATTCAGAGCTTTGCCAGGTCTTGACAGTAATTCAAGAAACAAAAAATGAATTGGCCAATGATGGCAGAGACTGAGTATAAACTTAAAGGGTTAGTTCGCCCATTTAAGACATGAAGTTGTATGCAATCATTACCAGCACTATAGTGTATACACACTGACCCACTCTGTTGTCACCTCCCTGGTCCGAGTTCTGACCGCTGGAAGTTTTTGAATGAAGTAATCCCGGCTACTTTCCGGGGCCACAAAACTGTGCGTTTTTACGTGAAAAAAAGATTTGCGTTTCAAAGCTTGATTAATTTAACACAAAAAAAACACGCCGGGCAAAATTCATACCTCAGTTTTAATGCGGCACTATTTTCCTTCCGTTTCTATCAATCCGCGCTGCTGTCAATGTCAACAGTGCGCACGTGACGATCAGCTCTTCCATAGTGTTTACACAATCGATCGACAACAAGGTAAAAAATATTAAATTAACAATGGTGCGAACTTGTAAATTCCCAGGCTGTGACAACAAGGATGTGCCGGGATCAAAGTTCAAATTTCATCGTTTTCCTGTATCAAATATGAATATGAGACAGCTTTGGCTGGTTGCCATCGGCTACTCAGCGGGAGCTAAATTATCTCGAATAAAGGATTTTCGTGTGTGTAGTGCTCACTTCAGCGAAGACGATTACATCTCCAACCAAGGAGGAAAAGGAAAAAACATGATTTTAAAGAGTTTTGCTGTACCAGTACCACGGGTAAGCTCTATTTACTAACTTTATGATCCCATGTCTAAACTGTACGGTAAACAAGATGATGTTTAGACTCCATTATAAAACACGTGAAAAGATGTGTAAAAAAAAATATATATATATATTGTTACAATTTGCTGTGAAAAATATTTGATTGAACACACCATTTGTCATTCATCCTGCCTCTTGCTACAGCTGTGGTGGGCCCAGCATCAGATTGGACAACTTCTCTGTCCTCTCGCTCTCTCTCTTCCCGTTCTTTGTCCATCTGCTCAAGTTCGGCATCGGTATACTCCGGTTCATGAAGATATCCCTTTGTCGTTGAGTTAAAATTACTGTCTTCATCTGATCCGTCTGACACTGTGCTAAAATTAGTTTCATCATCTGAAGTTTCGTAGTCGGACATGTTGTCGGCGAGTCGCGCTATCAACAGCTAATCGTCACGTGCGCACTGTTGACATTGACAGCAGCGCGGATTGATAGAAACGGAAGGAAAATAGTGCCGCATTAAAACTGAGGTATGAATTTTGCCCGGCGTGTTTTTTTTGTGTTAAATTAATCAAGCTTTGAAACGCAAATCTTTTTTTCACGTAAAAACGCACAGTTTTGTGGCCCAGGAAAGTAGCCGGGATTACTTCATTCAAAAACTTCCAGCGGTCAGAACTCGGACCAGGGAGGTGACAACAGAGTGGGTCAGTGTGTATACACTATAGTGCTGGTAATGATTGCATACAACTTCATGTCTTAAATGGGCGAACTAACCCTTTAAATATGATACAAGACTAAAGAAACATTCTACTGATTTATATGTGAGGTTAAGTGAAGAAAGAGGTTTTTGCAGAAAACGATTTAAATGTACAGTATGTTGCACGAGCCACACAATAAGAGATGTGCGACGTGAAGTCAGACTTTGGAATCATTCTATTTTGTAACTATCAACTATACTATATCTACAATATATACGACAATAAGTTTGATTTACTAATAATTGCATGGATTATTTCTATATATTTGCACAGGAAAACTTCTCTGAAATTATTTTGTTTTAAAGTTAATTATGTATTTGTGAATACTTCTGTGAACAGCACACCTGGGATTAGTAATTTGCATAAACATGCCCAAATAATCTCCATATAAAGGCTTTCGTTTACAGCCTTTCATCACTCTCAGCAAACATACAATAGAGTTCACTCTGAACTTTGAAATACTGTAATAAGTATAAAGTATAAGGTACAATAAACACCTTTAAATACAGACTACGACACAGTGTGTGCACGCGCGTGTGTGTGTGGTTATTGATAATTTAGAGCCATTCGCTTTCACACAAAAATGTATGTACACAATTAGTGTTTGAGACCCAATGTTTTAAATAATAGCATATTATATATATATATATATATATATATATATATATATATATATATATATATATATATATATATATTGTGTGTGTGTGTGTGTGTCATGCACACTCTTATTAGTTTGTTCCTTGTATCAATATCCCCGTTTTTCGGTTCTTGTTAATGTCAATGTTAGGTCTGAAGTGTTATCTCCTGTGTATATTGCTGTGTTTTGAGTTATTTTGTATTATTAAATAAATCTTATTTGCGTATAACTCCTTCGTCGTGCTATTTGACTCTGCTGTTTCCCTTCAGCCCTCGACTTCTCCTCTAACTCACTCAGTTGTGTGGATCTTCCTCAGGTCTTCTGGTCTCCAGCATCAGAGCTCATCACTCCACCTCGGCCTGTCAACCTGGAAGGTTTTTCTCCTTAAATATAAACATTTTCCATTGCAGGATGAATTGGATGAAATCGCATGTCTGTGGGATGCAGATGTAATCAGACCTTCACAGAATGATCCATTGTCAAGCGGTACTTGTTCCCTGAGCTCTGACGAATGGACCAGTGGATAGATGGAGACCTTTTATATATTGTCTAGACCAGTGCTTCTCAAACCTCTCCAGGACCCCTCGCAACATCTCATTTTACATGTCTCCCTGATCTAATACTCCTGATCAAGTCATTAGTAGAGACTCTACGAGCTGAATTGAGTGTGTCTGATGAGGGACATACAGTGTGCAGTGGTGAGGTTTGAGAGCTCTGAGATAAACCATGTTCCTGGGAAACCTCTGGTCTAAGAACCCTTTAAAGAAGAAATTTCACCCATTTAACCTGAAAAACACATTCAGTGGCATGTTAATATTTTGTCATGTTCTGTTTCTTGAAAGATGCCTTAGTTGCCTCAACGTATCTTCCCTATATTTGTAATATGGCTCAATGTCCACTAGAGCAGTGGTTCCCAACCTTTTTTTGTCTGAGACCCCCTTTTTCCCAATAAAATATTTTAGGGCCCCCCTTCACATTTAATGATATTATCGCTCTTGTAAGCTTGCAGCAAGGATGACAAAATATGTTGTTTTCAAACAAATGGTATGTTTACTATAACCAGATAGGTTTATGCACAAATAATAGCCTATACTATTGAAAATACAATAACAAAAACATCAGTAGGCCCTTTGTAATTTAAAAACGTAAGCCTAGGAGAAGCCTATATATTGGCCCTATTTGAAATGCAAAACCAAAAATATTTCCACTGGTGTGTAGGTAAAAAAAGAAAGAATATAGGCTATTACTAAATGACTGCTGTCTGGGGCCTCAATACTTGCACGTTATTTGTGAGGCTTTATCAATGTGAGGCTTTATTTTTTACGTTTTTGGCGCTTTAGCGAGCGATAGTAAACTTGCGTTTATTAACAGAATAATGCGTCTTTCGAAAGAACGTTGTAGCCGGAACTACCTCTCTGTGTACGTCTATGACGAGTCACGCCGGTTCTGGGCTACTCCGCAGCGGCAGCGATCCGAACCAGTGTAAAATAGTCCCAATGTAAATACTTATTATAGGTGTACCATAGTGGTTCAGGATAAGACAAAAACACGGATTGATGGATTCATGATGAACTCGCTCATTATATAAATTTTGAACAGGAAAAAGTTAAGGACTTTTATTTAATGCTCATTTCTCCAAACTTTTCACAATATGACACGACCCCCCACAGAGCTCGCTGAGGCCCCCTTCTGGGCCGCGACCCCCCTGTTGGGAACCAATGAACTAGAGGGTGAAATGAAATCCTGAACCAGAATGAGTTTTAACATGAGAACGGCTGCATTTACACTGCAGGTCTTAATGCACAGATTTGGGTCTTTTGACCATATTCGGGGGGGGTTTGTCCCACCTGTTTATATTCACTTTAATTAAATTCACATTTATTTGTATAGCGCTTTTCACAATACACAATGGCGCTTTTCGTTTCAAAGCAGCTTTACAGAAAATGCACAAGTCTACATTACAATCTAGAGTCATCTGTTATCAGAGGAAAATGTATCAAGTTATGTATTTAAGAAATGTACATTTACAAATCACACAGTTAGCTAACAATGAATTAATTAAGGCACAAACAATGAGCTTATTGAGGCAATAAATACATGTTAACAAATGTTTAGGATATATAGAACAATGTAGCATTGGTGCATGTTGATTCAGAGTTTGCTTCATCTGAAGTCTTCATAAGAGGCTTGATCACAACTGGAGCTGACAAAGTCTAGTTAAAAGGATGGGCATCCCGAGATAATCAGAGAAGTAAATAGACAATGATTAGTGTAGATGCTGTTCATAACATTAAGCAAAGATAATCATGTGCATTTGATCTGAGTATAAGGTCATGAGACGCATTATATGAATGCTTGTCTAAAGAGGTGTGTTTTTAATCTTGATTTAGGCATGACTAGTATCCAATATATGTGTTTACATTAATCCCAGCCCAAAATTATTATATTCTATGCATCATGGTTGACCCTCGGGTTTTGAATGGCCGTATATAAATGATTTATACACTCACCTAAAGGATTATTAGGAAAGCCATAATAATACTGTGTTTGACCCCCTTTCGCCTTCAGAACAATCTTAATTCTAAGTGGCATTGATTCAACAAGGTGCTGAAAGCATTCTTTAGAAATGTTGGCCCATATTGATAGGATAGCATCTTGCAGTTGATGGAGATCTGTGGGATGCACATCCAGGGCATCCCAGGAAAAATCCCAGTAACTGAGCAGATTGTGAAATACTCAGACCGGCCCGTTGGCACCAACAACCATGCCACGCTCAAAATTGCTTAAATCACCTTTCTTTCCCATTCTGACATTCAGTTTGGAGTTCAGGAGATTGTCTTGACCAGGACCACACCCCTAAATGCATTGAAGCAACTGCCATGTGATTGGTTGATTAGATAATTGCATTAATGAGAAATTGAACAGGTGTTCCTAATAATCCTTTAGGTGAGTGTATAATTCACGCCGGGTGTCCGTGATTATTTGCCAAGTTAAAAGCTGTCATGGATGTCCGTAGCACAAAATTTGTCTGAAAGGATTAAGACTGGAAAATAATGATAATTTCCGTTTTTACTTTATATAACAAGCTCATTCCCTAAAATTGCTTAATAATCAGAGAAGAACAAAGTCGACGGTTTCATTGTTTCTGCACCACTTCAGCCGATCGCATCCTGAGCAAATGGTCATCCATTGTGGGACACGAGAACCATCTCAGACTATGGGTCGTTTCAACTTCATTAACACACGCACGCACGCACGCACGCACACACACACACACACACACACACAGCTGGTACAACTGGAGCAACTTCATTAACACACACACACCACAGCTGGTACAACTGGAGCAACTTCATTAACACACACACACCACAGCTGGTACAACTGGAGCAACTTCATTTAAACACACACCACAGCTGGTACAACTGGAGCAACTTCATTTAAACACACACCACAGCTGGTACAACTGGAGCAACTTCATTTAAACACACCACAGCTGGTACAACTGGAGCAACTTCATTTAAACACACACCACAGCTGGTACAACTGGAGCAACTTCATTAACACACACACACCACAGCTTGTACAACTGGAGCAACTTCATTAACACACACACACACACAGCTGGTACAACTGGAGCAACTTCATTAACACACACACACCACAGCTTGTACAACTGAAGCAACTTCATTAACATACACACCACAGCTTGTACAACTGGAGCAACTTCATTAACATACACACCACAGCTTGTACAACTGGAGCAACTTCATTAACACACACACACCACAGCTTGTACAACTGGAGCAACTTCATTAACACACACACACACACACCACAGCTGGTACAACTGGAGCAACTTCATTAACACACACACACCACAGCTGGTACAACTGGAGCAACTTAATTTAAACACACCACAGCTGGTACAACTGGAGCAACTTCCTTTAAACACACACCACAGCTGGTACAACTGGAGCAACTTCATTAACACACACCACAGCTGGTACAACTGGAGCAACTTCATTAACACACACACACCACAGCTGGTACAACTGGAGCAACTTCATTAACACACACACACACACACACCACAGCTGGTACAACTGGAGCAACTTCATTAACACACACACACACACCACAGCTGGTACAACTGGAGCAACTTCATTAACACACACACCACAGCTGGTACAACTGGAGCAACTTCATTAACACACACCACAGCTGGTACAACTGGAGCAACTTCATTTAAATACACCACAGCTGGTACAACTGGAGCAACTTCATTAACACACGCACACACACACACCACAGCTGGTACAACTGCAGCTACTTCATTTAAACACACACCACAGCTTGTACAACTGGAGCAACTTCATTAACACACACCACAGCTGGTACAACTGGAGCAACTTCATTAACACACACACACCACAGCTGGTACAACTGGAGCAACTTCATTAACACACACACCACAGCTGGTACAACTGGAGCAACTTCATTAACACACACACCACAGCTGGTACAACTGGAGCAACTTCATTAACACACACACACACCACAGCTGGTACAACTGGAGCAACTTAATTAACACACACACCACAGCTAGTATAACTGGAGCAACTTCATTAACACACACACACACACCACAGCTGGTACAACTGGAGCAACTTCATTAACACACACACACCACAGCTGGTACAACTGGAGCAACTTCATTTAAACACACCACAGCTGGTACAACTGGAGCAACTTCATTTAAACACACACCACAGCTGGTACAACTGGAGCAACTTCATTAACACGCACACACACACACACCACAGCTGGTACAACTGCAGCTACTTCATTTAAACACACACCACAGCTGGAACAACTGGAGCAACTTCATTTAAACACACACCACAGCTTGTACAACTGGAGCAACTTCATTAACACACACCACAGCTGGTACAACTGGAGCAACTTCATTAACACACCACAGCTGGTACAACTGGAGCAACTTCATTAACACACACCACAGCTGGTACAACTGGAGCAACTTCATTAACACACACACACCACAGCTGGTACAACTGGAGAAACTTCATTAACACACACACACCACAGCTGGTACAACTGGAGCAACTTCATTTACATTAGGGCTGGTAAAGTGTCACGGGATAAAAGGTTTGAGTTTAAGATGTTCAGGGTTCATTACGACCCCGTTGACCTCAAGCTGCTGTATGCACTTTATCACTGCTAAGCTGCAAATCACTTCTTCATTGCAATCTTAAACATATTCATCTTTTTTCTTACAATGTCCAGAAACTTATTTAAAAAATATGCACTATATTACATATTGATATTTATGTATTGTAATAACATTCAATATTACTAAAACATTGTTATAAAAACTGCATCAATTGTATTCAAATCAGTTGTTAATAGTCTTTAATATTATGGTTTTCCTTGAGAAAAATGAACATGTTCAGTAAAAATATATATCCAAATGATTCGAGTTGAAACTGTATGGGAATCGCAAGCTTATGAATAGAAATCAAATCATGAAATGTGTGTCATGCCCAGTCCTAGTTCTCTTACGAGAGTATCTCTCGTACTGCGTAATATCTTACGCTATGGGGAAAACCTCTTTTCCACGAGATATTGAAGCCAAAAATTATCCTTTAATTTTGATTAATGTAAAACGCTGTGCGGCAGCGTGCAGACATAGGCAAGACGGCTCGCGCGCCTATTGGCTGCCCTGCGGCAACAGCAGCAAGCCTATCGAGAGAGGCCCTGCGTGACGTGACATCCAATGGGGGTGCTTCGCGCCCATTTCGTCGCGTCCCGCCAGAATAGGCGTGGCCTTGGCCTATAAATACGCTCGACAGGCTGATACAAACTGATTTTCAACTCTTCAGCGAAGCACTACTTCATCGCTGGATCCGGAGTGAGAAGCCGCGCCGTCTGATTGTAAGCCTTCTGCGGGACGAGCCTTCGAGCCTGAAGTCGCTGGCCTACACCTCGCCGCCTTCAGCCGCCGTACCTGCTACGCTTTCCGGCGTTCATATCCTTTTCACTGCTGAGTGTGTGTTCGCCGCTGCGACTCACACTCTATCTCTGTTTTGTATCTGTTCTAAAAGAGCAAGCGTCTTTTTGAAGACGCTTCGTTCCTGTGGAACTATTGCCATGGTGACTGAGGACTTGCCTGGCATTTTCTCTCCGAGTCTGCACTCCCGCCCGCTGTAGTGCCGCGCCGCAAAGCGCCGTATTCAGCGGGTCCTCGAGCCTTCTCCAGCCCGTGAAAGCTCGCCGGTAGAGGTCTGCACTCCCGCGGACGCAAAACAGTGCGGCGCGGGACAAATTTTTAAAGGTCATTGCGGGAGCGGGCGGGATGATGAGGTGCACTTGCGGGTGCGGGCGGGAGGGATGATACGCTGCACTCCCGCAAATTAAATATGAGTATAAAGTAAAATATATAAATGATTAAAGTAGCGTACATAATTTGTAGTTGGGAGGGAGATTCTGATTGGCAGCAATAAAAACGTTTTAAGCAGCCTAAACTTGTGAATGTTGTCGGGAAGGGCGGGGCCTAATCTCACGCACACTTGTTTAGAGACAATTCCTTTCCCGCTGCTCCGAGTTCGAATTCGAAAGCTAGTTCAAGTTCAAAATAGACAGCATGGACGAGGAACAGAGCGCCTCTAGTGCTTCAGATAAAGTACTGTTGTGAATATTATGCTGTTCGTAATATGGGACCAATAAATATGTTACCAAGTATTGGTAAGGAATTTTGTGTGCACGCATTTTTTTCCCCAAGACCTTTCGTCAGACAGAAAGTGCGGGCGGGAGCGGGACATTATATCACAGATGCGGGCGGGAGCGGTACTAAAAATGACAAATCTTTGCGGGAGCGGGCGGGAGCGGGACTGAACACTGCGGGAGCGGGCGGGAGCGGGTCTGAAAATTGTGTCCCGCGCAGACCTCTACTCGCCGGTTCGCCCGCCAGCTTCACCAGCTTCAATTGAGTCGCTCACTGACAGACAACGGCCGCCGCGCGCCGCCGCTTCCGCCATTAGTGACGACAAGATAGCTGCATCGGTAGAGGAGGCCAGCTATTGCCATGGTGAGTGAGACTCCCGCCCGCTGTAGTGCCTCGCCGCAAAGCGCCGTACTCAGCGGGTCCCCGATCCTTCTCCAGCCGTGAAAGCTCGCCGGTTCGCCCGCCAGCTTCACCAGCTTCAATCGAGTCGCTCACTGACGGACAACGGCCGCCGCGCGCCGCCGCTTCCGCCATTAATGACGACGAGATGCTGCTATATCCCCGCGTCGGACAGTGAGGATTGGGCGAGCTCTGTGGATCTCCCCCTTCTGCCCGCGAGTACGGGCCAGCATTAAACCGCGGCTAGCTTTCTTTACCTTATAAGAAAGCTACCCCGCCCCCCGTGGGCATGCGTCATCGGCGAAATGAGGATAGAGTGTAATTTTAGTCCCGCCGAGGCCGGACCAATCTCCATTTCTCAAACATTTCTCAGTTCCTCTTAGTTTGAGCGGCTGAAAATGTCAATATTGCAGCAATGAGCCTGTTGTATAACACGCACGCATGCAAACAAACGCCAACACACACAAAACTGTGATGACGCTCTATTATGTGCTCGAGCTATTTTAAGCTTTTGTCGTTTCCCCCTGTGGTTCAGTGGTGAAACCTAAAGCCATCGCACGGGAGACCCGTGTTCGATCCCAGCTCTCGCAGCAGATAAAATTTAGTCTCGCCGCTGCCAGACTTGCACTGATACTTTTCGCTCGTTCAGTTCCAAGAAAATGTGACTGTTCCAGTGTATTTTGCAGTAAACAAGCCGGTACCATGGCCCGCTTGCCTGCACACAAATGCTGTTTCCACGGCGACCCAGAAAAATCATATAAGCAATGTATTGTCTGGTATTCCGGCCACAGCCGATGGTGTTTTGAGTGTAATAAAAATGCCCACAGCCCAGTGTTCATTTCTACACACAAACACAGCCCGCCACAGTGCAGGGCTCGCACATATGAAATCGACTCATGTCAATTGTGCATTAAATGTAGTGAATGTGCCCACAACCCAGTGCCCACAAACACTACACACTGCATGTGCCACGTTTTCTGTAAAACGAAACCAACACACATACAGTCATCTAAGACCCACGGTGTTTAAGTCTCGCCGCGGCCAGACTCCACCGAAACCTCTCGCTCGTTCAGTTCCAAACAATGTGACTGTTCCAGTGTATTTCGCAGTAAACAAGCCGGTACCACAGCCCGCTTGCCTGCACATTAACGCCATTTTTACGGCGACCCAGATAAATCCAATAAAGAGTGTATTTTCTGGTGTCCCGGCCATAGCCGATGGTGTTATGAGTGTTGTAAGAATGCCCACGTCACAGTGCCCATTCCCACACACAGACACAGCCCGCCACAGTTCAGGGCTAGCACAAATAAAATCGACTCATGTCGATTGTGCAAACGTAGTGAATGTGCCCACGACACAGTGCCCACAAACACTACACAGTGCGTGTCCCACGTTTTCTGTAAAAACGAAACCAACACATATTCAGTCAGCGCAAGCCGACGGTGTTTTCAGTGCAGTAAATGTGCCCGCTGTCCCGCGCCCACATTCACTCACAGACACGCTGAACCCTACGGGGTTTGTCCCGCTCCTTCTCTCTCCACAATTTGTCATAGAGAAAGCGAGTGCGAACAGGCTGCCCGCCGTGATCGGCGTGCCCCCCGCCTCGCACACTTTAAACACAGTGTTCATGTCTCAGCACACCGAAGCTCTGCAGCCGCCGCTGTGCCGCGGCCAGAGCCCGGATATCATTCTGCCTCTAGCTATCCACGCGAATGCATGGGCAATGCTTCCCGGGGTATCAGAATGGGTGTTGAACACTACAAAGAGAGGCTATTCGCTACAGTTCGCTCGACGTCCCCGCCGTTGCACGGCGCGTGTCGAAACCACGGTGGACAATGAAGTATCTCATCTACTTCGAACCGAAATAGCGAAACTACTGAGCAAAGGGGCCATATAACCTTTATCTCAGGCTCAGAGCGAAGGGGGTGTATACAGCAGATATTTTCTGGTACCGAAAAAAGACGGGGGTCTCAGACCCATTCTAGATCTGCGACAATTGAACAAAGTGCTTCTGAAACGCAAGTTCAAAATGCTGACAACCAGCAAAATCCTCGCGCATGTGCGCCAGGGAGACTGGTTCATGTCAATAGATCTGAAAGACGCCTATTTCCAAATACAGATTGCGTCACGTCACAGGCGATTCTTGAGATTCGCCTTCGAGGGCCAGGCATATCAATACACAGTCCTACCGTTCGGCCTGTCTCCAGCACCCCGTATATTCACGAAGTGCATGGACGCGGCTCTCGCACCCCTGAGACTTCAGGGCATGCGAATTTTGAACTACTTGGACGACTGGTTGATTCTAGCTCGATCACGATCAGAGCTCATAGAACACAAGACCGCATTACTCGAGCATCTCGAGAATTTGGGTCTCACAGTCAATTGGGCGAAGAGTTCGCTGTCTCCCAGCCAGGAAAATCTCCTTTTCTGGGAACAGTGATGGACTCGCTGTCTATGACAGCACGTCTGTCGCCGGAGCGAGGACTGAACATTCAGCGCGCCGTGAAATCCTTCCGCCGCGGCTCTATAGTCCAGCTCAAACGGTTTCAGAAAATGCTGGGCCTCATGGCCTCAGCATCTTCAGTACTTCAGCTGGGCCTGCTTCGCATGCGCCCACTGCAGTTATGGCTGAAAGCACGAGTTCCGCCCGGGGCTTGGGCCGCTGGTCTGTTTCGCCTCAGGGTCGACAGGAAATGCGTCTCGGCTCTGAAACCTTGAAAAAAGCCGACTGGAACCAGTCAGGCGTGAGTCTTGGGACTCCCTCGAGTGTGATCCCTCCACGGACGCCTCCACCTCGGGGTGGGGAGCGCTGCTCGAGGGCAGACCGTTCTTTGGCCAGTGGTCAGAACGGGAGAAGCTCCTACACATAAACTGTCTAGAAATGCTGGCAGTAGACAACGCGCTAAGGCGTTTTTGTCCCCAGATAAAAGGCCGCCACGTCTTAGTCCGGTCGGACAACATGTCAGTGGTGGCGTACATAAATCACCAGGGCGGCGTCAGGTCCCGAAGCCTTTACAGGCTGACGAAACGCTTCCCTGGGCTGGGCTCAGCACAACCTGCTTTCACTGAAAGCAGCGCATGTGCCTGGTCACCTGAATCTGGGACCAGACAGACTGTCCAGAAACAATGTCCCAGCAGGGGAATGGTCGCTGCACCCGCAGACGATCCAACTGCTGTGGGAGACATTCGGCAGAGCGCAGGTGGACCTGTTTGCGTCCCAGGAAAACGCTCACTGTCCGAACTTTTTCTCCAAGAGCAGGGACGCGCTGGCCCACGTATGGCCCCGACGCCCCCTCTATGCTTTTCCCCCCGTCTCGCTCCTGCCTCAAGTGCTGGAACGAATCAGGGAAAATGGATGCCCAGTGCTGCTCGTGGCTCCGCTATGGACGAACCAAACCTGGTTCCCAGTCCTGATGCAGCTGGCCAGCACTGCCCCGTGGCCGATACCGGTGAGGAGAGACCTCCTCTCTCAGGCAAAGAGCTCGATTTGGCATCCTCGCCCGGAGTTATGGTCCCTACATGTGTGGGCCATCAACGGGTACCCGCTAACCTCCCGGAGGGAGTGTTAAACACGATCACGCAGGCTAGGGCCCCGTCTACTAGACGGCTCTACTCCTCGAAATGGTCAGTGTTCTCTACCTGGTGTCAAGCTCAGGGCTTTTCACCCGTAGAATGCGGGGTTACGGAAGTGCTCTCCTTCCTTCAGGAGCTGCTGGATAAGGGTAGAACCCCGTCCAAGCTCAAAGTATACGTGGCGGCCATAGCGGCGTTTGCAAAACCGACGTCTGGCCAGTCACTGGGGAAGAACGACCTCGTCGTGCGATTCCTCAGGGGAGCTCGGAGGCTGAATCTTTCCAGACCTCCCTCAGTCCCTATGTGGGACCTTTCTACGGTTCTGGAAGCCCTGAAAGGTGCCCCATTCGAGCCAATCCATTTGTCAGACATGAAGCACCTGTCTTTCAAAACGGTATTTCTTGTGGCTCTTGCTTCAATGAAGCGCGTGGGGGACTTGCAAGCGCTTTCAGTAAGCGCGTCCTGTATTGAGTTTGGGCCTAATGACTCAAAAGTCATACTCAAACCAAGGCACGGGTACGTGCCAAAATCCCTCAACACACCGTTCAGGGCCCAGGTTATTTCCCTGTGCGCCCTCCCGGTGAACAATGAGGAAGCGGATGCTAATCTCCTTTGCCCCGTCAGGCCGCTGAGGGCTTATGTGTCCCGCTCGTCTGTCTTCAGGCAGACCGAGCAGCTCTTTGTTTTGTTTGGCGGACGCTCCAAGGGACTGGCCGCATCAAAACAGAGCCTATCCAGATGGATAGTCGATGCCATAGCGCTGGCTTACACTTCTATGGGCCTGCAGTGTCCTTTGGGTGTCAGAGCACACTCCACGAGAGGCGTGGCCTCTTCTTGGGCGTGGTCTAGTGGGATTTCCTTGCATGATATCTGTATGGCGGCGGGCTGGGCCTCGCCGTCTACATTTATAAGGTTCTATAACCTAGAAGTTCCCGCCTTACAGGCCAAGCTGCTGTCGGTCTAGAATTCAGTACTATCTGTCCCGCTGCGCCGGCGCAGAATGCTGAGTTTTGATTGAGTATCGCTCACTGATCGATGGAACAGCTCCATGGGTGTTGAATAGCCCGTATTTTTGCCCAGTTCAGGCTGAACGCGTTCACCCTGTCTGCGGGATATACTGTTGACATAACTAGCTCCTGTGGGATGCTATTTCGTGGGGAATGATGCTGGTAGCCTCTCTTCTCCGACTCTCTGTGAGTCTACGGTGATTATGCACTATATGAGCCCCGGGCTACTGCCCTTGGGACTTTGGTGTCGGATCCCAGTACGCACGGCGTCTTACATTGTGTTCCCCATAGCGTAAGATATTACGCAGTACGAGAGATACTCTCGTAAGAGAACGTACTCGGTTACTAACGTAACCTCGGTTCTCTCTAGAGAGGGAACGAGTACTGCTTATCTTGCCGTGCATACAACAGCGCTGGTTCGCTTCAGCGTTGAAAACCAGTTTGTATCAGCCTGTCGAGCGTATTTATAGCCCAAGGCCACGCCTATTCTGGCGGGACGCGACGAAATGGGCGCGAAGCACCCCCATTGGATGTCACGTCACGCAGGGCCTCTCTCGATAGGCTTGCTGCTGTTGCCGCAGGGCAGCCAATAGGCGTGCGAGCCGTCTTGCCTATGTCTGCACGCTGCCGCACAGCGTTTTACATTAATCAAAATTAAAGGATAATTTTTGGCTTCAATATCTCGTGGAAAAGAGGTTTTCCCCATAGCGTAAGATATTACGCAGTACTCGTTCCCTCTCTAGAGAGAACCGAGGTTACGTTAGTAACCGAGTACGTTTTCATAGCTAATATTTTAACCTCTAAACTCACAGATTTTTTTTTTTTTTGTGTAATTTTTATGTACTAATTCATGTTTTAGTTAATGTTTAACTTAATTGTCACCGTCGTTTGCCATTATATTTGTAAAATCTCTAGTTAGTTTTCATATTTGGTGGCTGTTTTTTTTATAATAAATTACAGAGGAGCAGTAATTTATCAATTTGCAACAATAATATTTCATATTCATTAGGCGTGTTTAGGCCTTTATTTTGAAATAGCAATAAACATGAAAAATCATGAAACATTGGTAGAAACCTCAGTTCCCTTTCGTTGTCACTCCGAGTTACGTCGGATGACGACGAATGGGGTTTCGCTTAGAAAGCCTATCAACTTCGAGTATTACAAAACGAGCCAATGGCAAAGAAATGCCATGGGTCTGCGGAATTTGCATGGCGTAACTCCGCCCCACCTCGTGGGTATAAAAGGAGGAAGCCGGCAGCAAGCAGATATGTTTTCGCTTCGGAGCCAAGTGTATTCTTCTCTCCACAAGCCATCTCTGAATTGTCAGCTTTACAAACGAGTACCTCGAGTGTTGGTGTGACGGCGATCTACGGCGAGAGCGTGCTTCCTGCTGATCTGTTGCAGTGGTCTGCCAGTCGGTGCGTTTCTCCCCGGGTGCTTCAACACTTGAGTTTTCTCTCACTAAAAGAGCTTACACGTGGCACGTCTTTTTAAAGATGTCTCGCCCGTGTACTTCTGGTTGCGGCAGATTGGTATCGGACTCTGATGGGCACGAGCGTTGCATAGTATGTTTGGGCATTGATCATGCTAGAGCAGCGCTCGTGGATGACTCATGTTCTCTCTGTGGGAACATGACCATCGCGTCATTACGGTCGAGACTCCGTGAACTCGCAAGAGTGAGAGTCCCCTCATCCACCCCCCGTCCTGCGGCTGGTGGCCAGGGTGATCTGAGGGTTACGGTCTGGAACAAGGCGCCGACTATGTGTCCGCGACCCCAGCCCCCCTCTTCAATGACGGTGCCCGCTAGTGAACTGCTGATTCCCGCGGGTCTACCCTCTGGTGGCCCGCGGGCTTCAGTTGAAGCTACAGAGGAAGATGCCATGTCTGTTGCAGCATCACTAGGCGGGTTTGACTCTTCTGGAAGTGAGGGCTCGTCACAGCTGCCACCTTCCGGTGTGCATACGGCTGTGCTCGAGTCTGATCCGGAGATGACGGCCATGCTTTCCCGGGCAGCCGCGAGCATCGGACTTGAGTGGAGGCCTCCACCCTGTCCTGAGCGCTCGCGGCTGGACGATTGGTTTTTGGGTAAGGCTGCCGACCCTCGTCCTCGGCAAACCCCAATACCTTTCTTCCCGGATGTGCATGATGAGATCTCGAAGTCCTGGAAGACCCCCCTGTCTTCTCGGGACCGCTCGCTGGTCTCATCCGCCTTTCCTCCCCTCGATGAGGCAGCTGCCCGTGGGTACACTGGGCTTCCCCCGGTTGAACGCTCTGTTGCCATGCAACTATGTCCTCAGAGTGCTTCTTCTCGGGGCGAGCCTAAGCACCCATCCAAAGCCTGTAGATTTTCATCGACCCTGGTGGCGAAATCTTACAGAGCGGCGGGACAGGCGGCTGCTTCACTGCATGCTATGGCCACTCTGCAGGTCTACCAGGCCCAGATGCTCAGAGACATGCACGAGGGTAGGACAAACCCAGGGCTCTTTGATGAGCTGCGCGCCGCGACCGACCTTGCTCTCCGGGCGACGAAGGTTACCGCGCGCTCCCTGGGTTTGGTGATGTCCACAGCTGTGGTCCAGGAGCGACATCTGTGGCTGAACCTGGCTGACATGCGGGACGCTGAGCGGACCCGTCTGCTTAACGCCCCCTTGTCCCAGGCCGGCCTCTTCGGCGGTGCAGTTGAAGACTTTGCCCAACAGTTTTCAACTGCCCAGAAACAGACCGAGGCCATCAAACACATTCTGCCCCGCCGGCCCGCTGCTGCCTCCACCTTGCCGGCCGGGCAGACGCCTCGACCTGTTTCCCGCCGAGGGCGCCCTCCTGCGGCTCCCGCCCCTCCCGCCCGGACCACGCAGCAGCCTCCACCCAGGGCCGGTCGCGGAGGAAGCCGTAAGAAGGCGCCACAGCCCTCTCCTGCCCCGCCCCCCGCTAAACGCCGGGCCAAGCGGCGCTCCTGAGACGGGCTGCTCAGGGATGATGATTGTTTCTCAGGAGGTGGTAGCAGGACCACTCCTTCCCCCGGTGGAGGGCCGGGGGAGAATCTTTTGTTCTCCACTCCCCGCTGCTCACCCACGGGTGGGCAGCACCCTAATGTGGTTAAAGACAGAAACAATCCCCTCTTCCCTGAGCTCACAGAGTTCTCGGGCGACACAGAGCGCCGCCCACAAGCCGTGCTCTCCTCGCCCCCCTCTGTCCCAGAGGCGGTTGACACGGCGTGCCGTCCACGGACCGCTTCGCCCCTGTCCCCCTCTGTCGCCAGACCCCTGGCAGAGCAGGCCCCCGCGGGACGACCAGCCTGGTCCTCCCCTGGCCCCCTCTGCCAGGGTGCGGTTGCTAACTGTGCCCCCTCTCCGGGCCGCTATGCCGTCCACATCTGGGCCAGTTACTCCGCCTCGCTGCCCCTCCGGGGGGACGCCTGTGGCTCGCATGATCCCGTTGGTTCAGTTCCTGGGAGCCTGGCTAGAGCTTCCCCGTCTGTCCCACTGGATCGCGCGTACCGTCAGGCTCGGCTATGCGATTCAGTTCGCACGGTCTCCTCCCCGCTTCAGGGGAGTCCGCTCCACTTTGGTCGGTGGCAATGCCCCTATCATGAGAGCAGAGATTGCCACCCTGCTGGCGAAGGGTGCAATCGAGACTGTCCCTCCAGCCGAGATGAGGTCCGGCTTCTACAGCCCCTACTTCATTGTCCCCAAGAAAACCGGTGGGTTACGGCCAATCCTGGACTTGCGCGTGCTGAACCGCTCCCTTCACCGGATGCCGTTCAAGATGCTCACCGCCAAACGCGTTTTCGAATGCATACGGCCCCAGGATTGGTTTGCAGCGATCGACCTGAAGGACGCCTACTTTCATGTCTCCATTCTTCCTCGACACAGACCGTTCCTCCGGTTTGCTTTCGAGGGGCAGGCATACCAGTACGCGGTTCTCCCTTTCGGGCTAGCCCTGTCTCCTCGCATCTTCACGAAGGTCGTCGAGGCGGCCCTTGTTACCCTTCGAGAGCAAGGGGTTCGCATCCTGAGTTATATCGACGACTGGCTGATCCTAGCTCACTCTCGAGATCAGGTTTGCGAACACAGGGACCTAGTGCTCCGGCACCTAGCCCGTCTGGGCCTTCGGGTCAACTGGGAGAAGAGCAAACTTTGCCCCGTGCAGAGGATCTCTTTTCTCGGTATGGACATCGACTCGGTCGCCATGTCCGCGCAGCTTACGAGCGAGCGCGCGCAGTCACTGCTGACTTGCCTAAGACAATTCGAGGGCAAGAGTGCGGTTCCACTGAAACTTTTTCAGAGGCTCCTGGGGCATATGGCATCTGCAGCCGCGGTCACGCCGCTCGGATTGCTTCATATGAGACCGCTTCAGCTTTGGCTTCGCGACCGAGTCCCGAGGTGGGCATGGCAACACGGCACGTTCCGAGTACCAGTTACTCCGACCTGCCGTCAGTTCTTCACCCCGTGGTCGAACCTCGATTTTCTCAGGGCCGGTGTCCCCCTGGCACGAGCTTCCCGGCATGTTGTTGTCTCAACAGATGCCTCCACCACGGGCTGGGGCGCCATGTGCAATGGACATGCTGCTGCGGGCTCCTGGACAGGACCCCAGCGGCTGTGGCATGTCAATTGCCTCGAGTTGTTGGCAGTACGCCTTGCCCTGCACCGCTTCCGGGCGTTGCTCAGGGGTCAACACGTACTAGTCCGCTCAGACAATACCGCCACTGTAGCGTACATCAACCATCAAGGTGGTCTACGCTCCCGCCGTATGTCACAACTCGCTCGCCACCTCCTCCTATGGAGTCAGAAGCATCTGAGGTCGCTTCGAGCCATCTTCATTCCCGGAGCGCTGAACTGTGCAGCCGACGAGCTCTCACGGCTTCAGCCCCTCCCTGGAGAATGGCGACTCCATCCCCAGTCGGTTCAGCTGATTTGGGACCAGTTCGGGGACGCGCAGATAGATCTGTTTGCCTCTCACGACTCGACCCATTGCGCCCAGTTCTATTCCCTGACCGAGGGCACGCTCGGCACGGATGCTCTGGCGCACAGCTGGCCGCAGGGCCACAAGTATGCGTTTCCCCCAGTGAGCCTTCTTGCGCACACTTTGCGCAAGGTCAGGGAGGACGAGGAGCAGGTCATTCTGGTTGCCCCTTACTGGCCCAACCGGACCTGGTTCCCTGAACTAGTACTCCTCGCGACAGCACCTCCCTGGCCGATCCCTCTGAGGAAGAACCTTCTTTCTCAGGGACGGGGCACCCTATGGCACCCTCGTCCCGATCTTTGGAACCTCCACGTGTGGCTCCTGGATGGGACGAGGCAGGTTTGAGTACCCTACCACCAGCGGTGGTGGCTACCATCACTTCCGCTAGAGCGTCGTCCACGAGACACGTCTATGCGTTGAAGTGGAACCTCTTCGTCAACTGGTGCTCTTCTCACCGAGAAGACCCCCGGAGATGCTCGATCAGTGTTTTGCTTTCCTTCCTTCAACAGGGGCTGGAGCGAAGGCTGTCTCCCTCCACCCTGAAGGTCTATGTTGCCGCCATTGCCGCACATCATGACCTCATCGAAGGTAAGTCGGTAGGGAAGCACGACCTGATCATCAGGTTCCTGAGAGGAGCGAGGAGACTAAATCCTCCTCGTCCTCCTCTCGTTCCCTCTTGGGACCTCTCAGTGGTTCTAACTGCCCTGAAGAGTGCTCCCTTTGAGCCCCTGCAATCAGTCGAGCTTAAGTTCCTGTCTATGAAGACAGCGCTCCTGGTTGCACTGGCCTCCATCAAGAGGGTTGGGGACCTGCACGCATTCTCCGTTGACGAAGCGTGCCTGGAATTTGGGCCGGCTTCCTCTCACGTGATCCTGAGACCCCGGCCTGGATATGTGCCCAAGGTTCCTACCACTCCCTTTCGGGACCAGGTGGTGAACCTGCAAGCGCTGCCCTCGGAGGAGGCAGACCCAGCCTTGGCACTGCTCTGTCCAGTACGCGCTCTCCGCGCCTATGTAGACAGAACGCAGTGTTTCAGGACCTCAGACCAGCTCTTTGTCTGTTATGGTGGGAAGCTGAAGGGAAAGGCTCTCTCCAAGCAAAGGTTGTCTCACTGGATAGTGGACACCATTGCTTGGCTTACCAGCAGCAAGGTCGACCGTGCCCCCTTGGTGTGACTGCCCACTCCACCCGGAGTGTGGCGTCCTCTTGGGCTCTAGCGCATGGCGCCTCGCTAACAGACATCTGCAGAGCTGCAGGCTGGGCGACACCTAACACATTCGCCAGATTCTATAATCTCCGAGTGGAGCCTGTGTCCTCTCGTGTACTCGCTTCAACCAGCTAGTACCGGACCCGCTCAGGTGTCTTCGCTTGCTCGCCATTCCACTCCACGGACTGGATACGTGCGATATTTTCTCAGGTGAGCTTCTCCGAAAGCCCTGAGCTCCTCCAGCACTCCTGACGTCGGCGCCAGTGTCTATTGCCTGTGCGTCGGCTAGGTGCCTCCCGTGTGCATGGTCCCTCCTCTGAGCGACCCCCACATGTGTATTTCCACTGTAAGCCTCTCTGAGCGTGTGTCTTTCCCTTGGCAAGCCACCTTGCCACCCCTGGGGTTGAAATATTCCACCTGCGGCTGGACACCCCAGTGTTTCCCATATGCTTCCTTCGGGTCATATGTGTATTCTCTAAGTCCCCCCCCTCCGGGCTGGCATTAATTGCATACTTCCCCTAGCTTGGGATATGCTTCCCAGTGTACCTTGGTATTCCTGTGTTATATGGAGTCCTTTGTCCAGGCTGACAGGGATCTCGATTTACGCAGGGCACTGGAAGACAGCTGAGAAGGTGGCGTGATTAGACTGGTAACCCCATTCGTCGTCATCCGACGTAACTCGGAGTGACAACGAAAGGGAACGTCTACGGTTACGTATGTAACCCTCGTTCCCTGAGTAGGGAACGGAGACGTTACGTCTGCCTGCCACTTTCCGCTGTACCGCGGGGATCGCCTGAGCTCAGTCTTGGCTCCTCAGCGAAGAAACATATCTGCTTGCTGCCGGCTTCCTCCTTTTATACCCACGAGGTGGGGCGGAGTTACGCCATGCAAATTCCGCAGACCCATGGCATTTCTTTGCCATTGGCTCGTTTTGTAATACTCGAAGTTGATAGGCTTTCTAAGCGAAACCCCATTCGTCGTCATCCGACGTAACGTCTCCGTTCCCTACTCAGGGAACGAGGGTTACATACGTAACCGTAGACGTTTGTTTTCATGCCAAGAGTTCAAAAGATAACAGCAATTAAATTGTATTAGAAAAAGAGGTCTGAAAATGTTTTAGATATAAAGAAAAATATTATGGATTCTCGATTTGTGATGCGGCTGCGAGCTATAACGCACATACGCCATGGGCGTAGGTTTGGTCTCAGCTTTGGTGGGGACATCGGGACATCCTTTCAGAACTTGTGGAGCAAAACAAATCTAAATAAATAAATAAATATAATAACCTTTTTCTATTATAAACACTTTTTACCCTCCAGTACCTCTAACAAATACTCACACTCACGTTAATACCTGGGAATGTGAAATGCTGAACAACCATACGGTTTAACAAACAAACATAATTTACTATGTACGTTAGTAGCCTATTTATACTTACAAAAAGTAAGTACTATGACACCTTCACAAGATGTCTGAGTTTCCTATAGGTAATTAAATAAACTTATGAATAAAATATACACATATCATATAGTATGCATTCAACACATCATGTTTATACTTCAAAGCAATTTAAATATGAAGGGGACATGGTTTTGTGGATTAACAAATCCATTATTATTATTATCCATTATTACAGTATTCTATTAATACTAAAATTGTATCTTCTATTCTATATCAAATTCTATTGATATATTCTATTCTTAAAAGTTTAACCCTCCTACCAGATATTGTTATTTGGATATTATCAATCAAATAATGATTAATTATATTTGAATAACCAACAGTGTTAACTTTTGCCTTTTTAACATTGCCAACATGTTTTTCCAGCACATGTGTCTAGCAAGTAGGCTACACTCACAAATACATTACATAAACAGAATGTAGAAACGAAAAATGTCTCAGATGATCCACTGTTTATGACTGCAAGATTCTAAGTTAAGGTAGGCTAATTAACATTCAGTGACTTGCTAACGTAGCATTCTATCATGATAGTCCGACTTCTATGAGTCTATCCGTGCTGCACACCCCTAATTAATGCTCCTAACCTTGAAAGATTGCAGAAGCTAGGTTTAACTGTAACAATATCCTGGGTAACCAGGATCACCAGTTAATACTATTTTCCACAGTAGAATCTGCATTTGAAAGCCTGGTCAGCCACTACTACTGCTAGTTATTGGTGTGGCTAGTTATTTTTTGCCTACTTACACTCTGCTTTATGAAAAAGTTTCGTACGTCCCCTTTCTTCTTCTTGGGCGACATAACTGATCTACAAACTACAAAAACGGGCAAAAAACGGAATATTAAAATGTTTTACTCTGGCCTTTGTATATCAGGCAGAGAGACAGCCCTGTCCCTTACCGTCGGCGTCATCACGCGCACACACACACGCACGCACCACCTGAAAGGCTAAAATTAGGATTAGAACTTATTATTGATGAGGGGCAGTCAGGTTTTATAAAAGGTAGGCATATTTGTAATAATATTAGGCTTCTATTAGATCTTATAGATTATAACGAAATTATTAATGAAAATAGTTTTATTTTGTTTGTCGATTTTTACAAGGCCTTTGATACAATTGAACATGACTTTATTTTTAAAACTCTTACATTTTTCGGTTTTGGGAACAAATTTCAAAAAGTAATTAGAACCCTATATAATAAGATTAATAGTTCTGTAAAATTGGCATATGGAACTTCTCATAGATTCGAAATTAAAAGGGGAATTCGACAGGGCTGTCCGATTAGTCCATTGCTTTTTTTGTTGGTTACACAAATTATGGCCATTCATATTAAGAAGGACAATTTTCGTGGTATCAAAATAGAAGATACATAAATTAAATGCACACAATTAGCGGATGACACTACTCTTTTCTTAAGAGATTATACTGAAGTTGAAAAAGCAATAAAGTGTTTGCAGTTATTTTCATCTGTATCTGGTCTTTCCCTGAATATAAATAAATGTGAAATTATGGCTCTAGGTGCATGTGACTTTACCACAATATGCAATATTCCCGTAAAAGAAGTTGTCAAATATTTAGGTATTAAGATATCAAAAAATCAGGAAGTTAGGAATGAGCTAAATTTTACTCCTATAATTCAATCATTTGAAAAGAAGTTGAATTCTTGGCTGATGAGAGATATCTCTATAACTGGTCGTGTGTTATTGGTTAAAGCTGAAGGTTTATCCAGGTTGGTTTATAATGCTCAAGTGTTAGAGGTACCCCCCTCACTAATTAAAAGTATAGACACTAAACTCTTTAAATTTATTTGGAAGAACAAATCACATTATATTAAAAAAGAAAATATTTGTAGATCAAAAGTTAATGTAGGATTGAATGTTTTGGATTTTAAGACTTCTAATATGATATTTAAAATAAAATGGCTTCAAAATTATTTAAAAAATAAACAAAGTATATGGTATACGGTACCTAATTATATCTTTCAAAAAGTAGGTGGTATAGAATTTATACTAAAATGTGATTATGATGTTAACAAAATACCCGTTAAACTTGCAAGTTTCCACAAACAAGCTTTACTTTCATGGACTCTAATGTATAGTCATAATTTTTCCCCTCATAAATGTACCATTTGGAACAACAGATGTATAAGGATTAGAAACAAATCAATTTTTTTTGAAAATTGGTTCGTAAAGGGAATTATTTGGGTTAAACAGTTGATAAAAAATGATGGTGTCTTATACAATTATAATGAGTTTGTTCATATATATAACTTTTCAGTTGATCCTGTCCAATATTTTTTGGTTTTACATGCAATTCCCAAGGAAATTTTGAGATTGTTAGAAGGTCATAATAATTGTTCTCTACAAACAACAGTAGAAGAATTTACTTCTCCTGGCAATTACAAATTTTTTGAGATATCAACCTAAAATTTGGAACACAACTTGTTCAGATTTTTGGCTTTCATTTTCTTGCAGTTTTAGAGTAAAATATATTTTGTAATATATATATTTTATATAAAATATAAATAATTATATTTTTACATTGTACATTTTCATAAACTCAAACTTATATGACTTATTTTCTGTTTCACTTTCATAATTTATTTCACTTCTACAATAATCTGGCATTTCTTCTTAAAAACAAGACCAACCATAGGTCTATATTCCAAAACATTCATGAATAACAACCATTTAAATTTGGATAGTTATTTTCATGTCTATGCAAAAATAGGGGGGGGGGGGGGGGGGGGGGGGCAGTTGATGTTAAACATTAGCTGATCAGTTTTTACTATAAAATAGATGTTTTGAAGAGTATTCATATGTAAAAAAAAAACAAAAAAACTCAAGCTAACAAGTTATTGGTAAAGTTGATTGAAATTAATTTGGATAACTAAATACAAATAAAGTTTAGTTAAACTTTAATCTTATAAAGCATTTTATTTGGCATTTAAACTTTTGTTATTTATAAATGCATTTCTGCATTTCCATAAAGTAATTTCTCAATCATTTTGGTAGAGTTAGAGGTAGAGTTAGTAGAGGTTTTCCTATTTTTTCATTTTTTCATGGTGGGGACATTAAAGGGTTAAAGACAATTACTTTATTTTATTCAAATACAGTTCTCTTACGAGAGGTTCTCTCGTATTGCGTAAGTTTAGCTTACGCTACGGGAAAGATTCATCTTCTCGAGATACTGAAGCCAAAAAATTATCCTTAATTTTGTATTCCTTGTCAACGCAGTGCAGCAGCTAGCAGACCTAGAGCAGGCCATCTCGCGTGCTCATTGGCTGCCCTGCGGGCAACTGCTGCAGCCTACCAGTGAGCCCGGCGTGACGTCACGACCAATGAAGGGCGCCCGCGCCTTCATAGCGTCACAGCCCGCCAGAATGGGCGTGGCTTAGCGTATAACACTAGGGGCTGTAGGCTGAATTCCCTGATTTTCGTCTCTTCAGCAGAGCTCTTCGCATCGCTGGATCTGAGAGAAGCCACCGCCGCCGTCGAACAGCGGACAGCCAGCTTAGGAGAGCGCTGAGGAAGCCGGCCGTCTTCGCCACCTTCAGCCATCCGTGCGAGCTACGCTATCCGGCGACGTATCCTTTACCTTGCTAAAACCTATTCTAAAACCTATTCTAAAAGAGCAGCGAGTGTCTTTTTTAAGACGCCTCGCACTTCCGGCTGTGAAGCGCTTCCGCTGTCGACCCTGCGGGCTCGACTCGAAGCCTTCAACACCCCCCGCCTCTCCTCACCGACGCGCAGCTGCCGCTCACGAGCCTCACTGCCGTCGCATCTGAGAATGAGGCCGAGGGACACGTACGAGCACGCGGCTAGCTCTCTTTACGTTACAAGAGAGCTACCCCGCCCTCGTGTCCCCGTTCGCGCGTCATGCAGAGCCCTCTCGAGCTCTCTGCATGACCCGGACGGGCATCATCTGTGTTACATGTAGGTCCCGTGCCCACTACTCGTGCGCGTGCCCTCGTACAAACACTGTTCCAGTTCTGCTCGACCACCGAGCACGCGGCTAGCTCTCTTTACGTTACAAGAGAGCTACCCCGCCCTCGCGTCCCCGTTCGCGCGTCATGCAGAGCCCTCTCGAGCTCTCTGCATGACCCGGACGGGCTTGCGCGCCGCCGTCGAAATGTCTCGCCATGTCAGTCCCCTTAGATAAGGCTACTGCAGTGGTGTGTTTGGCAGCCAACGAGCCGGTAATGCAACCCGCTCGCCTGCACACATCCACCGTTCTCGCGGCGACCCAGAGAAATCTCAAGTGAGTATAATGTCAGATTAAGAATGTAAGTTACGTGCCCGCTCACGAGCGCTCACGCTTACTAACAGACACATCGCCTCCGAAAAGACGTGCGTGTTTAAGTTTATTCCCTGTCAGTCCCCTTCAAACAGGCTACTGCAGTGGTTCATTTAGCAGCCAACGAGCCGGTCTGTTGACCCTCTCGCCTGCACACAAACGCCGTTTTCACGGCGACCCAGAAAAATCTCAAAATGAGTAAAATGTCTGGTCCGGCTCATGCCGTCGGTGTTGTAAGTGTAATGAAAGTGCCCACGCCCCAGTGTTCACCACTACACATAAGCACTCCGAACCTCGCAGAGCACACTCTCATGAAGCGCAGAAAAGCCGCTCGAGTGTTGAATGTAAGAAATGTGTCCACAAGTCTGTGCCCACTATCTGCCCGCTCTGTTACACGATCAAGAAAGCAGGTTATGAATGTAAGTCTCGTGCCCGCCAGAGTGCGTTCACGCTTGCTAACACAAACCTCCCCCCGGGCTCCGCCCGCGCGTTTAAGCGTTATCACAAAACGCAAGGCATAAATAAAACGTTCCCCATCCACTATGATCGGGGCGTCAAATACACTTGTAAGTCTAGTGCCCGCGCTCACGCTTACCGGAAGCTTTTCCACCCGGAGCGCTGCTCGCGCGTCAAAGAGTGAAAAAAAGAATGTTCCCCATCCCTTATGATTGGGACATCTCACATAAATCAGCCGGTCTCGGCTTTCAGCGAGCAGCCATTGCCCAGGACCGAGAGCGCGCGCGCCACGCTTTCGGCTAAGGGGTCAGTTTCACAAAAGAAAGCAGGTCATGGATGTAAGTCTCGTGCCCGCCAGAGTGCGTTCACGCTTGCTAACACAAACCTCCCCCCGGGCTCCGCCCGCGCGTTTTAAGTGTTATCACAAAACGCAGGGCATTAATAAAACGCTCCCCATCCATTATGATCGGGGCGTCAAATACACTTGTAAGTCTCGTGCCCGCGCACACGCGCTCACGCTTACAGGAAGCTTTTCAGCCGGGAGCGCTGCTCGCGCGTCAAAAAGTAAAAAAAAAAAAAAAAAAGAATGTTCCCCATCCCTTATGATTGGGACATCTCATATAAATCAGACGGTCTCGGCTTACAGCGAGCAGCCATTGCCCAGAACCGAGAGCGCGCGCGCCGCGCTTTCGGCTCCGGGTCAGTTTCACAAAAGAAAGCAGGTTATGAATGTAAGTCTCGTGCCCGCCTGAGTGCGTTCACGCTTGCTAACACTAACCTCCCCCCGGGCTGCGCCTGCGCGTTTAATTGTTATCACAAAACGCAGGGCATTAATAAAACGCTCCCCATCCATTATGATCGGGGCATCAAATACACTTGTAAGTCTCGTGCCCGCGCACATGCGCTCACGCTTACAGGAAGCTTTCCCGCCCGGAGCGCTGCTCGCGCGTCAAAAAAATGACAAAAGACTGTTCCCCATCCCTTATGATTGGGACATCTCACATAAATCAGCCGGTTTCGGCTTTTCAGCGAGCAGCCATTGCCCAGAACCGAGAGCGCGCGCACCGCGCTTTCGGCTCCGGTTCAGTTTCACAAGCCCGCAAATGGCGATTTTCCCCCCTAGCGGCTCACATAGCTGCGTGGGAAACTATCCCAGGGATTTCAGAATGGGTGTTGAGCACAATAAAGCAGGGCTATACACTTCAATTCATTCGCCGTCCCCCGCGCTTTCAAGCCCGGACCGCGACGATTGTGAATGCGTAAGTAGCACACCTACTTCACGCAGAAATAGCAAAGCTGCTGTGCAAAGGGGCTATAGAAAAGGTACCGCCTTCTCTGAGCGAGTCAGGCTTTTACAGCCGATATTTTCTCGGACCCAAGAAAGACGGAGCCATCAGACCTATCCTAGATCTGAGATATTTGAACTAAGTGCTTGCGAAAAGACCGTTCAAAATGCTTACGACCAGGAAAATCCTCACGCACGTTCGCCCGAGGGACTGGTTTATTTCTCTAGATCTGAAGGATGCCTATTTTCAGATTCAGATAGTACCCCGTCACAGGCAATTTTTGAGATTCGCCTTCTAAGGTCAGGTATATCATTACACCGTCCTGCCGTTCGGCCTGTCCCTGGCACCCTGTACATTTACGAAGTGCATGGACGCGGCGCTCGCCCCCCTGAGAAGTCAGGGGCTGCGAATAATGAACTATCTGGATGATTGGATGATATTGGCACAGTCAGAGACAGAACTGCTATCTCACAGAACAGTGCTTCTCAGTCATCTGGAAAGCTTGGGTCTCACGATCAACTGGACCAAGAGCTCATTACTGCCCAGCCAGTCAATTTCCTTCTAGGAATAGCACTGGACTCGGTGACCATGACGGCTCGTTTATCGACACAGCGCGCGCGCCGTGTTCGCCACCTAGCCGCATCTTTCCAGAAGGGCAGCTTTCTCCCTTTGAAAACATTTCAAAGGATGTTGGGCTGTATGGCATCAGCTGCAGCGGTGCTCCAGCTGGGCCTACTGCGCATGCGCCCGCTCCAACGCTGGTTGAATGCTCGCGTGTCCCGCCGGGTGTCTGGCGGCCAGAAAATCAGAGTGACTCAGGCCTGCATAGCAGCTCTGCAGCCCTGGTTAGTGACCGACTGGTACCAGCAGGGAGTAATGATGGGAACCATCTCTTAACGTAAAGTCATCTCGTCAGACGCGTCCAACTCGGGTTGGGGCGCACTGTTCGAGGGCAGACCGGTCCGGGGGCCTGGCCATTTGAACGATGGCCCAGACAAACTGTCCAGGGACAACGTTCCCCCAGGGGAATGATCCCTGCACCCCAAACGGTCCAGAAACTGTGGCGCCTATTCGGCAGAGCGGAAGTCGACCTATTTGTGTCAAAAGACAACGCTCAATGCCCGACGGTCTGTTCGAAGGATGAGGATGCGCTGGCCCAGGTTTGGCCCAGCCTCCCGCTATAAGCTTTCCCTCCGGTCTATCTGTTGCCACAGGTGATCAAGAGAATCAGGGAAACGCGCCACTCGGTGCTCCTCATAGCCCCGCGTTGGGAGAATCAGATTTGGTTCCCGGAACTAGCAGGGCTGTCACATACAGCTCCGTGGCCGAATCCGGTGAGGGCAGATCTCTTCTCTCAGGCTCGCGGCACGATCTGGCATCCCAATCCAGAGCGCTGGTCTCTGCATTTATGGTTGATCAACGGGTACTCGTTGCCCTGCCAGAAGGAGTGATGAACACGATCACGCAGTCTAGAGCCCCTTCCACGAGAAGGCTCTACGCGTCTAAATGGTCGGTGTTCTCTGGATGGTGCACCGACAGAGATCTGGAACCGCGGACGTGCGGGGTGGCGCATCTGCTCACCTTCCTACAAGAGCTGTTGGATAAGGGAAGTTCCCCATCCACGCTCAATGTATACGTGGCGGCCGTGGCAGCGTTCGCGGAATCGACGCACGGCCAGTCATTGGTAAGACACGAGTTGGCCATCCGCTTCCTTAGAGGAGCTAGAAGGATGAATCCGCCGCGCCCCCCGTCGGTTCCCATGTGGGATCTTTCATTGGTCCTCGAGGCCCTGAAAGCTTTTCCATTTGAACCACTAGACACCGTGGGGTTGAAATATCTATCACTGAAAACCGTCTTTCTGACTGCACTGTCGTCAGTAAAACGTGTAGGGGACCTGCATGTGCTGTCTGTCAGCGCGTCGTGTCTTGAGTTCGGACCGAATGACTCTAAAGTCATCCTCAGACCTAGACATGGCTATGTCCCTAAAGTGATGGGCACTCCATTCAGAGCGCAAGTTATTTCGTTGTCAGCTCTCCCAGCATCTGACAGCGAAGGTGATGTGAATCTCCTCTGCCCTGTCAGAGCGCTGAGGTTTTACATTACGCGCTCCGCCTCCTTCAGGCGTTCGGAACAGCTTTTTGTTTCGTTGGTGGGCGCACCAAGGGTCTCGCCTCCTCGAAACAGAGCCTGTCCAGATGGATAGTAGACGCTATAGCGGCCGCTTACGCGTCAAAAGGTCTGCAATGCCCTCTGGGCATCAGGGCTCATTCCACGAGAGGCGTGGCCTCTTCGTGGGCATGGTCCAGTGGAATTTCTATCCATGACATATGTGTAGCGGCGGGCTGGAGCTCCCCGTCTACCTTTGTCAGGTTTTATAACCTAGAAGTTCCTGCCTTGCAGGCTAAACTGTTGTCATTCTGAAGGAGAGGTGTATTCTGCCCAGATCTCCTGCTCAGATCACTCTCACATGACTCAGCTCTCCTGGTTGAGCTGCACTAAGTAGGGTATGTGCCATGTGCCTATACAGACCGGCGCGCTGCTCTGTATTCCCTATGTGTGCTTATGTACAAGTGATGGCCCGCGTGGCTGGCCACCTTATTTTTTCCACTTATGGGGTCCCCCTGAAAGCTCGGGGTCTCATGTGGATGCTTGGCGCGCACGGCGTTGACAAAGTGTTCCCGTAGCGTAAGCTAAACTTACGCAATACGAGAGAACCTCTCGTAAGAGAACGATACTCGGTTACTAACGTAACCTCGGTTCTCTCTAGAGAGGGAACGAGTATTGCGTAACCGGCCGTGCTCGCGCCACGAGCGACTTCGCTTCAGTCGACGAAAACCAGGGAATTCAGCCTACAGCCCCTAGTGTTATACGCTAAGCCACGCCCATTCTGGCGGGCTGTGACGCTATGAAGGCGCGGGCGCCCTTCATTGGGCGTGACGTCACGCCGGGCTCACTGGTAGGCTGCAGCAGTTGCCCGCAGGGCAGCCAATGAGCACGCGAGATGGCCTGCTCTAGGTCTGCTAGCTGCTGCACTGCGTTGACAAGGAATACAAAATTAAGGATAATTTTTTGGCTTCAGTATCTCGAGAAGATGAATCTTTCCCGTAGCGTAAGCTAAACTTACGCAATACTCGTTCCCTCTCTAGAGAGAACCGAGGTTACGTTAGTAACCGAGTATCGTTTTGTGTGTACATTTTATTGCATGTTTTGTAATGAAAGTGATACATGTGAAGTACATGATATATACAAAATGACATCATTCACTTCTTTTGATCAATAATGCAAGCAAAATAAGTCTTAATCTTGCATCTCTGCATTTAACAAAGTATCTTATTTCTTTATCAAAAAGAAAAATGACTTTAAAATATATCCTATATATTTCTAACTTTTAACAATGTTAACAGTCGTAGGATAATGTAATGTTGAAATTATTAAATTAAATTTGATATTGTTTGCTAGTTGTGTTGTTTTCTGTCAGGTGGATCCAGTAAAGCAGTTCATACTTTTTTTTTCAGGTTGAATTGAAAAGATTCTATATTCTGTCTATTATTTGGTTTATTTCTTTCGCTGATTTTTTCAACTGGAAAATTCCTTTCTGCATATCATTAATGAATGTTTCTGCTTTCTCCTTAAACTCCATTATATACTTTTGTTCATGTGTAGGTTTTGCAGGTTTATCCTTTAGCCTCTCGTTGTCTTCTAGAATCTCTTTGAGGATTTCAGGCACAGAATTAACCCTGGCGATCATTTCTGAAAGGTTTCCAGACAAAAGCCCAACTTTAGACATCCAGTCTCCCACTCTACCGTCCTGTTTCTGAAAGAGCTGCGCTTTTCCAAAGCAGGAGGAGAAATGTTCACCTAAAACCTGGGCTTTGTGCTTTGATAGCGAAAGGTCTCTGAGTATTTCTTCAGTACGTTGACAGTTTCTTTCCAGTATGTCAATAATAAGGCTAATTTTATCCTGAAATCCCTTACGTTCCTCTTCAATGTTTCGTTTTAAGTTCTTCTCCTGCTGTGTTTTCTTGTATATTCCGAAAGCAGCACATGATACAGCGACTACAGCCACAGATGCCCCGGCTCCAGCAAACATTTCAGAAACTTCATCATTATTTAAAATGACAGATAATGCTGCAAACACCACCCCTATTCCTCCAGCTATTACTGCGCCTCGAAGGGCAAAAATAGCAAGTCTGTAACCATTATCAAAATCATTGGTGAGATCACTCATTTTCTCTAAATGCTTGTTGAATTCTGGGAAAATGTCCTTATTGAGTCTATTCAATTCCTCTTGGAGATAAAGAACATCAGATCTAAAAGGAAAACAAATCAGAAACATCAGGGATTTTTATATAGTATATCCTGTACATCTGATAATACAAATATTTAATATATTAGTGCATTTGTGGTTATTGTGTATATTAGCTTATATGTATCTGTTATGATGTGGTAGAAATGAAGCGGAGAGTGAATCCAAATGGAAGGACTTTAATAATCCAACAAACAGGTAATCCAGGGTAAACTCAGAACTAGGAACAAGGTACTCAGACTACAAGCAACATTAAACACGACCGACAAAACACAACTGAAGCACAGGGGTTTAAATACACAGGCAAACAAGATAACAAGGGGGCGGGGCTAATTAGAAACACCTAGAGAGACTAATAAACAAGAAAAACTACAAAACATGGCACAGGACAGGAAATAACAAAAGTCAACACAAGACAAGGAAAACATAAGACAGGAATCGTGACATAGCCCCCCACTTAAGGAGCGGATTCCAGACGCTCCTCATGAACAGTCCAGGAGGGAGGTGGAGCAGAGGCGGACCCGGGGGCGGGATGGAGGGCCAGGCCCATGGAGCGGAAGAGGACCTGGAGACTGCGGCAGGACGGAAGGCCAGGGTGGAGCAGGATGTGCAGGCGGCCAGGGTGGAGCAGGCAGTTCAGGCGGCCAGGGCGGAGCAGGCAGTTCAGGCGGCCAGGGCGGAGCAGACGACCCATCGGGCGACCAGGGCGGAGCAGACGACCCATCGGGCGGCCAGGGCGAAGCAGACGACCCATCGGGCGGCCAGGGCGAAGCAGACGACCCATCGGGCGGCCAGGGCGAAGCAGACGACCCATCGGGCGGCCAGGGCGGTGACTCAGGCGCAGGAACAGCAGACACCGGCTCAGGAACAGCAGACACACACACTGGCTCGGGCTCAGGAACAGACAACACACACACTGGCTCGGGAACAGACAGCACACACACTGGCTCTGGTTCGGGAACAGACAACACACACACTGGCTCGGGAACAGACCACACACACACTGGCTCGGGAACAGACCACACACACACTGGCTCAGGAACAGACAACACACACACACTGGCTCAGGCTCAGGAACAGACAACACACACACTGGCTCGGGCTCAGGAACAGACAACACACACACTGGCTCGGGCTCAGGAACAGACAACACACACACTGGCTCGGGCACAAACAACACAAACACTGGCTCGGGCACAAACAACACAAACACTGGCTCGGGAACAGACAACACACACACTGGCTTGGGCTCGGGAACAGACAACACACACTCGGGCTCGGGAACAGACCACACACACACTGGCTCGGGAACAGACAACACACGCACTGGCTCGGGCTCAGGAACAGACAACACACACACTGGCTCGGGAACAGACAACACACACACTGGCTCGGGAACAGACAACACACACTGGCTCAGGCTCAGGAACAGACAACACACACACTGGCTCGGGCTCAGGAACAGACAACACACACACTGGCTCGGGCTCAGGAACAGACAACACACACACTGGCTCGGGCTCAGGAACAGACAACACACACACTGGCTCGGGCTCAGGAACAGACAACACACACACTGGCTCGGGCACAAACAACACAAACACTGGCTCTGGCTCGGGAACAGACAACACACACACTGGCTTGGGCTCGGGAACAGACAACACACACTCGGGCTCGGGAACAGACCACACACACACTGGCTCGGGAACAGACAACACACACACTGGCTCGGGCTCAGGAACAGACAACACACACACTGGCTCGGGAACAGACCACACACACACTGGCTCGGGAACAGACAACACACACACTGGCTCGGGAACAGACAACACACACACTGGCTCTGGCTCGGGAACAGACAACACAAACACTGGCTCTGGCTCGGGAACAGACAACACATACTCGGGCTCGGGAACAGACCACACACACACTGGCTCAGGAACAGACAACACACACACTGGCACGGTAACAGACAACACACACACTGGCTCGGGAACAGCGGTGAGGGCGCAGTGCTGGACGGGACCAGCGGTGAAGGATCTGTGCTGGACGGGACCAGCGGTGAAGGATCTGTGCTGTATGGGACCACCGGTGAAGGCTCTGGCTGGAAGTGGCTGACGTGAAGCTCTGGCTGGACGTGGCTGACGTGAAGCTCTGGCCGGACGTGGCTGACGTGAAGCTCTGGCCGGACGTGGCTGACGTGAAGCTCAGGCATGTCGTGGTGAAGCTCAGGCATGTCATGGTGAAGCTCAGGCATGTCTTGGTGAGCGTGAAGAACAGGTGATGACGTGGCGTGCCACGGGAGGAAGCTCTCCAGACATCTCCAGACCGGAGAGATCGGGGAGCTCCCTCGGGTCGACCTCCTTAGCCCCCAGCCGGTAACACATCTTAATCGCCTCATCACCCAGAGAGCAGGAGGCAGCGAGGGGAACAAACCCCCAGGTGTACTGGAACAGATCAAGGCTTTCCAGGGTTATTGTGTATATTAGCTTATATGTATCTGTTACGATGTGGTAGAAATTAAGCGGAGAGTGAATCCAAATGCAAGCACTTAAATAATCCAACAAACAGGTAATCCAGGGTAAACTCAGAACTAGGAACAAGGTACTCAGACTACAAGCAACATTAAACAACGACCGACAAAACACAACTGAAGCACAGGGGTTTATATACACAGGCAAACAAGATAACAAGGGGGCGGGGCTAATTAGAAACACCTGGAGAGACTAATAAACAAGAAAAACTACAAAGGACTACAAAACATGGCACAGGACAGGAAATAACAAAAGTCAACACAAGACAAGGAAAACATAAGACAGGAATCGTGACAGTATCAATGAAAACATTTCTTTAGTTTGAGACTACACAGGCTTTTATTATTATGATTTTAAACATTGCCTCATTATCAAAATTATGTTAAACACTCAGATAATTATTCTGGTCCTTCGTATCAAGTGAAAACCCATAAATATCATGAACATGATAACGTATTAAAACAGTAAGAGCATCTCTCACAGCATGTTGGGCGGTTCCTCCATGCTGTCGCGCCGACGTCCGTGTGAAGACATTCTGCTGTGATTAAACAACACAAGAGTTGAGTATCGTGTCAGGATTAGCATAGCACCACATTGCACATTTAAGCAACTAGCAGATCATAATGCAAACAGTCAAGCCGGTCATCTATTGCTGATGCTGCTATACTGCTGGTTTAAGCTACTTAAAAGCAATCGAATAAAACTACACAAAACAAAACAAAATTATTGACAACATATCTTCCCTTCCACATAGATATATAAAACTTGTTTATGAGAGACATGCGAGAAGTAGTCTTACATTCATTAAGCGCTCACTTATGCACCATTTTACACAAATAAACCAAGACATAAAGCCATATCAACTTAAAATGTAGCAAATGAAGCTTGCATATAATGTCATTTTGCTCTGCTGAAAACATCTGTTCCCTTTCGTTGTCACTCCGAGTTCCGTCGGATGACGACGAATGGGGTTTCGCTTAGAAAGCCTATCGACTTCGAGTATACAAAACGAGCCAATGGCAAAGGAATGCCATGGGTCTGCGGAATTTGCATGGCGTAACACCGCGTGGGTATAAAAGGAGAATGCCGGCAATATGCAAATATGTTTTCGCTTCGGAGCCAAGAAGTTCTCTTCACTCCTGCAGCCTATTCTCTGACTATCTTCGAGAATCTTCTAGACGAGCAGCTTCCAGTCGGTGTTGGTGTGATGGCGAGTTCCAGCGAGTTTCACTTTCCTGCCTGCTGAACTGAACAGCGTGTGTGTTTCTCCCTGGGCACTTCAGCACTGCTGCAAGCTTTTCTCTCACAAAAAGAGCGTGTGCGTGGCGCGTCTTTCTAAAGATTATCTGCCCGTGTATTTCTGAGTGCGGTATTCTGATAGATTCAGCTGATAGGCACGAGCGCTGTTTTGGCATTCAAACAGCGTTCGTGGATGCGTCGCGTTCTCCAAGCGGGAACGTGACCATCGCAATGTAACGGTCGAGACTCGATGAGCTCAATAGAGCGAGAGTCCCCTCATCCACACCGCGATCTATTTTCTCCACGTGAGAGAATACTTTGGCTGGTGGCAAGGGTGACCTGAGACGGCTGGTGTCGAACTAAACTGACGATAAATATCCTTGGTCTCTGAGGAACCTGTTTCCTCAAACTCCCCCATATCCCAGGCTGGCCTCTTCGGTGGCGTGGTCGAGGACTCTGCCCAACAGTTCTCGGCCACCTAGAAGCAGACTGAGGCTACCAAACATGTTCTGACCCCGCGGCCAGCTGCTGCACCCAGGTATGGACTCAGTCGCCATGTCCGCGCAGCTTCGAGGAGCGCAAGTAGTCACTGCTGACTTGCCTAAGACAATTCGAGGGCAAGAGTGCGGTTCCACTGAATCTATTTCAGAGGCTCTTGGGGCATATGGCATCTGTAGCCGGGGCAACGCCGCTCGGATTCCCCATATGAGACCGCTTCAGCTCTGGCTTCGCGTTCGAGTCCCGAGGTGGGCATGGCAACACGGCACTCTCCGAGTACCAGTTACTCCGACCTGCCTTCAGACCTTCACCCCGTGGTCGAACCTCAGTTTTCTACGGGCCGGAGTGCCCCTGGAACGAGTTTCCCGGCATGTTGTTGTCTCAACAGATGCCTCCACCACGGGCTGGGGTGCCATGTGCAATAGACATGCTGCTGCGGGCTCCTGGACAGAACCCCAGCACCTATGGCATGTCAATTGCCTCGAGTTGCGAGCAGTTCGTCTTGCTCTTCACCGCTTCCGGTGTTGCTCAGGGGTCAACACGTACTAGTCCAATACCGCCACTGTAGTGTACATCAAACATCAAGGTGGTCTACGCTCCCGCCGTATGTCGCAACTCGCCCGCCACCTCCTCATATGGAGTCAGAAGCATCTGAGGTCGATTCAAGCCATTTATATTCCCGGAGCCCTGAACTGTGCAGCCCACAAGCTCTCACGGCTTCAGCCCCTCCCTGGAGAATGGCGACTCCATCCCCAGTCGGTTCAGCTGATTTGGGACCAGTTCGGGGACGCACAGATAGATCTATTTGCCTCTCACGACTCGACCCATTGCGCCCTGTATTTCCCTGACCGAGGGCACGCTTCGTCAACTGGTGCTCTTCTCACCAAGAAGACCCCGGAGATGTTCAATCGGTGTCGTGCTTTCCTTCCTTCAAAATGGGTTGGAGCGAAGGCTGTCTCCCTCCACCCTCAAAGTATATGTTGCGCTATTGCCGCACACCATGATACAGTGGAAGGTAAGTCCGTAGGGAAGCACGACCTGATCGTCAGGTTCCTGAGAGGAGCGAGGAGACTGAATCCTCCTCGCCCTCCTCTCGTTCCCTCTGGGGACCTCTCAGTGGTTTTAACGGCCCTGCAGAGTGCTCCCTTTGAGCCTCTGCAATCAGTGGAGGTTAAATTCCTGTCTATGAAGACAGCTCTTCTGGTTGCACTGGCCTCCATCAAGAGGGCAGGGGACCTGCACGCATTCTCCGTTGACGAAGCGTGCCTGGAATTCGGGCCGGCTTACTCTCACGTGATCCTGAGACCCCGGCCTGGATATGTGCCCAATGTTCCCACCACTCCCTTCCGGGACCAGGTGGTGAACCTGCAAGCGCTGCCCCTGGAGGAGGCAGACCCAGCCTTGGCATTGCTCTGTCCAGTAGGTGCTCTCCACACCTATGTAGACAGGACGCAGTGTTTCAGGACCTCAGACCAGCTCTTTGTCTGTTATGGTGGGAAGCTGAAGGGAAGGCTCTCTCCAAGCAACGGCTGTCTCACTGCATAGTGGACGCCATTGCTTTGGCATACCAGAAGCAAGGTCGACCATGCCCCCTTGGTGTGACTGCCCACTCCACCCGGAGTGGGGCGTCCTCTTGAGCTCTAGCGCATGGCGCCTCGCTAACAGACATCTGCAGAGCTGCAGGCTGGGCGACACCCGCCAGATTCTACAATCTCCTAGTGGAGCTAGTGTCCTCTCATGTACTCGCTTCAACCAGCTAGTACCGGACCCGCTCAGGTGTCTTCGCTTCCTCGCCATTCCAATCCACGGACTGGATACGTATGATATTTTCTCAGGTGAGCTTCTTCCTCAAGCCCTGAGTTCCTCCAGCACTGCTGACGTCGACGCCAGTGTCTATTGCCTGTGCGTTGGCTAGGTGCCTCCGTGTGCATGGTTCCCCCTCTGGGCGACCCCCACATGTGTATTTCCACTGTAAGCCTTTCTGAGCATGTGTCTTTCCCTCGGCAAGCCACCTTGCCACCCCTGGGGTTGAAATATTCCACCTGCGGCTGGACGTTACGTTTTCCGGGGTTAACAGTTTGGGAAACTGTGGCATAATGTGGTTTTGCAACACGATCTGATGAAAGTGCGTATCTATAGCACGAATACATTTTTTTGTACCATTTATACGCCAAAAATAGTTTTTGCATGCAAATGATTCGCACTCTAAACCCCTTGGGTAGAATTTGCGGTGTGGAGTGTGTGCGTATTACACGCCATAAAGTGCAGTTCTTAATTTGAATGAATATGATTGTTTGTCATGTAATTTGTAATCAGTTTTATTTCAATAATGTTAATAACTATGACCTTACCCAGATAGCGTGTAGAAGTTGAGCTGAACTCATCAGTGGAGTGTCAATATGGCTCAGATTTGGCATCGATCTTCTTTTAGCTTCTTGCCTGTAAAAAAAAAAAAATCAGAAGAGAAATTTGACAGACAGATATAATATACTATCAGAGAGTTTCTGTCTGAATAACAGTCAACACTAAACAGAAATCTTATTATCTAATATCTTAATAATCAAATGGACCTTGTCTATCTATTTTTTTTTTTGTCAAGCTTTTCTATCAATAAAAATGAACATTTTAACACTTTAGAGTATCTATTAGAGTATCCTAAATTGATTAGGATATATTAATTTCCTGATAATATCTTTTGTAAATACGGTAGATTTTTAAAATCTTTTTATTTTAGTTTATTTTTAGTGATAAACAGATAATGCCCTATCATACACCCATTGCAATGCAGCGTCAGGCGCGATGCAACTGATTTTTGCTAGTTTCAGCCTGACGCAGTTTTAATTTTCATGTTTAAATAGCAAATGCATTTGCACCCATTTGTGCCCATGAGCTGCTGGTCTGAAAAACAGGGTGTGTGTGCAGGCGCATTGTTGGCGTGTTGCTATTTTCAGGAACTGAAATAAACTGAGCCATTGACCAATTGAAACCCTGGTCTAAAGTTAATGGCAATATTTGTTTTGTTATTTAATATTTTACTATTTAATATTTGTTTAGCGCTTTAGTAATGTGCGCCTATAGGTGGCTCCACAAGTGCGCACACTTTGTCCCGTTGATCCGTTTGCTCTCTGGAGACGCGTTCAGTCTTTCCGCTTGCAAATGCCGTCATGTAAATAGCAAATCCGCCACGGCGCGAGCGCAACTGGCTTTTAAAAGGGAATGGGAGATGAGGCTCTGATTGGTTTATTTCAAGTTACGCCCAAATCACACCCATTACTCATTCAGAGAATAGAGACAAAACACACCCATTACTCATTCAGAGAATAGAAACAAAACACACCCATTACTCATTCAGAGAATAGAGACAACCCTTTTAGACCATGCGCCGGGAGCACCTACCATTTAATTAACTCGTCATTAAACTAGCAAAAGTCGATTCGGACACGCAATGAGTGCACTTGCGCTTTAGACCATGAGCTTAGATCGTTAAAATAGGGCCCGTCCATAGACACTGTAAGACTGGAAGAACTGGTTGATGGAATCAACCTCACCACAGGTCTATAAGACAAAGGACCTTGCTTGCACATTAACATTTGAACATCACACACACACCCCGCACCCCCCTTCCTCTGAGCACCTTATCTACATTTCTCTCCCCCATTCTTCATCCTGGCAGAGATCTCCCAAACTCACACAAGAATCTAAATGGTTTAATGTGAATGACTATCATCGAATTTTATACATGTTCGATATTATTTGAAATGTCTCGGTGCGACTGGTACAAAGGTCTTATTCCCAAAGAAATAAACCAAAAGTTAATAAAGTTCTTAGGAAGTTTAGAAATATCTTCCACACCCTCCAATACTGGAGGGTGTGTCTTTGAGTTAACACCTTCTGACCATTTGACTGAATGCTAATTTTCCACTGCGAGACTCTCAGGCCCCGTCCACACTACTGCGTTTTCGTTTAAAAACGGAGACCTTTTGCTACGTTTGCACCTCCCGTCCACACTAAAACGGAAAAAAAGAAAACCCAAAACGGAGAAGTTTAGAAACGCTGCAGCTCCGTTTTTCGTTTTGAATCTCCGGAGGGCGTTTTAGTGTAGACGGGACAAAACGGAGGAGTTTAGAAACGATGACGTAGAAGGTCACGCTCGGCTCTATGATTGGGTGTCATCACCCATGACGTATCCTTCCCTGATTCGTCAGCCAACCATCACATGTCCCGTCACCGGAAGAAAACAAACAAAAACATCCTGGACTACGTAGCTGATGTTAGTGAGTGCAACATGGATAACGAATTACAAGCGTTACTGACTTTGATGTCTTTGTTAGCAGCTGTTGTGCAAGCAAATTCTGCATTTTACAATGCTATAACTGCCTACATGCGCCGGAGGCAAACTATTATTCGAGCGATCTATGACAATTCCCGTGTGCAGCGGCGGTCCATGAAAAGAAATCTCTGGTCTTCGACATTTTCTAATCTTTGCAGAGGTAGCTAACGTTCCCTTTCAGTCGATAACGTCGGACGTAGTCGACGCGACTGAAATGGGATCACGCTAGGGAGCCTGTCTTCTTCGAGTACTATTGAACGAGCCAATGTAATTGGCGTGCGTGATTCGCATCACACACTCCGCCCCCGCGGCGCGGGTATAAATACGGAAGTGGATGCACGCACTAGTTGCCTTTCGCTTCGGAGCCGATCGTTTGATGTCTCTGAGAGTGCTGTTGTCTACAACGAGCGAGTGTGTCGGTGTTCTTCAGGAAGACTCTCCCAGTGCTGGTGTTCTACAGTGCGAGTGCAGCGGTGATTGCGAGCTTTGAGCTCTCAACTGCTGTTTTAACAGCAACAAATTTCTAAATGTTTGTGTGTGTTGATGGCTGGTTAGAGGGCGGAAAAGTGAGTGCTTCATTGTTTCAGTTCTCTGTTCAGTGTTGCCGCGGTCATTCCCCTGTGTGCTCCGGCACTGGTGACGGTCCTGTTTTCTGAAAGAGCAACACGGGTGCGTTTGCGTCTTTTTCAAGATGTCATTCCGCCCGTGCGTTTCTGGGTGCGGTCGTTCCCTGTCTCTCTCTGATGGTCACAACTGTTGTGTCACGTGTTTGGCTTACAGCACGCTGAGACAGCTTTTGTGGACAGCTCATGTTTTCACTGTGGGAACATGACTGTCGCAGTGTTGAGGGCGAGACTCGCCTTCGTTCGCGGAGAGCGAGTCCCCATTACCATGCCCCACCCTCGGGTGCTGTGTGGGATGGGTGACCGGAGGATAGTGTTGGATGTCCCGTCCGGTAACCATTCCCTGTGGGCTCCTCACTCCTCCCTTCCACTGCAACCACTGGAGCCTCCTGTGTTGTCTGCTGGTCCATCTGTAATGGGTGGGCCAGCGTTTTCACTCGGGGCTCCCCTGGAGGACAGGACGCCGATTGCAGCATCGGAGGGTGAGCTGACTTCTAGAGATGATGACTCGGCTGCATTGTCTCCCTCCGGGAGTTCAATGTTGCCCGAGCCGGATCCAGAATTATCAGCTATGCTGAAACGGGCCGCCGAGGCTGCCGGGCTCGAGTGGAACCTCCACCGTGTCCCGTTCAGTCTCGGTTGGAATCTGGAGTTTGGTATCTTGGGGCGGGCCGCGCTGGTTCTCAGCTCGCAGCCCCAGTGCCTTTCTTTCCCGAAATGCATGGAGAGCTTGTCAGGTGGTGAACGGCATCTTTCTCTGCCAGAAACTGCCTGACTAGCTTTTCCCCCTCATTACCCTTGATGGAGGAACGGTGAAGGGTTGCGAGGTGTCCCTCCATTGGAGCGGTCTGTCGACACAGGTGCACCTGTGTCCGGCGGCCGCTGCCTTTTGGGGGGATCCTCGTCTCCCCCCTAAGGCCTGTGAGTTTCGTCTGCTCCGACGGGCAGAGCTTACAAAGCCTATGGGCAAGCCCCTTCCTCTTGCATGCCATGGCGTTGCTGCAGGCTAGGGCACCCATGGCATGCACGAGGGTAATCCAGACCGTGCGCTCATAGGTGAGCACCGCACTGCATCCGACCTCACCCTCCGGGGTACGGGTGTCGTAGCGTCCGTGATCGGTCTGGCGATGTCCACCTTGGTGTTCCAGTAGCGCCTTCGTTGGCTCAGCCTGGTTGGTATGGCGGATGCGGACAAGGTTCGGTTCCTGGTCTCCCCAATTTCCCAGGTTGGGCTGGTCGGCGACGCGGTGGAGAACTGCATCAAACAGTGCTCTGCCGCTCAAGCGCAGACGGAGGTCATCCGGCACATCCTGCCCCGGTGGCCAGCTGCTGCCTCCACCCGCCGCCGGTGGCAGCTCCTCCGCCTGCTCGTCGCCGTGGGCGTTCTCCGGCCGCCGCTCCTGCTGGCCCTCCGCAGCAGCCTCCACCCAGGCCTCAGCATGGAGCCGGCCGCAGTAGAGACGCCCAGCCCGCTCCAGGCGCTGCCAAGCCAGGTGGCAAGCGACAGCGAAAGCATTCCGGAGCGGGCCGCCCAGGAATGGATGAGATGCTCTTGGAGTGGCACGATCACTCCCTCCCCCCGGGTGAGGGCCGGGTGGAGCCTTTGTTTGTGTGTGTGTCTGTTCCGCCGCTGGCTCCCTAAAAAAAAAAAAAAAAAAAGCGGAGCAAGCGGTACCCACACTTCAAAGAGAGAGCAATTTCATCTGTTCCTGGGTCCCAAGAGGGCCAGTCTGGCGGGTGTGACCCTGTATAGCCTTACACCCCTCAGCTCCCCCTTGGTCGCCAGCAGGCAGCTTGGTGCGTTCGAGGACCCGGTCATCCGCCTTCTCACGCGCCCCCTGCCGCTTGTGGAGACAGGTAAGTGTTGCACAGCACACTAACACCACTCTCTCTACTTTGCTGCCCCACCTCAGGCTCGGCTACCCCGCTCAAGTCAGTGATAGTCATCACATTAGGTGTGGAGCAGACGTGCTCCTGAAAATTCAGTGATATTCATCACACCGAGTGTTGAGCAGTGCTCCTGACTTGTGCGTGCTTATCTTATCCTGCTGGCGAAGGATTTGATATAGCCGCTCCTCCAGCCGGTACGAAGGCCAGTGGTAAACTCGTTCTTCGTGCTACTAGGGGGTGGGTCGTGACCATCTTGGCCCAAGATTGGTCTGCAGCTTTGACCTGAAAGACAGGTGCTTCAGATCTCTACCTCCCGCACCGCAGGCCATCCTGGGTGTTGCGTCTAAGGGTGGAGTATCAGTACAGTGTCCTTCCCCTCGAGTGCTCCAGAGCCCGTTGGGTCTTCAGGTCAACTGGAAGAGAGTAATCTCGCCCACGGGCTGAGTATCTCTTTTCTAGTTTTGGAGAGGTACTCGGTCCAACATGTCTCTCCAATGAGAATGTGTTCAGCTAGTGTGGAAGTGAGAAAGGGTCCCACTGAAAGAACTTTCAGAGGCTCCTGGGGTATATGGTAGTCGCAGCCTTTGGCTCCCTCCATATGTGACCGCTTCAGCGCTAGCTTCACGATCGAGTCCCGAGGTGACCGTGGCAGAGCAGCTCACCCTGTGTGACTATAGTTCATCCCGGTCTGCTGCCAAACCCTCTTCAACAGAGGGGCCATGTACAAAGGACGTGTTTTAACGGGGGCCTGGGCGACCCCCGACTACACGGGCATTCGTGCCTCGAGTTGTTAGACATTGCGACCGTTGCGCAAGCTTCCCCTGCATGTCACAAACTCACCCGTCACCTCCTCCTTGGAGTCAGACGCTTCTGAGGGCGCCTTGTTCCACTCCTCCCGCTTACTCAATCGTGCCGCCATCGAGCCTCACGACAGTTATAGCCAGGGCAAGTGGAGACTCCATCCCCTGGGTCCGGCTGGGTCATGACCATTCCGGGGCCGCTCAGTTGCCCCCCCCGGTTTTATTTTTCCGCCAGTGTTTGGGTAAACCGAGCGGACTACCCTTGGACAAACACTGGGACTCAGCTGCCCCAGGGGCCCGCAGAAATGCGTTTAACCCCAGTGAGCCTTCTAAAAGTGACTGCGACTCATGGTCGCCTGGCGCCTGCAAGTCAGTGAAATCATCACTCTTCATGTTGAGCAGAATTGCTCCTGAAACTCAGTGAAGTTCATCGCACTCAGGTGTTGAGCAGCAATGCTCCTGTAGCTCAGTGAGTCCATCACAGGTAGCTCAGTGAATTCATCACACGCAGTGCTGAGCAGAAATGCTCCTGGTGCTCAGTGAAGTTCCTCGCACTTAAGTGTTGAGCAGAAATGCTCCTGAAGCTCAGTGAGTTTATCACACTCAGGTGTTGAGCAGTAATGCTCCTGAAGCTCAGTGAACTTGTCACACTCAAGTGCTGAGCAGAAATGCTCCTGTCGTTCAGTGAAATTCTTCGCACTCAAGTGTTGAGCAGAAATGCTCCTGAAACTCAGTGAGTTTATCACACTCAGGTGTTGAGCAGGAATGCTCCTGAAGTTCAGTGAACTTGTCACACTCAAGTGCTGAGCAGAAATGCTCCTGTCGCTCAGTGAGGTTCTTCGTACTCAAGTGTTGAGCAGAAATGCTCCTGAAGCTCGGTGAGTTTATCACACTCAGGTGTTGAGCAGGAATGCTCCTGAAGCTCAGTGAACTTGTCACACCCAAGTGCTGAGCAGAAAATGCTCCTGAAGCCCAGTGATCTTCACATGTTGTGTCGAGCAATGCTCCTGTCTTTTGTGCCCGTCGCTTGCACCTACGTGCCAAGTCAGGAGAGGAACAGGTCTTCATAGTTGCCCCTTATTGGCCCAACTAGACCTGGTTCCCTTCAACAGCCTTCCTGACTTCCCCTGAACTCTTTCGGGGACGGGGCACGATGGCACACGCGTTCTTCCCCCGGAGATTCCGGGTGGTCTTACATCTGAACGCGGAGGTTCAGGTGGCTATCACAAGAACATGTGATAGTTACCATCACTTCTGCGAGCACCCCCTAGAATTGGGTAGCGTGCTTACGCCTTTAGAAGTGGAACCTAGTCGTTGAGTGCGTCTTCTCTCCAGAGGAGATCCTGGAAGCTTTCGATCACTTCAGTGCTCTCTTTCCTGCAAAATGGGTTGCAGTAGGCTGTTTTCCTTCACCCTCAAAATGATGTTGCCTCGGTGTTTAAACGACGCTCATCGTGTTGCAGAAGTATGCAGAAGCACGTTCTGATCGTCAGGTTCCTGAGGAGCAAGGTCTTGTAAATCCTTGTGTCCCTCTTTATCCTCTTGGGCCTTGTCCCTGGTGCGACTGCACTGCAGAGACCGCCCCTGAGCCACTGCAGGCAGTGAGTTAAAAATTCTGTTATATCAGTTCTCCTGCTCGCGTGGTCTCTACTAGAGGGTAGGGACTTGCTCGCTTTCGGTCAACGTATTGTGCCTGGAGTCTGGGCCGGCTAACTCTCACAAGCTGAGACCCCGGCTCGGATGGTGCCCAAGGTTCCTACCTCTCCCGTAATAGGAGCAGGTGGTGAGCCTGCAAGCGCTGCCCTGGAGGAGGCAGATCCAGCCCTGGCTTCTCTGTCCGTTCGCTTGGACGTGTACAGAATGCAAGTCATAGACCTCAGACCAGCTCTTCAAATATCTGTTGGAATTCAGCAGAGAGGGAAGGCTGTTTCCATGCAAAGTTGCACTTAGTGCTTGCCTTCATTTCGGCAAAGATCCGAGATGCAACATGTCCACTTAGGTGTTGAGCTCCTCTATGATGAGTGTAAAGTGCTCCGCCTGGGCGTTGACGATATACTTTGCTAAACAGATTCTAGAGTTGGGGGCTGGACGACACCTGGTTGAACCGCTGCTTCCCGTGGGCTCCCTTCTCATGAAGCCAGTTTCACCGTGAGCCCGGTTCAAGTGTCGGCTTGCTGCGCCATTCCCCTCCTATGGACTGGATACGTGCGCCTTTCTACTCCAGTTGAGTTCCCTTAAAATTGAACCCTGTTGAGTTCCTCCACACCCCTCCGACGTCGGACGTGCGGAACGTCTGGTGTTAGGCCTACCACTCGTAAGCAGTGTGGAACCTGTGTTAGGCTGGGTCCATATGTTGCGGTCCTTTCGGTGACCCCATATGTGTATTCTTCCACGATACGGCTCCCTGCGGTGAGCCCGTGTCTTCCCTCGGCAGAGTCTCTCTGCCGTCACTGTCCGGTGTGTCTCCCCCCGTCTTAGGCTGGAGCCACCCCAGTGACATTCCATATGTTAGACTGCCCGGTTTCCGCCCAGTTCATATGTGTATTCTCCACATTACCTCCCTCGGGTTGGATGTGGCTTCCGCAGCGTCCCTTCCTTCCAACGTACGGGGAACGCTTTCCCAGTGGTCCTGTAGGAACAGCAGTGACTTCCCTGGCCTAAGCCCTGTCCTTCCCCGCCTTAAGTTTGCGGGGGCATCAGGAGGCTTTGGTTTAGGCACTGGAAGGTGGCAGCGTTAGTGGCGTGTTCAATGGTTGATCCCATTTCAGTCGCGTCGACTACGTCCGACGTTATCGACTGAAAGGGAACGTCCTGGTTGCGTATGCAACCCACCGTTCCCTGAAGGAGGGAACGGAGGACGTAGTCCCCTTGCCACTACCGCTGGACCACCGCTGACCCCGGGTTACTCTCGGCTCCTCAGCGAAAAGCAACTAGTGCGTGCATCCACTTCCGTATTTATACCCGCGCCGCGGGGGCGGAGTGTGTGATGCGAATCACGCACGCCAATTACATTGGCTCGTTCAATAGTACTCGAAGAAGACAGGCTCCCTAGCGTGATCCCATTTCAGTCGCGTCGACTACGTCCTCCGTTCCCTCCTTCAGGGAACGGTGGGTTGCATACGCAACCAGGACGTTACTTGCTTCCTCATCAAATCTGAGGAATAGTCCATCTGTTTCCTGTTTACACCGGCACGCGCATGCACAGTGTTGGAGAATTGTCACGTGATCCGAGTTTTCAGTCGTTTTAATGTGGACGGAGATCAATTCTAATACGCAGCTAAAACGCTGGTGTGGACGGAGATCGTTTTCGTTTTAATTCTCCGTTTTTAAACGAAAACGCAGTAGTGTGGACGGGGCCTCAGCCTCACGCATTTCTTGTTGGGTAAACTTTTTCCTCTTTGTTCTAGAGCTTTTGATGTTTTGCATTGATTATCTTTGAATTGACTATGAAATTGTAATGATACATTTACCTGACATATTAAATTGTGATATTTGATTATTCTAATTCAAAGTGTTGTAAGCCTGTTTATTGGTCCAATGAGGGTTTCCAATAATACAGGTGAAGGTCTCTGCGTGTTACTGTCTTTTCTCGCGGCAAAGTATTTTTGGTTAAATGCAATACATTTTCTCATATGTATTTTCTCGTTATTTCATCTGACTCCATAAATGAAAAAAGGTTTTAATGATATCCGTGTATCATTAAATGTGAGCGAATGTTTTACTATTCTTTTAACTCTTGAATGAAAATAATGTCAAAGTCAATTAGAATAATCAAATATCACAATTTAATATGTCAGGTAAATGTATCATTACAATTTCATAATCAAATCAAAGATAATCAATGCAAAACATCAAATGCTCTAGAACAAAGAAGAAAAAGTTTACCCAACAAGAAATGCGTGAGGCTGAGAGTCTCGCAACTCTCAGCCTCACGGGCCGATCTCAAATACAGAAAAGGCCCCGATCTCCTTGCTGCATTGCATTAAATAGTCAGACCTCTTTCATATGGAAACATGTGCTAACAAAAGTAATTGGCATTCAGAGGTAGCACCTCTGGGTCTAGGGAGACCTTTTGTCTAGAGGCCAACACCTCCTTGTGTGCTAGTTATCCATAAAATCTCAAAAACCTTATTACCCTTTGTTTTACTTATTTGGAAATAGGACATTTGTACCAGTCGCACTGTGACATTTTAAATAATACCAAACATGAAAATACTCTGTGATAATCATTCACATTAAAACTACATTTTCTTGGGTGCATTCAGGTGGGGGTGAGGGGAGATGTAGATGAAGTTGGTTCGGAGGTGAGACTTTCGTCTCAATGGTGCATGAAGGCCAGTTCAAATGGTAATCTCCAGAGAGGTCCTTTTGTCCTCTCAGTGTCTGGTCACCCCCGAAACAGACTGCCTGGAATTTCCTAATTTATCAATTCTTACAACACTAATGTTCCTTCATACTTTCTATAAAGTACAGTAGTAAAATCAGCAGGTATACAGCGATCGGTCACAAACCACATTAATCACCTCACTGCAACATCAATTGTTTGAATTTCATGTTAAGATGTTCTGAAATCGGTGCTTTGTTTCATTATAGGGTCAAAAAATCGATGATTTGTTTATAGTCAAGTTTCTAATCACAGCTTTTGTATTTTGTACACATATTTTGCTCCAATGGTTTATATACAATTATTAATTCCAGGTAAACAAAATCATCTGTGCATGCGCAGACATTGCAAGCCCTCCTGCATCACCATAAACAATAAAAAATATTAAAGTCATTCCGTTATTGCAAGCACTTGACAACATGTCGAGAATATGTATTGTTGCAGTGACTTGCACTTGATGACTGTACGCAGAAAATGTGTCTATCCATTTTTTTAAACAGACTAAAAAGTCTTGTTACACAATTTGATTATGGAAACAGAAAAAGAAAAAAAGAAAATGGGGAAAGATCACCCCTTAAGAACAATGTGCGTTTTCTTGTAAATTGTAACATATTTAGAAATACTTTTAGCATGTGCAAGATGATTATCCATCAGCCAAAGTACATTTTAGAATATTAAAAAAAATACATATAGCTACATATATATATATATATATATATATATATATATATATATATATATATATTTTTATTTTTTTATTATATATATATACATTTTTAAAGTATCATTAATTTAAAACACTAAATCAACTATTCTGTTTAAATTTTTTGGAAAAGTTTATTAGAATAATTGAATAACCAATGACAGACAAAGCAGAATCTTTGAAAATATTGAAAATATTATTAGAATCTAATAATATTTTAATTTATGATAACAAAACTATTTAAATTCAACTTGATTTCACTCAATTAGCCTACAGGTTTAAATGAATAGCAAGAAAGACACACAAAGCTTTGACATTAACATTTTTTCAGAGACACAAAATGAGATCAATGATCATTGATAATCAAATGACAAAATTAGGAATAGCGTGGCCTTTCATTAAATGCGTTTAGATGAGATTTTGTGCCATCTATGGGTCAAGAATTAAGGTGGGGGGATATTTACAATTTGATTATTTCTATAGAATGTGTTATTGTTAAGTTATTCGATCCGTTCTTGTCTTTCTGGTTTCGTGTCGGTAGAATTCGTTCACGATTAAGTAAAGCAGTGGCAGTGGCCTTGGCATGTTCATGTTGCATCTGAAATAGGAAGAATAAGCCGATTTCTTGTTAAACCTATTTCTCTTGATGACTGATCAGCAAAGCTTTAGACATTACAGTTAGCTATCTGTTATTTTCAGTGTATTTTTGTAACTCGTTTTTAAAGCCTTTTATGTTCACAAATAGTGGTAGGGATGTTGTCAAAACCCCTCACATTTGTTCACATAATGTTGAATTCAGGTTTTCAAACATTAACAGCCATTAAAATGTCAAAGGCAGAATAGTGCAGAATAGTGCAGTCCTAGTTTATCCTGCCATGAGGAAATTAACCCTGCAATTACATTAATTCAATAGAAAAATTAGAGAAGCAAGCAAAAATAAAAGCAAGAAAAGATCAATTAGATAAAACTGGTAGCCTATTAAACTTGACATTCTGTCCTCTTATACTGTATCACTTCTGAAATGATGGCCACGCCCCCTTCAGTGCGTCACTACTTGCACTCGCAACTCCGTTACAACTTACTGCAAACTGTACATTACAGAGCACACAAACAACACATAAACACACACATTCTCACCATTAACACTAGACCAACCGTTCTGCAGTCCTGATCGAGGCTTGTATTTGCGCACTAATAAACGATTGTGATGAAACTGGAGAAGCTCTTTCTTTAAGTCCACATGTTAAACAGAGCTCGTGCTCAGCGAGACCATAAAAGGTAAATTACACTTAACATGCACGAAAAACCTACCCAGCCAGCACAGCCATGTGGGGCCCACATGGGTTTGACATGGGCTATCTAACTGGGACCCAGACAGTTTTGCACCCGGTTTCCATGTAGGCCCCACATGGGTTTGCCCAGATGAAATGAACACAGCTCAGTGTGCACAATCCAGGCTGTTAAATGTAACACTGATCAGTGTTGGAGTTAATGAGATAATTAATTGATTGAATAATGCTTGAGCTTTATTGATGAACACCCGCTGTTAACAAGCAGAATCACTGAAGAAAAGAGAAACACAAGAACTACTTCCAGCCACAGCCTTAGATGAAATCAACTGAAGATAAAATACACAAAATCTCTCAAGATCTGATTAAACAACTCCACAAACAGCATTACCAGCTTCACTTATTACCAACCAGGTTTACTTTATTTCTGGTAGACATCTACAGAAGTTCTTATTGAAAATTAACAGAGGCTAAGATGTTGATTATTTATTGAAAATAATATTTTGGTTTGATGTTACCATTATGGTGATCAGTGTTTGCTTCAGTTGGGATATTGACTTTTTAACATCAGTTTTTTACTCTGCTCAGTTGTATCTGATTGTTATGTTGAGAACAGCAAGAGAAAATGCAATCAGATGCTATAAACTGATTGATGATAAGAATAAGATCATTGTGTGTGAGCGTTATACGGGTGATTTGTTATCCATTTTGTTTTATTGTTGTGATTCTTCAGCAAGAGGTCCAGCACATTTTTTGCAGAACATCAAATGATTTTTAAAACATAATTTTCACATTTTGGACTTCTGCGGTTTTTACTCACACACAGACATCAAGAATCAGCATATGAATCTCAACTATGGTGACATGCTTCATGGTGCAATGCATTCTGGGTACATCATACGAAACTTATCCATGGCTCCCAGAATGCATTGCACCGTGAAGCATGTCACCATTGTAGCGATTCATATGCTGATTCTTGATGTCTGTGTGTGAGTAACAATCCCAGAAGTCCAAAATGTGAAAATTATGTTTTAAAAATCATTTGATATTCTGATAAAAATTAGCTGGATCTCTTGCTGTAGAATCACAACAAGAAAACAAAATTAATAACATAACACCCCTGTAAAATGCTCACACAATATTATATTCTAATCATCAATCAGTTTATAGAATCTGGTTGCATTTTCTCTTGCTATTCTCAACATAACAATCTGATACAACCGAGCAGAGAAAAACTGATGTTAAAAAGTCAAGAGCACAACTAATGCAAACACTTATCACCATAATGGTAACATCAAACCAAACTATTATTTTCAATAAATAATCAACATCTTAACCTCTGTTAATTTTCAATAAGAACTTCTGTAGACGTCTAACAGAAATAAGGTAAACCTGGTTGGTAATAAGTGAAGCTGGTAATGCTGTTTGTGGAGTTGTTTAATAAGATCTTGAGAGATTTTGTGTATTTTATCTTCAGTTGATTTAATCTAAGGCTGTGGCTGGAAGTAGTTCTTGTGTTTCTCTTTTCTTCAGTGATTCTGCTTGTTAACAGCATGTGTTCATCAATAAAGCTCAATCATTATTCAATCACTTAATTATCTCATTAACTCCAACACTGATCAGTGTTACATTTAACAGCCTGGATTGAGCACACTGAGCAGTGTTCATTTAATCTGGGCAAACCCATGTGGGGCCTACATGGAAACCGTGGACAAAACTGGCTGGGTCCCAGTTAGATAGCCCAGGTCAAACCCATGTGGGCCCCACATGGCTGTGCTGGCTGGGTATCAACAATCTAGTTTTAAAACATTTACGTAAAACAAACAAAAGAAAAAGATAGACAAGGCGTATTTTATTTTAAAGTTAGCCAAAATGAAGCTAGAAAACACTTTTAGTGCTTTTAGTAGCCTACCCTCCTCTCCTCTCCTCTCTTCTCTTCCGCTCTCCTGCCCGATAACAGGTTCATACAGGTTTACAGTGAGCAGAGCAAACATGAAAATGAGCTTTCAGAGTTTGCCCTATTGTATGTTACCTATTGTAGCTATTCTACATAGCTATACTGAAAAAAAATCACGGTTTCAAAACCACTACAATTTTTCATTATATCGTTCCTGCTGTTTTTTATTTCTCGTCGCAGAAGGAAAGTGCAGGAATCCCTCAGGTTGAGTAGTGGGAAGTTCGGATCATTTTACTGACTCGGATCTTTGAGTCTCGTTCAGCAAAAATAACGAATCTTTTTTCGAGTCATTTCGTTCATTTCAGCATAATATAATTAAAATGGCATGTTAAATATCCCAACACATCTAGTACTTACGAAAATGTTGATTACATTTGTAAAAAGAATAAAAATAAACTATAATGCAGCCAAAGCCAAATTATAAGAAACCGAAATGTTTTATTAATTGATTAGTTGTTGGGTCTTAAGTTCAGGCTATTGCAGTCTGATTCCGTTAGTTCACCTCACCTCCTGATCCGAGATGTTCTTTCCCTTGCAACTTCGTATTTATCAGGTTAGTTCTCCTCTCGTGTCTCGAGACATTAGCTGTTGACTCGCCAGTGTCTGACTCGGATCTGTCTGCTGGGCCGTGCCGTGTGTGTGATGCAGCAGGGCCGGAAATAGAAATGATTAGTTCATCTTTCGAGTCTCGAGTTCGGGTTCGACCGGGTCCGAGTCTTTCGTTCTTCCTGTCAGTCCCATATAGGCTATGCTGTCAGTAGCGGAAAGAGAAATGATTAGTTAATCTCTCGAGTCTCGAGTTCGGGTTCAAGTCTTTCGTTCTTCCTGTCAGTCCATAGAGGCTATGCTGTCAGTACCGGACAGAGAAATGATTAGTTCATTTTCTTCGAGTCTCGAGTTCGGGTTTCTAAATCCTTCGTTCTTTTGTCACGTGACCGCTGGTATCTCGCATCAAATACAACATTATATTCGTATTATTGACTGCGTCTGAATGTATATTGATTTATATTTAGGAATTAAAATACAAAATATGTGCAAAACATTATCTGTAAAATAAAAGTTCCATCTTATATTGTCCCTGTCCTTCTCTTTTCTAAATGTTTCTTGTGCATCTGTGGTATGTTTTATTATATATTATACATTAATTAAGTATTTAATACCTTAAATATGTGCTTGTTTGTAAAAAGGTTGTAAATTAGTAGGCTATTCAATCCGGTGACAAGTCACGTGACAAAAGAACGAAGGACTCAAACCCGAAGACTCGAAAAAATGAACTAATCATTTCTCTCTCCGGTACTGACAGCACAGCCTCTATTAGACTGACAGGAAGAACGAAAGACTCGGACCCGGCCGAACCCGAACTCGAGACTCGAAAGATGAACTAATAATTTCTCATTCCGGTACTGCCAGCATAGTCTCTATGGACTGACAGGAAGAACGAAAGACTCGGACTCGTCCCGAACCCGAAGAGAGATGAACTAATCATTTCTGTTTCCAGTACAGATTCAGAACCCATATGTTGCGCAATGCGCATGCGCGGTCGACACAAAATGAACGAATCACTCTCTGAGACAACTCGGTAGTCCCAAGTCATATGAAAGATTCATTCAAAATGAACGAATAGTTCATGAACGACACATCAGTAGAGTAAAGGCGGGCATACACGGTGCGATTTTTTGCTGTTTTACGTGCTCGCAGATGATTTTTTTCACTCGGGAGAAATCGCGTGTAAATCGGTTATGCTCGCATGTCACGGCCACTGATATGATCTATATCCACCTGTTTCCGGGGGGCGCTACTGTAAAATAGAAGGTTGGTGAAACATCCGGTTAGGAAAAATACCTAACCTCTTCGCTATGTAACACAAAATACCGTTGATTTACTACTTTCGCCACCAGTAGCCTACATTTTTCTACTATTTAAAGTCAGTACTATTTAAAACTAAATCTGAGTGTTCCTGTGAACGATTATACAGTTTCCATCACCTCCCAAAAGACGACGAATCAATTAGAATATGGAGGAAGAACTTAAACTTAAAAACACCTCCAAAACACCTGTTTGTGTGCTCGTTTCACTTCGTGGACAAGAAGAAGCCAACACTGGAAAACCCGTACCCAACGCTACTTAGGTAAAGTTGGTTCCCTTTCAGTCGAGAACGTCAGACGTAGTCGACGGTCGACTGAATTGGGATCTCGCTAGAGAGCCTGTCTTCTTCGAGTACTATTGAACGAGCCAATGTAATTGGCGTGCGTGATTCGCATCACACACGAATCCCCCGCGGCGCGGGTATAAATACGGAAGTGGATGCACGCACTAGTTGCCTTTCGCTTCGGACCCGATCGTTTGATGTCTCTGAGAGTGCTGTTGTCTACAACGAGCGAGTGTGTCGGTGTTCTTCAGGAAGACTCTCCCAGTGCTGGTGTTCTACAGCGCGAGTGCAGCGGTGATCGCGAGCTTTGAGCTCTCAACTGCTGTTTTAACAGCAACAAATTTCTAAATGTTTGTGTGTGTTGATGGCTGGTTAGAGGGCGGAAAAGTGAGTGCTTCACTGTTTCAGTTCTCTGTTCAGTGTTGCCGCGGTCATGCCCCTGTGTGCTCCGGCACTGGTGACGGTCCTATTTTCTGAAAGAGCAACACGGGTGCGTTTGCGTCTTTTTCAAGATGTCATTCCGCCCGTGCGTTTCTGGGTGCGGTCGTTCCCTGTCTCTCTCTGATGGTCACAACTGTTGTGTCACGTGTTTGGGCTTACAGCACGCTGAGACAGCTTTTGTGGACAGCTCGTGTTTTCACTGTGGGAACATGACTGTCGCAGTGTTGAGGGCGAGACTCGCCTTCGTTCGCGGAGAGCGAGTCCCCATTACCATGCCCCACCCTCGGGTGCTGTGTGGGATGGGTGACCGGAGGATGGTGTTGGATGTCCCGCCCGGTAACCATTCCCTGTGGGCTCCTCACTCCTCCCTTCCACTGCAACCACTGGAGCCTCCTGTGTTGTCTGCTGGTCCATCTGTAATGGGTGGGCCAGCGGTTTCACTCGGGGCTCCCCTGGAGGACAGGACGCCGATTGCAGCATTGGAGGGTGAGCTGACTTCTAGAGATGATGACTCGGCTGCATTGTCTCCCTCCGGGAGTTCAATGTTGCCCGAGCCGGATCCAGAATTATCAGCTATGCTAAAACGGGCCGCCGAGGCTGCCGGGCTCGAGTGGAACCTCCACCGTGTCCCGTTCAGTCTCGGTTGGAATCTGGAGTTTGGTGTCTTGGGGCGGGCCGCGCTGGTTCTCAGCTCGCCGCCCCAGTGCCTTTCTTTCCCGAAATGCATGGAGAGCTTATCTGCAAGAAACTGCCTGAATAGCTTTTCCCCCTCATTACCCTTGATGGAGGAACGGTGAAGGGTGGCGAGGTGTCCCTCCATTGGAGCGGTCTGTCGACACAGGTGCACCTGTGTCCGGCGGCCGCTGCCTTTTGGGGGGATCCTCGTCTCCCCCCTAAGGCCTGTGAGGTTTTGTCCATTCCGACGGTGTAGAGCTTACAAAGCTTGTGGGCAAGCCGCTTCCTCTCGCATGCCATGGCGTTGCTGCAGGCTAGGGCACCCACGGCATGCACGAGGGTAATCCAGACCGTGCGCTCATAGGTGAGCACCGCACTGCATCCGACCTCACCCTCCAAGGGGTACGGGTGTCGTAGCGTGCGTGATCGGTCTGGTGATGTCCACCTTCGTGGTCCAGTATCGCCTTCGTTGGCTCAGCCTGGTTGGTATGGCGGATGCGGACAAGGTTCGGTTCCTGGTCTCCCCAATTTCCCAGGTTGGGCTGGTCGGCGACACGGTGGAGAACTGCATCCAACAGTTCTCTGCCGCTCAAGCGCAGACGGAGGTCATCCGGCACATCCTGCCCCGGTGGCCAGCTGCTGCCTCCACCCGCCGCCGGTGGCAGCTCCTCCGCCTGCTCGTCGCCGTGCGCGTTCCCCGGCCGCCGCTCCTGCTGGCCCTCCGCAGCAGCCTCGACCCAGGCCTTAGCATGGAGCCGGCCGCAGTAGAGACGCCCAGTCCGCTCCAGGCGCTGCCAAGCCAGGTGGCAAGCGACAGCGAAAGCATTCCGGAGCGGGCCGCCCAGGAATGGAGGAGATGCTCTTGGAGTGGCACGATCACTCCCTCCCCCCGGGTGAGGGCCGGGTGGAGCCTTTGTTTGTGTGTGTGTCTGTTTCGCCGATGGCTCCCTAAAAAAAAAAAAAAAAAAAAAAGCGGAGCACACTTCAAAGAGAGAGCAATTTCATCTGTTCCTGGGTCCCAAGAGGGCCAGTCTGGCGGGTGTGACCCTGTATAGCCTTACACCCCTCAGCTCCCCCTTGGTCGCCAGCAGGCAGCTTGGTGCGTTCGAGGACCCGGTCATCCGTCTTCTCACGCGCCCCCTGCTGCTTGTGGAGACAGGTAAGTGTTGCACAGCACACCTACACCACTCTCTCTACTTTGCTGCCCCACCTCAGGCTCGGCTACCCCACTCAAGTCAGTGATAGTCATCACATTAGGTGTTGAGCAGACGGGCTCCTGAAAATTCAGTGATATTCATCACACCGAGTGTTGAGCAGTGCACCTGACTTGTGCGTGCTTATCTTATCCTGCTGGCGAAGGATTTGATATAGCCGCCCTCCAGCCAGTACGAAGGCCAGTCGCAAACCCGCTCTTCGTGCTACTAGGTGGTGAGTCGTGACCATCTTGGCCCTTGGCCTAGTCGCAGCCCTTGGCTTCCTCCATATGTAACCGCTTCAGCGCTAGCTTCACGATCGAGTCCCGAGGTGACCGTGGCAGAGCAGCTCACCCTGTGTGACTATAGTTCATCCCGGTCTGCTGCCAAACCCTCTTCAACAGAGGGGCCATGTACAAAGGGCTTGTTTTAACGGGGGCCTGGGCAACCCTCGACTACACGGGCATTCGTGCCTCGAGTTGTTAGACATTGCGAACCGTTGCGCAAGCTTCCCCTGCATGTCACAACTCACCCGTCACCTCCTCCTTGGAGTCAGACGCTTCTGAGGGCGCCTTGTTCCACTCCTCCCGCTTACTCAATCGTGCCGCCATCGAGCCCCACGACAGTTATAGCCAGGGCAAGTGGAGACTCCATCCCCTGGGTTGCCCCAGGGGCCCGCAGAAATGCGTTTTACCCCAGTGAGCCTTCTAAAAGTGACTGCGACTCGTGGTCGCCTTGCGCCTGCTCAAGTCAGTGAAATCATCACTCTTCATTTTGAGCAGAATTGCTCCTGAAACTCAGTGAAGTTCATCGGACTCAGGTGTTGAGCAGCAATGCTCCTGTAGCTCAGTGAGTTCATCACATGTAGCTCAGTGAATTCGTCACACGCAGTGCTGAGCAGAAATGCTCCTGGTGCTCAGTGAAGTTCTTCGCACTCAAGTGTTGAGCAGAAATGCTCCTGAAGCTCAGTGAGTTTATCACACTCAGGTGTTGAGCAGGAATGCTACTGAAGCTCAGTGAACTTGTCACACTCAAGTGCTGAGCAGAAATGCTCCTGTCGCTCGGTGAAGTTCTTCGCACTCAAGTGTTGAGCAGAAATGCTCCTGAAGCTCGGTGAGTTTATCACACTCAGGTGTTGAGCAGGAATGCTCCTGAAGCTCAGTGAACTTGTCACACCCAAGTGCTGAGCAGAAAATGCTCCTGAAGCCCAGTGATCTTCACATGTTGTGTTGAGCAATGCTCCTGTCTTTTGCGGCCGTCGCTTGCACCTACGTGCCAAGTCAGGAGAGGAACAGGTCTTCATAGTTGCCCCTTATTGGCCCAACTAGACCTGGTTCCCATCAACAGCCTTCCTGACTTCCCCTGAAAACTCTTTCGGGGAGGGGGCACGATGGCACACGCGTTCTTCCCCCGGAGATTCCGGGCGGCCTTACATCTGAACGCGGAGGTTCAGGTGGCTATCACAAGAACATGTGATAGTTACCATCACTTCTGCGAGCACCCCCTAGAATTGGGTAGCGTGCTTACGCCTTTAGAAGTGGAACGTAGTCGTTGAGTGCGTCTTCTCTCCAGAGGAGATCCTGAAAGCTTTCGAACACTTTAGTGCTCTCTTTCCTGCAAAATGGGTTGCAGTAGGCTGTTTTCCTTCACCCTCAAAATGATGTTGCCTCGGTGTTTAAACGACGCTCATTGTGTTGCAGAAGTATGCAGAAGCACTTTCTGATTGTCAGGTTCCTGAGGAGCAAGGTCTTGTAAATCCTTGTGTCCCTCTTTAACCTCTTGGGCCTTGTCCCTGGTGCGACTGCACTGCAGAGACCGCCCCTGAGCCACTGCAGGCAGTGAGTTAAAAATTCTGTTATATCAGTTCTCCTGCTCGCGGGGTCTCTACTAGAGGGTAGGGACTTCCTCGCTTTCGGTCAACGTATTGTGCCTGGAGTCTGGGCCAGCTAACTCTCACAAGCTGAGACCCCGGCTCGGATTGTGCCCAAGGTTCCTACCTCTCCCGTAATAGGAACAGGTGGTGAGCCTGCAAGCGCTGCCCTGGAGGAGGCAGATCCAGCCCTGGCTTCTCTGTCCGTTCGCTTGGACGTGTACAGAATGCAAGTCATAGACCTCAGACCAGCTCTACAAATATCTGTTGGAATTCAGCAGAGAGGGAAGGCTGTTTCCATGCAAAGTTGCACTTAGTGCTTGCCTTCATTTCGGTAAAGATCCGAGATGCAACATGTCCACTTAGGTCTTGAGCTCCTCTATGATGAGTGTAAAGTGCTCCGCCTGGGCGTTGACGATATGCTTTGCTAAAACAGATTCTAGAGTTGGGGGCTGGACGACACCTAGTTGAACCGCTGCTTCCCGTGGGCTCCCTTCTCATGAAGCCAGTTTCACCGTGAGCCCGGTTCAAGTGTCGGCTTGCTGCGCCATTCCCCTCCTATGGACTGGATACGTGCGCCTTTCTACTCCAGTTGAGTTCCCTTAAAATTGAACCCTGTTGAGTTCCTCCACACCCCTCCGACGTCGGACGTGCGGAACGTCTGGTGTTAGGCCTACCACTCGTAAGCAGTGTGGAACCTGTGTTAGGCTGGGTCCATATGTTGCGGTCCCTTCGGTGACCCCATATGTGTATTCTTCCACGATACGGCTCCCTGCGGTGAGCCCGTGTCTTCCCTCGGCAGAGTCTCTCTGCCGTCACTGCCCGGTGTGTCTCCCCCCGTCTTAGGCTGGAGCCACCCCAGTGACATTCCATATGTTAGACTGCCCGGTTTCCGCCCAGTTCATATGTGTATTCTCCACGTTACCTCCCTCTGGGTTGGATGTGGCTTCCGCAGCGTCCCTTCCTTCCAATGTACGGGGAGCGCTTTCCAAGGGGTCCTGTAGGAACAGCAGTGACTTCCCTGGCCTAAGCCCTGTCCTTCCCCGCCTTAAGTTTGCGGGGGCATCAGGAGGCTTTGGTTTAGGCACTGGAAGGTGGCAGCGTTAGTGGCGTGTTCAAAGGGTGATCCCAATTCAGTCGACCGTCGACTACGTCTGACGTTCTCGACTGAAAGGGAACGTCCTGGTTGCGTATGCAACCCACCGTTCCCTGAAGGAGGGAATGGAGGACGTAGTCCCCTTGCCACTACCGCTGGACCACCGCTGACCCCGGGTTACTCTCGGCTCCTCAGCGAAAAGCAACTAGTGCGTGCATCCACTTCCGTATTTATACCCGCGCCGCGGGGGCGGAGTGTGTGATGCGAATCACGCACGCCAATTACATTGGCTCGTTCAATAGTACTCGAAGAAGACAGGCTCTCTAGCGAGATCCCAATTCAGTCGACCGTCGACTACGTCCTCCGTTCCCTCCTTCAGGGAACGGTGGGTTGCATACGCAACCAGGACGTTTTATATTCGCACATTCGCGTTAAAGAACTTTTTCAATTAAATAGTCAATAAAGCAATTTTTTTCCAGATTCGAAGCAGTTACATGATATTGACAACAAAGATTGTGAACTACAACATTTTCTACAATCGATCAAAATGGGCAAGTATATTTTTAATGCATACATACTTAGGAGAATATTCAATGTAGTGTGGTTACCAAGATAGGGACCGTCTAAAAAGTTAATATTGTTTTTCATCGTGTGCAAACAGGTACATTTTAGCCAACTGCAGATGAAGCCTACTGGCAAATATCTCTCACATTATGTGTTCTGATGCTATAGAATGTCCTTTAGCAACAAAACCTGCATTATAATGATGCTGTTTAAAAAGGTGTTTATGAAATAATGAATGAACCTGTACATGAACTGTAATTTGTAGAAAGTGGAAAATCATGTTTAATCTCCTGAACATAGTTAATCGCTTCATTTTACAACCGTTTATATTTATTTATTTATTTATTTATTTATTTGAGAGAAAAAAAATGAAAAAGAACTGTGTAAGTGTGGTGGTTTGGATCATCTTGTCTGGACCCTACAGAACATACTACAGCCCATGTCTTGCTGTTTTATTCACCTCTGTTTTTCTGTTTTTATCTGTGATAAAGACTGTGTAACAGTGTTCTCCAGGTGTTAAATAAAAAGAATGGCTAAACTCTATTTTATATTTTTTTTTATATACTGCTTCAATGTATATGTAATGAGTGATTATAATCAAGGTTTTCTTTCTAAATATTACATGAGTTAATACTTTTGAGATTTTACTTTGTTATAGAAGTTACTAGTGTGATTACTGAAATGTTCTTTTGATGTATTCTCTAATGTCTGTATTTGATCTGAATGCAGTAACAGTGCTTGCTCATTTAGCCCGGCTTCCAGAAATGAAATATGGAAAGATGTTTTGTTTTATTAAGAAAGGCCTTGTCAATACATACATCTGGGAGTCACAGGGGTCATTGAAGTCTATCGTTTAAGGGAACTTTTCTCAGTTAAAGCCTTACTTTCCAGTTAGACTAAAGTGTAGCTCTTCTTGAGAGAAAGAACGCATAATCCTGATGTTTTGAGAATACTCTCCTGTTTATAGTTAGAGCCTGGCCAAATCCAACCTTGAAAAAGCTGTGTGTCAGTGTGTGTGTTAGTCTTCTTGGTTACAGGTTAAGAAACCACTGGCATTATTGGAGATTGACTGAGTGTTGTTCGGGACATGCTGGCGCACAGCAACCCAAATCTGAGACCTGGAAGATCACGACGTGCCTAACTTAAGGGTCCGAGTTTCAGCTGCATAATCCATGGAGAAATGCTTCAGTTTATCTGTATATGTGTGGAAAATTATTTAGATTTTATGTGTACTTAGCCAATCAGAAGTAGCTAACCTGTAAGCAATGATGTAATCAATGCCCTTGGAAATGGTAGAACTGCTGTGATCTTTGTAACTGTAAGAAGGGCGGCCTACAAACTCCTGTGTGAGTCAGTCTTGAAGCTGACTTCTGCTGATGAAACTGAAAACTATCTTCAGTAAATCTTTTCTTAAATTTATTATAATTCTGACTCCTGCTCTTCATTCATCATATCTGGTTCTGGGTCTTTGACTGTGCGCCCCTAACAGGTGAACATTTAAAAAACTAGCAAAACTCCTATGGGGTTCTTCAATGGCACACCTTCCATCAAAATATATTACATTATCTAAATTTATTTATTACTGTAATGGCTGAAAACAGTAACTTCTTTACTTCATGGATGTATTTAAAGAGGAATGATTTGCTTTCAAAGAACATTGAAACCATTACAAACAAAGTACAGTTTTGACAATAACTTGACTCCCATAATGTACGTACAATTATCAAATGTTTATTAAAAAAATTACTGTATTTCCCCTAAAGTATTTTTTTCGTGTTTCAAAGGGTGTAGTACTTTCTTGGTGACCTAACTGACTTACTACAGGTGAAATTTTGACAATAACTCCCATACTGTACGTGCCATTGTCAAATATGTTTATGAAAAATTAACTGTAAATGACCGTAACTATTTTTTCATGTTCCAAAGGCTTTAGTGCTTTCCCAGTGACCATACTGACTTACTAAAGGTGAAATCTTGACAATACCTCCCTTACTGTTCGTACAATAAACTGGTAAGTTCAAGGAAAAATTACTGTAATTCCCCTAAAGTATATTTTCCTGTTCCAAAGGCTGTAGTGCTTTCCTAGTGACCAGACTGACTTACTACAGGTGAAATCTTGTCAATACCTCCCTTACTGTACGTACTATTGACAAGTGAGTTTTTCAAAAAATTACTGTAAATCACCGTAAGTATTTTTTCGTGTTCCAAAGGCTGTAGTGCTTTCCCAGTGACCAGACTGACTTACTACAGGTGAAATTTTGACAATAACTCCCTTACTGTACATACAATAAACTGATAAGTTCAAGAAAAAATTACTGTAATTCCCCTAAAGTATTTTTTCGTGTTCCAAAGGCTGTAGTGCTTTCCTATTGATCAGACTGACTTACTACAGGTGAAATTTTGACAATATCTCCCTTACTGTACGTACAATAAACTAATAAGTTCAAGAAAAAATTACTGTAATTCCCCTAAAGTATTTTTTCGTGTTCCAAAGGCTGTAGTGCTTTCCTAGTGATCAGACTGACTTACAACAATTGAAATTTTGACAATATCTCCCTTACTGTACGTACAATAAACTAATAAGTTCAAGAAAAAATTACTGTAATTCCCCTAAAGTATTTTTTCGTGTTCCAAAGGCTGTAGTGCTTTCCCAGTGACCAGACTGACTTACAACAATTGAAATTTTGACAATAACTCCCTTACTGTACGTACAATAAACTGATAAGTTCAAGAAAAAATACTGTAATTCCCCTAAAGTATTTTTTCGTGTTCCAAAGGCTGTAGTGCTTTCCCAGTGACCAGACTGACTTACTACAGGTGAAATCTTGACAATACCTCACTTACTGTACGTACAATATACTGATAAGTTCAAGAAAAAATTACTGTAATTCCCCTAAAGTATTTTTTCGTGTTCCAAAGGCTGTAGAGCTTTCCTAGTGATCAGACTGACTTACTACAGGTGAAATTTTGACAATATCTCCCTTACTGTACGTACTATTGTCAAATAGGTTTTTCTAAAAATTACTGTAATTTACCGCAAGTATTTTTCCATGTTCCAAAGTCCGTAGTGCTTTCCCAATGACCGGACTGACTTACTACAGGTGAAATTTCCACCATAACTCAGATACTGTACAATTATATATGTATATATGTATATATACATATATTATTACATATGTTTATTACCTATGTTTATGTAATAAACTGTAATATATGAAGATTATTAATCGGCGATCTACTGATATTCCTGCCTTCCTGGATGTTAAATGTTGAAACTTTTTTCAACCACTGAATTTATGGAAGTGAATTTGTAAAGCGAAATAAAATGGACTAAAAATTGCCTGTTGAGTATTATAGGTTGTATTTTTAAACAGAATGAACATTGGAAGTGAAATCTGAAAGGTGAATATGGATTATTGAATTTTTAATAATGAAGACGTGTGTAAAATGTTTTGAATTGAAATGTTCACAGCTTAAATGTATAACCATGTTGAATTTCAGCCAATAAAAATGCAAGCCCTTAAAATACAATGCATTCATTATTTAATTCCATGTAAAGACAGCTATGTCGAAAGGTTTTATGAAATAAATAATGTACAATGTGGGATATTTTGTTGATATTAAGGAATTGAAGGAAAAAGATATTGTCTGTTTTATAAAGGAAATTATGGGTCGGGATAATTTGATTGGACAATTGTGACTAAAGTTACACAGAAACTTTTTAGTAAAAACCCCTTATAATAAATTGAGCTTTTTTTTATGTTGTTGTTGAATGGAGGAGACTAAGTCAGATGATTAAGTAAAACATTTCTTTATTTCTTAACAGCAGGCAATCAAATAATAAACGAAGAGTAAAATTAATTAATTCATAATCAGGATCAAAAGTTGCATGCATACACATAAATGCATATTGTCTGGTACCCTAAAAGTGTCAGAAAGTTGTTTATCTTAATGTTCATCTTAATACAATACACAATACCGAAGTACTGCACAACATGTCCCTTCTGCAAGATGTTTAGCTAAGATAACATTCGTTTGTCACTTTATTCTCAGACATTTGAGCATTTGTGGTCTGTCTATGGAAACTTGCTGAATTTTTACATCATCTAAACCAGAAGTACAAAACTTCACCCTCAAGTTCACAAAAAGTTCAAAAGTTTAGTCAATCAGCTTTGAGGCATACAGAAAGAAAAGCATCAAACATACATTTCAAATGATAATTATGGTAAACAAACACATCAAAATGATAGTAATGAGAAACACATCAACCTGATAGTAATGTTTCTTAGAATATGATTTATTACATTTGGTTAAATGATATTTAAGATCCAGATGATAAAATGATAAAACATTTTTTTCTGCTTCATAAAATGCATACATATTTCTTACAATTGAAACACACTTTTAGCATGAGCTCCTCTAACTGAATAGCTTACAAACACAAAGCACAAATCCATGGTTCTTCTTCTGCTGGCAGATTCATTTTGAGGCACTGGACATGAAAACACCTCTGGCATAATTCACATTGAACCTGGAAGGAAAATAGGACATGTTGTTAGATGTATTCAGAAACTAAGAAGAAGAAGAAACAAATTTATTTGGGAAAACCCATGTCTTCACTTTCAACAAATATACAAGAATGGCATAGTGAAGACCCAGGTGCAGAACTTCTCTATTTGGTCCCTTTTGCCATTTGTCTTTGTGTCTTTTTGTTCACATACTGAACAATACTCCTCTCTTGACACTGTAATTATGATAATGTAGATAATTATACTCCATCACTCTGTCTCTGGAAATAAACTGTTCTTTCAAAATAGTTTACCAATACCTGATGCCTGCAAAATTACTTTGGCCACATTTTTCCTGGTGTGGCACACCTCCTTGCTGGATGTTATATTGATGCTCTCAGGAGTTGCGGGGTGTTATATTGATGCTCTCAGGGATTGCTGGGTGTTATATTGATGCTCTCAGGAGTTGCTGGTGTTATATTGATGCTCTCAGGAGTTGCTGGGTGTTATATTGATGCTCTCAGGAATTGATGGGTGTTATATTGATGCTCTCAGGAATTGATGGGTGTTATATTGATGCTCTCAGGAGTTGCTGGGTGTTATATTGATGCTCTCAGGAGTTGCTGGGTGTTATATTGATGCTCTCAGGAGTTGCTGGGTGTTATATTGATGCTCTCAGGAGTTGATGGGTGTTATATTGATGCTCTCAGGAGTTGATGGGTGTTATATTGATGCTCTCAGGAGTTGCTGGGTGTTATATTGATGCTCTCAGGAATTGCTGGGTGTTATATTGATGCTCTCAGGAGTTGCTGTGTGTTATATTGATGCTCTCAGGAGTTGATGGGTGTTATATTGATGCTCTCAGGAGTTGATGGGTGTTATATTGATGCTCTCAGGAATTGATGGGTGTTATATTGATGCTCTCAGGAATTGATGGGTGTTATATTGATGCTCTCAGGAGTTGATGGGTGTTATATTGATGCTCTCAGGAGTTGCTGGGTGTTATATTGATGCTCTCAGGAGTTGCTGGAGGTTACATTGATGCTCTCAGGAATTGCTGGTGTTATATTGATGCTCTCAGGAGTTGCTGGGTGTTATATTGATGCTCTCAGGAATTGATGGGTGTTATATTGATGCTCTCAGGAATTGATGCGTGTTATATTGATGCTCTCAGGAATTGATGGGTGTTATATTGATGCTCTCAGGAGTTGATGGGTGTTATATTGATGCTCTCAGGAGTTGATGGGTGTTATATTGATGCTCTCAGAAGTTGCTGGGTGTTATATTGATGCTCTCAGGAGTTGATGGGTGTTATATTGATGCTCTCAGGAGTTGCTGGGTGTTATATTGATGCTCTCAGGAGTTGCTGGGTGTTATATTGATGCTCTCAGGAATTGCTGGTGTTATATTGATGCTCTCAGAAATTGATGGGTGTTATATTGATGCTCTCATGAATTGATGGGTGTTATATTGATGCTCTCAGGAGTTGCTGGGTGTTATATTGATGCTCTCAGGAATTGATGGGTGTTACATTGATGCTCTCAGGAGTTGATGGGTGTTATATTGATGCTCTCAGGAGTTGATGGGTGTTATATTGATGCTCTCAGGAGTTGCTGGGAGTTATATTGATGCTCTCAGGAGTTGCTGGGTGTTATATTGATGCTCTCAGGAATTGCTGGGTGTTATATTGATGCTCTCAGGAGTTGATGGGTGTTATATTGATGCTCTCAGGAGTTGATGGGTGTTATATTGATGCTCTCAGGAGTTGCTGGGTGTTATATTGATGCTCTCAGGAGTTGCTGGGTGTTATATTGATGCTCTCAGGAATTGATGGGTGTTATATTGATGCTCTCAGGAGTTGATGGGTGTTATATTGATGCTACCAGGAATTGATGGGTGTTATATTGATGCTCTCAGGAGTTGTTGGTATTATATTGATGCTCTCAGGAGTTGCTGGTGTTATATTGATGCTCTCAGGAGTTGCTGGTGTTATACTGATGCTCTCAGGAGTTGCTGGTGTTATATTGATGCTCTCAGGAGTTGCTGGTGTTATATTGATGCTCTCAGGAATTGTTGGGTGTTATATTGATGCTCTCAGGAATTGCTGGGTGTTATATTGATGCTCTCAGGAGTTGCTGGGTGTTATATTGATGCTCTCAGGAGTTGCTGGGTGTTATATTGATGCTCTCAGGAGTTGCGGGGTGTTATATTGATGCTCTCAGGAGTTGCCGGGTGTTATATTGATGCTTTCAGGAGTTGCTGGGTGTTACAGTGATGCTCTCATGAGTTGCTGGGTGTTATATTGTTGCTCTCAGGAATTGCTGGGTGTTATATTGATGCTCTCAGGAGTTGCTGGTGTTATATTGATGCTCTCAGGAGTTGCTGGTGGTATATTGATGCCCTCGGGAATCGCTGGTGTTATTTTGAGGCTCTCAGGAGTTGCTGGGTGTTATATTGATGCTCTCAGAAATTACTGGGTGTTATATTCAGGAATTGCTGGGTGTTATATTGATGCTCTCAGGAGTTGCTGGTGTTATATTGATGCTCTCAGGAGTTGCTGGTGTTATATTGATGCTCTCAGGAATTGCTGGGTGTTATATTGATGCTCTCAGGAGTTGCTGGTGTTATATTGATGCTCTCAGGAATTGCTGGGTGTTATATTGATGCTCTCAGGAGTTGCTGGTGTTATATTGATGCTCTCAGGAATTGCTGGTGTTATATTGATGCTCTCAGGAGTTGTTGGGTGTTATATTGATACTCTCAGGAGTTGCTGGTGTTATATTGATGATCTCAGGAATTGCTGGTGTTATATTAATGCTCTCAGGAGTTGCTGGATGTTATATCGATACTCTCAGGAGTTGCTGGGTTTTGTATTGATGCTCTCAGGAATTGCTGGGTGTTATATCGATGCTCTCAGGAGTTGCTGGGTGTTATATTGACGATCTCAGGAATTGCTGGTGTTATATTGATGCTCTCAGGAGTTGATGGATGTTATATTGATGCTCTCAGGAGTGAATGCGTGTTATATTGATGCTCTCAGGAGTTGCTGTTGTTATATTGATGCTCTCAGGAGTTGCTGGTGTTATATTGATGCTCTCAGGAGTTGCTGGGTGTTATATTGATGCTCTCAGGAGTTGCTGGGTGTTATATTGATGCTCTCAGGAATTGCTGGGTGTTATAATGATGCTCTCAGGAATTGCTGGGTGTTATATTGATGCTATCAAGACTTGCAAGGTGTTATATTGATGCTCTCAGGAATTGATGGGTGTTATATTGATGCTCTCAGGAATGTGCTGGGTGTTATATTGATGCTCTCAGGAGTTGCTGGGTGTTATATTGATGCTCTCAGGAGTTGCTGGGTGTTATATTGATGCTCTCAGGAGTTGCTGGCTGTTATATTGATGCTCTCAGGAATTGCTGGTGTTATATTGATACTCTCAGGAGTTGCTGGGTGTTATATTGATGCTCTCGGGAGTTGCTGGGTGTTATATTGATGCTCCCAGGAGTTGCTGGTGTTATATTGATGCTCTCAGGAGTTGCTGGTGTTATATTGATGCTCTCAGGAGTTGCTGGTGTTATATTGATGCTCTCAGGAATTGCTGGGTGTTATATTGATGCTCTCAGAAATTACTGTGTGTTATATTCAGGAATTGCTGGGTGTTATATTGACGATCTCAGGAATTGCTGGTGTTATATTGATGCTCTCAGGAGTTGATGGATGTTATATTGATGCTCTCAGGAGTGAATGCGTGTTATATTGATGCTCTCAGGAGTTGCTGGTGTTATATTGATGCTCTCAGGAGTTGCTGGTGTTATATTGATGCTCTCAGGATTTGCTGGGTGTTATATTGATGCTCTCAGGAGTTGCTGGGTGTTATATTGATGCTCTCAGGAATTGCTGGGTGTTATAATGATGCTCTCAGGAATTGCTGGGTGTTATATTGATGCTATCAAGACTTGCAGGGTGTTATATTGATGCTCTCAGGAATTCATGGGTGTTATATTGATGCTCTCAGGAATGTGCTGGGTGTTATATTGATGCTCTCAGGAGTTGCTGGGTGTTATATTGATGCTCTCAGGAGTTGCTGGGTGTTATATTGATGCTCTCAGGAGTTGCTGGCTGTTATATTGATGCTCTCAGGAGTTGCTGGCTGTTATATTGATGCTCTCAGGAATTGCTGGTGTTATATTGATACTCTCAGGAGTTGCTGGGTGTTATATTGATGCTCTCGGGAGTTGCTGGGTGTTATATTGATGCTCTCAGGAGTTGCTGGGTGTTACATTGATGCTCTCAGGAATTGCTGGGTGTTATATTGATGCTCTCAGGAGTTGATGGGTGTTATATTGATGCTCTCAGGAGTTGATGGGTGTTATATTGATGCTCTCAGAAGTTGCTGGTGTTATATTGATGCTCTCAGGAGTTGATGGGTGTTATATTGATGCTCTCAGGAATTGATGGGTGTTATATTGATGCTCTCAGATATTGCTGGGTGTTATATTGATGCTCTCAGAAATTGCTGGGTGTTATATTGATGCTCTCAGGAGTTGCTGGTGTTATACTGATGCTCTCAGGAGTTGCTGGTGTTATATTGATGCTCTCAGGAATTGCTGGGTGTTATATTGATGCTCTCAGGAGTTGCTGGTATTATATTGATGCTCTCAGGAGTTGCTGGTGTTATACTGATGCTCTCAGGAGTTGCTGGTGTTATATTGATGCTCTCAGGAATTGCTGGGTGTTATATTGATGCTCTCAGGAGTTGCTGGTATTATATTGATGCTCTCAGGAATTGCTGGTGTTATATTGATGCTCTCAGGATTTGCTGGGTGTTATATTGATACTCTCAGGAGTTGCTGGGTGTAATATTGATGATCTCATGAATTGCTGGTGTTATATTGATGCTCTCAGGAGTTGCTGGTGTTATACTGATGCTCTCAGGAGTTGCTGGTGTTATATTGATGCTCTCAGGAATTGCTGGGTGTTATATTGATGCTCTCAGGAGTTGCTGGTATTATATTGATGCTCTCAGGAATTGCTGGTGTTATATTGATGCCCTCAGGAGTTGCTGGGTGTTATATTGATACTCTCAGGAGTTGCTAGGTGTAATATTGATGATCTCAGGAATTGCTGGTGTTATATTGATGCTCTCAGGAGTTGCTGGATGTTATATCGATGCTCTCAGGAGTTGCTGGGTGTTATATTGATGCTCTCAGGAATTGCTGGGTGTTATATCGATGCTCTCAGGAGTTGCTGGGTGTTATATTGACGATCTCAGGAATTGCTGGTGTTATATTGATACTCTCAGGAGTTGCTGGATGTTATATTGATGCTCTCAGGAGTGGATGGGTGTTATATTGATGCTCTCAGGAGTTGATGGTGTTATATTGATGCTCTCAGGAATTGATGGGTGTTATATTGATGCTCTCATGAGTTGCTGGTGTTATATTGATACTCTCAAGAGTTGCTGGGTGTTATATTGATGATCTCAGGAATTGCTGGTGTTATATTGATGCTCTCAGGAGCTGCTGGATGTTATATTGATGCTCTCAGGAGTAGCTGGGTGTTATATTGATGCTCTAAGGAGTTGCTGGGTGTTATATTGGTGCTTTCAGGAGTTGCTGGATGTTATATTGATGCTCTCAGGAATTGCTGGGTGTTATATTGATGCTCTCAGGTGTTGCTGGGTGTTATATTGACGATCTCAGGAATTGCTGGTGTTATATTGATGCTCTCAGGAGTTGCTGGATGTTATATTGATGCTCTCAGGAGTTGCTGGGTGTTATATTGACGATCTCAGGAATTGCTGGTGTTATATTGATGCTCTCAGGAGTTGCTGGGTGTTATATTGATACTCTCAGGAGTTGCTGGGTGTTATATTGATGATCTCAGGAATTGCTGGTGTTATATTGATGCTCTCAGGAGTTGCTGGATGTTATATTGATGCTCTCAGGAGTTGCTGGGTGTTATATTGATGCTCTCAGGAATTGCTGGGTGTTATATTGATGCTCTCAGGAGTTGCTGGTGTCATATTGATGCTCTCAGGAATTGCTGGTGTTATATTGATGCTCTCAGAAATTGCTGGGTGTTATATTCAGGAATTGCTGGGTGTTATATTGATACTCTCAGGAGTTGCTGTGTGTTATATTGATGCTCTCAGGAGTTGCTGGGTGTTATATTGATGCTCTCAGGAATTGCTGGGTGTTATATTGATGCTCTCAGGAGTTGCTGGGTGTTATATTGATGCTCTCAGGAGTTGCTGGGTGTTATATTGATGCTCTCAGGAGTTGCTGGGTGTTATATTGATGCTCTCAGGAATTGCTGGGTGTTATATTGATACTCTTAGGAGTTTTTGGAAAAGTGTTCCACCTTGGCCATCTAGAAGGAGAGCAGTGGACATTAATAGTCTCATACGGGAAAAGGTGAGAACAGTGTTTATGTACACTTAAGTTATTTTTATTAGCTTTGGTACTATTTTCACAAGTAAGGTGTAGTTTTTCAAAACTCTTAGAGCTAATATCACAACAGATCATCAACAGTGCTAGCCTGGCTAACGTCAGACCTCTTCTCATTGAGACGTGGGTCTGGGAACCACATGTTCATTTTCTCGTATTTGAGGCGTGGTTTACGAATGCCCAGAGCCGTTTATTCGGTGCTACGAATGTCTATCAAATGCGCCTGTACGTAGCTCATAGCGAATCGTTTCAATTATACCAGATAACGTATGTAGAGCAACAGAAATTAGACGAGGAAGAAGATGATGGGTTAGAGATTTATGTGTACACGATGGCATTCAGCGACTATTGCCATTTGTGCAAGAACAACATCTAAGGCTGCATCGAAAGGTAACTTTGTGTCCGCTGCCATGTTGGATCCATAGGTATAAACAAACTGCTTCGTCATCATCTTGCTGCTCCCTCCCCGTTCTGTGATTGGTTCCCTCGCCGATGTGAAAATCTGGTCCATGGAATAAAATTGTGCTGCGCGCAAAGCAGCATGGAGAAACCCAGGCTACAACAGTGCATTTTTTTCCCAAACATTTCATCGTCTTCAATTGTGTTAGTACAATACTCAAAATCACAAATTACCCTTTTCACAACACAAAATGCCTGTTTCACCTACATAAATGTTTCATTCACAGCAGCTGTCTTTCATAATACCATTATTAACAAACTTTTGATTTACATTTCTTCTTTAGTGTAATACATTTATCAAAACAATCTTCTGACTGTTCACATGCACAGCAATATTTGAAGATACTCAAACATGCTGTTGACACAATTTTTTTTTTCTCACAGTCTCATACACACACATACAAAACACCATCATGGTGACACACACATGACTTCATTAATATTCATTAAACAATATATAATGTAATATAAACTCCAAATGTACATAACTGACAGCAACAATTAAGAAGAAACATAATTATTTAAATAAAATAACATCAAAAGTGAAGTGTCACGCAGGGAATTCTGGGAATGTCAATTTAGAGAGACAACAAAAACAGAAAAAAGAGAAGGGACGAGCAGAAACACGAGAAATACAACTGACTTCAGCCACAGCCTTAGATCAACTGAAGATAAAAACATTAAATCTGTGATCTCAGCAGAGGAGGATTAAACAACTCCACAAACAGCATTGCCAGCTTCACTTATTACTAACCAGATTTACTTTATTTCTGTCATACATTTACAGTTCTGTCTGAGAATTAACAGAAGTTTAGATGTTGATGATTTATTGTTTCATTTGAAGTTACCATGAAAGTGATCAGTGTTGTCTTTAGTTGAGGTCTTGACCGTTGACTAGAAGGATTGTGTTTGGTTATGTCTGGATAATTATTTAGTCATCGTGTTTTCAGTAATCTCATTTAGGGTCTCACCTTTCATTATGTAGATCATTCGTTTTGTGTTATTGATTGAAGTAATCCTTTCATTCAACAACATATGAATAATCAGTTTTGTGATAATATGAATAATTTTAAAACAGTGGGTGCTTAAAAAGCTAGAACTACTGAATATTTCATACATCAAGAGTCATCATATGATTCTCAACAATAGTGATGGTATAAGTGCAATGCATGATGGGAGCCATCAATCAAAACTCATCAATGTTTCCCAGAATGCATTGCAGCATGAATAAATTATGCTGAATTGCCTTAGTATTTTCATTTATTATTTTCTGCTTTTATTTTAGCTGTTGTTTTTGTTGTAGACTTTTAGTAGCTTGTTTTGTGATGTTCAGAGTTTTATCTGATTATTTTGTTGATTGTCACCGTTGTTGAGATTCATACGCTGATTCTTGATATCTGTGTTGGACTGTTTGTTCAATCCAATGTAAATATGTCTGTTGTGCATGTGTTGCACTGACTTGTTGGTTGAAAAATAAAAAAATAAATGTTTCAACAGCATGTTTGTGTATCTGCAAATATTGTTGTGCATGTGAACAATCTGAAGATTTTTTTACAATTTGAACTCTTTTAGTATTATGGCAAAGCATACTAAAGATGAGAGTGCTTTTCATTACGCCAAACAGTGTGTAGGTGGTTAGACAAAAATCTGGTAATATGAATGAAGTGTGTACCATTTTGTGTAAAACTTTGATTTTGATAATGCGATATGGAGTTTTGGTTGCAGTGCTTCATTTTGCAGGATGTATGAGGTATTTTGCAGTCTGGGTGTGTGGTTTTGTCAACTGTGTTAAGTATTTTGATAAAACCAGCCTAGTTTGCTAAATTATAGCAATTGAAAAAAAACTGTATAGCTCATGATTAAACCAAATGTTCTCATTACATATTACAATAATCTTGTGTTTGAAACAATGATTATGTGGACTGAAATGTGTATTACTGTAATGAAAGCATGATATCAGGTTTTGAAAGAATGACAAGCTCTGTTACAAGTGTTATCAGTTTGGATTTTTTTATTAAGACTTGTGAAAATAGTAACAAAGTGAATACAAATTTTTAATACTTTTTTATCTTAAACAAATATTAAAGAATATTTAAATAAGAAAGCACACTGTAAAAACCTTTTATTTATTTTAGTATTGTGATTTGATTATTTGACCTTGATCTGCGGGTTGCATTTCTTCAGTCACGTTGTGATTGTGTGGGGATTGTGCAGGAGCTTGTGCAGCGAGATGTCTTTCTCTATGCGGTTAGGCTTCCAGACGACCCATAACCAGTGGCCATTTTTTGTGTCTTCATTAAATAAATCTATGGCAAGCTGGGACCATATATCTGTGGAATATTCGGTGTTTATATTCAAAATATCAGTTTTCTGCAGCTTCTTTATCATAGAATCAATCCCTGCTGCCTTTTCTCATATATCTGATCTTACAATTTTTATGCCTTTTTTATACCTCCCCATTCTACAGTGTGAGAGATCCAAGTCTGACTATGCAGATCCTAGTCCAACTTCAGGTCCACTTCCCTACATATTCAATAAGGTTTCACTAAACTTCTGTCCTTCTCTCCATCTCACTGACTTAGTCTTTCTGACTATATCTGACCAGCACAGAGATAATCATACCTTGTTTCAAAAATGTGTCATGGGAAAGTTTTGAGATGTTTGAGAAACATTTTACCCTATCTTGTGAAAACACTGCACCCAGTCAAAGATTTAACAACAATCATAAAATTGAGGAAAAACAGAACAACTGTAATCAAACGATTCTCTGTAATCCTTAGTTCCACTATTATCCCCTGTCCGACACCTCTGCATATACTGTATATGTATATGTATACAGGTGCTGGTCATATAATTAGAATATCATCAAAAATTTGATTTATTTCAATAATTCCATTCAAAAAGTGAAATTTGGATATTATATTCATTCATTACACACATACTGATATATGTCAAGGGTTCAACTCCTTTTAATTTTGATGATTATAACTGACAACTAATGAAAACCCCAAAATCAGTATCTCAGAAAATTAGAATACTGTGAAAAGGTTCAATATTGAAGACACCTGGTGCCAAACTCTAATCAGCTAATTAACACAAAACACCTGTAAAGGCCTTTCAGTGGTCTCTCAGTCTAGTTCTGTAGGCTACACAATCATGGGGAAGACTGCTGACTTGACAGCTGTCCAAACGACGAACATTGACATCTTGCACAAGGAGGGCAAGACACAAAAAGTCATTGCTAAAGAGGCTGGCTGTTCACAGAGCTATGTGTCCAAGCACATTAATAGAGAGGCGAAGGGAAGGAAAAGATGTGGTAGAAAACACTGTACAAGCAATAGGGATAACCGCACCCTGGAGAGGATTGTGAAACAAAACCCATTCAAAAATGTGGGGGAGATTCACAAAGAGTGGACTGCAGCTGGAGTCAGTGCTTCAAGAACCACCACACACAGACGTATGCAAGACATGGGTTTTAGCTGTCGCATTCCTTTTGTCAAGCCACTCTTGAACAAGACACAGCGTCAGAAGCGTCTTGCCTGGGCTAAAGACAAAAAGGACTGGACTGCTGCTGAGTGGTCCAAAGTTATGTTCTCTGATGAAAGTAAATTTTGCATTTCCTTTGGAAATCAAGGTCCCAGAGTCTGGAGGAAGAGAGGAGAGGCACAGAATCCACGTTGCTTGAAGTCCAGTGTAAAGTTTCCACAGTCAGTGATGGTCTGGGGTGCCATGTCATCTGCTGGTGTTGGTCCACTGTGTTTTCTGAGGTCCAAGGTCAATGCAGCCGTCTACCAGGAAGGTTTAGAGCACGTCATGCTTCCTGCTGCTGACCAACTTTATGGAGATGCAGATTTCATTTTCCAACAGGACGTGGCACCTGCACACAGTGCCAAAGCTACCAGTACCTGGTTTAAGGACCATGGTATCCCTGTTCTTAATTGGCCAGCAAACTCACCTGACCTTAACCCTATAGAAAAACAGTATTGTGAAGAGGAAGATGCGATACGCCAGACCCAACAATGCAGAAGAGCTGAAGGCCACTATCAGAGCAACCTGGGCTCTCATAACACCTGAGCAGTGCCACAGACTGATCGACTCCATGCCACGCCGCATTGCTGCAGTAATTCAGGCAAAACGAGCCCCAGCTAAGTATTGAGTGCTGTACATGCTCATACATTTCATGTTCATACTTTTCAGTTGGCCAACATTTCTAAAAATCCTTTTTTTGTATTGCTCTTAAGTAATATTTTAATTCATTAGTTGTCAGTTTTAATCATCACAATTAAATGAAATAAACATTTGAAATATATCAGTCTGTGTGTAATGAATGAATATAATATCCAAATTAGATTGTTTCACAGCAGCTTCACAATTGTAACAAATTCAAAATCACCTGAGAAGCAACTTGGCCAACAAGCAAAAAGTGTCTATATTCAGCTCAAGTCACTTCAGTGTTTATTCAGTTCAGTTCAATAACTGTAACATTCATAAATTGTGCAAACATACTGTATATACAGTGTGCAAGAGGTACAGGTAACCAGGTATGAACTGATTTCTTTCAGAACCACGAAAAAAATTATGATGGAAGGCATCAAGGAGGAGCTGAGAAGACTGAGACTCACGGCTTTGCACAATGGTTTAGTTTTAGACCAGCTGACGGCATCACAAGCTGTAGTGTGTGTGATAGTGGGAGAAACTGCTGCACATACATTACAGATAATGATGAGAAAGGCCATATCATTGAAGAAGGGATGAAGAATTTGAACTTTGTGGCAAAGACTCTGACAGATTGGGAAACTAATTCATTGTCTTTTGGATGGGGATGGTTTAAAGGTATTTTTACTAATGTGACAAATGTGATGATGATGGTAATTTGGATCATTTGTTCGGTCTCGTTGATCTTGTGTTTGTGGCCCTGTGTAATGAAATTGATTAGAAATGCTGTGTCATCTACGTTCCAACAACAAACGCGTCATAATGATTTGCCTTTTTTAAATCAAAGACCACACGTGTTCCTAAGCCTGTGGAATATGACACTGTAAATGTTTCCAGCGATAGTGGCAGTGAAGATGACACTGAAACTGAATTACCTTTAGGGTGACAAGGTAATGATTAGAAGGATATGCAGAGGTTATCTGTGGATAACTGTCGTAAGAGTCGTGTCGATTACTATCGTAAGAGTTAAGAAGAAGTGTTTATATTAGCTTGCTTAAATGTAAGAGATGTCTATGTCTCACAAAAAAAATGCTAATTGCTTTGTTGCCTGAAAAATGATGGTGTGTTTTGAATCAATGTGAATTAACATGCTTGATGTACCGTTGTAATTTAAATACTGTTGTACTGTTGAATGTAAATACTATGTGTGATCAAAATTATTGAGTTCATGTATGCATGTGCATGAGTTTTTAGTTTCATATTCTAAATTATATTTTGTGCCGACATTAAAAACTGTCATCCCCCGTTTTCTGCATAGACATAAAAATGCACAATCAAAACTAAAATGAGTGTAATTCATGAATGAATTGGAATACAGACCTAAGGTTGGACTATTTTGAAAAAATACATTTTACAGATTATTTCTAAAGTGTTATAATTGTGCCTGAAAAAATATTGAAAATAATGACGTTTAAGTTGAATTTTATTGTTATGAAATTGTAGAGAAATAGTATGTTTTGCTGTTCTAAAAAAAAAACGTTTCAGCAAAAAAAAAAAAAAAAAAAAGTGCAAAAATGCCCTTTCTGGGAGCTGCTGCTGGTGAATTACAGTATTTTTTCATAGAATGATGTGTGTACTGTATGTACAGTAAAGTCTGTGTGGTCACTATGCACAGTATGCACATACTACAACATTTGGAAGATGGAAAACCCATTTTGGTGAATTACTATAACTTGATTGTGAATATATTTGTGTACTGTACAAACAGTAAGGGAGGTATTGTCAACATTTCACCTGTAGTAAGTCAGTCTGATCACTAGGAAAGCACTACAGCCTTTGGAATATAAATATTTAAAAAACTATAGGTGAATTACAGTTTATTACATAAACATATGTAATAGACACATGTAATAATGTTTATTACATAAATATATTTGATAATTGTACAGTAAGGGAGTTATTGTCAAAATTTCACCTGTAGTAAGTCAGTCTGATCACTAGGAAAGCACTACAGCCTTTGGAACAGGAAAAATACGTTAGGGGAATTACAGTAATTTGTTCTTGAACTTATTAGTTAATTGTATGTACAGTAAGGGATATATTGTCAAAATTTCACCTGTAGTAAGTCAGTCTGATCACTAGGAAAGCACTACAGCCTTTGGAACAGGAAAAAATACTTTAGGGGAATTACAGTAATTTGTTCTTGAACTTATTAGTTTATTGTACGTACAGTAAGGGAGTTATTGTCAAAATTTCACCTGTAGTAAGTCAGTCTGATCACTAGGAAAGCACTACAGCCTTTGGAACAGGAAAAAATACTTTAGGGGAATTACAGTAATTTTTCCTTGAACTTATTAGTTTATTGTAAGTGCAGTAAGGGAGTTATTGTCAAAATTTCACCTGTAGTAAGTCAGTCTGGTCACTGGGAAAGCACTACAGCCTTTGGAACAGGAAAAAATACTTTAGGGGAATTACAGTAATTTTTCCTTGAACTTATTAGTTTATTGTACGTGCAGTAAGCGAGTTATTGTCAAAATTTCACCTGTAGTAAGTCAGTCTGATCACTAGGAAAGCACTACAGCCTTTGGAACAGGAAAAAATACTTTAGGGGAATTACAGTAATTTTTCCTTGAACTTATTAGTTTATTGTACGTACAGTAAGGGAGTTATTGTCAAAATTTCACCTGTAGTAAGTCAGTCTGATCACTAGGAAAGCACTACAGCCTTTGGAACAGAAAAAAATTATTTGATTATTGTACTGTTTGGGGGGGGGGGGGGATTACAGTTGTAAGACCCAGGACCAGATAATATGATGAGAGAAGACCAGGAATCGTGAAATTCAATCAAATAAGTAAAATTTTACTGAAGAATAGTTTTCAGTTAAATTGGTAGAGTCACGAGGAGGTCACAAGCCAACTCTACCTTACACAAAAATCTCACACAATTATACCTTTACCAAGGACATGCATTACATAATCCTCTGATTGGCTAAGACAACATAAAGTCTAAACAATAATACATTTTTGATAGATAAGTGGGTATATCGCCGTTAATCAGAATATTTGTCGTCCATTTCCGAGATTTAAGTCCGTGGTGACCTTCTTCCAGGGTCCGAGAATGTTGTATATCACAAAGTTCAGAACCTGCAAAGAATATCAAACGCACACACACACAGAACAATGACAAACAACAGTTCTCTTCAAGGCTGAAGAAGGCCTGAGCTCATTATCAGTAGAGCAGTCCACCTTAACAGGCTGATAAAACATTTCACTCCAGGAAAGCAGGAAACTATTGAACGAGCCAATGTAATTGGCGTGCGTGATTCGCATCACACAGCTCCTCCGCCTGCTCGTCGCCGTGGGCGTTCCCCGGCCGCCGCTCCTGCTGGCCCTCCGTAGCAGCCTCCACCCAGGCCTCAGCATGGAGCCGGCCGCAGTAGAGACGCCCAGCCCGCTCCAGGCGCTGCCAAGCCAGGTGGCAAGCGACAGCGAAAGCATTCCGGAGGAGGCCGCCCAGGAATGGATGAGATGCTCTTGGAGTGGTACGATCACTCCCTCCCCCCGGGTGAGGGCCGGGTGGAGCCTTTGTTTGTGTGGCAGCTTGGTGTCAGGCAGCTTGGTGCGCTCGAGGACCCGGTCATCCGCCTTCTTACGCGCCCCCTGCCGCTTGTGGAGACAGGTAAGTGTTGCACAGCACACTAACACCACTCTCTCTACTTTGCTGCCCCACCTCAGGCTCGGGTACCCCGCTCAAGTCATCACATTAGGTGTTGAGCAGACGGGCTCCTGAAAATTCAATGATATTCAACACACCGAGTGTTGAGCAGTGCTCCTGACTTGTGCGTGCTTATCTTATCCTGCTGGCGAAGGATTTGATATAGCCGCTCCTCCAGCCGGTACGAAGGCCAGTTGTAAACTCGTTCTTCGTGCTACTAGGTGGTGGGTCGTGACCATCTTGGCCCAAGATTGGTCTGCAGCTCCGACCTGAAAGACATGTGCTTAAAAACAGATCTCTACCTTCCGCACCGCTGTTCATCCTGTGGGTTGCGTGTAAGGGTGGAGTATCAGTACAGTGTCCTTCCCTTCGAGTGCTCCAGAGCCCGTTGGGTCTTCAGGTCAATTGGAAGAGAGTAATCTCGCCCACGGGCTGAGTATCTCTTTTTCAGTTTTGGAGATGGACTCGGTCTAACACGTCTCTCCAATGAGAATGTGTTCAGCTGGTGTTTGAAGTGAGAAAGGGTCCCACTGAAAGAACTTTCAGAGGCTCCTGGGGTATATGGTAGTTGCAGCCATTTGCTTCCTCCATATGTGACCGATTCAGCGCTAGCTTCAGGATCGAGTCCCAAGGTGACCGTGGCAGAGCAGCTCACCCTGTGTGACTATAGTTCATCCCGGTCTGCTGCAAAACCCTCTTCAACAGAGGGGCCATGTACAAAGGGCTTGTTTTAACGGGGGCCTGGGCGACCCTCGACTACACGGGCATTCGTGCCTCGAGTTGTTACACATTGCGAACCGTTGCGCAAGCTTCCCTTACATGTCACAACTCACCCGTCACCTCCTCCTTGGAGTCAGAAGCTTCTGAGGACGCTTTGTTCCACTCTTCCCGCTCTACTCAATCGTGCCGCCATCGAGCCTCACGGCAGTTATAGCCAGGGCAAGTGGAGACTCCATCCCCTGGGTCCAGCTGGGTCATGACCATTCCGGGGCCGCTCAGTTGCCTCCCCGGTTTCATCTTCCCGCCAGTGTTTGTATAAACCGAGCGGACTAACCTTGGACAAACACTAGGTCTCAGCTGCCCCAGGGGCCCGCAGAAATGCGTTTAACCCCAGGGAGCCTTCTAAAAGCGACTGCGACTCATGGTCGCCTTGCGCCTGCTCAAGTCAGTGAAATCATCACACTTCATGTTGAGCAGAAATGCTCCTGAAAACTCAGTGAAGTTCATCGCACTCAGGTGTTGAGCAGCAATGCTCCTGTAGCTCAGTGAGTTCGTCACACTCAGGTGTTGAGCAGAAATGCTCCTGTAGCTCAGTGGATTCATCACACGCAGTGCTGAGCAGAAATGCTCCTGGTGCTCAGTGAAGTTCTTCGCACTCAAGTGTTGAGCAGAAATGATCCTGAAGCTCAGTGAGTTCATCACACTCAGGTGTTGAGCAGAAATGCTCCTGTAGCTCAGTGGATTCATCACACGCAGTGCTGAGCAGAAATGCTCCTGAAACTCAGTGAAGTTCTTCGCACTCAAGTGTTGAGCAGAAATGCTCCTGAAGCTCAGTGAGTTCATCACACTCAGGTGTTGAGCAGAAATGCTCCTGTAGCTCAGTGAATTCATCACACGCAGTGCTGAGCAGAAATGCTCCTGGTGCTCAGTGAAGTTCTTCGCACTCAAGTGTTGAGCAGACTTGCTCCTGAAGCTCAGTGAGTTTATCACACTCAGGTGTTGAGCAGGAATGCTCCTGAAGCTCACTGAACTTATCACACTCAAGTGCTGAGCAGAAAATGCTCCAGAAGCCCAGTGATTTTCACATGTTGTGTTGAGAAATGCTCCTGTCTTTTTGCGCCGACGTCGCTTGCACCTACGTGCCAAGTCAAGAGAGGAACAGGTCTTCATAGTTGCCCCTTATTGGCCCAACTAGACCTGGTTCCCATCGACAGCCTTCCTGACTTCCCCTGAAAACTCTTTCAGGGACGGGGCACGATGGCACCCGCGTTCTTCCCCCGGAGATTCCGGGCGGTCTTACATCTGAACGCGGAGGTTCAGGTGGCTATCACAGGGACATGTGATAGTTACCATCACTTCTGCGAGCACCCCCTAGAAATGGGTAGCGTGCTTACGCCTTTAGAAGTGGAACCTAGTCGTTGAGTGCGTCTTCTCTCCAGAGGAGATCCTGAAAGCTTTCGATCACTTCAGTGCTCTCTTGCCTGCAAAATGGGTTGGAGTAGGCTGTTTTCCTTCACCCTCAAAATGATGTTGCCTCGGTGTCTAAACGATGCTCATCGTGTTGCAGAAGTGTGCAGAAGCACGTTCTATTCGTCAGGTTCCTGAGGAGCAAGGTCTTGTAAATCCTTGCGTCCCTCTTTATCCTCTTGGGCCTTGTCCCTGGTGCGACTGCACTGCAGAGACCGACCCTGAGCCACTGCAGGCAGTGAGTTAAAAATTCTGTTATATCAGTTCTCTTGCTCGCGTGGTCTCTACTAGAGGGTAGGGACTTGCTCGCTTTCGGTCAACGTATTGTGCCTGGAGTCTGGGCCGGCTAACTCTCACAAGCTGAGACCCCGGCTCGGATTGTGCCCAAGGTTCCTACCTCTCCCGTAATAGGAGCAGGTGGTGAGCCTGCAAGCGCTGCCCTGGAGGAGGCAGATCCAGCCCTGGCTTCTCTGTCCATTCGCTTGGACGTGTATAGAATGCAAGCCATAGACCTCAGACCAGCTCTACAAATATCTGTTGGAACTCAGCAGAGAGGGAAGGCTGTTTCCATGCAAAGTTGCACTTAGTGCTTGCCTTCATTTCGGTAAAAATCCGAGATGCAACATGTCCACTTAGGTGTTGAGCTCCTCTATGATGAGTGTAAAGGGCTCCGCCTGGGCGTTGACGATATGCTTTGCTAAACAGATTCTAGAGTTGGGGGCTGGACGACACCTGGTTGAACCGCTGCTTCCCGTGGGCTCCCTTCTCATGAAGCCAGTTTCACCGTGAGCCCGGTTCAAGTGTCGGCTTGCTGCGCCATTCCCCTCCGATGGACTGGATACGTGCGCCTTTCTACTCCAGTTGAGTTCCCTTAAAATTGAACCCTGTTGAGTTCCTCCACACCCCTCCGACGTCGGACGTGCGGAACGTCTGGTGTTAGGCCTACCACTCGTAAGCAGTGTGGAACCTGTGTTAGGCTGGGTCCATATGTTGCGGTCCCTACGGCGACCCCATATGTGTATTCTTCCACGATACGGCTCCCTGCGGCGAGCCCGTGTCTTCCCTCGGCAGAGTCTCTCTGCCGTCACTGTCCGGTGTGTCTCCCCCTGTCTTAGGCTGGAGCCACCCCAGTGACATTCCATATGTTAGACTGCCCAGTTTCTGCCCAGTTCATATGTGTATTCTCCACGTTACCTCCCTCTGGGTTGGATGTGGCTTCCGCAGCGTTCCTTCCTTCGAAGGTACGGGGAACGCTTTCCCAGTGGTCCTGTAGGAACAGCAGTGACTTCCCTGGCCTAAGCCCTGTCCTTCCCCGCCTTAAAATTTTGGGGAATCAGGAGGCTTTGGTTTAGGCACTGGAAGGTGGCAGCGTTAGTGGCGTTTTCAATGGTGATCCCAATTCAGTCGACGTCGACTATGTCTGACGTTATCGACTGAAAGGGAACGTCCTGGTTGCGTATGCAACCCACCGTTCCCTGAAGGAGGGAACGGAGGACGTAGTCCCCTTGCCACTACCGCTGGACCACCGCTGACCCCGGGTTACTCTCGACTCAAAAAGCAACTAGTGCGTGCAATCACTTCCGTATTTATACCCGCGCCGCGGGGGCGGAGTGTGTGATGCGAATCACGCACGCCAATAACATTGGCTCGTTCAATAGTACTCGAAGATGATAGGCTCTCTAGCGAGATCCCAATTCAGTCGACGTCGACTACGTCCTCCGTTCCCTCCTTCAGGGAACGGTGGGTTGCATACGCAACCAGGACGTTCTTCAAACATCAAATTCGCAGTACAGCCTCAAATTGGCAGTTGCAACTTCTCAAATCTGACACTGCAAGTTTAAATTTCGCGCCTTGACTTTGCTACTCTTTTCGCGATATATTAGGTGCAAAACTAACTTGTGCACTTGCAACTGAGTGGCGGCGAGAGAGGAAGGGGGTCGGAGCGGGGGTGTTCAGAGGAGCCGTTTTATTGGTTGGCGCCTAGCCAGTGAAATAGGACTTCTATTATACGTGATGATGTTACGAAACCTGTGTGTGATGGACTGATATTAAAAGTGGTATATTTTTTCTAAACTAGGGGGTTTAGAATTCTTATTAACCTGTAATTAACATAATGAAAATCCCTATCAAATTATCCCTTTTTCATAGGCAAATGTTATTAGCTTGGTCCCTCATCTTTAAACAATCCCTCATCTTTACACCTCACTCTTATATAATTTGGAATAATAAGGACCTACTGTATAAACATAAATCAATTTTCTTTGATAGTTGGTTTAAAAATTTAATTATTTTTGTATCACAACTTTTCAATCAAAATGGTTCAATTTGTAATTATTCTGAGTTCTTGGTAAAGCATGGAATTCCTGTCACTCCAAAAGAGTTTGCAATTGTGGCTGATGCAGTGCCACAAGGAGTTCTCATGCTTTTTAAAGGATTTCCTTTTTCATCTCTTTGTCACTCAATGGATCTGTGTAAGAAATTTGTAGGTAAACAGTGCCTTTCTTCATCTAAATCAAAAAACAATAAGAAAATTTGAGTCTTGTTACAGGAAGAGTATGTTTCTATGCCATATGCAATTTCTTACTGGAATGGTTTTGTAAGTGACATTCCCTGGGAAAAAGTTTGGACATTACCTCACAAATACATGATAACTAACAAAATAAGAGAAATTACCTTTAAGTTAATTCATAGGTTTTAGATAAGTGTTCTCTCAAAAGACTTAAGAATGATAGTAATACCCTCTGTTCTTTCTGTTTATAGAAACATGAAACTTCTTTACATTTATTTTGGAACTGCTCTCTCTCAGTGACATTTTGGTGTGACATTTGTGATTTTATCAAATGTTATGTGAATCCTAACTTTGAATTTACATATAGAAATGTAATATTTGGTTTTCATGAATGTGGAAGAAAAGTGATATTTATTTTATAAACCTTATTTTTCTGTTAGCTAAATTTCACATTCATAAATGTAAATTGTCTAAGTGCAATCCTCTTTTTTTAAGATTTAAACTTGAAATGAAAACGCATTTTGAATCTATTGAGTTCTCAAAAAAATTAAAAGCTATAAGAACAGTGGCTGCGTTTCAGGATTTGGCAATTAATCTGTATTAAAAAGACTGAAGGAACTTAATCTGGACTGAAGGATTCTGTTGTATTATATGACAATGACAATAATTGTTGTTGATGTTTTTTTGTTTGTTTTTTGTTGTTGTTGTTTTCTTTTACGAGCATTTAATATAAATAAATAAAAAAATATTAAAAGTAATAAATTATATTATCAAACTCAGTTAACACCATACTAATTAAGCATAGCCTATACAGAAAAGCCAATGAGCCCAGAATATGACGAAAGAAAGCAAATATGTGTTTAGTGCAAATAAACCTGCTGCCTGCAGTTTTATTAATAACAACAAATTGTGTTCCCTTTCGAAGGGAACTCAACAATACGTCAACGACGCTATGGGGAACGCCTCAGGCGTGACAGGTGTCTGAAATCACTATCAAATCACGTCAATCATATTGACCGGCGACAGCCCGTGAATCATTAGCGTGAATGATTAACGTGCGACCTGGAAGTATATAGGGGCGCCTTGCAAACATGACAAATCATCTCATCGTCTTCAGGGACTGTCAGTTTGAAAACGCTACTCAATGAAACGGTAAGAAAATGAAATGTACAGCACACGAGTGTGTTTTTTCCTGCCTGGGAGAAGAGCGCGCACGAGAGGTTCTCGAGGGAATCCTCTGTGTGAACTGTGAGCGTTTTTCTCTTAAAACGCTCCGCTCTCGTCTGGCCCTCTTCTCGAGTGAAGGGGGTTCAACGTCTGGTCCGCGTGGTCCCGCTCGTGCCGAGGCAGAGCGGCGACTTGCATCATGGGCTTCCAGATAGAGCTCATCGATCATCTTGAGAGTCCTGTAAACCTCTCAAATGATTCGACGGCTGACGAGGGCGAACTGCAGGCACCAATGGTTTCCTGCAGTTGCTGCTCTTCAGGACGAGCAGGAGATGGCTGAGGAGGTTTATAATCAGGTAGATCCTGAACCCTCTCAGCCACCCTGCCCCGTGTATGCAGACCTGGTGGATGTTGTGGAGCGCGCCGCCAACAGGCTGTAGCTGCCATGGCGACGCGCTAGAGTAGAGACCGCTCGCGGTAGGCTTGGCGATCGGTTTCTCCCCTGCCATACACACCAGCTCAGGTGAGCCTTCCATTCCTTCCTGATCTTCACACGGAGATCGAGAGGGCATGGAAGAGCCCATACTCTGCCCGTATTCACCGACATCAGCGGGTTAATTTCGCTGATGTTGAGGGGATTGCAGAGCATGGGTATGTGTCGATGCCGCCCATTTGACGAGTCGTTTGCGAACTATCTCGTGTCTGGGCAGGCGTCGACACTGAGAGCTCCAACCCTGCCATCCAAACCGCTAAAGTCAACAGCACGTTTGAATGGCAGAGCATACACGACAGCAGTTCAGGCTGGTGCTTCCCTGCACACTATGGCGGTGCTGCAGGCATATCAGGCCGACCTGCTGCAGGATCCTGCATACCGCTGAGATCCGGTTCCACACCCAGGCAGGCGGGAGGGCCTGGCCCTTCACGGTCCGAGGACCGTAGACAGGGCCAGAGAGCCAGTGTCGCCTCTCGTGCGCCCCCTCCGTGGAGGAACAGGGCGCAGAAGAGGCGTGACTCCCGCAAGAAGAGGGATCTGAGGGAGGTTATCCAGCACAAGCGCACACAGTGTCGCTGATGGATAATCTCCCCGGAGGGCTTCATTAAAAAGAAATCCAGCCCTCTCCTCTCTTCTGACTCCCCAGACGTTCATTACATCAGGCCTGGGGCTGGGCCTATGATATGAACGATGTTCCAATGGCCCGCCTAGGCTTGGCTAGTAGAAACGCCTCTTTCAGGCATGTAAAGTGGTGGACCCCAGGGTCATAAAGAACTATCTGGCGAGTCTTCACTCCGCACGCCGCAGGTGAGCTGACTGGTCTTTTAAGAGTCATTTTTTGTGAATTAAAATTCCGAGATGTATCTCTCTACAGACCTCGTTCCCTGTATAGAGCTATGGGGTCATGTCAAGGTAATAAGGTAAGAGAAGTTTCCTGGATCATTAGGGCCCTGAAGTTCCCCGTTAGGTGGCCAGAACGATAACTATGTTAGACTTCGGGCTGTTAGCCACCTCAGGGTAGAGTAGTTGGTCTCTCTCTTAGAATTTTTTACTTAGAGTGTTGACTGACGCTAGAGCTTCAGATAGATCTTATGTCCGGCCCACGGGTCCGTTGACTTCTTCCTGAGTATTTCGCCCCTTGAGCTCTGTTTGGGTTTCATTAGGCTGAGCGATTCTGCAGCCCTTTGTATGGAATAATACAGACTATATTCTTTAGTAAGGCTGTGGCTCCTCCGAGCCCTCAGATTGATCTATGCTTGCAGGCTGGCCCTCACCAGGGCCGCCTCTGTAGCTGGCCTAGGCTGTGCCAGGGATAATAGAGGCGCTCTGCTAAAAATTTTAGCATTTCTTCCTCTGACCCTTCACTGTGTGAATGTTGGTTTCTAGCATCCCTGTATAAACAGCCTCCTCCCGTGGGAGTCGTTAGGCCAAGGCCCGCCCCCTTCTCTGCATTCTGGGGTGCCTAGAGTAATGCAGCGTGGTGCTGAGGATGGTTTGTAAGGACATGGTAGGCCTCAAACAGGCCTCCGTGGTATATATGTCTTTATTGAGCAGGGTTAGGCCGTCTATCGCTTCACGAAGAAGACTGGGTTTCCTGCCCGACTCTGCCATGCAGAACTGGCCTACGGATTTAGGCCGCCAGTTTAGGCTTCACTCACCTCGCTGAGCTACTGCTCGAGCGCTAGGTTGTAGGTGGTTGGCTTTCATTCAAGCCCCACTCCCCTAGGTTGGGCACAGATACATTTCTGTCACCCCTAGAGCCGCTGGCAGGCCCGCACCCTGGTAACCTCAGGGTGAGGTGTGAGTATTCCCCTGTGATACAGGGTAGGTCTGAGCACTTCACTCCCAGTTCTGTTTTATCCCACCTCGCACCACTATGGCTCACTTCTTCTTTGGTCGAAGTACGCTCCCCTGAAGCCAGAGCATTGCCCTGAGCTGACGCCCATGCATAGATGGTAGGCCCCTGACTAACTGGGGCCTCCGTTGAGGCAGAGTGGCGTATGTTGTACTCCCCTTGTTTTAAGGGTGCTAGCTTTCTTGCGGAGTACACTGCCATGGGCAATGTGATTAGGCACCAGGATGCTGTAGGCGCTGTGTAAACAGTTTTTCTGCCAACGAAGGCTGCGCCATTAGGTAGTAGGCCTCAGCAGGCCTCCTTGATTGGACAGCCCCCCAGAGGGCACTGTAGGTCAGCTCACTTTACGTGGTTGGCCTTCGTGGTTCGGGCAGTTGACTCACTGATGGGTAGTAGGCCTTAAACAGGCCTCCTCGGAGGTGAGTCCCAACATTGTGGGACATACCTTATAGCGCTACTGGAAGCCCATTAGTGAATTATGCTGTGTAGTATGGTTTCCAACAGTGTACTTTATGGCAGAATATGACTTGCTATTAGCTAGTAGGCCCGACCAGGCCTCCCTGATAGGCGAGTCCCCAGCTGGCTGGCCTTAGCAGGCCACCTTATACTTTCACCCGGACTCAGGGCTCAAAGCTACCAGTGGTTATCAGGTAGTAGGCCACTCAGGCCTCCCTGAAGGTGAATTCCCACTTAAGATGGTTATCAGGTAGTAGGCCTCACCCGGCCGCCCTGAAGGCGAATTCCCACTTACGTTGGCTATCAGGTAGTAGGCCTCTCTGGGCCTCCCTGAATGTGAGCTCCCAAATATTGTGGCTGTCAGGTAGTAGGCCGCTCTGGGCCTCCCTGGATGTGGGCTCCCAAATATTTTGGCTGTCAGGTAGTAGGCCTCACCAGGCCTCCCTGAAGGTGAGTTCCCACATGCTGTGATTATCAGGTAGTAGGCTCCTCCAGGCCTCCTTGAATGAGAACGGTCAGGTAGTAGGCCTCACCAGGCCTCCCTGAAGGTGAGTTCCCACAGATAGTGGTGACCAGGTAGTAGGCCTCACCAGGCCTCCCTGAAGGTGAGCTCCCCACATACTGTGGTTGTAAGGTAGCAGGCCTCACCGGGCCTCCCTGAAGGAGGAGTTCCCACGTACTGTGGTTATCAGGTAGTAGGCCTCTCTTGGCCTCTCTGAAGGTGAGCATCTCACATACTGGGGTTATCAGGTAGTAGGCTCCTCCAGGCCTCCTTGATTGAGAACGGTCAGGTAGTAGGCCTCACCAGGCCTCCCTGAAGGTGAGTTCCCACAGTTTGTGGTTACCAGGTAGTAGGCCTCTCCAGGCCTCCCTGAAGGTGAGCTCCCCACATACTGTGGTCGTAGGGTGGCAGGCCTCACCGGGCCTCCCTGAAGGTGAGTTCCCACGTACTGTGGTTATCAGGTAGTAGGCCTCTCTTGGCCTCTCTGAAGGTGAGCATCTCACATACTGGGGTTATCAGGTAGTAGGCTCCTCCAGGCCTCCTTGATTGAGAACGGTCAGGTAGTAGGCCTCACCAGGCCTCCCTGAAGGTGAGTTCCCACAGTTTGTGGTTACCAGGTAGTAGGCCTCTCCAGGCCTCCCTGAAGGTGAGCTCCCCACATACTGTGGTCGTAGGGTGGCAGGCCTCACCGGGCCTCCCTGAAGGTGAGTTCCCACGTACTGTGGTTATCAGGTAGTAGGCCTCACGTGCCTCCCTAAAGGATCAGGTAGTAGGCCTCTCCGGGCCTCCCTGTAACGCTCCCTAGTGGTGCTGGGTTTATGAAGCTAGTGGTCTCTTGCTATCAGTTTCAGCTAGCCTTAATAGGCAGCTGCTGAAGGCGAGCTTGCGCCCTGGCTCGCTAAAGTGTTCATTCTCTGCTAAAGGTTCCCTCCCGGAACCTTTTCTGCCTACAGCCTGGTTTGCCTACCAGGCAGACCTTGTGCTCCCCTCACGAGGGTCTCTTTGAGCATGCGGCTTCCTGAGTCTGGTCAGACGGTCGTAGGCCTCTCGTGAGGCCTCCCAGTTAGATCAGTCCTTAGGCCTTCACAGGCCTCCTCAGTGTTTTGAAACACAGACACTGGGTTGATCCGTGGATCGAGTAGAGAAACTCCCCTCGCTAGCAAGGGTCGGAAAGCACTATGCTGAGTCATACTCTCCGGGATATCCCGTCTCTGAGATCCGGGCCGAGTGGTTCACTGCCAGCTTCGCAGTCCCTCGGGTTGGATGCCTTACTTAAGGCATTTGTCCAGAGGCTCTGTCTTCAGACAGACAGGATTTGGCCAGACTAAGTGTCTATGTTCTGGCGCCAGGTCAGGCCGTCCTGGTGGCATTTCGGGGTGAGTACGTTCCCCTGAATAGTGACTGGCTGGGGGTTCCCTTGGGTTCCCTAGCCACATTCCCTAGAAGGGACCCCTTCTAATTGGAAGCTGAGGTTCCAGGCCCGGAGCCGGCCCAGGTAGACCTTTCATTTAACCATGTTTATGAAGGTTTTTCTGTGAGGCTGTAGCTTGGGCTATGACCGTAGGGAATGCTGTCACTGACAGCCCAGTGTGACCTGAGGGTGAGTGGTTCTAGCGTTTCATTTGAAGTTGCTGGTTCTGACAGTTGTCACTGCCACTTGGCATGCACTCCCCTTAGCATGGCGGCGTTGGTATATCGTTCCCCATAGCGTCGTTGACGTAATGTTGAGTTCCCTTCGAAAGGGAACGTCTCAGGTTACGACTGTAACCTATGTTCCCTGAGAACAGGGAACGAGACAATACGTCTCCCTGCCATGCCGCGGGGCTTGCCTACCGTACAGTCCCTTCAGACGATAAGGTGATTTGTCATGTTTGCAAGGCGCCCCTTTATACTTCCAGGTCGCACGTTAATCATTCACGCTAATGATTCACGGGCTGTCGCCGGTCAATATGATTGACGTGATTTGATAGTGATTTCAGACACCTGTCACGCCTGAGGCGTTCCCCATAGCGTTGTTGACGTATTGTCTCGTTCCCTGTTCTCAGGGAACATAGGTTACAGTCGTAACCTGAGACGTTTTTTTATTTTAATAAATGCTGGTCCATTAAGCCGCATGAAGCACTTTTTTTGGTTTTCTATGAGGGAAATGCTTAACGTACAATTAAATGCGTTACGTTCATATTCTGTGCTGATCTGCTTTTCTGTACATAGTATGCATTATTAGTATGGTGTTGTTTATTGAATTTGAAAATATCATTTATTTCTTTTAATATCAATCTAATGCATTAAGCGTTAGCGTTTCAGATCTTTATTTTTTTAATGCAATAATCAATATACAAAGATATTTTTTTTGTGAATATTTATACATTACAGCAAATAGAAAGAAAATATAAAGTAATTTAAAAATAATAATACAAATAATGAAAAAAAAAAAAAAAGACAGGTATGAGATCATGAAATAAATAACATAAAAGCTTCACATAAAGACCTAGTACGTATGGCTTTAGTGTTTTTTAACCCAAGTAGTAACTCACAATAACTTTTCATTTCTATCTGAAAAAAAAAAAAAAAATTGGGTTCCCTTTCGTTGTCACTCCGAGTTACGTCGGATGACGACGAATGGGGTTTCGCTTAGAAAGCCTATCAACTTCGAGTATTACAAAATGAGCCAATGGCAAAGAAATGCCATGGGTCTGGGGAATTTGCATGGCGTAACTCCGCCCCACCTCGTGGGTATAAAAGGAGAAAGCTGGCAGCAAGCAGATATGTTTTCGCTTCGGAGCCAAGTGTATTCTTCTCTCCACAAGCCATCTCTGAATTGTCAGCTTTACAAACGAGTACCTCGAGTGTTGGTGTGACGGCGATCTACGGCGAGAGCGTGCCTCCTGCTGATCTGTTGCAGTGGTCTGCCAGTCGGTGCGTTTCTCCCCGGGTGCTTCAACACTTGAGTTTTCTCTCACTAAAAGAGCTTACACGTGGCACATCTTTTTAAAGAGGTCTCGCCCGTGTACTTCTGGTTGCGGCAGATTGGTATCGGACTCTGATGGGCACGAGCGTTGCATAGTATGTTTGGGCATTGATCATTCTAGAGCAGCGCTCGTGGATGACTCATGTTCTCTCTGGGGGAACATGACCATCGCGTCATTACGGTCGAGACTCAGTGAACTCGCAAGAGTGAGAGTCCCCTCATCCACCCCCCGTCCTGCGGCTGGTGGCCAGGGTGACCTGAGGGTTACGGTCTGGAACAAGGCGCCGACTATGTGTCCGCGACCCCAGCCCCCCTCTTCAATGACGGTGCCCGCTAGTGAACTGCTGATTCCCGCGGGTCTACCCTCTGGTGGCCCGCGTGTTTCAGTTGAAGCTACAGAGGAAGACGCCATGTCTGTTGCAGCATCACTAGGCGGGTTTGACTCTTCTGGAAGTGAGGGCTCGTCACAGCTGCCACCTTCCGGTGTGCATACGGCTGTGCTCGAGTCTGATCCGGAGATGACGGCCATGCTTTCCCGGGCAGCCGCGAGCATCGGACTTGAGTGGAGGCCTCCACCCTGTCCTGAGCGCTCGCGGCTGGACGATTGGTTTTTGGGTAAGGCCGCCGACCCTCGTCCTCGGCAAACCCCAATACCTTTCTTCCTGGATGTGCATGATGAGATCTCGAAGTCCTGGAAGACCCCCCTGTCTTCTCGGGACCGCTCGCTGGTCTCATCCGCCTTTCCTCCCCTCGATGAGGCAGCTGCCCGTGGGTACACTGGGCTTCCCCCGGTTGAACGCTCTGTTGCCATGCAACTATGTCCTCAGAGTGCTTCTTCTCGGGGCGAGCCTAAGCACCCATCCAAAGCCTGTAGATTTTCGTCGACCCTGGTGGCGAAGTCTTACAGAGCGGCGGGACAGGCGGCTGCTTCACTGCATGCACTCTGCAGGTCTACCAGGCCCAGATGCTCAGAGACATGCACGAGGGTAGGACAAACCCAGGGCTCTTTGATGAGCTGCGCGCCGCGACCGACCTTGCTCTCCGGGCGACGAAGGTTACCGCGCGCTCCCTGGATTTGGTGATGTCCACAGCTGTGGTCCAGGAGCGACATCTGTGGCTGAACCTGGCTGACATGCGGGACGCCGAGAGGACCCGTCTGCTTAACGCCCCCCTTGTCCCAGGCCGGCCTCTTCGGCGGTGCAGTTGAAGACTTTGCCCAACAGTTTTCAACTGCCCAGAAACAGACCGAGGCCATCAGACACATTCTGCCCCGCCGGCCCGCTGCTGCCTCCACCTTGCCAGCCGGGCAGACGCCTCGACCTGTTTCCCGCCGAGGGCGCCCTCCTGCGGCTCCCGCCCCTCCCGCCCGGACCACGCAGCAGCCTCCACCCAGGGACGGTCGCGGAGGAAGCCGTAAGAAGGCGCCACAGCCCTCTCCTGCCCCGCCCCCCGCTAAACGCCGGGCCAAGCGGCGCTCCTGAGACGGGCTGCTCAGGGATGATGGTTGTTTCTCAGGAGGTGGTAGCAGGCCCACTCCTTCCCCCGGTGGAGGGCCGGGGGAGAATCTTTTGTTCTCCACTCCCCGCTGCTCACCCATGGGTGGGCAGCACCCTAATGTGGTTAAAGACAGAAACAATCCCCTCTTCCCTGAGCTCACAGAGTTCTCGGGCGACACAGAGCGCCGCCCACAAGCCGTGCTCTCCTCGCCCCCCTCTGTCCCAGAGGCGGTTGACACGGCGTGCCGTCCACGGACCGCTTCGCCCCTGTCCCCCTCTGTCGCCAGACCCCTGGCAGAGCAGGCCCCCGCGGGACGACCAGCCTGGTCCTCCCCTGGCCCCCTCTGCCAGGGCGCGGTTGCTAACTGTGCCCCCTCTCCGGGCCGCTATGCCGTCCACATCTGGGCCAGTTACTCCGCTTCGCTGCCCCTCCGGGGGGACGCCTGTGGCTCGCATGATCCCGCTGGTTCAGTTCCTGGGAGCCTTGCTAGAGCTTCCCCGTCTGTCCCACTGGATCGCGCGTACCGTCAGGCTCGGCTATGCGATTCAGTTCGCACGGTCACCTCCCCGCTTCAGGGGAGTCCGCTCCACTTTGGTCGGTGGCAATGCCCCTATCATGAGAGCAGAGATTGCCACCCTGCTGGCGAAGGGTGCAATCGAGACTGTCCCTCCAGCCGAGATGAGGTCCGGCTTCTACAGCCCCTACTTCATTGTCCCCAAGAAAACCGGTGGGTTACGGCCAATCCTGGACTTGCGCGTGCTGAACCGCTCCCTTCACAGGATGCCGTTCAAGATGCTCACCGCCAAACGCGTTTTCGAATGCATACGGCCCCAGGATTGGTTTGCAGCGATCGACCTGAAGGACGCCTACTTTCATGTCTCCATTCTTCCTCGACACAGACCGTTCCTCCGGTTTGCTTTCGAGGGGCAGGCATACCAGTACGCGGTTCTCCCTTTCGGGCTAGCCCTGTCTCCTCGCATCTTCACGAAGAACGTCGAGGCGGCCCTTGTTCCCCTTCGAGAACAAGGGGTTCGCATCCTGAGTTATATCGACGACTGGCTGATCCTAGCTCACTCTCGAGATCAGGTTTGCGAACACAGGGACCTAGTGCTTCGGCACCTAGCTCGTCTGGGCCTTCGGGTCAACTGGGAGAAGAGCAAACTTTGCCCCGTGCAGAGGATCTCTTTTCTCGGTATGGACATCGACTCGGTCGCCATGTCCGCGCAGCTTACGAGCGAGCGCGCGCAGTCACTGCTGACTTGCCTAAGACAATTCGAGGGCAAGAGTGCGGTTCCACTGAAACTCTTTCAGAGGCTCCTGGGGCATATGGCATCTGCAGCCGCGGTCACGCCGCTCGGATTGCTTCATATGAAGCCGCTTCAGCTTTGGCTTCGCGACCGAGTCCCGAGGTGGGCATGGCAACACGGCATGCTCCGAGTACCAGTTACTCCGACCTGCCGTCAGTTCTTCACCCCGTGGGCGAACCTCGGTTTTCTCAGGGCGGGTGTCCCCCTGGCACGAGCTTCCCGGCATGTTGTTGTCTCAACAGATGCCTCCACCACGGGCTGGGGCGCCATGTGCAATTGACATGCTGCTGCGGGCTCCTGGACAGGACCCCAGCGGCTGTGGCATGTCAATTGCCTCGAGTTGTTGGCAGTACGCCTTGCCCTGCACCGCTTCCGGGCGTTGCTCAGGGGTCAACACGTACTAGTCCGTTCAGACAATACCGCCACTGTAGCGTACATCAACCATCAAGGTGGTCTACGCTCCCGCCGTATGTCTCAACTCGCTCGCCACCTCCTCCTATGGAGTCAGAAGCATCTGAGGTCGCTTCGAGCCATCTTCATTCCCGGAGCGCTGAACTGTGCAGCCAACGAGCTCTCACGGCTTCAGCCCCTCCCTGGAGAATGGCGACTCCATCCTCAGTCGGTTCAGCTGATTTGGGACCAGTTCGGGGACGCGCAGATAGATCTGTTTGCCTCTCACGACTCGACCCCTTGCGCCCAGTTTTATTCCCTGACCGAGGGTACGCTCGGCACGGATGCTCTGGCGCACAGCTGGCCGCAGGGCCGCAAGTATGCGTTTCCCCCAGTGAGCCTTCTTGCGCACACTTTGCGCAAGGTCAGGGAGGACGAGGAGCAGGTCATTCTGGTTGCCCCTTACTGGCCCAACCGGACCTGGTTCCCCGAACTAGTACTCCTCACGACAGCACCTCTCTGGCCGATCCCTCTGAGGAAGAACCTTCTTTCTCAGGGACGGGGCACCCTATGGCACCCTCGTCCCGATCTTTGGAACCTCCACGTGTGGCTCCTGGATGGGACGAGGCAGGTTTGAGTACCCTACCACCAGCGGTGGTGGCTACCATCACTTCCGCTAGAGCGTCGTCCACGAGACACGTCTATGCGTTGAAGTGGAACCTCTTCGTCAACTGGTGCTCTTCTCACCGAGAAGACCCCCGGAGATGCTCGATCAGCGTTGTGCTTTCCTTCCTTCAACAGGGGCTGGAGCGAAGGCTGTCTCCCTCCACCCTGAAGGTCTATGTTGCCGCCATTGCCGCACATCATGACCTCATCGAAGGTAAGTCGGTGGGGAAGCACGACCTGGTCATCAGGTTCCTGAGAGGAGCAAGGAGACTAAATCCTCCTCGTCCTCCTCTCGTTCCCTCTTGGGACCTCTCAGTGGTTCTAACTGCCCTGAAGAGTGCTCCCTTTGAGCCCCTGCAATCAGTCGAGCTTAAGTTCCTGTCTATGAAGACAGCGCTCCTGGTTGCACTGGCCTCCATCAAGAGGGTTGGGGACCTGCACGCATTCTCCGTTGACGAAGCGTGCTTGGAATTTGGGCCGGCTTCCTCTCACGTGATCCTGAGACCCCGGCCTGGATACGTGCCCAAGGTTCCTACCACTCCCTTTCGGGACCAGGTGGTGAACCTGCAAGCGCTGCCCTCGGAGGAGGCAGACCCAGCCTTGGCACTGCTCTGTCCAGTACACGCTCTCCGCGCCTATGTAGACAGAACGCAGTGTTTATGGACCTCAGACCAGCTCTTTGTCTGTTATGGTGGGAAGCTGAAGGGAAAGGCTCTCTCCAAGCAAATGTTGTCTCACTGGATAGTGGACACCATTGCTTTGGCTTACCAGCAGCAAGGTCGACCGTGCCCCCTTGGTGTGACTGCCCACTCCACCCGGAGTGTGGCGTCCTCTTGGGCTCTAGCGCATGGCGCCTCGCTAACAGACATCTGCAGAGCTGCAGGCTGGGCGACACCTAACACATTCGCCAGATTCTATAATCTCCGAGTGGAGCCTGTGTCCTCTCGTGTACTCGCTTCAACCAGCTAGTACCGGACCCGCTCGGGTGTCTTCGCTTGCTCGCCATTCCACTCCACGGACTGGATACGTGCGATATTTTCCTCAGGTGAGCTTTCCCGAAAGCCCTGAGCTCCTCCAGCACTCCTGACGTCGGCGCCAGTGTCTTTGCCTGCGCGTCGGCTAGGTGCCTCCCGTGTGTACGGTCCCTCCTCTGAGCGACCCCCACATGTGTATTCCACTGTAAGCCTCTCTGAACATGTGTCTTTCCCTTGGCAAGCCACCTTGCCACCCCTGGGGTTGAAATATTCCACCTGCGGCTGGACACCCCAGTGTTTTCCATATGCTTCCTTTGGGTCATATGTGTATTCTCTAAGTCCCCCCCCCTCCGGGCTGGCATTAATTGCATACTTCCCCTAAGCTTGGGATATGCTTCCCAGTGTACCTTGGTATTCCTGTGATAGATGGAGTCCTTTGTCCAGGCTGACAGGGATCTCGATTTACGCAGGGCACTGGAAGACAGCTGAGAAGGTGGCGTGATTAGACTGGTAACCCCATTCGTCGTCATCCGACGTAACTCGGAGTGACAATGAAAGGGAACGTCTACGGTTACGTATGTAACCCTCGTTCCCTGAGTAGGGAACGGAGACGTTACGTCTGCCTGCCACTTTCCGCTGTACCGCGGGGATCGCCTGAGCTCAGTCTTGGCTCCTCAGCGAAGAAACATATCTGCTTGCTGCCGGCTTCCTCCTTTTATACCCACGAGGTGGGGCGGAGTTACGCCATGCAAATTCCGCAGACCCATGGCATTTCTTTGCCATTGGCTCGTTTTGTAATACTCGAAGTTGATAGGCTTTCTAAGCGAAACCCCATTCGTCGTCATCCGACGTAACGTCTCCGTTCCCTACTCAGGGAACGAGGGTTACATACGTAACCGTAGACGTTTTCCTTTAGCCCATTTTTGTTTGTGTATATGATATTTCCCCATAATCAAACAGAGATTAACAACAAAGGCCACATTTGGTGGTAAACTTTGTCTATTAAAATAAAAAAAGACATCTTTATCAGAAAATAAAACTTTCATTCCTAACCATTTACAAAGAAAACATTCCATATCCACCCAAAACATTTTGCTATAAATGCAATTAAAAAATAAGTGGACAACATTTTCTTTCTCTGTCCCACAGAAATCACATATAACATCTACATCAGTACGAAATCTTAGAAAAAGAGTTTTTACTGGGTACACCAGATGAAGTATTTTAAAATGCACTTCTCTCACCTTATTTGTTATGCAATATTTTTTTGGCAGCAACCATGCATATTTCCAGTCAATGCAATCAACTTTAGAATACCAGTATGTTTTAGAAGATATTGGGCTGTATTCAGTAAGTAACTTCCTAATAAAGTAATTATTCCATTTTCTATCAGTAATAGTAACTCCATTAATTACAACATCAGGTCTAAGACTCACAGTCTCCTTATTCACATTTCCTTTAAACAGACACTTTAAACCTGATGGTATAGCATCGAACACTATACAATATTCTTTTGGGGTTACTGGAATATTATACCTTTGAAGAAATTCTACATAGGTATACAGGTGCCCATTTTCATTAAATAACTCTTTGACAAAAATGATGCCATTATCAACCCATTTTTGAAAAAACAAAGTTTTATGCTTAAACGTTATATACCTGTTATTCCAAATTATACATTTGTTTGGAGAAAAATTGTGTTTATAGATAAGCATCCATGAGAGAAGCACCTGCCTGTGAAAGTTACTTAATTTAATGGGAATCTTACTGATTTCAAAGTCGCATTGCAACAGAAAAGCTAACCCACCCATCTTTTCAAAAATAAGATTAGGAATTAAATACCAGATTTTATTTTTGTATTGAAAGTAATGCTTGATCCATCTATTTTTTTAAAATTGAATTTGAGGTGCTGAAGTCAAGCACATTTAGACCTCCATCACCAAACGAATTAGTTAAGGTATCTTGTTTTATGTAATGAGATCTATTTCTCCAAATGAAATTGAAAAGGTTTTTATCAACTTCTTTAATGATGTTATTTGGGACTTCTAGTGAAATAGCAGGATAGAGTAGACGAGATAAACATTCAGTTTTGGATAAAAGAATTCTACCATTTAATGACAAATCTCTCATTAACCATAAATTAAATCTATTTTTAACTCTTTTAACAACAGATTGAAAATTAAGCTGACCCCTTTCCTTCTCGTCTTTACATATTTTGATTCCTAAATAAGTAATAACCTTTTTTACAGGGATGCCATTAATATCAAGAAATTCACTATTTTTCAGGGGGAACAGCTCGCATTTGTTTAAATTTAATTTTAGCCCTGAGACCAATGAAAAGCTATTCAAACAATCAATCACTCTTTTAATTTCTAATGAATCTCGAATAAATATAGTTGTATCATCTGCTAATTGGCAGCACTTTATTTCTCTTTGTAAAATCCTGATGCCGTGAAAGTTATAGTTTTTAATGTAAAGAGTCAATGTCTGAGTTACAAGTAAAAACAAAAAAGGTGATATTGGGCATCCCTGCCTTATGCCTCTTTCTAAAAGAAATTCTGGGGCTAGTGCCATTATCAAGTTTCACTGAGCTATTACACCCATTATATAAAGTACAAATGGCCCTTTTAAAAAAAGTTACCAAAGCCAAAAAAATCTAAAGTCTCAAACATAAAATTGTGGTTGACGGTGTCAAATGCTTTATAGAAGTCTACAAAAAATATAAAACTTTCATTCTCAATATACTCATTATAATCAATTAGATCTAGGACCAAACGAATATTATTACTTATATGTCTGCCCTTCATGAATCCTGTTTGGCAATCATCTATAATTTGTTCTAAGCATTTTTTTAATCTTTCTGCAAAAATAATAGCAAACACCTTAACATCATTATTAAGTAATGTAATTGGTCTCCAATTATCGATTAGAGTAGAGTCCTTATTGGCTTTTGGTATCAAGCTAATCAATCCCTGACATAATGATAGAGGTAACTCACCGTTCTATAGCTTCATTAAACACACATAATAAAAACTGAGATAATTGTTCTTGAAATTCCTTGAAAAATTCGCTAACCAAACCATCGTTACCGGGAGATTTATTATCTTTTAGCCTACTGATCCCAAATCTAACTTCTTCTCTAGAAATATCTTTATCACACAACATCATACAATCTTGATCTATACATTTGCCATTTGCTTTGATGCTATCTAGAAATTGTCTAGTATTGCCATCTTCCTCTTTGCTATATAACGTTTGATAAAAGGTTGATATATAATTAGAAATTTTAACAGGATCTTCAGACACTTCCCCATTTATATTTAGTTTTAATACAGAATTTGACTCCGTGTTTCTTTTTTCTAAATTAAAAAAAATATCTGGAGTTTTTCTCCCCTTCTTCAAGCCATTTCCCTCTAGACCTTACAAATGCCCCTTTGGCTTTATATTCATACATCTCGTCTAACTGTAACTGTAATTCATACAACCTTAATTTGTCCTGCTGATTTATTACATTGATACTTGTCAAATTAACCATCTCTTTTATTACTTGTTCCTCTCTAATCCTTTTAGCCTGTGCTATTATTTTTCCTCTAACAATGGCTTGTTTTCTTATAAGATACTTCATGTACTCCCAATTGCTACCATATTTATTTGAACTTTGTGCATTGTTCCAGCAACTCAAAATTATATTTTTAACTTGCTTTTTAAACAAGACATCTTCCAATATTGCCTTATTCAAATTCCAGTGTGTTCGTATTCTTACATTATTATACATATTTCCAGATAAGTCAATAACTAGATAAATTACTTTATGGTCAGTAAGGACAGAAGTTTCTATAGTAGCATGGCTTACTTGATTTTCTAGTACACTGGATATGAGCCAAAAATCTATCCTAGACTGTTTACTCCTGTCACCAGAACACCATGTAAATTCTTGTTTGGTTGGGTTTCGGATCCTCCAAATATCCATTAAATCCAATCCCAAACACAAATTCTGTAATTCACTTAAATTATTTAAATTATTTCCTCGAGGAGGAATACAATCCAGGTTATTATCCCAAATAGAATTATAATCTCCTCCAGTAATTAGTTTAGCATCAGGAAAACCATCCAAGATGTTTCTGAGTTTTTCTTCAAAGTCTTGTAGTAAACTTTTATTCCTTACAACACTGTTTGTTGCATATATATTTCCTAACACAAAATATTGCTGGTTGAATTCGACAATCAAAATTACCCATCTTCCCAAGGAATGTGAATAACTTTTAACAATTTTTCCTCTAAATTTACCCTTCAAAATTGCAACACCTGCAGAATGATTGCTACCATAAGACATCCACATATCGTTTCCCCACTGGCTCTTCCAAAACTGAGAATCTGATTCAGATGCATGTGTCTCTTGGATGAAATAAAAATCACAAACATATTTTCTACAAAACAAAAAGATTGCTTTTCTTTTAACTAAGTTTCTCATACCTCTAACATTAAGAGAAAAAACAGCGAGTGAACCCATACTCACAGAACTTCAGAACAAAAGTTTACATCTCCAAACCCCCCTGCACATCTGGCAGCATACTGTAGGCACTTGTAGACACGAGTCAAAAATAAATGTTATGTCAATGCCTACTTCACAAAGACCTCTTTCCCGTCCACAAACGCTCTGGTCCCAACGAAATAAGCCCTCTTGCCTTCTTTTCGTGCAGCTTCAACACTTGGCCACAGCTGACTCCTAATTTCTTTATCAACTGCCGTTAGATCTTCAGCAAACCTCAGCTTCTTTTCCTTCAAAAAACTGCTTTTCTTTACACTTTTCCACAGTAAGTCTTTAACATGCCTGGATCTGAACAGGAGAATCACAGCTCGTGGTTTCTGGATCACATCGAGCCTCCTTCCTACGCGATGAACCACGTCAATCTCAGAAGTGAACTTTCCCTTTTCCTCTGGAAGCACTGCAGCGCAGATGTCCACGACCTTCTGTTTAATGTCTTCGCCTTCACGTTCGTCGAGACCATAAAGCCTCAGGTTCCAGCGCCTTCTATATCTCTCCATTTCGTTTACTTTAGCTTCCAGATCCAGTATTTTCTTGTTGTGGGTACCACTCGATGTTTTTAGCACAGTCAGATCTGCTTTGATGTCGTTAATCTCACGAGACAAGAATTCGGTGGATTTCTGGAGCCTCAATCCCATCAGAATTATTTTTAATAATTTTCTCTAAACCGTCAGCTCTTTCGTTGATTTTTTCTGTCAGCATTCTGACAATGTTATTTTGCAGGTTGAGAAGGGAAGGCTCGTTCTTTGATTTCTTTGAATCAGGAGTATGCAGAGCCGGATCAAGTTCGGTCAAACCTTTAGAAAGCAAATGTTCGCGTTGCTGTTGGATTTGTGCATAATCATGCACCTCCACAACTTCCTGTTCAGCATCCACCCACATTTCTTGAGCTTCTTTCTTGGAACTTTGTCTCTCTTTGCGTTTTCCAGCCATAACTTGCGATGTCAATCGGCTTGCACGTTAATAGCAATATAAACTTGCTGATGATATGTTAGCACCAAATATAGCTCAGAAGCGGAGTAAACAAGATTATTGAACTACTACTCGATCAATTTAATATAATTACCACAAATGCATGGAATTTGGAGAAGAAACTTTCCGACCTCATATATTTAGATCCACCACGGTCGCCATCTTGCGCGCCAATTCCAACGCCTGAAGGAGCGCCTGAAGGAGGCAGAGCGCCTAATGTAAAACCTCAGCACTCTGATAGGACAGAGGAGATTCACATCACTTTCGCTGTCAGATGCTGGGAGAGCTGACAACGAAATAGCTTGCGCTCTGAATGGAGTGCCCATCACTTTAGGAACATAGCCATGTCTAGGTCTGAGGATGACTTTAGAGTCATTCGGCCCGAACTCAAGACACCACGCGCTGACAGACAGCGCATGCAGGTCCCCCACACGTTTTACTGACGACAGTGCAGTCAGAAAGACGGTTTTCAGTGATAGATATTTCAACCCCACGGAATCTAGTGGTTCAAAAGGAAAAGCTTTCAGGGCCTCGAGGACCAGTGAAAGATCCCACATGGGAACCGACGGGGGGCGCGGCGGATTCATCCTTCTAGCTCCTCTAAGGAAGCGGATGACCAACTCATGTCTTCCCAGTGACTGGACCTGCGTTGATTCTGCGAACGCTGCCACGGCCGCCAGGTATACCTTGAGCGTGGATGGGGACCTTCCCTTATCCAACAGGTCTTGTAGGAAGGTGAGCAGATGCGCCACCCCGCATGTCCGCGGGTCCATACCTCTGTCGGTGCACCATCCAGAGAACACCGACCATTTAGACGCGTAGAGCCTTCTCGTGGAAGGGGCTCTAGACTGCGTGATCGTATTCATCACCCCTTCTGGCAGGGCAACGAGTACCCGTTGATCAACCATGCATGCAGAGACCAGCGCTCTGGATGGGGATGCCAGATCGTGCCGTGAGCCTGAGAGAGGAGATCTGCCCTCACCGGAATCGGCCACGGAGTTGTATGTGACAGCCATGCTAGTTCCGGGAACCAAATATGATTCTCCCAATGCGGGGCTATGAGGAGCACCGAGTGGCGCGTTTCCCTGATTCTCTTGATCACCTGTGGTAACAGAGAGACCGGAGGGAAAGCATATAGCGGGAGGCTGGGCCAAACCTGGGCCAGCGCGTCCTCGGCCTTCGAGAAGAACGTCGGGCATTGAGCGTTGTCTTTTGACGCAAATAAGTCGACTTCCGCTCTGCCGAATAGGTGCCACAGTTTCTGGATTGATTGGGGGTGCAGGGACAATTCTCCTGGGGGAACATTGTCCCTGGACAGTTTGTCTGGGCCGTCGTTCAAATGGCCAGGCACATGCGCCGCCCTCAGCGAGTGCAGGTGCATCTGAGACCAAATAAGGAGGCGTTCCGTCAGATTGAATAGATTTCTGGATCTGACACTGCCCTGACGGTTTACATAGGATACCACAGACATGTTGTCCGAGTGGACAAGAACATGCTGGTCCTGTATGAACGGGAGGAAGCACTTCAGCGCGTTCTCGACCGCTATCATCTCCAGACAGTTTATGTGAAAACCCTTCTCCTGGTCTGACCACTGGCCAAAGACCGGTCTGCCCTCGAACAGAGTTGGACACGTCTGTCGAGATGACTTTCCGGTAAGAGATGGTTCCCATCATTACTCCCTGCTGGAACCAGTCGGCCACTAACCAGGGCTGCAGAGCCGCTATGCAGGTCTGAGTCACTCTGATTCTCTGGCCGCCAGACAGCCAGGCTCGGCGGGACACGCGAGTATTCAACCAGCGTTGGAGCGGGCGCAGTAGGCCCAGCTGAAGCACCGCTGCAGCTGATGCCATACAGCCCAACATCCTCTGAAATGTTTTCAAAGGGAGAAAACTGCCCTTCTGCAAAGATGCGGCTAGGTGGCGAACACGGCGTGCTGTGTCTATAAATGAGCCGTCATGGTCACCGAGTCCAGTTCTATTCCTAGAAAGGAAATTGACTGGCTGGGCAGTAACGAGCTCTTGGTCCAGTTGACCGTGAGACCCAAGCTTTCCAGATGACTGAGAAGCACTGTCCTGTGAGATAGCAGTTCTGTCTCTGACTGTGCCAATATCAGCCAATCGTCCAGATAGTTCATTATTCGCAGCCCCTGACTTCTCAGGGGGGCGAGCGCTGCGTCCATGCACTTCGTAAATGTACGGGGTGTTAGGGACAGGCCGAACGGCAGGACGGTGTATTGATACACCTGACCGTCGAAGACGAATCTCAAAAATTGCCTGTGACGGGGTATTATCTGAATCTGAAAATAGGCATCCTTCAGATCTAGAGGAATAAACCAGTCCCTCGGGCGAACGTGCGCGAGGATTTTCCTGGTCGTAAGCATTTTGAACGGTCTTTTCGCAAGCACTTTGTTCAAATGTCTCAGATCTAGGATAGGTCTGAAGGCTCCGTCCTTCTTGGGTATGTGAAAATATTGGCTGTAAAAGCCTGACTCGCTCAGAGAAGGCGGTACCTTTTCTATAGCCCCTTAGAATCAGAATCAGAATCAGAAAGAGCTTTATTGCCAAGTGTGCTTGCACACACAAGGAATTTGTTTTGGTACTGAGGCTTCCAGTGGACATATACAAATACAACATGAAACATAATACTACAAATTATAAGAATAAAAAATAAAAATATAAATATATGAGAGTAAAACTATCACAGTTGGGTTTAGTCAGAATAGACATTTTCAGATTTACAGATTATGAACCTATTTACAGTGTTTTGAATATTATAAATAAATAAATCTACATATAAGTATCACCTGAGTTGTGGGATATTGCACTAAACAGTGGGAGTATTGCACTTACAGGCATATGCCTTGGGAGGAGTGTTAACTGTTCAGGAGGGAAATGGCCTGTGGGAAGAAACTGTTCCTGTGCCGAGATGTTCTTGTGGCCAGTGATCTGAGTCTCCGTCTTGACGGTAACAGTTCAAACAGGTGGTCTCCAGGGTGAGTGGAGTCTGTGATGATTTTACCTGCTCTCTTCCTCACTCTGGAAGAGTACAGGTCCTGGAGGTTTGGCAGGGGGGCACCAATAATCCTCTCCGCAGTCCGGACTGTCCGTTGTAGTCTCCTGATGTCTGATTTGGTAGCTGAACCAAACCAGACAGTGATGGAAGCGCACAAGACAGACTCAATGACGGCTGAGTAGAACTGAATCAGCAGATCCTGTGGCAGGTTGAACTTCCTCAGCTGGCGAAGGAAGTACAGTCTCTGCTGGTCCTTTTTCACAGTGGAGTCAATGTGATTGTTCCACTTCAGGTCCTGAGAGATGATAGTGCCCAGGAACCTGAATGACTCCACTGCTTCCACAGTGCTGTTCATGATGGTGAGTGGGAGGAGTGCTGAGCTGTTCCTCCTGAAGTCCACGTTCATCTCCACTGTTTTGAGCGTGTTCAGCTCAAGGTTGTTATAACTGCACCAGGCAGCCAGCTGTTCAACCTCCAGTCTGTAAGCAGACTCGTCACCGTTTCGGATGAGACCGATGACAGTGGTGTCGTCTGCAAATTTCAGGAGCTTGACAGTGGGGTCTTTAGAAGTGCAGTCATTAGTGTACAGGGAGAAGAGCAGTGGGGAGAGAACGCACCCTTGGGGAGCACCAGTGCTGATTGTGAGTGTCTTGGATGTGTGTTTCCCCAGTCTCACTCGCTGCTGCCGGTCCGTCAGGAAGCTGGTGATCCACTGACAGATCGAGGATGGTATGGAGAGCTGGGTCAGTTTGGCTGTGAGAAGACCAGGCATGATGGTATTGAAGGCCGAACTGAAGTCCACAAAGAGGATCCTTGCATAAGTCCCTGGTCTGTCGAGATGTTGCAGGATATAATGCAGTCCCATGTTGACTGCATCATCCACAGACCTGTTTGCTCTGTAAGCAAACTGAAAGGGATCCAGCAGGGGTCCAGTGATGTCCTTCAGGTGGGCCAGCACCAGTCTTTCAAACGACTTCATGACCACAGACGTGAGAGCGACAGGTCTGTAGTCATTAAGTCCAGTGATTTTGGGTTTTTTGGGGACAGGAATGATAGTGGAGCGTTTGAAGCAGCAGGGAACTTCACACTGCTCCAATGATCTGTTGAAGATCTGCGTGAAGACCGGGGCCAGTTGGTCAGCGCAGGCTTTTAAACAAGCAGATGAGATGCCGTCTGGGCCTGAGGCTTTCCTAGTCTTCTGTTTTTTGAAGACTCGGCTCACGTCCTCCACACAGACCTTAAGCTCAGGTTGGATGGCAGGAGGGGGGAGTGATAATTGGAGAACAGGAGGTGATGCTGAATGTGTGAAGTGCAGATCAGACCGGGAGTGTGGTGTGAATGAGGGCTTTTCAAACCGGCAGTAAAATGAATTTAAATCGTCAGCCAGGTGTTGATTGTCCACAGATCGAGGGGATGGTGACTTGTAGTTGGTAATGTTCCTCAGGCCATTCCAGACTGATGATGGGTCGTTGGATGAAAACTGGTTTTTCAGTTTATCAGAGTAGTTCCTTTTAGCAACTCTGATCTCCTTTGTCAATCTGTTCCTGGCCTGGTTATACAAGATTTTATCCCCACTTCTGTAAGCATCCTCTTTGGCATGACGAAGGTGTTTGAGTTTCCCAGTAAACCATGGTTTATCATTAGTGAATGATAAGAATGTCCTGGTAGGAATGCATGTATCCTCACAGAAACTTATATATGATGTTACAGTATCTGTGAGCTCATCCAGATCATTGGTAGCAGCTTCAAAAACAGTCCAATCAGTGCAATCAAAGCAGGCCTGTAGATTCTGCTCTGCTTCATTAGTCCATCTTTTCACAGTCCTTATTCCAGGTTTAGCTGATTTCAGTTTCTGCCTGTAGGTCGGTATGAGATGAACCAAACAGTGATCAGAGAGCCCCAAAGCTGCCCGTGGGACGGAGTGATACGCATTTCTTATTGTGGTGTAACAGTGGTCCAGTATATTACTGTCTCTGGTGGGACATGTAACGTGCTGTCTGTATTTTGGTAGTTCACGGGAAAGATTTGCTTTGTTAAAATCCCCAAGAATGATTAAAAGAGAGTCTGGGTACCTTTGTTCCGTTTCAGATATTTGTTCAGCCAGCTGTTGTAGCGCCGCGCTCGCGCACGCGTCTGGAGGGATGTAAACATTCACGAGAATGAAAGAGGAAAATTCCCGAGGCGAGTAGAAGGGTTAACAGTTTATGAAATGTGCCTCTAAATTAGGAGAGCACATCTTCTTCAGTGTTGTTACATCTGAACACCAACTTTCGTTAATGTAGAAACACAATCCACCACCTCTCGTTTTCCCCGTTAGCTCCGCGATGCGATCCGCTCGGAACAGCTGGAAGCCCGGCAGATGTATTGCGTTGTCCGGTATGGCTTCACTCAGCCAGGTTTCAGTGAAGCACAAAGCAGCAGAGTTTAAAAAATCCTTGTTAGTGTGGGTGAGGAGAAGAAGTTCATCCGTTTTGTTAGGAAGGGATCGGAGATTCGCGAGATGAATGCTGGGGAGTGCAGTGCGCAGGCCGCGCTCGCGGAGTTTAACCAGCGCGCCGGCTCGCTTCCCGCGTTTGCGTCTGAACGCGCGTTTGAACAACAACGCTGCACCTCCGACGAGAATGTCCAGCAAAACGACCGAATAATCAAAAACTGTAGAAAAGGTCTCTGGTGTGTGTTTCCTAATGTCCAGTAGTTCGTCTTTGGTGAAACTGATAGGAAAAGAATGACTAAACGCAGAACAAACGAACAAAACCAACACAATAGCTGGAGAGCTCCACACCGAGGCAGCCATCCGCGGCGCCATCTTGGATCTTAGCACAGCATCTTCGCTATTTCTGCGTGAAGTAGGTGTGCTACTTCCGCATTCACTATCGTCGCGGTCCGGGCTTGAAAGCACGGGGGACGGCGAATGAATTGAAGTGTATAGCCTGCTTTATTGTGCTCAGCACCCATTCTGAAATCCCTGGGATAGTTTCCCATGCAGCTATGTGAGCCGCTAGGGGGCGAATGGCCTCCGGGTTCAGACCGCCGCCATTTGCGGGCTTGTGAAACTGAACCGGAGCCGAAAGCGCGGTGCGCGCGCTCTCTGGGCAATGGCTGCTCGCTGAGAGCCGAAACCGGCTGATTTATGTGAGATGTCCCAATCATAAGGGATGGGGAACATTCTTTTTTCACTTTTTGACGCGCGAGCAGCGCTCCGGGCGGAAAAACTTTCTGTAAGCGTGAGTGCGCGTAAGCGGGCACGAGACTTACAACTGCATCTGACGCCCCGATCATAATGGATGGGGAGCGTTTTATCAACGCCCTGCGTTTTGTGATAACACTTAAACACGCGGGCGGAGCCCGGGGGGAGGTTTGTGTTAGCAAGCGTGAGCGCTCTCTGGCAGGCACAAGACTTACATTCATAACCTGCTTCTTTGAACGTGTAACAGAGCGGGCAGATAGTGGGCACAGACCTGTGGACACATTTCTTACATTCAACACTCGAGCGGCTTTTCTGCGCTTTATGAGAGTGTGCTCTGTGAGTGACATGGGATTCGGAGTGCTTATGTGTAGGGGTGAACACTGGGGCGTGGGCACTTTCACTACACTTAAAACACTGACGGTGTGAGCCGGACCAGACATTATACTCTTTTTGAGATTTTTTTGGGTCGCCGTGTCTTTCTCTCTCTGTTAGGAGGGCTTCGCGTGCTCAGTCTTCAGCGTAATTCTTTGCCGAGGCCCTCTGGGGGGCGGCGGTCTGTGACGGCTGTCTGAGCGAGACCTAGGGCGGCCGCCCTTACGTCGCTGCGAAGGCTGAGGCTGTGCTGGACGCTGGGTGCTGGTTCGCACAGGAGGCTGGCTTTGTCTCTCGCGAGAGCGGCCTGTGGCGGTACTCGAGCGTCGCGGCAGGAAGAGGTTCATGGCCTGCGTGGTCTTCTGCACCTCAGAGAAGCGGTCAACGATCCCATTCACCGCTGGGCCGAGGAGACCAGTGGGGGAGAGTGGCGCGTTCAGGAAGGTGGCTTGCTCAGTTTCCCTCATATCCACGAGCGTCAACCAGAGGTGCCTCTCTGTCACATTTAACGCGGCCATGGCTAGTCCGATGGCTTGGGCTGCGGTTTTGGTGGCGCGGAGAGAGAGATCCGTTGCACTTCTCAGGTCCGTAACCGCAGCTGGATCCCGGCCCTTCTCATCCCATTCACGGAGGAGGTCGGCTTGCAGGATCTGTAGCACAGCCAATGAGTGTAGAGCAGATGCGGCCTGGCCAGAGGCGGCAGAAGCGCGGCCAACCAAGGCAGACGTGGCTCTGCAGGCTTTAGACGGGAGGGCTGACCGTGACCGCCATCGCGCAGAGGACGGGCAAAGGTACGCTGGTACCGCCTCTTCCACAGGGGGAATAGCAGTGTACCCTTTCTCGGCGGCGCCGTCCACTTGGGAGAGCGACGCGGAGGCATGCCACTGAAGTCTCGCGGAAAATGGTGTACTCCACGACTTCGTCAGCTCTGAATGAAGTTCCGGCAGGAATGGAGCGGGCCTAGTTGCTGAAGCTGCGTGGCGGCGACTCTGAAGTAAACAACCGTCGAGCCTGTTCGGCGCGGGTTCCTTTGGCAGCGACCACTCGAGCCCGAGACGGTCAACAGCCTGTGCCAGCAGGCGCATCAGTTTCGCATCCGCTCCAGCGCGGGTACGGGTGGATTCCTGGATCGAATAGGCGGCGGAATGAAGTGACCATTCCTCGCTGTCCGATGCCAGGATGGAGCAGCAGTCTCTCGTGGCGTGTTCCTCGGCCTCATCCTCCGATGCGACGGCAATGAGGCTCGTAAGCGGCAGCTGCGCATTGGTGAGGAGAGGCGGGGAAGGCGAAGGCGAGGCTCGAGGGAGGTTCCCCGGTGAGCGCGTCGCTGTGGCCACAGGTTCCGGCTGTCTCAGGGAACGGCGCTTCTTCCTCACAGAGCTCGCAGCCCCCGGACGCAAGGGCGAGCTCTGCGTGTTCCAGGCCCAGGCAGAGAGCGCAGATCAGGTGGCGGTCTCCGGTGCTGAGCGGGGCTCTACACGAGCCGCAGGAAGTGCGAGGCATCTTTAAAAAGACACTTGCTGCTCTTTTAGAATATATAGCAAGGCAAAAAAGGATACGTTGCCGGATAGCTTAGCTCGCACGGATGGCTGAAGGTGGCGAAGACGGCCGGCTTCCTCAGCGCTGTCCTCAGCTGGCTGTTCGCTGTTCGACGGCGGCGGTGGCTTCTCTCAGATCCAGCGATGCGAAGAGCTCGCTGAAGAGACGAAAAACCAGGGAAGTCAGCCTACAGCCCCTACTTTTATACGCTAGGCCACGCCCATTCTGGGGGGCTGTGACGCTATGAAGGCGCGGGCGCCCTTCATTGGGCGTGACGTCACGCCGGGCTCACTGGTAGGCTGCAGCAGTTGCCCGCAGGGCAGCCAATGAGCACGCGAGATGGCCTGCTCTAGGTCTGCTAGCTGCTGCACTGCGTTGACAATGAATACAAAATTAAGGATAATTTTTTGGCTTCAGTATCTCGAGAAGATGAATCTTTCCCCCGTAGCGTAAGCTAAACTTACGCAATACTAGAGAACCTCTCGTAAGAGAACTACATTCAAATCTGAGATTTCTCAACGGCAATCGGGTGAAACAGACAAATTTAGCCGTCTAGCCCCATAGACTCCCATTCATTTTGCACTCGGACAATCGCCCCCCAGTGGAACTCTGGTGGAACTACAACCAAAATTCGGTACAATAGGACTTAATAGGGAGTGGCCAGGTTTTCTTTTTAGACGGCTTTGCTATAATGCTAATCTAAAATATGTCATGTAAATTTGACCATCCGTCAAAATCAGGTAACTTTCACCATGTCTAGACCTGGTGCGAGCTGCCAGGCCCGTTTCTACGGGGTGCTTGAGTGTGTTAAGTGCCCTCAAACGAAAGCAATGCTGTCTACATTGGATGCAGCGAGGGACGACGCTACACAACAGATTACCAACAGTAAACCGATCGCGCGCGCTCTGTTACTGACGCATTTCAAGCACTCGCTGGGCGGGGGAAGATTGATGCACCGGACCGGAGGCGGGGGACTTAGTTAAGTTTTTGTGGAGTTTTTTTGCTTTATTTTGTAGTATTTTGAATTAATGTTTTTAAAAAAGTATTAGTAAAAAAAAAATCTAAAAAAAAAAATTCACTCGTTCACTCATGTTGGCGCCCCTATTGAGTGGCGCCCCTAGCATTTGCCTATTCCGCCTATGCCACAGGCCGGCCCTGCCCACACTGCAGTGTATCGCAGTAGTTAGCCGCTCCGCTCCTCCTCGTAATCAACCACAGCTGAGCCCCAATCAAGCCCTGCACAGAGTGAGAGGGAGAGAGAGAGAGAAGACAAACTACACACAACATCAAATCACAACAATAAAAGAAATAACAAAAATAAACATAACACATTGCGTCCTAGGACGTAACAATATTATGTAATGCTATTAGGTAACTTTACCACCATAATATAACCATTAAATGACATTAAGGATGTTTTTTTTAAATAATTGCACTGATCTGGTTCGAATGGAGGTTTTATGTTATTGTGTCTCTAGGCATTGCACTAACTTCTACAATAAAACAATTTTTACTTAATTCATTTTTTTTTTATTTTCTGTAATTAAATGTTTAGAATCAAACATGTTTTTTTGAAAATATTTTCTTTCAGCACTTTCCATCCTGTTAGTGTTTTGTAAAAGCCCTTTAACAAAAGCTTGTTCCTTTGTAACAGTTCTAGTAAACTGTCACCTGTCTCCTATGGTGAATGAGAGTTGCAATTTTACTCCAGGCCGTTAGAGGGCACTAGGGAGCCCTTATCTCTACACAAGAGTGTAAAAGGAAGAGGGAAGTGTGAGTTAGGGATACCTGTTAGCTGAGAGCACATGCTCTTTCCATGCTTGGAAAACCCTGTTGAGGAACATTTGTGTTCAACTTCTCAATGTGAGTTGATTTTATTTGTTTCCTTATTATTAACAAAGGTATATTGTGCAAAAGTATTTTGCTTGCTGAACCTCATGTTATATTGTTTGTTTTATTTTGACCAGAGGGTTTTGGTATCTGCTTGATATTGAGGGTTCTCAACTTGTTCAAGCTCTTGTTGTTATCTTCAACGTGGAAGTGTATCTGGACTTCTGAACAAAAGACACTTTTTCCATGGAATTAACCCTTGGCGAACAAACATGGACGATGTACTTATAACATCTTAAACACCTACAATGGTGATGGACCATGGACAATTGGGATAACTCTGGACTTTGAGTTGGTGCACATTTATGAGGTTTTGCTTGTTGTATGGTGATAAAATGTATACTTGACCTAAGGGGAATATAATTGTTGGCAAATGGTGATTGATCCCGCCTCATTTATTTGTGTGACCTTTGACCTTAGCGTTACATAATTGGCACCCGAACAGGGACGTGAATCACCATCCTAACAATTTTCCTCAAGAGTGAAATGAGAGTGTGCTTTTTTGAAACGTATGTTTTCTTTGAATAAGCTTATTTTTCCCCCATGTGTGTTTATTCAAGGGCTTGGTTGCAATTTAAGAATATATGGGTTGTGACTGATAACTGCCTCATATTTTACTTTTAAGACTTGCTTGATGCCTGTGCATGAGACAACGTTGAGTCTAATCTCAAAATGGAACCAGACAATACTTCTGAACCTTTTGTAACCCGACGTGAGCCAGTTCGAGAGCTGATTTGTTCATTCAACAGCCTGTATTTACAGTCAGAAGGAGGAGTGGCTGTTCCAGAAGAAGACAATGACTCAAGTTGTCTTCCGCCACCACCACCAGAAGAGGAGGATGAAAGTCTGATCAGTCTTACTATTGCAACAAAGGTGAGACAACTGGAGGTCAGAATTGGTAATATGGAGAAAGAGAGTATAGAACGTGTTCATGAAGTGGACTCCTCTGTTCAGAATTATCTTCAGCAATATGACCGGCGTTTAATTGCTATTGAGGGGATGAAGCCAGACTTGATACAGCTAATGACCACTCAATCATCACTCAACCAAAGTGTGAAGAAGTTGGAAGAAGATCTTGTTGATTTTGTAGAAGAAAAGACTAACCGCCTGAAGAGAACCATAGAAGACCAGCTACAAGAGATGGGTAAAACAATAATGGATTGCATGAAAAGAAGAGACTACCATCTTAAATCTTCGCTTTGTCTTACACCTGGATCTACCTCCACACCAACTACCACATCAACACCAGATGTACATCTAACTACAATGCTACACCAGCTGCCTTATAGAATGGCTGTTAAAATTGAATTCCCTAAATTTGGGAGCACCGGAGATGAAGACCCGATAGCCTATCTGGAAAAATGTGCAGAGTATCTGGCTGTCCGACCCATGAGTGATGCTGAAATATTAGCAACTCTGCCATCAGTACTGACACATACCGCCAAGGATTGGTGGGTGGCTGAGAAAGCACAAGTTAAAACATGGAGTCAGTTCAAAACTGCCTTTTTGCAGTCCTTTTTACCTGATGATCATGAGGTTGAAGCGGAAAGGAGGATAAGAGAGAGAAAACAAGGGATTGATGAGGATCTTCGAACATTTGCTTTCCAGTATCGAGCCTTATGCCTTAGACTGAAACCAACGATGTCTGAGAGAGAGATTCTGCAGGCTGCCTTAAGAAACTGTAATCCCCGTATTGCTAGTATTTTGAGAGGAACAGTGAATACCTTTGATGACCTGGTGCGTACAGGAGCTTTGGTAGAGCGAGACCTTGCTGAGGAAAGGGCCTTCTGGAAGCAACGTCAGGCTGAACAGTCTTCCAGAAGAGGAGGCCAAGATAGGTATAGCAGAGGAAAACCCGGAAGTCACAGCATGGCATTAGTGACCAGAGGTAATGTCAAACTTCTAACCTTGACTATAATTTTGCGTAGCCAATCTTGTGAAGCCGTCCTGGATACAGGCAGCTCCTATTCATTAATCCAGGAGTCATTGTGGAGGAGATGGAAGGATGAGACGGAGTCTTGGCGGTCTAGTCGGGGACAGACGTTTACCCTTGCCAATGGACATGTCCAGAGGGCATTGGGTGAAGTTACTTGGGAGTGTGCCTTGCAAGGATGCACAAACCCAGTGCGACTATTCATCATGAGAGATGAGGACTTAGCTTTTCAGCTCATATTAGGCCTTGAGTTCCTGGTAACATGCAGAGTCAAGTTGGATTTTGACTCCTCCACATATTCATTGCCTGGAGAGAAAGAAACAGTACATCCTTTTTCTTGTTATGAGCAACCATCATCAGTTAACCTACACTGTGCACTGCCGATAGTACAAGTATCTAGCGATACCACAGCTGCCATCAAGGAGTTGGTGGGTCTTGCGGATGCATCCCGTACAGAGAAGAGGCGTTTAGAGGGGTTGTTGTTTAATTGGTCGACTGTCTGTACAGATACATTAGGTAAAACCTCTATCATTAAGCACCAGATTATAACTAATGGCCCTGTTCCAGTACGGAAAAGAGCATATCCCGTTTCAATCAAGAAGCAAAACTTTATTGATGAGGAAGTCAAAGCCATGCTGAATAAAGGGGTAATACGACCATCTGTCTCCCCATGGTCAGCTCCAGTAGTGCTTGTGCCCAAGAAGGATGGTGGAATGCGTTTCTGTGTGGATTTTCGAGCACTGAATGCCAAAACCCCACTAGATGGTTTTCCCATGCCTCAGATACAAGAGATCTTGGAGTCTGTTTACGGAGCAACAATATTTAGTACCCTAGATCTCAAGACTGGGTACTGGCAAGTGGTGATGGATGAGAGTAGCATCCAAAAAACTGCTTTTGTTACAAAGTACAACCAGTATGAGTTTGTCCGTCTACCATTTGGGTTGAAAAATGCTGGAGCAACATTCCAAAGACTCATGAACAAAGTTCTACAAGATCTTATTGGCAAATGTTGTTTCGTGTATATAGATGACATTGTTGTGTACTCCAGAGACATTCAGCAACACATCCAGGATCTGACGAAGGTGTTTGTCGTGCTGGAATTGGCTGGCCTAACCCTTAATCTTAAGAAATGTAAATTGGTACGGAAGTCACTGACTTTCTTAGGACATGTCATTTCAGCGGAAGGCATCAAGACAGAGGATTCCAAAGTGGATGCTGTCAAGAATTTTCCTGTGCCTAAAAACATTAAGGGAGTTGAGCAATTCCTAGGTCTTGCTGGGTGGTATCACCGATTTATTCCATATTTTTCAGAACGTGCTGCTCCGCTTCATGCACTTAAAAGGAAAGGTGTACCATGGAACTGGAATAAAGAGTGCCAACATTCTTTTGAAGATTTGAAAGATGCCCTGCAAAAGGCCCCGGTTCTGGTGCCCCCAGACTCAAGTAGATCCTTTAAAGTGCAGACCGATGCTAGCGATTTAGGACTTGGGGCTGTACTGACTCAGGATTCGGAAAAGGGAGAACATGTCATCGCTTATGCATCCCGTCTGCTTCAAGGAGCTGAAAAGACAAATGCTGTTTCAGAGAAGGAGTGCCTCGCTGTCGTCTGGGCAGTTGAGAAATGGCGACAGTATCTAGAAGGGCAACCCTTTGAAGTTCTTACTGATCATGCCGCACTCACTTGGGTATTCAACCATCCTCGTCCAACCTCGAGACTTACTAGGTGGGCTATTCGACTCCAGGGATTCGACTTTACTGTCAGATACCGGAAAGGGAGATGTAATGTTGTGCCTGATTCGTTGTCCCGTGCAATGCCTGAGGGAGAGCCACTGGGAAGTGTTGCGGTATGCCAGGCAAAGGATGTTAATGGAGACTTATCGATCAACTGGGAAGAACTCGGTCGAAGTCAAAAAAGTGATCAATCATTGCAGCCTCTGTGGGATGAAGCAAAGCTTAACCCTATCGATCCCCAACGTATCCATTACGTTGTACAGAACAGTTTTCTGTTCAGATGTGTCCCTGAAAGTCAAGAGGGTCATACTTTGCAAGTAGTCATCCCAAAGGATCTCCGGCAGCAGTTTCTCCAGTTTGCACATGACAATCCTTTAAGTGGGCATCTGGGTCGCATGAAAACATTGCGTAGACTACTCAACGTGGGGTACTGGCCAGAAATCCAGCGAGATGTGTGGGATCACTGCAAACAATGCCAAACCTGTCAACAATACAAGCCACATATATCCAAACTTTCTGGAACCCTTCAATCTACTCCGGTAAAAGAACCTGGATATATGATTGGCATTGATCTTATGGGACCATTTCCAAGGAGCAAGAAGTTGAATGAGTATTTACTGGTTTCTGTGGATTACTGTAGCAAATGGGTCGAGGTGTTCCCTTTGCGGTCGGCTAAGACACCTTTGATAACTAACATCCTTATCAAAGATATCTTTACCCGTTGGGGGGTACCTACGTATTTGGTATCAGACCGAGGACCACAATTTACCTCACAACTTCTGAACGCTACCTGTAGACAATGGGGGGCCATTCAAAAACTTACCACTGCATACCATCCGCAGACTAACCTGACAGAAAGGGTAAACAAAACTCTTAAGACCATGATTGCCTCATATGTCAAGGACAATCATCGGAATTGGGACCATTGGATACATGAGTTCAGGTTTGCAATCAATTCAGCGTGGCAGGAGAGTACGAAGTATACCCCAGCGGAAATCGCTCTAGGACGCAAGTTGAAAGGACCCCTTGAACTGTTCCAATATCGTTCGCCTGATCCCGACCAATCTGCGTATTGTCACGCAAAAGTTAGGATGTTGCCCAGAGAAAACCAATAGAAGTCGGAGGAAGAGATGCACGAGAGACGAGAGGTGGCGTATTTTCCCCGCGTTTAATAAAAGTACTTAAACTTCGCACTCGTCCGCATACATGGGGATCGAGTGAGTAAAAGTATACAAACAAACATCCAACTCTGGTCACAATATAAAAGGAAATAAAATAAAGAATACAAAGAGTCGGCAGAGCGGTTATCTCCTCTCCTCACTTGTCAAATACTAACGGACACTCTACGCACATGCGCAGTTCTCATTTGAACACAGATTGCCATAAAACACAAAGTGACTGTTACAGAGTCCCCCCTGGAAAAATAGTGGCTGCCCTCAGCCAACAGCACTGTGAAAATACAGGAAATAAACAACTTCATACATGAATAGTCGAATAATCCCACCTCACAGAAATGCAAGGGAAATTGTGAGAAATACTGACATACATGACAGGCATTAACTCATCTTAACCCCTTTTATCCAAGGTTACAAAAAAAAAAGTCACAAGTAAACAGAATTTTTTCATAAACCCCCGGGAATATACATTTTACAGGAAAAGTTTCCATTTTTTTAAGAACAAAACATAATATAAGTCAACCTAGAACCAGTCAACACAAACCAATAAGAACATGGCACGGTTTCATACTAATGTATTGTCTTAGAAAACAAACCACACACCCCAGGCCATTAACCTGCTCACTTTAAGTCCAGGACTGCGTGAAATAGATCGGACCATCCCCCGGTCGCCCAACCCGAGGCGAGGCGACCCTGGGGGCGAGTCTAGTTCGTAATTTTCAACCATCTTCTGTTTTCAATATATTTTTCCTCAGAAACAGTTCTCCTTTTCGCGCTTGTCAGGCCACGTGATGTGAAATGAACGAAAAACAGTGACCAACAGTCTTGTGCCTCACTCCAGAAATGTCCAATACAGCAAAAATGCAAAATAAATGTTCGTTGTTGTCCTTTTCAAAAAAAAGATAAAAAAAAGAAGGTCAATCTTCCAAGTGTCCTTTTCCTTCTTATTTCTCTTTTGTCAATGTTTTTCGTAATAGAACAATACACTGTCCGTCCAGTCGGGAGAAAAAAAAATCAATCCAACTAAACGAAACAAAACATCAAATGTCACCTGCACTCCGTGTACTTGAAAATCCGATCGAGCTCGAACAAATCTTCTTCTTTTGTTTTTCTTTTAAACAGCAGGAAATCCACGAAACGCAATCACAGATCCATCCAACGGACGCCGCACGGCCACCACGGTTATAATGCCACTTGACTTGCCTGGATACACCACTGTAGCACGAACATGTCAGACGATAACCCGTCGGGAGAGAAGAGACAATTAGATAACCTTGGTAGATCCACACTGTTCGGGCGCCACTTTGTCACGCAAAAGTTAGGATGTTGCCCAGAGAAAACCAATAGAAGTCGGAGGAAGAGATGCACGAGAGACGAGAGGTGGCGTATTTTCCCCGCGTTTAATAAAAGTACTTAAACTTCGCACTCGTCCGCATACATGGGGATCGAGTGAGTAAAAGTATACAAACAAACATCCAACTCTGGTCACAATATAAAAGGAAATAAAATAAAGAATACAAAGAGTCGGCAGAGCGGTTATCTCCTCTCCTCACTTGTCAAATACTAACGGACACTCTACGCACATGCGCAGTTCTCATTTGAACACAGATTGCCATAAAACACAAAGTGACCGTTACAGTATGAAGTTGTTGAACGTCAGCAGTCACTTCTGGAGAGAGTAAAGGAGAATGTTGCGAAAGCCCAGAGCAGACAACAGAGGTACTACAACCTGAAGAGGAGGCAGGAGACCTTCCAGGAAGGGGAACTCGTCTGGGTTCGTACTCACCCGTTGTCTCATGCAAGGGATGCCTTTATGGCCAAACTAGCACCTAAGTGGCATGGGCCTGCCAGAGTTTTGAAACAGTTGAATAAGGTAAACTACAGAGTTGAGCTGTTAACCGAACCTAAACAAGTTGAGACATACCATGTAGAAAATCTGAAAAAGTTTTACGGCCAGGTCAGGCCTTCTTTTGAGAGGGGGGGTGTGTAACAGTTCTAGTAAACTGTCACCTGTCTCCAATGGTGAATGAGAGTTGCAATTTTACTCCAGGCCATTAGAGGGCACTAGGGAGCCCTTATCTCTACACAAGAGTGTAAAAGGAAGAGGGAAGTGTGAGTTAGGGATACCTGTTAGCTGAGAGCACATGCTCTTTCCATGCTTGGAAAACCCTGTTGAGGAACATTTGTGTTCAACTTCTCAATGTGAGTTGATTTTATTTGTTTCCTTATTATTAACAAAGGTATATTGTGCAAAAGTATTTTGCTTGCTGAACCTCATGTTATATTGTTTGTTTTATTTTGACCAGAGGGTTTTGGTATCTGCTTGATATTGAGGGTTCTCAACTTGTTCAAGCTCTTGTTGTTATCTTCAACGTGGAAGTGTATCTGGACTTCTGAACAAAAGACACTTTTTCCATGGAATTAACCCTTGGCGAACAAACATGGACGATGTACTTATAACATCTTAAACACCTACAATGGTGATGGACCATGGACAATTGGGATAACTCTGGACTTTGAGTTGGTGCACATTTATGAGGTTTTGCTTGTTGTATGGTGATAAAATGTATACTTGACCTAAGGGGAATATAATTGTTGGCAAATGGTGATTGATCCCGCCTCATTTATTTGTGTGACCTTTGACCTTAGCGTTACACCTTAATGACATAATCTTCCAGGAAGTGACATCATGTTAGTGAGAAATAAGCATCACAAACATCACCAGTAAGTCTTATCAATTTGTGTTGTTAGTTGGTTCGTGTTTCTTGAAAACTTTCATGCTGTTTGGTCAAATGAGCTTGATAATAGCATAAATTCAAAAAATATGTCCTCATGTAAACTAACTTAATGCTGTGGTTTATAGAGTTCTGAAAATTTCTTTTTTATGAAGCCTTTTGTTCTATTGACCTTTTAGAGGATGTTAGAGATGAACAGTTTAGTCCAGTGGAGATCATAATGACCACGAAGCAGACAGAGACACAGTCAAAACAAAGAGTTTATTGAAGACAAATGATTTAACCATAATGCAAAAAAGAGAGAGAACGATTGCAAATGTGTATGAGACATGAACTAAATAAACAGTCACTAGTAATTACAGGCACACGCAAAATCAATTTAACCCAAACAGACTCAGAAAGGTTAGGATGAGCAAGATCATCTACATAACTATAAACCTTAAACCTTATGTTACCTTATATTTTATGAATTAAGTAATTGTAAGTAAAAATTAAAGTAAATCTGAATAACTACATTTAGTATGCTACCATGACCATTAAAAATTACTACACTAAAAAGTTGAGGTAACTTATATACGAGTAATCCACTAAAAATGCATACATACATGTGTAACTATATCACTGCACTATTGCTTTTCAAATTAAGAAGCATGCAGCTTAATCAATAATAACAGAACCCACATTAAACATCAACAGATAATAATCCTGTGCAAAAAAACACAAAATAACTCCTTTACTCTCCTTATACAATCTGTGGCAAACAATTCTGGGAAAACAGATTTCCCTGTTTGTATGATTAATTGTGTCCAACTTGTGTTGAACATTGGAATCAATCACAGATATGTTTTTTACATATCACTGCTTGTTTGCAATGTAGACACAATAAATGAAAAGTGAGCAATGCAACCAAATAATGTCTTGACACTTGATACACAGAGCTTCATTAATTATAATGGGAGCAGTCTAACAGAAAATAATTCATGCTTTATTGGACAGAAATCAATGAAGGGAACAACCTAGGACAACATGCATTCTTAGGATTAATTATTTTCTAGGAGCTTGTAGTTTAGGCTATATTTAGCCCAGCTTCTTTTCTGATATTTCGAGCATTTTCTGCCAGATCTTGTAATGCTTCTCTCAAGAGGTACTGAGTCGTAATGAAGGACATTCCTGCTGCAATAGCACTGCCCACACCTGGAAGGAGACTAAATAAATACTCAACTGTAGCAATGGCAGCGAGTGAAGCAGAAACGCTTACTCTGGTCAAAGCTTTATCTTTGATGGCAGCAATGAACTTTGATTTGGCCATATGCTTCAGGTGGGGCTTGTTCACTTTTTCTGAAAGCCTTGACAGTGATCTTTCATCCAAACCGAATGAATAGTAGCACCTTGACAGGAAAAGCACCACTATGCCTGCATCACATGCTACTGAAAGACCAGGCACAGGGACCACTGCTATACCAGCAGAGGCAAGAGATGCAGCCCAGATCATGCCTTTGAAGAACTGGATCTTCTTCTCAAGAGATGCTGTGGAGCACACTGGCCAGGCTTGTAGAAGAGCAGATCTCTTATGGTCTGGAAGATCTTCTTCAAGAGTGTTTTGAAGTATTTCCAAATCATATTTCTCCAAGTCAAAGGACGATATCAAGTAAACTTTAGGTTCTCCCATATCTTTTAGGTTTTTTTGACAGTCCTCTCTTATTATGGAAAGAACTTTCTGCTCATCAAATCCCTTTTTCCTTTCCTCTGCTCTGATGTCATTGTCAATCTTGGAACGAACAAAGTAATAGTTTTTCTTCTGTTTTCTTATTTCTTTAGCCAGCATGATGTCATTCTGTGTGAACCTTTCTGAGTTAAGGATAATGAAGAAATCATAGTTCTTAAATTTGACATCTTTAAGGTATTTATTTGCTTTGAAGTTTGGTGTTCCTATTCCAGGCAGGTCCCAGATCTTCACATTTGGCATTGTAGGATGTTCATACATGGTGACTTCCATTGTAGTTTCGGTAACTCCAGTAGGTGCTGCTCCGTCATCATCTTCTCTTATCCCTCTAAGTGCATTTACAAAGGAGGATTTCCCAGATCCTGCCTTTCCTGTCACGGCGATGTTAAGTGAGACATTTAACAACTGATCAAATGTTTCTTTAGCTTTTGCTGTAGCCTTTTCCAGGGTGAACTCTCCTGATGCCTTTACTGCCTCAGCAACAGCAGGGTCTTGAGTTTCCATGTTCTAAACAACAAATGTATACATTAACTTAACAACTGCTTAAAATTAGTGACATAATACTTATTTAGATAATATAATTTAGTAATGTAACTTACAGCAATTAATTATAATTACCTTAATTTCTTGGTTCCAGTAGGAGACCTGTTTGTATTGTGTCTGTCTTCAGTTACAGGAGAGGCTTGAGAAAACGCTGTCAACGTTTTAAGGACAAAATCTGCAATTGAAACCAATATGAAACAATTATGAACCAATATGAAACAAAAGAACAACAAATTTAACTACGAAGTCAAAAGACAATCACAAAGGACAAAATCAGTTTTGATTTTACATGTATTTTAATATTATTTAAATGTAAATTATTTGTAGCTATTATTATTTTATTTCATGAAAATTGTTTTTCACAATAACATTTGTCTTATATTATTTGGTAATTTGATAAGGTGTTATTAACATGCATTTTTTAACATACCTCTAACTATTTCGAAACATACAGTACATTGGATTTCCATAACTTGTGTATTGTAACATGTAAAAATGCCTCCTTAAGTTTGTGCAGGGAGTTTTTGTTGATCAAACCGCAAGAGGAGGAGCTTCTCATCCTCAGCCAAATAATGCAAATTAACTTATTTGTTAAAGATAATATCTAAGATTAATGATGCATATGTAGGCTTTTAAAAATTTAATCTATATATTTTTAAGTAGTTAAAAACTTATTTGTAGTTTTTTAAAAACAGTTTAATTCCTCATAGCTTGTCTGTACAAGTTTTCACTCGTTTCATTGAGTGTCATTGTGAAGAAACAGACCAGATCCTTAAATTGTAATAATAATAAAAAATAAAAATAAAAAGTAGATAGCCTATGTTAAAGGTACAGTAGTCTATAGTGTCCAAACTAGCACGTCTAATAAAAAATGAGAATGGGGATGACGCCAGGGAGCCAATCGTCTTCGAGTACTATTGAACGAGCCAATGGAATTATATTTTTTTCCGTATAAATACGGAAGTGGATGCACGCACTAGTTGCCTTTCGCTTCGGAGCCGATTGATTGATGTCTCTGAGAGTGCTGTTGTCCACAACGAGCGAGTGTGTCGGTGTTCTTCTGGAAGACTTTCCCAGTGCTGGTGGTTTCTACAGCGCGAGTGCAGTGATGATCGCAAGATTTGATCTCTCAACTGCTGTTTTAAAAGCAACAAATTTCTAAATGTTTGTGTGTGTTCATTCCCCTGTGTGCTCGCATCCAAACTTTAATTGATGTTAATTGTAAGAGTGCAAGGGCTTTAGATACTGCTTTGAATGCGCCTAGCTTAGTAAACTCTGTACATTGTTCGGTTCCGGCTGAAGTAGAGCCCGTGCAGCAGGGCAATTGGGTGACGGTAAACGTTGCTGTAGTCGCGGGACAAAACAGCTCTTCCGTTCCGATTACAACATTAAACAGATTCTCCCCACTCAGTGAAACACCCACTGAGAATTCTATTGATTGTGCCCTGGTAATTGGTGATTCGATCACACGGAACGTGAAAATAGAGACACCAGCCAGCATAGTCACATGTTTGCCGGGAGCCAGAGCGCCTGACATCAAAGCAAATTTTAAAGTGCTGGCTAATGCTAATCGTAAATTCTCTAATATCATTATTCATGTCGGCACTAATGATGTTCGACTCCGCCAGTCGGAGATCACCAAAATTAATATTAAAGTGGTGTGTGAACTCGCAAGTATGATGTCAGGCACTGTAATTTGCTCTTGCTTCCTGTTCGCAGGAGTGATGAGATAGTTAGCAGATTGTCATCACTCAATGGCTGTTTGTCTAAGTGGTGTCGGCAAAATAATATAGAATTTAGACAATTGGAAACTTTTTGGGGCAGACCTGGCCTGTTGAAAAGAGATGGTATTCATCCCTCCTGGGATGGTGCTGCTCTTCTCTCTAGTAATTTGGCTCATAGTCTTTGAGACAAAACATGACAATCTGGGGCTCGGGTCAGGAAGCAGACAAACTGGCTAAACCGACCGTCTGCTAGCGGCCTCGCGTCACCAAGGTCAGATAAATCCCATCACATAGAGCCTCTGTCACCTAGATATCACCATATAGAGACTGTGTCTGTTCCCCGAATTTGGAAATACAAAAAACTTCCAGACCCATCTAAGGGTAAAAATTTAATTGATGTTCAACAAATAAAAAACAGATATAATACAAATGAGCAAATGATAAAGTTTGTTAGACACATAATTCAGTACTATTTTATCTGTATAGTTTGATATTGTTTGTCTGTATAGATAGATATCCATACATCTGTAGAGTATCTGGTCAGGCTCACATGACATAACCATTCTAAGTTTGGGGAAAAGCTTTTAACCTTCGATTCGCCTTTAGTAACTCACCAGCGAGCCCACAGAAAGTCTGTCCCTAATGGCGTTCCTTGACACACACACACACACACACACACAACCAGGGGTCGAGCTTCAAAAGGATTCCGAGCCCCCTTTGCGTGCCCCACGCATGCAGATTCACTCCTGAAGACATCCCAACACACACACACACAGAACGGGGTGTTCTCTTACAAGACTGAGTTTTATTACCCCCTTGGAATGTCCCAGATAGTGTGATTTCTCCTAATTCTTGCTGAGGAGGAGAAATGAACCCTGTGTAATCCTATATATATATATTCTATATATATATAACAATGTGATAACTGTATTAACATTTATCTGATGTCCCATCTCATGATTTTCCTGTATGTGTTTGGTCTATGTTCTTGTAAACTCTAATGGGCTAATGTTCCAGATTTTGCATACCATGGGTAAACAGAATTGTATGTGTGGCCTATTTGGTCTTTATAACCTGGTACTGTGAAGATTGAAATGACTGGGTAAATTATATGTCGATAACAACAACATACGAGTATTACCAGAATCTTTTAATAGTTTCTTCATCGGTTCTTCATGATATGAAGCTTGTACAGTAAGTAAGCCCCGCGCTCCCCTAAACCAGGCAGCCCAATTATTTCTGTTGTTGATCACCAAATCCTGACCATATTTTTGCCGGTAATGTGCGTGCTTTAGTCCTGTTTCTGAATTTCTGAATGAATTTCTGAATGAATGAATTTCTGAATGAATGAATGAATTTCTGAATTTCTGAATGAATGAAAGAATTTCTGAATGAATGAATGAAAGAATTTCTGAATGAATGAATTTCTGAATGAATGAATGAATTTCTGAATGAATGAAATGAATTTCTGAATGAAATGAATTTCTGAATGAATGAATTTCTGAATGAATGAATTTCTGAATGAATGAATTTCTGAATGAATGAATTTCTGAATGAATGAATGAAAGAATTTCTGAATGAATGAAAGAATTTCTGAATGAATGAATGAATGAATGAATGAATTTCTGAATGAATGAATGAATTTCTGAATGGATGAATGAATGAATTTCTGAATGGATGAATGAATGAATTTCTGAATGAATGAATGAATTTCTGAATGAATTTCTGAATTTCTGAATGAATTTCTGAATGAATGAATGAATTTCTGAATGAATGAATTTCTGAATGAATTTCTGAATGAATGAATGAATGAATTTCTGAATGAATGAATGAATGAATGAATGAATGAATGAATGAATGAAAGAAACACGTTCGGGCAGGAAACTGATTTTTTTTTCAATAATTAAATATATTATGGACATTCTTTGCTAGATTCATTTATGATTTATTGTGTTCTCTATCCAACCTATTGGGTTTGTAATCAGCCTCATCTTTCACCGGAAGCTCCAATCCATCAGACTTTAATGCTTTCCTTCACAGTGGATGTACAGCATCTATTTATTATTGTCTTAAACTACAGTGTTATTTATGTGAAGTCCCAAGCCGTTACAAACACTTTGTAATGTGTTTTATTCTATGCTAAATGAAATTAATTTCATTAGTCCAATCATATGACTGGATCCTTCATGAAATGAGTGTTTGTTTTCTTATCTGCACACAGTGTTTAAAGTAACTCACCACATCCACCTATGATCTGATTCTTATAAATCACGTGACATATTAAAAAATAAACTAAAATGCAGCAGAATATTTACCAACCCATTAAAGGAAATCCTGTTTACCCTAAACACATCCTGCTTTATGATTACTGATGAATCTTTGATTATACTGTTAGTGTACTAAGGTTTTGCTGATCAGCTTTACAGTTTACTCCACTTCAAAAATTTAACTTCGTTCTCATTCTGGAGCTGGGATCGCCGAAATGCTGAGACTCCTTAAAACCTGCCCTTAAATCTGATCCAATCTGACCTCTGGCCTGTAAAGCTGCCTGAATCATCATCACACACTGTTGGTTGGCCAGAGGAGAACTGAGAGACTGAGTCTGGGTTCTCCCAAGGTTTTTTCTCCATTCTGTCCCTGGTGGGGTTTCAGTTCCTTGCCACTGTTGCCTTGGCTTTTGGCTTGCTTAGTTGGGGACACTTAATATTCAACAATATTATTGATCTGTCTGCATTTACACCATTATACGAGAACTGAACTGAGTTGAATGATGACATCACTGTTTTCTCAAGAGCTGCTATATATTTAAATGAACTAAATTAATAACTTTTTTACAACAAAAATGAACCAACTTACTTGAACTTACTTAAGCTGGACTATGATGATGCTATTTTCTTCTACATCTGTTGTACAGCAAAAACAAACTTATTGCATCATTTTCCTGTTATCTCTGCAAAGCTGCTTTGAAACAGCCTGTATTGTAAAAAGCGCTGTATAAATAAAGGTGACTTGACTTAAACATGCAGTGAACAGTTCTGATAGTTTAACATCTGAATCAGATTCAGTTTCTTTATGAATCAAATTATTTTATTTTATGCAGGGCATAACATTTTGTCCCAGTAGCCATATGTTGTGTTGCATAAAATAAAATGATTTACAGCATAGTCAAGTCTACAGTAGGGCTGGGCGATATGGCCAAAAAAAGTTATCACGATAATTTTTTTTATATTAGTCGATATCGATAATTATCACGATAAATGTCAAATCTTTATTTCTTTCAAGTTTAAAGGCAGATTTTTGCTCCTAAGTGAAAGTTGTAGAAACCAGAGCATTAATTGTGGTTTTAAACTACTCTTTATTGTCAGAACATACACTGTAAAAATGAATACGAATGAATACACTAAATCTAATCAATAAAATTGAGGCAACAGATTACAAGCAATATTAGTAATTAAATTTAACAAATTAGAATTGAGTAATAATTAACCAAATTAATTCCTTAAAAGTTAACCATTTAAAATGAGTAAAATTTACACATTTTCTTAAACAAAAATATTGGAATAACAGACTGGCGTCAAAGATGATTTAAGAACACTTTTTTTTGAAGATTGAACATTGAAGACACCTGATGTTAACAAGCCGAATCACTGAAGGAGAAAACCGTAATTGGTATGTTACCATTATGGAGATTAGTGTTTGCTTAAGTTGGGCTCTTGACTCTTAAATCATTGACTTTAGATTTTGTTTGGTTGTTGTACTTCAGTTATAACAGCCAGATGAACAACTAGAAAAGGTGATCTGATGGTGTTGGTTGTGTTTTAACATAATCATTATTTCACAATCATTTGACCTGAGTCACTGAGCTCATATAGAGTCCTATTTCTCAGTTAAGTTTACTTTATATTTGAAAGTAAATAATTATAGGAGCCCTGTCCTTGTACAGCTTCATATTTTTAGCGTTTTCAATGAGACCAAATCAATAATAAGACATTTTTAAAGGTACTTTATGTTGGCACACACAGACATCAAGAATTAGCGTATAAATCTCAACAATGGTGACAAACAGATCAACTCTGAACACAAGCTCATTATTTATTCATGCAGCAATGCATGATGGGATCCATGAATGAGTTTTGATTGGTGGCATGCAGAATGCACTGCAACATGCTTTATAATTGTCACCATTGTTGAGATTCACAGGCTGATTCTTGATGACTGTGTGTCTAAAAAAAAAACAAATTGTATTTGAGATATGTTTAAAAAATTCTTAGGATTACATTGTAAAGGTTACAAATATTATGCTGTACAAGGACAGTACTGCTATAATTAATAAAGTAAACCTAAATTGGGCTCTATATGAGTTCCATGACTCAGGTCAAATGATTGTGAAATAATGGTTATGTTAAAACACAACCAACACCATCAGCTCACCTTTTCTATTTGTTCATCTGGCTGTTATAACTGAAGTACAACAACCAGACGAAATTTAAAGTCAATGATTTAAGGCGAGACACGGTAGGCAAAAACATCGTTTTTTTTTCACTGGTCAATTTTGAGATTTTAGGATATTTGTCTTCAATAACATGTCTTCTTTCAGACTTGTGGTGAAAAAAAGTCAGAAATACACATTTAGGTCTTTATTTTACTACACTTTGCCTGTTTGCGTCTGTAGATTTCTCATAAACTCATCAAAAGTTGTCGTTATAAATCATCCTTCTGCTCCGCGATCGCGATCTGCACTCTGTCATCACACACACCGTTAGAAAGCTTGCTCTCTGCTGTACAATACTGCCGGATCCAAATATGGTCATTTCCTTTTTATCAGCAACCAATCGCGAAAGTAAAAGGGGGGATTTTACTCTAAATGCGCGATCTCATTGGCTGATGCTAATTCTTTAAAGCCCGTTTTCTCAAAATGACTTTTCTCTCTCACTCCAAGTCCGAAATCTCCACGTCAGTAGCACCTATATACACCAAACTTTCCAGTCTTGTACCTAGTTATATTATGAAGACATTTACAGAGGGATTTGTAAATATATTATTCTTAGCCTGATTTACATAACATTTTATTCCAAAAAACATGTCGAAAATCATTTTTTTAAGGCTATTGGCAGTATATTCTGATTTACAGGATAACAAAAGTAGATATCCATAAATCCCTCTGTAATTTTTTTCCCATCTAATATGTGAACACAATGAAAAAATAATTTTGAACCTGGCTTTATCCAATACTCAGATTTCGTTTTTTAAAATATATGCAGATTTGCGCATATTTAACTAGATAATGTCTAATTTGCATATTTAAACATTAAATTACCGAAAACTTGTAATACATTTTTTTCTCATCTTAATGTAGGTAATCAACTGGCAAGGTTTCATGGTGATATCTGCTAGTTAAAAAAAATACCCTATTCACCTGTAGTGTCTCGCCTTAAGAGTCAAGAGCCCAACTAAAGCAAACATTAATCTCCATAATGGTAACATACCTATTACGGTTTTCTCCTTCAGTGATTCGGCTTGTTAACATCAGGTGTCTTCAATGTTGGCAATAAAAAAAGTGTTCTTAATTCATCTTTGACGTCAGTCTGTTATTCCGATATTTTTGTTTAAAAAAATGTGTAAATTTTACTCATTTTAAATGGTTAACTTTTAAGGAATTAATTTGGTTAATTATTACTAAATTCTAATTTGTTAAATTTAATTAATAATATTGCTTGTAATCTGTTGCCTCAATTTAATTGATTAGATTTAGCATATTCATTCGTATTCATTTTTACAGTGTACATGGTACTGGCCAACAGCATCGGGTTGAAAATGTTCTTCCAACCTTAATAACTGTGCCTGCTGGGTCAGTAGCTGCACAAGAACAGCAATTGCACAGGCTTCAGCCAGCACAGAACATTCCACCAATGCAAAGCACTGTGGACCGAAATGCCCTATGTTGAATCTTGCAAAGGCAGAATGAGATTACATCAATGCTTGTGCAGCAGCAAATGTCATCAAGTTTGCCACAGAAAGACATTGCCATATTCGATGGAGATCCATTGCAATTTCTTTCATTTGTTAGAGCTTTTGAACACTGTATCGAGGGGAGAACTAGCAGCTATCAAGACTGTCTGTACCTGTTAGAGCAATATACTACAGGGCAGCCTAGAGAGCTGGTTCGAAGTTGCTTACGTATGTCATCGCAGCAAGGATATCAAAGAGCAAAAGGTCTTCTGAGAGAGCACTTTGGAAGTGAACAGAAGATAGCAACCGCCTACATGGACAAGGTGTTCGGATGGCCTATCGTAAAGGCTGAGGATGTTAAGGCATTGCAAGAATTTGCACTTTTCCTACGAGGCTGCTGCAATGTTATGACTGAGATACAATGTATGGAGGAATTGAATATTCCATCAAATATGAAGAATGTGATAATGAAATGGCCGTACAGGCTGCGGGACAGATGGAGATCTATGGCCTGTGAGCTACAAGAGCGACGAGGCTATCGAGCCACCTTTCCTGATTTGGTGAACTTTCTTGAGACTCAAGTCAAAATCTTGTCTCATCCGCTTTTTGGTGATATTGCAGACACACAATCCAGCGCTTTGAAGGCTATGAGTAGTAGAAGGCCAGTGTCCAGGAGTAATATCAAAGGAAGCAGTTTTGCAACTAACATTTTGGCGATGCCAAGCCAGCCCAGTGCTTCGAAGGAGTCAGGCTTAGAATTCTGTCACTATTGTAAGCGGTGTCATCTGTTGCCCAAGTGTCCAGGCTTGAACAAAATTCCTCACAGGGAGAAGATTGAATTCTTGAGAGGAAAGGGTGTTTGCTATGGATGCTTGAAAGTGGGCCACATGAGTAAAGAGTGTAGAAGTCGTCTGACCTGTGATGAATGCAATCTGAAACATCCAACTATTTTGCACATCTACAATAAGGACAAGATAACTAAGACACAGGAAGTAGAAGTGAATAACGCACTGGTGTCGCTGCAGGCACGTGGTTGTACTGGGGCCGGAGATCAACATTGTACTCTCTCCATCATTCCTGTACAGGTGAAAGCTAAGAAAGGACACAAGGTGCTCAGAACATATGCCTTCTTGGACCCTGGAAGTACAGCAACATTTTGTACTAACAGGTTTTTGAAGAAGTTGAATCTGCAGGGTAAAAGGACCAACATTCTACTACGCACCATGGTCCAAGAGAAGGTTGTTGAAAGTCAAGTTGTTCCAGGTCTAGAGGTGTCCAAATGGGGTGGCAGCCAGTTCTTGGACCTCCCGGAGGTATACACACAGGACGCAATTCCAGTGTCAAAGAGCAACATTCCTAATCAGCAAGACCTTGAGAAATGGGAATATTTGAGAGATGTTAAAATTCCAGAATTGGATGCAGATGTTGAAATCTTGATTGGGACCAATGCATCAAAATTGATGGAGCCCTGGGAAATTGTTAACAGAGAAGGTGGTGGACCCTACGCCGTGAGGACCCTATTGGGGTGGGTCATCAACGGTCCATTGAGAGGCAATAGTGGATGTTACAAGAGTAGCTGCTCAACCGTCTATGCCAATAGGATATCCATAACCAGGCTGGAGGAGATGTTGGTTTCTCAGTACAACCAAGACTTTAATGAGAAGTCATTGGAGGAGTGGCAGGAGATGTCAAGGGAAGACCTGAGGTTCATGGAGGTCCTTGAGAAGTCTACACACTTGCAAGGAGGTCATTACTGCATGGATTTACCCTTCAAGACTGATGACATCACCATGCCAAATAACCGGTGCATAGTGGAACAGCGTGTTAACTGTCTAAAAAGAAAGTTTGAAAGGAACAACTCTTATCAGGAGGAGTATACAGCGTTTCTCTCACAGATGATTGACAGCGGATATGCTGAAGTGGTGCCTAAAGACCAGCTGGATTGTACAGAAGGCCATGTGTGGTATCTACCTCATCATGGGGTGTATCACCCAAGAAAGAAGTCTCTAAGGGTGGTTTTTGACTGTGGAGCTGGATTTAAAGGAACATCCTTAAATTATCAGTTGTTGCAAATTCACTTTTTGGCGTTTTAACAAGATTCAGACAGGAGAGTGTCGCCCTGATGACTGATGTCCAGGCTATGTTTCATCAAGTGAGGTTGTCGAAAAGACACGTGGATTTCCTTCGTTTTCTATGGTGGCCAGAGGGAGATACGACACAAAGCCCACTGGAACATAGAATGAAGGTGCACATCTTTGGAGCTGTCTCGTCACCGAGCTGTGCAAGCTACGCTTTAAGGAGAACTGCGGCAGACAACAAGGACGACTTTCAAGCTGAAGTGATTGAGACCATATACAACAACTTTTATGTGGATGACTGTCTAAAGTCATTGCCTTCAGAGAAGGAGGCTATAAAGTTGGTTGCGGATCGCACCGAGTTGTGCTCAAAGGGAGGGTTTCGACTGCTCAAATGGACAAGTAACAGTCGGGCCGTGTTGTCGTCCATTCCTGAAGAAAAGCGATCCAAAACAACTAGGCAGCTGCACCTGGAACAAGACCGGCTACCCATGGAGATGGCACTTGGACTGAATTGGTGTGCTGAAAGTGACACTTTTACATTTAAACCTGCAGTGGAAAGACGACCACATACTAGACGCGGAATTCTATCAATCGTTGGTTCCATATATGACCCGTTGGTTTTTTTATCTCCTTTCAAGAAATGTGCCGAAAAAAACTTGTCTTGGGATGAGCCTATACCACAGACACTTTTACAACAGTGGACCGGATGGCTGTCGGACTTGGAGAAGGTGGCGAAGCTTAAGGTGAGCCGCTGTATCAAGCCAAAGGGCTTTGGAAGATCTGCCAGTGCACAGCTACATCATTTTGCTGATGCTAGCAGCTATAGTTACGACACAGTGTCCTATCTAAGGCTGGTGAGTCAAGAGGAGCGAGTGCATGTTGCCTTTATGTTGGGTAAAGCCAGGGTTGCGCCATTAAAACAGACAACCATCCCTCGTCTTGAGCTCACGGCTGCAGTGTTGACGGTTAAGGTCGATCGGATGTTGAAGAAGGAGCTGTTGTTGCAATTGGAGGAGTCACACTTCTGGACAGACAGTCAGACTGTGTTGAAATACATCAAAAATGAAATGAAACGCTTTCATACCTTTGTTGCTAACAGAGTGGCTGCAATACGGGAAGCAACAAATCTCAGTCAGTGGAAGTATATCAGCTCCAAGAACAATCCCGCTGATGAAGCCTCCAGGGGTCTGAGTGTGGATAACTTTCTTGCCTGTAAGAGGTGGTTGGAGGGTCCTGACTTTCTCCAAAGACCGGAAATGGATTGGCCAAGACCTTTGGAGCCGCAGCCCATCTCCTCAGACGACCCAGAGGTCAAAAGGGACGTCCTGGTAAATGTGATTACACACACAGAAGATGCGACCTCTAAGCTCATGACTTACTTTTCTGACTGGTCTAAACTAAAAACCTCTGTAGCTTGGTACTTGAGGCTCAAATCTATTCTTTTGGAGCTGAGCAGAGAGAGGAAGTTGATTCTGGCTTCTTTAGATCTTACTGGCTCGTCTTTGGAGGGGAGGATGAGAGAGGTTAGAGGAGCAATTGGCAAAAAACCACTTTCTGTGAGTGAGCTCTCTAAAGCCGAAGCTTCTATCATACATTTCAGTCAGCAAGTAACATTTCCGGAAGAAATCTCAATGTTGAAAAGTGGAGCATCTTCTGTGAAGAAGACAAGCAACATTTACAAATTAGATCCAGTGCTCAGTGACAATTTGTTGAGAGTGGGTGGAAGACTTGGCCGTGCAGCTTTGCCTGAAGAGCTCAAGCATCCTGCGATTCTCTGTAAGGGGCAACATATATCCAGCCTTATTCTGCGGTCCACACATCAACAGCTTGGGCATGCTGGACGGAACCATATGCTCTCGACTTTGCTGCGCAAGTATTGGGTTACTAACGCCAACTCTGCTTGCCGGAGAATAATATCTGAGTGTGTGGTCTGTAGAAGGCATAGCGGACAGCCAAGTGAGCAGAAGATGGCTGATTTGCCCAGTGAAAGAATAAGTCCAGATCTGCCTCCCTTCACCAACGTTGGGGTGGATTATTTCGGACCCATTGAAGTCAAGAGGGGGCGTGCTATGGCCAAAAGATATGGGTTCATCTTCACCTGTATGGCCAGTAGAGCTGTGCATTTGGAGGTTGCTTACACTCTGACCACGGATTCTTGTGTCAATGCTATTAGGAGATTCATTTGTCGAAGAGGTCAGATCTGCAGTTGATGATCGGACAATGGTACCAACTTTGTTGGTGCAGAGCGAGAGTTAAGAGAAGCTTTAGCAGCTATTGATTATAGCAAGATTCATGGTGCTCTCATAAAAAGGGGCATCGATTGGATTTTTAACACCCCGGCTGCATCACATCATGGCAGCGTTTGGGAGCGCCTCATTAAGATAGTCAAGCGAGTTCTGTATTCTGTTCTGCAGCAACAGTCTTTGGATGACGAAAGCTTCCATACCATTCTGTGTGAGGTGGAAGCCATTCTGAATGACCGTCCGATAACCAAGGTGTCTGACGATGTTAACGACTTGGAAGCGCTCACACCCAACCACATCCTTTTGCTGAAAGGAAAACCTGTTCTTGCCCCTGGAATCTTTCAAGAGAATGATCTTTACATTAGAAGACGATGGAGACAAGTTCAGTATCTTTCAACTTTGTTCTGGAAAAGGTGGATAAGGGAGTACCTGCCGCAGTTACAGGAACGGCAAAAGTGGGCGAGGCCGCGAAGAAGTTTTGAAATGGGAGACATTGTCATCATTATGGATCACACTGCTCCGCGTGGATCATGGATTATGGGAAGAGTGACAAAGACTTACCCAGACAAGAAGGGCTTCATACGTGCCGTGCAGTTGAAGACTAAGACAGGGCAGTTGGAGCGCCCTATTTCCAAGCTTTTCCTGTTGCAAGAAGCTGTGTAATGGTCATGACCCAACGCTGGTTAACATCCAATCCAGAAGAAAGAAGACCTGAAGACCTTCTTGAATGACTCCCTGTTTTGTAGTTTAATTGGGCACACTGTCCCAATTAGGGGCTGGTGTGTGGGAGCCATTTGCTATTGTTGATGTAGTGGTGGTGGTCAACACTAGAGGGCGGTGTGCTTGTGCTATAGTAGCGAAGGTCACGGTGGCACAGGGGCGCCAGCTGATTTAATGCACAGGTGTAGCGAGGGAAAGTATGCTAGGGTGGCGAGGAGATCACACGGTTTTTACCGCTGGCACGCCACAGCTAGATTAGTCCTCACGTTTGCATATACTCTGAACTCTGTAAACCATCTTTCTATTAAATGGGAACATCACCCAAAGACGCTAAACGTTGTGGACTTCAAATTCATCCGAAGTGGACAAACAGCGCGTCAAAAACAGGATCTAGCCCTCACCCTGCCGAGTGTCTGATTTGCGTTAAGACAGTCACTACAAAGTTCACAGTAATACTTTGCTCACGTTATTAATGCATTATACATTTTAGTTAATACATTTAAATGACAGTGGGTCAATTTAAGGCAGTAATTAATTAACTTGATTTTTAGTGCATTTTTTACAGTAACATACTGTAGATTGCAGTAAAGAACTGTACAATTAACAGTAAATTACTGGCAACAGTGTTGCCAGTATTTTACTGTAAAAAAACCTGGTAAGGTCTAAAAGTGTATTTTTGACGGATGCCGCGTCCAAGCCGCACCGTAAATACAAAATAAAAGTAAGAAAATCCTATCAATTTCAAAATAAACACCCTGTGCAGGCTCCCAATTGTACTGCACACCAATATATCCTTGGTAGAAACCAGACACTGTAAGGTAGAAACCCAAAAATCAAGAAAAACCACGTCAGACAGGCAAATCACGTGGTCTCGCGCATCCAGCCGCTTCACTTCTGAAATGCTCCTGGTGTGAGTTGGCACCCCGTGGAGGACGGAAGAAAACCTTGTCGGAGCCGTAACGCGTCGCAGGCGTGTGCAGTGTAAATAAGGGGTCATTCTTCATCGAGCAAGGATATTGCATTCAATTTGCCTCAGCTAAATAAGATACGTAAGTATTCAAATACAACCTATAACTACCTTGTCTAATGTGACATGTATTATTTGTTCAGTCTAACTGAAGGGACAGAATAACGTTAGCTGATAATTCATGGAGTTTGCAATCTTGTGTAAATTACAGTACTACATGCCAACGTTAGCTACTGTATATTTATTCTAGTATTCAGTTATCCTTTAATTACCGTTAGGAAAAGTGTTGAACATCTTCTGGTCAGGTATGACTAATATTTTAACTTTATGCCAAAATTTATAAGCCATAATGAAGCCAAAATTACTTTAATGATGAGTAATTGACATTTCAGCACTCTTTGAAAAGACATTGACTTCAGCGCGTACTTGTTGCACGTTAATGTTTTTTTCCTTTTTTTGGAAACGCACAGAAAACAATAATGTTTGTAACCGCTCGCACACTGGTTTAGTTTTTCCTTTGATTTGTCTGCTATTTAGGCCCTGTCCACACGGACACGGGTATTTTTATAACCGTGACTTTTTTTACGCGGTTCGGCCGTTCGTCCACACGAAAACGCACTGAAACCGAACATTTTTGAAAACCCCTGCCAAGGTGAGGATTTTCAGAAACGCCGGTTACAGTGTTGTCGTGTAGACAGTGAAACCGGGGTTTTTGCCTTGCGACATCAGAGTGTGCGCCGTTATCAGCTGTGTTTGACATCAGATTTGCGCTTCTGATTGGCCAACGTGGCTTTAGGGTTAAGGTTTATATCACCGCCTGCTGGCGTGGCATGCTCTTGACCGCGCTTGATTGCGTGTTTTTACGTTTTCATGTAGACGGAGACCGAGCATGTGTGGACGGGATTTTTTTTAAAAACGCTGTAGGAAAAACTCCGGTTATAAAAATACCCGTGTCCGTGTGGACATGGCCTTAGTCTCATTCGTTTCTTTGCTCCTCTGGATTTGTTGATGTTTCCTGGACTGATTCCGGTTACCGACCTTTATCGCCCGGCTTTTGACGCTACCCTTTTATGTTTTATTTATTATACTTAACAGAAATGTGTTTATTCGTAAATTTAGTTTTTTCTTTTTTCACAAATGGCATGATTTTAGGAAGTGCAATTTGATTACCTTCTGTCATTTTTACTCTTCAAAGTGTACACTTGAATTTCTTGATTCTAATTAATTTCCTGTTAGACCCATTAATTAATAATAAGGATAAACCATATTTAAAAAAGTATATAATTATCTAACATCTGATCAATTAAAAATTAACCTTAAAACATAAAAATTGGGGATATCTATATCATAAAAAAAAATTGTCAGGACGTCGTCTCTCATGGTGCGCAACAACGGTGCTACAACATACACATTTGTACGAGTGATTAAAAGGTGGCTAGTTTGTACGAATTTGTACGACCTCACTCGTAAGAATTTGTATGATTTGTCTAAACCCACACGATGGTTAAGTTTAGGGGCTGGGTCAGGGCTGGATAATTCTTATGAATTGGGCAACTCGTAAAATTCACACGAATTGCCGTGAGATTAGGTTGTTTTTACAGCTCTGTTGCATCTTACAATTCTACGTTATCACAATGTTGAGAGCATGTAGGCAACGACGTTGCCATTGTAGAAATGCAACGTGCCAAAGATGTTGCCACAAGATAAATGTGTTTGCTGGGTCTAAGATCTGGTCTGTGAGCGATTACTGGCACTATCTGCAGTCCTCCATACAGGATGCCTCCAGTGAGGGAAATAATGTTAGAGACTCTGTTTAGGAAACAAACAGGTTGTTGGCAAGATTAGGTCAGTATAATAGACTAGTTCAGCCTCCCTGGTGACATGTGGGGTTGACTTTATATCCCCATCAAAAAGTGACTGGACGGGACTCCTTTCGGACCCCTGGCCATATTCCCTTAAAGGAACCCCTTCCAAGGAAGCTGTTGGTTCAAAGCTGTTGTTTATAACGGTTTTTAAATTAGTCAAAACAACAATAAAATTGTTTAAAATAAAATTTAAAACATGATAAAAGTGTGATTACTATAGATAGTTCTGTATGTTCTTTAATTTGGAATAAGAAATAGTGATTGTCCAATATCCATTTGTGATCCATAAACAGAAACATTATTTCCTGAAGCAGGTTAGCACTGAAGCATTTGTAAAGCATTTGTTATTTTGATTATGAATGCATGTAAAAGCACATTCATCCATGTTTGTGATATCAAAGATATAAAGTGACCTTATTAGCCACTTCATGTACAAGTATCTGACCAAATCTCTTAACAACAGAAGGTAGCATAAATGCATGGACTTTCTAGGAAACATTTAAACAGTAAGGCCAAGAATGTATGTCTATGTTAGGGGTGTTCGATATCGTTTGCGATAATATCGTAATTGTTGTTTAAACTATGCAAAATCATATTATCGAGTATGTCACTCATTTTCAGAAACCAATCATAACGCTGAATCAATTGTTCAAGAATTGACGGTGCGCAACGGTGCACACGTCACACGTGCATTCAGAGCGTGCGGTGCTTGACAGAAGTTAAAATGAGCAAAGAGAGAAGTTCTTTTTTAACTGTTAGAGAAGAAGATATTCAAACAACAGCAAACTCACAATCCGCGCTAGATTTAATTCCTAGACGTGGGTCGTCATCACTAGCATGGAGGTGGTTTGTTTTTGAAAGGTCAGATTTTAGTCAAAAAACGCCGATCTGCAAAATGTGCTGAAAATCAGTTACAGTCAAAAGCAGCTCGAAGACCAATCTCTTTCATCATCTTCAAACTACCCACCGCACTGAATATGAGGATTATGTCACAGGCCGGGGCGACAACCAGACCTTCAACGCTGCCCCTTTCCAAGTGTACCACCCTGAGGAGCCTGACCAGAGAACACCACAGACAGGACAACGTTATAAGATACAAAGTTGTGTTGCTTTATTGAATTAAAATAGTCTCTCAGAACAAGGCATCAATTAATTCATCTCTTCTTTGTCTTTCAAGGTCCCAGGGATATAGCAGCTGCAGGAAGAAGGGCTCCCGCTGGCATAGCCAATGGTAATGTACCCCACGACGGATCCTCCGGACAGACAGTAAACCGCACCCCGGAGAGAACTTCACAACGGATCTGCGGAACAGACGGTGGGCAGCATTCAGGCGAGACTTCTCAACTCCATCCTCAGAGCTGTGTTCCTTTCTTAAAAGAAATGGTATCTGTGAGGATTTCCAGTCAGGACTTAGACCGCACCATAGCACTGAGACAGCTCTCATTAGAGTCACAAATGATTTGCTCTTATCATCCGATCGTGGTTGTATCTCTCTATTAGTGTTACTTGATCTTAGTGCTGCATTTGACACCATTGACCACAACATTCTCTTAAATAGACTAGAAAACTATGTTGGCATTAGTGGAATTGCATTAGCATGGTTTAAATCATATTTATCTGACCGCTATCAGTTTGTAGCAGTAAATGAAGAGATGTCTTATCGATCACAAGTTCAGTATGGCGTACCACAAGGCTCAGTACTAGGACCGCTGCTGTTAACTCTGTACATGCTACCTTTAGGAGATATCATTAGGAAACATGGAATTAGCTTTCACTGTTATGCTGATGATACTCAGCTCCATATTTCTTCCAAACCTAACGAAACTCACCGATTCACAAAATTATCGGAATGCATAGTGGATATCAAAAATGGGATGACTAGTAATTTCCTACTACTAAATTCTGAAAAAACAGAGATTCTAATTATTGGACAAAAAACTTCCACACGTAATAACCTAGAATACCGTCTAACACTTTGATGGCTGCTCTGTTAAGTCTTCGTCGTCAGTTAGGAACCTGGGTGTGCTCTTTGATACCAATCTTTCATTTGAAAGTCACGTGTCTAGTGTCTGTAAACCGCATTTTTCCATCTTAAAAATATATCTAAATTACGTCATATGCTCTCATTGACAAATGCGGAACAACTAGTTCATGCGTTCATGACATCAAGGCTAGATTATAGTAATGCTCTACTCGGTGGTTGCCATGCACGCTTAATAAACAAACTACAGCTAGTTCAAAACGCAGCCGCTAGAGTTCTTACCAGAACCAGGAAGTACGACCATATTAGCCCGGTTCTGTCAACACTGCATTGGCTCCCTATTAAACATCGTATAAATTTTAAAATATTGCTGATTACTTACAAAGCACTAAATGGTTTAGCTCCCCAGTACTTGAGCGAGCTCTTAACGCATTATAGTCCTTCACGTCTATTGCGATCTCAAAACTCCGGCCAGTTGATAATACCTAGAATATATAAATCGACTGCTGGCGGTAGATCCTTTTCCTATTTAGCACCAAAACTTTGGAACAATCTTCCTAACAATGTCCGGGAAGCAGACACAGTCTGTCAGTTCAAAGCTAGACTAAAAACACATCTCTTTGACCTAGCATTCACATAACAATCTATAGCCTTCTATAATTCAATACTAGGCTGCTTAGATTAGGTCAGCCGGAACTGGGAACACTTCCCTCATATCCTGATGTACTCGTTACATCATAAGAAGAATGGCATCTACGCTAATTTTAGTGTCTTTGTTTATCCCGAGGTTTTCCCGCAGCCTGCTGGATCCAGGCCGTTTCCAGATCTGACGAAGGACTTTCGCCTGGACCTGATGACAATGCAGTGCTGAAGTGCCAACTAGCCTCTCCCTATGGAGGATCCCTATACCACTCTACAGATAAAGCGTTGTGGAATTTTTCGGTTCGCGTACCTACCCAAAGTGATAAGATAAAATAAAAATTCTGCATCAAAATTTATAGACAAGTAGTTTGTTTAGGCATGGTTTGTAAGGAATTACAAGCCTGCGCACATATATTCAAACGCACATATCTATAGAATCAATTCTTAATGCGCATGTGAACGCCATCAGCGTCTATCACAGGTTCACGTTTAAAGTCTGTTTAGAGAGAACGGTGTCGTCTTAGCGGCCCCTAATTTAATAACAAATGATCATTTAGACGGAAGTGAATCAATCAAAACTAACTTTAGCTGGAAAAAACATTTTTCAAGAGCAACTTTAAAACCAAACCAATCTCTGTTACCTTAAATTATATGTTTATCTCTGTAAAGCTGCTTTAAAACAATCTACATTGTTAAAAGCGCTATATAAATGAGGATGACTTGACTTGACTTGACTCAGGACGGGCAGTGAACAGCACTCAGGTAAGGAACTTCTCAGTGAATCTGCAGAACAGACGATAAGCAGCACTAGAGTGGGGGACTCCGCAATGGATCTTCAGGACAGGCGGTGAACAGCACTCAGAAGAGAACTTCACAATGAATCTGCAGAACAGACGGTGGGCAGCATTCAGGCAAGATTTCACGACTAAGCCTCAGGACAGATGGTGAGTAGCACTCAGATAGAAACTCCTCTTGAGACAGACAGCGATCACCATGCAGATAAGAGGCCCTCTTCAGAACAGACAAAGTACAGCACTCGGGTGAGACATCCTCTTCCAAACACATCAGCACATCAGAGAGATAGATGGCTCTTTTCTGCTTAATACCCACTCCAGATATAACAGCGAATACGGCCCAGCGTTCCACGGGGGTAGCAAGTCAACTGGTCGAAGTCATGGTTAAAGACAGGACTGTTCTTCCCACACTCGTGTATTCAGAAAAAGTCACTCAAGACTTCAAACGTGCTTATATCACCATAGACACTGCAATTCTCACACTCACAATGAATTAAGGCCTCCAATATTCGTCCAGATTCCTCCACTCTCATGGAACTATAACTTAAGGGCAGCGTGGGAGATAATTATCAGCAGAAGCGACGAGCCTCGAGAAATCTTAACAACACTGGGTTTAACTTCCAAGCTGAGACCCACAGATTGCATCAGAGGGCTTTAGAGATCATCATAAATGTGAGTGAGGTACTTAACTGTCCCAGGAATGATCGATTTACATTAATTCTTCAGTCCATGAATGTTCTCCTTCATAAAATCCGCCAAGCCTGCAGTCATCTGTCCTGTCCCCCCTCCATCTCGGCCACTTCCTTTCCCTTTCTCCATTTCTCTTCGTCCCCCCGTCTCTCTCTCCTGATTCTCACCAAATGCCTTGTTATATCCATTATTGAGACACGTGTTCCAATCACTGATCGCCTCCCTCACCTCTCGCAGTTGACACTCGTTCCTTCATTACCCCGCGATCGGCCATCACATGTAAAACCGGAACCGCCCCGGTGTCCCACCGGAAGTGCTCCGACGGGGAAACACCCTCCCCAAAGAAAGGTTCCGCCCGCCTTCTCGTCACCCCGCCTCGCCTGCAGCTGACAGGGTAAAATCAAAAAAACACACGCAACAAACTTTGGCCGATTAATTTACCAAGAATGTTCCTTACGACAGAAAAAGCGACAGATGGCAAGATATAACAAACGCTGTTACCAATTCCATTGCCAGAGACATGGTGCCAATTCAAGCGGTTGAGAGAGATGGTTTTAAAAAGCTTTTAAAGACGTTAGACCCAAAATACACACTGCCTGGATGAAAATACTTCAGTGAAACAGCACTGCCTAAAATTGGGAGTTTGCAGAGGGTGTTTATTTTGAAATTTACAGGATTTTCTTACTTTTATTTTGTATTTACGGTGCGCCTTGGACGCGGCATCCGTCAAAAATAGACTAGGCGCCTATCTTTAGCGTAGCAACGGGGAGAGCCGCATCTGGGACGCTTCTGTAACTTGCCGCATCGCGGCTGGTGTACACACAAGCATTGACTAGAGTGTCCGCGATCCGCTCCGTTAGCCGTATCGCTAGGTAGGTAGAAACCCAAAAATCAAGAAAAACCACGTGGGACAGGCAAATCACGTGGTCTCGCGCATCCAGTCGCTTCACTTCTGAAATGCTCCTGGTGTGAGTTGGAACCCCGTGGAGGACGGAATAAAACCTTGTCAGAGCCGTAATGCGCCGCAGACGTGTGCAGTGTAAATAAGGGGTTGAAACGGCCGTTATACTTTTACCGCCGCCGTTCCCGTGGCGGTAAATTGCTGGTTTGTATTTGCTGCCTTTTACCGCTAAGAGGTGCTACAATCATAGGCTTTGAAAAGTATTCTCTCTATTGCGCAATCTGCCGCCGAGCGGCGCTCAAGCTGGTAGCAGATGAATTCAAGTGAAACATTGTAGTTAACCGAATTCATAATCATAACACTGACATTAATGAAATTAAATTGAATAAATAATGGAAACATTTTTAAAACATTGCAGACGGTAGCTCTGTGGTCAACACAACAACATGAACATCATGGAGCTTCAAGCGATCCGAGATCGAATCTCATTGTAGGCGACAACGTTTATGTTTTACCGTTCTTGATGCTTACATAGGTAACCGTTTAGTAGCGAGTTTATTAACTGTTTATTTATTTAAAGTGAAGCGTTTTGTTTAATTATCAATGGCAAATTACAACATACATTTGCTACATTCCAGTAGAGCCGCTGCACAGACGACAAAACTGATGAAGGAAGATCACGATCGCGTCAGAAAATGAAAATGAAGAAGCTCGTCTTTAATCTGCTATATTATTGTTTTGTGAATTATTCACGGAATTGAGATGACTGACAGTGATACCCGGCCATAAGAGTTGTTTTCAAAACAGATCAATACATTGAACAAATCAGAAAAAGACTGATTTTGTCATGGCTACACAAAATAACAGACTAACTAAATAGTATTGCTTTCAATATAAAAAACAATTAAAATGTAAAAGAACACTAAAATTAATTAAGTTTGAAACCCCATCACACATTTCAAGATTTAAATAAAGTGTCGGGACAGTTTATTTATTTAAAACAGGGTTGCATGAGTTCAGAGTTTATTTCCTTTCCGATGCAAAATAAGAAACACATAATCTTATTCTTGCGACATTTTAAATTTGTATTGCAAAAGAAATTGCAGCTAAATGAAACAATTTAAAAGTACAAAACGAAAATAGTCCAAAGCAACATAAATTAAGAACATGCGTTTTTCTTTGCCTCTCTCTCTCCCTGGATCTCTTTTTAGCAAGTTTATTTTGCCTCCCTCACTGCGCGCGCCGGGTCTCTCTCGAAATTAAACATTTCAGGGTAAAAACACATCATACAGCTGATAATACTGTATATGTCGCTGCCCACTGAGCAAAATGATGTCCAAAAGATGTCTTTTCAATGTCTTTGTCACAAAAGTCGGATGTTGATAAGACGTCCACTGAGGAGCCAGAATGAAAGGTTTTAGGACGTCTTTTTTTGACGTGTTCTGCACGTCCGATATAGTCTGACAGACATAGTTAAAGTATCTGTATTTTATGTCTGTGATTAAGAACAGCACAAGTGTCTGAGCCAGAAAGTCTTTCCTTCATATCTGGTTTCTCTCATGATCCAAAGATGTGTGATTTACAGATGTTTCCTTTATGTTCATGATTTTTAGACAAACACAGTTTGTCTGTGAGTTGTTTGCAATTACTTTGAAATAAACCAAGTCCACAATGGCCACATTTGAACTAGGTTTTAACCTTGTACGAAGAGGGTCCATGAACGTCTTTATCGGACGTGCAGAACACGTCAAAAAAAGACGTCATAAATCTTTCATTCTGGCTCCTCAGTGGACGTCATTTCAACGTCCGACTTTTGTGACAAAGACGTTGAAAATACCTCTTTTGGGCATCGTTTTGCTCAGTGGGCAGAGACGACATAAACTTCTGTCGTTTGCGGATAAAAGTTTACATTTTTGAACGATGTATGCTAGTCTACTCTTATCTGTATGACCAAAAACTTACGGAGTAGCCTATTAAGTTATTTGAGCTGTTATTAGAAAAATAAATCCAAATGAATGCGCCGCCGCGTTTGTCGAACACTAATTCAACATGTCAGAATAAAGAGCCCGATCTCATGAAAGTGCGTATCTATACCACGAATGTTATTTATCGTGCCATTTATACACCATTTTTTTTTTTCGGTGCATATGATACGCAGTTTTCGTGTGCATATGATACGCACTTTATGGCGTGTAATACGCACGCACTCCCCACCCTAATCCTGCTCAAGGGGTTTTCAGTGAGTAGCATATACACGCAGAAACGATTTTTGGCGTATAAATGGCACGATAAATAACATGTGTAAGACTGGAAAAACTCTAAGGACTTTAAGAGGGGCCACTCTCTGAGAAAACAAAGGAAATTAACATTTGAACTCCCCCTCATGCACTATTGAGACGAAGGTCTCACCTCCCTCATCCTAATTTCTCTCCCCCATTCTTCATCCTGGCAGAGATCTCCCAAACTCACACAAGAATCTAAATGGTTTAATGTGAATGATTTTCATCAAGGTTTATACATGTTTGGTATTATTTGAAATGTCTCGGTGCGACTGGTACAAATGTCTCATTCTCAAAGAAGTAAAACAAAAGGTAATAAGGTTTTTAAGAGTTTGGGAATAGCTGGCACACAAAGGAATGTGGTCTCTAGGCACTCCCAAAGGTGTAAATTCATAAATGCTAATTTCCACTATTCTTTGCAGATGGTCAACTTCTACCCCCAGTAATGGTGGGGGAATACAGTAAATTTCCACTAAACTCAATTTTTACATATCAAATAAGGTCTGTCTATATAAGGAAAATACAACAAGAGCTCAGGGCTGTTTTCTGTATTCAGATTAGCCCGTGTGGTTGAGGGTCTCGCGACTCTCAGCCCCCGTAGCCATACAGTGTCGGGTAAAGGATTTTCCTCTTTGTTCTAGAACATTTCATGGTTTGCATTGATTATCTTTCAATTGATTATGGAATTGTAATAATACGTTTACCTGACATAATAAATTGTTATATTTGATTATTCTAACAGACTTTGACTTTATTTTCATTGGAGTCAAAAAGGAATAGTCAAACATTAACGTAAATTTAATGATGCACAGATATCATTGAAAAACCTTTTCATTTTATGGACTCAGATGAAACGAGTTAATACATAAGATAAAATGTATTGCATTTAACCAAAAATACTTTGCCACGAGAAAAGACAGTAACACGCAAAGACCTTCACCGCTAATTCGAATACCGCCATTGGATCGAGTTAGACGGCCTTACACATGTGTGGTATAGATACGCACTTTCATGAGACTGTGTTGGAATAAAACCCGACTTTAGAACAATGCATTGCGCCACTCGGCGTGGTGTGCAAAACACTTAGGCTAACTATAAACTTCAATATTTCATTCAAAATAATCTTAAAAAGCTTTGTGACATTTTGAAAAGCCGTGCATGCATTAAGGCCACTGGAACCATGAACGTAACTGAAACGCTGGTTTGGATTTTATTGTTTGTCGTTGAAACGTGACTGTTGCATATCTTTATTTTATATGGTCTATTGGTGAAGTAGCCTATAACATTGATTACTGTGGAGGGAGGGGGTAGGGGATTAAAATAATTCAGCAGACGGATGTTTTGACCAGAAGGAAATCGCCGTAATCCCTGGCAAATCACACTTTGCTTAAAACCATATTTTTTTAAAACGATTGTATTATTATACAGATGTAAAGTCATTATGTTGGATAATATTAGTTCCTTTAGTGTAAAATGGAAATGCATGGTAATTTTATTTTATAAATATTAAAAAATCTCTATTAAGATCTCTAGCATTAATAATAGGCTAAAATGCATTAATAGGCTAATATAAAATTTAGAGTAGTACATGTTTGTTCTGGATTTGAACCTGTATCATCTAAATGATCAAAACGTAAGTTCTACCACTCGGCCATGAATTTGCTCACTAAAATATTCCCAAACGTTCGTTTCTCCTGTGTTCTTTCACATGAGCGAGAAGCGCTCTTCATTCGTCTAATTGCTTCATTGCACCTAATTTTTTTTTTTATTTTTTTTTTATAGTAGATACGAGTTCTACTATATGAAATGTAGGCTATATTGTTCTCGTCTCTATTCTTAAATTTTCATTGTATTTTTCTGTCCTAAAAAAATGTTTTTGCCGTGGCGGCTGGCGCGGCTGTAATAGGCATTCAGGTTGACTACCTACTGTAGAAATGATAAATCTGTTGATGTGTTTATAGACATGGTGCTCTGAATATTGACATTTTGTTATTATTATTATTATTATTATTATTTTAAACTGTATAAATTACTTTGGTAAAAAACTTTTACTGTTTATTTTTCATTTTTTTTTAATAAAGCTGAATGCATTAATAAAAGTACAGTTTTTTCCCTAGAAACTGGTCTTGAGTAAAATAAAGTTCCTGCTTTACAATTCAACATTATAACATTATTTCAAAATTATAACATTGTGTCTCTATTTACTTGGTTGTTTGAATACTTAAGTAACTGTCATGAGTTAATTTGGGTTAATTTTAATTTAGGTTAGCCCTGCTGCAGCAACACTTACTACTAACACTGAAACACACTAAATCTTATATGTGCTTTGATATTATGACACAATTTGTACTATGATAGCATAGGGCTATCTAAAAAAATATCAGAATATCTTGCTCACCTTTATGAGTTTCCTCGCTTGTAGAAGTTCTTACAGTGATATTTATAGATATTATATAGCGACACATGGGCTCATGTCCTTTATGTACCCTGCTGTCATTGTGATGGGTGGAGACTAGTGAAAGACTTGCATACACACTTATTTTTTGCTTTCACTTTCCATTAGTTCCAAATCTCATACAAAAAGAATCTGAAATTTCTATTATGCCATTACATTATTTCACATGGATCAAAAAATGTGACTATAGATCCATATTAACTGAACAGTGTTTTATCAAGACAGGAAACTTGAGTAGTGCTGAAGTAACCCCTCTGGTTCTTTTACTCGACTCTCCTTTAAACCAAATTATTATTTCGGTCTAAATGAGTCCACTCCACCAGGATACTGTTATAAGCATGAGCCCCGTCTGATCGGTCATGGCGGCGGTGTTGCAACAATCTATAGAGATATTCTAAATGTTACTCAGACACAGAGGTGTATAAAGTAGAAGTAGAAATAGAGAAAAAGTAGAAATCCTGCCATGTGTTTATTCCACCCATGAACTGATTGACAGTTGATTTCAGCTGATTTCTGTCTCCTGGCTGAAAAACTGCTCATAAGCAAATCCAGGTGATTGGAACAAAATACTGAGGAGGACTTTTACTTTCTGAACCTGGACTTTACAACTCTGAAGAGAACAGAAAAAGAGACGAGCAGAAACCCAAGAACTACAACTGACTTCAGTCACAGTCTTAGATGAAATAAACTGTAGAGAAAAGAAGACATTAAATCTGTGAAGATCTCAGCAGAGGAGGAATACACAACTCCACAAACAGCATTAACAGCTTCACTTATTACTAACCAGACTGACTTTATTTTGGTCAGACGTCTACAGAAGTTCTTATTGAGAATTAACAAAGGTTTAACTCTGTTTCATTTGAAGTCACCATAACAGTGATTAGTGTTTCCATTAGTTGGGCTCTTAACTCTTATTATATATTTTATCTATTTTTGTTGCTCTGACAGTGTGTTTGTCAAACACATTTACAATAACAAAGTAAGTTAAACGGGATCAGGTGATGGTGGTTATCTGGTGATGGTTTTGTAATCATCATGAAATAGCCTGATTCACTGAGATGTTTTAATTTAATAATTATTTTGTCAAATTAATTTATTTTCACAACACGAAACCTGTTACTGCATCATGAGATCCAGCAATATTATAAGAATAAGTTAGTAGACTTTAACAAACATGAGAACAAAAAAGTCAATTTATGATGACACACACAGACATCAACAATCAGCGTATGAATCTCAACTATGGTGACAATCAAAAGTACTTTTCTGCAATGCATGCTGGGTACCAGTCTAGTACAAAACTCCCAGCATGCATTGCAACATGAAAAAAATATGCTGAATTGTCCTATAATTTTGTTTGATTCTAAATATTTGCTTTTATTTTTTGCCTTTTTTTGTTGTGAATTGGTAGCTTTTCAGTGATGTTCTGAATTCATCTGTTTATCTAAATATCTGTGATTGTCACCATTGTTGAGATTCATGTGCTGATTGTTGATATCTGTGTGTCAGCCAAATGCCTTTTTTTTTTTTTTTTTTTTTGCATTTTATGTTTGTTAAAATATTTAAACCGTTTGTTAAATTGTTGGATCTCATGCTGCAGTTACACAGGGTTTGTTATGTGAATATATTAGTTGAATAACATAGTTGTTAGATTATAAAATTATCAGTGAATCAAATCAGTCTGTTTCATGAGACTTACACAACCATGAACAGATAACCATCATCACCTGATCTACTTTCTCTTTAGCTTTCTTTGCTACTGTAAATGTGTTCGACAAACACACTGTCACAGCAGCCAAAAGAGATAAAATATATAATAAGAGTTAAGAGCCCAACTAATGGAAACACTGTTATGGTGACTTGAAATGAAACAGAGTTGAACCTCTGTTAATTCTCAATAAAAACTTCTGTAGACGTCTGACAGTAATAAAGTCAGTCTGGTTAGTAATAAGTGAAGCTGGTAATGCTGTTTGTGGAGTTGTTTAATCCTTCTCTTCTGAGATCTTCAGATTTAATGTCTTCTTTTCTCTTCAGTTGATTTCATCTAAGGCTGTGTCTGAAGTCAGTTGTAGTTCTTGTGTTTCTGCTCGTCTCTTTTTCTGTTCTCTTCTTTCCTTCAGTGATTCTGCTTGTTAACAGGCTTTATTAAGGCTGAGATGACTCCATATTTAATATACACAGATTTTGTGACTCAGATAAGGTCCAGTTCTGGTTTATTTCTTTACTCTTGGCTGGCATGTGGCATTGCTATGCAGAGGTGTAAAGTCCAGGTTCAGAAAGTAAAAGTCCTCCCCAGTATTTTGTTCCATTCACCTGGATTTGCTTATTAGCAGTTTTTCAGCCAGGAGACAGAAATCAGCTGAAATCAACTGTCAATCAGTTCATGGCTGGAATAAAAACATGGCAGGACTTCTACTTTTTCTCTACTTCTACTTCTTCTTTATACACCTCTGGAACCAGATGAGCTGATGAGCATGTTATGCAAGTACTTTTACTTTTAATACTTAAAGTACATTTAAAATGTAGGTACTTTTTACTTTTTACTTAAGTAGGGTTGTCATTGTGGTACTTTTACTTTTACTAATGTAAATTTGTCACTGGTTATTTGTACTTTTACTTAAGTACTGAGATTCAGTACTTCCTCCACCACTATGGAAGAGCCTCTTCTCAATATTATTAACTCGTCTTTATTTTTAGGTCATGTTCCAAGAATATTCAAACTGTCAGTAATAAAACCTCTCATTAAGAAACCACAATTAGATCCAAATAACCTAGCAAATTACAGACCCATTTCAAATCTTCCATTTATATCTAAAATACTAGAAAAAGTTGTGTCCGCTCAATTGTGCTCTTTCTTGCAAGAAAATTATATCTTTGAAAAATTTCAGTCAGGATTCAGACCGCATCATAGCACAGAAACTGTGCTAGTTAAAATTACAAATGATTTACTTTTAGCTTCTGACCAAGGCTGTATCTCAATACTAGTTCTACTCGATCTTAGCGCTGCGTACGACACTATAGATCATAAAATACTCTTGGATCGAATACAAAATTACACTGGTGTTCAGGGACAGGCTTTAAACTGGTTTAGATCATACTTATCAGACCGTAACCATTTTGTCTGTTTAAATGGGGAAAAATCGAAGATAATGCCAGTAGACTATGGAGTGCCGCAAGGATCGGTGTTAGGCCCTCTGCCATTCTCAATATATATGCTGCCACTTGGTAATATTATAAGAAAACATGGAACGAATTTCCACTGTTATGCTGATGACACTCAATTATATATTTCACCACGACCAGATGAAAACACGAACTTATCTAAATTGACAGTGTCTAAATGATATAAAACGCTGGATGACATGTAATTTCCTGCTATTAAATTCAGATAAAACGGAGGTATTACTTATTGGTCCAAAAAACTACCCACAAAATCCCTTACAATACAACTTGAATACAAATTTAGAAGGAGGTCCTGTTACTTTATCCACTACAGTAAACAACTTGTCTTTCAAAAATCATATTTCATATGTTACAAGAACAGCCTTTTTCAACCTAAGAAACATTGCTAAGCTACGTAACATGATATGTGTTTCTGATGCAGAGAAGTTAGTTCATGCATTCATGACCTCGAGACTAGATTACTGTAATGCTTTATTAGCTGGCTGTCCAGCATCCTTAATAAACAAGTTACAGTTAGTGCAAAATGCAGCTGCTAGAGTTCTTACTAGGTCAAGAAAATATGATCATATAACACCAATTTTATCATCTCTACACTGGTTACCTATTAAGTTCCATATCAATTACAAATTATTACTACTGACCTATAAAACCCTAAATGGTTTAGCTCCTGTGTATTTAATGGACCTTCTATCGCCCTACAATCCATCGCGTTCTTTAAGATCACTAAATTCTAGGTTTCTGGTCATTCCTAGGATATGTAAATCCACTAAAGGAGGGAGGGCGTTCTCACATTTAGCTCCTAAACTCTGGAATAGCCTTCCTGATATTGTTCGAGGCTCAGACTTGCTGTCCCAGTTTAAAACTGAAGACGCATCTCTTTAGCCATGTAAGCATTCACATAATGCTTACCTTTTATATTACTGTTGAATCAAATCGAATGCATTACGATTATGAACAGCAGCTATGCTAATTATTTCCCACACTCAAAAAAAATATCCAAGCCCTTCTTAGAGGTGACACATTTAAATCTAATTTGCTTTATTTAAATATATCTATTTAAGATCATATGTGTAAATATATTTAATTGGTTTAACTAAAAAATTATTAATAGCTTCACTCAATTAAGTTGTGGGCAGGATTTCCATCCAATAAATATATGTAGCCCCAACTCAATCTGAGTACATCCATTCAACAGAATGTAAATCAGTTAGCCTAACTCATTTGTAATAAATAGATGCAAAAGAATATAAACGAGAGACGCTAGCTTATTTTTAACAAATACTTATTACTAACCAGAATGACTTTATTTCTGTCAGACGTCTACAAAAGTTATATTGAGAATTAACAGGGGTTTAACTCTGTTTTCCATTTGAAGTCACCATAACAGTGATCAATGATTCCATTAGTTGGGCTCTTAACTCTTATTATATATATTGTCTTTTTTTTTTTGCTGCTGTGACAGTGTGTTTGTTAAACACATTTGGAGCAGGAAAGAAAGCTAAAGTGAAATGAGATCAGCTGATGATGATTAATGGTTGATGGTTTTATAATCATCATGAACCAGACTGATTCACTGAGGTATTTTAATCTAACAATTATGTTTTTTTCACAACAAACCTTGTTACTGCAGCATGAGATCAAGCATTATTATAGCAATAAGTTTGAAAACTTTAACGAACATGAGCACAAAAAATCAGTTTCTGATGACACACACAGACATCAACAATAAGCGTATGAATCTCAACAATGGTGACAATCACAAATATTTAGATAAACAGATTAATTCAGAACATCACTGAAAAGCTACTAATTCACAAAAAACACAACAGCAAAAAATAAAAGCAAATATTTAGAATCAAACAAAATTATAGGACAGTTCAGCTGCTTAATTTATTCATGTTGCAATGCATGCTGGGAGTTTTGTACTATGGTGATACCCAGCATGCATTGCAGCAAAGTACTTTTGATTGTCACCATTGTTGAGATTCATACGCTGATTGTTGATGTCTGTGTGTCTCATCAGAAACAGACTTTTTGGGCTCATGTTCGTTAAAGTCTTCAAATTTAAGCCCTATTCACACGGGATTAGTACTATCTGGGGACCTCGTGTGATTTAAAAATTACCCCGCCACATTTGAATTTCATGTGGCGCATTCGCACGGGATAACCGAAGCCTGTGATTTTACTCAAATTTACCGACTTATCTCCCGGATATGAAGTCAATATGATATTGCTTGGAAATTTATTTTCGATATAGGTCTAGCTGTATGATATATTATGACATAAACAGAATAAAGTTCCTTACCGTATGCTGCTATACATATCATTCATCTCCATCTAATCATTCTTTTTGTTTTTGCTCTTCTGATAATTTTCAGCTTTCACTTTCTGCAAATTGTGTAGTTGTGTATAGCGATATGACCCAGCACCCAAAATACTATCAAAACACTCCAAACCAGCCTTCATTCTTCGCAAAAGAGAGATAAAAAGGCGCACATGAAACAAAAACCTTGAAAAAATGATATACGATCCGGCCAAATCACAGAGATGTCGATTCGCACGGGACTAATATTATCACAGGACCTCGGTGTTTGGCGAAATATAGTAGGTAATTTGCGGGGGAATTTTTACTTTACAAATTACAGACATGCCCGATTCGCATGGATCTCAGACAAACTCCGCAATTATTACAAATGTCTAGAGGTCACCAGGTAATACTTATCCCGTGCGAATAGGGCTTTTGTGTTATAATATTCCTTGATCTCATGCTGCAGTAACACAAGGTATGTGTTGTGAAAAAAACGTGAAAACATAATGGTTAGATTATAAAAACCTCAGTAAATCATTCTTTCTTAATGATTATAAAACCATCAACAGGTAACCATCATCAGCTGATCTCATTTCACTTTAGCTTACTTTGCTGCTCCAAATGTGTTTAACAAACACACTGTCACAGCAGCCTAAAAAGGCAATAGATATAATAAGAGTTAAGAACCCACCTTATGGAAACACTAATCACTGTTATGGTAACTTTAAATGGAAAACATAGTTATAAACCCCTGTTAATTTTCAATAAAACTTTTGTAGACATCTGACAGAAATAAATTCAGTCTGGTTAGTAATAAGTATTTGTTATAAATAAGTTAATCAAGTCACTCATTTATATTCTTTTGCATCTATTTGTTACAAATGAGTTGGGTTAACTAATTTACATTCTGTTGAATGGATGTACTCAGTTTGAGTTGGGGCTACATATGGATGGAAATCCTGCCCACAACTTAATTGAGTTCATCCAATGAATTATTTTTTTGAGTGCATCTGCTTTTCTGCTGTTATCTCGGGACGCTAGTCTCGAGGTAAATAGCGTTTGTCAGCTCCAGTCTGTATCCAGACTCTCACGGAGACTTCAGATCTCGCAACACCTGCGATGAGACGACTAAACGCCTGTGAAGAGACGACTCAACGTCGGCGATGTGTTATGCCCTAAATTATTACATGATTAACTAACTGTATTTTTCTATGTACATTTCTGAAATGCACTTTCTGTAAAGGTGCTTTGAAACAATATGCATTATGAAAAGCGCTAAAAAAATAAATCTGAACTGAATTGAATTTAATTGACTTTATATCCCCATCAAAAGGTGACTGGACGGGACTCCTTTCGGACCCCTGGCCAAATTCCCTTAAATTCCCTTCCAAGGAAGCTGTTTGTTCAAAGCTGTTGTTTTTCACTGTTTTTAAATTAGTCAAGACAACAATAAAATTGTTTAAAATAAAAAATAAGCAACAATAAAAGTGTGATTACTATAGATAGTTCTGTATGTTATTTAATTTGGAATAAAAAATTGTGTTTGTCCAGTATCCATTTGTGATCCATAAACAAACATATTCTTTCCTGAAGCAGGTTAGCACTGAAGCATTTGTAAAGCATTTGTTACTTTGATTATGAATCCATGTAAGAGTACATTCATCCATGTTTGTGATATCAAAGATTTAAAGTGACCTTATTAGCCACTTCATGTTACAAGTATCTGACTAAATGTGTTAACAACAGACAGTAGTATAAATGCATGGACTTTCTAGGAAACATTTAAACTGTAAGGCCAAGAATCTATATCTATGTTTTAAACTCCAAAATGACACCAGAAGGAAAGCAAAAAAACGAGACAAACTAGACCTACACTGTGGCAACCAGCTTTAAAGAATCATCACGCGATCATGCAGGATGTGGTGTTTAATTTCTGCATTTTGGTGGTTTCCGTTTAGTTCATTTTCATAACGCAGCGTGACTGGCTTGTGTGACCCAACAATATGTCAAAAATATGTTGGCAAATGGGTTAATGTATAAAAATAAAATAACCCAGCACTGGGTTGCCAAATAAAAACTCTTCTCTGTGTCTTCTCTAGTAATGATAAATCTGTTGATGTGTTTATTTACTTGGTACTCTGAATATTGACATTTTGTTATTTTTTTATTTTATTTTTTAACTGTATAGATTACTGTGGTGTAAAGCAACTTGTACTGTTTGTTTCTAATTTTTTTCTCTGATAAAGTTGAATGCATTAATAAAAGTAAAGTTTATGTCCTAGAAACTGGTCTTGGGTAACCCAAATAACTGATTTTCCTGTTAAAATAAAACTCACTCTGCAATAAAGCCATAAAACGCATACTGGACAGAAGATCGCAAAGACAGTGCAACAGGATATTGTCCTGTCCAAACATTTTTCCCTTATCTCTGCATTCCCCTCTCCCTCATCCTCTCTCCCCCTGAGTCAAGTCACCAAATGTTCACAAATAATGCCTATATATCACATATGATGTATCTTGTGAATCTATTGTTTTTCCTTTTAATGTTTGGTTTCATTTTAAATGTCTCAGTGCGATTGGTAAAATGGTCTTAATTTCATTGCGGTCATTGAGATTATAAGAAACATTGAGAACTTAGGAGAATCCTGTTTTCCTACATGGATGATGTCTCTTCAAGATATCTGATAATACTCCGCTCTCTTCCAAAACCAGGTGTTACCCCCTTGAGTGCACGAATAGACCCAAAACAACTCTAAAAAAATATCTGTGCAAGCCTTTTGTGCTGGTCTGGGTATTTAAGGCTAGGTAACAGAGCAGTCTTTGGGAAACTGTAACCAGGAAAACCCAGATGCAGTGCTGGGTCAGTGGCTTCTCGAGTCTTACACTCGGAACACACTCACACACCACTGTTACCCCTTTTCCACCAAAAAAGAACTGGTTCGGAACTGGTGCTGGTTCAAAGTTAGTTCGGAGTTGGTTCAACTTGCGAACCTTCTCAGAACCGGTTTGTTTTCCCACTGACTAGAGCGCCCAGCGAACGACGTCGTTACGTCACTGTGTACGTCGCCATACAGAAACGCTAGCAAGTACATTATTTTGGGATTATCTCTAACTTGTGTACCATGAAGGCTTTAAAAACAATTGAAATAAGTAAGTCTTTTAATCTTTTCCTTTGATATGTAATCATTTCTGATTAGTTATGTACCTCTGTCTTGTGTCTATTTTTCTTTCCGTTTATTTGTTCTATATTTTGACTGTTTTCTTCTTTGCTTACATAATGTTTTCAATAAAAAAATAAAATTTAAAAAAAGCTAGAAACGCCTGCGCCAACTTCAAGCATAATAATTACAATGGTGGACTACATCGTGTTTCTGCAAATGTTTCTCCTGGCTTTGCGGTCATAAAATATGTTTAGGACACATCTAAACCCGCCTCCAGCCCCGCCGTAAGCATGACACGGTGGTAAAAGAACGGTTCTCTGGTTCTAGTCCAGCAAAGAGTTGGTGCCGCTTTGGAACCAGTTTTCCTGGCCGAGAACCGGTTCTTTGGCTGTCGAAACACAAAGAACCGGTTCGCGAGTAGGCACCGGCTCCGAACCGGCTCTCAAAATGCTTTGGTGGAAAAGGGGTATGTGTGTCTCTGTCAGTAATGCATTTCTTACTCTTAGAGTCATCTTTGAGCAATTGATGTTATGTATTTATTATTTCTGTATTGGCTTTTAATCATTTACTTGTGGAATTGCCATGATACATTTTTTACCTGACAAATAAAATGTTATATTTGATTTATTCTGCATTACCCTGAAATCATTATTTCTAATAGATTATGTGCAGTCTGTTGTTCCCGCAAATCTCTGTCCAGGATAGATCTCACCTGAGGCACTAATGAATGGAGCATGGGGCACATCATTAGACCTTCTGATTTCTGACTATCCCTGACTTAGCATGTTGTATGCTGCAACTATTACAAAAAATTACACCTACGGGTCAGCCTTAGGGTAAAATAGCTGCACTGCACCCTCTGACTATTTCAGGACTGGCTAGTTTGTGATTGTGAGCGCACATTCGCGATGTGACATCTCAAAGCGACACCGGGTCCTTAATGAATAAATATTTGAAAATATGGGATGCCCAGAATAATCAAAGATCTAAATTAAATCATAATCAATATTTATGATTATTTTCTAATAAGAAACACAATCTAAATTTGATTATCATTCGAAATTGGAGTCAGAATAACAGAGCTAAAGTAATATTGAAACTAAATTCTAATAAATCAGGTGAACTTCACCGAAGCGCTGAAAAGACATACACTTATCATACCTTCGCCCACACCGTTGGATTCCGTCGTTGGGCCAATGGGTGGTCCTTACAAAATGGTGAGAGGCCCTCCGTGATCTCCAGATTGCGAGTGTCTTTTCAGCGAAATATTGGGACTTGCAACAAGTAAGAGGTTTGATCTCCTTCTCTTTCTTCAGCTGTTGTGGTTAGTCAATTCTTTTTGCCTTTTTAGAAGTGTTGAAGGAAATTCAGACGCACCTCATATAGACACATTTATAGATTGGGTCGGTATACCCAGTTAGACCACAGAACACAAAATCCGGTGGGGCTTGAGAATTAATAAAACCACATACAAGGGACATGATAGCGGCAGAGTAGATGAGAAATGATATTCCTTTGCTTTAACTTTAAATACCTCCTTGTTTGCCCACGCAACAAGAAATGAAACCAAAATTGCAATAACTTGTTTCAAATTGTATTCTGGTATTCAACAGAGAGCTGTGAACTAAAAAACTTAAATTCTGAGGTAAATAATGTCGTTACATTTGATTATTTGGTTTGCTGTAACAACATTGCAACACTGGAAATAAGAAAATGGTCACGCTAACTTGTGAAACAATCTTGTGATTTGATGAGCTGAAAGATAACAAGTAAATGTCTCACCTGAATCAGCAGAACGCGCAGAAACTCAGTTCCCTTTCAGTCGATAACGTCGGACGTAGTCGACGTCGACTGAATGGGGATCGCGTCAGAGAGCCTATCATCTTCGAGAACTGTTGAACGAGCCAATGTAATTGGCGTGCGTGATTCGCATCACAGACTCCGCCCCCGTGGCGCGGGTATAAATACGGAAGTGGATGCATGCCAGGGACGTCACTAGGCCCTTTTTAGGAGGGCCTCAGCCCCCCTAAACTTCTGCCTAGCCCCCCTAAAAATTTGGTGATTAATATACACAAATTTGTGTTCGCTTCAGTCTTGTTAATCAGATTCAGCTCATTCTTCATCTTCAATCCGCAGCAGCGCCGAGCAGAGAGCACGTCAGAAATAGAGGACAGGGTGTGTGTGTTCATCTGAGCCTCATTGGTCTGTCACTGCTCGTCAATGTCAGAAAATTTGAGATGACCAATCAAATCAAAGTAGGCGTGCTTTATGTTCACAGACGCTGCCGAGCGCAAAATCCTCAAATTTTAGCAGAGCAACTCGACGCTTCAGTGTACGATAAAGTGCGACTGCGAGATAAGATGTAAGTAAGTAGTAGCTAAACTTAACGTTTCATATTTGACAGTTTTTTTAGGTCATTATAAATGTTAAACGAATGACAAAAAATAATCTGGCAAACTAATATAACGTTAGTTTAATCTCGCCATCCACATGAACTGCCTTTGTACCTCAAGTAACGTTAGCCTGCCCTAATGTAATAATTAGTTTACTGTCATTGTGAGGGGACAATAAACATTAACATAGCCGTTTTTATCATGTTAGGCACATGATTAATAATGAATGTGTACATATTGAGAATATAATACAAATTGTAGCCTTTTGTAAATTAAAAAAAGCTCAGCTTTATAGGAGGGAAAGAGAAAGGGCAAGATGAGAAGACTGAAAAAAAAAGAAAGGAGGATGGAGATGAGGAGAGAGTAGGTGTTGACAAATAATTTACTGCCCACTGACATGGTTTTTAAGCTATTTCTTATCCTTTTTTTATGGTCTTCAAACGTCTTGAAATGCACATATCAGAGAAATACAACATTTGAACGCCCACCCCCACCCCCACAAATTTAAGACCTCTTTGATTATAAAGCCCTGTCTATGGCTCTGATACAGAGTGAAATTGTAAGTTGTTTTTAATTATCTGCTTACCTTTAGCTACGTTTTCTTGAGGTAAAAAGGAAAGGGGATATTTTGGTTTGCTATGGAAAACTGTAGCAAAATGCAAGAAATGGTTAACTTAGCAAGCTAATCAAATTTCACTATGACCTTAAAATTCTGGTTCTTGGGTTAAACTGTATGCAAGCCAAACTACACAGCGAAATTACACTCTGATTGAACCAATCCACAGCGCAGTTACAGTAATTAGTATAAATATAGCTGCGAGCAGCGATTACGGGCCCAAGCCGGTGGCACCGCAACCCCGGGGGTGGCGGTACCGCCGGCTTTGGCCCTTCATCGCTGCTCGCAGCTATATTTATATATATATATATATATATATATATATATATATATATATATATATATATATAAAGCCGGTGGCACCGCCACCCTGGTGCCTTTAGGGTTATTGTGCACGACGTGACACAAAATATCTGCTGGCTATCTGCCGAACGGCTCTGGTAGTTCCGCTTCAGCACTGATGATGTTGTAGAAATAGTGCGCTCTGGTTGGTCTGGATTATTCGGGATTTTTTATTTTATACAGAAATAAGTTATTTATAATTCAGATAAGAATAAAGTTAGTGTTGATTAAAATGAAGGAAAACAAATATATTGATCTGAAATATAGCACATTCATTTTAAATTTATTTAGGTTCAATTACCAAACATACAATCTTAATTTAATTTAAAGCAAACAATACATTTAAAAGATATGGGTTGTATGCACTTTTTTTTTAAATAAAAAAAGATATATATCCAAAAAACAAGGCCTTAAAGGGTTAAACTCTTGTCACTGTAACAGACACAATCTCTCTCTCTCTCACACACACACACACACACACACACACACACACACACACACACACACACACACACACGTCAAGTCACTTCCACTTTAGATGCAATATTGAATAAGCAGAAAATTCGGATTTTCTGCTCTGAAAATATAAATAAGCATAAAAATTGAATAAGCACTTTTAATATTCTAAACAGAATAAGCACTAGTCGCTAATGAATAAGTACTAGTGCTTAATGGAATAGATACTAGTATCTAAAAAATAAGTACTAGTAGCATGAAAATAGAGACTAGTAGGTTAAAATGATAAAATGTTAAAACGGCTTGCCATATTGGCTCAGAGAGAGAGAGAGAGAAAATGACCTTTTAGATACTAGTACCTATTAATAGATACTAGTATTTATTCAATAAATACTAGTACTAAGTCATTAGATACTAGTACCTATTAAATAGATACCAGTACTTATTCATTAGCTACTAATACGTATTCAAAAGAATATCTAAAGAATAAGCACTAGTATCTAAAGAATAGGCACTAGTACTAAAGAATAAGCACTAGTCGCTAATGAATAAGTACTAGTACTTAATGGAATAGATACTAGTATCTAAAAAATAAGTACTAGAAGCATGAAAATAGAGACTAGTAGGTTAAAATGATTAAATGTTAAGACGGCTTGCCATATTGGCTCAGAGAGAGAGAGAGAGAGAAAATGACCATATTCAAACCAAAATATCTGACTTCCTCTTGGTCTGAGCTAATGACAGTTAATTAGAAAGTTGTCCGGCTTGATCTGAACAATATGCGTACCGAGTTTTATGATTGTAGGTAAAACTATAAAACTAACCCCCCCACTTTTGTCAAAAGGTGGCGCTACTGAGTCCCTGCACCACGCCCGTTTCTGAAACTTTGCACATGTCTACTGGCTAATAAATGTGATCTGTCTGTCGAGTTTCATGCAATTTCAAGCAATTTCAGGCATGCTAAGAGTCTCAAAAGCATCCAAAAAGAATTTTAAAGTTTGATGCGTTGCCACGGCAACAGTATCAAAGATATCAATAATCCTTTCAAAGGTCTACATCTGCCGTGTATTTACATTATACAGATGAAGTTTGAAGCAAATCGGGTTAAAATAAGAGGGTGATTTCAAAGCATTTTGAAAGTGACACACTTCCTGCTGCCAGTTGGTGGCGCTATAACTTTGACTCACAATAGTCACATCTATGTGATCGGCCTCTTACAATGAACACACTGCTGAAGTTTCATTAAGATCAGCTAATGTATGCTGAAGTTATAACACACTTCCTGTTTCACGTTTCTCGCCATAAATTCGTTTCCTCGCCACGGCCAAACCGTTCGAGATATCAAAAATCCCCTGGCAATTTTTCATCCTCAATGTCTTGAGTTCATGCTGACCGAGTTTCGTGGCATTTCTTTGAATTCTCTAGGAGAAGTACTTTAAATTCCATTGCATGCGTTTTACAAACAACCCTAAATAGCCGACTTCCTGTTGGGCTGGGGTAAAAAGTAAGAGCATGAAGTATATATGAACCGATGAGATCTATATGTGTACCGAGTTTCATATTATTACATGCAAGCGTGTTTGATTTATGGACCAAGTTTTCGGACCCCGTTCCAGGGGGCGCTGTCGAGCCCCCCTGCCACGCCGAGTACCACCTTCAGCCCGGCTCTGATGGCTGCGGGTTCTGACCGGTGTGCAAAGTTTCAAGAGTTTTCGTGCATGTTAAGACCCCCAAAAGTGCCCGAATAGTCGTTAAAATAATAATAATAATAATAAATATAGCTGCGAGCAGCGATTACGGACCCAAGCCGGTGGCACCGCAACCCCGGTGCCTTTAGTTACCTAAAGGCACCGGGGTGGCGGTGCCGCCGGCTTTGGCCCTTCATCGCTGCTCGCAGCTATATTTATATATATATATATATATATATATATATATATATATATATATATATATATATATATATATAAAGCCGGTGGCACCGCCACCCTGGTGCCTTTAGGGTTATTGTGCACGACGTGACACAAAATATCTGCTGGCTATCTGCCGAACGGCTCTGGTAGTTCTGCTTCAACACTGATGATGTTGTAGAAATAGTGCGCTCTGGTTGGTCTGGATTATTCTGGATTTTGTATTTTATACAGAAATAAGTTATTTATAATTCAGATGAGAATAAAGTTAGTGTTGATTAAAATGAAGGAAAACAAATATATTGATCTGAAATATAGCACATTCATTTTAAATTTATTTAGGTTCAATTACCAAACATACAATCTTAATTTAATTTAAAGCAAACAATACATTTAAAAGATATGGGTTGTATGCACTTTTTTTTTAATAAAAAAAGATATATATCCAAAAACAAGGCCTTAAAGGGTTAAACTCTTGTCACTGTAACAGACAAAATCTCTCTCTCTCACACACACACACACACACACACACACACACACACACACACACACACACACACACACACACACACACACGTCAAGTCACTTCCATTTTAGATGCAATATTGAATAAGCAGAAAATTCGGATTTTCTGCTCTGAAAATATAAATAAGCATAAAAATTTAATAAGCACTTTTAATATTCTAAACATAATAAGCACTAGTCGCTAATGAATAAGTACTAGTACTTAATGGAATAGATACTAGTATCTAAAAAATAAGTACTAGTAGCATGAAAATAGAGACTAGTAGGTTAAAATGATAAAATGTTAAAACGGCTTGCCATATTGGCTCAGAGAGAGAGAGAGAGAAAATGACCTTTTAGATACTAGTACCTATTAATAGATACTAGTATTTATTCAATAAATACTAGTACTAAGTCATTAGATACTAGTACCTATTAAATAGATACCAGTACTTATTCATTAGCTACTAATACGTATTCAAAAGAATATCTAAAGAATAAGCACTAGTATCTAAAGAATAGGCACTAATACTAAAGAATAAGCACTAGTCGCTAATGAATAAGTACTAGTACTTAATGGAATAGATACTAGTATCTAAAAAATAAGTACTAGAAGCATGAAAATAGAGACTAGTAGGTTAAAATGATTAAATGTTAAAACGGCTTGCCATATTGGCTCAGAGAGAGAGAAAGAGAGAGAGAAAATGACCATATTCAAACCAAAATATCTGACTTCCTCTTGGTCTGAGCTAATGACAGTTAATTAGAAAGTTGTCCGGCTTGATCTGAACAATATGCGTACCGGGTTTTATGATTGTAGGTAAAACTATAAAACTAACCCCCCCACTTTTGTCAAAAGGTGGCGCTACTGAGTCCCTGCACACTTCCCAGGCATTTCTCCACTGGCTTTTACCATGGCAATGGAAGTAATCATTAGGGCATCAAAATGGGTAGTAGGAGGAGAGCGCTTGGCTTCTGGGATGCGACTACCACCAATCAGAGCATACATGGATGACATGACAACCATGACTACAACGGTAGCCTGCACTAATCGGTTATTGGGGAAGTTAACAGATAATATTGAATGGGCACGAATGCAATTTAAGCCCTCTAAATCAAGGAGCATCTCCATAATTAAAGGCAAAGTAGTAGATAAAACATTCTTCATTAATGGTGAGGCAATACCAACAGTTTCTCAGAAGCCAGTGAAGAGTCTAGGGAGATGGTACGATGGGGATCTAAAGGACACAGTTCGAGTGGGAGAAGATAGACGACAAGCAGTGGAAGGGTTGAAGAGCATAAACAGCTGTGCTCTACCAGGCAAACTGAAACTCTGGTGCTTTCAGTTTGGTCTACTGCCAAGGTTGCTGTGGCCACTGACTGTGTATGAGGTTTCTTTGACAACAGTGGATAAGCTGGAAAGCGTTAATAAGTTCATACATCAGGAAATGGTTGGGAGTTCCACGCTGCCTCAGCAGAGTGGGACTTTATAGTAAAGGAGTATTGCAGCTGCCAGTCTCTGCTTTAACCGAGGAGTTTAAGTGTGCCAAGGTCAGACTGGAAATGACTTTAGCAGAGTCACGCGACAAATGTGTAAGGGAGACAGCCCCTGTGGTAAAAACTGGTAGAAAGTGGTCAGCAAAGAAATCTGTAGTAGAGGCAAAGGCTGACCTTCAAATTGGGGATATCGTGGGACAGGTACAGCATGGAAGAGGGGGTTTTGGGCTCAGTTTAGCTCCTCCTAAATGGTACAAGGCAGGCCCAGCCCAAAGGAGGAAGCTGGTAGTCAACGAGGATGCGAAAGCAGGAGGAGAGGATGAGATGTATAAAGGCCATTTCCCAGGCCAAGCAGGGAGAGTGGATGAGATGGGAGAGTGTGGAACAACGCAAAATGGGCTGGCAAGACCTTTGGTCAATGGAAGAGAGTAGGATCAGTTTCCTTATTAGGTCAACATATGATGTCCTCCCATCACCGCAGAACCTAAACCTCTGGGTAGGAGAGGATCCATCTTGTCCTTTGTGTTCATCACCTGCCACATTAAGGCACATTTTGACAGGATGTAAGGTGGCTCTTAGCCAGGGTCGGTTTACTTGGCGCCATGACCAAGTATTGCGATGTTTGGCTTTAGCATTGGAAGGCAAGCGTAGTATGACCAATAAATTGCCGCCTGTTCTAGCAAAACATTACACGCAGAAGACAATATTCCTCCGCCCAGGCGAGCAACCACCAAGAAAAGGTGCTAACACCAATTCTCGCCCAGGACAACTGGAAGCTGCTAGGGACTGGAAGATGCTGGTTGATCTTGATCAACGGCTTATTTTTCCACCTGAGATTGCCACCACTAACCTACGACCAGATATTGTTTTGTGGTCTGGATCAGCACGCATTGTTCAACTGATAGAGTTAACAGTGCCATGGGAGGATGCGGTAGATGAGGCATATGAGAGGAAGAAACTGCGGTATGCTCATCTGGCCACTGAAGCAGAACAGCGAGGATGGAGAGTCCAGGTTTATCCAGTGGAAGTGGGTTGTCGTGGTTTTGTGGCACACTCTACAACCCGGTTCCTCAGAGACGTCGGATTCAGTGGCCAAGAGTTGCGTCGTACAGTAAAGAACTTATCTGAAGCAGCAGAAAGGAGCAGCAACTGGCTGTGGTTGAGACGGAAAGATTCTAGCTGGCTGTGTACAGGCCGCCATGCTACGGTTTCGTAGAATTCTTGAAAACTTGAAAGGTCTGTTGGTTTATTTGTATAGGTTGTATAGTATTTACAGTCATTACGTTCCTGTGTATATTGCGTGAATGACGGGTGGTTGGGCAGATATTGTGTTTTGTGGTAGGTGGTATGCCATACGGAACCGTTGCCACTGAAACTGCATATTAACGCACCAGTGGGGCTCGACAGCCTTAGTCAAACGGGTTGGCGCGTATGGTTGGGTGGCGGAGAGATTGTGAGATTGTGGTTAGGTCTCAGCAGCAAGAGGGAAGTAGAGGTCAGTAACCTGGGCTGAGTTGAGTGGGGGACGGAGGGGGGTGACTCTGGGACGCCAGAGTCACTGTCGAGCCCTCTTGAGGTGTCGTGGGCTAGTCGACGAAACACTGAGGACGGAAGGTGCCCACTTGAAGACCCTAGAGATGTTCCCTACTCCGCTCAATCCAGAGGGTTGTTATGGGGGGACCGCACTGTGGTTGCAGCCGTTGTGTGTGCTGACGAGCTTTACACTGTATTAACATCAGACAGAAGATTCACGTCACCAGATGGAAAGAAGCGTAAATGGATGGAGAAGCATAGGTTACTGTAAAGCTACGTCTTAGTTGGTGATTATCTTGGCGAAAGCCGAGTACAAATCAGCATGAAGTTTTAACATCTACTCTCGTGTAATGGAAATCTTGAGCACAGCATGCAAATATAGGAGAAAGACTGAAGTCTGATTTCATGATAGTGAAAATTATTTAATTGTATTATTCTCAGAAAATCAAAAGCTAGATTATTGCTGATATTGCAATGAAGAAATAGCTTGCTTTTTCCTGCAACGAAGAACTTGCTTTACTAAAAACGGAATGGGAGAACTGCTGTTGTCAACCAGTGATTATTATATAGTATAAAAGAACTAGGAAAATGATGGTTAAAAAGTGGAATTTAGATGCAGAGTACTACCTTACCTCCAGACAACATCAACTAAGGTGAGATTAATAAAGAAGGGAAAATAATTTGTAGGTCTATCTAAACTTTAGAATTACTGAATAATGTAAGTGCAATTATAAATAGAAACAGTCATTACAACTTCAGCCCTAGATGCATGTATGTGGCATAAATACACAGCAAAATCCCCAGTGTACATATATACACTCTTGGTGTAAGAGAAACAACAAGAACAGAAAAAAGAGAAACACAAGAAATACTTACTTTGTGCCATTAGACATTATTGTACTTATTATTACCAGTGTATTTCTGTCATACATCTACACACAATCTTATTTATATTGAACAGAAGTTTAGATGGTAATGCTTTATGGAATGGTTCGTTTCATGTCACCATTATGGCGATCAGTATTTGCTTTAGTTGGGCTCTGGACTCTTTGCTTTTTAACATTATTTTTTTCTCTGGCTGCTCCAACTCTGTGTTTATAAAGCACATGTGTTACTGCAAGAGAAACCATGACATGGGCTGTGTTTCCCGAAAGCATCGTAAGCCTACTTTGATCGTACAGACCTTTTGTTGCAATCGTTATACGATCAAGTTAGGCTTAAAATGCTTTTGGGAAACACAACACAGGTCATGATGGTTATGTTTAAATTATGAAATTACAACCCTGTAATGTCCTGATTCACTCTACCAGCATTATAAACTGATTATACAAATGTTCTATTCATTACAGTGGCTGATTCCAGCAGTGCTTTAATAACCTGAAGGTTTGACAATCCCACACAGATATCAAGAATCTACATATGAATCTCAACAATGGTGACAATCACACGAAAGATTCATATTGCAATGCATGATGGGAGCCACCAATCAAAATGCATCCATGGCTCCCATCATGCATTGCAGTATGAATAAATTATACAGCTGAATTGTCCTGTAATTTTCATTGTTTTTCCTGTTTGCATGTTGTTGTTTTTTTGTTATGACTTCAATAGCTTGTTTTGTGATGTTCAGAGTTGATCTGTGTGTCACTAGTTTGTTTATTGTCACCATTGTTGTGATTCATATGCTGATTCTTGGTCTTTCTGTGTCTAAACACATACCTTTCGGTGTGATAGACCCGGGTTTGAATCCACTGTGAGACACCAGTGTGTCCCTGATCAAGACACTTAACCCCTAGTTGCTCCTGAGGAGTGCGACCTCTGACATATATAGCAATTGTAAATCGCTTTGGATAAAAGCGTCAGCTAAATGAATGAATACATGGACACAAGAACTCCAGTGCAGAAAGATTTTTCAAAATTGTTCATATTGCTGTTGGAGCTCAAAATGTAGAATTTCGGGGCTACAATTACCAACATTAAATGCAACATCAATCATATAATCAAAGATTAAGACTCTGAATGACTTCAGTGAGTCAGGTCACTACATGATGATAATGTCATCATCACAACATATTGTTAGCAGGTTTTCTTACGCAATAACAAATGTGCTTTATAAACACAATGTTGGAGCAGCCAGAAAATAACTAACAATAAAAAGGAAAAGATTCAAGAGCCCAACTAAAACAAACACTGACCACAATAATGGTGGCTTGAAATGTAAAATTCCATAAAACATTGCCGTCTAAACTTCTGTTGATTCTCAATAAATTTTGTAGATGTATGACAGAAATAAAGTCACACTGGTAATAATAAGTGCAATAATGTGCAAAGGCTCGAAGTCAGTAGTTCTTGTGTTTCTCTTTTTTTCGTTCTTGTTGTTTCTCTTTCCTTCAATGATTCTGCTTATTAACATTAGGTGTCACCACTAATGGCCAATCATCACTTAATTAACTTCAACACTGCTTCAGTGTTCATTTTTAACACCCTGTAGTTGGACCTATATGTACACCAGGAGTGTTAATTTGTGTCCATGTGCAACCTATTATAATGTGTTATGAAAGCCACACATGTTTTTTTTACTCTCTTCTATCATTATGATATGAAAATAGGACTTTTTAACTCGGCAAGTTTATTTGTAAACCACATTTCAACAGCAAGGCAATATAAAAATACAATAAAAGAAAACAATTAAACACTTTGAAATAATAATTTGTCCAATTAATGAAAGGTAGTGGCAGAAAAAAACAAAAGTATTTAGCCTTAACTTAAAAAAAAAAAAGTTTTCTTGGAGTTGGTTCCAGATATATGGTGCATACAAACTGCAAACATTGACCAGAGAGCTTATCTTTGTTTTAGGCTGAATAATATATATATATATATATATTTGAACTGGTTGAATAATTTATTTTAATGTGACATCAGGTTATATTTATATAAATTATATAGTGTTAAATCTCAATCTATATTGCTTCGGAAAATATTTACATACAACTCTATATTGGCCAGCTCTAGAGTGCATCCAAGCAAAAGTCACAATTACTGTAATTAAAATTAAAAATTATGTCAATAATGCTTTTCTTGTCGTTGTTAAAAAAATAAAAAAATTTGTATTTTACTTTTTATTTTGTCATTCTTAATATTTTTATTATCTTAGTGTGCATTTACAACAAATGACACATTAAAACTGCAAATACTGTGGTAAAAGCATGGTAAGTGTTGTAGTTACTGTCCTTTTACTATAAGTTACCTATCACAGTAAAACTAAGGTTACTGTGGTAAGAGCATGGTAAGTGTTGTTTTTACTCCGCTTCTACTACAAATACCACTTCAAATACCACTAATTGTACTACTTTGAACCTGATATGAATATATGATATATATCATATGATTAACTGATTGAAGGTCTAGGCCTATACAGCACGACACGTGACAGACAGTGTTTAATCACGTTAGATTAGTAATGTGTTTTGAATTAGAAACCAATGAAGCGCAAAGACTCAGTGGAGATGACAGATATAATGCAGTGACTGAAAATGAGAGAGCTAATCTGATTAATATCGACAAACAGAAAAGACATTATAACAAACATTATTTGGACAGTGTATTTACGACTACTTACCAACATCTGGCACACGTGACCTGATGCCAAACATCGCGATGTGTTCGGAATGAGACTTCTTCAACGCTATTTCCTACTGATAAAATTCACGTCTGTTATAGATGACGCCACAGGTTTCCCATTGAAAGCAATGGAGTTCCTAATGCGTCAGAAAAGTGACGCCAAGGGGCGCCTTCGGCGTCTGCTATGTGAAGCCTCGGGTGCTTGACCATGCTTCAGTTGTTGATGCCTTGGGAGTGAGAATGGGTTGACATTTGTTATGGCAATAAATGCAAGAGAAAATATCAGATGATGTCGGTCATTTATTGATGATGTTGTAGTCATCATAAGGTGACCTGTTTCACTGATATTATAGGCACATCTCTGAATAAATTAGCTGAGATTTCATTACATATAGATGGACTTTTGTTTTATATAAAGTCTATTATTAATGTCATAAATTTGACATTTGAATTATCATGCAATCAATATTATAACAATCTGAAATTTAAAAAATATTTATTATAATAAAATATTTTGAGGTGGTTTATTTTTTTAGGAGTATAGAGACATCAATAATCAACATATGAATCTCAACAATGGTGACAATCAACAAAACCTTTTTGTGACTTTATAGTAGTGCAGAGTTGATCAGAATAATTTTTCTCATGCTTTTAGCCCTATAGTTGTTTCATGTAATAGCCCTCACTATAGCAAATCCAGCCTCAGTTTGAACTATTTGGTGAGTTGAGCACCCACTTGTCTCTTTAAGTGTATTCTTTCTTTTTTATAGGGCTGGACTTGAACCTATACTGAAAAAGCAGAGAGGGTTAGTTTAGCAGAGAATATAAAGAATTGCTTATGAGACCAGTGAATAATCAGAATGAATAAAGTTAATCTAATAATTAACTAAATATGAAATATTCTCTATAGAGCGATCATTGAAGTTGCCACACCTGTGTTGCCCGTAAGGGAAGGATGTCGGTCGGTTTTTCTCTGTTAAAGCTTCATGGCTGTCGCTCTGCATGTGTCGTCAGCCTGTCTGTCACTCAAAGGCTTGGTATAAACTGGAATATAGGCTCTGTTGTTTCTCTGCCTCTTCTGAGTTTGGGCTTTTGATAGATTTTGCCAGAGCTTTGAATCTCAGGATTTTCCTCTTGTCCTCAGGAAAAAGTCTCCAGTGAAATAGTGAACGTTTCACCTTTTCCAGCATTAAACAGTCTTTCTCCATGCTGTGTTTCCAGAGAGTGGTCATCTTCTGAAGGGGAGCTGAAAGCCCCTCACCCACTCTTCTTCTTCTCTCTGCAGTCGTCTTTGACCTTTCACCTCTTCCATTCGACACTGAAGCCATCTGAAACTTGAACACTCAGAGAGCTGCATAGATCAAATTAATCTTTATAAATATTTATTCGTGAGCTATTAGCTTTTTTTTTCAATCATTGTATGGGAACGGATTCAAATTCCGTGCTCCCTGAAATAAAATTTAATTAGGTTACATACAGTTCTTTTAGAAAGTATGAAAGTAGTAAGACTTTTTTAACATTCTGCACTAGTTAGTTTTTAGTAATAGTCCTCCCCTCCTAATGGAAATGGAAACAGCAAAAATTTGCAACACCACACTCAGGTATTATCTATACGTATAAAGGCTGATGACCAAATAGACACTGATGTATGATTCCACAATGTATAATTATTTACATGCAAAGACATGATGATGTGTTTAACTTGATAAGCAATGTATTATCCCATCCAACTCTACCTTGCATCGAGCCCGGTGATATGGTTCATGCATTTGTGCCAATGTCTGTCCCACTCTGACCTCTGATGCATTAACACCTTGGTACACCAAGGTAGCCCGTTATCATTTTACGCCCGTAATATGGTCCAGTCTGTAAAAAAAAAAAAAAAAAGATTAAGATTACATAAAAACAATGCATTACTGTTGCAAAGCTCTCTCTCATATATATATATATATATATATATATATATATATATATATATATATATATATATATATATATATATATATATATATATATATGATATATTTAGTAGTAAAGTAGTAAATATTTTTCAGATGCAAATTTTTTTAATGCATTTTACAGCATTTAACCTAACTCTATTTGTTATTCAATGAACTATTTGAGTTTTATTGACAGGCAATCTGACTGTCAGGATACAGGCACAGAGGCGGAGGTAAGTGAATTCAAACGTGAGTTTATTTACAATGATTCAAGTGACAAGGTGAATTGGCAAGGTTCAGGTGAAGGTGCGGTGACGATCACTACGTGCAGAGCGGATTCCAGGTGAGCAGATCCTCCTTTAGTTAGCTTGGCGTGAGCAGACACTGTTCATTGATACGTCTCCTTTTCTATTTCAGATACAGTAGCGGACACGGAGATCTCGGCGGGAAGGTGGGACACTCAGACGAATCTCCAGGACTCGGGGAACATGGGACCAGGCAGGACTTCTGGGAACAGCGGGACAAGGATACGAAGGTGAGTATTTCAAAGGTAAGTATACGTTACGTGGTGGTTTTCAGGTTGACTTGGAAACTTCAGGAGACAGAGGGTTATGGTCTATTCCTGTTGGAGGCTTGACAAAGACTGAAGTGTGCATGGGTGTTTTGTAGAGCTGGGTGATGAGATAATTGATGGTGCACAGGTGTGAGTGGTTAGTATTCCGGGGAGAGTGATCTTTGAGTGGTGGATGGGAATGAATCTGATTGATTCCTGACACTACCCCCTCCTCCAGCGTCCGCGCCAGCGGACCCAGGACCCCGACGTCGCGGGGGTCTACCTCGAGGTCGAGGAGCAGGTTTTTCAGGATGTTGTTCATGGAAGTCAGTGAGTAGCATGGGATCGAGGACGTCCTTACGAGGTACCCAACACCTCTCCTCTGGTCCGTAATTCTCCCAGTCAACCAGGTACTCGAGTTGACCACCCCGACGTCGGGAGTCCAGGATCCTTCTTACAGCGAAGATGGATTCTGCTTCAATGGGGAGTACCGGAGGATTCTCATCTTGCGCCAGATCAGTAGAGGGAACTGGAACAGGTGAGTGATGGGGCTTCAGAAGGGAGACATGGAATGAGGGGTGGATGCGATACTGGTTTGGCAGACGGAGCTGGTAGGTAACTGGATTAATTTGCCTCGTTGTGGGAAATGGACCGATGTATCTTGGACTTAGTTTGCGACAAGGTAGTCTCAGCCGGATATCCTTGGTCGAAAGCCAAACCAGTTGGCCAGGTTGGTATTCGGGGGCGTTGCGACGATGAGCGTCTGCGAAGTGACTGTGGCGGTTTATGGCTTGTTGGAGGTGATGGTGAGCTTGGTTCCATACCCTCTCACTGTTCCGGAACCAGGCGTTGACTGCAGGGACTTCTGAGGACTCCCCGGACCACGGGAACAGTGGGGGTTGGTAACCCAGAATGCATTGGAACGGGGTTAAGTTGGTGGAGGTTTGTCGAAGGGAGTTTTGAGCATACTCTGCCCATACGAGATAGCGGCTCCAGAGATGCTGGTTGGCATGGCAGAAGGTACGGAGGAAACGGCTGACATCCTGGATTTTACGTTCCGCCTGCCCATTTGCCTGTGGGTGATACCCTGAAGTTAGACTTACGGTTACGTTCATTAATGCAAAGAAGGCTCGCCACACTTTTGAGATGAATTGTGGCCCCCTGTCTGACAAAATGTCCTCTGGAAGGCCGAAATTCCGGAAGACATGTTCCATTAACAGTTCTGCGGTTACAAATCCTGTGGGTAAGTTCTTCAGGGGAATGAACTTGCACGCTTTAGAAAAGCGATCAATGGCCACCAGGATACAGGTGTTTTCCTCTGAGGGTGGAAGGTCAGTCACAAAATCAACCCCAATGTGTGACCAGGGTCTTTGTGGAACAGGTAGGGGCATGAGCTTTCCAGCGGGTAAGTGACGGGGATTCTTATTCATAGCGCACAGGATGCATCCTTGGATGAAGGTCTTGACATCGCGGAGCATGTTGGGCCACCAGTAGCGGGTCTGGAGGGTGGAGCAGGTCTTGGTTATTCCAGGGTGACCCGTCCCAACGGATGAGTGTGCTGAGGAGATTAGTGACATGCGAAATTCATCGGGTACGTAAATCTTTCCGGCTGGGCATTCTGGAGGACTGGGCTGGTGTCGGGACAACTCCATCAGTTGCTCGTTTAAATCCCACTGAATGGGATTGACAAACATCCTTTCTGGTAAGATATTCTCGGGTTCTTCGTGATGAGTTTCGGGGGCATGGAGACGAGACAGAGCATCCGCTCGGACGTTCTTTGAACCAGGGCGATAGGAGATCTGGAAATGGAATCGAGTAAAGAAGAGTGCCCATCTGGCCTGGCGTGGATTGAGTCAACTTTGCTTCCTTTAAGTACTGGAGATTCTTGTGGTCAGTGAGAACCAGGAATGGGTGTTTTGCGCCCTCTAACCAGTGTCGCCATTCTTCAAGAGCAAGCTTTACCGCCAGGAGTTCCCGATTGCCGATATCATAGTTTACCTCAGCAGGCGATAACTTGTGAGAGAAGAACGCACATGGCATAGGTTTGGGGGACGAGTTGGAGTACTGGGATAACACAGCTCCTACCCCAGTAGTGGAGGCATCAACTTCAACAATGAACATTTCCTCAGGATTAGGATGTCGGAGTAGAGGAGCTGTGGTGAACGCTGTCTTTAGAGACTGGAATGCGTGATCGGCCTCACCGGACCTGAGCAGTGTCTTGGGCTTTCCTTTGAGGAGAGATGTTAGAGGGGCAGTTAACAGGCTGTACTGGTGAATGAACCTCCGGTAAAAATTGGCAAATCCAAGGAACCTTTGCAATTCTTTAACAGTCTGTGGGGTTGGCCAGGAAGCTATTGCCTTGGTCTTGCGATCGTCCATCTCTACTCCTTTTTCACTGAGTTGATAACCGAGGAACTCGACTGAGGTTTGGTGAAAGGAACATTTCTCTGCCTTAAGGAACAGGGAGAATTCACGTAGCCGTTGGAGTACTAGGGAGACATGTCGTTGATGTTCCACTGGATCCTTGGAATAGATTAGAATGTCGTCAATGTAGATTATTACGAACCGATTCAGGTAATCTCGGAAGACTTCATCCATGAAGCTTTGGAAGATGGAAGGAGCGTTTACCAGACCATATGGCATAACCAAATATTCGTAATGGCCTGCTGGGGTGATGAACGCGGTCTTCCATTCGTCGCCTTCTCGAATTCGGATGAGATTATATGCGCTTCTCAAATCCAGTTTGGTGAATACCTTAGCCTCTCGAAGTTGTTCCAGAGAGGAAGGAACCAGCGGGAGTGGATAGCTGAACTTCACGGTTATCCGATTCAGGGTTCTATAGTCGATACACGGACGTAGTCCGCCATCCTTCTTAGGGACAAAGAAAAAACTGGCAGCAGCAGGTGATGTGGAGGAGCGGATATAACCCTGTTTCAAGGCTTCTTCAATGTACTGTTGCATGGCTCTTTGTTCGGGGATAGACAGGGAGTAGATTCGTCCCTTAGGGATGGGCTCTCCTGGAACGAGATCGATGGCACAATCCCAGGCTCGGTGAGGTGGTAATTTGGCAGCCTCGACTGGATTGAACACATCTGCAAACAGAGAGTAACAGGTAGGGATAGACACTGACAGGCTTTCTGTGGGGATTTCAACAGAGTTTGAGTTCACTGGAATGTTGCCGGGTATGTTAACGATGGGCGTGATCGCGAGTTCGGCGGTCCTGGACGCACATTTACAACCCCAAGTCAGTATTTTACCAGATTTCCAGTTGATATTCGGTTGATGTCGTATAAGCCATGGTCGGCCAAGGATTATATCAGTCTGACTGTTCTCTAATATGAAAGGTTCAAATAATTCATGTTGTGTGTCTTCGACACCGAGGATGACAGGTTTGATCTTAGATGTGACATACCCCTGATTTATGGTTTCACCCGTCACTGCATGGATGGAGTACGGTCTGGTGGTGGCTGACTTCTCGAGCTGGAGTTTTTGAGAGAGCTGTCTGGAAATGAAGTTTCCTGCCGACCCGGAGTCCCCAATGGCTGTAGCAGAAACATGGAAAGTCTTGGATTTTAGGATCACTGATATCGTTAATGGGGCTGAAACCCGAATCGGTCGTAAAGACAGAACTCACAAGCATTCTGGGGGGTCGAGTTGGACATGACTGACGAAAATGTCCATCCATTCCGCAATACAGACATAATCTTAGCTCTCGACGTCGGGCACGTTCCGCTGGAGACAGTCGGTGAGTATCCACTTGCATCCTTTCTCCACCTGCTTCGGATGGACCTTCCGCGGGGTACTGAGAGGTACTAGTGGGTCGTTGAGTTTCGAGATAGCAGCCCTGAGATCATTGGTGCACGTGGAGAGCTTGCTGGATAAACTTTTCCACACCCAGGCTGTCATCATATATTGCCATTTGAAGACGGAGAGCAGGATTCAAACCACGTCGGTAGACAGAGATGAGCGCCTTCTCGTTCCACCCACTTGCGGAGGCTAGAGAGCGAAACTCCAATGAATACTCAGAAACCGATTTTCTGCCCTGATGCAGTTGCAGTAGTTTGTCGCTGGTGGAGGAATCATCAACTGGTCGCCCGAAAACTTCTTTAAAATGGTCTACGAATTCCTGTACCGACGAGGTAACAGTGGATTCCTGTAACCACAATGTTTCAGCCCATCTTAAAGCAGCCCCGGATAACTGTTGGATTATAAAAGCAATCTTCGATCTTTCTGTGGGGTACAACTGGGTCTGCTGTTCCAAAGCGAGCGGACACTGAAGCAGGAACCCGTTGCAATCCTCCGCCCGACCGGAGAATGGCGCTGGACGTGATGCTGGGTTAGCGAAGCAAACCATAGAAGAAGTGGGGCCTGCGGAAGTACTGAGTGTCGGCTGACTGGAATTCACAACAGTGGTTGTAGGTTGTACAGGATTATCACCATGGCGGTGTACACGTTTTTTTGCTGTCAATACGTAAATATTTTACGTTTTAGTGCTGTAAATACGTCAGTATTATACGTTTCTGAGCGTATAAAACTTAAGTAAATGTACGTGTGGTAGAACTACACTTAACGTAAAAATGCACACTTATTCTCATGAGATCACGTTGACAACAGAGCTGACACAGGTAAATACACGCGCTAGAAGAGTTTTTGTTTTGTTTTTTTAAAAGACCACGCCGAAAATACACACACACATTCTGGTCCCGCTTCGGATGCCACGATGCCATCAACCGGTATCTCTGGACGTAATCAGTCCTTCACTGACCAATCAGCGTTCATTAGCAGAATGCTAGCGTGTAATGGGCAACAACAACTCAACCTGTAAGGAATCGATAGGACATAAGTACTCGTTCATTCAACTTTCGACCTATAACCCATGATGAACTTGCAAAATCTACAATCAAATCTGAGATTTCTCAATGGCAATCCGGTGAAAGAGACAAATTTAGCCGTCTAGCTCCATAGACTCCCATTCATTTTACACTCAGGGCGATCACCCCCAAGTGGAACTCTGGTGGAACTACAACCAAAATTCGGTACAATAGGACTTAACAGGGAGTGGACAGGCTCTCCGTAAACGGGCTCTGGTTTTTGGAAGAAATTGTAGTGGGAAGGGAAGGTAGTTGCGCTAGACAGAATGCGTCTAGTTTGTAATTGTTTTATCTCAAATATCTTCTTTTTATATTCGCTGAAAGCCAAAATCTAAAATAAAATAAGAATAATACCCCAGATCTAAAGTGTAACCACGTTTGAATGTTTAGTTCTGTCCTCATTGTCACTCATTAAGCAAGGCTGTCGTGTTGCGCGCTGTGGCTCCGCGTGAGAGATCGGGTTTCGGTACCCATCCCTAACTGTGACGCTCCGGGAATGAATGAGAAGGAAATCGAATCAGCCGACCTGCTATATGGAGCTGATTCTGAACGAACTCCTCTTCGAGATGAACGTGTTCTAACGCAGGGGTTTTCAAACTTTTTGTGTGTGTGGACCACTATTTGTAATCAAGAATTTTCACGGACCACCTCATAATACACATAATAAAATATATCTACACACAGTCCTTCCTGAATTAATCCGCACCTCTAAATAGGCTTACTAACATTAAAACTATAACTGGTCATCACATCAGTACAACAGCTTGTTAAAAGAAAGTTTACTGCACACAACGGCTGCCACAGATTTAATTTATTTATTTACTCAAGCGCCCGAGGGCATAATCAGGTTCATTTCAGGGATGCAAACATGTATGGTCAAAAAAGAGAGAGGTAACGAAGCCCTCGCCCGTGGCAGATATCCAGATACTTACATTGCCGCCAACCCCTGCCATCCCCTGCCACCCCTATAGGCACATATAGTAAAATGAAATTCAAATAAAGTTTTAACCAAAAAGGTTTTATAAAAAGATAAACCTCACATATTTCAGCCTTTAAATCATTTTTCACAAAAAAGGTTTTATAAAAAGATAAACCTCACATATTTCAGCCTTTAAATCATTTTTATAAAAAGAATGAGTCAAAAAACATGACATTTACATCGATGCACATTAGCTTATCTTTTATTATTAGCTAATAGTAAAATTCGGTCCGATTTTCCCGTGCCGTCTGTCGTTGCTATGCGCGCTCTCCACAACTTAGTTCTGCTTAGTAGCTAATAGATTTCCACCACCGAAAAACGCTTGCTGTAGCTCTGCTACAAGATTAATTTACGGAGAAGAGAAAAACACCCGTAGTGTTTGGGTGCACGTGCATTCTTACATTCTTCATTGACTGAGCTTTCAATGTTTTTACGGAAAGGATGAAGCTGATTTGTTTGTTTTTGTCACATGAACTGCGGTGCGTTTGCGGCATTATGAAAAGTTGAGGTGTTTTCATCTCGCTGCGCCGTGCGGCTACATGAAATAATTAACTTGAGAGCGCAAAAGACACGATATGTGAACGGCCCCTTGACGAGCTACCTCCAATAGAGCGACGTGTTGGAGACCCCAGTAAAAGATACGCAGCAAGAAGAAACACTAGCATTTCAAGCTTGCGCGCATACTGCTGTTTTGGCGTGCAGTATTCTGATTTACTTATTTCCTATTTACTTGTTTGGTGGAGGAAATCCAGAATTACTGTTGGTGAAATTATAATCAGACAAATATTTTTTATAATGGCAAAATATTTGCCTCTGCCGCTTTCCTCTTCAGAGAACCTGTTGCTATCCACCGATCCATGTTGTGGTTCTAACGGCACTGAACTTGAACGTCACGGCCGAGCACCACTAGCCTATTTTAGTAATCCCACAATAACCTCTTTGTGGACTTCAGTTCGGCCTTCAATACCATCATGCCTGGTCTTCTCACAGCCAAACTGACCCAGCTCTCCATACCATCCTCGATCTGTCAGTGGATCACCAGCTTCCTGACGGACCGGCAGCAGCGAGTGAGACTGGGGAAACACACATCCAAGACACTCACAATCAGCACTGGTGCTCCCCAAGGGTGCGTTCTCTCCCCACTGCTCTTCTCCCTGTACACTAATGACTGCACTTCTAAAGACCCCACTGTCAAGCTCCTGAAATTTGCAGACGACACCACTGTCATCGGTCTCATCCGAAACGGTGACGAGTCTGCTTACAGACTGGAGGTTGAACAGCTGGCTGCCTGGTGCAGTTATAACAACCTTGAGCTGAACACGCTCAAAACAGTGGAGATGATCGTGGACTTCAGGAGGAACAGCTCAGCACTCCTCCCACTCACCATCATGAACAGCACTGTGGAAGCAGTGGAGTCATTCAGGTTCCTGGGCACTATCATCTCTCAGGACCTGAAGTGGGACAATCACATTGACTCCACTGTGAAAAAGGCCCAGCAGAGACTGTACTTCCTTCGCCAGCTGAGGAAGTTCAACCTGCCACAGGATCTGCTGATTCAGTTCTACTCAGCCGTCATTGAGTCTGTCTTGTGCGCTTCCATCACTGTCTGGTTTGGTTCAGCTACCAAATCAGACATCAGGAGACTACAACGGACAGTCCGGACTGCGGAGAGGATTATTGGTGCCCCCCTGCCAAACCTCCAGGACCTGTACTCTTCCAGAGTGAGGAAGAGAGCAGGTAAAATCATCACAGACTCCACTCACCCTGGACACCACCTGTTTGAACTGTTACCGTCAAGACGGAGACTCAGATCACTGGCCACAAGAACATCTCGGCACAGGAACAGTTTCTTCCCACAGGCCATTTCCCTCCTGAACAGTTAACACTCCTCCCAAGGCATATGCCTGTAAGTGCAATACTCCCACTGTTTAGTGCAATATCCCACAACTCAGGTGATACTTATATGTAGATTTATTTATTTATAATATTCAAAACACTGTAAATAGGTTCATAATCTGTAAATCTGAAAATGTCTATTCTGACTAAACCCAACTGTGATAGTTTTACTCTCATATATTATATTTTTATTTTTTATTCTTATAATTTGTAGTATTATGTTTCATGTTGTATTTGTATATGTCCACTGGAAGCCTCAGTACCAAAACAAATTCCTTGTGTGTGCAAGCACACTTGGCAATAAAGCTCTTTCTGATTCTGATTCTGATTCTGAACCTGACAATTTAATTTAAATTTTATATAAATATAGGCCTACATATTCTTTTTACTTTTTTTTTTTTATGGGGATTCCTGGTAAAATGAAGGTAAAAAATATTATTTTACATTTTATTTTGCCTTTCCACGGACCACCTGCAGTACCCTCGCGGATCACTAGTGGTCCGCGGACCACAGTTTGGGAACCACTGTTCTAACGCATGTTTAGTCAATAAAATATTAACACACTTGTACATATTTGATCATTCATTTTTGACACTATAGGGGGAGACGAGCTTCCCTTGCAGTCTTAACACTGTACCATGAGAATGTTTAGAGAGCAGACGTCTTGTATGTCTCGCGGTATTTTTATCTCGTATGCTTTTGAATCACTCTTGCGGTACTTTGATGTCATAAACCGATCAGTCTGTGCAGAGTCGAACAAGCCTAAGAACTACAACTGACTTTCAGCCATTACACATTATTTCAGAGTAGGGCTGGGCGATATATCGCACGATATTGTTATGCGCATCTCGTCAGTAAAGCCGGTTCCTTGATTGGAAGTAAATCGCCTTCACCTGCTTTCAGATGGAGCGGCATTTACTCTACAGCACAAACTCCAGTGTTAAATTAACACTCAAGAGTGTTAAAGTTAATGAGATTATTAAGTGATTAATTTAGTGACGTTTGAGCATTATTGAAGACACCTGATGTTAACAAGCAGAATCACTGAAGGAGAAAATCTCAAATTGTAAGCAACCGTTATGGCGATAAGTGAATGCTTTAGTTGGGCTCTCAACCTTTATACATTCACTTTAAATTTGTTTATCTACTGTTATTTAATTATAACAGTCAAATGAATAAAGAAAAGTGTGATCTGATAGTGTTGGTTGTGTTATAGCATAATCATGCTGTGATCTGAAAAATGAATCTTATTGAGATAATTTGGTTTAATTTATTTGCAACAGCTTTGTGATATTAGAGCATATTTGAGAATAGGTATGTTGCTTATAATCTAAAATATTTAATAAACAGTATTCTGATCAAAACACTTTCAAATAAATTATTTTAGAAACACAGACATCAATAATCAGCTGTGAATCTCAACAATGGTGACAATAATAAAGCATGTTGCAGTGGCTGCCACCAATCACAACTCATTAATGGCTCCCATCATGCATTGCGATATGAATAAATTATGATCTGAATTTTCTATGTAATCTACTTTTCCTAATTGAATATTCTGCTAGTCACCATTGTTGAGATGCATAGACTGAATCTTGAAGTCTGTGTGTGCCAATAAGAAAAAAAATTTGTTTAGAAACAACTTTTAAGAAATCCTTTTTATTATAGTTAAAATTCTGGATATTTATTCAGAATCACAGTTATGCTGTAACCAACAACATAAATCAAAATCATAAAGTTCAAATGATGACGGTCATAATATAACCAGCACCATTAAATCACATTTTTCTTTGTTCATCTGGCAGTTGAACTCAGATACATCAGCCAAAGAATAAACTAAAGTTAAAAATATAAGGGTCAAGAGCCCAACTAAAGCCACCGATGACCGCCATAACGGTGGCTTACAATTTGAGTTTTTCTCCTTCAGTGATTCTGCTTGTTAACACCAGGTGTCTTCAATAATGCTCAATCATCACTCAATTAATCACTTAATTATCTCATTAATTTCAACACTCTTGAGTGGACTAATATACACTCCCAGGAGTGTTAATTTAACACTGGAGTTTTTGCTGTGTACAAAGAGCCGTAGTGAACTGACAAGCTGAGCCATATCGCATTAATTATCGCTGGCGATACGTCCGCGATATTAATGCGATATTAAAACTTTGTAGTAAATGCCGCTCCATCTGAAAGCAGGTGAAGGTGATTTACTACTAATCAAGGAAGCGGCTTTACTGACGAGATGCGCATAACAATATCGTGCGATATATCGTCCAGCCCTATTTCAGAGCGGTGTTAATTTAACACTATGGACATGGCAGTGAGTGGTTCCAAAACCTTTTCTGCCAAGATCAGATCGGATCATTAGCCAATCAGGACATTAATGTGAAAAATGTAAATGCGCCTTGTCCTGATTGGCTAATGATCCGATCTGCTTGATTGGATCACGGTGATCGCATATTAATGCCAAGTGTAAACGCAGCCAAATCTCTGACAATATGCTGGATGTGTTACTTTAGTATTGGTGATTGTAACCATGTGATTTTACAGCTTCAGATTCAGCAGGAACATGAGCAATTTAAATGTTTTGGAAGAAAAGATTTGGCAGAAAAGGTTTTGGAACCACTCATGCCAAGTCCATAGTGTTAAATTAACACCGCTCTGAAATAATGTGTAATGGCTGAAAGTCAGCTGTAGTTCTTAGGCTTGTTCGACTCTGCACAGACTGATCGGTTTATGACATCAAAGTACCGCAAGAGTGATTCAAAAGCATACGAGATAAAAATACCGCGAGACATACAAGACGTCTGCTCTCTAATCATTCTCATGGTACAGTGTTAAGACTGCAAGGGAAGCTCGGCTTCCCCTATAGTGTCAAAAAATGAATGATCAAATATGTACAAGTGTTTTAATATTTTATAGACTAAACATGCGTTAGAACACGGTCATCTTGAAGAGGAGTTCCTTCAGAATCAGCTCCATATAGCAGGTCGGCTGACTCGATTTCCTTCTCATTCATTCCCGGAGCGTCACAGTTAGGGATGGGTACCGAAACCCGATCTCTCACGCGGAGCCACAGCGCACAACACGACAGCCTTGCTTAATAAGTGACGATGAGGACAGAACTAAACATTCAAACGTGGTTACACTTTAGATCTGGGGTATTATTCTTATTTTATTTTAGATTTTGGCTTCCAGCGATTATAAAAAGAAGATATTCATCATTGATGACAGCATAAAAGTGTGATGCATTTCAAATTGTTGGTGATGAGGCTTATGCTTCACACCCATATATAGTGTTTTTTGTTGTATATAGTGTGAACAATACAAATCTGTATTTCTATCTGCACTAACAAAGTGGTTGAGTAAAATTGAATAAAATTGTTTCAACAGTACTTATGTCTTCTCACTTCAGAATTAATAGAAAGAGAGAAAAAATTTAATTACATTTACAGATTTTGCCGTTGTTATATCCAAGGTGACTTACACTGCACTGAAGGTACACATTTCATCACATCATGAACTGATCAAACAAGATTTGCATTTCTACAAGCATGATCTACTGTTTGAGTTACAGGAACGTCTTGTAGCGTAATCAAACTCTTTTGTGTGATAATCAAACTCTGGTGTGTGATGATCTTGTGGTGTAATCAAACTCTTTTGTGTGATAATCAAACTCTGGTGTGTGATGATCTTATAACCAGGATGTTGTCAGTGTAAACAGGGATTTTTCATTTCTGCAGTTGGATAAATTTCAGTTGCGTTTCGTTTTGCTTTCATTATTCCATGTCTTCTGCAGGAATATCATGGGCGTTTTTATATGAAAAATATTTTTTTTTCTAAAACACAATGATTAAATTGAAGCACAGGGTTTGTTTATCTTAACCTGAAACAACATTGTTGCATGGGCTTTTGTGGGTTTTTTTATTTTATTTTTTTAATGAAATGAGCCATGACTTCAAGTACAGTTCATAAGCATTTACCATTGAATAAAATCATTTTAATGTTTATATTGCAATATCGTTATGTTATTTTATATTAAAATACTTTATACCAGCCCAGCGGGCACCTTGAGATCAATTTAACATCAATATAACATCAAACAGTATGTCAAAATGACGTCACGAAATAGGTCAAAAATGAAAGTCATATTGACGTCAAACTGTCAATGTCAATTTGATTTCAAGATTTTGACCTCTGCTGATGTGATTATTGAAGACAACTGATCTTAACAAGCAGAATCACCAAAGTAGAAAATAAAAATTTTAAGCCACCATTTTGGTGATCAGTGTTTGCTTTAGTTGGTCTCTAGAGCCCTAAACTATTAATACTTCAATTATGTTTGGCTGGTGTAAATGCCACTGCCAGATGAACATTGAGGAAAGGTGAACATGTGGTGTTGGGTAAGTTTTGACAAAATCATTTCTTGGTCTAAATCACCCAAGGCATATAGAGTGTCTTTACCTTGTTAATTACAACAACACTGTGATCCTATAGTAAACAATTATCACCATTTTCAATATAATCCAAAACATTTCTTAAAACCTGTTCTGATCAGAAGACTTTAAAAATATATATATTTTATTTAGACACACTGACATCAACAATCAGCCTGTGTATCTCAACAAGGGTGACAATAATAAGTCAGTGCATTCTGGGTGCCACCAATCAAAACTCATTCATGGCTCCCATCATGCTTTGCGGTATGAATCAATTATGATCTGATTTGTTTTAGTAATTTCCTTTTCCTAATTGAATATTCTGTTTGTCACCATTGTTGAGATTCATACACTGATTCTAGATGTCTGTGTGTGCCTAAAACACATGTTTGTTTTATCAGAAAAACTTTTAGGATATCCTTTCGATTAAATGAAAAATTCAGGATGATATGCTCTAGAATACCATGATGCTATAATTACTAGGGCTGCACGATTAATCGCACAATGTTATTATGCGCATCTAATCAGTAAAGCCGGTTCCTTGATTAGTAGTAAATCGCCTTTACCTGCTTTCAGATGGACGATATGATGCAGATATGAGTGTTAAATTAACACTCAAGAGTGTTAAAGTTAATGAGATAATTAAGTGATTAATTTAGTGATCATTGAGCATTATTGAAGACACCTGATGATAACAAGCAGAATCACTGAAGGAGAAAATCTAAAATTGTAAGCCACCGTTATGGCGATAAGTGTTTGCTTTAGTTGTCCTCTTGATCCTTATACTTTAAGTTTACATTTTGTTTGTCGGCTGTTATTGATTTATTATAGTCAAATGAACAAAGACAAGTGTGATCTGATAGTGTTGGTTATGTTTTGACATAATCATGCTGTGATCTGAAAAATGGAACTCATTCAGATGGTCTGGTTTAACTTGATAGCAACAGTTTAGTGGTTATACAGCAGATGATAATTGTATTTTTCTTATAATCCAAAATATTTAATAACAATTGTCCTGATCAAAACACTTTCATATGCATTTATTTAGAAACACAGAGATCAATAATCAGCCTGTGAATCTCAACCGTGGTGACAATAATAATCCTTGTTGCCACCAATCACAACTCATTAATGGCTCCCATCATGCATTGCGGTATGAATAAATTATGATCTGAATTGTCTATGTAATTTACATTTCCTAATTGAATATTCTGCTCGTCACCATTGTTGAGATGCAGTGACTGAATCTTGATATCTGTGTGTGCCTAAAAGAAAATTTTTTTTTTTTTTTTTTTTTTTTTTTTTTACAACTTTTAAGAACTCCTTTATATTATATCTCAAATTCTGGATATTTATACAGAATCTCAGTTATGCTGTAACCAACAACATAAATCAAAATCGATTCTGCTTCAGGTGTCTTCAATAATGCATAAAATCATCACTCAATTAATCACTTAAATATCTCATTAACTTGAACACTCTTGAGTGTGGACTCATATACACTCGCAGGAGTGTTCATTTAACAATGAGTTTTTGCTGAGTACAAAGAGCCGTAGTTAACTGACAAGCTGATCCATACCGCATTAAATATCCTTGGCGATATGTCCTCGATTTTAACGCGATTTGGCTCAGCTTGTCAGTGAACTACGGCTCTTTGTAGCAAATGCCGCTCCATCTGAAAGCAGGTGAAGGTGATTTACTACTAATCAAGGAACCGGCTTTACTGATTAGATGCGCATAACAACATCGTGCGATTAATCATGCAGCCCTAATAATTACCAATCTAAATCAGAAATTAGACTCTAAATGAGTTAAGTGACTCAGGTCAAAAGATGTTTATGTCAAAACATAACCAACACCATCAGATCAGCCAAATAAAATCAAAAGTTAAAAACTTTCGAGTCAAGAGCGCAACTAAAGCAAACATTGATCACCAAAATGGTGGCTTAAAATTGTGATTTTCTCCAGTGATTCTGCATGTTAACATCTGGTGTCTTCAGTATTTGCCAATCATCACTCAATTAATCACATCAGCAGAGGTCAAAATCTTGACATCAAATTGACATCGACACTTTGACGTCAATATGAATTTCGTGACGTCATTTTGACATAATGTTTGATGTCATATTGATGTTAAATTGACTCAAGGTGCCCGCTGGGAGTCACTTAACAGGTCAGGTAAAACCATGATTCAATTCGCTGTTGTTAAGTTTTCTAATGTCAATATAAATAAGGGTCTGGATAGTTTGTGCTCAGTGTAAAGGATTTCTTAATTTATGCAGTTGGGTAATTTTTGGTTGGGAGAACAAACCTGTACCTGTGTTGAAGTTCATTTATGTTGTTTCTTTATCTCTTTCATATTGCTTCCTATATATGAATTATGTTTCATCTTATTTTCTATTACTGTTTAATCTCTTATTCAGGTTACAATGTTTCTTTCTCCAATTTTCAGCATCACAGAACAGTGTGTGTGAATCAGTCATTTTTGATTATCTTTGTATAATAAGAGAAACTAATCCATAACCAAATCTGCCACTTTGCTGTTATAGAGAACACTTAAATATAGATTTTTCTTCTTTGTGACAAATTAATACATTTAGTCCCTTTACCACTATAAATACATGACTAGATGAAGTACACTTCTATGACAACTTACACACATGAAAGATATTGTTCCTGTCATTGTATTCAGACTGTTCAGATATTAAATTACATTGAAGACACATTTGGTTGGGAGGGACTTCAGCCAGTTAGGCTTGTTAAATAAACCGGTATATCAGTCAAAGCTTTTTACTGATCCAATCAATTGACACAGAGGCTGGTGTGTACTAAATATAGTAATGTTTTTTTAAGACAAATAATAATAATACATACAATGTTTTACAAATAAAGCAATTAATTGTTTTGCTGTATATTTAAACGTTTAAAATACATTAAATCAGTATTTTGTCAAAGTTTAAAATTATTTTTGTTGTTGTTTGAGGTCTTTTGAAGTATCTTGTTATTGCAATAATGCTATATAAATTTGCAGTAATGCCAAATAAATTTGCAATAATGCCACATTGCCACTAAAATAAATTACTTTATTGCAATTACATATTATTTCAATAATCAAAATGTATAAAATTATTAACTTTTCAATAAGAAATTATTTTTTAAAAAGTAAATAAAAACAAAAAACAAACAACTATAGGAGTATATGAACAGGAGTGACACCTTGCAAGTGGCACCTTGCATGGCTGACGTCGTCGGTGTATGGGTGAATGTGAGGCAAATATGTAAAGTGCTTTTGTGGCCATTCGGTCTGTGATAGCACTATATAAATGTAGTCCATTTACCTGTGTGTCTGTGTGTTTTTTTGTGTGCCACCGTGCATGTGTGTGTGTAATCATGCTCATTCCACATTGTTTTTTTCTCTAATGCCAGGCCTTCATTTATGTGTGAACATTTTTAGATTCGTGCTGGAATTATTGATTTTATTTCCCAATTTCTATAAAAATGCTCTCTTTTGCCGTCACACCTGTTTGTTTGTGTGTCTCTCTGTGTGTATGTGATCCGTGTGTAGTCACGTTCTTTCCATATTGCATTTGTGCTCTCATACCATACCTTCATTTGTGTGTTAAAATTTTTAGATTTATGCTGAAATTATTGATTTTATTTCCCAATTTCTATAAAAATGTTCTCTATTGCAGTCACACCTCTCTCTATATGTGTGGGTATTTGTGTCTGTGTGTGTGTGGGCGCACATGTGTGTGTGATAATGTTCATTCCACATTGTATTAGTGATCTAGTACCAGGCCTTCATTTATGTGTGAGAATTTTCAGATTTATGCAGGAATTATTGATTTTATTTACCAATACCAATAAAAATGCTTTCTGTTGGAGTCACACCTGTGTGTGTGTGTGTGCTAATGTTAATCATGTTCGTTCCACATTGCATTTGTGCTCTAGTACCAGGACTTCATTGCATATGGACATTTTCAGATTTATTCTGGATTTATTGATTTGTTTTGACAAATGAAAAATATTTTTTTTTCGATTTTCCCATTCATTTCAATGTGGGGTCATATAATCTGGAATGAGTATGATTACACACACACATGCACGGTGGCACACACAAACACACACAGACACACAGGTAAATGGACTGCATTTATAAAGTGCTTTCACAGACCGAATGGCCACAAAAGCACTTTACATATTTGCCTCACATTCACCCATTCATTCATACACCGACGGCGTCAGCCATGCAAGGCGCCACCCAGCTTGTCGGGTGCTGTCTTGCTCATGGACACCTCGACACTTGGTCAGGTGGAACCAGGGATTGTACCACCAACCTTTCGGTTTGTAGACAACCTACATGAACCACTGAGCCACTGCCGCCCATAGGTGTGTTTACTCTTCACTCCTGTTCATATCCGCCTATAGTTGTTTATTTTTTGTTTTTATTTACTTTTTAAAAATTAATTTCTTATTCTAAAGTTAATAATTTTATCATTTTTATTATTGAAATAATATGTAATTGCAATCAAGTAATTTATTTTAGTGGCAATGTGGCATTATTGCAAATTTATTTGGCATTACTGCAAATTTATATAGCATTATTGCAATAACAAGATACTTCAAAAGACCTCACACAACAACAAAAATAATTCTAAACTTTGACAAAATACTGATTTAATGTATTTTAAACGTTTACATATACAGAAAAACAATGAATTGCTTTATTTGTAAAACATTGTATGTATTATTATTATTTGTCTTAAAAAATATTACTATATTTAGTACACACCAGCCTCTGTGTCAATTGATTGGATCAGTAAAAAGCTTTGACGGATATACCGGTTTATTTAACAAGCCTAACTGGCTGAAGTCCCTCCCAACCAAATGTGTCTTCAATGTAATTTAATATCTGAACAGTCTGAATACAATGACAGGAACAATATCTTTCCAGTGTGTATGTTGTCATAGAAGTGTACTTCATCTAGTCATGTATTTCATAGTGGTAAAGGGACTAAATGTATTAATTTGTCACAAAGAAGAAAAATCTATATTTAAGTGTTTTCTATAACAGCCAAGTGGCAGATTTGGTTATGGATTAGTTTCTCTTATTATACAAAGATAATCAAAAATGACTGATTCACAGACACTGTTCTGTGATGCTGGAAATTGAAGAAAGAAACATTGTAACCTGAATAAGAGATTAAACAGTAACAGAAAATAAGATGAAACATAATTCATATATATGAAGCAATAGGAAAGATCAACACAGATACATGTTTGTTCTCCCAACCAAAAATTACCCAACTGCATAAATGAAGAAATCCTTTAAACTGAGCACAAACTATCCAGACCCTTATTTATATTGACATTAGAAAACTTAACAACAGCGAATTGAATCATGGTTTTACCTGACCTGTTAAGTGCCTCCCAGCGGGCACCTTGAGTCAATTTAACATCAATATGAAATCAAACATTGTATCAAAATGGCGTCACGAAATAGGTCAAAAATGAATGTCATATTGACGTCAAAGTGTCGATGTCAATTTGATGTCAAGATTTTGACCTCTGCTGATGTGATTAATTGAGTGATGATTGGCCAATATTGAAGACACCTGATGTTAACAAGCAGAATCACTGAAGGAGAAAATCACAATTTTAAGCCACCATTTTGGTGATCAATGTTTGCTTTAGTTGGGATCTTGACTCGAAAGTTTTTAACTTTTGATTTTATTTGCCTGCTGAAACTGAGTGGTGAACAGCCAGATGAACAAAGTGTAAAGGTGATCTGATGGTGTTGGTTATGTTTTGACATAAACATCTTTTGACCTGAATCACTGAACTCATTTAGAGTCTAATTTCTGATTTAGATTGGTAATTACAGCATCATTGTATTCTAGAGCATATCATCATGAATTTTTAATTTAATCGAAAGGATATCCTAAAAGTTGTTCTGATAAAACAAATATGTGTTTTAGGCACACACAGACATCTAGAATCAGTGTATGAATCTCAACAATGGTGACAAATAGAATATTCAATTAGGAAAAGGAAATTACTAAAACAAATCAGATCATAATTGATTCATACCGCAAAGCATGATGGAAGCCATGAATGAGTTTTGATTGTTGGCACCCAGAATGCACTGCGACTTATTATTGTCACCCTTGTTTAGATTCACAGGCTGTTTATTGATGTCAGTGTGTGTTAAATAAAATATATATTTTTTTAAAGTCTTCTGATCAGAACAGCTTTTAAGAAATGTTTTGGATTATATTGAAAATGCTGATAATTGTTTACTATAGGATCACAGTGTTGTTGTAATTAACAAGGTAAAGACACTCTATATGCCTTGGGTGATTTAGACCAAGAAATGATTTTGTCAAAACTTACCCAACACCACATGTTCACCTTTCCTCAATGTTCATCTGGCAGTGGCATTTACATCAGCCAAACAAAATTGGAGTATTAATAGATTAGGAGTCTAGAGACCAACTAAAGAAAACACTGATCACCAAAATGGTGGCTTAAAATTTGTGTTTTCTCCTTTGGTGATTCTGCTTGTTAAGATCAGGTGTCTTCAATAATCACATCAGCAGAGGTCAAAATCTTGACATCAAATTGACATTGACAGTTTGACGTCAATATGACTTTCATTTTTGACCTATTTCGTGACGTCATTTTGACATAATGTTTGATGTTATATTGATGTTAAATTGATCTCAAGGTGCCCGCTGGGCTGGTATAAAGTATTTTAATATAAAATAACATAACGATATTGCAATATAAACATTAAAATGATTTTATTCAATGGTAAATGCTTATGAACTGTACTTGAAGTCATGTCTCATTTCATTAAAAAAATAAAATAAAATAAAACCACAAAAGCACATGCAACAATGTTGTTTCAGGTTAAGATAAACAAACCCTCTGCCTCAATTTAATCATTGTGTTTTAGAAAAAAAAATATTTGTCATATAAAAAAGCCCATGATATTCCTGCAGAAGACATGGAATAATGAAAGCAAAACGAAACGCAACTGAAATTTATCCAACTGCAGAAATGAAAAATCCCTGTTTACACTGACAACATCCTGGTTATAAGATCATCACACACCAGAGTTTGATTATCACACAAAAGAGTTTGATTACACCACAAGACGTTCCTGTAACTCAAACAGTAGATCATGCTGGTAGAAATGCAAATCTTGTTTGATCAGTTCATGATGTGATGAAATGTGTATCTTCAGTGCAATGTAAGACACCTTGGATATAACAACGGCAAAATCTGTAAATCTAATTAAATTTTTTCTCTCTCTCTATTAATTCTGAAGTGAGAAGACATAAGTGCTGTTGAAACAATTTTATTCAATTTTACTCAACCACTTTGTTAGTGCAGATAGAAATACAGATTTGTATTGTTCACATTATATACAACAAAAAAACACTATATATGGGTGTGAAGCATAAGCCTCATCACCAACAATTTGAAATGCATCACACTTTTATGCTGTCATCAATGATGCGAATGAGAGTTAATTAAATAAATCGTCATTTTACGTCATTGTAGGAGGAAGTGTAAAAGGGGGGGATTTCTGTGAAGACTACAAGCACTAGTTCCCACCCTTTCAAACCCGCCCATAGGGGGTTGGACCTAATGCGCTAACGGACCTATCAGATCAGTGCCAGTGCGTTTGATTTCACCGGGAGAAACTTTTTGAAAATATGGACGAAGGTACTGAATACACAGGCGCATGCATTATGGAGGATCTGGATTTTGACGAAGTTATGGTAGAAACGGATGTTCCTGGCTACCTTTATGAGCCACAGTATAGCGACGAGCAGCTGAGGGCTATGGAGGAACCGGAGGCGGCTGAAGCTGCTGCTACCACAGCCGATGCAGACGATCTGCCTGCCGCGGACGAGGAGACCGCAATGGCTCGAGCTGGGGCAGATTGGTGGTGCCTGTGCTCTCACTGTGCGCCAATGGACACAGAACAAGAGTCTGTCTGCTGCCGAGAATTCCAGCGGTGCTAATTTCTAATTGACGAAATCGGATGTGTGTGTTGTTGCTCACCCAAATTTCGCACCCCATATGGATAGCGGCGTTCTGGAGACCTACTTTAGAATACCTAAGGTTAGGGCTGGGTGATATATCGCACGATATTGTTATGCGCATTTCGTCAGTAAAGCCGGTTCCTTGATAAGTAGTAAATCACCTTCACCTGCTTTCAGATGGAGCGGCATTTACTACAAAGAGCCGTAGTTCACTGACAAGCTGAGCCATATCGCATTAATATCGAGGACGTATCGCCAGTGATAATTAATGCGATATGGCTCAGCTTGTCAGTTAACTACGGCTCTTTGTACACAGCAAAAACTCCAGTGTTAAATTAACACTCCTGGGAGTGTATATGAGTCCACTCAAGAGTGTTAAAGTTAATGAGATAATTAAGTGATTAATTGAGTGATGATTGAGCATTATTGAAGACACCTGGTGTTAACAAGCAGAATCACTGAAGGAGAAAAACTCAAATTGTAAGCCACCGTTATGGCGGTCATCGGTGGCTTTAGTTGGGCTCTTGACCCTTATATTTTTATCTTTAGTTTTCTTTGGCTGATGTATCTGAGTTTTAACTGCCAGATGAACAAAGAAAAATGTGATTTAATGGTGTTGGTTATATTATGACCGTCATCATTTGAACTTTATTATTTTGATTTATGTTGTTGGTTACAGCATAACTGTGATTCTGAATAAATATCCAGAATTTTAGCTATAATAAAAAGGATTTCTTAAAAGTTGTTTCTAAAAAAAAAATCTGTCTTATAGGCACACACAGACTTGAAGATTCAGTCTATGCATCTCAATAATGGTGACTAGCAGAATATTCAATTAGGAAAAGTAAATTACATAGAAAATTCAGATCATAATTTATTCATATCGCAATGCATGATGGGAGCCATTAATGAGTTGTGATTGGTGGCAGCCACTGCAACATGCTTTATTAGTGTCACCATTGTTGAGATTCACAGGCTGATTATTGATGTCTGTGTTTCTAAAAGAATTTATTTGAAAGTGTTTTGATCAGAATGATGTCTATTAAATATTTTAGATTATATGCAACATACCAATTCTCATATATGCTCTAATATCACAGAGCTGTTGCAAATAAATTAAACCAAATTATCTCAGTAAGATTCATTTTTCAGATCACAGCATGATTATGCTAGAACACCACTAACACTATCAGATCACCCTTTTCTTTGTTCATTTGACTGTTATAAATAAACAGCAGATAACAAATTTAAAGTGAATGTATAAAGGTTGAGAGACCAACTAAAGCAAACACTTATCGCCATAACGGTTGCTTACAATTTGAGATTTTCTCCTTCAGTGATTCTGCTTGTTAACATCAGGTGTCTTCAATAATGCTCAAGCGTCACTAAATTAATCACTTAATAATCTCATTAACTTTAACACTCTTGAGTGTTAATTTAACACTGGAGTTTGTGCTGTAGAGTAAATGCCGCTCCATCTGAAAGCAGGTGAAGGCGATTTACTACTAATCAAGGAACCGGCTTTACTGACGAGATGCGCATAACAATATCGTGCGATATATCGCCCAGCCCTACCTAAGGTCAACTGGCAACGTCAGCCAAAGCCTATAGGGTCAAATGGTTGTCTTTCTGTAAAGTAAGTTTGTTTTCATTTTGTTAACACGCTAACATGGCAGGTTCGTTGCACAAATATCTTGCAGTTAAGCTAGCTACTGTAGTGGGAGTGGTCTGCGGAGCTGAGCATTGCAATGCACTATGGGGATTGTTGTCTACAATCCACAAGCACTAAAAAGTCATTTTCTGCCTTTTATCGGCCAAGAAGGTCGCAAATTAGAAATTTATGATAATATTCTACTACATATGTGACCTGTCACAGAAACCAGGGACACAAGTCGGCAGCACAACTTTCGAGCAAAATGAGAAAGAAGAGTTTTTTTTCAAAATTGGTGATTTTCAATTTTTTGGAGAATCTGTTAATTGAAATCACGAAGAAGCCTCTCCATGTTTGAGATAGCAGTATTGGTATATTTAAAAGCTTACATTTTGAGGTTGAAATCGGCTTGTTTTCGGAGATTCTAGGGTTTCAGTAGGGGCGTGGCGTGTCATTGTCTGTGTGTATTTCCATACTGAATAACCCTGCGCTTTTGCCCCCGCCCTCCAAGTCAACCACATGGCTACTTATTATGCTGTGCTCTGGCCAGCTCTCTCTGATATCAAAATTCAATGAAGATGGATGCCGCAAAGATTGTCGTAGACGAGATGAACCGTCTGGCAGTTACACCGAAAATGTTTTCGCCGCACTTCGTGGGCTCGGGAAACTGAACCGGAGGTATGGGCGCAGCGCGCTCGCCCTCAGTGCTTCAATACGGCGGCTCGGCTCGCTGACAGCGGTGGCTGGCTGTTTCATATGTGACGGAGAATCGAAATAGAGGATGCAGTTAAGACCTTTGCTGCTGCGATGAAGGCCTGCCGTGCGTGTTTCTGAAATGTAAGTTAAGCTTCATTTGCTCTTTAGTCGTTATTTAAGATGCTGAACCTGCTGATGATATAATGTGCTTGCGGACATTTCATTTGTGTGTGTATACGCACATAAGAAAGTGGTGTAAAGAGATTTGCAACAGTAATTTGAGGAGGTGAAATGTGATTATTTGGAAAATTGCAGAAATGACTGCTTAAAGAAAAATGCCAGCAGGCATTTGCCTCCTACATAAACTTTAATATTGTTGACATTTTGGGCACACGAGCGTTGCGTACTATTTGCGCTATAGATATGTAGGCCTATGGCTTATTGGTCTTTGTTTGTTGTTGTTGGTTTTGCGTTATATGTATATGGCATATTGGTCTTTGTGTGTTGTTGCTGGTTTTGCGTTATACTGTATGTATATGGCATATTGGCCTTTGTGTGTTGTTGCTGGTTTTGCGTTATATGCAGGCTATATGGCATATTGGTCTTTGTGTGTTGTTGCTGGTTTTGCGTTATATGTATATGGCATATTGGTCTTTATGTGTTGTTGCTGGTTTCGCGTTATATGCAGGCTATATGGCATTATTGGTCTTTGTGTGTTGTTGCTGGTACGTTGCAAATAGAGGGGCAGCACAATTGTTTTTCGCCTAGTGCGGCAGAAGTGCACTCATTCGAAGTGTAAAAAAAGCTGTAAAGCACATGGAGGAGCTTTACAGGGGGTATGGCTTATCTAAATGAGATGTAAATGAGCCCTATTGTCACCCCCAGCAGCAGAGACAGGTGAGAACTGCACAATCTTTAGCTCGTTTTCTCCTCTTTGAGCTTTTTTAAGTGCCTACTTTAAAATGGCCACAACTTCTCCAAATATTATCAGATTTCCACATGTTACACATCGTTGGAAAGCTTGGATATTACACTCTCAGAATCTATGAATAACTTAAAATGCCCCAGAACCGACTTGTGTCCCTAGTTTCCGTGACTGGTCACATATATGACCCACTTTCAATACATATTCATGTCTCCACTGGTGGAATGACCCTTTAACAGTTTATTTGTTTGAGGTGTTTTCTTGTGTTTGTTTTTCCACCATCACCATGGGAATACCTGCTGTTACCCTGCTATGTCTGGAGCAGAAGGACAGCTCCCTGGAGTCTCACACCAGGGATTTCTTGGAGTTGGCGTCCCTAATAGGCTACAAACACAAACTTCTGTAGAAGTATGACAGTAATAAAGTCAGTCTGGTTAGTAATACATGAAGCTGGTTGTTTAATCCTCTGATGAGATCTTCAGAGATTTAAATGTCTTCTTTTATCTTCGGTTCAGTGATTCTGCTTGGTAATATTAAGTGTCTTCAATAATGCTCAAGCATCACTCAATTACACAATTAAGCCTCTGGTAATTCTTAAAAAGAACTGTAGAGAATGAATCTGTGTATCCATAGCCCCCTCCACCTCCGTTACAATTAATCTGACTCCATTAAAGTTATTGTTATTCTTTAACCTCTTATTCTTTAAAGTTAAAGGTCTTTCTTAGAACTGATTGGAAAACATAGGATTTAACCTGAACGTTTAGATAATGAAAGTTATAATCACTTTTGCTTTCAACAAAAATCAATGATAAAAGGAAAGATTCTCAAAGCCTATAAAGTTATAATTAAGTTACATGTTTAAATATACAGACAGTACAAAAGGAACAACATATTGTATAGAAAACTTAGTTGTAACAAATAGTGCACTTTTGTGCAGAAGAGGCTGTTAAAGCCTTTCTCATATAGTATGATGTTACGCACCGGTGTAAGGGAGTGGGGGGGTTAAATCCTTTCTCATAATACCTAGATTGTACATTAGGATACTTTAATATCTCTATTAAGTTCACTACCATTCATTTCAGTTTATAAGCTGTCAGATGAGACCAAGCATGACATGGTTACATATTAGAACACACTAGTAAATCAACAGTACACAGCAAAATCCCCAGTGTTAAATTAACACTCCTGGTGTACATATAGGTCCAACTACGGGGTGTTAAAAATGAACACTGAAGCAGTGTTGAACTTAATGACATAATTAAGTAATTAATTAAGTGATGATTGGCCATTAGTAGTCCACCTGATGTTAATAAGAAGAATCATTGAAGGAAAGAGAAACAACAAGAACGGAAAAAAGAGAAACAAAAGAACTACTGACTTCGAGCCATTACACATTATTGCACTTATTATTACCAGTGTATTTCTGTCATACATCTACAAAAGTTATTGAGAATCAACAGAAGTTTAGACGGCAATGTTTTATGGAATTTTTCATTTCAAGCCACCATTATGGTGATCAGTGTTTGTTTTAGTTGGGCTCTTGAACCTTTTAATTTTATTATTGTTAGTTTTTCTCTGGCTTCTCCAACATTGTGTTTATAAAGCACATTTGTTATTGCACGAGAAACCTGCTTACAATATGTTGTGATGTTGACATTATCATCACGTAGTGACCTGATTCACTGATGTCATTCAGAGTCTATTTATTTGACTATATGATTGTAGAACTTTCCATCGGGTATAACTAGTGTTTACATATATAATATATGTTAGTGATGGATGTTATTATTATGTTCTGGGGTATTTGTGAAAATTATTATTATTATTCCAAATGAAGGCATATTTATATTATATGTTATATTCTTACTAGGTTATAGGTTTGTTTATTATTATTCCTGGTCTCCAGACTATTTGTCTGTGTATGCTTAATTAGTTACAGTGCGCAGGCATCTTTGCCTTTAGGTTTCATTTTCATTTAGTTGATGTTCAGGATTGGTACGCCTTGCCGGTGAGTGACTATGAACTAGCATTGCTAGTAATTCAGATAAAGAATTAATATCACATGATTGTGTAAATTTATTAGTTAATTCTGGTATTTGTATGTTCATTGCAGGTTTACAACCTAACCAACGCAAACTGTCACTAATATACAGCTGACAGACTAGCGTATAGCATTCAGGCTACCTTTGTGGATGAGGATTGTGTAACTTATGTGTTCGCAATAAAAGCTCAAAAAGTGACTCGAGTTGTATCCGCTGTACTTTTCCTGAAACCCTTCCAGTGGGGAGTTTATTGAGCTATAGCAGGTAGCTTAATAGAGAACTGGACAATGATTAATGTTGGGTTTTAGTGCTGGTGATTGTAGCCCTGAGATTCTACAGTTTGAGAGCCAACAGCAATATGAACAATTTTGAAAAATCTTTATGCACTGGAGCTCTTGTGTTTAGACACACAAACATCAATAATCAGCATATAAATCACAACAATGGTGACAATAAACAAACTAGTAACACACAGATCAACTCTGAACATCACAAAACAAGCTATAAAAGTCATAACAAAACAATAGCAAAAAAAAAACAACAAAAAAACAAAAACATGCAAACAGGAAAAACAATGAAAATTACAGGACAATTCAGCTGTATAATTTATTCATACTGCAATGCATGATGGGAGCCATGGATGCATTTTGATTGGTGGCTCCCATATTGAACTGCAAAATGAATCTTTCGTGTGATTGTCACCATTGTTGAGATTCATATGTAGATTCTTGATATCTGTGTGTGATTTTAAAACCTTCAGATTATTAAAGCACTGCTGGAATTATCTACTGTAATCAATAGAACATTTGTATAATCTGTTTATAATGCTGGTTGAGTGAATCAGGACACTACAGGATTGTAATTTCATAATTTAAACATAACCATCATGAACTGGGCTGTGTTTTAAGCATTTTAAGCCTAACTTGATCGTAGAATGATTGCAACAAAAGGTCTGTACGATCAAAATAGGCTTACGATGCTTTCAGGAAACACAGCCCATGTAAATGGTAAATGGACTGCATTTATATAGACAGACCCAATGGCCACCAAAGCGCTTTACATATTTGCCTCTCATTCACCCATTCATTCATTCATTCATACACCCACGGCGGTGTCAGCCATGCAAGGCGCCATCCAGCTCGTCGGGAGCAGCTGGGGTTAGGTGTCTTGCTCATGGACACCTCGACACTTGGTCAGGTGGAACCGGGGATAGAACCACCAACCTTTCGGTTTGTAGACAACCTACATGAACCACTGAGCCACTGTCGCCCCAACCATGTCATGGTTTCTCTAGTAGTAACACATGTGCTTTATAAACACAGAGTTGGAGCAGCCAGAAAAAAAAACTAATGTTAAAAAGCAAAGAGTCCAGATCCCAACTAAAGCAAACACTGATCGCCATAATGGTGACATGAATCGAAACATACCATAAAGCATTACCATCTAAACTTCTGTTCAATATAAATAAGAATGTGTGTAGATGTATGATAGAAATACACTGGTAATAATAAGTACAATAATGTGAAATGGCTCGAAGTCAGTATTTCTTGTGTTACTCTTTGTTCTGTTCTTGTTGTTTCTCTTTCCTTCATTGATTCTTCTTATTAACATTAGGTGTCACCACTAATGGCCAATTATCACTTAATTAATCACTTAATTATCTCATTAACTTCAACACTGCTTCAGTGTTCATTTTTAACACCCTGTAGTTGGACCTATATGTACACCAAGAGTGTACATATGTACACTGGGGATTTTGCTGTGCATGAGGATGTCCAACACGAAGACTGAACAATCTATGTATCTTTATACTGTATGTGCCAAGTGTTTTGAAAAAAATAAAAGCCATCTAAAGATGATAACTGGACACCACACTTAGATTAAACATGACGGGATAATTGCTACTGGATGCTGTTGAAAAATATTGTGCAATAATTCATACTTTTGAATTTACTATTTAAACATTAGGATGTCTACATTAAACAGTAGTCATGAAAAACCCTGACCCGAATGCAGTCAAGTCAAGTCACCTTCATTTATACACCGCTTTTAACAATATGGACTGTTTCAAAGCAGATTACAGTGATAATAGTAAATTAAAGTAACAGAGATTGTTTTGGGTTTACAGCAGCTCTAGAATAAAGTTATTGTCCAGCTAAAGTTAGTTTTGATTGATTCACTTCCATCGCAGTGATCATTAGTTATTAACTTAGGGGCCGCTAATAGAAATTCTTTAATGCGATCCGTCCGCTCATCCGCACAACAACAGTGTCTGATGCTCGAGAACACAAACCCTGAAATAGATTCCAGGGTACAAGTAAAAATAAAATAAAAAAATATTTTTATTTTTATTTATAAAAAAATAAAATAATAATTATCTCTGCGCAAACTTCAAAAACGCAAACCTGTGAAAACGCTGATGGTGTGCACAAGCAGGCATTCGCGTTTGAATATATATGTGCACAGACGTGTAGTCTTTCTTTACAAATTGACCTCAACAAACTACTTGTCTGGCCTTAAGAATGTATAATACAGGATTATGTATCGCTTCCGTGTATCCCGACAACGTTTTGTCAGTACAGAGGTAAAGGGAAGGAGGCCTTCACAGGGGAGAGACACTTCAGGGATGTGTTGTCGTTGTGTCCAGGCGCAGGTCCTTCATCAGATCCGGATTGTGTTGCTGGCCTTTCACTTGTGTTGCACTAGAGAACTAACAACTCAATAAATCCCACAACACTTAACATATTTTGTTGGTAAGTGAAGTACAAAATAAAATCAGTTCAATTGTAGTTTGCCAGAACCCTTACCAAAAACAACACAAGATCAACCCATTTTCACCTGCAGGATAACCCATTTCAAGCAACACTTGCTAGTTATAACATTAAAACACAACATGACACAGGACAAGTGTTCAAAAGCAGCACATCCACTACAAATATTTCTGTTTAAATTCATTTGAAAAATGTTGTTACTTCATTCTGGATAATGATTTTATGTCATTTGAGTGCATAACTCCATTACTGAGAGTGGCATATTTAATCTAAATGCGTTTATGTTGTAAAACAGAGTTTAAATCATTCTGTTTACTTCATTACTTCACTCACTCCAGTAAAAGGGTGCATACGTACGGTCTAGAGTTGAGTGTCCGTACGGTGCGCATATTTACGCCTAGTTTATTTATTTTTTAAATCCTGATATGTGTGTGTGTGTGTGTGTGTGTGTGTGTGTGTGTGTGTGTGTGTGTGTGTGTGTGTGTGTGTGTGTGTGTGTGTGTGTGTGTGTGTGTGTGTGTGTGTGTGTAAAATTGCACATATTTCTATGCCCATTTTGTGCATACCCAACGTTTATAATTCCAGCCTGAACCTTAGATGAAATCAACTGAAGATAAAATAAGACATTAAATCTGAAGATCTCAGCAGAGGAAGATTAAACATCTCCACAAACAGCATTACCAGCTTCACTTATTACTAACCAGACTGACTTTATTTCTACCAAACATGTGCAAAAGTTCTTTTTAAGGTTAACAGAGGTTTAAATGTTGATGTTTAGTTGAAAATGTTTAAAGTCATCATTATCTGTGTTTGCTTTAGTTGAGATCTTCTTGAACCTTGACTTTTGTTAGTTTAATGTTTCTCTTTCAGCAAACATTTGTTATTGCTCAAGAAAGAGAAAGATGAAAAAGCAAATTAACATGACTGTTTTAATGACTATCAAAAAACGCTTTTTCTGTAGTTCTGTAGTCAAGCTGCAGTGGAGTCAGGGAGGAGATTGACGATTTTATTTTTGCTGCCATTGATGCTTCATATAGAGAAGGAAAGAGGAGGAAAGCTAAAGACTTTACAGTTTGTGTATGTGACACTATAGGAATGCCTATAGTAGCCTGTATTCAACAGGGTTGTGTGATATGGGAATATGGGAGAGCCTGCGCTATAAAAGCGCTCTTCCCCAAGTCTCCTCAAGTATCTCATTTATATCTATCAGATGTTTTTCATCTCTTAATTCACTAATACCTTCATATTAATGCATGATGTAACATGTTAAAGAAAGATTAAGGGACAGAAAGGGACAATACCAAAGTATATAAAACTACTTATATAAACTGTGAAACTAACTTCGGCAATACATTATATTATGGTTATGATGTGGTAGAAACTACATTAAAAGTACAGTTTAAATAAATATTCATGGAAAAACAGCAAAACACATACCAAAAAACAACAACCCTTGGTTCAAGTGATAAAATCATAAAGAAAAGCTTGAAAACAAGTCACAACTAAACTGAAAAAAGCATCTGATAATAGATCAAGATAAAATATAAAGAACCAGGAACATGAAATCTGTACACAAATCTCCAGTAAGACACTAAGCAATCATGTGTGAAGCAAAGACGTCTGTCTTACGTTACGTCTAAACAAAATGCTTCGAACCTTTGAGCTCATCAGGTCTAGTAACATATTTATAATAGTGCATTTAGTGAACTGATAACAGACAATGAGAACATCATGGCTGTTCTGGATTATTGACTCTGTTTGTATGTTTGTATGTGGGTATGTTGACATTTTTGAGAAAAATGTTACATAACAGGCTGTATAGTAAAATAGCAATGCTCACGCTACAGATCAATCATGGTATTAGTGGCACAGTGATTATCCTTGTCTTTTATTCTTCTCTTGTGTTTAGTACAAGCTGTGGGTGAAATGGGTAACGTGCCAGACTTCCAAAAAGGACAAATCAGGGAAGCCCATTTAGCAGAGAAGCATCTGTACATCCTTTACAGACAATTTGTTTTTGGTGTTTTAAGAACAACAGTCTGTACGACTATGACTATGTACACTGTAAAACTTTGACCTGTAAATTAATGGTAAAATACTGGCAACATTGTTCTTTACTGTAATATACTGTATGTTAATGTAAATCAGGGATGGCCAACTCCGGTCCTCGAGGGCCACTGTCCTGCAGAGTTTAGCTCCATCCTAATTAAACACACCTGAACAAGCTAATCAATGTGTTCAAGATTACTAAAAAAATAATTTTTGTCAGGATTGGATTTAAACTCTGCAGGACAGTGGCCCTCGAGGACCGGAGTTGCCCATCCCTGCTGTAAAGAAACCATGTACCAAATTAAAACTCGAGTTAACTCGTTTCATCTGCAGAATCTTAAATTGGTCAACTGCCATTACATTCATAAACTAATAATAATAATGCGCTAGTAATGTGAGAATATTATTACTGTGAACTTATTCTTTTGAGTCCACTAAATATATTTTAAATAAAGATATTTTCACTGGATCAGCAACCACACGATCACCGCCTGCTGAGTATAAAGCAACATGCAGAATACCATCAATATTTCTTGTTCTTCTCCTGGACTGAAACACAGGCTCTACTCTTCAGCACAAAGGTGACACACAAAACTCTTTTACAGTAAACTACTGGCTACAGTGTTTTTAACTTACAGTTTTTTACTGTTAAAATACATTTCATGGCTGTGTCTTTTTATCTTACACTGTTAACCCTTTCAACCCCACAGGAAAATCCTGTAGTGTCAAAACTACAAAGAGTAAAAGTAGCATTGAGGCAGTGTTGTAGTGAGATAATTAAGTGAATATGTAAGTGATTGTTGAGCATTGTCGATTCAAGCCTTTATTTTTAAGATTTTTGTAATTTAATTAATAGTAAAATTTCATCAAATTTGAATGTAATATTCCTTTTGTAATTTAATTGAATAATAACAATCCTTACTGAATTATTTAAATAAATTATGTATGGATTATTCAATTTGATTTTATTGAATTTTACTATTAATTCAATTGCATACATCATAAAAAAAACTAATTATTTAAGTATTCATTACTGCATTTGAGTACCAATAGATTAACTGATTTTACAGTTTAATCATACAAACATGTCTGATGTTATTCTAATTATCTCATTAACTTTAACACTGCTTCAGTGTTCATTTAACACTCTGCTCAGAGTTTATATAATTCACCACTTTTCAGTGTTCATTTAACACTGGGGATTTTGCTGTGAAGTCTGTCCTGATGAGTGAGTGAGCAGAAATGAACAAGAAAATACTAAGAGAGAATAGTATTTGAGTGCAAGTGACAGAAATAACTTTAAAAAGAATAATTTCTCAAAGAAAAAGGCAATATATTATGACTGAGATGTGGTATAAACTATGTTAAAAGATCGATAAAATCTATACTGTACTTCTGTCAAACCATGTGCAAAGATTGCAAAGCAAAGATTGTTTTGTCTGAACAAATGTTTTAGTCTTTCAGCTCATCGAGACTAGCAACATATTTATATAGTTCAATGATAATGAGAACATGCATGTCTGTTCTGGAGGAATGACTGACTGATGGTTTGTGGATATGTGGAAATCTGATGAAAACTGTAATGCCACTCTTACAGATCAGTCACGACATTTGTTAATCACACTACTGACTTTTGGAATAAATTTGCAACATGGTAAATACATAATATTATATGAGCCAAGTCCATTTAAAAATAAATAAAACATCTATAGCTTGGGTTTAAATTTCTGCAATTTTGAGGACCTGATGTTGTTCACTTTAACAGATATTAATAAGACAAGCACTGGTGGGATTTGAAAAGGTCCATGTATTCATTTTTTGAGTAATAAAATGTTGATTATATGGGTGAAATGACATGGCTATGTGTTTTAAATAATAATGACACACACAGCAAAATCCCCAGTGTTAAATTAACACTCCTGGTGTACATATAGGTCCAACTACGGGGTGTTAAAAATGAACACTGAAGTAGTGTGGAACTTAATGACATAATTAAGTAATTAATTAAGTGATGATTGGCCATTAGTAGTCCACCTGATGTTAATAAGAAGAATCATTGAAGGAAAGAGAAACAACAAGAACGGAAAAAAGAGAAACAAAAGAACTACTGACTTCGAGCCTTTACACATTATTGCACTTATTATTACCAGTGTATTTCTGTCATACATCTACAAAAGTTATTGAGAATCAACAGAAGTTTAGACGGCAATGTTTTATGGAATTTTTCATTTCAAGCCACCATTATGGTGATCAGTGTTTGTTTTAGTTGGGCTCTTGAACCTTTTAATTTTATTATTGTTAGTTTTTCTCTGGCTTCTCCAACATTGTGTTTATAAAGCACATTTGTTATTGCACGAGAAACCTGCTTACAATATGTTGTGATGTTGACATTATCATCACGTAGTGACCTGATTCACTGATGTCATTCAGAGTCTATTTATTTGACTATATGATTGTAGAACTTTCCATCGGGTATAACTAGTGTTTACATATATAATATATGTTAGTGATGGATGTTATTATTATGTTCTGGGGTATTTGTGAAAATTATTATTATTATTCCAAATGAAGGCATATTTATATTATATGTTATATTCTTACTAGGTTATAGGTTTGTTTATTATTATTCCTGGTCTCCAGAATATTTGTCTGTGTATGCTTAATTAGTTACAGTGCGCAGGCGTCTTTGCCTTTAGGTTTCATTTTCATTTAGTTGATGTTCAGGATTGGTACGCCTTACCGGTGAGTGACTATGAACTACCATTGCTAGTAATTCAGATAAAGAATTAATATCACATGATTGTGTAAATTTATTAGTTAATTCTGGTATTTGTATGTTCATTGCAGGTTTACAACCTAACCAACGCAAACTGTCACTAATATACAGCTGACAGACTAGCGTATAGCATTCAGGCTACCTTTGTGGATGAGGATTGTGTAACTTATGTGTTCGCAATAAAAGCTCAAAAAGTGACTCGAGTTGTATCCGCTGTACTTTTCCTGAAACCCTTCCAGTGGGGAGTTTATTGAGCTATAGCAGGTAGCTTAATAGAGAACTGGACAGTTGTAAACCGTCGTCGGAGCCGTGAAAGAGAGTACGCGGATCCCGAGCGGAAGAAAGCCATTGTTGATGACCGGCGCCGTGATCGGATTCAGATTCTAAAGCGACCGTCAACAACACCACTACAACGGAAGAGCCGAAGTCGAGGACTAACGGGGCCGTTAAAAGCCTGAATAACTTCCACAACCGTGAGTAGGACTGTGTGGATTATGATGACAGCCGTGGTGCTAATATAGTGACTTTGTAACGCCGCTATTAGCCATAACAGCTGGCGAAGACGTCTGTGTTGTTCGCGAACGAACGATTCTTTTGAACGATTCTTTTGAACGATTCTTTTGAACAAGTCATTTTTCTAAAAGGTGATTTTAGAGATTCTGTTCACTAGAAAAACAGAAAAAGAAGAAGTAAGAAGATAAATAAAATAAAGAAAAGGTCAAAATGGCAGATGACAAGCCAGATCTAGAGAGCTTAAAGCGAAAACGCTCAAATGCGCAACGAAACTTTACAACACGAATAAACCGCCTTAACGTTAGTGCTTGCCGTTTACGTGAAGTTGAGTTGTCTGAAGAGTTAGCGAGATTGAAGGATGATTATGACAAACTCCTCGATGTCAGTAATGAATATGTTGACGCACAGAGCCAGATAAACCCTACGGGTGAAGACAGTGAGTTCAGGGATGCCCTGCCAAGGAGAGATGCCAGTGAGCAAAGGTTCCTTGAATCTGAGAGCAAGATCATGGAAATGCTGTGGTCTAAGTATGCAGCGCCGGACATAGACGTTCTTGTAACACAGTTCAAGTCTGCTCTTGATCGGTCTGAGGCGCTCGGGAAAGGTGAGATAGTGCCATGGACGCAGCAAGGGGTCGAGAGTGGTAAGCTGGATAGGAAACTCCATGAACTCAGGGAGGCTGTGTACACTTGGAGAGACTATCGGCCACATGGAAAGGAGAAATGGATGCTCTTTTTATCATTAAGAGAGGTCAAGGAACAACTGATGGATGAGTGGACATGCCGACGTGATAATGAGGTCATGAAGAGGAACAGTAAAGACCTAAAAGATGATGTAGACGGAGGTGAGGAGGAAGAGGATGAAGATGTGGGAGCCAATGATGCGGTTGGTGGGCCTGTCACAAGAGCTATCGACAGCCTTACAGCTGCAGATAACATCACCTTTACCCAACCAGTAAGCCTTGCTATTTCTACTCCACCTGTTAACGCCCCGCATGCTTTCATCAATCCGCCCACTGACGAGCTGGGAACTATATATGTTACGAGCTCACCTTCATTCATGTTCTCTGATAGAGCAAGCATCTCTACATGTGCTGCTCAAGTTTCTACTGTCACTAGTCGACCTCAGAGCAGGTATGTAGCATCTACCACACACAGTAACCCCCAAGAGACGTTACAGCCCAACCTGCAGTCAAGACGGTTTGATAGTGGACTTGGTGTCAGTTTCGCTCAACCCCCGACCCATGCCAGCACGCCACAATTGATGAGTGTTCGTACCGCTCCGCCCGTTAATCTCAGCATGGGACAAGGTAGTAGCATGCCATATAGCAGCCCTGGTTTGTACGCTGGTGGAGAAAACAGCTCTCAATGGGCCCGACCAAAAATAAGGCTCACACCCATAAGTTTGCCTAAGTTCTCCGGGGATAGGAGGGACTATTGGCGCTGGAAGGTTGAATGGGAGAGTATCCAGGTGCAGGCGGAACCTACGGGGTCAAAGGAATGCAAGAAACTTCACTTGCTAGACAGTATAGGAGAGTCTGTGAAAAGTGAACTCAGACTGTTGCGCTGCAGAGATGCAAACGATATCTTCAGGGAATTAGAAAACCGTTATGGTGACAAAGCACAAACGGCAGAAGAGATTGTGTTGGAGCTTCAATCACGACCTGCTGTAAAGAACCACCAGCCACGAGAGACGTTAGAGTTAATCCTAGCGGTGGAGAGGGCAGCATTGGACCTCACGGACCTGGGGTGCGCAGACGCTGTACAGAATCAGCTGGTGATACGGTCTTTGGAGAGCAAACTCCCTGATGTCATGAAAAGAGAGTGGCTCATGTGTGTGAGAAACCCTGTTAACGACGTCCACCCAGGAAACCGTTTCGACAGGCTCTTGCTGTTCCTGGAAGACCAGAAGTCGTTGTCGTGAGGTTGGAGTAGTTGCTGCCCAGCAAGCCATGGCCTGCTAATGCTCCTGAGCGACCAAGCTACCGGGAGAAACCAGGTGACCGATGGAGAGAAAAGAAGTCATTCACTAAGACTACGGCAAGTGAAGTCAAAAGAGACTCCAAGCAGTTACCATGTGCTGTGTGTGGTGATGAAGAACATGGAGGTAAACTGTTTCGCTGTAAAACTTTCAGGAAGGCTAGTCTGTCGGAGAAGAAATCTCAGGTGAAAAAGGCAAAAGCATGTGCAAAGTGCCTGGATGTTCACGGGGTTGACAGTGGCTGCACTCCTAAGTTCCTATGTCGTAAGGAGGAGTGTAAGAAAGGCGACACTCCAGTGGACCACCACTATTTTCTCTGCCCTAAGGCATCAATTAAGAAAGATGCTACTAAGAGGGAAAGCAAAGCAGGGGAAAAGAGGGGACCTCGTGGTCCGACAGAGGAGCAAGAGGCTGTGTTCGCTGAGTTGGGACTGACTCCTCACCAGTTGGAGGCTGTCCGCAAAGCCTGTACTAACAAGGCAATGTCGACAGTGTGTTCTGGCGAGGGTTTGATAGAACAGAGTGGCTTGAAAGAACATCCAGCCCTCATGATGCTCGTTCCTGTCACAACGAAGAGGGGAGACAGTCTTGGAGCCTTAGTTGATCTCGCGTCTGACACAAATTACATTACGCACCAAGCTGCGGAAAGGCTCGGACTGAAGGGTGAACCAATCTCCCTTGTCGTGTATGGTGTCGGCACGATGAAGGTGAAGGTTGATACAAAAAGGTATCTCGTGACAATAAAAGTGTGGACCTCAAGAGGAACCCTGAAGTTTCACGAGATGATCTGCTACGGGATGGAAGACATCGCCAAAGTGGATCGAGTGGTGAGATCAGAGCGACTAGAGCAGTTCTTCCCTGAAGCTAAGCCGGGAGAACTGGCCCGCCCAGAGAAGATCGATCTATTGATCAGTACTCGAGAAGGTCGATTAGCTCCACAAAGGCTGCAAAGGGTCGGCGACCTGGTGTTGTGGGATGGTCCTCTGGGTAAGATCGTGAGTGGTGTGCATCCAGACCTCTTCGAAGAAGTGGAGGTGACAACATGGCAGTCAGAGACGCACTTTGCTCACTCAATGAGGTCGGTAGCCGTCAAAGTTGAAGAACACTTCGTGGGAAGGCCAGGATGCCATTTGGAGCAAGAAAGCAGTGTAGAAGTTCGAACGACAGCAGTGTGCAATAAAGAGATCCTTGAGTGGCTAAAATGGGATAGCATCGGTGCTGCCTGTGACCCTACCTGTGGAGGGTGTCGCTGTGGAAAGTGTCCACCAGGAGGAAAGGAGATGTCCCTGGCTGATGAGAAAGAGCTGGAGATAATAAAGGCAGGTCTAACCTTCAGGGAGGGAGACGCCCACAGCGACCAGCCACACTGGGATGCGAAGTACCCTTGGAAGGAAAACCCAGCCTCTCTTCCCAACAACCGAAAAGCTGTGGAAGCAATGTTCCTGAGGGCTGAGAAGCGGCTTGTGAAAGACCCCCTTTGGAAAGAGGCTTACATGAGGCAAGTCCACGAGATGGTGGGGAGAGGAGCTGCTGTTAAGCTCACTAAAGACATGATGGACGGCTGGAAAGGTGCTGTGTGGTGGGTGAGCCACTTAACCGCTCCAAATCCCCACTCAGTGACTACGCCGGTGCGCCTCGTCTGGAACAGCAGCCAGGAGTTTAGAGGGGTGAGCATGAATAGCATTTTGCTCAAAGGCCCAGACGTCCTAAATCCCATCAGAGCGGTGCTCCTCAGATTCTGGGAAGGAAAACATGCAGCCATCGGAGACATCACCAAGATGTACAATTCGGTTTGGCTGGAGGAACAAGAGGTCCATATGCATCGGTTCCTATGGAGAGACTCACCAGAAGATGAGATTGAGGATTAGGCTGTCGTGAGGGTGAACATGGGGGACAAACCAGCGGGGTGCATTGCACAGGTTGCCATGCGCGAGACCGCAAAGTTGCCCCAGTTCTCTGAAATGAAGGAGGAAAGAAGAGTCATCAAGGAAGACTCCTACGTCGATGACCTCCTTACGTCCCACAGTGACCCACGCTGTCTAGACAAGATCCAAGAGGGAGTAGAGAAAATACTGAAAGCTGGAGGCATCTACCTCAAACCTTGGGTCCGGTCCGGTCAAAGTGGGAGGCGGGACGGGACAGAGTCCAAGCCAATGACTCTGACGTTGCCCAACCAGCTAAGGGAGGAAGATAACAAAGCCCTGGGGGTTGGTTACCTCGTGCAAGAGGACAAACTCTTTGTGATGGTCTCCATCAACTTCTCCAGAAGGAAGAAGAAGATGAGGACTGAGATTGACCTCACTGAAGGAGAAGTGGAAGTAAAGACACCGAACCCACTGACTCGTCGTGTCCTACTGAGCCAGATCGCCGGGCTGTATGACCCGATCGGTCTAGTCACACCTGTGAAGCAGAAAGGAGTGATCCTTGTGAGAAGAGCCTTCCAGGAAGCTGGCAAGCTTACTAAAGACACGTGGGATGAACCTCTGTCTGACGAGCTCAGAGGAAAGGCGATTGAAATGTTCAAGGAGTATGCTCGTTTGAATAGCATTAAGTTCCACAGAAGCCTCACACCCTCTGACTGGAGGGGTAAACCCTGGGGAATCACGTTTTCTGACGGGAGCTGTGAGTCCTATGGCGCTGTACTGTACTTGCGATGGGAGACGTCAAATGGTGTGGTCACCCGGCTCGTAGAGTCAAAGGCCAAGTTAACTCCCCTCAACCAAAAAGGTGACGCAGTCAAGGCTGAGGTATGCGGGGCTGTCTTCGCCACACGTCTAAAGGGATACATATTGAAGCATGGACGGTTAAACGTGGGGAAGTGGTACCACTTCAATGACAGTCAGACGGTGCTGGGGGCTATCCAGAGAGAGAGCTACGGATTCCAGACATTCTTTGCGAACCGAGTCGGAGAGATTCAGAAGGCTGGACCCGTAACTGACTGGTGGTGGATACCAGGCGAGGTCAACATCGCTGATCTAGTCACGAGGGGGTGCTCTCCTGTATTGCTGGGTGAAAACTCTGTGTGGCAGGAGGGTCCTGAGTTCCTGTCTAGTCCAGTCGAGGATTGGCCCATGAAGTCTGCTTCAGAAGTGGCAGCTGATGCTAGGGAGGTGGTGAGTAAACTCCAGAGAAAGGCCTTTTCGGCAGTCTTCACCAGAGCTCAAGCCAAGAAGCAGTTGAACCCTGACAGTCCTGGTGGTGAAGATCCAATAGCCATAGTTGGAGTTAGCGGGGTTTCAGCGTCCTCAGAAAATGGGATGAAATTGACCTTAGCTGAAGCCAAAGAAACGGAGACACTGTGGGGAGCCATGCTCATAGACCAAGTGGAACCAACAAGGTGCAGTTCTCTAGTTAAGCTTTGTGGAGTAGTTGGTTATGTCCGCAGAGCTGTGAAGAAGTGGTTGGCCCGTGTAGGCAGGGCCTCTATACCAGCAAAGTGGGAGGCAGTATTGACAGTAAAGGAACGCAAAGCTGCATTCCAAGACCTGTGCCTAGCCGCCCAGAAGGGAGTTACGTTTCCTGTGACAACTCTAAACAGACTCGTTGTCAGCAGGGATGAGGCTTCAGGGCTCCTAAAATGCCATGGTAGAGTCCAGACCATTACCCAGGGAGATACCGGTGTGCCCCTGATCCCCTACAATGCGTGGATTAGTACCCTTCTCACACGAGAGGCCCACAATGTTAACCACGAGGGTGTTGCTGGCACACTCCTCCGTGTAAGGTCTAAAGCATGGGTGGTGCTGGGACCAAGGATTGCCAGAAATGTCATTGACTCCTGTATGCACTGTCGAAAGACCAAAGCGAGAATGTGTAAACAGGTGATGAGTGAGCTTCCCCTCGAACGAACTGAACCAGCCGCACCTTTTGAGTTTACAACATTGGACCTTTTCGGACCATATGTTGTTAAAGATACTATAAGACGAAGAGCAAAGATGAAAATCTGGGGTGTAGTGTTCAGCTGTATGGCTTCGAGAGCAGTACATGCTGACATTGTGGAAGATCTGTCGACGGAAGGATTCCTGAAAGCATAACAGCGCTTTACAGCTCTCAGGGGTCACCCAAGAAAGCTCTGGTCAGATCAAGGGACAAACTTTGTGGGCGCCAGGCCAGTATTAAAGGAGCTTTATGAGTTTCTAAGTGGCATTGACAAGGATCAGGTCCAGAAGAAGGCGGCAGCTGTAGGAACCGACTGGATGTGGGTGTTTCACCCGGCAGACTCTCCCTACAGAAATGGGGCAGCTGAGGCAGCTGTCCGTGTACTCAAGAGAGGGTTAAGCAGTGTTGGCAAAGAAGATAACCTGACAACACTGGAGTTCCAGACCCTCCTGTACCTTGCTGCTAACCTGTCAAATGAGAGACCAATCGTTGCCAGAGCCCAGGTACAAGATGAGACCGTGGAAGTTATTACTCCCAACTCTCTTCTGCTTGGCCGTGCAGGACCCAGTGGGGACTCTCGAGGGTTTAAGTATCCAACTTACCCCGTCGTGTGGCTGAGAGCAATCCAGATCGAGGTTGACAAGTTCTGGAAGCGGTGGAGCCAGCTGGCTGGTCTGGGCCTCTACATCCGTCAGAAGTGGCACGCGCCTGCTAGAAATGTTGCAGCGGGGGACCTAGTGTGGTTAGCTGACCAGAACGCGCTGAGGGGCCAGTTCAGGCTGGGTCGAGTCGTGGAGGTGTGTCCTGATGTGAAGGGCGTAGTACGAGATGTGAGGGTGAGAACATGTCGAAGCTGTCCAGTTTCCGGCGGACAGTTCAAGAAAAACCAAGGTGTGGAGAACTATCCCTCCACCATCCTCCACAGGGACGTTAGGAGGTTGGTGGTTCTGCTTCCAGTGGAGGAGCAGTAAAGAATCCCCACCATGGTGTGTTTCAGTTGGTAAAGGATCCCCACCATGGTGTGTTTCGGTGAAGAAACAAGACTCTCCCCACTACCATCCTCCCGAAGGCTGGTGGTGTGTTTCGGTAAAGGAGGTTGTAATGTCAGCAAGGACAATGTGTGTTGTTCATGGACATTAAAACTAACTTGAAGAGATAGTTATTCATGTTGTAACATAGTACGGTAATATCCAAGTATGCAATGTTATTTGCATGGTCATGGGGAGAATTTCATATCTAGAAGTTTAACTGTTTTGGTTATGGTGGCCTACTTAGATTCTAAAATCAGTAGACCAAGTGGGAGGTGTAGAACTTTCCATCGGGTATAACTAGTGTTTACATATATAATATATGTTAGTGATGGATGTTATTATTATGTTCTGGGGTATTTGTGAAAATTATTATTATTATTCCAAATGAAGGCATATTTATATTATATGTTATATTCTTACTAGGTTATAGGTTTGTTTATTATTATTCCTGGTCTCCAGACTATTTGTCTGTGTATGCTTAATTAGTTACAGTGCGCAGGCATCTTTGCCTTTAGGTTTCATTTTCATTTAGTTGATGTTCAGGATTGGTACGCCTTGCCGGTGAGTGACTATGAACTAGCATTGCTAGTAATTCAGATAAAGAATTAATATCACATGATTGTGTAAATTTATTAGTTAATTCTGGTATTTGTATGTTCATTGCAGGTTTACAACCTAACCAACGCAAACTGTCACTAATATACAGCTGACAGACTAGCGTATAGCATTCAGGCTACCTTTGTGGATGAGGATTGTGTAACTTATGTGTTCGCAATAAAAGCTCAAAAAGTGACTCGAGTTGTATCCGCTGTACTTTTCCTGAAACCCTTCCAGTGGGGAGTTTATTGAGCTATAGCAGGTAGCTTAATAGAGAACTGGACAATGATTAATGTTGGGTTTTAGTGCTGGTGATTGTAGCCCTGAGATTCTACAGTTTGAGAGCCAACAGCAATATGAACAATTTTGAAAAATCTTTATGCACTGGAGCTCTTGTGTTTAGACACACAAACATCAATAATCAGCATATAAATCACAACAATGGTGACAATAAACAAACTAGTAACACACAGATCAACTCTGAACATCACAAAACAAGCTATAAAAGTCATAACAAAACAATAGCAAAAAAAAAACAACAAAAAAACAAAAACATGCAAACAGGAAAAACAATGAAAATTACAGGACAATTCAGCTGTATAATTTATTCATACTGCAATGCATGATGGGAGCCATGGATGCATTTTGATTGGTGGCTCCCATATTGAACTGCAAAATGAATCTTTCGTGTGATTGTCACCATTGTTGAGATTCATATGTAGATTCTTGATATCTGTGTGTGATTTTAAAACCTTCAGATTATTAAAGCACTGCTGGAATTATCTACTGTAATCAATAGAACATTTGTATAATCTGTTTATAATGCTGGTTGAGTGAATCAGGACACTACAGGATTGTAATTTCATAATTTAAACATAACCATCATGAACTGGGCTGTGTTTTAAGCATTTTAAGCCTAACTTGATCGTAGAATGATTGCAACAAAAGGTCTGTACGATCAAAATAGGCTTACGATGCTTTCAGGAAACACAGCCCATGTAAATGGTAAATGGACTGCATTTATATAGACAGACCCAATGGCCACCAAAGCGCTTTACATATTTGCCTCTCATTCACCCATTCATTCATTCATTCATACACCCACGGCGGTGTCAGCCATGCAAGGCGCCATCCAGCTCGTCGGGAGCAGCTGGGGTTAGGTGTCTTGCTCATGGACACCTCGACACTTGGTCAGGTGGAACCGGGGATAGAACCACCAACCTTTCGGTTTGTAGACAACCTACATGAACCACTGAGCCACTGTCGCCCCAACCATGTCATGGTTTCTCTAGTAGTAACACATGTGCTTTATAAACACAGAGTTGGAGCAGCCAGAAAAAAAAACTAATGTTAAAAAGCAAAGAGTCCAGATCCCAACTAAAGCAAACACTGATCGCCATAATGGTGACATGAATCGAAACATACCATAAAGCATTACCATCTAAACTTCTGTTCAATATAAATAAGAATGTGTGTAGATGTATGATAGAAATACACTGGTAATAATAAGTACAATAATGTGAAATGGCTCGAAGTCAGTATTTCTTGTGTTACTCTTTGTTCTGTTCTTGTTGTTTCTCTTTCCTTCATTGATTCTTCTTATTAACATTAGGTGTCACCACTAATGGCCAATTATCACTTAATTAATCACTTAATTATCTCATTAACTTCAACACTGCTTCAGTGTTCATTTTTAACACCCTGTAGTTGGACCTATATGTACACCAAGAGTGTACATATGTACACTGGGGATTTTGCTGTGCATGAGGATGTCCAACACGAAGACTGAACAATCTATGTATCTTTATACTGTATGTGCCAAGTGTTTTGAAAAAAATAAAAGCCATCTAAAGATGATAACTGGACACCACACTTAGATTAAACATGACGGGATAATTGCTACTGGATGCTGTTGAAAAATATTGTGCAATAATTCATACTTTTGAATTTACTATTTAAACATTAGGATGTCTACATTAAACAGTAGTCATGAAAAACCCTGACCCGAATGCAGTCAAGTCAAGTCACCTTCATTTATACACCGCTTTTAACAATATGGACTGTTTCAAAGCAGATTACAGTGATAATAGTAAATTAAAGTAACAGAGATTGTTTTGGGTTTACAGCAGCTCTAGAATAAAGTTATTGTCCAGCTAAAGTTAGTTTTGATTGATTCACTTCCATCGCAGTGATCATTAGTTATTAACTTAGGGGCCGCTAATAGAAATTCTTTAATGCGATCCGTCCGCTCATCCGCACAACAACAGTGTCTGATGCTCGAGAACACAAACCCTGAAATAGATTCCAGGGTACAAGTAAAAATAAAATAAAAAAATATTTTTATTTTTATTTATAAAAAAATAAAATAATAATTATCTCTGCGCAAACTTCAAAAACGCAAACCTGTGAAAACGCTGATGGTGTGCACAAGCAGGCATTCGCGTTTGAATATATATGTGCACAGACGTGTAGTCTTTCTTTACAAATTGACCTCAACAAACTACTTGTCTGGCCTTAAGAATGTATAATACAGGATTATGTATCGCTTCCGTGTATCCCGACAACGTTTTGTCAGTACAGAGGTAAAGGGAAGGAGGCCTTCACAGGGGAGAGACACTTCAGGGATGTGTTGTCGTTGTGTCCAGGCGCAGGTCCTTCATCAGATCCGGATTGTGTTGCTGGCCTTTCACTTGTGTTGCACTAGAGAACTAACAACTCAATAAATCCCACAACACTTAACATATTTTGTTGGTAAGTGAAGTACAAAATAAAATCAGTTCAATTGTAGTTTGCCAGAACCCTTACCAAAAATAACACAAGATCAACCCATTTTCACCTGCAGGATAACCCATTTCAAGCAACACTTGCTAGTTATAACATTAAAACACAACATGACACAGGACAAGTGTTCAAAAGCAGCACATCCACTACAAATATTTCTGTTTAAATTCATTTGAAAAATGTTGTTACTTCATTCTGGATAATGATTTTATGTCATTTGAGTGCATAACTCCATTACTGAGAGTGGCATATTTAATCTAAATGCGTTTATGTTGTAAAACAGAGTTTAAATCATTCTGTTTACTTCATTACTTCACTCACTCCAGTAAAAGGGTGCATACGTACGGTCTAGAGTTGAGTGTCCGTACGGTGCGCATATTTACGCCTAGTTTATTTATTTTTTAAATCCTGATATGTGTGTGTGTGTGTGTGTGTGTGTGTGTGTGTGTGTGTGTGTGTGTGTGTGTGTGTGTGTGTGTGTGTGTGTGTGTGTGTGTGTGTGTGTGTAAAATTGCACATATTTCTATGCCCATTTTGTGCATTCCCAACGTTTATAATTCCAGCCTGAACCTTAGATGAAATCAACTGAAGATAAAATAAGACATTAAATCTGAAGATCTCAGCAGAGGAAGATTAAACATCTCCACAAACAGCATTACCAGCTTCACTTATTACTAACCAGACTGGCTTTATTTCTACCAAACATGTGCAAAAGTTCTTTTTAAGGTTAACAGAGGTTTAAATGTTGATGTTTAGTTGAAAATGTTTAAAGTCATCATTATCTGTGTTTGCTTTAGTTGAGATCTTCTTGAACCTTGACTTTTGTTAGTTTAATGTTTCTCTTTCAGCAAACATTTGTTATTGCTCAAGAAAGAGAAAGATGAAAAAGCAAATTAACATGACTGTTTTAATGACTATCAAAAAACGCTTTTTCTGTCGTTCTGTAGTCAAGCTGCAGTGGAGTCAGGGAGGAGATTGACGATTTTATTTTTGCTGCCATTGATGCTTCATATAGAGAAGGAAAGAGGAGGAAAGCTAAAGACTTTACAGTTTGTGTATGTGACACTATAGGAATGCCTATAGTAGCCTGTATTCAACAGGGTTGTGTGATATGGGAATGTGGGAGAGCCTGCGCTATAAAAGCGCTCTTCCCCAAGTCTCCTCAAGTATCTCATTTATATCTATCAGATGTTTTTCATCTCTTAATTCACTAATACCTTCATATTAATGCATGATGTAACATGTTAAAGAAAGATTAAGGGACAGAAAGGGACAATACCAAAGTATATAAAACTACTTATATAAACTGTGAAACTAACTTCGGCAATACATTATATTATGGTTATGATGTGGGAGAAACTACATTAAAAGTACAGTTTAAATAAATATTCATGGAAAAACAGCAAAACACATACCAAAAAACAACAACCCTTGGTTCAAGTGATAAAATCATAAAGAAAAGCTTGAAAACAAGTCACAACTAAACTGAAAAAAGCATCTGATAATAGATCAAGATAAAATATAAAGAACCAGGAACATGAAATCTGTACACAAATCTCCAGTAAGACACTAAGCAATCATGTGTGAAGCAAAGACGTCTGTCTTACGTTACGTCTAAACAAAATGCTTCGAACCTTTGAGCTCATCAGGTCTAGTAACATATTTATAATAGTGCATTTAGTGAACTGATAACAGACAATGAGAACATCATGGCTGTTCTGGATTATTGACTCTGTTTGTATGTTTGTATGTGGGTATGTTGACATTTTTGAGAAAAATGTTACATAACAGGCTGTATAGTAAAATAGCAATGCTCACGCTACAGATCAATCATGGTATTAGTGGCACAGTGATTATCCTTGTCTTTTATTCTTCTCTTGTGTTTAGTACAAGCTGTGGGTGAAATGGGTAACGTGTCAGACTTCCAAAAAGGACAAATCAGGGAAGCCCATTTAGCAGAGAAGCATCTGTACATCCTTTACAGACAATTTGTTTTTGGTGTTTTAAGAACAACAGTCTGTACGACTATGACTATGTACACTGTAAAACTTTGACCTGTAAATTAATGGTAAAATACTGGCAACATTGTTCTTTACTGTAATATACTGTATGTTACGGTAAAGCAGGGATGGGCAACTCCGGTCCTCGAGGGCCACTGTCCTGCAGAGTTTAGCTCCATCCTAATTAAACACACCTGAACAAGCTAATCAATGTGTTCAAGATTACTAAAAAAATAATTTTTGTCAGGATTGGATTTAAACTCTGCAGGACAGTGGCCCTCGAGGACCGGAGTTGCCCATCCCTGCTGTAAAGAAACCATGAACTAAATTAAAACTCGAGTTAACTCGTTTCATCTGCAGAATCTTAAATTGGTCAACTGCCATTACATTCATAAACTAATAATAATAATGCGCTAGTAATGTGAGAATATTATTACTGTGAACTTATTCTTTTGAGTCCACTAAACATATTTTATATAAAGATATTTTCACTGGATCAGCAACCACACGATCACCGCCTGCTGAGTATAAAGCAACATGCAGAATACCATCAATATTTCTTGTTCTTCTCCTGGACTGAAACACAGGCTCTACTCTTCAGCACAAAGGTGACACACAAAACTCTTTTACAGTAAACTACTGGCTTCAGTGTTTTTTTAACTTACAGTTTTTTACTGTTAAAATACATTTCATGGCTGTGTCTTTTTATCTTACACTGTTAACCCTTTCAACCCCACAGGAAAATCCTGTAGTGTCAAAACTACAAAGAGTAAAAGTAGCATTGAGGCAGTGTTGTAGTGAGATAATTAAGTGAATATGTAAGTGATTGTTGAGCATTGTCGATTCAAGCCTTTATTTTTAAGATTTTTGTAATTTAATTAATAGTAAAATTTCATCAAATTTGAATGTAATATTCCTTTTGTAATTTAATTGAATAATAACAATCCTTACTGAATTATTTAAATAAATTATGTATGAATTATTCAATTTGATTTTATTGAATTTTACTATTAATTAAATTGAATACATCATAAAAAAAAACTAATTATTGAAGTATTCATTACTGCATTTGAGTATCAATAGATTAACTGATTTTACAGTTTAATCATACAAACATGTCTGATGTTATTCTGGTGTTCTGGCACCATCAACAATTTGTTCGTTATGGTATTTAAAAAATCTTACAAACATACAGAATTAAATGCTTAAACTTTCATGAATGCTTTTCTTAAACAGTTGCAGACACTTTCAGAGATGGGGAGCAAACAGTCAGTTCTACAAGCTAGTGGCTACGAACTAGTGAGTGAACAAGACAATATGATGCTGGTGAAAAATAAAAGTGGTGATCAGTTTGTCATTAAAAAGCTGAATGATAACCAGGTAAGATGGATACTTTGTTTCTAATGATATTTAAATTAAAGACAGAAATTCTGATACACACAGTCTGTGTCTGTATGTTTTCAGGATGCCGTATCAAACTTTCTCCAAAAGCTCAAACATCCACACATCGTCCAACACAAGGAAATCATCAGAGGTTAAAAGAGACTTTAAAAGTCACACTTTGATAACACATCTTAATTTACATGCAGGGCTTTAGAGTATCTGCATAGATATTAAAAAATCTTTTTAAAGCACACTGTGATGAATGAATCTGCTTTCAGATCATGACTGCATGTATCTTTTACTGGATCACTGCGAGGGTGGAGATCTCACCGAGATAACAAAACTTAAACTACTGGGAACAATTACATTTTCTAAGGTATGTTTGTAGATTTAGAAATGGTGAAATTTAACCCATTATGATTTAGAGAAATAAACTGTGAAACTGACATAAATTAAAGGACCTAAATTAAAGCATTTGTCTACAAATTGAACATGTTATCTGTAAATATGAACTAATATTGTGATTGTGTTGCAGTGTTTAAGTTTTAGGTTGATTGTTTTCAATATTCTTTTTCTCTTATTGTAATTTTTAAAGTTGGCATTAAATGAAAGTTGTAATAGTCTTCTGTTTTGTGCCATATAGTTTAGTGAAATGGCTTCTCGGTAAAGAAATAAAATTGTAGGGCAGGGGGAATTGGTAGGATGGATCATCGTGGTTTGCTACTGCTGTGATCTCATGTGATTGACAGGTTACTGTCCCGCCCTCGTGTGTAACATATCATCAGAGAAAAGATTACGCTGCAAGAGAGAGGGGGAGTTAATTTCATTAAAGATCACGAGAGCACATGAATAAAAAAAAAATCTGCACATATAAATCTTTATAATAAATATTACAATATTCCATTAAAACAACAAAACAAGAATTGTCCATTTTGATTTGATGGTGACCAACTAATCAAGTCCCAACAAACACACGCTGGACTCAACTAATCCAACGTCAGTCGGACGTCATATTTTGGTTGAAAATGAAAGTCGGGTTGACGTCTAAACCCAACGCTTGTTTGTTTGACCTATGAACTAAACACGTGATGCGCATGTGAACGCCGTCGGCTTTTCGCGGGTTTGCATTTTTGAGGTCTGCGCGGAGATAACCTTTTTTTTCGAAATCTGTTAGAGCGCTGTCGTGTTAGCAGCATAAGATAATAACTAATGATCTTCGCAACGGAAGTCAATCAATCAAAACTAACTTTAGCTGGACAATAACTTTATTCTAGAGCTGCTGTAAAGCCAAAACAATCTGTTACTTTAATTTCCTATTATCACTGTAAAGCTGCTTTGAAAGAATCTATGTTTTTAAAAGCACTATATAAATGAAGGAGACTTGACTTGACTTTGTTTTGAATAAGAACCGCACTGCAAAATGAAATGCACGGCAGCACATTAAATCTCTCAAGATCTCAGCAGAGGAGGAATAAACACTTCACTTATTACTAAACAGACTTTATTTCTATTAGACGTCTACAGAAGTTCTTACTGAAAATTAACAGAGGTTTAGATGTTTAGGTTTTATCAAAAATAATAGTTTGGTTTCAATTCACCATTATGATGATCGGTGTTTCCTTTGGTTTTGTAGTTTGACTCTTGACTTTTTAACATCATTTTTTCTCTGGCTGCTGTTTATTATGGCAAGAAAAGCAGGAGAAAATGTGATCAGAGAATGTCAGATGTCTAGTTGTAATAAGTACTGCCATGCATTTCACGTTTTTTTAAACTTTTTTATTTTCCTGGTTTATACCAACCTAAATTTGACATCTGCCCAACGTTGGAGCTTGATGTCAAACAAACGTTGGATATTGACAAATGAGAGTGTGCTGGGTATGACAGTCCTTGTTGAGTGTGGTAATAAGGTGTAGAGTGTGATTAAACTCAGAGGAGAGTGAACAGTTTGTGAATGGTGAATGTGTGGAAGTTGAGGGATAGCTTGGTGTAGCCGTGACAGTAATTAGGAAGGAACATGCTTAAAATTTACAAAAATGAATAGGCATACTGAATATAAATTGAATATTTATATTATATTGTTATTATATATTAAATTATTATTATATATAGCCTATATTATATATTAGTCTTTCACCGTAGCCTTTAAAATACCAAACTACTGCAAAAATGTTTTCCACATTTTTAATTTCACATTTGATGTATTTATAGATTCTGGACTGGACTGCTAAGATCTGCATGGCATTAAAGCACCTGCATGATCAACAGATCCTGCATAAAAACCTGCAACCCAAGGTATAAATGCAATACAGTTAAAGTTGGCATGAAATGAAAATCACCTCTATTTGCTGTTTATATATTAACATGGATTTAGAAAATAGAGGTGCATTTTCATCTACAGATCTTATTGTGAACTTATTGTGAATTCATGCATACATTTGTTTTTAAATCATTTTTGTTTAATTAATCAGATTGGCATAACTGAACTCTCCGGTTAAACAACTTGGGCTTCACTGCACTTTTAAACGCACAGGAAAGTTTGTTAGCTGGTAAATAACATGATTGATTAAATTTTTATGCATTTAACTAATTTGACATTCTGGTCTGACTGGACCAAAGGCTGGTTACAATAACAGCAGAAGCACACAAGATAACAGATACAGATACATTTTAGAAATCAAATAAAGAGGACATTACTTATTTAAAATACAATTGAAGGCAAATTTCTGAAATGTTTTAATTAGTTAAGTCACAAATGAATCATATTAATAATCAAATAAGCATGAGCATAATCCCCATTTATTATTTTTAAACTAATATTGCAGCTATAACAAACTCAATGTGTGTTTTCTTATGGCAGAGCATATTTTTCACTGCATCTGGAACCATTCGTCTTGGAGAGTTAGGAGCGATTCATGAATGGTACTGTACTCATTTGATTCAAAACATGACTTGTACGTAAAATAACACGTAATAAAAGAAATATAGTCCATATGTGTCATTATGATCTGAACCATGTATTTCTGTTTTTATCAGGTCCATTGAAGCACAGACAGCGGAAAATAAAAGCTCTCTCATATGTAGCACCTGAGAATTTGAATGCAGACCTTTTGATGAGAAATCGTAATAACACCATTTTCAATGTTTCTATTATTATTTTAATACATTTCAAAATCTACCCTTCATAATCTTCACTTTTTTACATTGAAATTTGGAGTCTGGGATGTGTCATCTATGAGATGTGCATGCGGAAGTGCGCGGTATGATTTACTTTCATTAGATATTGAGCATGTTTGGTTTAATGATAAGCTTTAATAAAACTATAAATTATATATTGCAAAAAAATATTCAACCGCATGGAGACTGTAATAATTTACTAATGTAAGCTTTTCTAAAGATCCAGAGTTTTTTTTTTTATCTATAACAGTTTAGTGGCAAATTAAAGGTGAGGATGTCATTATATAGAATTTTTTGTAATATAGTTATGTCATAATTATTCAACCCCTGTTCAATGCTGCTGTTTCTAAGTCACTCATTTGTATGGTATGGAAGCAGTGTCGACTTGCATTAGCACTGCACGCCAAATTGGCCATTCGATTTACATCCTAAGGGCCCGAACAGGGCAATGCTGGTGTGGAGTCTGTTGACCCTCAGTAAAGGGGAGAGCAGAGAGTGAAATAAATTGTGCCTTAAAGGGTGTGGAAAGTACCTTAGACATATATCCTCGTCTGGGTTTTAAGTGTCCTATTATAGTTTTTCCGAATATTCCCTTTCATGCAGTGTGTAATATACCTGTTTATTAGGGGTGTAGCGATACACATATTCGTATTGAATCGCTCGGTACGAGGTTTTCGGTTCGGTATGCATTATAAACCAAACGATTTGGTGCAACCAAAAGTTTGTTAGCAGTCATACTGGCGCGACCACCACAACGTTGCCTAACATCAAATGGCAATTTGGCGGAAGAATGAAGGCGGAACAAAACTGCGCTGTTCATTTGTGCTTCACGGACCGCTTTTCAGTTTGGACCAATGTCAGTGCAGCACGAGCCGATCTTGATAAAGCGACACTGTTACCATACAGTGCTAAGAGATCCAGTAAAGAAAACATTTGCATTCACCACAGAAGTAATAACATCGTTACGACTGTGAGATCTAGTGAGAAGCATTCAATTGTCTCTGTTATTAACCGTAGATCTCTATTAGATCAAACAGCTCTGACGTGGAAACCAGTACAAACATTTTGTCATGAATTAACTAGTTATCAGTCCTCAGATCTGCAACATTCACCATGGTTTGATTTAATGTAGTAACACTAACTGTAATCATGGACTTTTGGCAGGAATAGTAAAATGCACCTCTCACCTTTCTCACACCTTTTTCCAGCACTTCAAAACTCAAATATTATCATATAATGTGATTCATTATTTGTTCATCCTTCAAAGATTACCCCCATTTATAAAACTAAAAGTTTCAAGATGTTGGAAACTCACACTTATTTAATATATATTTTAGTCAAACGATTAAAATATTGAATCGCGATTTATTGCTTTAATGTCATAGTTAACTCGCAATTAATCACACATTTTTATGTATTCTAAATGTCAATTGATTTCTTTTTGATCCATTATTTTTTTCTCATTTTAATGCTCTTATCAACATGGAAAAGTGGATCGGCAGTAAGTTTGTTCTTAGTTGTGGTATCCATGTGCTTCTGTCTGAAGTCATCCATTGTCGGCTGGCTTTGACGAGGGGGCAGAGAGTTCACATCAGCTGTGTGTGTGCTTGGCAATCAAGTGGTATTTCAGACTCGACGTGCTGCGATGATAGCTCAGTTCAAAACTACAAAACACACAGATCACTTTGGTATTGTCAATGGAACCATTTGGGAACTTTTTTAAAAGTAATCTTTCCATTCAGAATCTTATTGGCATCCATTTCGTCGTCTCGCGCTCGCCATCATCCACTCAAAACGTAACATTAGCCTACTACTCCTTGACCGGCTCGCAAGCCCAATCAAGTCTTTGTGCGGTGTGCCTGTTGTTTTGTTTTCAGTCTAGCTAGATCTGGTGTGGTGTTGTAGTTTTTCTAATGTTACTAGTTGTTGCAACAGCATGTGAACAAAACTTTGCGTTAACGGCATTAATAACGCGTTTTATAAAAAACGATTAAAAATGAAGGACATTTCTCTGACGTTTCTTTCTTTTTGCTGTATCAAAAACGTACCTGTGTCGTATCGAACCGAACCGACCCGTAAATTTTGTGAACCGTACACCCCTACTGTTTATGAAATGTAAGAATTCTGCAAAATTGTAAAGTCGAAAATGAACCGCCTATACAAGTAATTTGTAATTCAAATCCCACTGCGTGACGGTTCTATGTCACTAGAAAATACCTATGTTGTTGTCCACCCGAGAACAACTTAACCTGCCCTCAAACTTGTAATTTTTCTGACGACTGCTTCTAAATTCTCAACGTGGGATTTGCAAAATCCTTGCTCTTGAAAGTGGGTCAGTACACTGTAAAAATGAATACGAATGAATATGCTAAATCTAATCAATAAAATTGAGGCAACAGATTACAAGCAATATTATTAATTAAATTTAACAAATTAGAATTGAGTAATAATTAACCAAATTAATTCCTTAAAAGTTAACCATTTAAAATGAGTAAAATTTACACATTTATTTAAACAAAAATATCGGAATAACAGACTGACGTCAAAGATGAATTAAGAACACTTTTTTTTTATTGCCAACATTGAAGACACCTGATGTTAACAAGCCGAATCACTGAAGGAGAAAACCGTAATTGGTATGTTACCATTATGGAGATTAATGTTTGCTTTAGTTCGGCTCTTGACTCTTAAATCATTGACTTTAAATTTTGTTTGGTTGTTGTATTTCAGTTATAACAGCCAGATGAACAAATAGAAAAGGTGATCTGATGGTGTTGGTTGTGTTTTAACATAACCATTATTTCACAATCATTTGACCTGAGTCATGGAACTCATATAGAGCCCAATTTAGGTTTACTTTATTAATTATAGCAGCACTGTCCTTGTACAGCATAATATTTGTAACCTTTACAATGTAATCCTAAGAATTTTTTAAACATATCTCAAATACAATTTTTTTTTTTTAGTTTTTAGACACACATACATCAAGAATCAGCCTGTGAATCTCAACAATGGTGACAATTATAAAGCATGTTGCAGTGCATTCTGCATGCCACCAATCAAAACTCATTCATGGCTCCCATCATGCATTGCTGCATGAATAAATAATGAGCTTGTGTTCAGAGTTGATCTGTTTGTCACCATTGTTGAGATTTATACGCTAATTCTTGATGTCTGTGTGTGGCAACATAAAGTACCTTTAAAAATGTCTTATTATTGATTTGTCATTGAACTTATCATTGAAAACGCTAAAAATATGAAGCTGTACAAGGACAGGGCTCCTATAATTATTTACTTTCAAATATAAAGTAAACTTAACTGAGAAATAGGACTCTATACGAGCTCTGTGACTCAGGTCAAATGATTGTGAAATAATGATTATGTTAAAACACAACCAACACCATTAGATCACCTTTTCTAGTTGTTCATCTGGCTGTTATAACTGAAATACAACAACCAAACAAAATCTAAAGTCAATGATTTAAGAGTCAAGAGCCCAACTTAAGCAAACACTAATCTCCATAATGGTAACATACCAATTACGGTTTTCTCCTTCAGTGATTCGGCTTGTTAACATCAGGTGTCTTCAATGTTCAATCTTCAAAAAAAAGTGTTCTTAAATCATCTTTGACGTCAGTCTGTTTTAATTCCGATATTTTTGTTTAAGAAAATGTGTAAAATTTACTCATTTTAAATGGTTAGCTTTTAAGGAATTAATTTGGTTAATTATTACTCAATTCTAATTTGTTAAATTTAATTAATAATATTGCTTGTAATCTGTTGCCTCAATTTTATTGATTAGATTTAGCGTATTCATTTGTATTCATTTTTACAGTGTAGGAGAGGGGTACACCGCGATAGCTGCCATGTATACTTTGAGCGTGGATGGAGTGCATCTGCCATCCAACAGCTCTTGCAGGAATAAGAGGATGGAAGCTCATTTTCAGGTGTAAAGGAGCCTGGTAGAAGGTGCTCTGGCCTCAGAGATCGTATTCATAATCTCCCGGAGGAGATGTCAAGGCTCCCGTCGAGAGGCCACAGATGGAGGCTCCACAAATCAGGTTGGGTATGCCAGATTGCCTCCCTCCATTTGGGAAAGAAGGTCCCTCCTCAGCGGGATTGGCCATGGGGCTGCAGACAGCAACATAACTATTCCTGGAAACCAACCTGGTAAAACCGAGCATCTGTCCTCTCTGATTTGGTTGATGACCTGAGGGAGCAGAACTACTAGAGGGAACAGCATAATGGCGCAGAGAGGGTCCCCTGTTGGCTAATACATTATTTTTCTTCACGCAATGCGTTGGCTGGGGGACAGCAAGGTCTTCGTCAAGTTATTCATGAACCCTAGAAATTCCAAATGGCTGAGAGGTGTCTTTGAGCGAATTTGAGTGAGTAACCTTTTTTTATTGTCTCTAAAACCCAATTGACATGCCAGGAACGGCTTCCCAAGTTTGGTTCCAGGCGGCGAGGGGTATGAGAGCCGTAGATGTCAGCTCGCTGCCCCTTGGTCGGGGGCTGATGCTTGCAGCAGGATTTGTGTTTGTTTTTCTTTGGGCTGAGCGGGCGCAGGAGTCGACACTGACTTAGAATAGAAGAGGCAGAAGAGCCTGCTTCAGTAGGAAATTGCGTATAACATGCAATGCCTTTCTGATCACCATGAAACGCTCAGCAAAGCTGTGCAGAACCCAATAGGCCCAAGGGACAGAAAAGGGAGTCAAGGAGCGCAGTCTTACCGTCAACAATGGTTAGGGCATGCAAAGCAGAAGTGTAAGCGTGGGCTGGGCAGGGGGTGTGCCACAACTGGTAAGTTCATCATGAACTAATGGGGTAGGTTCCTGGTGGCTGCAGAAACCATGAATGTCTGAATGTAGGCTTTATGAACTATTTTAAGCATCAAAGTGGTAGTAGCGTAGCTGTCCACTGATAATTTTTTTTTTTACCAACTAGTGACCACATATTTTTGTCTGTCTTTAGTTTACAGGAAGAAGAACAGTTGATATTATTACAAAGATACTTACCTGCTCCTATGGAAGCTCTTCCTGAGACCTTCTCTGAGGAACTTCGTCAGCTGGTAAAAGACACACTTCAGATCGATCCAGCGAACCGACCGTCTGTTAGTGAGATCTTGATGAGGCCTTTCATTATTAATCATCTTTATGAAAAGGTGAGTTGAGTAATTAAAATGTAACTTTTCATACATTTTCCTGTAGTCTCCTAAAGTCATAAATTAACCATATTTTAGACAAAGGCACAAATGAATTTAAATAAAACACTGAACCGTCAAAGAAAATATTATTTCATTAAACTAGATTTTTTTCAGAGCACACAAACTATTGAAGAGCTTTATGGGAGGCTAAATGTACTTGAAGAGCTGGCCGATGGTTTGGAGAAAGTCCACTACAACACAACCGTAGGCAGCCTTGCAGGAGGTGTAGTGGGACTGGCTGGAGGAATCACATCTATAGTGGGACTTATTCTGACTCCGTTCACTCTTGGAGCCTCTCTGATAGTAACAGGGGTGGGAATAGGTGTAGCAGTAGCTGGTGGAGTAACTTCTGGTACAAGCAACATAACAAAGATGGTTAACCAGCGCACAGACCGTCAAAAGATCAAAATGATCATTACAGAGGCCCTGTCCACACGGACACGGGTATTTTTATAACCGTGACTTTTTTTACGCGGTTCGGCCGTTCGTCCACACGAAAACGCACTGAAACCGAACATTTTTGAAAACCCCTGCCAGGGTGAGGATTTTCAGAAACGCCGGTTACAGTGTTGTCGTGTAGACAGTGAAACCGGGGTTTTTGCCTTGCGACGTCAGAGTGTGCGCCGTTATCCGTTGTGTTTGACGTCAGATTTGCGCTTCTGATTGGCCAACGGCTTTACGGTTAAGGTTTATATCGCCGCCTGCTGGCGTGGCATGCTCTTGACCGTGCTTGATAGCGTGTTTTTGCGTTTTCATGTAGACTGAGACCGAGCATGTGTGGACGGGATTTTTTTTTTAAACGCTGTAGGAAAAACTCCGGTTATAAAAATACCCGTGTCCGTGTGGACAAGGCCAGAGTTACAAGAAAAAATTGCCTCCACAAGCAGCTGCATCCAAAACATCCAAATAGCAGTGATAACTCAAAAAGTGCCTTCTGAAAGCAGGGAATCATGGTCCAATGCACAATCTGGGGCAGATTTGGCAAATGTCGGGGCTCGACTTGGACAAGGTCTGGGTGGGATTGCAGAGCTTATCCGCTTAACTCAAGTCTCTAGTGTTGGGAGAATTGCAGCTCAGACTGCAAGAGCCGTTCGTGTGGCTGAAGCAGCAACAGGGGTTTTGACTGGGCTATTTGTAGCTGTTGACATCTTATTTATTTTCCTCGACTCCAAAGAAATTCACAACCTCCGCAGAGATTATGCTTCAATAGCGACTCAACAAGAATCAGAAATTGCAGCAACTATTACACAATCTGAAAGCAACCAAACCCCTGGGTCAACTAAAGATCCAAGAAATGTGCAAGAGCTGCGGTCTGAGATCATGAGATTTGTGAAAAAAATTAGGGAGACAAAAGAGGAGCTAAAAACGATTCTTGATGAATTAAATGTCGAACTGCAAAACTTAGAACCGGACATAAAAACACAAATAATTAGAAATTACTAGAGTTTATAATGCTCAGTATGTTATTTTGTCATAGACATATGTCTTGTGAATAGTAGCAGCATATGTTAGTTAAGGGTTTAATATGTTCTGGGTTTTAATGATAAAGTGATTTCTAGTTTGGTTATCACTCAGGGGGAACTTCTCAAGAATAAAATAAAGCAGCATTTATCTCGTTGCACTTCCAATAATCCAGTGATTTTAAGCATGTTAGGAATTTATTTGGGCTTTTTCTATTTAGAGTTTAGTTTTTGTTTCTTAATGTTTTCAGAACTAGAAAAAAAAGGAAACATGTAAGCCCAAAAATGTCGTATTTTTGTGTATGCCGGTCTTTGAGATTGTCTGTGATCAAATGTAATTTTTCCTTCTGCAGTGTAATTGCAATTAGGGATGTAAATTGTCTGGAAAATATCAATGTATTTGTCATTAAAATTAATGATCAATTGAACAATTGATAAGAAGAATTTAGACTGTGTTTGGTATAATAATATATTGTATTTGTAATGTACCTTCCTTATACAGAAAGTGCTCATTAAAATCTTTGCTAAAAATATATGTCTTGAGAAGTTTCTTAAAACAATCGAAAGAATGAGCCTTCCTAATAGAAGCTGGTACCCAGCTACATTCTCAACTAAAGTTCTGTCAAGGTTCTCTCAAAGTTATTAACAAATTTTCTACCAGTAACATTAATTGAATGTTTGTTAAACGTTATCTGGGCTTTATATAGGACAAATGGTTTGGAGAATGGATGGACTTACAATAAACAAAGTGAGAATCCTTTATGAGTTTATTTTTAATAGCAGGGTTCTTATTTGAAAAGGAGGTGGAGTAAACAGGTGGTGCTGTTCAGCTTCATTTGCTACTGTATAATCAGACATTTATTAGTGACCATGCAGAATGTGATCAATGTAAACAGGATTTAATTTCCATGTTTGCATAACGTCCTGCTGATTTCAGTTTCTTTTTTAAAATGAAAGAATGTTTTATCAATTAAAATAAAAAAAAGTAAATAAAGAAATCAATTCAAGCCAACAGACATTTAAAACTCTTTAATTAGGCAGAGCGACATGCTCCGTGTGAGAATCCCCCCGGCCTGCCACCAAACCCTCAGCCCGTGGTCAGACCCTTCGTTTCTCCAGCCCGGAGTGCCCCTAGAATAAGTGTCCAGGTTTGCTGTGGTCTCCACAGATGCCTCCACCACTGGCTGGGGGGGCACGTACAGCGGGCATGCAGTAGCGGGGATCTGGAAAGGCCCCCAACATCAACTGCCTCAGGCTGCTAGCAGTACACCTTGCTCTGAGACGCCTCAAAAGCATGTACCTCTGCTTGATGAGCACCTCTGCTCGGCAATCATGTACTGGTCCGTATGGACAACACTGTGACCGTTGCATACATCAACCATCAAGGCGGTCTACGCTCCGCTCGCATGTCGCAACTCGCCCGCCATCTCCTCCAATGGAGTCAGAAGCATATGAGGCATTGGTGAAACCTCTGCTACACTGTAAAAAAAAATCCTAATTTTACAGAAAATAACTGTGATTTTTTGACGATCATTTTCTTTCATTTTAAATTGTACTCAAAACACTGTAAAATTACAAATAATATCTGTAAAATAAAAATCCAGCTGTTATTTTAGGTATTGTGACATTAATGACAAATTACAGTAATTTAAATTTTTTATACAGAAAATTGATTGTATTTTTCATACAGTATTTTTTCTGTTTTCTTAAATTACATAAAAATGTATGTAAAATTACAAATATAATCTGTAATTTAACAGTAACAAAACAGTTAAATGATAAAATGGTCAAATGACTGTCAGCTCCCCAAAAAACTGTAAAACATCCTAAATTAAATAAACTGAAAAACACTGTTATTTTACAGGTATTTCCTGAATAATCACGATCATATACCTTCATTGTAAAAAAAATCGTAAAAAAATGGTCAAATGACTGGCAGCTACGGCTGCCAAACAAAAACCATAAAATTAAAGTAAAATATGCTAATTTAAATAAAGTGTAAAAAACTTTAAAATAAATTTTATGTCACCATGATTGGGATCAGTGTCTGCTTTAGTTGGGGTCATGACCCTTGAGATTTAACTTATGCTTTTCTCTGGCTGCTTTAACTGTGTATTTGATACATGTTTGTCATAAATGCTGGAGAAAATATCAGATGATCTTGATTATTAATTGATGATGTCATAGTCATCATATGATGATCTGATTCACTGATATGACAGTCAAATCTCTGTATATGATAGCTTAGATTACAGAGTATGTAGGTGGTATTTAGCTTTATACAAAGTCTTTAATTAATGTCATATTTTTTCACATGACCCTTAGAATATTGTGGTATCAGTATTATAACAATATGCATTTAATATATATATATATATATACTACACAAAAAAGTTGTCTTTTTTTTAGTTGTATAGAGACATCAAGAATCAACATATGAATCTCAACAATGGAGACAACCAAAAAAGTTTTTTTTTCATTGTCACCATTGTTGTGATTCATACGCTGATTCTTGAAGTCTGAGTGAGTCTAAATGTTCCTGTCAAATATTTTCTGTATAATGACTTCATAAAATCTGAGTATCACAGCACTGGATAATGTTTTATAGAAGCTTTGTCATGCAAAATGAATAACTAATATTTAATGACATAATCAGATATTATACTTCAGATGGTATCAATGGAGCCGGACTCTACATGATGACTATTCTCACTACAAAGTGACCAACATTATCCGATCTGAGTTTCTCTTAGACCCTTACCATAAGAAATATGCATCAGAGACACACAGTTAATGCAGGCAGAGAAACATTAAAGTTCAACATTAAAAGTTCAAGAGCCCAACTAAAGCAAACACTGATCTCCATCATGGTGACATCAAACTTTATTCTTTTCAATAAAGCTTCAACTTCTAAACCTCTGTTAATTCTCAATAATAATGTTAGTATGAAAGAAATAAAGTCTGGATTGTAATAAGCAAAGATGCTTAGATCCTGAGAGATCTGGTAGTGTTTAATGTTCTGTTGGGGTTTAAAGTGTTTCTGTATGGTGTTTTTCGTGTGTCACCATTGTGTTGAAGAGTAGAGCCTGAGCTTCAGTCCAGGATGAGCAAATAAAACTGATGAAATGCTGCATGTTTCTTTATTTAACTGACAGTAACTGTGTAGTTGCTGATGTAGTGACGTATATAGTCAAAGCAAATCATGCATGTAATTAACTGCGTGTTTTTCAGTAAATAAATCAGAAAATAAATGTGAAGTAACTGTGTTTTAACTGTGTGTTTCTGTTAAAAAAGATTAATGAAGATTTCTGTAAAAGTATTTTGCACTCATTTAAATTAAGATATTTTACATTAATTTTATGGTTTTTGTATGGCAGCCGTTGCTGACAGTCATTTGACTGTTTTTTATGGGATTTTTTTTACAATGAAGGTGTTTGATCGTAATAATTCAGGAAATAGTTGTAAAATAACAGTGTTTTTCTGTAAAAAATGTAAGGAAAATTTGTGTAAAAGTTTTTTGCATTTCATTTAAATTACGATATTTTACTTTATTTTTACGGTTTTTGTTTGGCAGCCGCAGCTGCCAGTCATTGACCGCTTTTTTACGATTTTTTTTTTTACAGTGTAGGCTGGATCCCTACAGCAATCCCTTATGTGTATTCTTCCACTGAACGGCTCCCTACGACGAGCCTGTGTCTTTCCCGTGGCAGAACCCGCTCTGCCGTCTCTGACCGGTGTTGTCTCGCCCCTGCTATCGGCCGGAGCCACCTCAGTGATATTCACATCCACAGGAGTGGCTACAGAAAAAAAGAGACTGCAACCGGGCTCATGCGAAAACAAGGATAAATATCAGAAGGGCATTAAATGTAGTCACGCAATGCTGATGTTGTTAACATTAACAATTTGAAAACAAAGTATAATTTGCACAGTTTGACGTGATATGATAAGCGATCGTTATATTTTAATCAGCGTAATTTACTGCATCCTTTTTTTTCCTTAGTTGGTCAGAACAAAAGTGGATGTTACTTGTTCAGAGGACATTTTCCGGTGAAAATTCTTATGTTGGTCATACTTCCAAAAAGTATAATCTGTGATTGTGAATGACAGTCTCCAAACCGGTGGCGACTGACAGCCGCACATTCTCCTCAAAACATCGGATTCATCCAGCCTATAGATAGGCCTATCTATTTCTAATAATTCCAGGTTGCTATGGTCACGCAGCTTGTTTACGCATTTAACTCGTTTTCATGAGAAATAGATGCTGTTCCCTCAACATTAAGGAGTCATGGCCACAAAAAAAGTCCTTCCCTCAACATAGGATCTCATAAGGATCTAATTATTATCACATTTGCACAAGTTAATATGACGGTCCCACAAATTAATATCTCTGTGGCGATGACAAAACTAAGTGAACCAAACATAAATCACGAATCAGCTGAATGAACGATTGATTAAACTCACTCATTAAGACGGTGACTTTCCATCACCTACTGGCTGTTTTAGTTTCATATTTAAAATTATAATTTCATTGTTTTCATCATTTCAATATTCAAATGTTATATTTAACACATTAATCTCATAACATTATTTATGCAATTGTAATTGTAGTGTAAATGCATCCATGGCTCCTCTGCATTAAACAGTCTGTGTAAAAAATATCTAATGCCATTCAGAGTCAGCTTCTGCACATGCCACATCTGCAGTGCGAAGATGGATTTTGTTGATACTGATTTTGATTTTACTGGTAACAGGCTATAGTGCTTATTCTAACTCAATTTATTGATTGAAATTAAGACCATGACATACATGATGTTATACCATGATCAACTACTTACTGGGAGTGAAGTTTGAGGATAAAGAGTTTTATTAAATCACAGATGAAGATGAAGAACATCTAGATCAGTCACAATCCCAGACATCTGAGATCACTGTTTATGAGGTGTTTGCTGAAGAAAACCCAACATCTCTGACCATCATTGACACTCCAGGATACGGAGTCATTGAAGGATACGAGAAAGACAGAGAGTTCTCTTACGAGAGTATCTCTCGTACTGCGTAATATCTTACACTACAGGGAAAACCTATTTTCCACAAGATATTGAAGGCAAAAATTATCCTTAATTTTGAATCAATGTAAAACGCGTTGAGGAAAGACCTCCTCTCTCAGGCGAAGGGCTTGATTTGGCATCCTCGCCCGGATCTATGGTCCCTACATGCATGGGCCATCAACGGGTACACGCTAACCTCCCGGAGGGAGTGTTAAACACGATCACGCAGGCTAGGGCCCCGTCTACTAGACGGCTCTATTCCTCGAAATGGTCTGTATTCTCTGCCTGGTGTCAAGCTCAGGGCTTTTCACCCGTAGACTGCGGGGTTACGGAAGTGCTCTCCTTCCTTCAAGAGCTGTTGGATAAGGGCAGAACCCCATCCACGCTCAAAGTATATGTGGTGGCCATAGCGACGTTTACAAAACCAATGTCCGGCCAGTCACTGGGGAAAAACGACCTAGTCGTGCGATTCCTCAGGGGAGCTCGGAGGCTGAACCCTCACAGACCCCCTTGAGTCCCGGTTTGGGACCTTTCTACGGTTTTGGAAGACATGAAAGGTGCCCCTTTCGAGCCAATCCATTTGTCAGACATGAAACATCTGTCTTTCAAAACGGTGTTTCTAATGGCTCTCGCTTCAGTGAAGCACATAGGGGACTTACAAGCGCTTTCGGTAAGCGCGTCGTGTATGGAGTTTGGGCCTAAAGACTCATAAGTCATACTCAAACCAATGCACGGTTACGTGCCTAAATCTCTCAGCACACCGTTCAGGGCCCAGGTTATTTCCCTGTCCGCCCTTCCGGTTCACAATGAGGAGGAGGACGCGAGTCTCCTTTGCCCCGTCAGGGCTCTAAGAACTTATGTGTTCCGCTCGTCTGTTTTCAGACAGACTGAGCAGCTCTTTGTTTTGTTTGGCAGACGTTCTAAGGGACTGGCCGCATCAAAACAGAGCCTATCCAGATGGATAGTCGATGCCATAGCGCTGGCTAACACTTCTAAGGGCCTGCAGTGTCCTTTGGGTGTCAGAGCGCACTCCACGAGAGGCGTGGCCTCATCGTGAGCATGGTCTAGTGGGATTACCTTGCAAGATATCTGTACGACGGCGGGCTGGGCCTCGCCGTCTACATTTATAAGGTTTTATAACCTAGAGGTTCCCGCCTTACAGGCCAAGCTTCTGTCGGTCTAGAATTCAGTGCTATCTGCCCCGCTGCGCCGGCCCAGATGCTGAGTTTTGCCTGTGCATCGCTCACTGACCGATAGAACAGCTCCATGGGTGTTGAAACCTGTAGGGCCACCCAGTTTAGGCTGAAAGCTTTCACCCTGGCTGCGTGGTGCACTATTAATATGATTAGCTCCTGTGGGATGCTACGTTATAAGGAATGACGCTTCTAGCCTCTCTTCCTTCACTCTCTGTGAGTCTATGGTGATTATGCACTATATGAACCCGGGCTTCTGCCATTGGGACTTTGGTGTTGGATCCCAGTACGCACGGCGTGTTACACTGTGTTCCCCATAGCGTAAGATATTACGCAGTACGAGAGATACTCTCGTAAGAGAGCATACTCGGTTACTAACGTAACCTCGGTTCTCTCTAGAGAGGGAACGAGTACTGCGTATCTTGCCGTGCTTTGAACACGGTCTGGTTCGCTTCGGCGATGAAAACCAGTTTGTATCAGCCTGTCGAGCTATATTTATAGGATGAGGCCACGCCCTTTGTGGGGGACGTGACGAAATGGGCGCGAAGCGCCCCCATTGGATATGGCGTCACCCAGGACCTCTCTCGATAGGCTGCTGCTGTTGCCGCAGGGCAGACAATAGGCACGCGAGCCGTCTTGCCTATGTCTGCATGCTGCCGCAACGCGTTTTACATTGATTCAAAATTAAGGATTCAATATCTCGTGGAAAAGAGGTTTTCCCCGTAGAGTAAGATATTACGCAGTACTCGTTCCCTCTCTAGAGAGAACCTAGGTTACGTTTGTAACCGAGTACGATTTCTGAGATACATTGAATTCATTATATTGACACAGTGGATGCGTCTGAAAACTGATAAATGCTGCCTTCGGAGGATGCATTCCCACATCCAAATCCACTGTTAGTTTCACTTCTAAAATCGATCAGATGAAGGAATCTCAGGAGACAAGGCAGCAGCATAGATGTATCCTTTACTTTCCACTTCATGCTTTCCTTTCTGTGACAGTTGAGCTAGAAAAATAAAGATGGCATCTGAAAGTTGAGACTGGTCTCAGTTTGTGTGTAATTGTTCATTTTGATCATGTTTTCTACTTATGTCATTACTGGTGAGAAATTACTACTCTAGTCATTAAATATTCACCTAGATTTCACCAAAGCTTGCTCTATTTTGCTGTAGATCATTAAACCTTAACACTGCCTCAGAAGTCTGACTGAAATAAGTTTCGTGAGGAACCTTTGTGCGCAAACGCTGCCTGCAAAGTCATTCCCTAAGCTTTCAGATGCAGCTAGTGTGTTTTGTGATGAAGGCATCTCAGAATTGTGTTTCTGGAAAAGAGCTTTACATATGTAGTGTAAGAAATATAAACTGACTACGCCACCTCCTTATTTAAGGCAGGAGGAGCCCTCTAAAGGTCACAATACTGATTTTGGACAACAAATGTAGTTTATAAAAAGATAATTTTATTGTTCCAATAAAACCATCAAATGTTAAAAACTTGTCGATAATAACATTCACAGAAGTTGGAATTAGCTCTCCTTAAGACTGCAAGAGGGTCGGGCCTGCCCTTGTGGACCTCCTACCACCTGTAAGAGACAGAAGAAAACATAAAAAAAACCACAGCATACATAGCAAATAAGTAGTAACCTTTAAGTCACTATATCAGTGCCAACCTTCAGCACACACCACACAGCAGTGTCACACCACCCAAATCACCTACACTGAAGGAGGTTCTACTGTAGATGCAGGCCCGGCCCTGTACAAGGTCTCTGAGCACTGGAACACAAAAAGAGGAGAGCAGTACCAAAAAAACAAAGCAAATGATACACAACATTTAGGATCAAAGTCAATATCAATTAACAATAAACCACAATATAAATCTAAAATATACAAGAAACAGTGGCTGGTCTGCCCCTTTAACAATAAAGGAAACATGCATGTTAGTACAAATCAAGGCAGCCCACAATATGTGACGTGACGTAATCATCTCACGGGATGATGGCGCCGGTGTGTATGGCAAGCCGTCTGTCTCTGTCTCGTCTGCTTAGTTTGTTGTCTGCTATCGCCTTTTTTATTTGTACTTACGGTCAAGATGTTTCCGCTTTGCTCGTTTATGATCGCCACACACTTTTCAACATTCGAAGATCTGCTGAGATATTGTCTGAAAGACATGATTTGGGGGACCGCTGGACCTCGAGGCTTCCTCCTTTGCTGTCGGATATACCTGAGTACCTGCGCCGTTCACCTGTTTTTCTTCCCCGTAAGAAACGCTACAGGTGACAGGGAAAACGTGGAGGTGTGCTGGCCAGATTCAAGGCTTACCTGGCGTACACCTGTGTGAAGTGTCCTTTTGGACGCTGAGTTCCTGCTACCGGATGTTTGCTGGGGATGAGAGACCGCTGGCTCCGTCCTGTCTTCCGGGGCTTGTTGGTTGTTTCCGGGGCCCACCTGCTGACTTCGACATCTTCTCCCGTGCGGGCTCGGATCCACTGAGGTGGTGTGGATTTTTTGAATCTGCGCCCGCTGGATCGTGAGGAACCTCCAGCCAGTGAGGATCAAATTCATCGCCTGGCTTTGTTTAATGCTAGATCGTTAGCCAACAAGACTTTTCTCCTCAATGACTTCTTCACTTCTTGTGAGTTGGATTTTATGTTTTTAACAGAAACCTGGCTTCACGATGACGAGTTTACATCTTTCTCAGAACTTCTTCCTCCCCGATGTGGCTTCCTCAACTCCCCTCGGATCACAGGTAGAGGTGGAGGGCTAGCCGCTGTGTTTAAGCGTTCTTTTAAGTGTCGGGAGATTCCGTTTGACAGCTGCTCTAGCTTTGAGCTTCAGCTGTTTGAGACAAATCTCCCAGTGATTGTATTATGATGTGTGGTGCATCGACCTCCAAAGTTTAACAAGGATTTTATTCAGGATTTTGCTGACTTTGTGGCTGGGATTGCGTTAAAATACGATCGCTTTTTAATCGTTGGTGATTTTAATATACATGTGTGTTGTGAATCCAGACCTATGTCTAAGGATTTTCTTAATCTTATTGATTCTTTTAATCTTATGCAGTCTGTTACTGGCCCAACACATGGATCTCTTACTGTCATACGGCTTAAACGTTGCCATTAGTGAAATATGTGACACTTGTCCGATCATCTGCCTGTTGTTTTTACTATAGTTGTCCCCTGCTCGAACACTTTGACTGTTGCTCCCGTACGTAGCGTGCATGCAATTAATCCTTTAACTGCTTGAAATGTTCTGCCGCTTTTAAAGACTCAGTGCTGTACAATCTTGAAGATTGTAATCTTAATGTGGAGGAGCTCACTAACCTCTTTGACTCTACTTGTACTGAGATTCTCGATTATGTTGCTCCACTAAGGGAAAAAACGCACCAAAGCGCTAACAGAACCTTGGCTAAATGACCATACACGCTCTCTCAGATGTTCCTGCAGAACAGCTGAGAGAAAGTGGAAAAAGGACAAACTTCAAGTGTCATTTCAGATTTTAAAGGACACACTACCTACATACCAGGGAGCAGTTAAGTCTGCTAAAACTAATTTTTTTTGTCTCACCTGGTTGCTTATAACACCCAGAGGCCTCAGGTTCTTTTTAAAGTGTTTAACTCTCTTGTTAACCCTTGTGAAACTGACTGTGCTGTGCCATCCACATTTTTGTGTGATAACTTCCTGAAACACTTCATAGATAAAATTGCTGTCCTGAGCTTTACATCCCTTGCCTTTACCAGTGACCCCTCTGTTCCTCCTTTGTGCCCAGCTGTCTTCCAGCAGTTTGAGCCAGTTAATTTACATATTCTCTCTGACGTAGTTAAGCAGCTTCTTCCTGCAAACTGTCTGCTGGACAGTATTCCTGCCCGCTAACTCAAAGATGTTTTTAACACTGTTGGGTCCAGTATTTTATCTGTGGTTAATGCATCTCTCAGCTCAGGGTTTGTTCCAGCTGCTTTTAGACATGCTGTTGTGCAACCACTGTTAAAAAAGAGAAATCTGGATCCTTTAGGTCGGTCTAATTTTAGACCCATTTCTAAACTTCCATTTTTATCTAAAGTCTTGGAGAAGGTAGTTTTGAACCAACTTCAATCATTTCTAGATGACTTTAGTATTTATGAAAAGTTCCAGTCTGGTTTAAAACCCCGCCACGGTACTGAAACTGCCCTTCTAAGAGTCTATAATGACCTTCTCTTAACGGTTGACTCAGGAAAATCTGCTGTCTTAGTGCTCTTAGATTTGACTTCTACCTATGATACTGTAAACCATTCTATCCTCTTATCCCGACTTAAACAAAGTGTTGGCATTACCACATAACCCTTAAATGGTTTGAGTCTTATTTGACAGATAGGACTTTTGCTGTCCACCTTGGGAATTGCTCTTCATCTGTTGCTCCTCTTTCTTGTGGCATCCCCCAAGGAGCCATTTTGGGACCCATGCTCTTTTCTCTGTACATGCTGCCCTTAGGATTCATTTTTTTAAAAACATAGCATTTCTTTTCATTGTTTTGCAGACGATGTACAAATCTATTTGCCTGTAAAAATCAATGAAAAGGACACTGTCCAGCCTTTATTGAACTGCTTGAGTGATCTAAAAATTTGGTTGGATCAGAATTTTCTCTGTCTTAATGATAATAAGACTGGAATTGTTGTGTTTGGTCGTGAGTCACATTCAAATCCAGACTCAAAACACATACGTTCAGCTGTGCATTTACTGAATGAGCACTGTGCCACTGTTCGTCCGACTGTTTTTACTGTATTTTATTTTATTTTTATTCTAAACTGTTTTAATTATTCTTATTTCTTTTGACTATTTTAATTTCTTTATTCTAAACTGTTTTATTATTCTTATTTCTTTTGACTATTTTAATTTCTTTATTCTAAACTGTTTTAATTATTCTTATTTCTTTTGACTATTTTAATTTCTTTATTCTAAACTGTTTTAATTATTCATATTTATTTGGATTATTTTAATTTCCTCTATGTAAAGCACTTTAAATTACCATTGTGTACGAAATGTGCTATATAAATAAACTTGCCTTGCCTTGCCTATTGTATTTGGAATAGTAAAAGTAGGCCTATTAACTAATAATAATAATAATAATAAAGATAAATGGAGAAATTAAAAAAAGGTACATAATTTGCCCTGAATTTGAGTCCTTCGCTGCTCCAGGAAACACCCACTACCGCTTGGAAACCAATCAAATGTTTAAACATTTTCAGCGCCCTCATCACTATCACGCCTCTTCAATACAGTGCTCAAGTTCGCCTCGTCCATCTAATCATCAGAATACACAAGTATTATCAAAAGAATAAAACATTTCAGTTATTTTTAACCCAAATTATTGTAAATACAAATGCTTCCGATATCTAATGCGTGTCAATGCTGTCAGTGATTCTTTTAAGTGTGCAATGCACATGTATCCCAGCGGGCACCTTGACGTCAATTTAACATCAATATGACATCAAACATTATGTCAAAATGACGTCACGAAATAGGTCAAAAATGAAAGTCATATTGATGTCAAAGTGTCAATGTCAATTTGATGTCAAGATTTTGACCTCTGCTGATGTGATTAATTGAGTGATGATTGGCCAATATTGAAGACACCTGATGTTAACAAGCAGAAACACTGAAGGAGAAAATCACAATTTTAAGCCACCATTTTGGTGATCAATGTTTGCTTTAGTTGGGCTCTTGACCCGAAAGTTTTTAACTAGATTTTATTTGGCTGCTGAAACTGAGTGGTGAACAGCCAGATGAACAAGTGTAAAGGTGACCTGATGGTGTTGGTTATGTTTTGACATAATCATCTTTTGACCTGAGTCACTGAACTCATTTAGAGTCTAATTTCTGATTTAGATTGGTAATTACAGCATCATGATATTCTAGAGCATATAATCCTGAATTTTTAATTTAATCGAAAGGATATCCTAAAAGTTGTTCTGATAAAACACATATGTGTTTTAGGCACACACAGACATCTAGAATCAGTGTATGAATCTCAACAATGGTGACAAACAGAATATTCAAGTAGGAAAAGGAAATTACTAAAACAAATCAGATCATAATTTATTCATACCGCAAAGCATGATGGAAGCCATGAATGAGTTTTGATTGGTGGCACCCAGAATGCACTGCGACTTATTATCGTCACCCTTGTTGAGATTCACAGGCTGATTATTGATGTCAGTGTGTCTAAATAAAATATATATTTTTAAAAGTCTTCTGATCAAAATAGCTTTTAAGAAATGTTTTGGATTATATTGAAAATGTTGATAATTGTTTGTTATAGGATCTTCTTCTTGTTCGTCCATCAAAAATTGATGATGACCATGGCACGTTTGTCATTTTGTTGGGTTTTGATGAGTGCGCAGATGGCTAAAGAGGCCAATCCGAGCCCGGAATTCCCTGTGGCACACTGGACAGGTCAGGAAGGATGTAGAACTCTGAGGTGCATCCACTTGTTCTTTCTTGGTAACTTTGCGCTGCTGCCTCTTCAAGATAGCACAGGAGCTTCTCCTGCTCTCACAGAGGATTGCACCGTCCTGGACTTTTCTACTCCAGGCAGATCGGTCCTGTGCTAGGGATTCCCAGCTTTTCAGGTCGAGTCCAAAACTCTTCAAGGAAACTTTAAGAGTGTCCTTGTAGCGCTTTTTGGGGCCACCTTGTGCTCGCTTGCCTTTTTTCAGCTCGCCAAATAAAACTTGTTTTGGAAGTCTCACGTTAGACATTCTAGTCACGTGACCAGTCCATCTAAGCTGTTCCTTCGCAAGCATGGTGTAGATGCTGGGGATATTTGCCTTGCTGAGGACTTCCGTGTCAGGAATTCTGTCTTGCCACTTGATCCTCAGCAGTTTCCTCAGACAGCTCAAGTGGATATGATTCAATTTTTTGGCATGGCGCTGGTAGACTGTCCAAGCTTCGCACCCATAAAGAAGAGTTGGCAAAACAACAGCCCGGTAGACCTTCAATTTTGTCTCCTGCTTGATGCCAGTCCTTTCCCATACTGAGTCACGTAGACGTCCAAAGGCTGCACTGGCCTTGACAATCCTGATGTTAACTTCATCATCTATGTGCACAGCACGAGACAGTGTACTACCAAGGTAAGTAAACCTGTCAACGGCTGAAAGCTTTTGCCCATTCACAAAGATGGTTGGCTCAGTATAGGGTTTACCAGGAGCAGGTTGGTATAAGACTTCAGTCTTCTTTGTGCTAATTGTTAGGCCGAAGTTGTTGCAAGCTGAGGAGAGGTGGTCCATACTGTCCTGTAGATCTTTATTTGAGCCAGCAGCCAGAGCACAGTCATCAGCAAACAAGAGTTCCCGAACAGTGACTTCCTCCACTCCAGTTTTGGCTTGCATCCTCCGCAGATTGAATAGCCCGCCATCAAAACGGTAGATGGTGTTAATCCCAGTGTTGTGATTGTGGAATGAGTCTTGCAGCATGGCAGAAAACACCATGCTGAAGAGCGTTGGCGCTAAAACGCAGCCTTGCTTCACCCCGCTTGTGATTGGGAACGGATCAGAGAGTTCTTGCTGATCTCTGACGCTGGCCATCATGCCATCATGGAGATTGCGCACAATGCCAATGAACTTGTCTGGACACCCATACTTGGACATGATTTTCCATAGGCCCCCCGGCTGACTGTGTCGAATGCTTTTGTTAGATCAACGAAAGCCATATATAGATCAACATTTTGTTCTTGGCATTTCTCCTGTAACTGCCGAGCAGTAAATACCATGTCAGTGGTTCCGCGGTCTTTTCTGAAGCCACACTGACTCTCAGGTAGCAGACCCTGGTCTAGGTGAACAATTAGGCGGTTCAGAAGGATTCTTGCCAAGATTTTGCCAGCGACTGATAGTATGGAAATGCCTCTATGGTTGTCACAGTCCTGCCGATTGCCTTTCCTTTTATATAGATTGATTATAGTAGTATCCTTGAACTCCTTAGGAACAGCTTCTAATTTCCACATGGCCTGGAAGAGATCGGTCAGTTTCTCGACTAAGCGAGGCCCTCCAGCCTTGTAGATTTCTGCTGGAATGGCATCGGACCCTGGAGCTTTGCCTGATGAAAGAAGTGTTATGGCTCTGCTGGTTTCCTCAGTGGATGGTAGAACAGCCAAGGACTGGTTTATTTCAACTTGAGGCAATCTCGCAATTGCCTCCTCATTTATGCATGATGGCCGATTGAGGACCGCGCTGTAGTGTTCGACCCACCTTTCAAGTATTTTGTCCTTCTCCGTAAGGAGTGTTGTTCCATCTAAGTTCAGGAGAGATGAAGTTCCTGAGTGTTGCGGACCATAGACCTGCTTGAGTGCATAATAGAGGCACTTGGTGTTGTTACTGTCAGCGTAAGATTGAATCTCCTCAGCTTTTGCGCACAGCCAGGCATCTTGCATGACTCTGAGTCTCTGCTGAACAATCCTGCGAATGTTGAGGAAGGCAGTTTTCTTTAAACTTGAGCTGCTGTCATTCAGATATGCTTTATGCAGGCGATGTTTTTCGTCAAGGAGTGCTCGGATTTCTGCATCGTTCTCATCAAACCAGTCTTGATGTGTACGTAATGGAACACCAAGTGATTCAAGGGCTGTAGAATGCAGTACGGTCTTGAGAGCAGTCCAACCTGCCTCAGCGTCTGTATGCTCAAAGCTTAGAGACTCCAGGTGATGGTCTAAAGCCTCAACAAAGGCCAGTCTGGTATGTTCCTGTTGTAGGCGAGTAATGTTAAGACGCTTAACACGTCTTTGTCCTTGTGGGCGTCTGCTAGGCTTAATCCGGATGTTTAATTTGGAGATAATGAGACGATGGTCAGTCCAACATTCAGCACCACACATTGCCTTGGTCACCCTGACATCGTGCCGATCGCTTCTCCTCACGATGACATAGTCAATCAAGTGCCAGTGGTGTGAACGAGTTTTCTTGCGCTTTGGTAGCTGGAATATCGTGTTGGTGATGAGCAGGTCAAATTCAGAGCATGTTTGCAGCAGTAGAAGACCGTTGCTGTTACATTTTCCAATACCATGTGCACCAATGACTCCATTCCATGATTGATGGTCACTTCCAACTCTGGCGTTGAAATCACCCAGTATCAGGAGTTTGTCCGAGCTGGCTGTAGCAGCAATAATGACTTCCAGGTCATTATAGAACTTGGTTTTGATCTCGTCAGAGTTCGTCATGGTAGGGGCATAGGCACTGATGATGGTGGCCGCCTTTTTACCAAATAGGTGGAGCTGTAAAGTCATTAAACGGTCGTTTATCCCCTTGGGTTGGCTTGCCAGTTGGTTGACCAGGTGATTTTTTACTGCAAAACCAACACCAGCATCACGTCTCTCCTCCTGGCCTCGTCCACTCCAAAAGAATGTATAACCTGCACCCACTTCAGTCACTTGTCCAGTATCGGCCAGTCGGGTCTCACTAAGGGCAGCAACATCCACATTATATCTGGCTAGCTCTCTGCCCACGAGGGCGGTGCGTCTCTCAGGTCTTTTTGATCCGAATGTATCCATCAGTGTGCGCACATTCCAGGCGCCAACAATGAGTGGTATCACTTTGGTCTTTTTCATTTTATTTGTTTTTCGACCGCAAGTATGGGATCCCGCCAGCTGTGGTAGGCTGGCCAGGATGTTTTGAAGCAGACAATGTTTAGGGTACCTTTTCTAACCCTTTCCTCACGACGGAGGTGAGCAGTGCGATCCTGAATAGGGCTGCTCAGTCACTCAGGGTGCTGCCGGACTTCACTGCTGCTTCGGTCCAGTGCGAGAACGACCAATATCCTGAGCCGCCTGCGTGCAGGTTTGCGGCTACAGCTTCCAGCATATCCGTGCCTGCTGCTTCGTCGCTCACCCATCGCCACAGGACTTAGATAATGACGATGGTAAGAAAAAGTGCCATGACTTGCGCAGAGAACTTGGATTTAAGTGAGGGTGATTTGCGCAGCATTCAACCTCACTCTCTCGACCAGCCTCATCTGTACCCAGTGGCAAGACGTAGTCAAGACGACTGGAGATGATTCTGGTTGCAGTGGAAGGTCAAAAGACCCATTTTGGTGGAATTTCCTCCACCAGGGGCTCCACAGGCCCAGACTCAGACAAGCTGAGTTTTCCGGGTTAGTTAACCGCCGCCCGGGATTCGGCGTTGGCAGCTGCTGACTGTACCGACTCACCAGGGGGTGTTGAGCCTGGTGTGCGCCTACGGTAGCAGCTAGAGAGCCGGGCCAGATGTAACAAGCCTGAGGCACAGCTTGCTGGTCAGACACACAGGATCACAGTCTTGCTGTAATTAACAAGGTAAAGACACTCTATATGACTTGGGTGATTTAGACCAAGTGATGATTTTGTCAAAAATTAACCAACATCACCTGATCACATTTCCTCAATGTTCATCTGGTAGTGACATTTACATCAGACAAACAAAATTGAAATATTAATAGTTTAGGGGTCTAGAGTCCAACTAAAGCAAACACTGATCACCAAAATGGTGGCTTAAAATTTTTATTTTCTCCTTTGGTGATTCTGCTTGTTAAGATCAGGTGTCTTCAATAATCACATCAGCAGATGTCAAAATTTTGACATCAAATTGACATTGACACTTTGACGTCAATATGACATTCATTTTTGACCTATTTCGTGACGTCATTTTGACATAATGTTTGATGTTATATTGATTTAAATTGATGTCAAGGTGTTCGGTGGGAGTATAGTGTTGAGTACATTAGATATGGCTTTATTCCCTCACCCACGAACATCCAGCGATGTGCCTGCTTTGCCAGCAGGTTTTCTCTAAAAAAAACGAGGCAATGAAACGGTCCCGTCTAAAGGAGCAACTTTGCTTTGCACATGCAGACGAAGTACCGCAGCCGTTTCAATTTGGTTACCTCAGGATTACTCCGGCTCAAGCTGACATCCTTGTGTCCTGATGTTAAAAAGTTGACTGCCAGTCACCAAGCTCAGGGCTCACAATAATGACCGTAATTAGGGCTGGACGATATATCGCACGATATTGTTATGCGCATCTCGTCAGTAAAGCCGGTTCCTTGATTAGTAGTAAATCACCTTCACCTGCTTTCAGATGGAGCGGCATTTACTACAAAGAGCCGTAGTTCACTGACAAGCTGAGCCATATCGCATTAATATCGCGGACGTATGGCCAGCGATAATTAATGCGATATGACTCAGCTTGTCAGTTAACTACGGCTCTTGGTACACAGCAAAAACTCCAGTGTTAAATTAACACTCCTGGGAGTGTATATGAGTCCACACTCAAGAGTGTTAAAGTTAATGAGATAATTAAGTGATTAATTGAGTGATGATTGAGCATTATTGAAGACACCTGGTGTTAACAAGCAGAATCACTGAAGGAGAAAAACTCAAATTGTAAGCCACCGTTATGGCGGTCATCGGTGGCTTTAGTTGGGCTCTTGACCCTTATATTTTTATCTTTAGTTTTCTTTGGCTGATGTATCTGAGTTATAACTGCCAGATGAACAAAGAAAAATGACATTTAATGGTGTTGGTTATATTATGACCGTCATCATTTGAACTTTATGATTTTGATTTATGTTGTTGGTTACAGCATAACTGTGATTCTGAATAAATATCCAGAATTTTAGCTATAATAAAAAGGATTTCTTAAAAGTTGTTTCTAAAAAAAAATCTGTCTGATAGGCAAACACTGACTTCAAGATTCAGTCTATGCATCTCAACAATGGTGACTAGCAGAATATTCAATTAGGAAAAGTAAATTACATAGAAAATTCAGATCATAATTTATTCATATCGCAATGCATGATGGGAGCCATTAATGAGTTGTGATTGGTGGCAGCCACTGCAACATGCTTTATTATTGTCACCATTGTTGAGATTCACAGGCTGATTATTGATGTCTGTGTTTCTAAAAGAATTTATTTGAAAGTGTTTTGATCAGAATAATGTCTATTAAATATTTTAGATTATAAGAAACATACCTATTCTCACATATGCTCTAATATCACAAAGCTGTTGCAAATAAATTAAACCAAATTATCTCAATAAGATTCATTTTTCAGATCACAGCATGATTATGCTAGAACAAAACCAACACTATCAGAGCACACTTTTCTTTGTTCATATGACTGTTATAAATAAATAACAGCAGATAACAAATTTAAAGTGAATGTATAAAGGTTGAGAGACCAACTAAAGCAAACACTTATCGCCATAACGGTTGCTTACAATTTGAGATTTTCTCCTTCAGTGATTCTGCTTGTTAACATCAGGTGTCTTCAATAATGCTCAAACGTCACTAAATTAATCACTTAATAATCTCATTAACTTTAACACTCTTGAGTGTTAATTTAACACTGGAGTTTGTGCTGTAGAGTAAATGCCGCTCCATCTGAAAGCAGGTGAAGGCGATTTACTACTAATCAAGGAACCGGCTTTACTGACGAGATGCGCATAACAATATCGTGCAATATATCGCCCAGCCCTACGTGGTATCATATTAGGGCTGGGCGATATACCGCACGATATTGTTATGCGCATCTCGTCAGTAAAGCCGGTTCCTTGATTAGTAGTAAATCACCTTCACCTGCTTTCAGATGTTTAACAGTGTTAAAGTTAATGAGATAATTAAATGATTAATTTAGTGATGTTTGAGCATTATTGAAGACACCTGATGTTAACAAGCAGAATCACTGAAGGAAAAAATCACAAATTGTAAGCAACCGTTATGGCGGTAAGTGTTTGCTTTAGTTGGGCTTTTAAACTATACAATCACTTTAATTTTGTTTGTCTGCTGTTATTTAATTATAACATTCAAATGATCAAATAAAAGTGTGATCTGATAGTGTTGGTTATGTTCTGGCATAATCATGCTGTGATCTGAAAATGAATTATATTGAGGTAATTTGGTTTAACTTATTGGCAACAACTCTGTTATTTTAGAGCAGAAATGTTATGTTTCTTCATAATCATGACGAGATCAGGGTGGCGTGGTTCAAGAAAGATTGATAACCACTGTTCTACAGCATATGATTATCAGTTTTTTCAAACAATCCAAAATATTTAATAAACATTGTTCAGATCAAAACACTATCAAATAAATTTATTTAGAAACAGACATCAATAATCAGCCTGTGAATCTCAACAATGGTGACAATAATAAAGCATGTTGTAGTGGCTGCCACCAATCACAACTCATTAATGGCTCCCATCATGCATTGCGATATGAATAAATTATGATCTGAATTTACTATGTAATTTACTTTTCCCAATTGAATATTCTGCTCGTCACCATTGTTGAGATGCATAGACTGAATCATAGTTTGTGTGTGCCTAAAAGAATTTTTTTTTTTTTTTTTTTTAGAAAACAACTTTTAAGAAATCCTTTATATTATAGCTAAAATTCTGGATGTTTATTCAGAATCACAGTTATGCTGTAACAAACAACATAAATCAAAAACATAAAGTTCAAATGATGACGGTCATAATATAACCAACACCATCAGACTACTTTTTTCTTTGTTCATCTGGCAGTTATAACTCAGATAAAGCAGCCAAACAAAATTTAAAGTTAATAATATAAGGGTCAAGAGCCCAACTAAAGCAAACAATGATCGCCATAACGGTGGCTTACAATTTTAGATTTTCTCCTTCAGTGATTCTTCAGGTGTCTTCAATAATGCTCAATCATCACTAAATTAATCACTTAAATATCTCATTAACTTTAACACTCTTGAGTGTGGACTCATATACACTCCCAGGAGTGTTAATTTAACACTGGAGTTTTTGCTGTGTACAAAGAGCCGTAGTTAACTGACAAGCTGAGCCATATCGCATTAATTATCACTGGCGATACGTCCGCGATATTAATGCGATATGGCTCAGCTTGTCAGTTAACTACGGCTCTTTGTAGTAAATGCCTCTCCATCTGAAAGCAGGTGAAGGTGATTTACTACTAATCAAGGAACCGGCTTTACTGACGAGATGCGCATAACAATATCGTGCCATATATCGCCCAGCCCTACTAACTGAGCAGTTCCACGGCCCTCTTCTCTACTCTTTACTACTACTTTAATACTGTTTCTAGCTAATGTTGGTAGTTTTTTTTCACTGCTACAAAAAAAACGTAGACAAATGTAGTCAACACATACACCCTTAGAACCGTGAACCGTTAAAAAAATGCACAATAGTTCTATCATAAAGGGCGACAGCTAAACGTTTGATTAACAAATGATTTTCTGTTTAAAGCAAAAAAAAATTATATATATATATATATATATATATATATATATATATATATATATATATATATATATATCTCGTACAATTGGGAGCCTGATGTGTCCGGCTATGACAAGCTTATGTTATTCTGAATGGTAGTGCACAGACACATTCTTAGATGAAATCAACTGAAGATAAAAGAAGACATTAAATCTGTGAAGATCTCAGCAGAGGAGGATTAAACAACTCCACAAACAGCATTACCAGCTTCACTTATTACTAACCAGACTCACTTTATTTCTGTCAGACGTCTACAGAAGGTTTATTGAGAATTAACAGAGATTTAACTCTGTTTCATTTGTTGTTTGACAAACACACTGTAACAGCAGCCAAAATAAGTAAAATATATAATAAGAGTTAAGAGCCCAACTAATGGAAACACTAATCACTCTGTTGGTGACTTCAAATGTTCTCAACTTTTATTTTAAACACGAACGTTCTGTTCCAACAAATGTTGTGCAAGCATCCACTGTTCAGTCGAATGGCAGAATATTTGAGGAGCAGAGATAACAAACTCACAAAGAAGATTCTCTGCACATTCATACTCAATAGTTTTGTAGGGCAATAGTTTGTTATATGGCCAGAACTCTTTACTGCCCTAGTACTTCAAAAATCATTTTAAAGGTATACATGTGAATTAAACGTGGCACAATGGCCTTTCTCATCATGCTAATGCCTATATAGTGCAAGGGATTTCATCACTGTGCAGATTGAGGACTGTTGGGACACTCCAGGCACAGGACGGGAGAGAGACACAGTCATATACACCTCGATGACACGTCTGTACCATTTGCTTCATTGACATATGCTTTCAACTACAGTACATACACAGCAAAATCCCCAGTGTTAAATGAACACTGAAAAGTGGTGAATTATATAAACTCTGAGCAGAGTGTTAAATGAACACTGAAGCAGTGTTAAAGTTAATGAGATAATTAGAATAACATCAGACATGTTTGTATGATTAAACTGTAAAATCAGTTAATCTATTGGTACTCAAATGCAGTAATGAATACTTAAATAATTAGTTTTTTTTATGATGTATTCAATTGAATTAATAGTAAAATTCAATAAAATCAAATTGAATAATCCATACATAATTTATTTAAATAATTCAGTAAGGATTGTTATTATTCAATTAAATTACAAAAGGAATATTACATTCAAATTTGATGAAATTTTACTATTAATTAAATTACAAAAATCTTAAAAATAAAGGCTTGAATCGACAATGCTCAACAATCACTTACATATTCACTTAATTATCTCACTACAACACTGCCTCAATGCTACTTTTACTCTTTGTAGTTTTGACACTACAGGATTTTCCTGTGGGGTTGAAAGGGTTAACAGTGTAAGATAAAAAGACACAGCCATGAAATGTGTTTTAACAGTAAAAAACTGTAAGTTAAAAAAACACTGAAGCCAGTAGTTTACTGTAAAAGAGTTTTGTGTGTCACCTTTGTGCTGAAGAGTAGAGCCTGTGTTTCAGTCCAGGAGAAGAACAAGAAATATTGATGGTATTCTGCATGTTGCTTTATACTCAGCAGGCGGTGATCGTGTGGTTGCTGATCCAGTGAAAATATCTTTATATAAAATATGTTTAGTGGACTCAAAAGAATAAGTTCACAGTAATAATATTCTCACATTACTAGCGCATTATAAATATTAGTTTATGAATGTAATGGCAGTTGACCAATTTAAGATTCTGCAGATGAAACGAGTTAACTCGAGTTTTAATTTAGTGCATGGTTTCTTTACAGCAGGGATGGGCAACTCCGGTCCTCGAGGGCCACTGTCCTGCAGAGTTTAAATCCAATCCTGACAAAAATTATTTTTTTAGTAATCTTGAACACATTGATTAGCTTGTTCAGGTGTGTTTAAGTAGGATGGAGCTAAACTCTGCAGGACAGTGGCCCTCGAGGACCGGAGTTGCCCATCCCTGCTTTACCGTAACATACAGTATATTACAGTAAAGAACAATGTTGCCAGTATTTTACCATTAATTTACAGGTCAAAGTTTTACAGTGTACATAGTCATAGTCGTACAGACTGTTGTTCTTAAAACACCAAAAACAAATTGTCTGTAAAGGATGTACAGATGCTTCTCTGCTAAATGGGCTTCCCTGATTTGTCCTTTTTGGAAGTCTGTGTAGGATTACAAATTTATTTAAATGTTTAATTTAGATTTCCAATACAATAGTATTTTATATTGAGAAAGTTTAGAAATGATGAGACCAGGAAATCTCTGCAAACGGTAGGGGTTCTCAGCGGGATATTCCTGACTGTCCCATCTCAGTACGAGAAGGCTAGGCTTTTCCTGTTCTCGGGTGAAGATTCATGCTGAGCAAGTATTACTGAGACCATTTGTCTAATCTCAGTTCGAGAAGTCTATGCCTTTTCCTGTTCTCGTTGTCTCAGCTCATTTACATCACAATGTAATCCCTCCCCCTTGAAATGTATATATGAACTCAATGTATACTGCCTTAGTTAGACTTCACTTGACTTGGGTACGGAGCAGACTACAGCAAATAAAGAATCCTGCTTAAATAAGTCTCCTGGTTTTCGCTTCTGAGTTTTTCTACACTGAAGAAGGAAGAAGTTTACAACAGATGGTGCCCTGTGACCCGGATGGAGAAACTGAAACTCAACAAAGAATGAACTTTTGAAACATCAAAGCTCAAAGATCTCAACAAAGATCTGACTTTCCAGTTCCAGACTGAATCTTTTGAATCCAGAAAGATCTCAACAAAGCTGCCTGAGTTCGCGAACTGAATCTCAACAAAGATCTCAACAAAGCTGACTGTGTTCCAGAACTGAATCTCAACAAAGATCTCAACAAAGCTAACTGAGTTCCAGAACCAAGCTCAACAAAGATCTCTGACTGAGTTTCCAGACGGAATTTTTTCCATACAACAATAATTTGGTGAGTTTCACTCCATTCAAAGAACCGTTGAAAAACCAGTAAAAATTATCCTCTGTGCCGTCAGAGAAAGAGTTATCAGACAGCTGTAGTGTTTGATTACCCAAAGTTATCCTTTAGAAGTTGTCTTTTAAAGATGAAAATATATCCTCTGTTCAGGCAGGGACGTTTTTAACATCACATGTTAAAAAGATATCCTCTGTGTCAGGCAGGGAAGATTAGTATTATTTTGCTAATTATTTGTTTTGTTGTTTGTTACCTTGTGGTGTTACCCTCTAAAAAATTTCTTTTAGAGAAGAGAGTTTGATCCTCTGAATAGTCAGGGAAGTTGTTGGTATCCTCTGTGCAGACAGGGAAGATTTTAGCATTCGAGTTAAAATATTGTTAGCCTCTGTGCAAGCAGAGAAGAGGTAGTCTTACAGGCTATTTATTTTGGTTACCCTTTTAAAAGTTTTTCTTTTAGAGAGGAAAGTTTGATCCTCTGTTTCAGGCAGGGAAGAGTTAGCAATACATGCTAGTAATTTTGTTTTATCCTCTAAAAAGTTAGAAAGGTGAAAGATCCTTTCCGTTTCTTTCAGGGAAGATTAGCGTAACGTGCTAATAATTTGTGTTTCATCCTCTGTTTCTGGCAGGGAAGTTAAATGTGATGTGTTGGTAACAAGGAAGGTTTATCAACAGTTTGATCTGTGACATAAGTGTAGACTCTTTTGATCAGAGAAGTTTTAGTGTCTTTGTTTGTGTGGTAACAAAGAAATCCACAAAATGATTAAGAAAAGTGATAGACTAATCTCCACAACTAAAAAAGGTGGTCTTGCTAATCCTTTGTGGTCAGATAGCGAATTTAAAACACTGTTAGGAGAACAGATGGATCTAATAGTCACTGAAAAAGTTAGACAAGAACTAACACAGAAATATGAGATTCATCCAGATAAGATTTGGTCTATTGAAGAATGCAAGAAGGTGTTAGGTGCATGTATCAGAAAGAAAAACATGAAAGGCATAATCTGTTGCCATAGGGAATTTAGCTTATCCATTGCACAAGAACAATCTAGGTGTATAGCTAAATTAAAAGAACAGAACAAACAAATGCACACTAAGGTGGGCCATAACAAGGCCCCAACCAAATGTGACTCAGAAGACCAACAGTCAGATGAAACTTATCCTGACTTAAAAGCATTCTTTGAAACAGATGTAGACATCCCATCAGTAACTGATAAGCCTGTAGATTCAGTAAAGGTTTGTGTTGCAAGAAGATCTCAGGGAATTGAGGGAACTGTGTTATGCGGGTAAGTGAGGACCCAAAAGCGTTTTAACAGGAACAGAATCTTTTAATGATAACACAGGGTAGTACACAGATCTTCTTCTTGAATGATAAAGGAGAAAACAAACAACCCGCAGAGAGGGCGATAACAGGAACATAAAAAGTCTCTCAGGTAACTTCAAAAGCTTTAGACAGCAGTAGAGAATAGCCGAGTAGCGGCGACAGGTTGCAGGTCTCTCAGAGAGGTCGCGGGTCGAAGATAGACTGTGACTACCAGGTCTCTCGTAGCATCAGATGAACTAGACAGAGTAAATAATAAGACGATTAGCTGAGAACAGATTGCACTTGCCAGGCGGATGCCAACAGGACAGGACAGGACAGGACAGGACTGGGCTGGACAATGTAGAAATGAGCGAGACAGAAGTTTGCTTCTAGCATGAGAAACTCAAATGAGAATCTGACAAAGAAAGCAGCAAGAACAGAGAGGGAAATAGAGACCTAATCAGAGGAGAAAGGGAACAGGTGGGAAGAGAGTGAACGAGGTAGTTAGAGGAGATAAGGAACAGCTGGGAGAGCAGAGAAAGAGAAAGTAACCTATGATGACCAGCAGAGGGGGACAGAGTAACAAGAACCAGACACAACATGACAAGACATAACAGTACCCCCCACTCAACGAGCGCCCCCTGGCGCTTCCGAGGAGGGAACCTGGCGGCTACGGAGGAAATCATCGATCAGCGAACGGTCCAGCACGTCCCGAGAGGGAACCCAACTCCTCTCCTCAGGACCGTACCCCTCCCAATCCACCAGAAACTGATGACCACGGCCCCGAGGACGCATGTCTAGAATCCTGCGAACCCTGTAGATAGGAGCGCCTTCGACAAGAATGGGGGAAGAAGGGGGACGAGCGGGGGCGCGGAGGACGGGTTTAACACAAGAGACGAAGATAACGAGGGAGAAGAAGTCGCACCGCGACAGGACTAATGACCTGAGAAATACGGAACGGACCAATGAACCGCGGGGTCAGTTTACGAGAAGCTGTCTTAAGGGGAAGGTTAAGAGTGGAGAGCCATACTCTTTGACCGCGACAATATCTAGGGCTCTTAGTTCTACGCTTGTTAGCGGCTCTCACAGTCTGAACCCTATAACGGCAAAGTGCAGACCTGACAATACTCCAGGTGCGCTTACAACGTTGGACAAAAGCCTGAGCGGACGGAACGCAGGACTCGGCGATTTGAGACGAGAACAGCGGAGGTTGGTACCCGAGGCTACTCTGAAAAGGCGATAGACCGGTCGCAGACGAAGGAAGCGAGTTGTGTGCGTATTCTGCCCAAGGAAGTTGCTCTGACCAAGACGCAGGGTTACGGAAAGAAAGGCTGCGTAGGATGCGACCGACAGTCTGATTGGCCCGTTCGGCTTGACCGTTAGACTGAGGGTGGAAGCCGGACGAGAGACTGACGGAAGCCCCAATCAAACGACAAAACTCCCTCCAAAATTGAGACGTGAACTGCGGGCCCCTGTCCGAAACGACGTCCGACGGAAGGCCATGAATTCTAAAGACATTCTCGACGATTATTTGTGCCGTCTCTTTAGCCGAAGGGAGCTTAGCGAGGGGAATAAAATGAGCCGCCTTAGAGAAACGATCGATAACCGTAAGAATAACCGTCTTACCCGCCGACGAAGGCAGACCGGTGATAAAGTCTAAGGCGATGTGTGACCACGGTCGAGAGGGAATAGGAAGCGGTCTGAGAAGGCCGGCAGGAGGGGAGTTCCCAGACTTAGTCTGCGCGCAGACCGAGCAAGCGGCCACGAAACGGCGCGTGTCACGTTCCCGAGTGGGCCACCAAAAACGCTGACGGATGGAAGCCAGCGTACCCCGAACACCGGGATGGCCAGCTAACTTGGCAGAGTGAGCCCACTGAAGAACGGCCTGACGAGTGGGAACGGGAACGAAAAGAAGATTCCTAGGACAAGCGCGCGGCGACGGAGTGTGAGTGAGCGCTCGTTTTACCTGCCTCTCAATTCCCCAGACAGTCAACCCGACGACACGCCCCTTAGGGAGAATCCCCTCGGGGTCAGTGGAGACTTCTGAAGAATTGAAGAGACGGGATAAAGCATCAGGCTTGGTGTTCTTAGAGCCCGGACGATAAGAAATTACAAATTCGAAACGAGCGAAAAACAGAGCCCAACGAGCCTGACGTGCATTAAGTCGCTTGGCAGAACGAATGTACTCAAGGTTCCTATGGTCAGTCCAAACGACGAAAGGAACGGTTGCCCCCTCTAACCACTGTCGCCACTCACCTAGGGCTAAGCGGATGGCGAGCAATTCGCGGTTACCCACATCGTAGTTACGTTCTGACGGCGACAAGCGGTGGGAAAAATACGCGCAAGGATGGACCTTGTTGTCTGAGAGCGATCGCTGAGAAAGAATGGCACCCACGCCCACCTCTGACGCGTCAACCTCAACAACGAACTGTCTAGAGATGTCAGGTGTAACAAGGATCGGTGCGGATGTAAAACGACTCTTGAGGAGATCAAAAGCCCCCTGGGCGGAAGCAGACCATGTAAAGCGCGTCTTGACAGAAGTAAGAGCTGTGAGGGGAGCAGCCACCTGACTGAAATTACGGATGAATCGACGATAGAAATTCGCGAAGCCGAGAAAGCGCTGAAGCTCGACGCGTGACTTAGGAACGGGCCAATCAATGACAGCTTGGACCTTAGCGGGGTCCATCCTAACGCCTTCAGCGGAAATAACGGAACCAAGAAAGGTGACGGAGGAGGCATGGAAAGTGCACTTCTCAGCTTTCACATAAAGACAATTCTCTAAAAGGCGCTGGAGAACGCGTCGAACGTGCTGAACATGAATCTGGAGTGACGGTGAAAAAATCAATATATCGTCAAGGTAAACGAACACAAAGATGTTCAGCATGTCTCTCAGGACATCATTAATCAACGCCTGAAAGACAGCTGGAGCGTTTACGAGACCGAAAGGAAGAACCCGGTATTCAAAGTGACCTAACGGAGTGTTAAACGCCGTCTTCCACTCGTCCCCTTCCCTAATGCGCACGAGATGGTAAGCGTTACGAAGGTCCAGCTTAGTAAAAAACCTGGCTCCCTGCAGGATCTCGAAGGCTGAAGACATAAGAGGGAGCGGATAACGATTCTTAACTGTTATGTCATTCAGCCCCCGATAATCAATGCAGGGGCGCAGGCCACCGTCCTTCTTCTGAACAAAAAAAAACCCCGCTCCGGCGGGAGAGGAGGAGGGAACTATTGTACCGGCATCGAGAGCTACAGATAAATAATCCTCGAGAGCCTTGCGTTCAGGAGCCGAGAGCGAGTATAGTCTTCCCCGGGGTGGAGTGGTCCCCGGAAGAAGATCTATACAACAATCATACGAACGGTGAGGAGGGAGAGAAGTGGCCCGGGACCGACTGAACACCGTGCGCAGATCGTGATATTCCTCCGGCACCCCCGTCAAATCACCAGGCTCCTCCTGTGAAGAAGAGATAGAAGAAACAGGAGGTACAGCAGACATTAAACATTCCACATGACAAGAGACATTCCAAGAGAGGATAGTATTCCTAGACCAATTAATAGAGGGATTATGACGAACTAGCCAGGGATGGCCCAAAACAACAGGTGAGAAAGGTGACTGAAAAATTGAAAAAGAAATGGTCTCGCTATGATTACCAGAGACAGTGAGGCTTAAAGGTAGCGTCTCTCGCTGAATCCTGGGGAGAGAACTACCGTCCAATGCGAATAAGGCCGTGGAATCCTCTAACTCCTGGAGAGGAATGTCATGTTCCCGAGCCCAGGTCTCGTCCATAAAACAGCCCTCCGCCCCAGAGTCTATCAACGCATTGCAGGTGGCAGACGAGCCGGTCCAGCGGAGATGGACCGAAAAGGTAGTGCAGGATCTTGAAGGAGAGACCCGAGTAGTCGCGCTCACCAGTAGCCCTCCTCTTACTGATGAGCTCTGGCTTTTACTGGACATGAGTTAACAAAATGTGCAGCAGAACCGCAATAGAGACAGAGGCGGTTGGTGATTCTCCGTTCCTTCTCCTTAGCCGAGATGCGGACGCCTCCCAGCTGCATGGGCTCAGAACTCGAACTGGCGGAGGGAGATGGTAGTGATGCGGAGAGGGGAGCAGCGGAGAAAGCGAACTCCTTTCCTCGAACTCGACGGCGAAGGTCGAACCGTCGCTCGATGCGAATAGCGAGTTCAATCAAGGAATCCACCCTGGAAGGAACCTCCCGGGAGAGAACTTCATCTTTAACATCCACGCGGAGACCCTCCAGAAACCGGGCGAGTAAAGCCGGCTCGTTCCAGTCACAGGAGGCAGCAAGAGTGCGAAATTCTATGGAGTAATCTGTTATGGATCGATTACCTTGAGTTAGGGAAGACAAGACCCGGGAAGCTTCTTCACCGAAAACAGAACGGTCAAATACCCGAATCATTTCCTCCTTAAAGTCCTGATACCGGTTAGTGCACTCAGCCTCCGCCTCCCAGACTGCCGTTCCCCACTCTCGAGCCCGTCCAGTAAGGAGAGATATCACGTAGGCGATACGAGCTCTGTTCTTGGAGTAAGTGTTGGGCTGGAGAGAAAAGACAACATCACATTGAGTGAGAAACGGGCGGCATTCTGTGGGCTCACCCGCGTAACACGGTGGGTTATTGACTCGGGGTTCAAGAGATTCGGAAGCCCTGGAAGTGACCGGTGGATCGAGGCGGAGATGATTGATCTGTCTTGTGAGATCGGAGACTTGGGCGGCCAGGGTCTCAACTGCATGTCGAGCAGCAGACAATTCTTCCTCGTGTCTGCCAATCATCGCTCCCTGGATCTCGACGGCTGACTGGAAATGATCCGGAGTCGCTGGGTCCATCTTGGTCAGATTCTTCTGTTATGCGGGTAAGTGAGGACCCAAAAGCGTTTTAACAGGAACAGAATCTTTTAATGATAACACAGGGTAGTACACAGATCTTCTTCTTGAATGATAAAGGAGAAAACAAACAACCCGCAGAGAGGGCGATAACAGGAACATAAAAAGTCTCTCAGGTAACTTCAAAAGCTTTAGACAGCAGTAGAGAATAGCCGAGTAGCGGCGACAGGTTGCAGGTCTCTCAGAGAGGTCGCGGGTCGAAGATAGACTGTGACTACCAGGTCTCTCGTAGCATCAGATGAACTAGACAGAGTAAATAATAAGACGATTAGCTGAGAACAGATTGCACTTGCCAGGCGGATGCCAACAGGACAGGACAGGACAGGACAGGACTGGGCTGGACAATGTAGAAATGAGCGAGACAGAAGTTTGCTTCTAGCATGAGAAACTCAAATGAGAATCTGACAAAGAAAGCAGCAAGAACAGAGAGGGAAATAGAGACCTAATCAGAGGAGAAAGGGAACAGGTGGGAAGAGAGTGAACGAGGTAGTTAGAGGAGATAAGGAACAGCTGGGAGAGCAGAGAAAGAGAAAGTAACCTATGATGACCAGCAGAGGGGGACAGAGTAACAAGAACCAGACACAACATGACAAGACATAACAAACTGAAAGTGTTCCTACCAACTCTTCTGTTGTCCAAAACCAAACTGTTGCCAAAGTACTCGGACCTAGAGATATAGAAAGACTATCCCAAAGCTTACCTTCAGTACGTACAGATTTTTCTGAATTTAGAAGGGCATTGATCAGTAAAATGCGTCTTTACGACATGTCGTTGGCAGAAGTCACACAGCTGATGTCACAAATTCTAACTGAATCTGAATTCAACAGTTTTGAGTCTGCTGTTACTTCTGAACTACAACATGCCAGAAAAGATGAATTGAGAGAGGGAGTTCTGAAAGCGTTGAAGAACATTGTTGGACCTAAAATTGACTGGTCGAAGATCACTAGTTCTTTACAGAAGAAGGGTGAAACTGTTAGTGAGTACACTCAAAGATTTTGCCAGTCAGCAGCAGCATACAGTGGTATAGCTGACACTTCAGAGAAGGTGCTAGAAGATACTGGTCCCCTAGTTCGCACATGGTTTGATGGTCTGTTGTCAGAACATAGAAAAGCATTGCCTTTCTTAGACTTAACATGGTCCACTAGAACCATACAAAACAACTTGGAGAGGTTAGCTACTTGGGAAAGAGACTCTGATGTCAAGGCAAGAGTAAAAATTGCAGCAGCATCCTTTAAGGTCAACACAGAGAATCAACAGAAACGCAAATGTCCTAAGAGAGAGGGCAGTAGTTGTTATTATTGTGGTAAACATGGACATTGGGGAAAAGAGTGTAGGAAAAACAAAAAGAACTTTAAACAAGTTAACAATGTTACTCAGCTCCTACTCAGTCTGCTTGCTACTCTGAAGCAGCCCGTCCCCTCGTCATTAAACTGGGGCAGCTGGTTGACGCGTTAACCATTTGGGCTGTGAGTGCTTTATTTCCCCACTAACTTGCAACAGAGATAAAAAACTTCTGTTTTTGTTTAATAGAACAAAAGGAAAGTGACTATCTCAGTTTTTTTCTTTGGGGGACACTGGTTAAAGTAGACTCACAGCCTTAAATGTTATTTTACAGCACAGGCCTTTCATCATTAATAGTGTTAGGTCAGACTGTAAACGTAAAAAAAGCCCTCATGCAGTGTCCACAATAATGCCAAATATTGTCTTACAGCGTGCACCTGTCACAAATCCGTCCTCATGTATGATGTCTGCTATGACTGAAGTTTTGTTAGAGGATGAAGGAGAAATTACTCACGATTGTGTTACGCTTACATATACACCTATGAGTGAAGTAAAAGAAAAAGGTAACAGACGAGCAGGTTATGCAGTAACGTCCACCACGGAAGTGTTAGCTTCAGGACGTCTTCCAGATCATTTTTCAGCTCAAGCTGCAGAACTAGTAGCCCTAACGAGAGCATGCACGCTAGCTTCAGGATCAGTTGCTAATATCTACACAGATTCCAGATATGCTTTTGGGGTAATTCATGATTTTGGTGTCATTTGGCAAACCAGACAGTTTCTAACTTCTGCTGGATCCCCCATTAAGCATGCTGAATTAGTGAAAGATCTAATGTTTTCCATGAAACTTCCAAAGAAATTAGCAGTGATCAAAGTGAAAGCACATCTCACAACTAATACTACAGAAGCTAAAGGTAATGCTCTTGCTGATATGGCAGCTAAACAGTCTTGTTTCTATGCAACTGTACAAGTGTGTTCAGGTAGTGCAGCACAGAAGAAAATGATGCCTCCTGAATCAATAATTGATCTGTACAAAGACGTTTCCTCCATTAGAACCAAAGTGACATGGGCCACATCAAGTGATGTTGATTACAGCAGCTGCAGTATTGTGTCAGGGAAGAAAAACCTAGACTCATGTGTCACACTGTAAGGTTGTTCCTGCACCAACAGGGATAGGTTAGGACACAGAACCAGTGAGGAGCCCCGGGAAGAACCGAATGCAATAGGCTTCGGGGGGTTAACCCTGGGGTGAAGACTTCCCTCATAGGCCCTATCCTAGTCCATCCTTACCTCACTGTTCTTTAGGTGTCAAAGGAATTAAGAAATAGGGAGAGATGGAACGACAATAGCAGACCCAGAAAAAGTTTACAACCCTAGTGTTTGAACAAATACTGCTCTACTGCTTAGCAGACTCGGAAGTTTACAACCCTAGTGTTTGAACAAATACTGCTCTACTGCTTAGCAGACTCGGAAGTTTACAACCCTAGTGTTTGAACAAATACTGCTCTCCTGTCTTTTGTTTTCTTTCTTACTCTGTGCAGATACCACTGATGACTTCCCGAGACCCATACGCACTGACCTCGTCATCTGCGTATGAAGCCACAAGAAAACCTCAAGAAACAACTTGACCCTCTTCCGAGCCAACTATCACAAAAGGATAAAGAAAAGAAAAAGAAAAAAATACACAACGCAGAGACTCACATACGAAACCTTCAGTCATCCATCAACATGATCAAGATTGTCGTACCAGTAACATCACAGACACTCTCGCTTCGCACAAGATAATGATCTTACAGAACAGAGTGGCCTTAGATTACATTCTAGCAACGGAAGGAGCCTGCACCATCATCGGACCTGAGTGCTGCACCGGGTTTTAATGGATCCAACAGAGAACTTGAACAAAATCCAACAAGACATTCTTGATCTTTCAGCAAAATTACACCAGATGACTGAAGTAAATTTTTCATGGTTCGGAAACTTGATTGGGAAACCCTGGCTGTGGATAAAGGAAATAGCAATTCTGCTGTTATTTCTTCTAATAGCGTACTATCTATGCGTCCACAGTATCAAGTGTTTCATTCAACAAATGACTCACGCCCCTCACAAAGAAATGACAGTCCCAAACAGAAAAGACTATTACCCTTAAGAACTTAACGGACCCTAAATTTGCATGTTTGTTTCTGTGTCAGCATGCAATTGCAGAAACAGCAACACAGAAGCATGAGCCTGTAATGATCACAAGTTACAAGAATTTAACTTTTAAGTGTCTAAATTTGTATTTTGTGAGAGTTATTTAGAACTCTCAAAGGGGGAAATGTAGGATTACAAATTTATTTAAATGTTTAATTTAGATTTCCAATACAATAGTATTTTATATTGAGAAAGTTTAGAAATGATGAGACCAGGAAATCTCTGCAAACGGTAGGGGTTCTCAGCGGGATATTCCTGACTGTCCCATCTCAGTACGAGAAGGCTAGGCTTTTCCTGTTCTCGGGTGAAGATTCATGCTGAGCAAGTATTACTGAGACCATTTGTCTCATCTCAGTACGAGAAGTCTATGCCTTTTCCTGTTCTCGTTGTCTCAGCTCATTTACATCACAATGTAATCCCTCCCCCTTGAAATGTATATATGAACTCAATGTATACTGCCTTAGTTAGACTTCACTTGACTTGGGTACGGAGCAGACTACAGCAAATAAAGAATCCTTCTTAAATAAGTCTCCTGGTTTTCGCTTCTGAGTTTTTCTACACTGAAGAAGGAAGAAGTTTACAACATCTGACACGTTACCCATTTCACCCACAGCTTGTACTAAACACAAGAGAAGAATAAAAGACAAGGATAATCACTGTGCCACTAATACCATGATTGATCTGTAGCGTGAGCATTGCTATTTTACTATACAGCCTGTTATGTAACATTTTTCTCAAAAATGTCAACATACCCACATACAAACATACAAACAGAGTCAATAATCCAGAACAGCCATGATGTTCTCATTGTCTGTTATCAGTTCACTAAATGCACTATTATAAATATGTTACTAGACCTGATGAGCTCAAAGGTTCGAAGCATTTTGTTTAGACGTTTGTTGACAGACGTCTTTGCTTCACACATGATTGCTCAGTGTCTTACTGGAGATTTGTGTACAGATTTCATGTTCCTGGTTCTTTATATTTTATCTTGATCTATTATCAGATGCGTTTTTCAGTTTAGTTGTGACTTGTTTTCAAGCTTTTCTTTATGATTTTATCACTTGAACCAAGGGTAGTTGTTTTTTGGTATGTGTTTTGCTGTTTTTCCATGAATATTTATTTAAACTGTACTTTTAATGTAGTTTCTACCACATCATAACCATAATATAATGTATTGGCGAAGTTAGTTTCACAGTTTATATAAGTAGTTTTATATACTTTGGTATTGTCCCTTTCTGTCCCTTAATCTTTCTTTAACATGTTACATCATGCATTAATATGAAGGTATTAGTGAATTAAGAGATGAAAAACATCTGATAGATATAAATGAGATACTTGAGGAGACTTGGGGAAGAGCGCTTTTATAGCGCAGGCTCTCCCATATTCCCATATCACACAACCCTGTTGAATACAGGCTACTATAGGCATTCCTATAGTGTCACATACACAAACTGTAAAGTCTTTAGCTTTCCTCCTCTTTCCTTCTCTATATGAAGCATCAATGGCAGCAAAAATAAAATCGTCAATCTCCTCCCTGACTCCACTGCAGCATGACTACAGAACTACAGAAAAAGCGTTTTTTGATAGTCATTAAAACAGTCATGTTAATTTGCTTTTTCATCTTTCTCTTTCTTGAGCAATAACAAATGTTTGCTGAAAGAGAAACATTAAACTAACAAAAGTCAAGGTTCAAGAAGATCTCAACTAAAGCAAACACAGATAATGATGACTTTAAACATTTTCAACTAAACATCAACATTTAAACCTCTGTTAACCTTAAAAATAACTTTTGTACATGTTTGGTAGAAATAAAGTCAGTCTGGTTAGTAATAAGTGAAGCTGGTAATGCTGTTTGTGGAGATGTTTAATCTTCCTCTGCTGAGATCTTCAGATTTAATGTCTTATTTTATCTTCAGTTGATTTCATCTAAGGTTCAGGCTGGAATTATAAACGTTGGGTATGCACAAAATGGGCATAGAAATAGGTGCAATTTTACACACACACACACACACACACACACACACACACACACACACACACACACACACACACACACACACACACACACACACACATCAGGATTTTAAAAAAAATAAACTAGGCGTAAATATGCGCACCGTACGGACACTCAACTCTAGACCGTACGTATGCACCCTTTTACTGGAGTGAGTGAAGTAATGAAGTAAACAGAATGATTTAAACTCTGTTTTACAACAAAAACGCATTTAGATTAAACATTCCACTCTCAGTAATGGAGTTACGCACTCAAATGACATAAAATCATTATCCAGAATGAAGTAACAAAATTTTTCAAATGAATTTAAACAGAAATATTTGTAGTGGATGTGCTTATATGCTGATTATTGATGTTTGTGTGTCTAAACACAAGAGCTCAAGTGCACAAAGATTTTTCCAAATTTTTCATATATCCGTTGGATCTCAAACTGTAGAATCTCAGGGCTACAATCACCAATACTAAAACGCAACATCAATCATATAGTCAAAGATTTAGACTCTGAATGACATCAGTGAATCAGGTCAATTAATGATTATGTTAAAACACAACCAATACCATCAGATCTCCTTTTCTATTTGTTCATCTGGCTGTTATAACTCACATACAGCAGCCAAACAAAATCTAAAGTTAATGATTTAAGGGTCAAGAGCCCAACTAAACCAAACACTGATCTCCATAATGGTGACTTAACAATTACGGTTTTCTCCTTCAGAGATTCTGCTTGTTAACATCAGATGTCTTCAATAATGCTCAATCATCACTCAATTATTCACTTAATTATCTCATTAACTTTATCATTGCTTCAGTGTTCATTTAACACTCTGCTCAGAGTTTATATAATTCATACTCTCAGTGTTAATTTAACACGGGATTTTGCTGTGTTGAGTCTCGTATGACAGATTTCATCTGTTCGTTCTCCATGGGGGTGTATTTCATCTAAGACTGTGACTGAAGTCAGTTGTGGTTCTTGTGTTTCTGCTCGTCTCTTTTTCTGTTCTCTTCAGAGGTGTAAAGTCCAGGTTCAGAAAGTAAAAGTCCTCCTCAGTATTTTGTTCGAATCACCTGGATTTGCTTATCAGCAGTTTTTCAGTCAGGAGACAGAAATCAGCTGAAATCAACAGTCAATCAGTTCATGGCTGGAATAAACACATGGCAGGATTTCTACTTTTTCTCTATTTCTACTTCTACTTTATACACCTCTGGTGTACAGTACGTGTGTCTGTCTCATCACTGTCCTGTTTTAGGCTGCTTATCTCTTATCTTTTGTTAAACATTACTACACTGATTGAAGAGAAGTTTAAACATGCATATAATAATTTGGGTAAATGTGTAAGCTGTATGCCTATTTTCCCCATCGTCATAGACACAACAATGATTTCCCTCGTGTTTTAATATTTTTCCTTATAATAATGTATAATTTGCAAAAAGTTAAATGCATCTGTGTAGATGAGAGAATCATCTACAGTGTATGCACGTTGTTCAAACTCTGTATTATGGCCAAGCATGCGCGCTTAAAATAGCATCTGAATGTACGCGCAACGCGCCACTGACTTTAGACTAGTTTTTTTCTGGTCAGTGGCGCAATTGTTTTATAGAACAGCAAAATAGCATGAGGGAAAGTTTGCGCCGGAACACGCCTCCTCTTTGCGCTGAACCGCCCCTGGGAGCACAAGTGTATTTCTTAGTTAACCGACGTGTGTCTGTGGAGGGAAAAGTCCGCTTTGCGCGGGTGCAAAATAGGAATGATACATTACTACATAGAGAAGACACAGAGAAGAGTTTTTATTTGGCAACCCAGTGCTGGGTTATTTTATTTTTATACATTAACCCATTTGCCAACATATTTTTGACATATTGTTGGGCCACACAAGCCAGTACCGTGGCGTCATGAAAATGAACAACGGAAACCACCAAAATGCAGAAATTAAACACCACATCCTGCATGATCGCGTGATGATTCTTGAAAGCTGGTTGCCACAGTGTAGGTCTTGTGTATCTTGTTTTTTGCTTTTCTTCTGGTGTCATTTTGGAGTTTAAAACATAGATATACATTCTTGGCCTTACTGTTTAAATGTTTCCTTGAAAGTCCATGCATTTATACTACTTTCTGTTGTTGACAGATTTGGTCAGATACTTGTAACATGAAGTGGCTAATAAGGTCACTTTAAATCTTTGATATCACAAACATGGATGAATGTACTCTTACATGGATTCATAATCAAAATAACAAATGCTTTACAAATGCTTCAGTGCTAACCTGCTTCAGGAAAGAATATGTTTCTGTTTATGGATCACAAATGGATATTGGACTATCACAATGTTTTATTCCAAATTAAATAACATACAGAACTATCTATAGTAATCACACTTTTATTGTTGTTTATTTTTTATTTTAAACAATTTTATTGTTGTCTTGACTAATTTAAAAACAGTGATAAACAGCAGCTTTGAACCAACAGTTTCATTGGAAGGGAGTCCTTTAAGGGAATATGGCCAGGGGTCCGAAAAGAGTCCCGTCCAGTCACTTTTTGATGGGGATATAAAGTCAACCCCACATCCCAGCCAGCACAGCCATGTGGGGCCCACATGGGTTTGACCTGGGCTATCTAACTGGGACCCACTCAGTTTTGTCCATGGTTTCCATGTAGGCCCCACATGGGTTTGCCAAGATGAAATGAACACTGCTCAGTGTGCACATTAAATGTAACACTGATCAGCGTTGGAGTTAATGAGATAATTAAGTGATTGAATAATGATTGAGCATTATTAATGAACACCTGCTGTTAACAAGCAGAATCACTAAAGGAAAGAGAAACACAAGAACTACTTCCAGCCACAGCCTTAGATGAAATCAACTGAAGATACAGTACATTAAATCTCTCAAGATCTGATTAAACAACTCCACAAACAGCATTACCAGCTACACTTATTACTAACTAGGTTTACTTTATTTTTGGTAGACGTCTACAGAAGTTCTAATTGAGAATTAACAGAGGTTAAGATGTTGATGATTTATTGAAAATAATAGTTTGGTTTGATGTCACCGTTATGGTGATCAGTGTTTGCTTTAGTTGGGCTCTTGAATTTTTAACATTAGTTTTTCTCTGCTCAGTTGTATCTGATTGTTATGTTGATAACAGCAAAAGAAAATGCAATCAGATGCTATGAACTGATTGCCAGGCCAGGGGTCCGAAAGGAGTCCCGTCCAGTCACTTTTTGATGGGGATATAAAGTCAATTCAATTCAGTTCAGATTTATTTTTATAGTGCTTTTCATAATGCATATTGTTTCAAAGCACCTTTACAGAAAGTGCATTTCAGAAATGTACATAGAAAATACAGTTAGTTAATCATGTAATAATTTAGGGCATAACATATCGCCGGCGTTGAGTCGTCTCTTCACAGGCGTTTAGTCGTCTCATCGCAGATGTTGGGGGATCTGAAGTCTCTGTGAGAGTCTGGATACAGACTGGAGCTGACGAAAGCTATTTACCTCGAGACTAGTGTCCCGAGATAACAGCAGAAAAGCAGATGGGAAATAATTAGCATAGCTGCTGTTCATAATCGTAATGCATTCGATTTGATTCAACAGTAATATAAAAGGTAAGCATTATGTGAATGCTTGCATGGCTAAAGAGATGCGTCTTTAATCTAGTTTTAAACTGGGACAGCAAGTCTGAGCCTCGAACAATATCAGGAAGGCTATTCCAGAGTTTAGGAGCTAAATGTGAGAACGCCCTCCCTCCTTTAGTGGACTTAGATATCCTAGGAATGACCAGAAGCCTCAAATTTAGTGATCTTAAAGAACACAATGGATTGTAGGGCGATAGAAGGTCCATTAAATACACAGGAGCTAAACCATTTAGGGCTTTATAGGTCAGTAGTAATACTTTGTAATTGATACGGAACTTAATAGGTAACCAGTGTAGAGATGATAAAATTGGTGTTATATGCTAATATTGTCTTGACCTAATAAGAACTCTAGCAGCTGCACTTTGCATTAACTGTAGCTTGTTTATTGAGGATGCAGGACAGCCAGCTAAAAAGCATTATAGTAATCTAGTCTCGAGGTCATGAATGCATGAACTAACTTTTCTGCATCAGAAACACATATCATGTTACGTAGCTTAGCAATGTTTCTTAGGTGGAAAAAGGCTGTTCTTGTAACATATGAAATATGATTTTTGAAAGACAAGTTGTGGTTTCTCTCATAATCCAAAGATGTGTGATTTACAGATGTTTCCTTTTATGTTCATGATTTTTAGACAAACACAAAATGTCTGTGAGTTGCTTTGCAATTACTTTGAAATAATCCAAGTCCACAATGGCCACATTTGAACTAGGTTATAACTTTGTACGAAGAGGGTCCATGAACGTCTTTATCGGACGTGCAGAACACGTCAAAAAAAGACGTCATAAAATCTTTCATTCTGGCTCCTCAGTGGACGTCATTTCAACATCCGACTTTTGTGACAAAGACGTTGAAAAGACATCTTTTGGACATCGTTTTGCTCAGTGGGCAGAGACAACATAAACTTTTGTCGTTTGCGAATAAAAGATTACATTTTTGAACAATGTATGCTAGTCTACTCTTATCAGTATGACCAAAAACTTACGGAGTAGCCTATTAAGTTATTTGAGCTGTTATGAGAAAAATAAATCCAAATGAGCGCGCCGCCGCGTTTGTCGAACACTAATTCAACATGTCAGAATAAAGAGCCCGATCTCATGAAAGTGCGTATCTATACCACGAATGTTATTTATCGTGCCATTTATACACCCAAAAACGTTTTTTTTTCGGTGCATATGATACGCAGTTTTCGCGTGCATATGATACGCACTTTATGGCGTGTAATACGCACGCACTCCCTACCATAATCCTACTCAAGGGGTTTTCAGTGAGTTGCATATACACGCAAAAACGATTTTTGGCGTATAAATGGCACGATAAATAACATTTGTGGTATAGATACGCACTTTCATGAGACTGTGTTGGAATAAAACCCGACTTTAGAACAATGCATTGCGCCACTCGGCGTGGTGTGCAAAACACTTAGGCTAACTATAAACTTCAATATTTCATTCAAAATAATCTTAAAGAGCTTTGTGACATTTTGAAAAGCCGTGCATGCATTAAGGCCACTGGAACCATGAACGTAACTGAAACGCTGGTTTGGATTTTATTGTTTGTCGTTGAAACGTGACTGTTGCATATCTTTATTTTATATGGTCTATTGGTGAAGTAGCCTATAACATTGATTACTGTGGAGGGAGGGGGTAGGGGATTAAAATAATTCAGCAGACGGATGTTTAGACCAGAAGGAAATCGCCGTAATCCCTGGCAAATCACACTTTGCTTAATACCATATTTTTTTTAAACGATTGTATTATTATACAGATGTAAAGTCATTATGTTGGATAATATTAGTTCCTTTAGTGTAAAATGGAAATGCATGGTAATTTTATTTTATAAATATAAAAAAAATCTCTATTAAGATCTCTAGCATTAATAAGAGGCTATGAAATGCATTAATAGGCTAATATAAAATTTAGAGTAGTACATGTTTGTTCTGGATTTGAACCCGTATCATAAACGATCAAAACATAAGTTCTACCACTCGGCCATGAATTTGCTCACTAAAATATTCCCAAACGTTCGTTTCTCCTGTGTTCTTTCACATTAGCGAGAAGCGCTCTTCATTCGTCTAATTCCTCAATAGAATAGAACAAATAATCAGCTTCATTGCACCTAATTTATTTTTTTTCTTTTATTTTTTTATTGTACTGCTCCCCCGGGGGATACGAGTTCTACTATGTGAAATATAGGCTATATTGTTCTCGTCTCTATTCTTAAATTTTCATTGTATTTTTCTGTCCTAAAAAAATTTTTTTGCCGTGGCGGCTGGCGCGGCTGTAATAGGCATTCTGGTTGACTACCTTCTGTAGTAATGATAAATCTGTTGATGTGTTTATAGACTTGAATATTGACATTTTGTTATTATTGTTATTATTATTATTATTATTATTATTATTATTTTAAACTGTATAAATTACTTTGGTAAAAAACTTTTACTGTTTGTTTTTCATTTTTTCTTTAATAAAGTTGAAGCAAAATCCCCAGTGTTAAATTAACACTCCTGGTGTACATATAGGTCCAACATATAGCAGTGTTGAAGTTAATGACATAATTAAGTGATTCATTAAGTGATGATTGGCCATTAGCGGTGACACCTGATGTTAATAAGCAGAATCATTGAAGGAAAGAGAAACAACAAGAACGGAAAAAAAGAGAAACACAAGAACTACTGACTTCGAGCCTTTACAAATTATTGCACTTATTATTACCAGTGTGACTTTATTTCTGTCATACATCTACAAAAGTTATTGAGAATCAACAGAAGTTTAGACCGCAATGTTTTATGGAATTTTTCATTTCAAGCCACCATTATGGTGGTCAGTGTTTGTTTTAGTTGGGCTCTTGAACCTTTTCATTTTTTATTGTTAGTTTTTTTCTGGCTTCTTCAACATTGTGTTTATAAAGCACATTTGTTATTGCACAAGAAAGCCTGCTAACAATATGTTGTGATGATGACATTATCATCACTTAGTGACCTGACTCACTGATGTCGTTTAGAGTCTAAATATTTGACTATATGATTGATGTTGCACGCTTTAGTATTGGTGATTGTAGCCCTGAAATTGCCCTGAGACGAGTTGATAATATTGAGAAGAGCCTCTTCCATAGTGGTGGAGGAAGTACTGAATCTCAGTACTTAAGTAAAAGTACAAATAACCAGTGACAAATTTACTTTAGTAAAAGTAAAAGTACCACAATGACAACCCTACTTAAGTAAAAAGTAAAAAGTACCTAAATTTTAAATGTACTTTAAGTATTAAAAGTAAAAGTACTTGCATAACATGCTCATCAGCTCATCTGGTTCCAGAGGTGTATAAAGAAGAAGTAGAAGTAGAGAAAAAGTAGAAGCCCTGCCATGTTTTTATTCCAGCCATGAACTGATTGACAGTTGATTTCAGCTGATTTCTGTCTCCTGGCTGAAAAACTGCTAATAAGCAAATCCAGGTGATTGGAACAAAATACTGGGGAGGACTTTTACTTTCTGAACCTGGACTTTACACCTCTGCATAGCAATGCCACATGCCAGCCAAGAGTAAAGAAATAAACCAGAACTGGACCTTATCTGAGTCACAAAATCTGTGTATATTAAATATGGAGTCGTCTCAGCCTTAATAAAGCCTGTTAACAAGCAGAATCGCTGAAGGAAAGAAGAGAACAGAAAAAGAGACGAGCAGAAACACAAGAACTACAACTGACTTCAGACACAGCCTTAGATGAAATCACCTGAAGAGAAAAGAAGACATTAAATCTGAAGATCTCAGCAGAGAAGGATTAAACAACTCCACAAACAGCATTACCAGCTTCACTTATTACTAACCAGACTGACTTTATTTCTGTCAGACTTCTACAAAAGTTTTTATTGAGAGTTAACAGAGGTTTAACTCTGTTTCATTTCAAGTCACCATAACAGTGATTAGTGTTTCCATTAGTTGCGCTCTCAACTCTTATTATATATTTTATCTCTTTTGGCTGCTGTGACAGTGTGTTTGTCAAACACATTTACAGTAGCAAAGAAAGCTAAAGAGAAAGTAGATCAGGTGATGATGGTTACCTGTTCATGGTTGTGTAATTGTCATGAAACAGACTGATTTGATTCACTGAGAATTTTATAATCTAACAATTATGTTATTCCACTAATATATTCACATAACAAACCCTGTGTAACTGCAGCATGAGATCCAACAATTTAACAACCGGTTTAAATATTTTAACAAACATAAAATGCAACAAAAAAAAAGCATTTGGCTGACACACACAGATATCAACAATCAGCACATGAATCTCAACAATGGTGACAATCACAAATATTTAGATAAACAGATTAATTCGGAACATCACTGAAAGGCTACCAATTCACAACAAAAAAAGGCAAAAAATAAAAGCAAATATTTAGAATCAAACAAAATTATAGGACAATTCAGCATATTTTTTTCATGTTGCAATGCATGCTGGGAGTTTTGTACTAGACTGGTACCCAGCATGCATTGCAGAAAAGTACTTTTGATTGTTACTATTGTTGAGATTCATACGCTGATTGTTGATGTCTGTGTGTGTCATCATAAATTGACTTTTTTGTTCTCATGTTTGTTAAAGTCTACTAACTTATTCTTATAATATTGCTGGATCTTGTTGTGAACTTCTTCTTCTCAAGTGTAGAAAAGATAGAGTTGCAGACCAGGAGATTGTTGAGGTATAAGTTCTTTATTTCGTCGCTGTAGTCATCTCAATCAAGTCTAACTAAGGCAGTATACATTTAGTTCATATACCCTTTCAGGAGGAGGAGTTACATAAAGGTGGAAACAAAAGCATGCAAATGAGGCATCTGGGTTAAGGATGTGCCCTAGACTGAGAGTGTTACCAATCCTAATCCAATCAGCATAACAGTGTAATGTAAATATCCTAATCCAATCAGCCAGACTCTTCACCGATACCTTCACATTATCTTAATGGCCAGGCAGTGCATAAAGACAAAAGGTGATAGTCTCAGTGCTCTGACGAATTTAACTTACAATAGAGAGCTGGACAGACAGGAACAGGCAGGTTTGTGACATCATTTACCTTAGATACAAAATTCACACTAATAAACTTTCTCAGTTTCTATGCTATTGTATTGGAAGCTCAATTATACATTTAAAATAAAATTTGTAATCCTACATTTCCCCCTTTGAGAGTTCTAAATAACTCTCACAAAATACAAATTTAAAGACTTAAAAGTTCATTCTTGTAACTTGTGATCGTTACAGGCACATAATGCGTGTTCTATGTTTGCTTTTCTGCAATTGCATGCTGACACAGAAACAAACATGCAAATTTAGGGTCCGTGAAGTTCTTAAGGGTAATAGTCTTTTCTGTTTGGAACTGTCATTTCTTTGTGAGGGGCGTGAGTCATTTGTTGAATGAAACACTTGATACTGTGGACGCATAGATAGTACGCTATTAGAAGAAATAACAGCAGAATTGCTATTTCCTTTATCCACAGCCAGGGTTTCCCAATCAAGTTTCCGAACCATGAAAAATTTACTTCAGTCATCTGGTGTAATTTTGCTGAAAGATCAAGAATGTCTTGTTGGATTTTGTTCAAGTTCTCTGTTGGATCCATTAACCCGGTGCAGCACTCAGGTCCGATGATGGTGCAGGCTCCTCCTTGCGTTGCTAGAATGTAATCTAAGGCCACTCTGTTCTGTAAGATCATTATCTTGTGCGAAGCGAGAGTGTCTGTGATGTTACTGGTACGACAATCTTGATCATGTTGATGGATGACTGAAGGTTTCGTATGTGAGTCTCTGCGTTGTGTATTTTTTTCTTTTTCTTTTCTTTATCCTTTTGTGATAGTTGGCTCGGAAGAGGGTCAAGTTGTTTCTTGAGGTTTTCTTGTGGCTTCATACGCAGATGACGAGGTCAGTGCGTATGGGTCTCGGGAAGTCATCAGTGGTATCTGCACAGAGTAAGAAAGAAAACAAAAGACAGGAGAGCAGTATTTGTTCAAACACTAGGGTTGTAAACTTCCAAGTCTGCTAAGCAGTAGAGCAGTATTTGTTCAAACACTAGGGTTGTAAACTTTTTCTGGGTCTGCTATTGTCGTTCCATCTCTCCCTATTTCTTAATTCCTTTGACACCTAAAGAACAGTGAGGTAAGGATGGACTAGGATAGGGCCTATGAGGGAAGTCTTCACCCCAGGGTTAACCCCCGAAGCCTATTGCATTCAGTTCTTCCCGGGGCTCCTCACTGGTTCTGTGTCCTAACCTATCCCTGTTGGTGCAGGAACAACCTTACAGTGTGACACATGAGTCTAGGTTTTTCTTCCCTGACACAATACTGCAGCTGCTGTAATCAACATCACTTGATGTGGCCCATGTCACTTTGGTTCTAATGGAGGAAACGTCTTTGTACAGATCAATTATTGATTCAGGAGGCATCATTTTCTTCTGTGCTGCACTACCTGAACACACTTGTACAGTTGCATAGAAACAAGACTGTTTAACTGCCATATCAGCAAGAGCATTACCTTTAGCTTCTGTAGTATTAGTTGTGAGATGTGCTTTCACTTTGATCACTGCTAATTTCTTTGGAAGTTTCATGGAAAACATTAGATCTTTCACTAATTCAGCATGCTTAATGGGGGATCCAGCAGAAGTTAGAAACTGTCTGGTTTGCCAAATGACACCAAAATCATGAATTACCCCAAAAGCATATCTGGAATCTGTGTAGATATTAGCAACTGATCCTGAAGCTAGCGTGCATGCTCTTGTTAGGGCTACTAGTTCTGCAGCTTGAGCTGAAAAATGATCTGGAAGACGTCCTGAAGCTAACACTTCCGTGGTGGACGTTACTGCATAACCTGCTCGTCTGTTACCTTCAATTACTTGAGCTGAACCGTCAACAAACAACTCAAATTCTGAATTCTCTGTGGGAGTTTCTTTTATTTCACTCATAGGTGTATATGTAAGCGTAACACAATCGTGTGTCATTTCTCCTTCATCCTCTAACAAAACTTCAGTCATAGCAGACATCATACATGAGGACGGATTCGTGACAGGTGCACGCTGTAAGACAATATTCGGGGCTGTGAGAGTTGCCAACCAATTTCCCCAGCGAGAGGAAGTGACAGAAGTGACTTTTGCTTGATTCATTAATGCGGACACTGCGTGCGGACATCTTACGTTTACAGACTGTCCTAACACCATTCCTGATGAAGCCTGAAGCGCTAGATGCACTGCCTGTACTGCTCTGAGGCATGGGCCCATACCTTGAGCTACTATGTCAAGTTTACCAGAATAGTAATGAATTGGGCGTAAACTGCCCCCATGATCTTGCATTAGACATGCAGTCATGAAGCTTAAATGTTCATGGACATAAAGCACAAATGGTCTATCAGTTTGGGCAATTCCTAATGCTGGTGCTTGACATAGTGCTCTCTTCAAATCATTGAACGCTTTGAGGTGACATTCTTCCATACAAACAGTATCAGAATCTTTACCATGGCCTTTCAACAAGTCATAGAGCGGCTGTGCAATTGAGGCATAGTCTTCAATCCAAGGTCTACAGTAACCTGCTGTTCCTAAAAATGATCGGAGTGTTTTAATGGTAGTAGGCGGGGGTATGGCTTTGACTGAAGCCGCTCGATCCTGTGTAATGGATCTATTTCCTGCACCAATTGTTTGACCCAGAAATGTGACTTGCTTTTTAGCAATTTGAGCTTTGTGAAAGCTGCATTTGTGTCCTTTCTTATGCAAATAGTCCAACAATGATGCCAATTCAGTTTGATGTACCTCGTGATCTGTTGAGGAAATCAAAATATCATCGACATATTGGATCATAGTGGACTGTTTTACCGGACATTCTGGGTCACACAAATCACGTCTGACAGCCTGATGGTATATGGTTGGGGAGTTTTGAAATCCCTGTGGCAAACGTGTCCACTGGTATTGCTCATAGTCAACTGTGAAAGCTAACCATGGCTGGCTGTCAGAGTGCAACGGTACAGAAAAGAATCCATTAGACATATCAATTACTGAAAAAAATCTTACTCTCTAATGGTATGCCATTACAAATTGTGGAAGGATCTGCCACTAGAGGGGTGATTTTATCAATATTTTTATTGGCTACTCTGTAGTCTATTGTAAGTCTCCATGTCCCATTGGATTTCTTGATGGGCCAAATGGGTGAGTTACAGGGACTGTTGGTTTTAACTAGCACTCCTTGCGTCAGCAACTTTTCTACAATAGGTTTGATCCCCTGTATAGCTTCCTTATTGATCGGATATTGTTTGGTGACCGGAGGTGGAGTCCCCGTCAATTTTATTGGTTCTACACCTGTCAACAAACCACAATCATCCTTGTCTTTAGCCCAAATTGGATGATTCTGTAAGAAAGCATACTCTGGAGGGATTACATTATTGGTAGAAACTTGTGCTGAGGAAATTTGAATGCTAGCAGATTCTGAGGACACGTCTAAAGTTAGATGTATTTGTCTCAGGAGATCCATGCCTAAAATTGCACCTGTATTTAATGGAGCACATAACAATTTTGTAGTCAGAGTTTTTGGGCCAAATTTTACATCTATGGGCGGGGTTTCATACAAATCGGAATCTTCACCTATTACGCCAGTTAAAGAAAATTTGGTTTTCTTGTACGGAATGTCTAAACCTTTAGCCAATTTTGTAGGAATTATGGTAATTTCTGCACCTGTATCAAGCAAAAAATCAATTTCTTTCTCTTGTATGCTACCTTTCACAAAAATTCTTGTGTCATTATGATGTATTACAGGGGTAAGGTAGCTACTCACAGCCCCAACAATTAGTTTTTTTCCTGGTCTTTTTGTGCTCTTAAAAGAGCCTGAACAAGCTGTCCTAAAGTTTCAGTGGACACTTGCGGAACTGCTTCCGGGTTGTAAGCAGGCTGAGAAGGAGCAGAATTATGCATAGCATTTCTTTTTGTATCTTGCAATTTCTTCCTACACTCTTTCTCCCAATGTCCTAATCTTCCACAATAGTGGCAGCTCCCTTCTTTTTTAGACCACCTGTTTTCTTGTTTTGCTGTGCTAAATGTAGCTGCTGCTGCTACTCTCACTTTGGTTTTAACATCAGCATCTCTTTCCCATGCAGCTAACCTGTCAACGTTACTTCTGAGAGTTCTGTTAGACCAAGTTAGATCTAGGAATGGCAAAGCTCTTCTGTATTCGGCTACAAGGCCATCTGACCAGATACGAATTAGTGGTCCTTTGTCATCGAGCACACTTTCGGAATCATCCACTATTCCACTGTTAGTTATGGCTGACTGACAAAACCGTTCAGTATATTCATTTACCGTTTCTTCTTTCTTTTGTACACAGCTAGTAACTCTAGACCAGTCTATTTTGGGTCCTAAGATAGTCTTTAGGATTTTCAAAACACCTTCTCTCATATCGCCTCTACTGGCATGTTGTAGTTCAGAAGTCACTGCAGATTCAAAACTGTTGAATTCAGAATCAGTTAAAATTTGTGACATTAACTGTGTGACTTCTGTTAACGACATGTCATATAGACGAATTTTGCCTATGAATGCCCTTCTAAATTCAGAAAACTGTTTACGTGGTGAGGGTAAACTCTCAGAGAGTCGTTCTATATCCTTAGGTCCAAGTGCTTTGGCAACAGTTTGGTTTTGGACAACAGAAGAGTTGGTAGGAACACTTTCAGTTCCCTCAATTCCCTGAGATCTTCTTGCAACACAAACCTTTACTGAATCTACAGGCTTATCAGTTACTGTTGGGATGTCTACATCTGTTTCAAAGAATGCTTTTAAGTCAGGATAAGTTTCATCTGACTGTTGGTCTTCTGAGTCACATTTGGTTGAGGCCTTGTTATGGCCCACCTTAGTGTGCATTTGTTTGTTCTGTTCTTTTAATTTAGCTATACACCTAGATTGTTCTTGTGCAATGGATAAGCTAAATTCCCTATGGCAACAGATTATGCCTTTCATGTTTTTCTTTCTGATACATGCACCTAACACCTTCTTGCATTCTTCAATAGACCAAATCTTATCTGGATGAATCTCATATTTCTGTGTTAGTTCTTGTCTAACTTTTTCAGTGACTATTAGATCCATCTGTTCTCCTAACAGTGTTTTAAATTCGCTATCTGACCACAAAGGATTAGCAAGACCACCTTTTTTAGTTGTGGAGATTAGTCTAGCACTTTTCTTAGTCATTTTGTGGATTTCTTTGTTACCACACAAACAAAGACACTAAAACTTCTCTGATCAAAAGAGTCTACACTTAGGTCACAGATCAAACTGTTGATAAACCTTCCTTGTTACCAACACATCACATTTAACTTCCCTGCCAGAAACAGAGGATGAAACACAAATTATTAGCACGTTACGCTAATCTTCCCTGAAAGAAACGTAAAGGATCTTTCACCTTCCTAACTTTTTAGAGGATAAAACAAAATTACTAGCATGTATTGCTAACTCTTCCCTGCCTGAAACAGAGGATCAAACTTTCCTCTCTAAAAGAAAAACTTTTAAAAGGGTAACCAAAATAAATAGCCTGTAAGACTACCTCTTCTCTGCTTGCACAGAGGCTAACACTATTTTAACTTGAATGCTAAAATCTTCCCTGTCTGCACAGAGGATACCAACAACTTCCCTGACTATTCAGAGGATCAAACTCTCTTCTCTAAAAGAAATTTTTTAGAGGGTAACACCACAAGGTAACAAACAACAAAACAAATAATTAGCAAAATAATACTAATCTTCCCTGCCTGACACAGAGGATATCTTTTTAACATGTGATGTTAAAAACGTCCCTGCCTGAACAGAGGATATATTTTCATCTTTAAAAGACAACTTTTAAAGGATAACTTTAGGTAATCAAACACTACAGCTGTCTGATAACACTTTCTCTGACGGCGCAGAGGCACAAAATTCGTACTGGTCTGCAGTTGTTCTTTGAATAGAGTGAAACTCACCAAATCTTTAGTTGTACGGAAAGATTCCGTCTGGAACTCAGTCAGAAAGATAATTCTTTGTTGAAATCTTTGTTGAGCTTGAAGTTTCAAAATTCAGTCTGGAATTCAGTCAGAAGTTCATTCTTTGTTGAGATTCTTTTTTTTTTTTAGCTTGAAGTTTCAAGATTCAGTCTGGAATTCAGTCTTTGTTGAAATCTTTTGTTGAGATTCAGTTCTGGATTCAGGTGTTTCAGCTCCATCCGGCTCACGGCACCATCTGTTGTGAACTTTTTCTTCTCAAGTGTAGAAAAGATAGAGTTGCAGACCAGGAGATTGTTGAGGTATAAGTTCTTTATTTCGTCGCTGTAGTCATCTCAATCAAGTCTAACTAAGGCAGTATACATTTAGTTCATATACCCTTTCAGGAGGAGGAGTTACATAAAGGTGGAAACAAAAGCATGCAAATGAGGCATCTGGGTTAAGGATGTGCCCTAGACTGAGAGTGTTACCAATCCTAATCCAATCAGCATAACAGTGTAATGTAAATATCCTAATCCAATCAGCCAGACTCTTCACCGATACCTTCACATTATCTTAATGGCCAGGCAGTGCATAAAGACAAAAGGTGATAGTCTCAGTGCTCTGACGAATTTAACTTACAATAGAGAGCTGGACAGACAGGAACAGGCAGGTTTGTGACATCATTTACCTTAGATACAAAATTCACACTAATAAACTTTCTCAGTTTCTATGCTATTGTATTGGAAGCTCAATTATACATTTAAAATAAAATTTGTAATCCTACAATCTCATGATGCAGTAACAGGGTTTGTGTTGTGAAAATAAATAAATTTGACAAAATAATTATTAAATTAAACATCTCAGTGAATCAGGCTATTTCATGATGATTACTAAACCATCACCAGATAACCATCATCAACTGACCCCGATTAACTTACTTTGTTATTGTAAATGTGTTTGACAAACACACTGTCACAGCAACAAAAAAAGATAAAATATATAATAAGAGTTAAGAGCCCAACTAATGGAAACACTAATCACTGTTATGGTGACTTCAAATGAAACAGATTTAAACCTTTGTTAATTCTCAATAAGAACTTCTGTAGACGTCTGACCGAAATAAAGTCAGTCTGGTTAGTAATAAGTGAAGCTGGTAATGCTGTTTGTGGAGTTGTGTATTCCTCCTCTGCTGAGATCTTCAGATTTAATGTCTTCTTTTCTCTTCAGTTGATTTCATCTAAGACTGTGTCTGAAGTCAGTTGTAGTTCTTGTGTTTCTGCTCGTCTCTTTTTCTGTTCTCTTCAGAGGTGTAAAGTCCAGGTTCAGAAAGTAAAAGTCCTCCTCAGTATTTTGTTCCAATCACCTGGATTTGCTTATTAGCAGTTTTTCAGCCAGGAAACAGAAATCAGCTGAAATCAACTGTCAATCAGTTCATGGGTGGAATAAACACATGGCAGGGTTTCTACTTTTTCTCTATTTCTACTTCTACTTTATACACCTCTGTGTCTGAGTAACATTTAGAATATCTCTATAGATTGTTGCAACACCGCCGCCATGACCGATCAGTTGGGGCTCATGCTTATAACAGTATCCTGGTGGAGTGGACTCATTTAGACCGAAATAATAATTTGGTTTAAAGGAGAGTCGAGTAAAAGAACCGGAGTGGTTACTTCAGCACTACTCAAGTTTCCTGTCTTGATAAAACACTGTTCAGTTAATATGGATCTATAGTCACATTTTTTGATCCATGTGAAATAATGTAATGGCATAATAGAAATTTCAGAATCTTTTTGTGTGAGATTTGGAATTAATGAAAAGTGAAAGCAAAAAATAAGTGTGTATGCAAGTCTTTCACTAGTCTCCACCCCTCACAATGACAGCAGGGTACATAAAGGACATGAGCCCGTGTGTCGCTACATAATATCTATAAATATCACTGTAAGAACTTCTACAAGCGAGGAAACTCATAAAGGTGAGCAAGATATTCTGATATTTTTTTAGATAGCCCTATGCTATCATAGTACAAATTGTGTCATAATATCAAAGCACATATAAGATTTAGTGTGTTTCAGTGTTAGTAGTAAGTGTTGCTGCAGCAGGGCTAACCTAAATTAAAATTAACCCAAATTAACTCATGACAGTTACTTAAGTATTCAAACAAGCAAGTAAATAGAGACACAATGTTATAATTTTGAAATAATGTTATAATGTTGAATTGTAAAGCAGGAACTTTATTTTACTCAAGACCAGTATCTAGGGAAAAAAACTGTACTTTTACACAGCAAAATCCCCAGTGTTAAATTAACACTCTTGGTGTACATATAGGTCCAACTACAGGGTGTTAAAAATGAACACTGAAGCAGTGTTAAAGTTAATGAGATAATTAAGTGATTAATTAAGTGATGATTGGCCATTAGCGGTGACACCTGATGTTAATAAGAAGAATCATTGAAGGAAAGAGAAACAACAAGAAAGGAAAAAAGAGAAACACAAGAACTACTGACTTCGAGCCTTTACACATTATTGCACTTATTATTACCAGAGCGACTTTATTTCTGTCATACATCTACAAAAGTTATTGAGAATCAACAGAAGTTTATATGGCAATGTTTTATGGAATTTTTCATTTCAAGCCACCATTATGGTGATCAGTGTTTGTTTTAGTTGGGCTCTTGAACCTTTTCATTTTTTATTGTTAGCTTTTCTCTGGCTTCTCCAACATTGTGTTTATAAAGCACATTTGTTATTGCGTGAGAAAACCTGCTTAACAATATGTTGTGATGACATTATCATCACGTAGTGACCTGATTCACTGATGTCATTCAGAGTCTAAATCTTTGACTATATGATTGATGTTGTGTTTTAATATTGGTGATTGTAGCCCTGAGATTGTACAGTTTGAGATCCAACAGCAATATGAGCAATTTTGAAAAATCTTTGTGCACTGGAGCTGTTGTGTTTAGACACACAAACATCAATAATCAGCATATAAATCACAACAATGGTGACAATAAACAAACTAGTGACACACAGATCAACTCTGAACATCACAAAACAAGCTATTAAAGTCATAACAAAACAATAGCAAAAAAAAAAAAAAACATGCAAACAGGAAAAACAATGAAAATTACAGGACAATTCAGCTGTATAATTTATTCATACTGCAATGCATGATGGGATCCATGGATGCATTTTGATTGGTGGCACCCATAATGCACTGTAATATGAATCTTGCGTGTGATTGTCACCATTGTTGAGATTCATATGTAGATTCTTGATATCTGTGTGGGATTTTAAAACCTTCAGCTTATTAAAGCACTGCTGGAATTAGCTACATTAGTGAATAGAACCTTTGTATAATCAGTTTATAATGCTGATCGAGTGAATCAGGACACTACAGGATTGTAATTTTATAATTTAAACATAACCATCATGACCTGGGCTGTGTTTCCTAAAAGCATGTTAAGCCTAACTTGATCGTAGAATGACAGCAACAAAAGGTCTGTACGATCAAATTAGGCTTACGATGCTTTCGGGAAACACAGCCCATGTAATGGTGTCTCTTGCAGTAACACATGTGCTTTATAAACACAGAGTTGGAGCAGCCAGAGAAAAACTAATGTTAAAAAGCAAAGAGTCCAGAGCCCAACTAAAGCAAACACTGATGGCCATAATGGTGACATGAAACGAAACATTCCATAAAGCATTACCATCTTAACTGCTGTTCAATATAAATAAGATTGTGTGTAGATGTATGACAGAAATACACTGGTAATAATAAGCACAATAATGTCTAATGGCTCGAAGTCTTTATTTCTTGTGTTTCTCTTTTTTCTGTTCTTGTTGTTTCTCTTTCCTTCAATGATTCTGCTTATTAACATTAGGTGTCACCACTAATGGCCAATCATCACTTAATTAATCACTTAATTATCTCATTAACTTCAACACTGCTTCAGTGTTCATTTTTAACACCCTGTAGTTGGACCAATATGTACACCAGGAGTGTACATATGTACACTGGGGATTTTGCTGTGCAGATATGAAGGAAAGACTTTCTGGCTCAGACACTTGTGCTGTTCTTAATCACAGACATAAAATACAGATACTTTAACTATGTCTGTCAGACTATATCGGACGTGCAGAACACGTCAAAAAAAGACGTCCTAAAACCTTTCATTCTGGCTCCTCAGTGGACGTCTTATCAACATCCGACTTTTGTGACAAAGACGTTGAAAAGACATCTTTTGGACATCATTTTGCTCAGTGGGCAGCGACATATACAGTATTATCAGCTGTATGATGTGTGTTTACCCTGAAATGTTTAATTTCGAGAGAGACCCGGCGCGCGCAGTGAGGGAGGCAAAATAAACTTGCTAAAAAGAGATCCAGGGAGAGGGAGAGGCAAAGAAAAACGCATGTTCTGGACTATTTTCGTTTTGTACTTTTAAATTGTTTAATTTTGCTGCAATTTCTTTTGCAATACAAATTTAAAATGTCGCAAGAATAAGATTCTTTGTTTCTTATTTTGCATCGGAAAGGAAATAAACTCTGAACTCATGCAACCCTGTTTTAAATAAATAAACTGTCCCGACACTTTATTTAAATCTTGAAATGTGCAATGGGGTTTCAAACTTAATTAATTTTAGTGTTCTTTTACATTTTAATTGGTTTTTATATTGAAAGCAATACTATTTAGTAAGTCTGTTATTTTGTGTAGCCATGACAAAATCAGTCTTTTTCTGATTTGTTCAATGTATGGAACTGTTTTGAAAACAAATCTTATGGCCGGGTATCACTGTCAGTCATCTCAATTTCATGAATAATTCACAAAACAATAATTTAGCAGATTAAAGATGAGCTTCTTCATTTTCATTTTCTGACGCGATCGTGATTTTCCTTCATCAGTTTTGTCGTCTGTGCAGCGGCTCTACTGGAATGTAGCAAATGTATGTTGTAATTTGCCATTGATAATTAAACAAAACGCTTGACTTTAAATAAATAAACAGTTAATAAACTCGCTAATAAACGGTTACCTATGTAAGCATCAAGAACGGTAAAACATAAACGTTGTCGCCTACAATGAGATTCGATCTCGGATCGCTTGAAGCTCCATGATGTTCATGTTGTTGTGTTGACCACAGAGCTACCGTCTGCAATGTTTTAGAAATGTTTTCATTATTTGTTCAATTTAATTTCAGTAATGTCAGTATTATGATTATGAATTCGGTTAACTACAATGTTTCACTTGAATTCATCTGCTACCAGCTTGAGCGCCGCGCGGCGGCAGATTGCGCAATAGAGAGAATAAACTGATACTTTTCAAAGCCTGTAATTGTAGCGCCTCTTAGCGGTAAAAGGCAGCAAATACAAACCAGCAATTTACCGCCACGGGAACGGCGACGGTAAAAGTATTACGGCCGTTTCAACCCCTTATTTACACTGCACACGTCTGCGGCGCATTACGGCTCCGACAAGGTTTTATTCCGTCCTCCACGGAGTTCCAACTCACAGCAGGAGCATTTCAGAAGTGAAGCGACTGGATGCGCGAGACCACGTGATTTACCTGTCCGACGTGGTTTTTCTTGATTTTTGGGTTTCTACCTACCTAGCGATACGGCTAACGGAGCTGATCGCGGACACTCTATTCAATGCTTGTGTGTACGCCAGCCGCGATGCGGCAAGTTTCAGAAGCGTCCCAGATGCGGCTCTCCGCGTTGCTACGCTAAAGATAGGAGCCTAGTCTATTTTTGACGGATGCCGCGTCCAAGCCGCACCGTAAATACAAAATAAAAGTAAGAAAATCCTGTCAATTTCAAAATAAACACCCTCTGCAAACTCCCAATTTTAGGCAGTGCTGTTTCACTGAAGTATTTTCGTCCAGGCAGTGTGTATTTTGGGTCTAACGTCTTTAAAAGCTTTTTAAAACCATCTCTCTCAACCGCTTGAATTGGCACCATATCTCTGGCAATGTAATTGGTAACAGCGTTTGTCATATCTTGCCATCTGTCGCTTTTTCTGTCGTAAAGAACTTTCTTGGTAAATTAATCGGCCTAAGTTTGTTCCGTGTGTTTTTTTGATTTTACCCTGTCAGCTGCAGGCGCGTCGTGTTCGGTTGACTCGCAAAGCTTTTCATAATTGTCACGGGGTGACGAGAAGGCGGGCGGAACCTTTCTTTGGGGAGGGTGTTTCCCCGTCGGAGCACTTCCGGTGGGACACCGGGGCGGTTCCGGTTTTACATGTGATGGCCGATCGCGGGGTAATGAAGGAACGAGTGTCAGCTGCGAGAGGTGAGGGAGGCGATCAGTGATTGGAACACGTGTCTCAATAATGGATATAACAAGGCATTTGGTGAGAAACAGGAGAGAGAGACGGGGGGGACGAAGTGACTTTACTGTTAATTGTACAGTTCTTTACTGTAATCTACAGTATGTTACTGTAAAAAATGCACTAAAACTCAAGTTAACTAATTTCACTTACAGAAACCGACTGCCTTAAATTGACCCACTGTCATTTAAATGTATTAACTAAAATGTATAATGCATTAATAACGTGAGCAAAGTATTACTGTGAACTTTGTAGTGACTGTCTTAACGCAAATCAGACAATCGGCAGGGTGAGGGCTAGATCCTGTTTTTGACGCGCTGTTTGTCCACTTTGGATGAATTTGAAGTCCATAACGTTTAGCGTCTTTGGGTGATGTTCCCATTTAATAGAAAGATGGTTTACAGAGTTCAGAGTATATGCAAACGTGAGGACTAATCTAGCTGTGGCGTGCCAGCTGTAAAAACCGTGTGATCTCCCCGCCACCCTAGAATACTTTCCCTCGCTACACCTGTGCATTAAATCAGCTGGCGCCCCTGTGCCACCGTGACCTTCGCTACTATAGCACAAGCACACCGTCCTCTAGTGTTGACCACCACCACTACATCAACAATAGCAAATGGCTCCCACACACCGGCCCCTAATTGGGACAGTGTGCCCAATTAAACTACAAAACAGGGAGTCATTCAAGAAGGTCTTCAGGTCTTCTTTCTTCTGGATTGGATGTTAACCAGCGTTGGGTCATGACCATTACACAACTTCTTGCAACAGGAAAAGCTTGGAAATAGGGCGCTCCAACTGCCCTGTCTTAGTCTTCAACTGCACGGCACGTATGAAGCCCTTCTTGTCTGGGTAAGTCTTTGTCACTCTTCCCATAATCCATGATCCACGCGGAGCAGTGTGATCCATAATGATGACAATGTCTCCCATTTCCAAACTTCTTCGCGGCCTCGCCCACTTTTGCCGTTCCTGTAACAGCGGCAGGTACTCCTTTATCCACCTTTTCCAGAACAAAGTTGAAAGATACTGAACTTGTCTCCATCGTCTTCTAATGTAAAGATCATTCTCTTGAAAGATTCCAGGGGCAAGAACAGGTTTTCCTTTCAGCAAAAGGATGTGGTTGGGTGTGAGCGCTTCCAAGTCGTTAACATCGTCAGACACCTTGGTTATCGGACGGTCATTCAGAATGGCTTCCACCTCACACAGAATGGTATGGAAGCTTTCGTCATCCAAAGACTGTTGCTGCAGAACAGAATACAGAACTCGCTTGACTATCTTAATGAGGCGCTCCCAAACGCTGCCATGATGTGATGCAGCCGGGGTGTTAAAAATCCAATCGATGCCCCTTTTTATGAGAGCACCATGAATCTTGCTATAATCAATAGCTGCTAAAGCTTCTCTTAACTCTCGCTCTGCACCAACAAAGTTGGTACCATTGTCCGATCTTAAACTGCAGATCTGACCTCTTCGACAAATGAATCTCCTAATAGCACTGACACAAGAATCAGTGGTCAGAGTGTAAGCAACCTCCAAATGCACAGCTCTACTGGCCATACAGGTGAAGATGACCCCATATCTTTTGGCCATAGCACGCCCCCTCTTGACTTCAATGGGTCCGAAATAATCCACCCCAACGTTGGTGAAGGGAGGATGATCTGGACTTATTCTTTCACTGGGCAAATCAGCCATCTTCTGCTCACTTGGCTGTCCGCGATGCCTTCTACAGACCACACACTCAGATATTATTCTCCTGCAAGCAGAGTTGGCGTTAGTAACCCAATACTTGCGCAGCAAAGTCGAGAGCATATGGTTCCGTCCAGCATGCCCAAGCTGTTGATGTATGGACCGCAGAATAAGGCTGGATATATGTTGCCCCTTACAGAGAATCGCAGGATGCTTGAGCTCTTCAGGCAAAGCTGCACGGCCAAGTCTTCCACCCACTCTCAACAAATTGTCACTGAGCACTGGATCTAATTTGTAAATGTTGCTTGTCTTCTTCACAGAAGATGCTCCACTTTTCAACATTGAGATTTCTTCCGGAGATGTTACTTGCTGACTGAAATGTATGATAGAAGAAAACCACAGAAAGTGGTTGTTTGCCAATTGCTCCTCTAACCTCTCTCATCCTCTCCTCCAAAGACGAGCCAGTAAGATCTAAAGAAGCCAGAATCAACTTCCTCTCTCTGCTCAGCTCCAAAAGAATAGATTTGAGCCTCAAGTACCAAGCTACAGAGGTTTTTAGTTTAGACCAGTCAGAAAAGTAAGTCATGAGCTTAGAGGTCGCATCTTCTGTGTGTGTAATCACATTTACCAGGACGTCCCTTTTGACCTCTGGGTCGTCTGAGGAGATGGGCTGTGGCTCCAAAGGTCTTGGCCAATCCATTTCCGGTCTTTGGAGAAAGTCAGGACCCTCCAACCACCTCTTACAGGCAAGAAAGTTATCCACACTCAGACCCCTGGAGGCTTCATCAGCGGGATTGTTCTTGGAGCTGATATACTTCCACTGACTGAGATTTGTTGCTTCCCGTATTGCAGCCACTCTGTTAGCAACAAAGGTATGAAAGCGTTTCGTTTCATTTTTGATGTATTTCAACACAGTCTGACTGTGTGTCCAGAAGTGTGACTCCTCCAATTGCAGCAACAGCTCCTTCTTCAACATCCTATCGACCTTAACCGCCAACACTGCAGCCGTGAGCTCAAGACGAGGGATAGTTGTCTGTTTTAATGGCGCAACCCTGGCTTTACCCAACATAAAGGCAACATGCACTCGCTCCTCTTGACTCACCAGCCTTAGATAGGACACTGTGCCATAACCATAGCTGCTAGCATCAGCAAAATGATGTAGCTGTGCACTGGCAGATCTTCCAAAGCCCTTTGGCTTGATACAGCGGCTCACCTTAAGCTTCGCCACCTTCTCCAAGTCCGACAGCCATCCGGTCCACTTTTGTAAAAGTGTCTGTGGTATAGGCTCATCCCAAGACAAGTTTTTTCGGCACATTTCTTGCAACAGCAACTTTGGCAGCAAGGTGAAAGGAGATAAAAAACCCAACGGGTCATATATGGAACCAACGATTGATAGAATTCCGCGTCTAGTATGTGGTCGTCTTTCCACTGCAGGTTTAAATGTAAAAGTGTCACTTTCAGCACACCAATTCAGTCCAAGTGCTATCTCCATGGGTAGCCGGTCTTGTTCCAGGTGCAGCTGCCTAGTTGTTTTGGATCGCTTTTCTTCAGGAATGGACGACAACACGGCCCGACTGTTACTTGTCCATTTGAGCAGTCGAAACCCTCCCTTTGAGCACAACTCGGTGAGATCCGCAACCAACTTTATAGCCTCCTTCTCTGAAGGCAATGACTTTAGACAGTCATCCACATAAAAGTTGTTGTATATGGTCTCAATCACTTCAGCTTGAAAGTCGTCCTTGTTGTCTACCGCAGTTCTCCTTAAAGCGTAGCTTGCACAGCTCGGTGACGAGACAGCTCCAAAGATGTGCACCTTCATTCTATGTTCCAGCCTGGACATCGGTCATCAGGGCGACACTCTCCTGTCTGAATCTTGTTAAAACGCCAAAAAGTGAATTGGTAAAGTCAGGACCTTGTAACAACTGATAATTTAAGGATGTTCCTTTAAATCCAGCTCCACAGTCAAAAACCACCCTTAGAGACTTCTTTCTTGGGTGATACACCACATGATGAGGTAGATACCACACATGGCCTTCTGTACAATCCAGCTGGTCTTTAGGCACCACTTCAGCATATCCGCTGTCAATCATCTGTGAGATAAACGCTGTATACTCCTCCTGATAAGAGTTGTTCCTTTCAAACTTTCTTTTTAGACAGTTAACACGCTGTTCCACTACGCACCGGTTATTTGGCATGGTGATGTCATCAGTCTTGAAGGGTAAATCCATGCAGTAATGACCTCCTTGCAAGTGTGTAGACTTCTCAAGGACCTCCATGAACCTCAGGTCTTCCCTTGACATCTCCTGCCTCTCCTCCAATGACTTCTCATTAAAGTCTTGGTTGTACTGAGAAACCAACATCTCCTCCAGCCTGGTTATGGATATCCTATTGGCATAGACGGTTGAGCAGCTACTCTTGCAACATCCACTATTGCCTCTCAATGGACTGTTGATGACCCACCCCAATAGGGTCCTCACGGCGTAGGGTCCACCACCTTCGCTGTTAACAATTTCCCAGGGCTCCATCAATTTTGGTGCATTGGTCCCAATCAAGATTTCAACATCTGCATCCAATTCTGGAATTTTAACATCTCTCAAATATTCCCATTTCTCAAGGTCTTGCTGATTAGGAATGTTGCTCTTTGACACTGGAATTGCGTCCTGTGTGTATACCTCCGGGAGGTCCAAGAACTGGCTGCCACCCCATTTGGACACCTCTAGACCTGGAACAATTTGACTTTCAACAACCTTCTCTTGGACCATGGTGCATAGTAGAATGTTGATCCTTTTACCCTGCAGATTCAACTTCTTCAAAAACCTGTTAGTACAAAATGTTGCTGTACTTCCAGGGTCCAAGAAGGCATATGTTCTGAGCACCTTGTGTCCTTTCTTAGCTTTCACCTGTACAGGAATGATGGAGAGAGTACAATGTTGATCTCCGGCCCCAGTACAACCACATGCCTGCAGCGACACCAGTGCGTTATTTACATCTACTTCCTGTGTCTTAGTTATCTTGTCCTTATTGTAGATGTGCAAAATAGTTGGATGTTTCAGATTGCATTCATCACAGGTCAGACGACTTCTACACTCTTTACTCATGTGGCCCACTTTCAAGCATCCAAAGCAAACACCCTTTCCTCTCAAGAATTCAATCTTCTCCCTGTGAGGAATTTTGTTCAAGCCTGGACACTTGGGCAACAGATGACACTGCTTACAATAGTGACAGAATTCTAAGCCTGACTCCTTCGAAGCACTGGGCTGGCTTGGCATCGCCAAAATGTTAGTTGCAAAACTGCTTCCTTTGATATTACTCCTGGACACTGGCCTTCTACTACTCATAGCCTTCAAAGCGCTGGATTGTGTGTCTGCAATATCACCAAAAAGCGGATGAGACAAGATTTTGACTTGAGTCTCAAGAAAGTTATCAAATCGAAAAAGTTATCAAAACGAAATTTTACCAAATCAGGAAAGGTGACTCGATAGCCTCGTCGCTCTTGTAGCTCACAGGGCATAGATCTCCATCTGTCCCGCAGCCTGTACGGCCATTTCATTATCACATTCTTCATATTTGATGGAATATTCAATTCCTCCATACATTGTATCTCAGTCATAACATTGCAGCAGCCTCGTAGGAAAAGTGCAAATTCTTGCAATGCCTTAACATCCTCAGCCTTTACGATAGGCCATCCGAACACCTTGTCCATTTAGGCGGTTGCTATCTTCTGTTCACTTCCAAAGTGCTCTCTCAGAAGACCTTTTGCTCTTTGATATCCTTGCTGCGATGACATACGTAAGCAACTTCGAACCAGCTCTCTAGGCTGCCCTGTAGTACATTGCTCTAACAGGTACAGACAGTCTTGATAGCTGCTAGTTCTCCCCTCGATACAGTGTTCAAAAGCTCTAACAAATGAAAGAAATTGCAATGGATCTCCATCAAATATGGCAATGTCTTTCTGTGGCAAACTTGATGACATTTGCTGCTGCACAAGCATTGATGTAATCTCATTCTGCCTTTGCAAGATTCCACATAGGGCATTTCGGTCCACAGTGCTTTGCATTGGTGGAATGTTCTGTGCTGGCTGAAGCCTGTGCAATTGCTGTTCTTGTGCAGCTACTGATCCAGCAGGCACAGTTATGAAGGTTGGAAGAACATTTTCAACCCGATGCTGTTGGCCAGTACCATGTATTCCATTGTGTGGCTGTGACTGCAGTCTAAAAGTGCTATCCCTTGCTGATGATATGACACGACGCTGTTCGTGATTCTGTGAGCGTGCAAAGGGGTCCTCGACATGAACAGGAGACAAAGGTGGTTCTCTTGAGGTTGGTTTTGTAGCCATTGTGCTTTGTTTAGGAACATAAATGCTTGAATTTGGATTAAGTTCAAGATTTTGCCCGTTACATGCCTTACTCACGTATGAGTTCATTCCATCTGATGCAGCCCTTCCCACATCACTGCCTTCCAGCACTGAAAGCCTTGCAGCAGCCATAGCAATATGTGCATCAAGTTCCAACTGTTCCTTTCTTTTCCTTAGCTTGACTCTTTCCAATCGGACTTCCTCCTCTTGTTCCTCGAGCTGATGCTTCCTTTGTAAAGCAGCAGCCTTCCCCATCAAAGCTGCCCTTTCTGCCTTTGCCTTTAACCGTGCGGAAGATGTACTGGAACTCCCATGGCTTCTTTTGCTTGATCTTTTGCTGGACACATTAGACACACTGTCCCCTGGCCTAATGTCATCTTGACACACAGATTGAGCATCTTTGTTTTTCACCTTTCGTTGTGCACCCTGGCCATCACCATCATCATCATCGTCATCATCATCATCAACAATGTCAGCGGCATCATTCACATTTTCATCATCACATGAAGCTCCCATCTCCTTCAACCATTTATACACTTCCTCAACAAATGCATCATTAACGGACCTTTTTGACTGAAACCATTCTACCTGTCTTTTCTGTTCCTCTTCAGGCAGAGAAAACTCATTGAGCAATGTATTGTGAAGATCAAAGGCATTTTGACATAGAGACTTAAACCCTTTTAACTTTTGTTGAACGTTTGTCACATTTGCAGGAACCTTTTCAACAGAACACAAAAACGGGACGATATCTGTTTTTATTTTGCTTGTTTAAAAAAAAAGTCATACTTCTTTCCTTTTGAAGTCTTTCAATTATCATAACAATTCCTTTAGCGGTTGGCTTTCTTGTCCTTTTTTCGCTATCCTCACGTTGCAACTCTGTAGCTTCATTTTCATTATTGCCTTGTGTGTCACTCATTTTCAACAGATTACTTTATAAGATTCACGGGCCTTGTTATTGCGCTATGTCGACTATTGCCTTTCAGTTTTCCTAGGCAACACACTCGCAACACGTGACCTGTATAGCAATAATATCAACACTGCGTCATTTGTTGTGCAGACGTAAAAGTCTTTCAGATCGTAACCTGCTTATCAAGAACATCCAAGTTTTCCTTTGCCGGTTAATGATAAAATGATTTATCCTACCTTATTATTGTCGATGGATGACCCAGTTTATAACTTTACCATGCTGCAGTTTCAGGCTCGATAAAGTAATCCATTTGCTTATTCAACTTCCAAAGCATTCCACAAACGAAATCCAGTTGTTCTCCAACTTCCAACGTATCCAAACGAGACCAGATTTTCATTCGTTCTTCCTCCAGGACGTCTCAGCGAGATCGAGGTTTTTACTTGTGTAGTGACTGTCTTAACGCAAATCAGACACTCGGCAGGGTGAGGGCTAGATCCTGTTTTTGACACGCTGTTTGTCCACTTCGGATGAATTTGAAGTCCACAACGTTTAGCGTCTTTGGGTGATGTTCCCATTTAATAGAAAGATGGTTTACAGAGTTCAGAGTATATGCAAACGTGAGGACTAATCTAGCTGTGGCGTGCCAGCGGTAAAAACTGTGTGATCTCCCCGACACCCTAGCATACTTTCCCTCGCTACACCTGTAGATTAAATCAGCTGGCGCCCCTGTGCCACCGTGACCTTCGCTACTATAGCACAAGCACAATGCCCTCTAGTGTTGACCACCACCACTACATCAACAATAGCAAATGGCTCCCACAAACTTATTTAATTTGAAACCACAAAAAAAGGTTTGTAAATAAAGAGATTTCCATTGGACCAGTAACTTCACAATCACTGCCTTTTAAATAAAGCAGCATGCAGCGTATCATCAATGTTTCTAGATCTTCTCCTGGACTGAAGCTCAGGCTCTACTCTTCAGCACAATGGTGACCTAAAAAACAAGATTTTACAGTAAACTACTAGCAACAGTGTTGCCAGTATAAACCTGTTTTATAACTTACAGTTTATTGCTGTTAAAATACATTTTGAGGGTGTGTCTTTTTATCTTACACTCCTATTATCTTTGGGGTCAATTTGACCCCATTCAATGTTTAACGTCTGTAAATGCATATATATATATATATATATATATATATATATATATATATATATTTTTTTTTTTTTTTTTGCTTCAGATTTAATGACTTTCCCTAATTTAATGGGGACAACTCTGTAAACATTAATTAACCTGCTGATATTTTTTCAATGTCCTGTACACATTTTGTAGGATCAGTGTTCCTTGGGGTCAATTTGACCCCAGGCTCTTTTAGCTGTATAAAACATAAGAAATATTAAAATTTCACACACATTTGTTTTGGTTGTTTTATTGAGGTCACTATAACATGTTATAATTGTATAATGTTCATTATAATTTTACATAAATTTATTCCCCCCGTGCCGTGGGGGAGGGGAAAACATAATTCTCATGGTTTACCAAACAAAGGGGAGGAGCGAACATTATAAAAGCATGAACAGAGGCCTTCTAAACCATTTCTCTTTGTGCTCTGTGTGCTCTCTATGTTCTCCATCTCTCTCATTTGAAAATGACATCTAAACACCCTTGGCACCCTCGTCCTGATCTTTGGAACCTCCACGTGTGGCTCCTGAATGGGATGAGGCAGGTTGAGTATCCTACTACCAGCTGTGGTGGTTACCATCACTTCCGCTTAGCATCGTCCACGAGACATGTCTACGCGTTGAAGTGGAACCTCTTCGTCAACTGGGCTCTTCTCACCATGAAGACCCCCAAATGCGGCAATTGCTGCTGTTTTGCAAAATGCGCCACCTGGCGGTCATTTTGCAAACGACTTTAAAATATGATTTGTTTATTTTTGCTAGTGCCACGGTAATAGGCATTCTAGTTGACTACCAACTGTATTATGACAAGAAAAAGCCAAGAGGAAGTTGATCAGGTGTTTTTGGCTGTTGTTATGATGCCATAATCTTCTTGGACTTGTCTTATTCACTGATCTCTTCAGGCGTCTAAGCTATGGTTTCATGGGTATTTTAATTTTATTTTTATTGATTATAGTATCTTTGTGATTCTACAGCACAAGATCCAGCAATCTTTTAGTATTAAGTTATTTCTATTAGTATTAACCTCCATCTCAAGGTTTTTAACATCATGAAATGATGAGGAAATGTAATTGTTGCTGCTGGAAGTCAGCAGCTGTTGAAGTTCGACTGAGCACTGAGAAAGAAGCAACTGAAATTATTAAATAAACAGCTCATTTGTACAATCACTTTGCCTCCTTTAATAATCTCGGTCCTCTTTGTTGCTAAACTGACCGAAAAAAGCCCACGTGTGCATTGAATATTGTTATGTTCTGTATTGTGTAACACAATTTACTGTTTTGTTTCTTATACTGAATTTGAACCTCTTGTCCTTTTTTCATAACAGCATTAAACATGAGTAACTCAGCACAAAACAATCATAATGATACCAGAGCAGCAGAAAGAGCAGGTGAGTTTAATTAATCAAAGTCTGAATGCTCCTATAACAATGACTGTGGTGGTCTTGTGTGATTTGCATATCTAAACTGAGTCTTACTGGCCTTTCTTAGCTGTGATGTAGTAAAAAACAAGAATCTCTCCACAACCAGTTTAATTCAATTAAACAAAGAGAAGTGGGCTTCAACTGATGCTGTCTGTGTGTGTGTGTGTGTGTGTGTGTGTGTGTGTGTGTGTGTGTGTGTGTGTGTGTGTGTGTGTGTGTGTGTGTGTGTGTGTGTGTGTGTAAGGCGGGTGCCAGAATGTCTGGGCTACCCCTCGAGGAAGCAAAAAGCTCTCCTGAGAATTAACATGTGAACCCTCCCTTGCATAATGATGTAACTTCAGCATCCGAGACGCACACAGTGCAACTCACACCTCACTTGGACAATCTCACCCCTCTCCCCCTTCTCCTGCTCACCTGAAACTCACTGAAAACCCATGAAATGTTAAATGTGTTAGCATCAAAAAAGTAACTATACATATTTGGTATCATTTAAAGTGTCTCAGTGCGCCTGGTTAAATGGTCTAATTCTCCCAACCATAATGGAAAGCTAAAAGTAGTTACAAAATATGAGAAGTAATGTGTCCCTCAAAGGTGTTCCCTCGCCCAGATCCTCCATTCTGGTCTCACAGTTGTGAGCCCCTCACTAGGGGACAAAATCTAATCATAACGACAGACACCAGGACACCACCATTTGGTAAACAAATGGAATTATCTGAGTTTATAAGGAAAATGGGCAAAAGGTTCTGGGAGTCTGTAGGTTGACTGCCCACACAATCGCTGTGTGTAATTTTCGTTGCCAGGTAATACTTTCTACAAATTCTTCGATTTCTGGATTGTTGTCAGGACATGATTAACTGATGATTTTATTCTCATGAATTGGATTTTGAATTATTGCTTCATTACCTGGTCAATGAATTGTAAACATTTGATTTTACTCTGATTGACTCTAAGTTTGTTCTCCCAAGTAGATTAACTGGATTCGTATGCTCCTGCAAGTTTGTGTCAGATTGGCGACGGCTAATACTTTGTCACTAGTTCAAGTGTACTTGTTTTGTAGAGACGGGGTTTTCCGTTTAGGGCAGCAAAAGCGCTGCTTGACCAACCTAAATTTGGGTACGTCTATTCTACCTCTGTCTTAATTTAATGTAACTTTAGATAAGTGTACGTGAGAAATCACAGGCTTGGCCAATCCAAACTATTATAAGGGAAGGATTGTTGGTCAACTCATTCCTATAATAGGGCCAAAACCTCTACTAAAGTATAACGATTGATTTAAGTTGAAGTGTATGCAATTCAAGGGGACTAAAAGGAAAGTATCTCTAATTGTGTTTTGGGTGAATCCGCCCGTCTGAGATATTAGTCAAAACCTCTGTTTAGTGACGAAACTGACGAGATTGTGATCGTGAGACCCGCAGAAGATGCGAGGACCTCTAAGCGGTAGTTTCCTAATCTGAAGGGGTAAAACATAATTAAAGAGTTTAAAAAGAATAATCAAACATTCAGTAACTTTTAATGATACCCAGATATCATTAAAACCTTTTTCATTTATGGAGTCAGATGAAATAACGAGTCAATACACATGAAAAATGTATTTCATTTAATCTTGAATGTTGCGGAAAAGGAAAGACTTGTAACACGCAGAGCCGTTCACCCACTGATCAGAAGACCCTCATTGGCCTGACCCAGCGCGGGTTTACATGTGTGTGCGTGTGTGTGTGTGTGTGTGTGTGTGTGTGTGTGTGCTTGCGTGCGTGTGTGTGTGTGTGTGTGTGTGTGTGTGTATGTGCGTGCGTAACTGTCACAGTGGTTTCTAACTTCTCATTTTTATTCACAAATAAATTGTATATAAATATGTATATAATATTATGTAAATTAAATGGTAGTTTAATTTATATAATATTTTGTTATATTGAACATTGCACACCAAGAAATGCAACCACAACACATTAGTATTGTATACTAATAAGTATTAGTATTAAACAAATGTATTAAATAATTAGCATTAATAATAAATAAGCATAAGGTAATCAGTAGCTACTGAATCTATTGTAAATATTTGTTTTGCCAATAATTTTTTGAGTAATATTTGTATTTATATAGTGTTATTTTTGCTAATGGTAATTTTCGATTTGAATCGTCATTGTAGAAGTGTTAAAAAAACACGAGTTCACCATAAAAGAAGAACTTGGACAAGGGATTTCAGGAAGAGCGTTTCTGGTTAGGAATCCAGATGAAGATTCATTTGTGGTCAAAGAGATCAACTACAGAGATGTAAGTACTATCAATAATTTATTAAAGTATTGAAGATATTAATTAGGGTCATCTCACAGCAAGATAGTTCCTGGTTCGATGACAAAAAATTGTACGTTTGTGTGATTGTGTCCCAAATGTGGCATAAAACCTGTGAGAAATCCAAATGTGTGTGTGAAGGTAACGCTGCAACAAGCGGAAATAAAGCTATGAAGATGGATGGATTGATTGAACATGTTAATAAGATCCTAGAGATAAACATCACATAGATTAAATGTGTTCTTCGCAGAATGTGAATTTTAATCGAGACGCAGCCAAAAACGAAATCAACATCCTGAAGGATCTGCACCATGGATACATCGTTGGTTACGAGGACTCCTTTGAAGGTGTGTCTGTTTAAATTATAAAAAAGAAAAGCATTACAATGTTCCTTCAGTCTGAAAATAAATTTTACATTTTTATTTAGAAAGTGTGAAACCTTTTTATGAATCTGAACAACTAACAGTGAACATGTGTAGTAAGATGGGCAAAGATGAGTGATGTGCATTTACTTTTAATATGTACAGGGTAAAAATACAAGTCATTTTGACCCGAAACTCATTTTAAAAAACAATTTTCATCCAAGAAAAAAAAAAAAAAAAAAGGTTTTGTGGTTGAAATATAAAAAAGTAACAAATCCTTCCCTTGCGGGTCAATTTGACCCCCTTAGCAATGAATGGAATGTGAGGAATGCTTCAGTACACATAGAAAAAAACAAAAATGCCAAAACTACCAAAAAAGTATTTTATAATGTCTACATGATGTCTAGGACCCAGTGGAACAGCTCATTTGCTCCATATAGAGCGATACGCCCATCTAGTGGCAAGAGTCATGAAATATCGTTATATTATTTATTTTTTCCACAAGTGGTCGCAAAGACGCCCAATGTAAGATATTTTTTATTTTATTTAGGTTGAAATAATGTGAGGAATGTGCTAAATTACTATTTATTTATTATTTATTGATCAAATCTAGTATTTTAAAGGTAAGTAAAATTAAAAAATAACAAAAGAAAAACTCCCCGACCCCCCAAGATTCAACTCTGTTTTATTATCACATCTCATTGCTTGTTAAGAAATCCAATACTAGTAGGCACAAATGACCTGCGGGCCCGGTTGGTTCGGAGAGATGGCACCCTGTCCCGTCTGCCTGATGGTAACAGCTCATACTCGCCAAATAGGGATGTGATACATCTCTAGTAATTGCCTGCCCCATCTTCACCAATCGGGACTCACAGGTCATTGTCATGCTATGATGAAACAATATGATGATTGTCATGCTAAAATATGATGAAAATTCAATAAAATCAAAACAAGACATGAACACAGCTAATGAGGACATAATTCACACAAAACATGACATCATGAAAACACACAGTCAATTTAAAACACAAGCTGCATGCAACAGCACAAGAAAACACACGACATGAAAGCACAAAACACACAGACAGAAGAGCACACGAGAATGAATGAATACTCAGACAGAAGACAAGCACTCGGAGCACGAATGTCTGAATCCCGACACAGAACCGATACCGAACATGACATTAGTGCCAGAATCCGAACACACACGATCCGCACATGAAACCAGTCACAGACAAAGACAAGAAAATACAGTCACGGCTCTGTCATAAAACCAAGAACACACTAGACAGAAGTGACAGAACCCTGACAATGCCAGAGAAGGATGAATGATAAAGAGGTTATTTTCCCATTGGCAAGAACCCCTTAAACTTTTAAAGAATATTATATATTGATGACATATAGTGGATTTATTTTAAACTGTGTTTTGACAAATTAGTTTAACAAGTGAATAAAAAAACAATGACAGAAAAATCAGAATCTTAGTATAAGAGATTATTCTGAAAGGTAAATATATTACTTGTATTTGACTTACATACAAGCATATGAATACACTACCTGTCAGAAGATTGGAATAAATATGCTTTTTGGGTCACCAAGGCTTCATTTGTTTGATCAAAAATACAGTGATATTGTGAAATATTTTTTACTGTATCAAATAAGTGTTTTCTATGTGAATATATTGTAACATGTAATTTATTCCTGTGATCAAAGCAGTGTGACTCTGCAGACTGGAGTAATGAGAGAAATAAGAGCATTTCCAAACTTTTGACTGGTAGTTTATACATGTGTAATTTCCTATATTTGTAGATATTCCATAATAATACATCATTGGTTTTATTTTTTGGATGTTTTTTAAGATGAAGAATCTGGATACTTCTACATTGTGTCGGAGTATTGTGCAGGAGGAGATCTATTCAAGAAAATGAAAGCACAAAAAAACACTTTTGAAGAAGAACAGGTGAGTGTTATATATGCACTCTGAGTCAGAGAGAGCACATTCGCTCAAGAGCTGTTAATTATATTATGTGATGCTAATTGTAGTTCTAATTATATTTTATGATGTATTTTGTTAAAAGCATCGTATAGTTTGTTTCTGGTGTAGTACCAAACTTTGAAATACAAACACAAGGGAAAATACATTTTCGGATGTTTTGGATGAATGTGCTTGTATTAATTACTCAATTACTGTATTAATACTCAACACTGAATGATACATTTGGGGGTATACTGTAAAACAAGAACCATTTTTTCACTATAGTACACTAATGGCAAATGCAACCTTTTAGAACTCAAATATACCAAATAAAACAAATGCAATGTATGGAATAAATGACTGCTTTCTTTTTTCTTCTGTGTGCAGATCATTGACTGGCTTGTTCAGATTTGTCTGGCTCTGCAGTATCTTCATGAGAACAATGTTCTCCACAGAGATATAAAACCACAGGTAGACATTGACAAAGGTCATTTAATCATTTATTAAAATGAAAGCCAAATGTATTTATGTGTTCATGTGATGATTTATGGTGTTCTTCTAGAATGTTTTTCTTACTGAGGATGGTTACATCAATCTAGGAGATTTCGGATGCTCAAAAGTGCTGCAAAGGTGAAATTAAATAGTAATAGGATTTTTGAAGGGATTTTGTTCCATCCATTTGAATGTACATGTTTGATTTTTCTGTTTAAGAGCTGATGAATATGCAACATCGGTTGTGGGTGCAGAGCTCTATTTCAGCCCAGAGATCTATGAAAACAGACACAATTCTAAAAGGTATGGTTTTTCTAAATATATGGTAATAGGGTTAGGGTTAGGGTTAGGTTAGGCACTGAGGCCTGGTTTCACAGACAGGTTTGAAATTAAGCCAGGATTAGGCCTTAGTTCAGTTAGGACATTTAAGTAGCTTTTATAAACATGTCTTAGAAAAAAACAACATTACTGGTGTGCATCTTGAGACATAATAAGATATGCTTTCAGTTAAAACAACAACATTAATGCATTTTAGTCTGAGACTTAAGCATTGTCTGCAAAACCGGGAGTTAAAGAACATGAAAGTTAAGCATTCAGATGAAGGTCACCCAAAACAATAAAATTAACTATATGTAATGAATGACAGTTATAATAAAGCGCAAAATGAAGAATAGCTGTAACATCTGTAAGAATAGCTCTGAGTCTTTAATCCAATAATCCATTTACATTTAATAATTTAGCAGACACTTTTATCCAAAGCGACTTACAAATGAGGAGATAAATAGAAACAATCAAACTAACAATAGGAAAACAATGTGTAAGTGCTGTGACAAGTGTGTTCGTTAATAGAGCTTATTGTTTTAATGACGGGTAGGGTTAGTTGTTGGTATGGGATACGTGATCTTGTCAAGAAAAGAAAAGAATAGAAATAAGTGCCAGTATTAAAGGATTAGTTCACTTTCAAATAAAAATCTCCTGATAATTAACTCACCCCCATGTCATCCAAGATGTCTAAGTCTCTCTTTCTTCAGTCGAAATGAAATTAAGGTTTTTGAGGAAAACATTCCAGGATTGTTCTCGATATAATGAACTTCAATTGCAACCAACGTTTTGAAGGTCCAAATGTCTCAATGCAGCTTCAAAGACTCGACACGATCCCAGTCGAGAAATAAGGGTCTTATCGATTGGATTGAAACGATTGGTAATAAAAAAAATGAAAAAAGTTTATACTTTTTAACCACAAATGCCCGTCTTGTACCATCTCTGAGATGCCCCACGAATTACATCATCACGTTGGAAAGGTCACGCAAGACGTAGTCAGAAATACCGACCCAGTGTTTACAAAGCGAACGGGCAAAGACTAATACACGTACCAATAATGATATGCACACGTAAGGACCATTTTATACAATCAACTGACACAAATACATATAAATATGTGTCATTCAACATACATACTGTACATCATACTTGTAAACACTGGGTCGGTACTTCCGACTACACTGTAAAAAAAAATCCTAATTTTACAGAAAATAACTGTGATTTTTTGACGATCATTTTCTTTCATTTTAAATTGTACTCAAAACACTGTAAAATTACAAATAATATCTGTAAAATAAAAATCCAGCTGTTATTTTAGGTATTGTGACATTAATGACAAATTACAGTAATTTACATTTTTTATACAGAAAATTGATTGTATTTTTCATACAGTATTTTTTCTGTTTTCTTAAATTAAATAAAAATGTATGTAAAATTACAAATATAATCTGTAATTTAACAGTAACAAAACAGTTAAATGATAAAATGGTCAAATGACTGTCAGCTCCCCAAAAAACTGTAAAACATCCTAAATTAAATAAACTGAAAAACACTGTTATTTTACAGGTATTTCCTGAATAATCACGATCATATACCTTCATTGTAAAAAAAATCGTAAAATAATGGTCAAATGACTGGCAGCTACGGCTGCCAAACAAAAACCATAAAATTAAAGTAAAATATGCTAATTTAAATAAACCGAAAAAACACTGTTATTTCACAGGTATTTCCTGCATTATTATGATCAAATACCTTCATTGTAAAAAAATCGTAAAAAAAGGGTCAAATGACTGGCAGCTGCGGCTGCCAAACAAAAACCATAAAATTAAAGTAAAATATGCTAATTTAAATAAAGTGTAAAAAACTTTAAAATAAATTTTATGTCACCATGATTGGGATCAGTGTCTGCTTTAGTTGGGGTCATGACCCTTGAAATTTAACTTATGCTTTTCTCTGGCTGCTTTAACTGTGTATTTGATACATGTTTGTCATAAATGCTGGAGAAAATATCAGATGATCTTGATTATTAATTGATGATGTTATAGTCATCATATGATGATCTGATTCACTGATATGACAGTCAAATCTCTGTATATGATAGCTTAGATTACAGAGTATGTAGGTGGTATTTAGCTTTATACAAAGTCTTTAATTAATGTCATATTTTTTCACATGACCCTTAGAATATTGTGGTATAAGTATTATAACAATATGCATTTATTTATATATATATATATATATATACTACACAAAAAAACTTGTCTTTTTTTAGTTGTATAGAGACATCAAGAATCAACATATGAATCTCAACAATGGTGACAACCAAAAAAGTTTTTTTTTTCATTGTCACCATTGTTGTGATTCATACGCTGATTCTTGATGTCTGAGTGAGTCTAAATGATCCTGTCAAATATTTTCTGTATAATGACTTCATAAAATCTGAGTATCACAGCACTGGAGAATGTTTTATAGAAGCTTTGTCATGCAAAATGAATAACTAATATTTAATGACATAACCAGATATTATACTTCAGATGGTATCAATGGAGCCGGACTCTACATGATGACTATTCTCACTACAAAGTGACCAACATTATCCGATCTGAGTTTCTCTTAGACTCTTACCATAAGAAATATGCATCAGAGACACACAGTTAATGCAGGCAGAGAAACATTAAAGTTCAACATTAAAAGTTCAAGAGCCCAACTAAAGCAAACACTGATCTCCATCAGTGTGACATCAAACTTTATTCTTTTCAATAAAGCTTCAACTTCTAAACCTCTTTTAATTCTCAATAATAATGTTAGTATGAAAGAAATAAAGTCTGGATTGTAATAAGCAAAGATGCTTAGATCCTGAGAGATCTGGTAGTGTTTAATGTTCTGTTGGGGTTTAAAGTGTTTCTGTATGGTGTTTTTCGTGTGTCACCATTGTGTTGAAGAGTAGAGCCTGAGCTTCAGTCCAGGATGAGCAAATGAAACTGATGACATGCTGCATGTTTCTTTATTTAACTGACAGTAACTGTGTAGTTGCTGATGTAGTGACGTATATAGTCAAAGCAAATCATGCATGTAATTAACTGCGTGTTTTTCAGTAAATAAATCAGAAAATAAATGTGAAGTAACTGTGTTTTAACTGTGTGTTTCTGTTAAAAAAGATTAATGAAGATTTCTGTAAAAGTATTTTGCACTTATTTAAATTAAGATATTTTACATTAATTTTATGGTTTTTGTATGGCAGCCATTGCTGACAGTCATTTGACTGTTTTTTTATGGGATTTTTTTACAATGAAGGTGTTTGATCGTAATAATTCAGGAAATAGTTGTAAAATAACAGTGTTTTTCTGTAAAAAATGTAAGGAAAATTTGTGTAAAAGTTTTTTGCATTTCATTTAAATTACGATATTTTACTTTATTTTTACGGTTTTTGTTTGGCAGCCGCAGCTGCCAGTCATTGACCGCTTTTTTACGATTTTTTTTTTACAGTGTACGTCTAGCGTGAACTTTCCAACGCGATGATGTAATGCATGGCGAATCTCAGAGATGGTACAAGAAGGGCATTTGTGGTTAAAAAGTATATCATTTTTATTTATTTTTTAGAAAATGACCGATCGTTTCTCTAAATAAGACCCTTATTTCTCGACTGGGATCGTGTCGAGTCTTTGAAGCTGAATTGAGACATTTGGACCTTCTAAACGTTGGTTGCCATTGAAGTTCATTATATGGAGGAAAATCCTGGAATGTTTTCCTCAAAAACCTTAATTTATTTTCGACTGAAGAAAGAAAGACTTGGACATCTTGGATGACATGGGGGTGAGGAAATTATCAGGAGATTTTTATTTGAAAGTGAACTAATCCTTTAATGAGTCTTGAGTTGTTTCTTGAAAATGACTAAAGATTCAGATAGACAGGAGAATCACAGGGAAACAAGACCAGTAAACTGAAACGACACCAAACGCAAAGAACACAGGGCTTAAATACACAGAGGATGACAATAACTAATATAATGGGGACAGGTGCAATCTAAATGACAGCCAAGGAGATTAACTAGAACACAATCTAGCAAAGCAAACAGGGAAAACCAAATCACAATGAAAACAGAACATAGATGTGATACTATATCAATTGAGGTAACTAACTAAATTATACTGTCTTTTTTTAGTGACATCTGGTCATTGGGATGGTTGCTTCATGATCTCTGCATGCTGGATGTGTGGGTGAGTGTGTGTGTGTGTGTATATATACATATATACAGGTCCTTCTCAAAAAATTAGCATATTGTGAGGGCCATAGACACGGACACACACTGAACAAATGGCCAGTCCATTAGTGCATTAAATCGTGTCAATGCAAATTAAAATAATCCTATGGCTCATTCAATTAACTTATTAACTTCAAAGTGTACAAACAAATAGAACAGTCCAAATCTATTTTAAGATCTTGGTAACTGCTATGGAGGAAAATGTTGCCATTTGTACCAAAAGGAAATATTAGTTTACATTTGCACACAGAAATATTTTTTTTTTCCCTCTGCATTTCTCCTCTTCTCTAGCTTGCTTCATAATCTATGTGTATAATACGTTTGGAACTGTGTCCTACAAATACTGTTGGCTTTGTTTAAAGGGATAGTTCCCCAAAAAATGAAAATTCTGTCAGTATTTACTCTCCCTCATGTTGTTCCAACCCTGTAAGACCATCGTTCATCTTCAGAACACGAATTAAGATATTTTTGATTAAATCTGAGAGCTGGATCACTCCTCCATAGGCTTCTAAGGGATTGAAACTTGCCAGCCCCGAAAAGTTATTAAAGACATCGTTAATATAGTCCAAGTGACTACACTGGCTCAATCTTAAGTTTATCAAGCGACGAGAATACTTTTTGTGCACAAAAACAAACAAAAATAACGACTTTATTTCAACTATTAATTTCCTTCTCTGTGGGCCTCTAGTCAGTTAACGTAGTGTGATTGGGTAGAGCTACATCACACGTAGGCTCACTATTGGCCGACGCTGGTCATGTGTGTGATGCGTGTGATGTACAACAACAGAAGCTTACGCTGTTACACTAGTGAACTGACTCGAGGCCCACAGAGAAGGAAATGAATAGTTGAAATAAAGTCGTTATTTTTGGGGGTTTTTGCGCACAAAAAGTATTCTCGTCGTTTGATAAACTTAAGATTGAGCCACTGTAGTCACTTGGACTATTTTAACGATGTCTTTATATTAATAACTTTTCGGGGCTGGCAAGTTTCAATCCCTGAAGAAGCCTATGGAGGAGTGATCCAGCTCTCAGATTTCATCAAAAATATCTTAATTGGTGTTCCAAAGATGAACGAAGGTCTTACGGGGTTGAACAACATGAGGGAGAGTAAATACTGACAGAATTTTCATTTTTGGGTGAACTAACCCTTTAACAAATTGCCTTTGTTCTTTTATGGCAAGTTACTTTGGAGAAAAGTGTCTGAATATAAAATCAGTCACATAAATAAAGGTCTAAGTTTTTTTATATGTTTAATTTTTAATAATCTAGAGGTTAATCAAACTTTTATTTTTCCTTTATTTGACAGTCTAACATCATAGAGCGTCGCTTTCTACATGCCGCTAGCTTGAGGGGAACCATACCCCAAATCTCAAATATCTACTCGGAAGATCTAAAGGAATTAATCCGTCAAATGCTGAGCCGTGACCCTCATACGAGACCTTCAGCTGATGAGATTCTGGCAAAACCATTCCTGGAGGCTGCAGTAAAGAGAAACTTGAGGATTCCTGAACTGCAACGTAGGTTATTGACTTCCATTGATACCTTTAATGAGGCCTACAGTGAGCACTATAAAGACTTTCCCTAAGGACGTAACATTAAACAACAAAAGTGAAAGTGAAAGTGACACGTGATGGCCAAGTATGGTAACCCATACTTGGAATTTTAGTAAACCCTCTGCATTTAACCCATCCAAGTAAGTGCACACACATTAGGAGCAGAGTAGTGAGTAGTGAACACACACGCACTGCAAACGTGGATACACACACCCGGAGCAGCGGGCAGCCTTGAGTGGCGCCCGGGGAGCAATTGGGGGTTAGGTGCCTTGCTCAAGGACACCTCAGTCATATTCCTGCCGGTACTGGAATCGAACCAGCAACCTTTGGGTCACCAGTCCAACTCTGTTACCATTAGGCCATGACTGCCCCAAAACTGTTATTCGAAAAGAAAATTATACACAGAAAGCAACATGAAAACACTAGAACACTCTTTATAATTATAATGACTGAATCTGTCTCAGCACAGGCTCAACTGGCTTTACAAAAGCTCCCATTATAATGAATGAAGCTCTGCATAGTGTCTCTAAACCTTATCGATCGGTTTCATACAGTGCTGGGTAAGTTACTTAAAAAAAGTAATTAATTAATAATTACTAATTACATCATCAATATTGTATTTATAATACTTTTCTAACTACTCTGTCTGAAAAGTAATTTAATTACTCAACAAGTACAAATTACTTCTTAAAATCTCTATACACCTTGACCGGATAGACGATAGAAATGAAGCTCTTTTTATAATTAAAAATGAGTCAGACATGGAATAGTTTATCCTTTTAAAGCATTTTAGCTTTATTAAAACATACTTTAATACTTAAACATTTTAGTAACAAATGTAACCTTTAGTTAAACAGAATTCATCTGCTACATATCTGAATAACAAACAAAAATTAATTCATCTGCTACATATCTGAATAACAAACAAAACATTAATTCATCTGCAACATCTGAATAACAAACAAAAAAATAATTAATCTGCAACATATCTGAATAAGAAACAAAAAAATGTATTCATCTGCAACATATCTCAGAATCAGAATCAGAATCAGAAAGAGCTTTATTGCCAAGTGTGCTTACACACACAAGGAATTTGTTTTGGTGCTGAGGCTTCCAGTGGACATATACAAATACAACAATAAACATGAAACATAATACTACAAATTATAAGAATAAAGAATACAAATATAAATATATGAGAATAAAAGTATCACAGTTGGGTTTAGTCAGAATAGACATTTCCAGATTTACAGATTATGAACATATTTACAGTGTTTTGAATATTATAAATAAATAAATAAATCTACATATAAGTATCACCTGAGTTGTAGGATATTGCACTAAACAGTGGGAGTATTGCACTTAAAGGCATATGCCTTGGGAGGTGTGTTAACTGTTCAGAAGGGAAATGGCCTGTGGGAAGAAACTGTTCCTGTGCCGAGATGTTCTTGTGGCCAGTGATCTGAGTCTCCGTCTTGACGGTAATAGTTCAAACAGGTGGTGTCCAGGGTGAGTGGAGTCTGTGATGATTTTACCTGCTCTCTTCCTCACTCTGGAAGAGTACAGGTCCTGGAGGTTTGGCAGGGGGGCACAAATGATCCTCTCCGCAGTCCGGACTGTCCGTTGTAGTCTCCTGATGTCTGATTTGGTAGCTGAACCAAACCAGACAGTGATGGAAGTGCATAAGACAGACTCAATGAAGGCTGAGTAGAACTGAATCAGCAGCTCCTGTGGCAAGTTGAACTTCCTCAGCTGGCGAAGGAAGTACAGTCTCTGCTGGGCTTTTTTTACAATGGAGTCAATGTGATTGTCCCACTTCAGGTCCTGAGAGATGGTAGTGCCCAGGAACCTGAATGACTCCACTGCTTCCACAGTGCTGTTCATGATGGTGAGTGGGGGGAGTGCTGAGCTGTTCCTCCTGAAGTCCACGATCATCTCCACTGTTTTGAGCGTGTTCAGCTCAAGGTTGTTGTAACTGCACCAGACAGCCAGCTGTTCAACCTCCAGTCTGTAAGCAGACTCGTCAACGTTTTGGATGAAACCGATGACAGTGGTGTCGTCTGCAAATTTCAGGAGCTTGACAGAGGGGTCTTTAGAAGTGCAGTCATTAGTGTACAGGGAGAAGAGCAGTGGGGAGAGAACGCACCCTTGAGGGGCGCCAGTGCTGGTGGTGAGAGTCCTGGATGTGTGTTTCCCCAGTCTCACTCGCTGCTGCCGGTCCGTCAGGAAGCTGGAGATCCACTGACAGATCGAGGATGGTATGGAGAGCTGGGTCAGTTTGGCTGTGAGAAGACCAGGCATGATGGTATTGAAGGCCGAACTGAAGTCCACAAAGAGGATCCTTGTATAAGTCCCAGGTCTGTCGAGATGTTGCAGGATATAATGCAGTCCCATGTTGACTGCATCATCCACAGACCTGTTTGCTCTGTAAGCAAACTGAAAGGGATCCAGTGATGTGGTGTGAATGACGGCTTTTCAAACCTGCAATAAAATGAATTTAAATCGTCAGCCAGGTGTTGATTGTCCACAGATCGGGGGGATGGTGACTTGTAGTTGGTGATGTTCCTCAGGCCATTCCAGACTGATGATGGGTCTGATGGTCATATCTGAATAATGAACAAAAAAATAATTAATCTGCTACATATCTGAATAACAAACAACAAATTAATTATTCTGCTACATATCTGGATAACAAAAAAAAATATTCTGCTACATATCTGAATAACAAAAAAATAATTAATTTTAATTACTGGATATGTGCCCAAGGTTCCCACCCAGGTGGTGAACCTGCAAGCGCTGCCCTTGGAGGAGGCAGACCCAGCCTTGGCATAGCTCTGTTCAGTACGCGCTCCTGCCTACGTAGACAGAATGCTGTGTTTCAGGATCTCAGACCAGCTCTTGGTCTGTTATGGTGGGAAGCTGAAGGGAAAGGCTTCTCCAAGCATAGGTTGTCTCACGGGATGTGGACGCCATTGCTTGGCATACCAGCAGCAGCAAGGTCGACCATGCCCCCTTGGTATGACAGGCCATTCCACCGGAGTGTGGCTTCTTCTTGGGCTCTAGCGCATGGCGCCTCGCTAACAGACATCTACAGAGCTGTAGGCTGGGTGACACCGAACACATTTGCCAGATTCTACAATCTCTGAATGGAGCCTGTGTCCTCTCGTGTACTCGCTTCAACCAGCCAGTACTAGGACCCGCTCAGGTGTCTTTGCTTGCTCGCCATTCCACTCCATGGACTGGATACGTGCGATATTTCCTCAGATGAGCTTCCCCGACAAGCCCTGAGTTCCTCCAGCACTGCTGATGTCGACACCAGTGTCTATTACCTGTGCGTTGGCAAGGTGCCTCCCGTGTGCATGGTCCCCCCTCTGGGCGACCCCTGTATTTCCACTGTAAGCCTTGCTGAGCATGTGCCTTTCCCTTGGCAAGCAACCTTTCCACCCCTGGGGTTGAAATATTCCACCTGTGGGCTGGACACCCCAGTGTTTCCCATATGCATCCCCCTCCGGGTCATATGTGTATTCTGTAAGGCCTCTGCATGTTGCTGGTGTCCTCCTTTTACACCCATGAGGTGGGGCAGAGTTGCAACATGCAAATTCTGCAGACCCATGGCATTTCTTTGCCATTGGCTCGTTTTGTAATACTCGAAGTCGATAGGCTTTCTAAGCGAAACCCCATTCGTCGTCACGACGGAATGTCTCCGTTCCCTACTCAGGGTTACATACGTAACCAAGACGATTCATATTAACTGAACAGTGTTTTATCAAGACTGGATACTTGAGTAGTGCTGAAGTAACCCCTACGGTTCTTTGACTCGACTCTCCTTTAAAGGATCGTATGAAGACGATATGTTGAGCTTGTCTATGCAGCGTGTTTACAGAAGATATATATAAAAAAAAACACCAAACAGACATAAAATGCTGCTCATGGTGGTTGTAATGCTCCAAAGGAGAGTGTGGCCATTAATCAAAATAATATATTGATTCATTTTTTAAATGCATATTGTAGCCTTGTTATTCTGCAGATAAAACAGGCATGCGTGACTATGAAGGTTTACACAGCAAAATCCCCAGTGTAAATGAACACTCCTGGTGTACATATAGGTCCAACTACAGGGTGTTAAAAATGAACACTGAAACAGTGTTGAAGTTAATGACATAATTAAGTGTTTACTTAAGTGATGATTGGCCATTGGTGGTGATACCTGATGTTAATAAGCAGAATCATTGAAGGAAAGAGAAACAACAAGAACGGAAAAAAAGAGAAACACAAGAACTACTGACTTCGAGCCTTTACACATTATTGCACTTATTATTACCAGTGTGACTTTATTTCTGTCATACATCTACAAAAGTTATTGAGAATCTACAGAAGTTTAGACGGCAATGATTTATGGAATTTTTCATTTCAAGCCACCATTATGGTGGTCAGTGTTTGTTTTAGTTGGGCTCCTGAACCTTTTCTTTTTTATTGTTAGTTTTTCTCTGGCTTCTCCAACATTGTGTTTATAAAGCACATTTGTTATTGCATGAGAAAACGATACTCGGTTACTAACGTAACCTCGGTTCTCTCTAGAGAGGGAACGAGTATTGTGTAAGTTTAGCTTACGCTACGGGATCTCGAGATATTGAAGCCAAAAAATTATCCTTAATTTTGTATTCATTTTCAACGCAGTGCAGCAGCTAGCAGACCTAGAGCAGGCCATCTCGCATGCTCATTGGCTGCCTTGCGGGCAACTGTTGCAGCCTACCAGTGGGCCCGGCATGATGTCACGCCCAATGAAGGGCGCCCACGCCTTCATAGCGTCACAGCCTGCCAGAATGGGCGTGGCTTAGCGTATAAACATAGGGGCTTTAGGCTGACTTCCCTGGTTTTTCGTCGACTGAAGCGAAGTCGGTTACGCAATGCTCGTTCCCTCTCTAGAGAGAACCGAGGTTACGTTAGTAACCGAGTATCGTTCTCTTACGAGAGGTTCTCTCATATTGCGTAAGTTTAGCTTACACTACGGGAACACTTTGTCAACGCCGTGCGCGCCAAGCATCCATTATGAGACCCCGAACTTTCAGGGGAACCCCATAAGTGGAAAAATAAGGTGGCCAGCCACGCGGGCCATCACTTGTACATAAGCACACATAGGGAATACAGAGCGGCGCGCCGGTCTGTATAGGCACATGGCACATACCCTACTAGTGCAGCTCAACCAGGAGAGCTGAGTCACGTGAGAGTGATCTGAGCAGGATGATCTGGGCAGAATACACCTCTCCTTCACACTGACAACAGTTTAGCCTGCAAGGCAGGAACTTCTAGGTTATAAAACCTGACAAAGGTAGACGGGGAGCTCCAGCCCGGCGCTACACATATGTCATGGATAGAAATCCCACTGGACCATGCCCACGACAAGGCCACGCCTCTCGTGGGATGAGCCCTGATGCCCAGAGGGCATTGTAGACTTTTTGACGCGTAAGCAGCCGCTATAGCGTCCACTATCCATCTGGACAGGCTCTGTTTCGAGGAGGCGAGACCCTTGGTGCGCCCACCAAACGAAACAAAAAAGCTGTTCTGAACGCCTGAAGGAGGCGGAGCGCGTAATGTAAAATCTCAGCGCCCTGACAGGGCAGAGGAGATTCACATCACTTTCGCTGTTAGATGCTGGCAGAGCTGACAGCGAAATAACTTGCGCTCTGAATGGAGTGCCCATCACTTTAGGAACATAACCATGTCTAGGTCTGAGGATGACTTTAGAGTCATTCGGCCCGAACTCAAGACACGACGCGCTAACAGACAGCGCGTGCAGGTCCCCCACACGTTTTACTGACGACAGTGCAGTCAGAAAGACGGTTTTCAGTGATAGATGTTTCAACCCCACGGAGTTTAGTGGTTCAAATGGAAAGGCTTTCAGGGCCTAGAGGACCAATGAAAGATCCCACATAGGAACCGACGGGGGGCGCGGCGGGTTCATCCTCCTAGCTCCTCTAAGGAAGCTGATGACCAACTCATGTTTTCCCAGTGACTGGCCGTGCGTCGATTCTGTGAACGCTGCCACGGCCGCCACGTATACTTTGAGCGTGGATGGGGACCTCCCCTTATCCCACAGCTCTTGAAGGAAGGTGAGCAGATGCACCACCCCACATATCCAGACCTCTGTCGGCATCCGGTGAACACCGACCATTTAGACGCGTAGAGCATTCTCGTGGAAGGAGCTCTAGACTGCGTGATCGTGTTCATCACTCCTTCTGGCAGGGCAACGAGTACCCGTTGATCAACCATGCGTGCAGAGACCAGCGCTCTGGATGGGGATGCCAGATCGTGCCGCGAGCCTGAGAGAGGAGATCTGCCCTCACCGGAATCGGCCACGGAGCTGTATGTTACAGCCGTGCTAGTTCCGGGAACCAATCTGATTCTCCCAACGCGGGGCTATGAGGAGGTAACAGAGAGGTAGCACCTGTGGTAACAGAGAGACCGGAGGGAAAGCATATAGCGGGAGGCTGAGCCAACCTGGGCCAGCGCGTCCCTGTCCTTCGAGAAGAACGTTGTGCATTGAGCGTTGTCTTTTGACGCAAATAGGTCGACTTCCGCTCTGCCGAATAGGCGCCATAGCTTCTGGACCATTTGGGGGTGCAGGGACCATTCCCCTGGGGGAACACTGTCCCTGGACAGTTTGTCTAGGCCGTCGTTCAAATGACCAGGCACATGCGCCGCCCTCAGCGAGCGCAGGTGCATCTGAGACCAAATAAGGAGGCGTTCCGTCAGATTGCAGAGATTTCTGGATCTGACACTGCCCTGACGGTTTACCTAGGATACTACAGACTTGTTGTCCTAACGGACAAGAAGATGTTGGTCCTGTATGAACGGGAGGAAGCGCTTCAGCGCGTTCTCGACCGCTATCATCTCCAGACAGTTTATGTGAAAACACTTCTCTTGGTCTGACCACTGGCCGAAGACCGGTCTGCCCTCGAACAGCACGCCCCAACCCGAGTTGGACGCGTCTGTCGAAATGACTTTCCGATAAGAGATGGTTCCCATCATCACTCCCTGCTGGTACCAGTCGGCTACTAACCAGGGCTGAAGAGCCACTATGCAGGTCTGAGTCACTCTGATTTTCTGGCCGACCAGCGTTGGAGCGGGCGCATGCGCAGTAGGCCCAGCTGAAGCACCGCTGCAGCTGATGCCATACAGCCCAACATCCTTTGAAATGTTCCAAAGCGACTTACAATTGCTATATATGTCAAAGGTCGCACGCCTCTGAAGCAATTAGGGGTTAAGTGTCTTGCTCAGGGACACATTGGTGTCTCACAGTGGATTCGAACCCGGGTCTCTCACACCAAAGGCATGTGTCTTATCCACTGAGCCATCACCACCACCACACAAGGCTAGGTGGCGAACACGGCGCGCGCGCTGTGTCGATAAACGAGCCGTCATGGTCACCGAGTCCAGTTCTACTCCTAAAAAGGAAATTGACTGGCTGGGCAGTAATGAGCTCTTGGTCCAGTTGACCGTGAGACCCAAGCTTTCCAGGTGACTGAGAAGCACTGTTCTGTGAGACAGCAGTTCTGTCTCTGACTGTGCCAATATCAGCCAATCGTCCAGATAGTTCATTATTCGCAGCCCCTGACTTCTCAGGGGGGGGAGCGCCGCGTCCATGCACTTCGTAAATGTACAGGGTGCTAGGGACAGGCCGAACGGCAGGATGGTGTATTGATATACCTGACCGTCGAAGGCGAATCTCAACAATTGCCTGTGACGGGGTATTATCTGAATCTGAAAATAGGCATCCTTCAGATCTAGAGAAATAAACCAGTCCCTCGGGCAAACGTGCGCGAGGATTTTCCTGGTCGCACGCATTTTGAACGGTCTTTTCGCAAGCACTTTGTTCAAATGTCTCAGATCTAGGATAGGTCTGAAGGCTCCGTCCTTCTTGGGTACGAGAAAAATATCGTCTGTAAAAGCCTGACTCGCTCAGAGAAGGGAGCACCTTTTCTATCGCCCCTTTGCACAGCAGCTTTGCTATTTCTGCGTGAAGTAGGTGTGCTACTTCCGCATTCACTATCGTCGCGGTCCAGGCTTGAAAGCGCGGGGGACGGCGAATGAATTGAAGTGTATAGCCCTGCTTTATTGTGCTCAGCACCCATTCTGAAATCCCTGGGATAGTTTCCCACGCAGCTATGTGACCCGCTAGGGGGCGAATGGCCTCCGGGTTCAGATCGCCGCCATTTGGGGGCTTGTGAAAATGAACCGTAGCCGAAAGCGCGGCGCGCGCGCTCTTGGTTCTGGGCAATGGCTGCTCGCTGAAGCCCGCTCGGCTGTTTTATGTGAGATGTCCCCATCATAAGGGATGGGGAACATTCTTTTGTCACTTTTTGACGCGGGAGCAGCGCTCAGGGCGGAAAAGCTTCCTGTAAGCGTGAGCACGTGTGCGCGGGCGTGTATTTGATGCCCCGATCATAATGGAGGGGGAGCGTTTTATTAATGCCCTGCGTTTTGTGATAACACTTAGACGCGGGCGTCAAATACACTTGTAAGTGGGGGGCGCTATGGAGTACCGCATGGAGTAGACGTGTTCTGCTGAGCTCCTCTCCATATTTTCAATTATTCGGTCATTGTTTGAATTTCTCGGGGTTTTTTTCTACCGGATTTACTTTATATGTGTCTTTATTGAAGAGCTGTATAATGAGTAAGCCAAAAGCTGAAAGGGGGAAGAAGTTGGATAAAGCATTGAATGAATCCCCTGCTCAATCACAGTCGGAGAAGGCAGCACAGGCCGCGGCATCCTCGAGGTCGAGTGGCGAAGCTGACGCGGAATCTACCAGTATACTTCTGGCAATAAAGAATATGAACAAAATGATGACTGATCGATTTGATCTTCTGGAAGCATCTTTGGCGTCCACTCAAGCATCTTTAGTATGCCTCGGGGATAGAATTAAGGAGGTGGAGAATGCTACTGCCGATTATGACCGCCGCCTCTCCCTCGTCGAGCAGAAGTGCTCAAAAGTACAGTCAGAGAACAAATCACTCCGCGAGAAAGTGATCGATCTAGAGGCTCGCTCCAGGCGACAAAACATTAAAATCGTAGGCTTACCTGAGAAGATAGAGAATGGGCGCCCCACGGAATTTCTGACGAAGTTTATTCCAGATTTGCTGGGTGCTAGCAACTTCTCGAAGCCGTTGGAAGTAGATCGAGCACATCGTCTCGGGAGACAGTTTTCTGGAGAGGACGCACGACCGCGTGTGATGATAGCCCGTATTCATCACTTTCAAATTAAGGAAGAAATACTTCAGCTGGCTCGTCAACAGTTTCCTCTGCGCTACAAGGGCAGACCGATACACATCTTTCCCGATCTCCCAGCTGAAATAATGAAGCAGCGGCAGGCCTTCAATGATGTCAGGAAGCATCTCCGAGAAACCGGTGTGAGAAGCGGCTTCATTTATCCGGCAAGACTGCGCGTCACTCATGGTACCACTGACAAGGTGTTTTCCTCGGCCGAGGAAGCAGAGGCCTTCATCGAGACGCTGTCTTGAAAAGCATTTATTGCCTACATGTATGCTGGCTTAACAGCTCGGTATGTGACTTTTATTTAACATCTATCGTTACCGTTACTCAGACTGGGACATGTAAAGTTATATGACCGTTTCCTTTGTTCATAACTTGTTCAAGTGATTGGAGAGGGAGTTAGGGCTTTCTAGCTGTAGTTCCGCTGTTCCGATGGTCCAGCAACCGCTCAGTGAGTCTTTGGGATGCGTGTTCTCACTTTGTTTGGGGAAGTGGGACGGGGGTGGGGGGGGTAATGTTCTTTTTCCGCAAGTTGTGCTTTTTTATTTTTTTTAGTTTTACCATTAATTGTTTTAAAAGGGCGCCAGGCTTGTACATTGTTTATTTTCAACTTTTGTATGGGTCCTAGTTTACCTTTAAAGGGCAGCGCCATCACTTTTACCAGCTGGAACGTGCGTGGCCTGGGTCATGTGATCAAGCGAGCTAAAGTATTCTCGCATTTGAAATCTCTGTCCGCTGATGTGATGTACTTACAGGAGACCCATATTAGGCCTACGAGAGAGAAGATGCTTAAATGCAGCTGGGTTAGCCATATCTTTCAGTCCACATTCTCTAGCAAGGCAAGAGGAGTTGCAATTTTAATCCGTAAGACAGTTCCTTTTAGGCATGTTTCTACTTTGAGTGATCAAAACGGTCGATATATTTTGGTAACTGGTTACATTTATTCATTTCATGTTACACTTCTTAATGTATATGGGCCTAACTTTGATGACCCTACTTTCTTTGCTAAAATATTTAATTTACTGTCTGATTCTGCTGATTCGCTTGTTATTTTAGGTGGTGATTTTAACTGTGTGCTTGATAATGTTTTGGACAGGTCAGCCCAAATAAGTCAGTTACCTTCTGCCTCCATAGTTTTAAATAACCTTATGTCCTCTATGAATCTAGTTGATATATGGAGACTAATACACCCCACAGGTAGAGACTATTCTTTTTTTTCACAAATACACAAGTCTTTTTTTAGAATAGATTATTTTTTACTCGACTCAAAACTTATATCAAACGTTATCTCCTCAGACTATCACAACATCTTAATCTCTGATCATTCTCCGACTTCAGTGGTTCTTGACCTTGGCCATAAGAATAAACCATATTGCTGGCGTTTTCATCCTTCTCTGCTTTCTGATTAATCGTTTTGCCAATTTATCTCTGAAAAAATCTCAGATTTTCTAGATATTAATGATAATTCTGAAGTCACTGACTCCACTTTATGGGAATCTTTTAAGGCTGTGATTAGGGGTCATATAATCTCTTTTGAGTCTTCGGCCAGACGAGCCAAACGTAGACGCCTTGCAGAAATAGAAGAGGAATTATCTCAATTGGAACCCACCTATAGAATTTCCTCTAGCCCCTCTACCTTGCAGAATATTCTTACATTAAAGTATGAATACAATACTATTTTATCAGGACAGGTATGGGATCAATTGTTGAGGATAAGGCAAAAATATTTTGAGTTAGGGGATAAGCCCCATAAATTGCTGGCGCGACAGCTGAGGGGTTTACAAGCAAATAAAGCCATACACAAAATAAAATCAAAAGCAGGGGACATGCTTGTGGATCCTAAAAGTATAAATGATCGCTTTAGGGAATATTATGAACAATTATATACATCAAGAGCAAAAGGGGATATTTCTAATTGGCTAGGACATTTGAATATTCCTAAATTGAGTGACGCTGCCTGTGAGGCTTTAAACTCTGAAATTACTATCCCAGAGATTGTTGATTCTATAAGATCTTTTCCTAACGGCAAAGTGGCGGGGCCAGACGGTAGGGATGAGACTGAGCCTTCATCTTATCGGCCTATTGCATTACTTAACTCTGACATTAAAATTTTCACAAAATTATTAGCTAATAGGTTAAATAAATATATATCATAGCTTGTGCTCTGAAACTGCATATGCCCTGGTTGCTCTTATGTGAATTCTTATGTGCTCTTTTTAGTTTATCCCTTTTTTTTTTATTTTTTTTTTTATAATATTATTTTCTTTTCTTTTTTATTTACATATTATCGTTATTAATGGTGGATGATATTAATAATTATTCATATTGTTGTTTCTGCTGATATTATCATTCATTGAGTTGTATACATCTAAATGTATTTTGTTTTCTTTCACTCTTTTGTAAAATTTAAAATCCTAATAAAATACTTATTTAAAAAATACACTTGTAAGTCTAGTGCCCGCGCACACGCTTACAGAAGCGGCCGGGCCGCCGTCAAAGTTTATTCCCTGTCAGTCCCCATCAAACAGGCTACTGCAGTGGTTTCTCTAGCAGTTACACAGGTGCTTTATAAACACAGAGTTGGAACAGCCAGAGAAAAACTAATGTTAAAAAGCAAAGAGTCCAGAGCCCAACTAAAGCAAACACTGATCGCCATAATGGTGACATGAAACGAAACATTCCATAAAGCATTACCATCTAAACTTCTGTTCAATATAAATAAGAATGTGTGTAGATGTATGACAGAAATACACTGGTAATAATAAGTACAATAATGTGTTATGGCTCAAAGTCAGTATTTCTTGTGTTTCTTTTTTTTCTGTTCTTGTTGTTTCTCTTTCCTTCAATTAATGTTCTTATTAACATTAGGTGTCACCACTAATGGCCAATCATCACTTAATTAATCACTTAATTATCTCATTAACTTCAACACTACTTCAGTGTTTATTTTGAACACCCAACTTGGACCTATATGTACACTAAGAGTGTACATATGTACACTAGGGATTTTGCTGTGTATTGTTATAAGTATTTTAACTGATCTGAGGGATATTCTCTCTCAACATTTTAAAATAAACAACTAAAAACTACATATAGTAATCTTACTTGCCTTTATTACTAACATGACCATGATTATCTCTCAGTGATCTTTCATAGCAACACACTCTGATAAGGAAATGACTAGCGACTCTTAAAATGTATGGCCTTGAGTTGAGTTGCTGTCATTGGAAGCTCTCATATTTTATTAAAAAGATTTTAATTTTTGTTCCAACGATGAACAGAAGTCATACAGGTTTCAAACAACATGAGGATGAGCAATTCATCACATAATTTTAATTTTTTGGTGAACTATGAGGTTGGTGCTGTTTGTCAACAGCATTTGGGTCGTTTTTCTCACTCCTATCACGATACACTTGCAGGAATTTAAATTTCATGCATTTCAATTTTTGTTATCCTCAAGTGTGGTAGTTGAATCTGACCTAAATTGTAAGCACTTTAAAATATTTACAATCGGACAGAAGACTTCTTTGTGGTCTGTTCTTGGTCAGCGTTATAAATCATATCCCGGGAGGCAGACTTTGTTATACAAATAAAAATTATAATTTCTTTCTTTATCAGTAAAACAAATGTGTATCTTTAAATGCAAATGAGCTGCTGCTCACCGTCCCCTTAATAAAAGTAATAAACGTGTGTATGAACTATACAGACAGTGAGCGTATTTGGGTTGAAAGTTAAACAAATAAAAACCACATTAGCACTTTCAGAAAGATGATTTGCAATCACTCACAAATTATAAAGCGTATGCACTTGCGCACAGCAAAATCCCCAGTGTTAAATTAACACTGAGAGTGTTAAATTAACACTGAGAGTGTTGAATTATATAAACTCTGAGCAGAGTGTTAAATGAACACTGAAGCAGTGTTAAAGTTAATGAGATAATTAAGTGAATAATTGAGTGATGATTGAGCATTATTGAAGACATCTGATGTTAACAAGGAGAATCTCTGAAGGAGAAAACCGTAATTTTTAAGTCACCGTTATGGTGATCAGTGTTTTGTTTAGTTGGGCTCTTGACCCTTAAATCATTAACTTTAGATTTTGTTTGGCTGCTGTATGTGAGTTATAACAGCCAGATGAATGAATAGAAAAGGTGATCTGATGGTGTTGGTTGTGTTTTAACATATCATTCATTGACCTGAATCGCTGAATTCATCACGAGCATAAATTCTGAGTTAAATTTACCTGATGGATTTTTAAACCATTTTAGAACATACGATGTTTAGCCTTTTCAATGAAATCCAAACGATCAAAAAAAAATCCAAAAAATATCTTATGTAGGCACACACAGACATCAAGAATTAGCGTATGAATCTCAGCAATGGTGACAAACAGATCACCTCTGAACATAAGCTCATTATTTAATAATGCAGCAATGCATGATGGGAGCCATGAATGAGTTTTGATTGGTGGCAACCAGAATGCACTGCAACATGCTTTATAATTGTCACCGTTGTTGAGATTCACAGGCTAGTTATTGATATCTATGTGTCTTAAAAAAAGTAAAAATTTAATAAGAGAAACGTTTAAGAAATTATTTTGATTACATTGTAAACGTTAAAAATATTATGCTGTACAAGGGCACTGCTGCTATAATTAATAAAGTAAACCTAGGCTCTATATGAATTCAGTGATTCAGGTCAAATGATTGTGAAATAATGATTATGTTAAAACACAACCATCATCATCAGATCACCTTTTCTATTTGTTCATCTGGCTATTATAACTCACATACAGCAGCCAAACAAAATCTAAAGTTAATAATTTAAGGGTCAAGAGCCCAACTAAACCAAACACTGATCACCATAATGGTGACTTAAAAATTACGGTTTTCTCCTTCAGAGATTCTGCTTGTTAACATCAGGTGTCTTCAATAATGCTAAATCGTCACTCAATTATTCACTTAATTATCTCATTAACTTTAACTGCTTCAGTGTTAATTTAACACTCTGCTCAGAGTTTATATAATTCACACTTTTCAGTGTTAATTTAACACTGGGGATTTTGCTGTGCATCCTCAGTGGCTCGGATGTCATGAGTTTATTGTTAATATTAACTCTCTTGAGTGTGGAGTCAAATAAACTCTGAGAAGTGTTAATTTAACACTGTTTAACCATTATAATTGTTCTGTTGCTGGCTGTATTAATGAACATAAGAGTCTCACTGGAGCAGTAAAGGGATGGCCTTCTGATACAGCTGTGATTTAATGAACTCTACAAAAATACTACAGTAAATTAGTACTTGTACAGTCAGATTACAGTTTAGAAATTAGTTAAAGGTACAGTGTGTTTTTACTAATGATTAAGGTAGTGTGGTTTCAGTACTCTGTAATAATTACACTAAATCTCGCTTACAGAACTGTTTAAAAAACATGAATACACCATAAAAGAAGAGCTTGGGCGAGGATTGTCAGGAATAGCATTTCTGGTGAACAGTCCAGAGGGAGAGCCTTATGTGGTCAAAGAGATCAGTTATAAAGATGTAAGTACATGTATGCAATCTGAAGTTTATTAAAGCATTCACCATAATTACATCTGTTTGCTATTACAAATGCTACTTAAGATGACATTTTTTAATTGTTATAAGTGTCACTTTTACATTTAAGTGCTTCTTTAGCAACAAAAAAAAACAATTTGACTTCCTGCTCAGCTACTGTTCGGACGCTCTCGCTTACTGCTCCGCGCTTTGCTCTATCGCTTTTATATTTCTACATTTTATCTCCTATTATCATCTAATTTTAACTTCAGCAAATCAGCACAGTGCTCAAACGCTTGGATTATTACAAAAAAAAAAAGCAGAATTATTTTATTCGACCAGCCTCCCACTGAAAGTTTACATTCCGGGGAAGTGAAAACACAACTGCCTACATTCATAAGGATAAGAAAATGCCTCCTCTGGAATCTACTTGCTGCTCCAACTGCCACAGACTTTTACAAAGGATTGCAATTCTTGAAACAAAGTTAATTGCGGGACCACCAAACCAGACGGAACACACAACAGAGCTTCGTCATGGACGTCCTCTGCATACAGCCGGTGAGTCCCATGAATCTAGTGCTTCTCGACAGGCCATACTGAGTGTAGAGAAACAAGCCGATCGTTTTACTAATCGATGGCACAAACAGGGTGCGAGACCCAAAGGCACTCGAGACATCAGATTGTCACGAGCATCACATATTACTGCAGTAGCATCCTCTACCCCAGATACGGCTCTGACAAGGACTGCAAACACTGGTCTCCTACCACCGCCTATACATCTTGAGAACAGATTTGAAGTATTAATGAATGAGGAATCCCCAAATTTGATGAATGTGATCGCACACAGACTGAATCAGCCAGTAGCTAACACTGATGCTAACTGGGGCTCAAGGTCGACCAGACAGCGGCACTCAGCTCACAGTGCAGCCGGGCACAGGACTCTGATAGTGGGCGACTCCGTAATCAGAAACATTAATAGCAGGGATACAACAACCTGCTGCCTTCCACAAGCAACAACATCTGATGTAAACAGGGAACTTGAGAACATTCTGATGAAACATAAGACTGCAAATCGACTCATCATTCATGTGGGGAAGAATGATATTCATAAAGAGCAGTCGGAACTTCTTAAAAAGGATTTCAATGAACTTTTTGAAACACTTAAAAGACTGAAAGTTCAAACATTCATCAGTGGACCACTCCCAGCAAGAGGAATAAATAGGTTTTCACGGTTGCTTGGGCTTAATACATGGCTGCAAAAAACCTGCAATATAAAAGGAGTGAACTTTATTGACAACTTCAATCTTTTCTGGAGTCAGAGGCAACTGTTTCAACAGAATGGCCACCACCCAAACAAACTTGGTTCAAGAGTGCTAAAGGACAATATCTACTTCTCCCTCCGTCATCCTTCTGCAATGTGTGCCAATCCACTCAACCTGAATGGCACACACACACCTGGATACAGTAGGAATGACCACAGGATTTCACTTCAGCACCTGAATGGACATACGGTTGACACATCACACAAGGACAGTGATAACACCACTCAGCCACAACAACCTCTGCTCACGGACACAATCTCAGCTGAGCCATGCCCACAGAGCTCACCACAGACAGACTGTGACATACCAGCACTGCTCCAAGATACAGCACCCAAGGACGACTTTCTGGAAAACAGCCAGGGAAACCAGGACAGCATATTACAGCCTCCAATAACACCAGAGCAACAATCCTTCTCACCGGAAACGTTATCACTCTCTCCAGCATCTCCACTTCTGTGCTTCTCAGAGAAAATGGAACAACTGGTGCATGCTGGAACTAGACTATCCCACTCTTTTGCTGCGAGCCCCCAGATACCAACCAAAAAACGCAGGGCCCCACAACCACCAAAGCCTGCGGGCCCAGCTCGCCCTCCCCCTCCTCCTGTGAGAGCTCTTCGGCCTCTGCCACAGCGCCAGGGCCCACACCCTCTTCCAGCGGCTCGAGGTGAACCAAAAACAACTGATACCAGCTCTCAGTGATATGTGTCGGGTCCCCGCTATGATAACAATAACTTTCTCAAATGTTTACAGAACAAGCGGGAACCCAGTGTGCCTGTATCTTTTTCTGTTGCTGTTCGATTACATGATAGAAAGTCTAAGGCCTTCAAAAGCCGTACAGCAAACCCATCTAATCTGGTGCCTATTACACGACATACTAAGATTGCTGTGGGGACAAAAAGTAAGACTGTTAAGTTAGCACTTTTAAACATACGTTCACTTAAAAATAAATCACTTTTAGTCAACGACTTAATAACCACATACAACCTGGATTTTATGTTGCTAAATGAAACTTGGCTAGAAGAAAGTTGCAGTCCAACGGTCCTCAATGAAACAGCCCCTCCTAACTTTACTTTTATGAGTGTCTGCAGAGCTGTCAGAAGAGGCGGAGGTTTAGCTGCTCTTTATAAAGATGTCTATCAATGTAAGCAAATATCATTTGGGAATTACCCGTCTTTCGAGTATCTGGGTATTGTGTTAAAAGGTGCTCCACGCATTTTACTTATCATTGTTTACAGGCCTCCAAAATGCTCTCCAGCTTTTGCTGAGAACTTAACAGAACTGTTATCAACAATTTCCTCAGAGTTTGACTGCTTTGCCATTGCTGGAGATTTTAACAACCACATAGATAATGCAGAAAACAATATGGCAAAAGAAATCAAAACGGTTTTAAAAACTTTTGATCTGACTCAGCATATACATGGACCCACACATAATCGTGGACACACTCTAGATTTACTTATCAGTAAGGGTCTAAACATTTCATCAATTGTTATTAAGGATGTAGCACTGTCTGATCATTTTTGTATTTTCTTTGATATATTGATCTCTCCTGCCATTGAAGCTAGATCTGTGTCTGTCAAGAAGAGATGCTTAAATGAGAACACTAGTGTACTATTTATGAAGGCTATATCTTTAACACCAAGCATATCTGCTGACTCTGTTGATTTTCTCCTTGATTCTTTTAACTCAAAGGTTAAGAGTGTAATTGATGATATTGCTCCTGTGAAAGTCAGGAAGAAGAGTGGCAGACAAAAAGCACCTTGGAGAAACTCAACAGCAGTGCAAAATATGAAAAGACAATGCAGTAAAGCAGAGCGCATGTGGCGGAAGACAAAACTTGTAGTCCATTATAACATCTACAAAGACAGCATCCATGCTTTCAATAAGGAACTAAGCAAAGCTAGACAGACTTTCTTCTCGAATATTATAAACAGCAATATAAACAACACACGCACTCTTTTTGATACTGTAGAGAGACTGACAAACCCCCCAAGCCAGATTCCCAGTGAAATGCTCTCAGTGAGAAAGTGCAGTGAGTTTGCTTCTTTCTTCTCTGAGAAAATCAATAATATCAGAAAGGTGATCAGCTCATCCTTGAGTTGCGCTAGGGTCAGGCAGATCAGACAACAGCCTGAGAAAGTAGCCACTATGTCTGATTTCGAAGAAATTGATGGCAAAATTTTGGAAGAAACCGTACAGCCCCTAAAAACATCAACCTGCGCCCTTGACGCACTTCCCACATCTTTTTTCAAAAATGTGTTACACAGCTTATAAGCAGATCTCCTAGAAGTGGTAAATGCCTCACTTCTCTCTGGGAGTTTTCCAACCTCCCTGAAAACTGCTGTTGTCAAGCCCCTCCTGAAAAAGAGCAATCTGGATAAGACCATATTAAACAACTATAGACCGATCTCAAATCTTCCTTTCATAGGCAAGATCATTGAAAAAGTTGTGTTCAATCAGCTGAACAAATTCTTAAGCTCGAATGGATACTTTGACCATTTTCAATCTGGTTTCCGACCGCACCACAGTACAGAGACCGCGCTTGTAAGAATTGATAAATTAGGAAATTCCAGACAGTCTGTTTCGGGGGTGACCAGACACTGAGAGGACAAAAGGATCTCTCTGGAGATTACCATTTGAACTGGCCTTCATGCACCATTGAGACGAAAGTCTCACCTCCGAACCAGCTTCATCTACATCTCCCCTCACCCCCACCTGAATGCACCCAAGAAAATGTAGTTTTAATGTGAATGATTATCACAGAGTATTTTCATGTTTAGTATTATTTAAAATGTCACAGTGCGACTGGTACAAATGTCTCATTCCCAAAGAAGTAAACCCAAAAGGTAATAAAGTTCTTAGGAAGTTTAGAAATATCTTCCACACCCTCCAATACTGGAGGGTGTGTCTTTGAGTTAACACCTTCGACCATTTGACTGAATGCTAATTTTCCACTGCTAGCAAATGGTGACTTACAGGTACATTTCCACTGTGAATGATGTTTAGATTTGAAATGAGGTCTGGGTATATAATGAAACGCAGCGAGAGCTCAGGGCTTTTCTATATCTGAGATCGGCCCGTGAGGCTGAGAGTTGCGAGACTCTCAGCCTCACGCATTTCTTGTCGGGTAAACTTTTTCCTCTTTGTTCTAGAACATTTGATGGTTTGCATTATCTTTCAATTGATTATGGAATTGTAATAATACATTTACCTGACATAATAAATTGTTATATTTGATTATTCTAACAGACTTTGACTTTATTTTCATTGGAGTTAAAAGGAATAGTCAAACATTAACGTATATTTAATGATGCACAGATATCATTGAAAAACCTTTTCATTTTATGGAGTCAGATGAAACGAGTTAATACATAAGATAAAATATATTGCATTTAACCAAAAATACTTTGCCACGAGAAAAGACAGTAACACGCAAAGACCTTCACCGCTAATTCGAATACCGCCACTGGATCGAGTTAGACGGCCTTGCAGGTGAACACAGCAATCTGAAAGCTTCTACAGATGCTAACATTGCAAAGACAATTTTTGAGTTACGTTTCGAGGATTACAACAACCGTCTTACTGTGACCACGTAAGTGTTCATCTGAATTTGACCCACGTGGTCAAGAGGCCAATCTGTAAGACTGGAAAAACTTGAAGGACTTTAAGAGAGGGCCACTCTCTGAGAAAACAAAGGAAGTTAACATTTGAGCTCCCCCTCATGCACTATTGAGACGAAGGTCTCACCTCCCTCATCCTAATCTGCATTTCTCTCCCCCACTTCTACCCCCTCACAAATTTGGGACATTTTCTGGTTGAGCAGTTGACACTGGATGTTTATTTTTGTGTGATAATGTAATATTATAATTCTGAATAATCAGCTCAGGAAAGTGTACTATCAAAGTAATGACTGGTTAAAATGTGGTTATAAATGGTGACCAGCTGCTTGGTCTGTTTTCTTAAGGCTTCAATATACTCGAAAGTTCTTCTTTGTTCTTTGCTCAAAAGTAAATCGAATTTTGGAACTCCTGGGCAATGGTAGGCTGTACTGCAAATTTTCCAATTCCAAAATGTATTTATTTTTTTTACCTCGACAGAGATTGACCTAAAAAATGTCCATGTCAAAGAAAATGGAGCCTCAGAGCATATACCCATATGATAATGGTATTTTTAAGGTGTTAAACAGCCATTGCAATTTTTTCCTGAAGGCTTTTGCTGGAAAGCTATTTCGAACCACTGATTCAAACTTCAAAACAGTTTAGTTTTGGTCAGATTTAGTTCACAATGACGTCACACGCATTCGTTCTTCAATTGTGCTTGAAGTATTTTGCAGCCTTTGGTAAGCGCCATGGCCTCTCCAGAGCTGCATGTTGCAGATTTGTTAGTGTGATGCAGTTATAACAGTCCGATCTCACGGCAATTCGTACGAATTTTACGAGGTGGGTAATTCGTACGAATTCATACGACCTCACTTGTACGAATTAGTTGGATTTTTGCTAAATCGTACATATTTTACGAGTTGCCCAATTCGTATGAATTTGTACGAATGACCAACCCCTGACCCCGCCCCTAAACCTACCATTCACGTGGGTTTAGACAAATCGTACAAATTCGTACGAGTGAGGTCGTACGGATTCATACGAATTAGCCACTTTTTAATCACTCGTACAAATTCGTACAAATTGGTCGTGATATAGCGTTTGTTATAACATTATCACAGAATGTGATAGGTCTCCCAAATTCACACAAGAATCTAAATGGTTTAATGTGAATGATTATCATCTAGTTTTATACATATTTGGTATTATTTGAAATGTCTCGGTACGACTGGTACAAATGTCTCATTCCCAAAGAAGTAAACCCAAAAGGTAATAAAGTTCTTAGGAAGTTTAGAAATATCTTCCACACCCTCCAATACTGGAGGGTGTGTCTTTGAGTTAACACCTTCGACCATTTGACTGAATGCTAATTTTCCACTGCTAGCAAATGGTGACTTACAGGTACATTTCCACTGTGAATGATGTTTAGATTTGAAATGAGGTCTGGGTATATAATGAAACGCAGCGAGAGCTCAGGGCTTTTCTATATCTGAGATCGGCCCGTGAGGCTGAGAGTTGCGAGACTCTCAGCCTCACGCATTTCTTGTCGGGTAAACTTTTTCCTCTTTGTTCTAGAACATTTGATGGTTTGCATTGATTATCTTTCAATTGATTATGGAATTGTAATAATACATTTACCTGACATAATAAATTGTTATATTTGATTATTCTAACAGACTTTGACTTTATTTTCATTGGAGTTAAAAGGAATAGTCAAACATTAACGTATATTTAATGATGCACAGATATCATTGAAAAACATTTTCATTTTATGGAGTCAGATGAAACGAGTTAATACATAAGATAAAATATATTGCATTTAACCAAAAATACTTTGCCACGAGAAAAGACAGTAACACGCAAAGACCTTCACCGCTAATTCGAATACCGCCATTGGATCGAGTTAGACGGCCTTACACGCTCATAAAGATAATAAATGATATTCGCTTAAATATTGATACAGGCAAATTATCAGTGCTGGTACTACTCGACCTCAGTGCTGCATTTGACACTGTCGATCACAAAATACTTCTTGACAGGCTGGAAAACTGGGTCGGGCTTTCTGGAATAGTCCTAAAATGGTTCAGGTCATACTTAGGAGGCAGAGGTTATTATGTGAGTATAGGAGACCATAAGTCTGAGTGGACATCCTTGACATGCGGAGTCCCGCAAGGCTCAATTCTTGCGCCACTCCTATTCAACCTGTACATGCTCCCAATGAGCCAAATAATGAGAAAGAACCAAATCGCTTACCATATATGCAGACGACACACAGCTCTACTTAGCCCTATCGCCTAACGATTACAGCCCCATTGACTCCCTTTGCCAATGCATTGATGAAGTAAACAATTGGATGTGCCAAAACTTTCTTCAGTTAAACAAAGACAAAACTGAAGTCATTGCGTTTGGAAACAAAGATGAAGTTCTCAAGGTGAACGCATACCTTCAGTCTAGGGGTCAAACAACTAAAAATCAAGTCTGGGTGTGTCTCTAGAGTCAGACCTTAGTTTCAGTAGTCATGTCAAAGCAATAACTAAATCAGCATACTATCACCTGAAAAATATTGCAAGAGTTAGATGCTTTGTTTCCAGTCAAGACTTAGAAAAACTTGTGCATGCTTTCATCACCAGTAGGGTGGATTATTGTAATGGACTTCTCACTGGCCTTCCCAAAAAGACCATAAGACAGTTGCAGCTCATACAGAACGCTGCTGCTAGGATTCTGAGCAGAACCAGAAAATATGAACACATCACACCAGTCCTCAGGTCTTTACACTGGCTGCCAGTTACATTTAGGATTGATTTTAAAGTATTATTACTGGTATATAAATCATTCAATGGCCTAGGACCTCAATACATTGCAGATATGCTCAGTGAATATAAACCCAACAGATCACTCAGATCATTAGGATCACATCGGCTAGAAATACCAAGGGTTCACTCTAAGCATGGCGAGTCTGCTTTTAGCTACTATGCCAGCCGCAGCTGGAACCAGCTTCCAGAAGAGATCAGATGTGCTCCTACAGTAGTCACATTCAAATCCAGACTCAAAACACATCAGTTTAGCTGTGCATTTACTGAATGAGCACTGTGCCACTGTTCGTCCGACTGTTTGCACTGTATTTTATTTTGTTTTAATTATTCTGATTTCTGATTTTTTCTTTTATTCTAAACTGTTTTAATTATTTTTGATTATTTTAATTTCTTCTATGTAAAGCACTTTGAAATACCATTGTGTATGAAATGTGCTATATAAATAAACTTGCCTTGCCTTGCCTTGCCAATAAATACAAAGTGTTTCTGTCAGGAGACGGATCTGGACAAAATCAAAGAGGAAGTCGAGATCTTGAGAAGTCTGAAACATCCATATATTGTTGACTACGAGGAATCATTCCATGGTGTGTTTGTTTAAAGAGTCAGTGTTCCTTAATGATTAATTGATCTTAAAATATAACTTTTTTCCCCAAAAACTAAATTTGTCCAAATAATGGTGAACGTGTTCTGTGTAAAAAATGAGGGACAAAAGTAAACAAAAACCATCTGAAAACCAAAATTCATCTGATGATCATTTGCAGAGAGATTCTTAAATACATTGATGAATGCATTATCAGTTACATTATATTATTCTTTGACTGAATATTTCTTTATTTAGATCAAGAAACTGGACATGTTTATATTGTGATGGAGTATTGTGCAGGACGAGATCTTCACAAGAAGATGCAAGCTGAGAGAAATAATGTTTTTGAAGAACAACAGGTGAGTGTGTTTTCACTCATGGAAATGTACATTTAATTTAATTTAAATTAATTAATTTGTTTATATGCAAGAAAATTAGAAAACTACACAGCAAAATCCCCATAACACTCCTGGTGTACAATAGGTCCAACTACAGGGTGTTAAAAATGAACACTGAAGCAGTGTTGAAGTTAATTACATAATTAAGTGACTAATTAAGTGATGATTGGCAATTAGTGGTGACACCTGATGTTAATAAGAAGAATCATTGAAGGAAAGAGAAACAACAAGAACGGAAAAAAAGAGAAACACAAGAACTACTGACTTCGAGCCTTTACACATTATTGCACTTATTATTACCAGTGCGACTTTATTTCTGTCATACATCTACAAAAGTTATTGAGAATCAACAGAAGTTTAGACGGCAATGTTTTATGGAATTTTTTATTTCAAGCCACCATTATGGTGGTCAGTGTTTGTTTTAGTTGGGCTCTTGAACCTTTTCATTTTTTATTGTTAGTTTTTCTCTGGCTTCTCCAACATTGTGTTTATAAAGCAGATTTATTACTGCATGAGAAAACCTGCTAACAATATGTTGTGATGATGACACTGTCATCACGTAGTGACCTGATTCACTGATGTCATTCAGAGTCTAAATCTTTGACTATATGATTCATGTTGCGTTTTAGTATTGGTAGCCCTGAGATTCTACAGTGTGAGATCCAACAGCAATATGAACAATTTTGAAAAATCTTTGTGCACTGGAGCTTTTGTGTTTAGACACACAAAAATCAAGAATCAGCATATAAATCACAACAATGGTGACAATAAACAAACTAGTGACACACAAATCAACTCTGAACATCACAAAACAAGCTATTAAAGTCATAACAAAACAATAGGAAAAAAAAAAAAGCATGCAAACAGGAAAAACAATGAAATTTACAGGACAATTCAGCTGTATAATTTATTCATATTGCAATGCATGATGGGAGCCATGGATGCATTTTGATTGGTGGCTCCCGTCATGCACTGCAATATGAATCTTTCGTGTGATTGTCACCATTGTTGAGATTCATATGTAGATTCTTGATATCTGTGAGGGATTTTAAAACCTTTGGGTTATTAAAGCACTGCTGGAATTATCTACTGTAATAATTAGAACCTTTGTATAACCAGTTTTGTAATGCTGGTTGAGTGAATTAGGACAGTACAGGATTGTAATTTCATAATTAAACATAACCATCATGACCTGGTCTGTGTTTCACAAAAGCATTTTAAGCCTAACTTGGTCTTAGACCGATCGCAACAAAAAGTCTGTACAATCAAATTAGGCTTACGATGCTTTTGAAAAACACAGCCCATGTCATGGTTTCTCTTGCAGTAACACATGTGCTTTATAAACAGAGAGTTGGACCAGCCAGAGAAAAACTAATGTTAAAAAGCAAAGAGTCCAGAGACCAACTAAAGCAAACACTGATCGCCATAATGGTGACATGAATCGAAACATTCCATAAAACATTACCATCTAAACTTCTGTTCAATATAAATAAGAATGAGTGTAGATGTATGATAGAAATACACTGGTAATAATAAGTACAATAATGTGTAATGGCTCAAAGTCAGTATTTCTTATGTTTCTCTTTTTTCTGTTCTTGTTGTTTCTCTTTCCTTCAATGATTCTTCTTATTAACATTAGGTGTCACCACTAATGGCCAATCATCACTTAATTAATCACTTAATTATCTCATTAACTTCAACACTGCTTCAGTGTTCATTTTTAACACCCTGTAGTTCAGTTGTCTCAAACTCAATTCCTGGAGGGCCAGAGCTCTGCACAGTTTTGCTCCAACCCAAATCAAACACACCTGATCGAGCTAATCAAGGTTTTCAGGATGCAATTTTTTTTGCAGGGTGGTAGGGGAAGACTCATTAATATTCATTGGGGAACTCGTCCCTGATTGGCTCGCCGTGACGCATCTCTAATGAGATGTGATAGAGTAAACAGACATCGTCTCCTTCGTGACAACAGACACTTTCACGAAGGTAAGGCATACCTGTAAACATTTGGTTATCCAAATCCAGGAGATTTGTGCGGAGACCGCTCACGAACTTTGTGAACTTCTGTATCTTTGCGGGGACACCGTCTTGACCTGCCACGTCAATCTGAGTGACGTGTGACAGCGAACCAATTGCGAATGAGTTCCCCAATGAATATTAATGATTCTTCCCCTACCACCCTGCAAAAAAAAAATCGCTTTCAGGATTGCTAGAAACTTCCTTGCAGGTGTGAGTTTGAGCTGGTTGGAGCTAAACTGTGCAGAGCTGTAGCCCTCCAGGAATTGAGTTTGAGACCACTGCTGTAGTTGGACCTATATGTACACCGAGAGTGTACCTATGTACACTGGGGATTTTGCTGTGTACAATATTGCTCATTTGATAGATAACTAGTTATTTTGATAAAGTAAAATTGCCTATACACAGCAAAATCCCCAGTGATAAATTAACACTGCTCAGTGTTTATATGAGTCTAGGGCTGCACGATTAATCGCACGATATTGTTATGCGCATCTAATCAGTAAAGCCGGTTCCTTGATTAGTAGTAAATCGCCTTCACCTGCTTTCAGATGAACGATATGATGCAGATATGAGTGTTAAATTAACACTCACGAATGTTAAAGTCAATGAGATAATTAAGTGATTAATTTAGTGATCATTGAGCATTATTGAAGACACCTGATGATAACAAGCAGAATCACTGAAGGAGAACATCTAAAATTGTAAGCCACCGTTATGGCGATCAGTGTTTGCTTTGGTTGGGCTCTTGATGCTTTGTTTAAATTTTGTTTGTTGGCTGTTGTGTTTTATTACAGTCAAATGAACGAAGACAAGTGTGATCTGATAGTGTTGGTTATGATTTGACATAATCATGATGTGATCTGAAAAATGAAAGTCATTCAGATGATCTGGTTTAACTTGATAGCAACAGTTTAGTGGTTCTACAGCATATGATAATTGTATTTTTCTTATAATCCAAAACATTTATTAAAAATTATTCTGATCAAATCACTTTCAAATGCATTTTTTTAGAAACACATACATCAATAATCAGCCTGTGAATCTCAACCGTGGTGACAATAATAATCCTTGTTGCCACCAATCACAACTCATTAATGGCTCCCATCATGCATTGCGGTATGAATAAATTATGATCTGAATTGTCTATGTAATTTACTTCTCCTAATTGAATATTCTGCTCGTCACCATTGTTGAGATGCATTGACTGAATCTTGATATCTGTGTGGGCCTAAAAGAAAGATTTTTTTTTTACAACTTTTAAGAACTCCTTTATATTATATGTCAAATTCTGGATATTTATGCAGAATTTCAGTTATGCTGTAACCAACAGCATAAATCACAAACATTTAGTTCAAATGATTAATGTCATAATATAATCAACACCTTTAAATCAATATTTTTCTTTGTTCATCTGGCAGGCTTAACTCAGATACAACAGCCAAACAAAGTCTAAAGCTAATAATATAAGGGTCAAGAGCCCAACTAAAGCAAACACTCATCTCCATAATGGTGACCTGAAATTCCGGTTTTCTCCTTCAGTGATTCTGCTTTAGGTGTCTTCAATAATGCTCAATCATCACTCAATTAATCACTTAAATATCTCATTAACTTTAACACTCTTGAGTGTGGAGTCATATACACTCCCATGTGTGTTAATTTAACACTGAGTTTTTGCTGTGTACAAAGAGCCGTAGTTAACTGACAAGCTGAGCCATATCGCATTAAATATCGTTGGCGATACGTCCTCGATTTGAACGTGATTTGGCTCAGCTTGTCAGTGAACTACGGCTCTTTGTAGGAAATGCCGCTCCATCTGAAAGCAGGTGATGGTGATTTACTATTAATCAAGGAACCGGCTTTACTGATTAGATGCGCATAACAATATCGTGCGATTAATCGTGCAGCCCTATATGAGTCCCCACTCTCAGAGTGTTATAGTAACACTGAACCAGTGTTGAAGTGAATGAGATAATTAAGAGCTTAATTGAGTGATGATTGAGCATTATTGAAGACACTTGATGTTAACAAGCAGAATCACTGAAGGAGAAAATAAATGTAAAATGTTCACCATTATGGTGATTGGTGTTTAGTTTAGTTGGCCTCTTGACCCTTACATTATTAACTTTAGATTTTGTTTGGCTGCTGCAATTCAGTTATAACAGCCAGAAGAAAAAAAAATGTTGGTTGTGTTTTAACAATCATTATTTGACCTGAATCACTGAACTCATATAGAGCGTAATTTCTGAGTTAAGTTTACTTTATGGATTATAGCAGCACTGTCGTTGTTGAGCGTACCACTTTTAGCCTTTTCAATGAAATTCAAATTATCAAATCAATAATAATAAAAAAAAACTTAAAAAAAGTATTTTATGTAGGCACACACAGACATGAAAAATTAGCGTATGAATCTCAGAAATGGTGGCAAACAGATATTACCTCTGAACATAAGCTCATTATTTATTCATGCAGCAATGCATGATGGGAGCCATGAATGAGTTTTGATTGGTGGCACCCAGAATGCACTGCAACATGCTTTATAATTGCCACCATTGTTGAGATTCACAGGCTGATTCTTGATGTCTGTGTCAATTTTTTTATTTTTTTATATGAACAACTTGAAGAAATGATTTGGATTATGTTGTACAAGTGAAAAATAGCAGTACTGTGACAGAGCCGATATAATTAATAAAGTTAATCTTACTCAGAAATTGGGGTCTATTTGAGTTCAGTGATGCAGGCCAAATTATTGTGAAATAATGATTATGTAATAACACAACCAACACCAGCAGATCACCTTTTCTCTATCTGTCTGTTATAACTCAGGTATAGCAGTCAAACTGAATCTAAACTTAATGACTTAAGGGTCAAGAGCCCAACTTAAGCAAACACTGATCACCAAAATGGTAACATACCAATTACCATTTTTTTCCTTCAGTGATTCTGCTTGTTAACATCAAGTGTCTTCAATAATGCTTAATCATCACTCAATTAAGAACTTAATTATCTCATTAACTTCAACACTGCTTCAGTGTTACTATAACACTCTAAGAGTGTGGACTCATATAAACACTGAGCAGTGTTAATTTAACACTGGGGATTTTGCTGTGTAGGAAATATGCTTGTTAGTGTTACAACGAGTGAACTCAAAACAAAGAAGATCTGGATCAAAATTCAGTGAGTTTCATAATAAAATAAACATAACAACAAATCCAATATGGGGAACCAGAGAACAGAAAGAGTGCACCGAACAAAACAACCATGTAGGAAAAGACTCTGGGTTTAAATACACAAGGGGTAATTGGAGGATAACAAGATAGATCTGTGTGTATCTTCTGTGTGCAGATCCTTGACTGGTTTGTTCAGATTTGTCTGGCTCTGCAGCATCTCCATGAGAAAAACATTCTTCACAGAGATATAAAACCAGAGGTAAGCACTGATAAAAGCTTAATGAATTTCTTTCTTATTTTACCACACCAAATGAGTATGATTTATGATATCATTCTTACATCATATCATTCTAGAATGTTTTTCTGACTGAGGATGGTTACATTAATCTAGGTGATTTTGGATGCTCAAAAGCACTAAGAAGGTGAGAAATTTGTATTTTTAAAAGCTATTTTCTTGACATTATCAGTTTCATTTTACATGAGTAAATGTGTTTTTTTTTTTTTTTAGAGCTGATGTTTATGCAAAATCAGTTGTGGGTGCAGATCTCTATGTAAGCCCAGAAATGTTTGCACACAGGTGTGATTTCAAAAGGTATGCTTTTTGTGCTATTGAGTTGCAGTAAATTAATTAATTACCGGTAACTAACAGCTAGGGCTGGGCGATATATGGCACGATATTATTGTGCGCATCTCGTCAGTAAAGCCGGTTCCTTGATTAGTAGTAAATCACCTTCACCTGCTTTCAGATGGAGCGGCATTTACTACAAAGAGCCGTAGTTAACTGACAAGCTGAGCCATATCGCATCAATATCGCGGACGTATCGCCAGTGATATTTAATGCGATATGGCTCAGCTTGTCAGTTAACTACGGCTCTTTGTACACAGCAAAAACTCCAGTGTTAAATTAACACTCCTGCGAGTGTATATGAGTCCACTCAAGAGTGTTAAAGTTAATGAGATAATTAAGTGATTAATTGAGTGATGATTGAGCATTATTGAAGACACCTGGTGTTAACAAGCAGAATCACTGAAGGAGAAAAACTCAAATTGTAAGCCACCGTTATGGCGGTCATCGGTGGCTTTAGTTGGGCTCTTGACCCTTGTATTTTTAACTTTAGTTTTCTTTGGCTGATGTATCTGAGTTATAATTGCCAGATGAACAAAGAAAAATGTGATTTAATGGTGTTGGTTATATTATGACTGTCATCATTTGAACTTTATGATTTTGATTTATGTTGTTGGTTACAGCATAACTGTGATTCTGAATAAATATCCAGAATTTTAGCTATAATAAAAAGGATTTCTTAAAAGTTGTTTCTAAAAAAAAATCGTTCTTATAGGCACACACAGACTTCAAGATTCAGTCTATGCATCTCAACAATGGTGACTAGCAGAATATTCAATTAGGAAAAGTAAATTACATAGAAAATTCAGATCATAATTTATTCATATCGCAATGCATGATGGGAGCCATTAATGAGTTGTGATTGGTGGCAGCCACTGCAACATGCTTTATTATTGTCACCATTGTTGAGATTCACAGGCTGATTATTGATGCCTGTGTTTCTAAAATAATTTATTTGAGAGTGTTTTGAGCCGAATAATGTTTATTAATACTTTAGATTATAAGCAACATACCTATTCTCATATATGCTCTAATATCACAAAGCTGTTGCAAATAAATTAAACCAAATTATGTCAATAAGATTCATTTTTCAGATCACAGCATGATTATGCTAGTACACAACCAACACTATCAGATCACACTTTTCTTTGTTCATTTGAATGTTATAAGTAAATATCAGCAGACAAACAAATTTAAAGTGAATGTATAAAGGTTGAGAGACCAACTAAAGCAAACACTTATCGCCATAACGGTTGCTTACAATTTGAGATTTTCTCCTTCAGTGATTCTGCTTGTTAACATCAGGTGTCTTCAATAATGCTCAAACGTCACTAAATTAATCACTTAATTATCTCATTAACTTTAACACTCTTGAGTGTTAATTTAACACTGGAGTTTGTGCTGTAGAGTAAATGCCGCTCCATCTGAAAGCAGGTGAAGGCGATTTACTACTAATCAAGGAACCGGCTTTACTGACGAGATGCCTATAACAATATCGTGCGATATATCGCCCAGCCCTACTAACAGCTACTTTTTTACTTGTTTAGTGATATATGGTCATTGGGATGGTTGCTCCACGATCTCTGCATGCTTAATGTGTGGGTGAGTATGTTGCTTTCTTCTTGTTAAGCACTGTATTAAACTGTAATTGCAATAATCTTAACTGCTGGGATTATGATAATTAGCTTTATAATGTAAATTTACTGTATACATTTAGAGAAACTCACAGGAGCCTCAGCAGTGTATAAGATATCTTACAAAAACTGCATGCTGAATAAAATACCTAGGAGATTTTATTAATGGTAATAAGGAACAGATACTGACAATAGGGCTGGGCAATTTATCGCATGACATTGTTATGCGCATCTCGTCAGTAAAGCCGGTTCCTTGATTAGTAGTAAATCACCTTCACCTGCTTTCAGATGGAAGATATCATGCAAATATGAGTGTTCAATTAACACTCAAGAGTGTTAAAGTTAATGAGATAATTAACTGTTTAATTTAGTGATGATTGAGCATTATTGAAGACAAGTGTTGGTTATGTTTTGGCATTATCCTGCTGTGATCTTAAAAGTGAAACTTATGCTTTCTGTACACCTAAAGACTTTGAAAAGATTTAGAAAAGACTTTATAAGATTATCAGCTCACATCTAAAGACTTGGGTTCACAGTTTTTAGTCTCAGACTAAAGACTTGCGATAATATCAAACATGTTTGATATGAAAGACTAGAGAAAGACTGACATAAATCGGGTCGCCGACTGCAGATTATCACCTCACATTTAATGATCGAGACGACAGGAGCGCGCCGAGACTCCAGTAAGATTCCTAAAGACTGCCGGTCTTTAGATTGGGACTGTGAAAATCCTTTGGTGTACGCCCGGCATTATTGAGATAGTTTGGTTTAACTTGTTAGCAACAGCTTTGTGATTCTACTAGTGATGTGTCGTTCATGAACGATTTGTTCATTTTGAACGAATCTTTAATATGACTCGGGACTACCGAGTTGTCTCAGAGAGTGATTCGTTCATTTTGTGTCGACCGTGCATTGCGCAACATATGGCTTCCAAATCTGTACTGGAAACAGAAATGATTAGTTCATCTCTCTCGAGTCTTCGGGTTCGGGACGGGTCCGAGTCTTTCGTTTCTTTCTGTCAGTCCATAGAGACTATGCTGTCAGTACCGGAAAGAGAATTGATTAGTTCATCTTTCGAGTCTTCGGGTTCAGACGGGTCCAAGTCTTTCGTTCTTCCTGTCAGTCCAATAGAGGCTATGCTGTCAGTACCGGAAAGATAAATGATTAGTTCATTTTTTCAAGTCTTCGGGTTTGAGTCCTTCGTTCTTTTGTCACGTGACTTGTCACCGGATTGAATAGCCTACTAATTCACAACCTTTTTACAAACAAGCACATAGTTAAGGTATTAAATATAATAGTACTTAATTAATGTATAATATATAATAACACACACCACATATGCACAAGAAACATTTAGATAAGAGACGGACAGGGACAATATAAGATGGAACTTTTATTTTACAGATAATGTTTTGCACATATTTTGTATTTTAATTCCTAAATATAAAAAATATACATTCAGACGCAGTCAATAATACGAATATAATGTTGTATTTGATGCGAGATACCAGCGGTCACGTGACAAAAGAATGAAGGATTTAAAACCCGAACTCCAGACTCAAAGAAAATGAACTAATCATTTCTCTTTCCGGTACAGACAAAATAGCCTCTATGGACTGACAGGAAGAACGAAAGACTCGGACCCGGTCGAACCCGAACTCGAGACTCGAAAGATGAACTAATCATTTCTATTTCCGGCCCTGCTGTATCACACACGGCACGGTCGGCCCAGCAGACAGATCAGAGTCAGACACTGGCGAGTCGACAGCTAATGTCTCGAGACATGAGAGGAGAACTAACCTGATAAATATGAAGTTGCAAAGGAAAGAACGTCTCGGATCAGGAGGTGAGGTGAACTACCAGAATCAGACTGCAATAGCCTGAACTTAAGACCCAACAACTAATCAATTAATAAAACATTTCGGTTTCTTATAATTTGGCTTTGGCTGCATTACCCTACTTTATTTTTATTCTTATTACAAATGTAATCAACATTTTCGTAAGTACTAAATGTGTTGGGATATTTAAAATGCCATTTTAATTACATTATGCTGAAATGACTCGAAACAAGATTCGTTCTTTTTGCTGAACGAGACTCAAAGATCCGAGTCAGTAAAATGATCCGAACTTCCCACTACTAGATTCTACAGCATATGATTATCAGTATTTTTTTTATAATCCAAAATATTAAAAAGAAAACATTGTTCTGATAGAAACACTTTCAAATGAATTTATTTAGAAACACAGCCATCAATAATCAGCCTGTGAATCTCAACAATGGTGACAATAATAAAGCATGTTGCAGTGGCTGCCACCAATCACATCTCATTAATGGCTCCCATCATGCATTGCGTTATGAATAAATTATGATCTGAATTGTCTATGTAATTTACTTTTAGTAATTGAATATTTTGCTCGTCACCATTGTTGAGATGCATTGACTGAATCTTGATGTCTGTGTGTGCTTAAAAGAAAGATCTTTTAACAACTTCTTTATATTGAAATCTTTTATATTATATCTGAAATTCTGGATATTTATGCAGAATCTCAGTTATGCTGTAACCAACAGCTTAAATCACAAACTTCAAATGATGATTGTCATAACATTACCAACACCATTAGATCACTTTTTTTATTTGTTCATCTGGCAGTTATAACTCAGATACAACAGCCAAACAAAATCTAAAGTTAATAATATAAGGGTCAAGAGCACAACTAAAGCAAACAATGATCGCTATAACGGTGGCTTACAATTTTAGATTTTATCCTTCAGTGATTCTTCAGGTGTCTTCAATAATGCTCAATCATCACTCAATTATTCACTTAATTATCTCATTAGCTTTAACACTGCTCCAGTGTTACTTTAACACTCTGTAGAGTGGGACCATATGTGCTCTGAGCAGTGCTGATTTAACACTTTTTGCTGTGTACTCAGATTTCAGCAACACACTCACATAAAAAATACAAATATCATATTTTGTATTTGAAATACGTATTTAATTACTTTTGAGTATTTTGTAATTAAAATACTGTCCATCGCAGCTACTACCCACTAAACAACATGATGTCCAAAAGACGTCTTTTCAACATCTTTGTCACAAAAGTCGGACGTTGAAAAGACGTCCACTGGGGAGCCAGAATGAAAGTTTTTATGACGTCTTTTTTTGACGTGTTCTGCACGTCTGATATAGACGTTCATGGACCCTCTTCGTACAAGGTTAAAAACTAGTTCAAATGTGGCCATTGTGGACATATTTTCAACATCATTTATGGTCTCATTTAGACAAATTATACTGTTTCTGGACCAAATAAACACTCAGGATGAAAGTAAATTAAAACTCATGTTTATTTCAATGTAATTTCCTTACATTGTTTAGATGAGGTTTAGATGTTGATATTTGTTTCATTTTAAGTAACCATTGTGGTGATCAGTGCTTGCTTTAGTTGGGCTCTTGGTCCCAGTTCTTTTTACTATAAGTTTTCCATGGCTGTTGTTACTGTGTGTTTGTATAACACCTTTGTTGTGGCAGAGAAAGCCAAGAAAAAGTAAGATCGGCTGTCATTAGCTCATTGACGACAAAATCAACACAAAGTGAGCATTTAATGTTGTATTCAGACTTTTGTTTTTATATCTGGCATTTTTACCACAAATCGCGTGGAAATGCATTATCTGGACCAGTACCATTAAAATGATCACTTATTTGAAGTTGGATAAAAAGCATGTTTACACAATGTTTTGAGAAAATGTGACATGTAGTCACACACAGACATCAAGATTTTGGATATGATTCTCAGCAACGGTGACAATAAAAAAAAGCTTCATGCTGCAATGCATGATGGGTAGCTTTCATAGTACAAAACATCCTTGATTCCCAAGCTTTTTTGTTTTGGTTGTCACCGTTGTTGAGAATCATATCCAAAATCTTGATATCTGTGTGTGACTTTGTGATTTACTTCCTCAAAATATTGTGTACACATGCTTTTTATTCACCTTCAAATAAATGATAATTTTAATTGTACTGGTCCAAATAAAGCATTGCCACAAGATTGGTGGTTATAAATGCCAGATATAAAGACAAAAGTCTAAACACAACATTAAAAGCACACTTTGTGTTGATTCTGTCATCAATAATGAGCTGTTGATAGCCGAATTTACTTTTTCTTGGCTTTCTCTGCCCCAACAATGGTGTTATACAAACATACAGTTACAACAGCCAATGAAAAGCTAAAGTAAGAAGAACTGGGACCAAGAGCCCAACTAAAGCAAGCACTCATCACCACAATGGTGATTTAAAATGAACATTTGAATTAGTTTTTAACCTTGTACGAAGGTTCGACGAACGTCTATATCGGACGTGCAGAACACGTCAAAAAAAGAGGTCATAAAAACTTTCATTCTGTCTCCTCAGTGGACGTCTTTTCAACGTCCGACTTTTGTGACAAAGACGTTGAAAAGACGTCTTTTGGACATCATGTTGTTTAGTGGGTAATCAAGGAACCGGCTTTACTGACGAGATGCGCATAACAATGTGATGCGATATATCGCCCAGCCATAACTGACAAACAGACAGCAGATACTGTTAGGACCTCAAAAAACACAGGAACCTCTTGAGATGCATAAATGTATCTAACTAGTAGTGGCAGCAAAATATGTACATATGGCGAGCAGGACGAGGCCGAGGGGTGCGAGAGAACGGCGCGAGGCCGTTGCCGTGACTGACAATGAATGACACCTGTGAGACACACCGGTCTCGCATCTCTCACGGAGGAGCTGAAGCATAAAAGGAGGAGCCACGATACTGAAGATTGAGAGAGGAACTGTTACGTAAACGTAAGATGGATGCAATAACAAGTAAAAGGTTCTTTAATGAGAAATGGTAGTCCAGAGTGAAAGGCAGATGACAACAGGAGAGTGATGACGCAGGAACCTCGATGGGCAATCTGGGAAGTGCTGAGTGAAGTCAATCCATTAGAGAGTCAGAGAGAACGAAGAACCAGAATCCAACGAACAGGAACACACGAGGAGAACAGGAACACACAAGGAGAACAGGAAACAGGCTACAACACAGGGAAGCTCCAACAACAATCTGACAAACACAAGACGAAAGACAAGGCATTATAAAGGCTGACGAGATAGGATGCAGCTGGCGCTGATGAGGGAATCAGCAATCAGCGGTAACGCCCACACAAAACAATCAGTACAAACAATCACACACACACAAACACAAGACATGAGTGAGACAGTGGATCTAACAACTGTGACAGGAACAGGCCTGTATTTTATTTGTGTTTTGTGTAGCCAGCAGTCGTCTGCGAGGGGCTGCTGGCTTATACTTTGTTTGTTTATTTTTTTATTTGTTTTTTTATTTTAATCATAAAATAAATGAAATACAAAAACAAAGTATAAGCCAGCAGCCCCTCGCGGACGACTGCTAGATACACAAAACACAAGTAAAACACAGGCCTGTCCTCTCTCAATCTTCAGCGTCGTCGCTCCTCCTTTTATGCTTATGAGACCGGTGCGTCTCACAGGTGTCATTCATTATCACTCACACCACCGGCCTCGCGCCGTTCTCTCACGTCCCTCAGCCTCGTCCTGCTCGCCACAGTACATTATTTGTTATTTGTATAAACTCTCCATTGTCAGTCTCTAGAGGTTAACCAGATTTTCCTTCATCCCACAGTCAGATATCAAAGAGCGTCGATTTGCTTTCAGGATCAAAAGAACCCCACCTCCCATCTCAGAGAGATACTCAGAGGAACTGAGGGAGTTGATCAGACAAATGCTCAGCTGTGACCCTCATACGAGACCTTCAGCTGATGAGATTCTAGCAAAACCATTCCTGAAAGAAGCAGTAAAGAGAAACAAGAGAATCCCAGAAGCACTGAAAGAAAGATTCCTGGAGGCCACAGATACATTTGCAGAGACCTACGAAGCATTCGAGGCCTTTCTTAGTGATTGGAAAGAAACAATCGATTCACTAGAAGAGATACACCGTAAATGCACTATAGGCAGTCTGTCAGGTTCAGTGATCGGAGCAGCTGGTGGAATCACTGCATTAGTTGGTGCAATTTTGATACCTTTCACTTTCGGAGCATCTATTATAGTATCAGGTGTTGGGATTGGTGTTGGAGTTGCAGGTGGTGTAACAAGTGCTGCATCCAACATTGTCAATGCAGTACAGCAAAAAGCACTCCATGAGAGACTAGACAAAATTAGGCAGACGTACAAAAATGTTAACGAATCGATTTTCAACTCATCAGATACACTGTGGTTACTAAGAAAAATCCAAAAGTTCAGAAGTTATTTTGGAGACTCAGAAATAACTGAGATTGATAACATACAGGATAGATGGTGGGTAGATAGAAGTACCTTTATATTATGGTATGCCGCACAACTCTTTAATCTATGTGTGTTGGATAATCGTACGGATGTTCAGGCAGGTGCTCAAGAAAGTGCTCAGACAGGTGTTCAGGCAGGTGCTCAGGCAGGTGTTCAGGCAGGTGTTCAGGCAGGTGTTAAGGCAGGTGTTCAGGCTGGTGCTCGGGCAGGTGTTCAGGCAGGTGTTAAGGCAGGTGTTCAGGCTGGTGCTCGGGCAGGTGTTCAGGCAGGTGTTAAGGCAGGTGTTCTGGCTGCCAGAGCAGGACGAGCAGCAGTAGCAGCAGCAGAAGCAGTAGTTGCAATAGCTGCAGTCTCAGGCGTGTTGAGTGGACTCTCAATCATAGCTGATGTTGTCTTCATAGGAATAGATTCCAGAGAGATTCACCAGATGAGACAGAGAGAAATAAATGATCCAGAAAAGGTAAAATCCAGTGTCCTTAAGGGCATTGCACAGATGAGGAAAATGCATAAAGAACTTGACAATATCTTGGAGGAAATTAAAGAAACAAGGGTGGCACTAAGAAATATTTAGTGTAGTAAAAGGGTTTTGCAGAAAATGAAATGTCTATGAGCCAAATAAGTGTGTATGAGGCCAAGTTGTGATCATTCTACTGCACATAAGACATAATTTCCCTATAACATACAGGTGGTAGGTTTATTAATGCATTATTTTTCATGATTTACTGTTAAGGAATTCATTTTTGCTTTGTTTTAGATATGTTTTAGTGATTTATGGTTAAAAATACCTGGCTCAAACCTGAATCTGAAGAATTCCAAGGAAAATATTCTCATATCCACAGAAGATGAGACAGTTCCTTCCTAGATTAATGGCTAACTAATACTTAAAACAAACAAAAAAAAAACATTAATGACTCGTTATAAAGTAGTTCAAATGTCTTCTATAATAAAGTGATTTTGTCTGATTTGTAACCAGGCACTAAAGTGATTACCCATAAAACGTGCTTTGAACCAATCGGATTGCTTGGGTCCTAAGCTGGGACCCAACACTTTAGTGTGACCCAACACTTCAGCACATCGAAAAAGCAGTTTGTGTTTCTCGTTTGTTCTCGCTTCTCACGAGACTTCCTATTTCCAACTTACCGGGACGTTAATCCCCATGTGGCAAGGTTGGTTTTCTGCCAGGGGAATGTTGGTGGGAGTGGGGAAAGTCACCATTTTCACCGGAACAAGTTATTTACAGGACAAATAATTATACTAGCAACTCTTTTTCCTATTTTAATTTCAGATATGCGTGGTTTTGACTAGGGCTGGGCGATATATCGCATCACATTGTTATGCGCATCTCGTCAGTAAAGTCGGTTCCTTGATTAGTAGTAAATCACCTTCACCTGCTTTCAGATGGAGCGGCATTTACTACAAAGAGCCGTAGTTCACTGACAAGCTGAGCCATATCGCATTAATATCGCGGACGTATCGCCAGCGATAATTAATGCGATATGGCTCGGCTTGTCAGTTAACTACGGCTCTTTGTACACAGCAAAAACTCCTGTGTTAAATTAACACACCTGGGAGTGTATATGAGTCCACACTCAAGAGTGTTGAAGTTAATGAGATAATTAAGTGATTAATTGAGTGATGATTGAGCATTATTGAAGCATCAATCTAAAGTTAATAATATAAGGGTCAAGAGCCCAACTAAAGCAAACACTGATCGCCATAACGGTGGCTTACAATTTGTGATTTTCTCCTTCAGTGATTCTGCTTTAGGTGTCTTCAATAATGCTCAATCATCACTAAATTAATCACTTAATTATCTCATTAACTTTAACACTCTTGAGTGTTAATTTAACACTCATATCTGCATCATATCTTCCATCTGAAAGCAGGTGAAGGTGATTTACTATACAAGGAACCGGCTTTACTGACGAGATGCGCATAACAATGTCATGCGATATATCGCCCAGCCCTAGTTTTGACCATCGCACAAAGGGGGGAAGTGAGTTATGAAAAAAAAAAAAAACACAGTTGATGATAGATCATTTTGATAGAAGATTAATAGATAGCCAAATGAAATATTTGTGTTCAAAACAATGTCAGAAAAGGTGTGTATAGATTTGAATGGTCAACCATGGGGAATACCAATTGAGTTTAAGCATATTTGTATGCATAACTTGATAAAATGAAGAATGGATGAATTACATTATTGTAATCAACAGAAGTTCATTAACATAATGAAAGCACATTGAGAGCCTTGGGAGAAAAGTTGGGAACTAATAAGTGACATGACATTAAATTGGTTATTTGCAGAGAAAGAATGTGTTGTATAATATTTGAAGCCAACTGTTTTACTTATGTTCCAAACAATACAGCTTCTGATGAACCATTCACCGAGGTATTGAAGAAACTGAATAATAAGGGTCACTGAAGTCACTGAAAATAGGAGATAAGCATATTGAGAACTAGTTATATATTTGGATCATAGCATAAATGACTTACTAAAATGGGAATAATGACAGGCACAATAGTTGTTATTTTGCTGTTGTTGTTTTCCTTTTGCTGTTCTGTTGTGTTGTGCCTTTCCTCAGATCTATGCTAGCCAACGCAGCTGCCAAACATATGATTAATGTGTCAGTCAAACGTTCGGGAATTGACATTGGGTGCACAAACTCAGGAGTGTATCCCATAAGGCCAGGTCTGGATGAGTTGGATGACTTCCTGTGAGCAGTACTGGTGAAGGAGTAAGGAAGAGGATGCCTTGTTACTTTTATTTTCTGATTATTGATTTTCACAATTTGACACTGTTTTTGATAGAGAGGGAGGTATCCCCACTGTATATTTTATTTTTGGGGTAAAATTAGATAGTTCTTTAGAACATGGGTAGAGTAGGGAGTAAGTTGAAGGGGTTATTTTACTTTTTTTGTTTTTTGATTTGGTACAAGGGCTCCTTCCAGAGTATATTCTTACATATATTCTTTCATATAATCCTACTGAGTATATTTTATATAAGCACATTAATTGTTCACAAAATATGAATATGTGAATGAGAGGGGACGATACAAGGTTTGAGGGTAATTTCCCGTGGTACGATGTAATGCAACCAGATATAAAGGGAAAGTATAATAATGTTTTTAAAAACTTTTTATCACTTTTTAATCACTTTACTCGCTATAGAAGAGTTATTTTTAATATTGGAAAGTTATCTATGACATAAATGTGAAGTACATGCATTAGACAACTGGAAAATGTTTCCATGGGGTAAAAAGAGAAATTAATTACAAGCGCGGTCACCAATTGCCGGACCAGCACGGCAGACTCAACTGGTGGTTTAAAAACCCGCTGTCTGCTCCAACACCAGATAGTGCCCTAGGCAGGACCAGGGCACCTCTGGCAACGATGGAGCAACCCAGATTGCACTCCAGGCCACCGGAAGTGCCTGTGCAGTTCCTCTGGCACCGTGGGACAACTCTACACAGCAAAATCCCCAGTGTACATATGTACACTCTTGGTGTACATATAGGTCCAACTACAGGGTGGACTCTTTGCTTTTTAACTTTCTTCCCTCTAAAAAGCCCAACTAAAACAAACACTGACCACCATAATGGTGGCTTGAAATGAAAAATTCCATAAAACATTGCCGTCTAAACTTCTGTTGATTCTCAATAAGTTTTGTAGATGTATGACAGAAATAAAGTCACACTGGTAATAATAAGTGCAATAATGTGTAAAGGCTCGAAGTCAGTAGTTCTTGTTGTTTCTCTTTCCTTCAATAATTCTGCTTATTAACATCGGGTGTCACCGCTAATGGCCAATCATCACTTAATTAATCACTTAATAATGTCATTAACTTCAGCACTGCTTCAGTGTTCATTTTTAACACCCCGTAGTTGGACCTATATGTACACCAGGAGTGTTAATTTAACACTGGGGATTTTGCTGTGTACTCCCAAGTCTGTACACTGAGAATTGTTGATTAAAAACTGGATAACAGATGTTCATCTCTCCCTCGAAAATGATAATAGAAAAGGAAGGTGAGATATTTTACTCCGCTCTAGTCAAGGGGGGCGGAGATGTTTGGTCTCACTATTCCTCCAGAGTGTACCTTTGTGACAAAAGCCTATTGATAAGAAAGATGGATGGTCTATTTTTGGCCATGATTGATAGATTGATAGAAGGAGGCTTGCGCAAGAAGATACATTCTGGGACAAAACATGAAGGGGGGACTAGAATAAGTCCCAAAGGGGGGATGTGTTGGAGATTTTCCTTTGGCTCATGTAAAAGTCTGTATTACTGTGTCTCAGTCAGAAACCAGGTTAAATCAGGATAAATCAGGTTAAATTAGGTCAAGGGGTCTGTGAGGATAGAAAAGTATCCAACAAGCTCAGAGATAAGATGTGTAGAGGTAGTTAATAAGATGGTACTAAAAACGTCAATTAAAAACGATGAATGGCACTGGAGCACTGCCGATGCAGAGAGTCATGTGACCTGAGAATTTTTTTTAAAAATGGGTGTGGTCAAAGATTTTTCCACCAATAAAAATATATGTCTCTGGGAAAGATGATTCTGATGATAGCGAGATCCCGAGGCGGAGCAAAAAGAGAAAAATAGCTGATTGGCTACCTAGTTATAAGAAAAGGTATAAGACCTGAAGTCCAACCATTGCGAGCAGCGAGTCAGATGGCCAGCTGGCATCTCACTTTGTTGCTTGTCAATAAAGTTACTTCTTCTGAAACCTGGAACTTTGACTTTTGGAAGATTTCTTTGAGACCCGATTTGAAGACTTTGAATTTGCCACAAAAGGCTCATGTAGGCATATATAATAATTCAAAATAAAACTGTTATAGTGGAATGGTGAAGTGCTTGTGAATTGGGGAGCTGATGTTTTATTTTGTGGGTAATTTAAGAAATTAAAGATTTTTATTAAGGAACAGGACTTGTTAAACAGTGTGAAGGCCAGTGGTGGGCCGTCAGGGCCAGCAAGGCCTTCTCTGCTGGCCTAAACACTATCAGAATCCCTGACTTGCACTTTAATATATTTTTTTCCATGAATGAGTATTGCATTATTCCAGGGGCGTAATTTACGGGTGGGACGGGTGGGACATGTCCCCATCACTTTTTGCTAGGGTCGATATTGTCCCCACCACTTTTGAAACATCTCGCGGCACGGATGTACCAATACAAATAAATAAAATATCTCCAGTTAACTTGCAGAGCAAGCATTTCGTTCGTTAGTTAAATAATAGGTGATCTAGCAGGCTGAAATTTGTTTTTGAAATCAAGTGATCAAAGTGCTCGTTGACTCGTGCTCATGCAGATAGTGTTCTCTTGTAACTCGCGCACACCGCAGTCTTCAAAGAGACGCGTGCTTTTAATCCGTTTCAGAGACTCTCTATTCGTTCCGATGAAATCACAAAATAAAATGCACTCAAATGTGTCCCTGCTTGATATACAACTGATAAACATAATCGGTTTTAATGAGGAAAAAAAAACAATCCAAGTGCGGATTAGAACCCAGAACCTCTGACACGCTTGGCAAAAGTTCTGCAACTGTACCATTAATGAACATAGGTATTAAAGACTGATCTATATATTTATTCATGTGAAAATTATCGGTACTAACAACATATAGTAATCTCATTAAACGACGAATTAAACCCAATGTACTATTTAAATGTACCCCACCCACCCACCACACACACACACACACACACACACACACACACACAGACACACACACACACACACACACACACACACACACACACACCTGTCCCACCCACCAAAGCAATGTTACGCCACTGCATTATTCCCAACTGTCCATTCTCTTAATTCCATAGCTTTTCTCTTGGTTGCGGTGCTTCCATTAGTGTATGTTTATGTTAGAGCTGTTATCCAATTATATTTCAGCCATTATGTGTTACCAGGGTCAAATAATTGTCCCTTGACTGCACCGGGGCCATCTAGCAGGCGTACAATAATGTCGGCATTTTCACGTCCTTTGATTGGATGGTCAGAGCGCGTTCTATAGTAGTAAGAGCTAGCTAACCGCATCTGTAGCGAAGTGCATAAACTAAAATATATCCCAGTAGATTTAATAGTTTAAGACTGTAGATTAATGTTTCTTTCCCTCTTTGTTCCCAAGCAGTTTCAAACCTACCGTAAAAAATCCCCAATTCAGCCTTATCCAGCTTAACGCAGAGTCACGGAACACTGTTCGATCTGTCCGGGTAAAAACAGAACTGACTGATTGTAATATATGCCATGTCTGATTTTGAAGGCAAAAGTCCCGCTGATCTCTTTGATTTCGTTCAAAAATCTGTGTGAGAGCGTGGGGCATCTGTAGCCTACACATCGTCATGTTTTGATCGTCATGTCATCGCCAATGCTTGGGTGTTTGGGTGGTTAATAATAATAATTATTATTATTATTATTGTTATTATTATTATTATTATTATTATTATTATTAATTACTTAAACTGGGGTACGTGAGGTGACAGAAGGGGGTACGCGAACAAAATGCTGAATTTTGCCGTTCATTCAAGTCTACTCCACCTTAAAATAACATTAAAACTTAGCATGTATTTCTACAGAGGTGTAAAGTCCAGCCATTTGGCGATCAGTGTTTGCTTTAGTTGGGCTCTGGACTCTTTAATTTTTAACATTAGTTTTTCTCTGGATTCTCCAACTCTGTGTTTATAAAGCATGTGTTGCTGCAAGAGAAACCATGACATGGGATGTGTATCCTGAAAGCATAGTAAGCCTAATTTGATTGTACAGACTTTTTGTTGCGATCATTCTACGATCAAGTTAGCCTTAAAATGCTTTTGGGAAACACAGCCCAGGTCATGATGGTTATGTTTAAATTATGAAATTACACTCCTGTAGTGTCCTGTTTCACTCAACCAGCATTATAAAGTGATTATACAAAGGTTCTATTCTTTACAGTAGCTAATTCCAGCAGTGCTTTAATAAATCTGAAGTTTTTAAAATCTCACACAGATATCAAGAATCTACATATGAATCTCAACAATGGTGACAATCACACGAAATATTCATATTGCAGTGCATGATGGGAGCCACCAATCAAAATGCATCTATGGCTCCCATCATGCATTGCAGTAGGAATAAATTATACAGCTGAATTGTCTTGTAAATTTCATTGTTTTTCCTGTTTGCATGTTGTTGTTTTTTTGCTATTGTTTTGTTAGGACTTTAATAGCTTGTTTTGGGATGTTCAGAGTTGATCTGTGTGTCTGTATTCTGTAGTTTGTTTATTGTCACCATTGTTGTGATTCATATGCTGATTCTTGATGTTTGTGTGTCTAAACACAAGATCTCCAGTGCACAAAGATCGCCATTATGGCGATTAGTGTTTGCTTTAGTTGGGCTCTGGACTCTTTGCTTTTTAACTTTCTTCCCTCTAAAAAGCCCAACTAAAACAAACACTGACCACCATAATGGTGGCTTGAAATGAAAAATTCCATAAAACATTGCCGTCTAAACTTCTGTTGATTCTCAATAACTTTTGTAGATGCATGACAGAAATAAAGTCACACTGGTAATAATAAGTGCAATAATGTGTAAAGGCTCGAAGTCAGTAGTTCTTGTGTTTCTCTTTTTTCTGTTCTTGTTGTTTCTCTTTCCTTCAATGATTCTGTTTATTAACATCAGGTGTCACCACTAATGGCAATCATCACTTAATTAATCACTTATGTACACCAGGAGTGTTAATTTAACACTGGGAATTTTGCTGTGTTGGATTCTAGACTCTCACTAATTGAAGTACTTCACAAAGAATTCCAAAACCTTCGCCATAGCCTGGAATACAGTCAACAACAAGTCGATTAGCTCACAGAAGAAAACAAATCACTTAAAAGCTCCGTGGGCACACTCACCGCTAAATTTTCCACTGTAAACACTCAACTCACCTCTGTCACCGCTGAGAACAAAGCTATGCAAAAACCATCCTGGATTTACAATCACGAAGTATGAGAGACAATTTAATCTTTTCCGGCATTGCCGATTCATCCACCGAAGACCCCGAAAAATCTGTTAAGGACTTCTTGGTTAACCAGCTTAAACTTACACCAGAGACTGTGGAGCACATCACCTTCCATCGCGTACACCGTTTAGGACAGAAACTCCTCAACTCCACCCGACTCCGGTCCATTATCGTTAAATTTGAACATTTCAAACAAAAAATACTGGTTCAGCGACAGGGACGCCAGCTAAAAGGGACCCATTACGGACTCAACGACCAATTTCCACAAGAAATCATCCGAAGATGTAAGCTACTCTTCCCCATCCGCAAGACAATGATCAATCAAGGTAAAAAAGCAATCATTACAGTAGACAAATTATACATTGATGGACAATTGTTCAGAGACAAGGACACTACTCCCTGGCTTTACTAATTCTAGAAAAGATGTATAGACAAAATACCCCTACTCCTCTCTCATTGTAACTTTTTTTTTTCATCCTCCCATTCATCCCCCCCAACCCAATCAATTTATATTCTTACATTAAACCGCCTGCACCAAGCACACACATTGTATTCTAAATGCACCAAATTAGCCTTTTTGCTCACTGTTTATATGTCTTGTTATTGGTTATAGGTATCTATGTTTGTTATGCTTTGTTTATCATTTGGTATTGTAGAGTTACAAGTAGACAAACACACACAACCACATTCACATCCATACATACAGACTTATACTCACACAGCGTAATTATGAAATACACACTATAGGTTCATGCAGTTACAATTCTTAACTTGGAATATTCGTGGAGTTGCTTCACAAACGAGAAAAAAAACAAAGTCCTAAATTACCTAAAAAATACACAAGCCGATATATGTCTAATACAGGAAACACACTTCTCACAATCTACACAAAACAGCTTAAAAACTACACATTTTAACCACTGTTTTTCCTCCTACTATAATTCAAAACAAAGAGGAGTGTGCATCTTAATAAACAAAAAAATACAATTTAACCACCATACAACCATTTCAGATCCTGAAGGCCGTTTTATCATTATTAACATTTCAATCAATAATAATCCAATTACAATTGGCAACATTTATGGACCAAACTCTGATGATCCCTCCTTCTTTTCAAATTTATTTTCCTCTCTTTCAAACTTTCCCAAAGGTCCAATAATTATAGGGGGAGACTATAACACTGTAATCAATCCATCATTGGACAGGTCAAAACATACAGGAAAGTCCTGGCAGTCATCCAAAACAATAACACAGTTCATGAGTGATTTTGGTCTTGGCGATGGTTGGAGGCTACAACACCCACTCGCCAGAGAATACACTTTTTATTCTAATGTCCACCAAACCTACTCCCGCATTGATTTCTTTCTAACCAGTAATTCAATTATACCAAATATCATAGAAACCAAAATTCATCCCATCATTATTAGTGACCATTCTCCGGTAACTTTCACATGGAATCTATCTGCAATACAGTACCTATGTTATGAAAGAGTACCTATGTTATGAAAGAGTACCTGTGTTATGTTATGAAAGAGTACCTATGTTATGAAAGAGTACCTGTGTTATGAAAGAGTACCTGTGTTATGAAAGAGTACCTATGTTATGAAAGATTACCTATGTTATGAAAGAGTACCTATGTTATGAAAGAGTACCTATGTTATGAAAGAGTACCTATGTTATGAAAGAGTATACGAGTGGAGGTTCTCCTCAGGAACAGTACTTTGGGTTGTCACAGTGCAAGTGCAGAATGGGGATTGAATGCTCATTTGGACGTTTAAAAGCAGGATTTGGAGCATTACGGAGGGCAATGGATATAAATCTGGATGATCTTCCATTCGTCATCAATGCCTGTTTTGTTTTGCTGCTGCAGCTGTCCAATACGACAGAGACTTCCCGCCACCAACACGGCTCAATAGTATCAGAACAGAATGCAATGAAACGGAGGGGAGGCGAGTAAGAAATGTGCTCACCAAGTTTCTTGACCCTTGAATGATGCTCTTAAATTGTTTGAAGCATTTCAGACTATTGCATATACATTTTGCTACTTACTGTTATTTCTCTGAATGAAAGAGTTAAGCAAAATTTAGTTTGGTAGATATTAGGATTGTCTGATTAAATTATACATTCAGATTGTGAACGTGATATAATGTCTAAAGTGCTTAGTCTCCTGTAAAGTGTTAACGCAAACAGCATTGAAACTATCATTATATTCACCATATCTGTATATTATAACACATTATATTCATCAGATCTGTTAGCGATACACACTGTAAAAATGAATACGAATGAATATGCTAAATCTAATCAATAAAATTGAGGCAACAGATTACAAGCAATATTATTAATTAAATTTAACAAATTAGAATTGAGTAATAATTAAACAAATTAATTCCTTAAAAGTTAACCATTTAAAATGAGTAAAATTTTCACATTTTCTTAAACAAAAATATCGGAATAACAGACTGACGTCAAAGATGATTTCTGAACACTTTTTTTTATTGCCAACATTGAAGACCCCTGATGTTTAACAAGCCAAATCACTGAAGGAGAAACCCGTAATTGGTATGTTACCATTATGGAGATTAATGTTTGCTTTAGTTGGGCTCTTGACTCTTAAATCATTGACTTTAGATTTTGTTTGGTTGTTGTACTTCAGTTATAACAGCCAGATTAACAAATAGAAAAGGTGTTCTGATGGTGTTGGTTGTGTTTTAACATTATCATTATTTCAAAATCATTTGACCTGAGTCCCTGAATTCATATAGAGTCCTATTTCTGAGTTAGGTTTACTTTATATTTAAAAGTAAATAATTATAGGAGACCTATCCTTGTACAGCTTCATATTTTTAGCGTAATTCAATTAAACCAAATCAATAATAAGACAATTTTTAGAGGTAATTTATGTTGGCACACACAGACATCAAAAATTAGCGTATAAATCTCAACAATGGTGACAAACAGATCAACTCTGAACTCAAGCTCATTATTTATTCATGCAGCAATGCTAATTGCTAAACATCTAACCATCGTTCAGTTTATAGCATCTGATTGCATTTTTTCTTGCTGTTCTCAACATAACAATCAGATACAACTGAGCAGAGAAAAACTAATGTTAAAAAGTCAAGAGCCCAACTAAAGCAAACACTGATCACCACAATGGTGACATCAAACCAAACTATTATTTTCAATAAATCATCAACAATCTTAACCTCTGTTAATACTCAATAAGAACTTCTGTAGACGTCTAGCAGAAATAAAGTCAACCTGGTTAGTAATAAGTGAGGCTGGTAATGCTGTTTGTGGAGTTGTTTAATCAGATCTTGAGAGATTTTGTGTATTTTATCTTCAGTTGATTTCATCTAAGGCTGTGGCTGGAAGTAGTTCTTGTGTTTCTCTTTTCTTCAATGATTCTGCTTGTTAACAGCATGTGTTCATCAATAATGCTCAATCATTATTCAATCAATTAATTATCTCATTAACTCCAACACTGATCAGTGTTACATTTAACAGCCTGTAGTGTGCACACTGAGCAGTGTTCATTTCAACAGGGCAAACCCATGTGGGGCCTACATGGAAACCATGGACAAAACTGGCTGGGTCCCAGTTAGATAGCCCAGGTCAATCCCACGTGGGCCCCACATGGCTGTGCTGGCTGGGCTGATTACAGTTGTCATCCATTAAAACTTTACTGGTGAGACACTGGTTTGTTCAGCGCCTACAGTCTTGGCAAACAAAATGTATACAATTGTAATATCCCCCTCAACAACTGTCTTCTTTGATAGCCTACAGTAAAATACATCAGACTGATTATTGAAATAAACAAGAAGATTATAATTTTACACACCAGATACATATTTGTACATTTGTTATTTTGGTTTGTATAAGTAAAATTATAATAATAAAAATGATTAAAAGAACAGTAGCCTACACACACACACACACAAAAGCAAATGACAAATGAAATTCACACTTGACTTTCAGCAGGTCAAAAAATACACAGTTTGTTTATCTATATCTTAAAATTAGATTTTGATTGTGCTAACATTAATCATTGTAGAATGATGTCATTCAATTCAGTAAGAGGCTGGTCACTATAAAGGCTGATGTTCTCAGTCAGCTCTCTCAGCCAAGTATATTATTTCAGTCTGTCAGGTTAACTGTAATTCTAATATATTCAAATGCATTCATGATGGTCTGTAACTGGATACTCATGTTCCTCATGTCACAGAACTCGTTGGACTCGAGCTGCACAACAATTTCTGTAATTGTTCCAGTCAAATCCAAAGTTTCAGAAATCTTCGCAGCCAATCCACCAACGTCATATATCCGTATGAAACGCGATAATTCATTGGCAGAGGCAACATATTTACCTAAATAACTGACCTCATGGTTTGAGTTATTAATGTCTCTCAGTATTTCCTTAATAAGCTGATTAATGTCTTTCATCTTGCCAGTCAGACAGAAGATTTTATTCTGAAATTCCTTCAGTTCAGCTTTAAATGCTTCTCTAAATTTTGTCTCCATGCTTGATTCTTTGATTTCCAGACTGCACTTCCAGCTGCACCACCTGTGGCCACTGCTGCTCCTACTGCGTAGAGAACGGCAGAAGCCCCCAAACTAACCGGGGATAAAGCGAATCCCAAACCCATCATGACACCTCCAGCTATTCTTGAGTTTTTCGAATGCTTTGAGCCTTTCGCAGCAAGTTTGGACTTGTCCTCATATGTTTTCAGGATACCACACAGTCTGTTCAAGCACTGCTGGATTTGAGGGTAATCATTCTTAAAGAGTTCAATCAATTCCTTTTCGAGACAAGTAAAAGAATATCTAGACAGAAAAACAAATATTTTATTAGAATTTACAGTTTTAATATCTAGAATTAGTTTATTAATGATAGCTGTTATGAAACCAATATTCTTTAAATGTTAATAATTTATGCTACATAAAAGTGTACTTAACTTCAAATCTTATTTTTACTCATACTGCTTCATAATACAATAATCCATTTTTAAAAACACTCAATTGTTCTCTGAATCAAATGAGTAATGCATAAGAACGTTCTCTTACGTCATTGTGGGAGGATGTTCGATGCGGTTGAGCCAGGAGCGGGGGTTAATGGTTCCTGCAATTGTTGCTTCGATTAATAAAACAAATGCATACATTTTTGTTATAGATCAGATTATCCCATATTATAGAAACAAAACAGAATTCCGAGGGTTTAATTCAAACAACAACATTTGTTTCCTTTCTTATTTCACTTTTCCTTCCCAAAATTGTTTACTTAATTTTTTTGTTGTTGAGTGTGTGCCAGGGCCGGCCTGTGGCATAGGCAGAATAGGCAAATGCTAGGGGCGCCACTCAATAGTTGCGCCAAAATGAGTGAACGAGTGATTTTCTTTTTACTAATAATATTTTAAAACCATTAATTCAAAATACTACAAAATAAAGCAAAAAAAAAAAAAGTCCCCCGACTCCGGTCCGGCGGATCAATCTTCCCCCGCCCAGCGAGTGCTTGAAATGCGTCAGAAACAGCGCGTGAAGTGGTTTTCAATCTTTGTGGAAAATAACTTTGCAGAGATCTTTGATGCCAGAAATAATCAGACTTTATTTTCGAACGCCTTCCGTTCCATAGAACGACGCTCTAACGCTCTGGCCCTCCGGCCCACTGGCCCTCCGGCCTTCCAGCGCGCTCCCGAGTATTTTTGGGTTCAGACTTTATACATACATGTAAAGAATCTGGGGCGGATCTAATCCGTGGGGAATTTGCATATCATAATTAATAATTGGTAATTAATAATTATTCATACATGTTTGGATTAGATCAGTCTTACATGTTAATAAAACTCCCGATAAGGGATGATATGTCATTTTACCTGCATGCATGTCTGTGTATCCTTGCACTTAACCACAAGTTGATTGCAATTAACTACACGGACCACGTCTTACAAAACAGGCTAAATTAATTAGCTCAATTGTCAGACTAATATTTGTGGGAATCCACAATATCATCTTACTTTATAGGATTTCAGGAAAAGCAATTCTGTGGCCACAAGAATTGGGTTTCCTGCCCTATAAACACATACTCTTTAAAGTATCTTTAATTTGTAAGCTTGTTGCTATAAGATCTTTTGACACTTAAGGGACTTGAAAATGAGCAAAAAGGCAGTACATCAATCAAATGAATATAATGAATTTAATAAGGCAGAACTACTTATGTATTTACTACGATTACATGGGATATATGTATTTACAAACATAATAAACAACAAAACACGATAAGGCATCGATGAACGAGAAATGCATAGAGTGTGGACAATGGAAACATGTGTGAGAGGGGAAGAGGGAGAGAGAGAGAGAGAGAGAGAGAGAGAGAGAGAGAGAGAGAGAGAGAGAGAGCATTGGCAACATTCACCCTGACAGTCCCCTGTCTGTAACAACACGAAAACATCATGTTAATGCTTCTTAGAAGCTCTATAAAGAGATATACTTAAGTTTCTGGGTCTCTCTGTGTCGCGGCATTCCTGCGCGTGCGTGAGCGGAGTCCTTTAGGAAGCGTCACCGGGTGCTGCGCGTGTTGAACGGAGTTTCCAAGTCTTTGGGGTAACATTACCAAAGGAAAATAGTTCGGCTAAGTTCGTTTCACTTTGTGGAAGTGAACAGAGTCGACTACGGAAAACAAAACTTTGACTAACAAATAAAAGAAATAAAGATCTCTACGGGGAAATCACGCGGAGTTAACGTCACATCTTTGCATGGCTGGTGAAGAAGCGTGTGTGCGTCTCTCGCCACGTGGTCACGTGCGCGTGTTTCTCCTTCAAAACGAGCGCGCGCTCGTTTAAAGGATCCTTGTAGATGGATTTGCTGAAGAGACATGTCACGCGGTGTTCTTTTCACACGTCGATTGGAATTAAACACGGAGACTTATCTAAGACTGAAAAACACAAACTAGACTAGAAACAAATAAAAGAAAGGCGAAGAGCTCGCCCGGAGGCGAGACGTTACATTATGACACTAGGACAAGAGAAGTAAGAGAAGAATAAACTGGTATTCAGTCCTTTTGAAGACCTGACGTTTCCGCCTTCTTTGGAAGAGGGTCCAATCAGGAGCTGTCCCTTTGGAGGGAGATTTTATGACCCTTTGTGTTATAACCAGGCATTTAAATCTCTAGTTTCATTGGGTGTTTAAGAGAAGAATCTTCACAATTCTTATAATACTAATGTGTCACAAGTTTAGCAAAATGTAATGTCAATTAACAAATGGGGAATGAAGATTGGAGTTTATCGAGACCAAACTTGCCACAAATGGATTTGGTTAAACATTAGTTGGCAAAGTTTAAAACATTATCGCATTAGAGTTGTCGAGAAACATAGACCAAACCACAAAAAGGCAACTCATGAAATAGGGAACTTAGATACATTGTTCATACAATTCTCAAGTGGATATATAATAGCATATATATATATATATGAATACAGGATTCATTTCTCCTCCTTGGTTAGAATTCAGAGAGAGCCACAGTTCTCTGAACATTCCTTTGGGTCGTAAACGCTGTTATCTAAGAACACCAGTGATGTTAGTTTTGGTCTCTTTTGACTCCAAAGATGGAAAACATAGTAAACTATATTTTACTGGATATTACTGTACGTATTCTGATTGATCACACCGAAAGCATTCTGGAGGTGTCCAGAACTATGTGTACAAGTTATGGGAATAGACAGTTATATTTGAAATGCATAATGAAGGTATTTATAATTCACTTTAAGCTACGATAAAATCATAGTCATTCCAATGTGACATGGGCATATGGACACACATAAAAACACATCGAATATATCTGGTTAAATGTCTAAAAAGAGAAGTTTCTTTCTCTTTAGAATCACCTTCTTTGGGACATTCCAGTCAGTCATAAAAATGTCTCGTAACTGGACACCACGCTCTGTCCTGAGCGGGCTTCACTTGTGGGGGATGCGTGTGTGGTTGTGTGTGTGTGTGTGTGTGTGTGTGTGTGTGTGTGTGTTTGTGTGTGTGTGTGTGTGTGTGTGTGTGTGTGTGTGTGTGTGTGTGTGTGTGTGTGTGTGTGTATGTTAATTTACATCCAGGCTTTTTGGGCCTGAAGGCAATGGGATTTTAGCTAGGATGTATTTAGTTATTCAGATTCACCCCTCGCCCAGTCCTTACAGTGAGGATATTGGAGAAAAGGTTCTTGTGTGTGTGTGTGTTTGAATGTGCTCTGGTCTCCATTCTGGCTTGGCTCTGAGGAGATAACATATTTGAGGCCTGACCCCCCCTGCTGTGTTTCGTACACAAGTTCCTTCTCGTTGGAAAGGGGAGGCTTGGTTTTTACTCAGTTCGCCATGAAAGTGTCAATGAACGCCATTAGGGGCAGACTCTGTGGTGCCCAACCTGAGTTATGAACCAGAGTCAGAGAGGTTAAAAGCATTCTTACATGTATAAGTGCATGAGTCATCCTGACACAGTCCAGATACCCTACATACATCTTCTCCCATAGAAGGTAACACACCCTATAGATAGTTTTGGGTAAATATCTCATACCATGTGACTTCTCAGAATAGAATTGACATTCAGGGTATTTTTACAGAAGGTCTTACAGCTTTCAAAGTCACCTAGACAGAGAGGAAACTCATTCAAGAAATAATTGTGTATTCTTATATAGCTAAATTACTTAGTTTCTAAATAATAAAATCTTCAACATTCAACAATCTTCTTATTTAAGCCTCACATTCACTAGCCTTTTCCAGAGTGTAGTTTCAAAATCCAGCTCCCTCAATTATGCTACCTAGTGACTCAACTGAGTCACCCATTCTCCTTTCCAATTACTGGATTAAGCCAGTGTTTCCCAACCCTGTTCCTGGAGGCACACCAACAGTGCACATTTTGGATGTCTCCCTTATCTGACCCATATATTTCTGGTCTTGGAGTCTCTACTAACAAGCTGATGAGTTGATTCAGGTGTGATCAATTAGGAAGAGTTGGAAAATGTGTAGTGTTGGTGTGCCTCCAGGAACAGGGTTGGGAAACACTGGATTAAGCCACCACACTCCGGAGGAGCATTCGAACCAAACATCTCTCTCCATTTTCTTTCAGTGTTTTTTTCTTTTTCTTTCAATGGAAAGAGTAAAAAATTCGAATTCTCCCAAATCAAAATTAAACCAAAGAATAAGACAGTGTTTTAAGTGTGTGTATACATTTGGTTCAGCATTGCCTGTCATTGACACAGTTATGTAGAGTATATCAAACATAAAAGCCTCTTATACTATTAAAAGTTTTCTTGCGGTGTAGATATCCTCTAGGGTCTGGCTCATCAATCATCTTCTTCGTCCTCAATTCCTCATTTAATAATTTAATCAACCAAACATAAGTCATTCTACTTTTTTCACATAATTGTTTTTCTTCTAATGCAGACAAAGCATTAAAATAAATCTCTGCTTATTATAGTAATCTAATTTATTTATTATGCATTTTTGTTTTGCATGATCCATCCCAGCCAGCACAGCCATGTGGGGCCCACATGGGTTTGACCTGGGCTATCTAACTGGGACCCAGACAGTTTTGTCCTCAGTTTCCATGTAGGCCCCACATGGGTTTGCCCAGATGAAATGAACACTGCTCAGTGTGCACACTACAGGCTGTTAAATGTAACACTGAATCAGTGTTGGAGTTAATGAGATAATTAAGTGATTGAATAATGATTGAGCATTATTGATGAACACCCGCTGTTAACAAGCAGAATCACTGAAGAAAAGAGGAACACAAGAACTACTTCCAGCCACAGTCTAAGATGAAGATACAATACATTAAATCTCTCAAGATCTGATTAAACAACTCCACAAATAACATTACCAGCTTCACTTATTACTAACCAGACTGACTTTATTTGATTTCAGTTTTAATTAAATCAATAGTTGTATTTTAAAGTCACCATGATGGTGGTTAGCGTTTGCTTTAGTTGGAATCTTGACCCTTGACTATTTAGTGTAGTATTTTCTCTGGCTGCTTTAATTGTGTGTTTATAAAGCACAGTTGTTGTGGCAAAAAAGCCTAGAGAAAATTGGATTAGGTAATGTTGACCTCACCTGTTGAAATATCATAGCAGAGTTAAATAAGCTGATAAGTGTTTTTATTTGAAAAAATAGATCCATTATTAAATTAGGCTATATATATATGCAGATCGATAAATGCAACTTGTTGAAAAAAATGTAAATGACGTTGCAATGTATGTTTCTTTTAGGTTTTCCTATACTTAAAAATTAATCTACATCTGTTGTTATTTGTGATTATAACGTCATGAATCGGTAAAAATATGTAACACAGAACATTTCCTAAAAATGCATCCAGATACATTTGTACATGTCTACAGTTGCATGTATAATTGTTATTTTAACTTTTAGCTACGTGTAGTTATGTTTAGTGTATCGAGTGAGAGGACGTCACCTGGCGACGTCTTTTGCACGTGCATTTATAGTCCATCATGACCCTCTATGACATGTGTCTTGTGAAATATGTAAAAGCTGTGCTTGCATGGTTAATACTGCAATAATAAATTTAATTGCCCAAGTAGCCTAGTTTTTAAGAGGTTGTGAAGGCGTCCACTGACGTCTTTTATACGTCTAGTCAAGCAAGACAGAAAAAAAAACAGGAATTATCTTTATGAAATACACGATTTGTATACAAATTAAATATATTTACTTTATCTTGTTTAAATAAATTATAATCACAAAGTACCCAGTGTGGTTGTGAGTGCAAGCCACTGCATTGTAGTCATCATTTCAACCGTAGTAGCCTACCTGATGTATTTGTTGTTATATTTTTTATGGAATGTATACATGTACATGTAAAGCAGAAATATATCCGGTCACCATTTATGTCTGAGTTGGATATAATTGCCAAAACTGTACTGCCAAGATGTAGTAACAAAAGATCTCGCGATATCACAAAACCAGCGATAGGATAGATTATCTCGCGTTTAAAATGCATTTAAAGGTCCCATGATGTTGATTTATTTTTTTATGTTTCCTGAGGTGTACTTGTATTTATAGTATGATTTTTACATCATAAAATGTGTCCAGGTGTGAGTACATATTTATATATGTAATTATGTGTGTATATATATCCATCTGTCTTTCTATTTAATTATTTCAGTTGTTTTCACATTTAGGTCAAGCAACTGTCCAGAGTTGGTGGATCTTCTGTCAGAGACTGCGTGAACAAGTTATGAACAGGTATGTATTTCCCTTGAATTGTGTATTGCTGCATAATATTTCAGGAAAATATATATTGATTACCCACCATAATTAACCCAGCCATTTATATTACTTATATTACTAATTTAATCTGTCACACATCACTTGTTCTGAAGTTTTAAAAAGTCTGTACTGGCTCAGACAGTCAGCCAGACTGAAAACATGATTTCAGTGTAAGCCGAATGACATTCATTACTTGTCACCAAAGCACTTGTTACATGATAGATGAGTAGTTGTGAAAGTGTATGTTTTAACATTGCATGCAATTGATACGCTGCACTTTACTGTTAATTGTGATTTATTGACCTTATTTTGTTGTTTTTCTAAGGTGAAGTAATCCTAAATTTCTTTCACAGAATGATGTCAAATGCTTTAATGGCGAAGTTTAATATTAGGGGTGGTGGCCAGCTTGAAAAGAAACCATTTAAAGCCACGCCTTTATATGATGTAATTCAAGGTAATTTTGGGCATATGCCAATCTAAAAAATCTCTTGTTCCTTGTATATTGATGTAATTTTTATTTGTACCTTTATCTATTCAGGGGACATCACAGCCCCCCTGTCTTTATCAGAAATGTCCTGTTCACTTTCTCACAGTTACACACCTAGTTAAGGGTCTTTCTCAAGGGCACCACAGTGGTATTGAAGAGGCAGGGGACAAATGCTGTTCCCCCCACCCCCCAAATGATCTAACACCAATTTAAAGCAGAATATTTTTTATTCAATAAAGTAAAATGCATGTTGTAATGCATGTTGATTACCTTTTTCTAATGTTTCATTCATGATTCATTCATCTTGTTCCATGTTTTTTTTTTAATTTAGCTGTAGACCATAAACATATTTTGAAAATAAGTGCATGTCATTTACCTCAAATTTTTAATTCAATTAATTTTAAAAATAAATATGTTCTCTTCCCTTAGATGCTGTGAAGAGGTGGAGCCCAAATGCTACAGACTCTGAAATTGATGCAGCAATGGCAGAACAGTACAAGGTGGCAAGACAAGATGAGCGGGCGCCATTGGCAGAGCTTCGTACTGTGCTCAGGAAGAGACTCCTTACCCTGCGCAGAGCGGAATACCACAGGAGGCGGCGCAGAGAAAGAGCTCAGAAACGCACTGCCTTCATCAGCAACCCATTCGGGTTCACCAAACAGCTCCTCGGACAGAAACGCAGTGGATGTTTAGCCTGTGCAAAGGAGGAGGTTGAGGAACACCTTCAAAACGCTTTCAGAGACCAAGACCTGGGACAGTGTAATACCGTGTTAAGACCACCAGAGCCAACGGTGGCATTCGACCAGAGGGAACCTCTCCTGAAAGAAGTTCAAGATGTGGTAAAGAGGGCAAGAACCGGGTCAGCACCAGGACCAAGTGGAACCACTTACAAGGTATACAAACACTGTCCCAATTTGCTACACCGGCTTTGGAGGATCCTAAAGGTCATCTGGAGAAGAGGGAAAGCAGCGCAACAGTGGCGGTTTGCTGAGGGTGTGTGGATCCCTAAAGAGGAGGACGCCAAAGAGATCAGCCAGTTTAGAATCGTCTCACTACTCAGTGTTGAGGGGAAGATCTTCTTCAACATTGTGGCTAGGAGGCTGGCTGACTTCTTCCTTAAGAACGGGTACATCGACACCTCAGTGCAGAGTGGTGGCATTTCTGGTGTACCGGGATGTTTAGAACACACAGGCGTGGTGACGCAGCTTCTTAGAGAAGCAAGGGAGAACAAGGGAGAGCTGGTGGTCCTATGGTTAGATCTGGCCAATGCGTATGGCTCTATGCCCCACAAGTTGGTGTGGGAAACACTGGAGAGGCACCATGTTCCAGCTACAGTCAGAGACCTCATTCTGGATAATTACAGCGAGTTCAGTCTGAGAGTCTCAACAGGGTCAGTAACATCGGAGTGGCACAGATTGGAGGTTGGAATTATCACAGGCTGCACCATCTCTGTGATCCTGTTCGCACTAGCAATGAACATGTTGGTAAAATCTGCTGAACCAGAGTGTAGAGGCCCCAAGTCCAGGTCCGGGATCCGCCAACCACCAATCCGTGCGTTCATGGACGACTTGACAGTAACCACTGAGTCAGTGCCTGGAGCCAGATGGATCTTGAGAGGCCTAGAGAGGCTGTTGGGATGGGCCAGGATATCTTTTAAGCCAGCAAAGTCAAGATCCTTGGTCCTGAAGAAGGGCAGAGTGGTCGACAAGTTCCGGTTTTCGATCTCAGGAACACCGATGCCTACCATCTCCGAGAAGCCTGTGAAAAGCCTGGGGAGGTACTTTGACAGCAGCCTCAGGGACTCAGCTTCAATAAAGAACACCTGTGAGGAGTTGGAGGAATGGCTGAAGAGCGTCGACAAAACAGGCCTACCCGGCAAATTCAAGGCATGGATCTATCAGCACGGGATTCTGCCGAGGATACTGTGGCCACTGCTTCTCTATGAATTCCCGATCTCCACCATTACAGACCTGGAGAGGAGAGTCAGCCGCTATCTGAGGAGATGGTTAGGTCTACCTCGGAGCTTAAGCAACATTGCACTCTATGGTAACAGCTGCAAACTGATACTACCTCTGAAATCTATCGAGGAGGAGTTTAAGGTTTTGCGTGCAAGAGAGGTGCTGCAGTTCCGGGAATCAACAGACCCAAAAGTCTCTGGGGCAGGGGTGGTAGTCAAGACCCGCAGGAAGTGGAGAGCAGAGGTGGCAGTGGAGCAGGCAGAGTCCCGTTTGCGCCATGGAGTCCTTGTGGGAACTGTGGCCAGAGGAAGGGCTGGACTAGGAGCCATTGCAGCCCCCCATTATGACAAAGTGCGGGGGAAGGAGCGGCGGCAACTGGTCCAGAAGGAAGTCAGAGCAGCCGTGGAGGAGGAGAGGAACAGCAGAGCGGTGGGGATGAGACAGCAAGGCGCATGGACTAGATGGGAGCAAGTTGTGGGGAGGAAGATCTCGTGGACTGACCTGTGGAGGGCAGAACCACACCACATCAAGTTCCTGGTCCAGGCGGTCTATGATGTTCTTCCCAGCCCATCCAACCTGCACTGCTGGGGCTTGGCCGAATCACCAGCATGCCCCCTCTGCCAGAAGAGTTGTTGCCCAAAAGCTCTGGGGGAAGGCCGATACCCCTGGCGTCATGATCAGGTGCTCAAGACTATCGCAGAGAGCATCTCTAGTGCTGTTTCCATCTGCCAAAAATCCAGACCTAGGAAGCCATCCATCAGCTTCATTAGAGCCGGAGAAAAGCCAGGAACAAAGAAAGTAACATCAGGGCTTCTCCAAACAGCACAGGACTGGCAGCTGTCAGTAGACCTGGGCAAGCAGCTCAAGTTCCCACAGCATGTAGTTAAGACATCACTCAGACCTGACATCATCCTGGTATCTGATGCTACAAAAAATGTTGTCATGCTGGAGCTCACTGTGCCATGGGAGGAGCGAATGGAGGAGGCCTTTGAGCGGAAAAAGGGGAAATATCAGGACTTAGTCAGCAACTGCCACGAACAAGGCTCGAAGGCAAGGTGCTTGCCTGTAGAGGTAGGGTGCAGAGGCTTTGCTGGGCAGTCTCTCTGCCAAGTGCATATACTGCACTCGGTATCACAGGCGAAAGGAGGAGAAGAGCCATCTGTAGCAGCACAGAGGCAGCGGAGAAAGCCGCACTGTAAAAAAAGATTAGTTGACAACTTAACTAAGTCAAGTAATCTTGTTGCTTTGACTGAGTTAAGTTTAGTCAACTTATAGTGTCAAGTTTATTGCACTTCAAAACACGAGTTGACTCAACTTCCTGTGTATCAAGTAATGTGGACTGGAAAACATTAGTTAAGAGAACTAAAAAAAAATATGTTGGTTGAACTTATGTTGTTAAATGGACTGCATTTATATAGTGCCATCCAGCTCGTCAGGAGCAGCTGGGGTTAGGTGTCTTGCTCATGGACACCTCAACACTTGGTCAGGTGGAACCGGGGATTGAACAACCAACCTTCTGGTTTGTAGACAACCTACATCAACCACTGAGCCACTGCCGCTCAGATTTTATCAAGTTAGTTTACAGAAATTACTAGATTTCAAAAATTTAAGCAAACTACGTAATATCTACAAAGAATCTACATGAGAATTGAGAATTGGCCAGTCAAACTTAACACTGACACTCTGGCGGCGCTAGCCAGCTGAATTAACAGCGCTCAAAGTCGACACTCAGAGGCTGTGTTCAAAATCATATCCTACACCCTCATTCACTATTCCCTACATTAGTCCACTAATATAGTCACTTGACTGAGTGAATAATTCAGTTAATTTTCAGTTAATTAAGTTAATTGAGACCCTAATAAACACCTGCTGTTAACAATAAGAATCACTGAAGGAAAGAGGAACAAGAAGAACAGAAAAAAAAAACGAAATCAAGATAAAAGACATTAAATCTTAGCAAAAGATCTCAGCAGAGGAGGATTAAACATCTCCACAAACAGCATTACCAGCTTCACTTATTACTAACCAGACTGACTTTATTTCTGTCAGACGTCTACAGAAGTTCTTATTAAAAGGTGACAGAGGTTTAGATGTCATTTTATTTTCATTTGATGTTACCATAATGGTGATCAGTGATTGCTTTAGTCTGACGCAAATTGACCTGAGTTCGAATCTGTCTTTTGCCGAACTTGCTCTTCTCCCTTTTCCCATCACATATCAGATCGGAAAGGCATTTATTTTCAATAAAAATTAAGAAACTATTCGAAAAGAGATGTCAGTGTGTTTTATACTGGGGTCCTGATTTAGATTTAAGGAAAATTGTCCATTTATCTAAATGGGGATAATATGAACAGAAATTTTAAAATAGATTTCCAAATAGTATGTATTTTTACTTTAGTATGCTTTTTTTTTTTTTTAGCATTTAAAATAAACATCTGAAACCTTTTTTTTCCTCCAGCAAAAGAAGACTGATGCAAAATCTTCGCCAGAATAACACTCCACTGCTGAGTTCAGGTCATTTACTGCCATCAGTGCGCTCATTTATTTATTTATCAAACACACTTGATTGTAATAATATATAACTCGGTACACATATAGATCTCACCGAGCCGAACAACTTTCGTACTCTAAGTTTTAAGCCAGCCCAACAGGAAATCGGCTGTTTTGGCCTGAATGAGGATTTTTTGATATGTCAGACTCTTAAGTTTTTAGCTTCTCCTCCTAAGTGGTTTATTTTATTCTCACCAAACTTTTTTAAAATGATGAAAATACATTAAAGATGCTACTTTGTGAATGGATATTGAATATCTTAAACGGTTTTGCTATTGCGAGGGTTTAAATGCATGTCAAAAAAAGAATCAGGAAACATCTCATATCTTCTAAAAATGTAAATACACCATTTATTTTTATGTACAATTATACAAATATTACAACTAAACCCATTTTATTCTTTTTTTTTCAATTCAAGAAGTATGAAAAAGTCAAAAACAGGCTATTTAGTGCTATTTGGTTAAACAAAAAAATCAGGGCTATGCTGCCCTCTTGTGTCCAAAATGATTTCAAAATACTACATAAAACTTTTTATCAGGTAGGCCGAGTAAGGAGCCGGCAGTTTTACGCCCCTGACAGTTTTAGGCCCCTGTTGTTCCTGATGCGTCCAGTAGGGGGAGGCTGTACAGCGACACGAATTGAGTTATGTTAGTAAATAATACATTTATGTATTTTGTATTGCAAATGAAAGGATACAAGACATTAACAGTGAGAAAGAGAAAAACAAATAACAAGGGTGACATCAAGAGAGATTGATAGGCTACACAAACCAATCCAATTTTACATTTTGTCAATATAAAAAATGAAAGGTTCTTCACAACAGAATCAATGATATTATTTATTTTAGAAACCTTTCAGTTTAAAGGTTTTGATATTTTCTTAAAAGAAGAAAAAAGTGACTTTATATCAGAGGAGAATATTCTTAAATCAGGATCATTGAATGGTTCTTTCTTTATGAAGATGAATCTTGCCCAGGATTTTTATCGTTATAATGAAAATCTGACAAAAAATTATAGATTCTGCCATTTGTATGTTAAATAATCTGCTAAAGTTATTGTTGTTTAACAATGACGCAACATTTATTATTTATAAACGATTAGCTTGGTAGGTAGATATCAATTCATTTCTATATCAATGGATGGGTCTATAATTTATTTCGAGAGACAAAAAGTTCTTGACGGTCAGGTTTATGTTCTATCTGGCTTAAACTCAGCTATACCACGTGTAGGTTTAGTTGCCCCTAGTCTTCTCTACTCACTTTAAAATGCATTTTCTTTTTAATTTTCTTTTGTTGCCTGTCTTTAGCTTGCGTGAGATCGCCTCTTCTGGTAAGACCCTGTTTACTCCTTGCATTAAAACACACTCCACATGGTTTCTGGGGCAACATTACAGTAGATATTGGAAATATATGAACTTGTTTTTTTACAGTCTATGGTGTGAAGACAAAAAAGACACATTTATAATAGGCATATATGTATACATGTATGTAAATCTCTCTCTAAGTAAAGAGTTGAACTGCACACTCAATCAAATTTTTTTTTTATTATTTGATATTTCCAACATCATTTCTTTAAATAGCTTACTGTTCTGGACTAAAATGTAGGGTATGTGCACTTAATGTGGGTTTTATCATACTCTGTCTTTACCAAATTCTTTTTAACTTGCATCTCATAAAGGTGTGTGTTTGCGTTAGCTATAAGAAAATGAAAATCTCTCTCTAAACTTATAAACACCCATCTTTTTTTTTACGACTTACAAGAATAAACAACTTACAGAGACATACATGGACATGGTTTTAATGTCATTTTCAATTTTCTCTGTACAGTCCTTGGTGGCCAAAAGAAATCAAAGTGGCTTGACACTGTTTTCACTATTGTTCCACCAACAAGTGCTTGTGTCGTTGTACTTTGAAGATCAGGAGCAAATTGATGCAATCCACACACACCTGACATCAATTCTGCACATTAAAAAAATCGAGCTCGGTGCGATAGACAACCCCAGAGTGTTAAGATTTAAATTCTAGTGTGCAATGCATTTTATAAGACTTCTATCTTTCATGGCGAAAAACAAGATGTATTTTCTAGAAGTAATTTTTTTTTCTTAGATTTCAGTTTTTGCAGTGCATCATGTGACATCTTGTCCCATTTTTGGTTGGTTTACATGCCTTTGTTCCATACGTTGATATTTCAGTTGAACACATAAGTGTTTTTTTGTCTTTTCAGCGTTCTCGCTCCACTTGTTTGGTTCACAACAGGGTTCAGATAAAAGCGTTCACACTTATTCAAATGAACTAGACTAACCGAGTGTAACAGTGTGAATATTTGTACACATTGATTTCAATTTATTGTATTTTCATTTTTTATTTATTTGTGGAAGACAATTATAAAATTGTATTCTGAAGTATTTCGAATGCTAACCAATGAGTTGTTCCATTTAGTTGGGTGTGTTAGCTATCAGCCAATGAGAGGAGGGGAAATTGGGGCACGGAGAGGAGCAGCAGGTTTTGTTTTCGGAGGAAGACAGAAAACATAACGACAGGCTGTTAAAATATATCTATCAATAGTGTTTGTGTCCTAGATCACATTTAGATATATTAATATATATATATTGTGACATCAGGAATGTTTTCTGCGTGTGTTTAGAGTCTAAATGCGTTAAGTCTGCTCTGATCATTGTAGCAGCCGTCATTTTCTGTTTCGCCTGAAAGGACTATAGTGTTTCTCTATAGACCAATTTTGAGCCGACGTCACAGTTACGTCACGGCGCTAGCCGGAGGCAAAAAAAGGGAAAACTGCAGGTGGCCAATACAAACCAGCACAGATTCAGCTACATAATAAGGAGCTCAAATTATTATTATTATTATTAAATTTCATCTTGTTGTGTTGTTGGGTGCAAGAATCAATGCAAAATTAATATGCTGTATCTGGAAATTTTATTTCTAGAAAATATTCACATCATTAAAATTGCACCGTAATGTCACTCTTTACATTGTCGTCTTCTTGGCGCTGGCTAGGCAGAACCGCGGATCTTACCACACAAGTCTTGTACATGACAATTCAGCACATAGTTATAGGCATCTAAAGATTTATATGCCCTCAGTTTCTCTATTGGATAGGTGTAGAAGTCAGGCCATTCAACCGGAGGTAGCCTAGCGTTAACGTTAATCCTTTCAGATCGTCCATCATTGAGTGAGCATGTAACGGCTACGGGTCGGACAATCTGGTTCCGTCCGTTAAAATTTACTTTTGCAAATAACAATCACGGTCCTGGACAGTGAGTGACCTTGCACATTAAGATAAAATCAGATTTTCTCTAGTCATCGTTAAAAAACAAGCTAACAAAACTTGCAATTTAACGTTAGGGAAGCGGCCAGAGGGATCGTTCTGCAACCACCTAAGCTCCGCCCACAAAAAAACGTCACCATGTTCACCAACTGAAAAGGGGTCTATTATTTCTCCGGATTGAAGGACCAAGAAGAGTCAAACAGCATCAGAGTATTTTCAGGCAGCTGTATGCTGAAAATAGACATTTCAACGTGTTAAAGGAGAGAGAACGCCCGCTTTCGTGTGTCTGATTGGTCGGCCATTTTCTGTGACGCATTACTTTATTTCAGCGTTGGACAGTTTTTCCTGTTCTTGTCAAGGAGACGAGGACAAAAGCTTCACATAACCACTTCTCTGTGTCATATAGAGAGTTTCGCTGTAACAGAGTGGAGTAACTGGGTGAGTAACCAGGTTGACTGTGTACTTTGAAAACTGTGTCATCCGTTCGTGACTGTCCTTATGTGCACCACCGAATTTGGGCCCCAACGAAATCCAAGCGCTTGGTTTATGAACATTTAAGCAATGTAAAGGATGAATATGTGATTTAAGTTAAAGTTTTGAATTCATACAGGTATACAACTGTAACTAATAACTGGTATTATCCACCTGAGACTGTTTGTTTCCCTTTGCTCTGTGTTCGTTCTATAATCTACTGATACCATAAAAAAAGGGTGGTTTCATTTTATTTCTTCTAGAAAAAAAGGATATATATATATATATATATATATATATTATTTTTTTACGTTTAAGGTTTTTTTGTTTTGGGTCAAATAAATAAGTCACTATTTGTAACCAATTTTGTATTTGTTTCATTCTTTATGTTCATCCAGTAATTTGACTACAGTATTGTTGTAGGAAGAAAACAACCCATAAGCCCATAACAAACAGTGAAGTAGCGTTTTATGTAACCAAGGATACTTGTTTACACAAATAAATTTTTTCCCTTTGTGTATAGCATATAGGCTATATTTTTGGAGGCACCGTGATAAATTATAGTTTTTGTAGAAATACCAGAGAAAATCCAGCCAACTCACCATCAATTGCTGGAGCCCAGGTCTTGCTGCTTTACGCGCTTTTAACAGTAAGGTTACACGAGCAATCGCACACGGATTTGTTTTAAAGTTACAACTATATGATTTAACCACTTTTTGTCACTTCTAAGGTCTGGTATAAAGACCGTTGCTCATGTGGTGAAAATGGTTGCCCAATAGAGTAAAGTAATGAAAATAATTAGAGGGAACAATGCTTTCAACAGAGGGTTTATTTAATAAATTGTCATTTATTATGTATTAAATGTAATTTGAAACAGTATTACTTAATCAGATTACTTTAAAGTGATTTACACTAAATATGAAGCTATATGAATATTTGTGTATTGGTTTTATAGAAGGTTTATTGAAAACAACAAAAAAATTATATATATATATATATATCCCCTGGACCCCCAAACACCACACCAAAAATACAATGAGGCCTGCATGTAAAGCAACTGATACATGATTGAAAAAATTAGAAGTAATCAAATAACTTGTGCATTATATGTGCAATCTGTCTTGACATTACAGAGGAGATTCCTTGGTATCCACTTTGATTTCAGTGTAAGTGATGCCTTTGTAGCTGCCCTTGGTTCCATACTGTAACACACGGCCATTCCTGCAGGTGATCTTCACTGTGCCAGTGTAAGGCAGGTCCAAATTGGCTCTGCCAATGGTGATTGAAACGTCCAGCTTCTTCCCTGGTGGCACATCTACATCTGTAGTCAGAGTTTCGGTTCTCTCATCTGTGTTCTCAAGATTATAAGTGTTTTCTGATCCAACAGTGAACTGGAATCCTGTAGTAGCTTCTACAACCTTTGGAATCACAGCCTTCACTTCCATACTAACCGTTGAAGTAAAACTCTGACTCATAGACCATGAGGATCTTTGGATCACTTTCTTTGAGCTTTCAATTTTTTGTTTTTGAGTGGTGGAGGATTTGTTACTGAAAGTGAGGGATTTGATTTCTTCTTTTGTCACCTTTGGTATCAGTTGGTGGAGAGTGGGATAGTGGACATTGGTGAGAACTCTTGATTCCTCTCGGAGAAACATGAATCCCATGCAGTCAATGTCCCGACCACATTTTCCTACAACTCCCAAACAAAAACCAGAGCTGACATCAATCTTATATTCTGTTTTTAAATTCTGGTCTGTCATCTTTGCAAAAAATTCTCTCCCCTGACTGGTCTCGAATTTGATGGCTCCAAGACGATTTCTGTCGTCGTTCCCCCACAGGGACAGTGAGGTGAAACACTCACCAGGCTGGAACGTGAACTCTTCATATGGTCTACCATCTGGTCTACCAAACGTTTCATGTTTCCCATCTGAAAGCTTGACACTGACAGCCCTAATATACCAGTCTCCCTTCCAGACTCCGATCTTCTGTAAACTGGCACCGTTCTTCTCACCAGTACATGAGAATGCACCACCTCCATTTCCACCAATTAGTTGAGGAGTTGTGAAGGACATCTTCAAATTAAATCTGTCTGAAAAAAATATCAAAGATCAGAATTAGCATAAACTTTACACTCTATTGCAGTGTTTCCCAACCCAGTTTCTGGAGACACAACAACTGTCACCGTTTGGGTTTGAGGAGAGGCGAGGACTAAAACGCAGAAGAAAACGGTAGTGATGTTATATTTGATACTGAAGCTTCAAAGCATGTATCGAGTTCGCAGCACAATTTCTCATGAAGCTCCATGCCAGAGCACATAGAGAAACACGTGATCAATGAAAAACGAAGCCTCACTTTCTTTCTTTGAATGCTTCACTTTGCGTGTCGGAATGTTTGAACCCAGACCAATACTCTGCAGGGTTTTGGAAGTTTAAGTCCATTTACTATTATATATATATAGAAGAAAAAAAAATAACACCAACATTTACTTGCATCAAGCAACTCTGTTGGTATTTTTATAATTAGTATTAATATAATTGTAACATAATTTTTTTTTGCCACACTTTAATATGTTTAATTATATTATCAGAAAACTGTACATTTAGTGTTGTCGGGCTTTGCGGACTCGGGTTTATGGCTGCTATTAATTTGACCTGCCACAAGATGGTGCTGTTTTCGACACTGATGCTTCGATTCTTTTCCTGAAACATTCAGGGGTAAGCCTCAGTGCTTCATGAGGCTTCATTTGCCCATCCCTAGAAAACAGGCTTTATTTAATAATAAACAATAAAACAAAATAGAAATAAAACTACCCTGAGGTGGAAAACAAGACAGACAGACTTGATTTGAGAAACATACAAGGAAGAATAACAATGTTCACACGAGAACGAACCAGCACAGGATTGCAAATACAAATAACCCAGCATTTTTTAGAGTGTATAAATTTACCCCAAACCTTTAATTGAATCCCCCCAAAATAGACTTTAATCTTAATTAATATTGTAAGATGTGTCTAATTCTAATGCTCTTTAGTGTGATCTGTTGTTTGTATATTATTCTTGCAGTTCTGTAATAAAATAAGGTGATCAGACTAATTGTGCATACACTAGTATGTCTTGCGCGGTCCCCTAGATCATGAAATATTCGTCAGAATATTATGACCTTTTCTTGTTTTACAATACCCTAATAATTTTAAACTGAGGTTGGTGTCTTTAGAAGTGCTGGATTTTACATAAATAAATCACAATAATCCCATGCTATGGGCACTGTTACGTCTCACCTCTTTGTCCAGGGGATAATAGGGAACGACGAACAAATAGTGAAGAGACTTTGAGGATCTCCAGCTCTCCAGTCCCAGATTCACCAAATAATCAAACAAAGTTCACTTTGAAATGGCATGTCTGCCTTTTATTTCTGTACCCTTTGACAAAGCTAAACAAAAAAATTAATAACATCAAGTAAACAAAACACATTACAAATAAATCCAAAACAAAAAGTGTTACCTCGGGAGGAGGGCCCAATTCAAAAGAAAACAAAAATAACCTCTACCTAAAAGGGGAATAACATTACCTTACCTATACAAAACAGAAAACAAAACAAAACAAAACAGATAACTTCCCTCACTCCCTAACTAACCATTAAACAAGAGAAAAGTTCTGGGTATCCTCCACCCTACATTACCCACAAACTCTTAACTAATCATAACTGAAAAATAAATTCAAGAGTCACGTTAGGACACACATTGTGACCACACACATCAAAGAGCGCGACCAGCGCTCACTTGTCTGGGCTTGGAGAGCGGAACAACCTCAAACGCCGCGATGTCTCTTCCTTTCCTCAGCACTCTCTCTGCTGCTTTATTAGACTCCTCAGGACACGCACCAATCAGTGCGCGGACAACACTCACAGTTTAACGAGCACAGGTGGTAGCCCTTAATCCTATCAAAGGCACAAGAAAAGAGAAAGAGAATACACATGCACATAACACTCCTAGTATGTTACAGACACACAATGAATACGTCCTTGGACGTAACAGCACAGTCATTAACATAGACTGTAGCTGAAGTTTTTTTTTTTTTTTACCTTATTATTTAAAGCTTCCGCTTTTTGAAAGCGGAATTACAATAAATGCATTAAAAAAATAATAAAAAAACGGTCATTTGACTGGCAGCAGCGGATTACAAACAAAAAACATAAAAGTAAAACATCCAAATTTAAATAAAGTGCAACAAACTCAGAACAGAAATTTCCCTTAAATGTTTTACAGAAAAACACTGTTAATTTGCAGTTATGTCCTGAATTAATTCAAATGACTGGCAGCGACAGAACATTAAACACTAATAGATATCTCAAGATCTCAGCATCTTCACTTATTACAATCCACTTTTGCTTTATTTCATTCATACAAAAGTCCTTATTGAGATTTAAAAGGTTTAGATGTTGATGTCTTATTGAAATAAAAGTTTGTGGTCACACAGACTTTACAGGGTCGCATACCGCTAGTCTGGCCCACTTGGGACCCAGGAATGGAGGAATTTGCTCTTTTGACAATTTAGGTACTTCTGGACTCTGGGGAGCCAGCGGCGAAACCATCTGAAGAGCGCGTTCCCCATCCCTGGGTGGTCTGTCTCAGGAACGCTTGGTCTGATGCTTACCACCTGGTTTGGCAGCGCCTGAGACGGGCTGGGCGGCCTCCCTGCGGCCGGCTCCATGCTCAGGCCTGTTTGGAGGCTGCTGCGGTGGCTTTGCGGGAGTGGAGGTGGTGTCAGAAGGACGAGCAGGCAGAGGAGCTGCCACCGGGCAGGGTGGAGGCAGTAGCGGGCCGCCGGGGCAGGATGTGCCGGATGGCCTCCTTCTGCACATGGGCGGCCGAGAACTGTTGGGCACTGTTCTCTACCACGTCACCGAACAGCCCAACCTGGGAAATAGGGGAGTCTAGTAACCGAAATTTGTCCGCATCCCCCATATCAGCCAGGTTGAGCCAGAAGAGGCAGCGGCCGCCGGACACAGGTGTTTCACGACAGACTGCTACACTGGAGGGATAGCCTTGTAACCCTTCACCGTTCCTCCGTCAATGGTAGTGAGGGGGGAAGAGCTACTCAGGCAGTTTGTGGCAGAGAAAGGTGGCATCCATGGCCTGGTAAGTTCCCCATGCACTTCGGGAAAGAAATGCACTAGGCCGGCGAGCTGAGAACCAGCACGGCCCGCCCTGAGAAACCAATCTTCCAACCGAGACTGAACGGGACACGGTAGAGGATTCCACTCGAGGCCGAAAGCCTTGGCGGCCCGTTTCAGCATAGCTAACATCTCTGGATCTGGTTCGGGCAACGTTATGCAGCCGAGTCATCATCTCCAGAATGAAACGGTTCGTCGGTACATTACAGATGGACCAGGGCGCTTAACGGGGGGCTCCACCGGCTGCGGTGTGATAGAGGAATTACCAGAAGGGGAAGCCATCACCCATCCAACACGGCACCCTGGGGTGGGGCGTGATAATGGTGACTCCACCTTCACAGACGAAGGTGAGTATCGATCTCAACACCCCGATAGTAATGTTGAACTACCCACACAAGCTGCTTCAGCATGCTGTAAGCCCAAACACGTGAAACAACTATTGTGACCGTCAGATGGGGACAGGGAACGACCGCATCCAGAAACGCACGGGTGAAATTACATATTTTTCTTTTTTTTTAATCAAAAAACGCAAACGCACCCGTGTTGCTCTTTCAGGAAATTAAAAACTCTCACCAGTGCCGGAGCACACTGGGGAATGATCGCAGCAACACTGGGGAATGATCGCAGCAACACTGACAGGGATGGTGCAGCCTGTACCAGTGAAGCACTCACTTTCTTCGCCCTCAACCGGCTGTCAGACAAACAAACACAAAAAGAATGCTGTTAAAACAGCAGTTGAGAGCTCAGAAGGCTCTCGACCACAACTGCACTCGCGCTGTAGAACCACCAGCACTGGGAGAGCCTTCCTGAAGAAGTACCGACACATTCGCTCGTTGAAAAATATTCAACACTCTTCAGTGACATCGACGTGAAGACCGATCGCCTCCGAAGTGGAAGACAAATGGTGCGTGCTTCCACTTTCATATTTATACCCGCGCTGCGGGGCTGAGCGTGAGATGCAAAGCTCCCGCGCCAATGTGATTTGGCTCATTTTTTCAATACTCGAAGATGAATGGCTCCCTAAGCATGATCCCAATCAGTCGACACGTCGAACGTGAGCGATTGGAAGGCAACTAATGTTAAAGAGTCAAGGGGTCGCCCCCTGGGGGCAGAGAAAAACAGCGGACCCCCGATGTAACTTTTCTTGCTGGTGTCACTGTTGGAAAGTGTTACTTTAGAAAAACTACTGATTAATAAACTTTTTAATGTCACATTTGGTAATATTTGCATTTATTTATTTTTGTAATATGGATTTTTTACTCATTCAGTTTTTTAAGGCGGCGCCGCCTGCCTTGCCTCATGCTCATGCCATGAGAAATGCCCTTATTTGCGTAAATTATTATTTTTTTATTATTATTTGTGAATTATTTTCGTAAATCTAACGCCAAACCTTTCCTTAAATCTACACATAACATTTTAAACCTATTTTGACTTTTCATTTAAAACAAGCTGTTGGAATGCTATTGCTAGACAACCAATTAATGTCTATGGGTAAATTTTGTGTAAAGAGGACTCCAAATGAAAACATTAATTCGTGCTTTAGATACGCAGTGGCAGAAAATTGGGCAGGATAATCTCATGCAAAGTATTAGAAACTGTTAGCTAGCTACATCTTAAGTCAAGTGCCCTTGAGTGAAAGTATACTTACATGAATGATGGCAGTCTGAAATGCTTCTCAAGAGCAGCTCGTCTGGTCAAAGCTGGAAAAGTGTGATGTGTTTTGTCAGTCTGCTGCTTAAATAGAGCTCAGAAGGGGACAGGCTGTGGCTAAAACACACCCCGAGTGATCCAGTGAAATCAGCTCCACCTCACAAAGTAGAGTGCCATATTAAAACTATACACCCGAGGCAGTGTAATCAGATACCCCCACCTCACAAAGTAGCATGCCATAGGCCTATTAAAACCATACGGAATGCAGCTTGTAATATAAACATTCAGATAAAAGTTCAGGTCTGAATGCAAATATGAATATAATGTAGCGTGCTTCTGGCAAATCTGCCGTACTTCCGCTCAATTTTAATTTTCCTTCAGTACTACATCTGGGATTGTGCTGTTGTCTTTAGTTTTCTCCGGTGAATATTTTACCGGGCCAATCAGCGAACAGAGGGAGTGGCTGAGAACGATGACATTGATGTTGTGTGTTATTTTGAAGCCATTCGGTCTGTTGTGGCAACGCTGCCGAATATCAAGAAGTTAAAGCCGGAGCAAGAACAATCTTTGCTTAGTTTTGTTGGTGGCCATGATGTTGTGGCCCTCCTCCCCACGGGGTTCGACATGACATACGTCACTACGTTAAACGTTAACGATTGGTTATGGTAGATCCAGAGTGACTCTGGGCAGATCCAATAGTTTTAGACTTCAATAGAGTCCCCGCCTACAAGGAAGTTAACGCTTGTCAATGGAGCAGTGCCAGACTCTATAGCTGTGTCCCAATGTGAAGGTTGCGTCCTTCGAAGGCCGTATTTGAAGGCTGATTGGCCGCATTTGAAGGCCGATTGCGTCACAGCGGCGCGACAAGGATGTCCCAATTCAAAGGCTGCATCTTCGAAGGCCGCATTTGAAGGCCGATTGCGTCACCGCGGCGCGATGAAGGCTGTCCCAATTCAATTTCGCATCCTTCGAAGGCCGTATTCAAAGGCCGGTTGCGTCATCGCGGCGTGACGAAGGCTACCCTGATTCAAAAGCGACGCCAAATGCACCCTTCGTTTCCCCGTGAAAGGAAGGATACATAAATGAAAACTGTTAAACGGTTTACATAAATGGATCCTTCGCGGTCTATCCTACCCGATCCTACCCCATAAGTCATTGCGTGCCGGTGACGACAGCACTTTTATTTTAAAAAAATGACGGATGATTGTTCTTCTCGCCTAGCAACTGTGACAGCTACCGATGATGAGCGGGAGTAACATTTGAACTGCACTTTTTTATATTCAATTGGGTTTTATATTCCCGTAGTACGGAGCCCGGAAAGTCTCCTGTGGGGGAAAAAATCAATCCGTGGCGACGGTTGTGCAATCCGTCCCCTCAGTTTATAAACTGTACTCACGGATTCTTAAACTGTTGCCTCGGTTTAACAAATCGTGAACACGATGATTCAACCAGGGCACCTGTTTATGAGGGATGGTTTGCATTGTGTTTAAACTTCAGTTTTTAAATGGATAATTTCTTCAATTTTCTAAAACTCCATTTTTGGGAGGAAAAAGCTCAGTATAATAGAATAAGCAAAAAAAGACTTCAAATATAAAAATTAAAAATAACACAAACACAAGGTTTTATTATATAAAAATAAAACATTCATAAATTATTTTATGATTAACATATTAGCCTACTGTCTTCAGTGAACTCATTTATAGTTATAATTATAAACACAAATAATAATAATACTAATTATCATTATTATTATTAGTAGGCTACATATTTAGAAGCCGCTTTTATCAAAAAAAAAAGGAACAAAGCAATTCGTCAAATGTCAGTCATAATACAGGTTAGACAATAATAATACAGGGCTAAGATTATCATAAATAAACACAAGATTTTGAACATATTCAAGTGTTTGTGTGGAGTGTGGAGGTGCGCGGGCGCGGACACTTGCATTTTTCTATCAACAGTGGAAACAACTTAAAATAGGCTACTCTATCATTTCTGGTCATACAGAAAATAATAATACATCATTCACAACTACTTTTATTTGTGCAAAAACGAATGGACGCAAAAGTACACGGACCCAAGACTAACTTTTTCTACAAATAGCCTACATTATTTGAAATATTTAATAATATAAGGACTTTTGCGTCCACGCGTTTTTCTTTTTTTAACCCGTAATTGAAAAACGAAAAATGAACGGTTGTTCGGCTATCTTTAAAACGCAAAGTTGAGCACCAAAATTTGAATTTGAACTGTACACCAAATGCTGCGCAAAAAAAAAAAAAAATATTGACGTATTTTCAGATTTTTGTTTATGACTTTTTTCCCCTTTATTAAATATTTGAAATATTCACAAATTAATAGGGGGGAAAATGTGGATTTTGCTGGTTTTCTAAGGCCAAATTAGAACCTGGAAATTCGATTCGAATTTGTTCGTTTAAAAGTGGACATTTCAAGCTTGTATAGGTAGGCTATATTTTGTTTCAGTTCATTTTTAAGACGCGCTCCTAGCCACGGATTGTTTTGTTTTTTCCCACAGATGGAGTTTTTTTCCCCCTCCATAATACGGTTTAAAAATATATTTACCATATTCATATTCATAATTTATATTGTCCATTTATGCTACATAATAAAAAGAATACACTAGCCTACAAAATCGCATCAGGTAAGATATAAGTGAACATTTGAACCATATGCCCATGTATGTTTTCTTTTCTTCTCATTACACTATTTACGTAAGTTAACACCCAATACTTGAACAGTTTAAAGTGTAATCTGGCAATTCAGGAAGCAGCTTCTGAATTGGGACGCAGAACACTTCTGGCCATGATCCGGCTATTAAAGCCGAAAATACATGACTGAAACATCCTCACCATGTCCTCCAGTAAAATATAAACAAAATACTGTTTATTCAATTATATAAAATGAATTATCAGGATGGCAGCTGTAGGCTACTCTCGCACCGTTGCTTGGCGTCAGGGGCGGTAATCGGGAACACCTGCGCAATTCGGGAATCATACGAAGGCTACATGCGGAGCTTCCTTCGAAGGCTGAGCAGGCTGGGTCCTTCGAAGGACGCAGCCTTCACATTGGGACACAGCTCATGTACAGATGAAATGTACAAGAGTCTGGTGGGACCAGGCTAGAGTCATTTATCCCGATGGTATAATAGCAACAGCGCCCGAGATCCGCCAACACAAAGTTACTTGCGTTTCGCGTTTGATACTTGCGTTTCAGATCATTAAAATAGGGCCCAATGACAAGTTAATTTCGGATTTTTCACAAATTCGTTGTACAGAAGCAAATTAACTTAACTTGATTTAGGATTCTTGTTTTATTTTACAAAATCTTGTCTAATCTGTAGTTAGGAAATCTTAAACCGCTCCATTGAATCCAGTAATCAAATCTCTGGTCTGTTACCAAACAACCAAAAGCAGCAGCTGGAGAATGGAGATTAAAATTATTAAAACGGAGAAAACAAAATAGTTCTGCTTTTAATTAAGTGCAACAGAAAGATGTTTTGATAAGCCAAGTAGAAAAGGCAAAGCCTATCACTATATTTTGTGGGAGTCCATACATATTTATGTTTTGTTGTGGAATTGCAGCACATCATTATTATGTGATTTGTACTGTTGGATTTCAAATAATTTTGAAGTTATCAGATACCAGTCTGGTTGTCCTAAAGTTAAGAGAGTTTTTAGGGTTATTTTTTTTGTTGTTGTTGTTGTTTTTAGTTTGGATGCTTCTGTAATACCCTTTTCCTACCCCCCTAGATAATGCACATAAGACATTCTGTAATAGCTTTTGACCTAAATGAGGATCTAACAGAAATGTCCATGGTTACCAAACAGATAAGATAGGATTTTAAAGATGTTTCTGTAATATGCCCCCAGGGTCCAAACCTTCACCTGTCTTGAGGGCAACACCTGAACCAGCTAATCAAGATACTTAAGATCACTAGAAACTGTATCATTGGTTTTGATTTTGCTGAAAAACTCATCGTTATGTTTCCTGCTTCCTGCTTCCTGTTTGTTATGTGGTTCCTTGTTCCTTATGTTAGCCTGCCATGTGCTCCCCCTTTGAATGTGTCATGTTCTTAATGGTTGTTCATGTCATGTGTTTCTCAGTTCTGTTTATTCCTTGGTTCAATAAGCTCAATAAGTTTGAGATGAGCAAAATCTGCTCAGAACCGATCACCAGTGATCACTGCGAGATACATGCTGGTTAGAAATGTGTCCGAGTGCGGTCGACCTTGCTCTGAAGTCATGCTGACGTATGTCAAAAAACTAAACTTATAAATTATGTGTTTAAAGGAACACACCAAGGTTTTTTGAAATATGGCAAACGCATTTTCGTCTCAGTGCATGTGCATGTTCGCAGGAATGATGAGATGGTTAGCAGATTATCATCACTCAATGGCTGGTTGTCTAAGTGGTGTCCGCAAAATAATTTAGAATTTATAGACAATTGGAAAAGTTTTTGGGGCAGACCTGGCCTGTTGAAAAGAGATGGTATTCATCCCTCCTGGGATGGTGTGCTCTTCTCTCTAGTAATATGGCACATAGTCTTAGAGCTCAAACATGACAATCTGGGGCTCAGGTCAGGAAGCAGACAAACTGGCTAAACCGACCGTCTGATGTCTCACGTCACTGAGGTCAGATAAATCCCATCACATAGAGGCTCTTTCACCTAGATATCATCATAGAGACTGTGTCTGTTCTCCGAATTAGGAAATACAAAAAACTTCCAAACCGATCTAAGGGTAAAAATTTAGTTGATGTTCAACAAATAAAAAAACTGATATTATACAAATGAGCTAATGATAAAGCTTGGGTTTCTGAATAATCAATCCCTTACTTCAAAAGCACTTATTGCTAATGATATGATCACAGACTATAACCAAGATGTGCTGTGTTTGACAAAAACTGGCTAAAACCAAACAATTACATTACTTTAAATGATTCCACCCCCCCAAAGATTGTGGTTATACACATGAACCTCGTATGAACACATCATTATTATGTAATTTGTACTGTTGGCTTTCAAATAATTTTGATGTTATCAGATACCAGTGTGGCTGTCCTAAAGTTAAGAGTTTTTTTTTTTTTTTTTTTGAGTTTGGATGCTTCTGTAATACCCTTTTCCTCTTCATTGTTCAGATAAGATAATTCACGTAAGAAATGTCATTCTGTAATAGCTTTTGACATAAATGAGGATCTAACAGAAATGTCCATGGTTACCAAACAGATAAGATAGGATTTTAAAGATGTTTCTGTAATATGCCCCCAGGGTCCAAACCTTCACCTGTCTTGAGGGCCACACCTGAACCAGCTAATCAAGATACTTAAGATCACTAGAAACCGTTTCATTTTTTTTTTAAACTCTCATAGTTATGTTTCCTGATTCCTGTTTATTATATGCTTCCTTGTTCCTTATGTTAGCCTGCCATGTGTTCCCCCTTTGAATGTGTCATGTTCTTAATGATTGTTCTCAGTTCTGTTTAGTCCTTGGTTCAATAAGCTCAATAAGTTTGAGATGAGCAAAATCTGCACAGAACCGATCACCAGTGATCACTGCGAGATGCATGCCGGTTAGAAATGTGTCCGAGTGCGGTCGACCTTGCTCTGAAGTCATGCTGACGTATGTCAAAAAAATAAACTTATAAATTATGTGTTAAAGGAACACGCCAAGGTTTTTTGAAATATGGGTTATTCCCCGTCTCGCCTAGATTTAGGTGGGCAAACGCATTTTTGTCTCAGTGCATGCATTGTCTTAGTTCGTTTAGCGGCTACTCGATCCAATGATCCAAACCGCTGAGAGAGTAAGACAGTGACTCTAAGCACTTGTGACGCAAAAATAAAACATTGGTGCATAAAAAATTACTTTTACTTGCTTTTCTTTACTGCACAGACTGATGTTTCTCTACCTCGATCAGTGAACAGGTGACTAATATTCACATTCCCACGTAATCCCATGACCCCCCACCATGATCACATGACAACATTAACTCTTTCATGTCTACTACATTCCAGCCCCTTAATTACTATCAAATAATGATTAAATTTTCATTAGGACATGAAATTTTCAAATTAACAATGCATTAACAACTTTGTATAATGTCCATTTCTTCTTCCAAAAAAGGAAAAATCTTCAAAAAAGTAAATCCCTGTTATCCACTATAAGCACTATGTCTCCTGATTTAAAGTTGCATTTGACTCTCGACCATTTCTGACGTTCTTGAAGTTGCGGTAAGTACTCTTGAACCCATCTTTACCAGAACAAATCTGACATAAATATGTTGCTAGTCTCGATGAGCTGAAAGACTAAAAAAAAAATTTCCGACAAAACAATCTTTGCTTTGCAATGTTTGCACATGGTTTGACAGAAGTACAGTATAGATTGTATCGATCTTTTAAAGTAGTTTATACCACATCTCAGTCATAATATATTGTCATTTTCTTTGAGAAATTATTATTTTTAAAATAAAATCTAAGTTTTATTGAGTTATTTGTGGCACTTGCACTCCAAAACCTTTCTCTCTTAGTATTTTCTTGTTCATTTCTGCTCACTCACTCATCAGGACAGACTTGAGTCTCGTATGACAGATTTCATCTGTTCGTTCTCTATAGGGGTGTACGTGTGTCTGTCTCATCACTGTCCTGTTTTAGGCTTCTTATTTCTTATCTTTTGTAAAAACATTAGTACACTAATTCAAGAAAAGTTGAACATAATGTTGTTTAACATAAATTTCAGATATATTTAATGTAGCAACATTAAGTTCCTTCCATCACAGCAGAACATTTCACTACTGATAAAATTCGCGTCTGTTATTGCCGCCACAGGTTTCCCATTGAAAGCAAAGGAGTTCCTAATGCGCCACAGAGTGACGCCAAGGGGCGCCTTCGGCGTCTGCTGTGTGACGCCTCGGGCGCTTGACCATGCTTCATTTGTTGACGCCTTGGGAGTGAGAATGGGTTGTGTTAATGCGTTAATTTTGACAGCACTAGTTATAATGTTATAGTCTACAGCAATGCTTAAATCTAATGCAAAATCAGCAGATCTACTCTAAAATATAACACTTTTATTCATTTTATATGACACTTATCGTGACACTGGAAAAAGAGCTAGCTTAATTCTTCATTGACAATTTTGCCAGAAGTCCCTGTTAATCACACCGACCCTCGTGCTAACAAGGTCATGCACTGATGCATCGCAACAGTACAACAATTATGTAAAATAACTAAAGATACTAAAGAAAGTAATATTAACTTACCTCAACATCCTTGCGCAGGTTTGATGTAGAGTTTTTATAAGCTGCCAGTTCAGTCGACTTGGGCAAACACAGCTTACACTGCATAATAAAGCTGTTGTCTTTCTTGCACTTGAAGTCAAAGTGGTCGCTTAAATATGGCCATGGGTTTGCTTCAAGAGAAATGGATGGTATTTCGATTTCAGCTGGATATGCATTTGTTTTGTCCGTCTCCATCATTCTTTAGCGCGTTTGTTCTCCCGCCCATCAATCAATCAGTGCAGTTTCCTTGGCGCGATTTTTTTTCTTTGCATTTTTTTTTTTACTCAGTAGTAGTAAAATCTTTTTTTGTCCCTTTACAGGGCAATTTAAGTAGCTTCAACCTCACAAACATACACATTTTTATAAAACATAAAACAAGCAAAACATCACAAAACCTTACGAAAAAATATCACAAACCCCGGCCATTTAAAATAATTCTTCATATAGCTACTATTTAAAATTCACAGCACCTTATCTTTGTTTCAAATAAGTATTTACACTCATAACTGCGTTTGAAACAAAAGACCTAGAAGCTTTAACGGTCCTCCACTTGGACACTCTATATCGCTTTCGTGAGGGAAGCAATTCAAATTCTAAAATCAAAATGTGGGATGTATCTTCTAGGATAGTCAAAGACTTCCTAGACAGCAAAATCCCCAGTGTTAAATTAACTTTTCTTTATTCACCATAATATTTTAAACTTTTACAACACAATCCAAATAATTTATTCAAGTTGTTCACATATAATTTTTTTTTTTTTTGACACAGACATCAAGAATCAGCCTTGCTTGCATTGCTGAGATTCATACGCTAATTATTCATGTCTGTGTGTGCCTACCTGAAATACTTCTTGAGAAGGTTTTTTTTTTTTTTGTAATTGATTTGATCCTTTGGATTTCATTGAAATAGCTATACATGTTACGCTCAACAATGACAGTGCTGCTATAATCCATAAAGTAAACTTAACTCAGAAATTAGGCTCTCAATGAGTTCAGTGATTCAGGTCAAACAATGATTATGTTAAAACACAACCAACACCATCAGAACACCTTCTTTTTTGTTCATCTGGCTGTTACAACTGAATTACAGCCGCCAAACAAAATCTAAAGTTAATAATGTAAGGGTCAAGAGGCCAACTAAACTAAACACCAATCACCATAATGGTGAACATTTTACATTAATTTTCTCCTTCAGTGATTCTGCTTGTTAACATCAAGTGTCTTCAATAATACTCAATCATCACTCAATTAAGCACTTAATTATCTCATTCACTTCAACACTGGTTCAGTGTCACTATAACACTCTGAGAGTGTGGACTCATATAAACACTGAGCAGTGTTAATTTAACACTGGGGATTTTGCTGTGTAAGAACATTTCTCTCACACAAAGCAGACAAACCCAACTGTACAGATCCTGTAATCTTTGATCGTAAATTAATAATGTGCTGAAGCTGGGATCTACTTTTAACATTTAATTCATACAACCAACAGATCATAGCAAAAGTTAAAACACTTTCAATGAAAGATCTATAAAACATTATCAATATGGATTTATCCACTTCAAAGGACTTAAGCTTCCTCAGTAAATATAACCGTTTTTGTGCTTTCGATATAATAAGATTTGTGTTTTCCACCCATCTAAGTTTATCATCAATCAATGTACCCAAATACTTATATGAACTGACCTTCTCAACCTCTTTACCCGCAATAACTACTTTAAATGGAGTTCCGACAGAGTTATAAAATTCTACAGTCATATCTTTAGTTTTGGATATGTTAATTTGTAAATGAGAACTCTCACACCAATCCAAAAAAATGTCAAAATGGGCCCATGCTCTGTGTCACCTTGCTTTAACAGACTCAGCACCACTGTATCATCGGCATATTTAATAATATGTCTGTCTGGATATTTACTTCTGCATCTATCTGTATATAAAATAAATTATAAATAATCAGATAAATAAATAGATAAATAATCTGTAACGGATATGATTTAAAATGTAGCGAAGTACAATACTTCAAACAAAACATACTTAAGTAAAAGTAAAATTACAGATTTTAAAAACTACTTTAAAAATAGAAGTACACAAAAAACTACTCATTTACAGTAATGCGAGTAAATGTAATTCTTTACTTTCCGCCTCTGCGATTCCCAAATATTGGGAGGTGCGTAAACGGCGTTTATGTGCGTTTAGCCTCCACTACATCCCTGCATCTGTTCCACAATAACTTACATGAGACAAATAAGCATGTTCAAAAAATTTGCATTCCTCTGGTTATGATGGTTGACTTCCTACCTGATCAGTGACTGTATTTTTTGTGGGTTCATGAGGGTAGGAGAGTGCTTTTAGTGACAGTCCTAAAGGTCAGCGTAAAAGCTTGAAATGTGATGCTAGCAGCTTCAGGTATAGCCAGTGGACGGGTACAAGTAGGGGTGTGACACGCACAACTATCACAGAGCAAACAAACAGTCATTAATCATCAACAAGCAACATATCAAAGTAACCAAGATAATCTGAATTTAGGAACCCTTTCATTGGTATAATTCAGTTCCCTTTCGAAGGGAACTCAACAATACGTCAACGACGCTATGGGGAACGCCTCAGGCGTGACAGGTGTCTGAAATCACTATCAAATCACGTCAATCATATTGACCGGCGACAGCCCGTGAATCATTAGCGTGAATGATTAACGTGCGACCTGGAAGTATAAAGGGGCGCCTTGCAAACATGACAAATCACCTCATCGTCTTCAGGGACTGTCTGTTTGAAAACGCTACTCAATGAAACGGTAAGAAAATGAAATGTACAGCACACGAGTGTGTTTTTTCCTGCCTGGGAGAAGAGCGCGCACGAGAGGTTCTCGAGGGAATCCTCTGTGTGAACTGTGAGCGTTTTTCTCTTAAAACGCTCCGCTCTCGTCTGGCCCTCTTCTCGAGTGAAGGGGGTTCAACGTCTGGTCCGCGTGGTCCCGCTCGTGCCGAGGCAGAGCGGCGACTTGCATCATGGGCTTCCAGATAGAGCTCATCGATCATCTTGAGAGTCCTGTAAACCTCTCAAATGATTCGACGGCTGACGAGGGCGAACTGCAGGCACCAATGGTTTCCTGCAGTTGCTGCTCTTCAGGACGAGCAGGAGATGGCTGAGGAGGTTTATAATCAGGTAGATCCTGAACCCTCTCAGCCACCCTGCCCCGTGTATGCAGACCTGGTGGATGTTGTGGAGCGCGCCGCCAACAGGCTGTAGCTGCCATGGCGACGCGCTAGAGGAGAGACCGCTCGCGGTAGGCTTGGCGATCGGTTTCTCCCCTGCCATACACACCAGCTCAGGTGAGCCTTCCATTCCTTCCTGATCTTCACACGGAGATCGAGAGGGCATGGAAGAGCCCACACTCTGCCCGTATTCACCGACATCAGCGGGTTAATTTCGCTGATGTTGAGGGGATCGCAGAGCATGGGTATGTGTCGATGCCGCCCATTTGACGAGTCGTTTGCGAACTATCTCGTGTCTGGGCAGGCCTACTAGCTAATAGCAAGTCATATTCTGCCATAAAGTACACTGTTGGAAACCATACTACACAGCATAATTCACTAATGGGCTTCCAGTAGCGCTATAAGGTATGTCCCACAATGTTGGACACTGAGAGCTCCAACCCTGCCATCCAAACCGCTAAAGTCAACAGCACGTTTGAATGGCAGAGCATACACGACAGCGGTTCAGGCTGGTGCTTCCCTGCACACTATGGCGGTGCTGCAGGCATATCAGGCCGACCTGCTGCAGGATCCTGCATACCGCTGAGATCCGGTTCCACACCCAGGCAAGCGGGAGGGCCTGGCCCTTCACGGTCCGAGGACCGTAGACAGGGCCAGAGAGCCAGTGTCGCCTCTCGTGCGCCCCCTCCGTGGAGGAACAGGGTGCAGAAGAGGCGTGACTCCCGCAAGAAGAGGGATCTGAGGGAGGTTATCCAGCACAAGCGCACACAGTGTCGCTGATGGATAATCTCCCCGGAGGGCTTCATTAAAAAGAAATCCAGCCCTCTCCTCTCTTCTGACTCCCCAGACGTTCATTACATCAGGCCTGGGGCTGGGCCTATGATAAGAACGATGTTCCAATGGCCCGCCTAGGCTTGGCTAGTAGAAACGCCTCTTTCAGGCATGTAAAGTGGTGGACCCCAGGGTCATAAAGAACTATCTGGCGAGTCTTCACTCCGCACGCCGCAGGTGAGCTGACTGGTCTTTTAAGAGTAATTTTTTTTGTGAATTAAAATTCCGAGATGTATCTCTCTACAGACCTCGTTCCCTGTATAGAGCTATGGGGTCATGTCAAGGTAATAAGTTAAGAGAAGTTTCCTGGATCATTAGGGCCCTGAAGTTCCCCGTTAGGTGGCCAGAACGATAACTATGTTAGCCTTCGGGCTGTTAGCCACCTCAGGGTAGAGTAGTTGGTCTCTCTCTTAGAATTTTTTACTTAGAGTGTTGACTGACGCTAGAGCTTCAGATAGATCTTATGTCCGGCCCACGGGTCCGTTGACTTCTTCCTGAGTATTTCGCCCCTTGAGCTCTGTTTGGGTTTCATTAGGCTGAGCGATTCTGCAGCCCTTTGTATGGAATAATACAGACTATATTCTTTAGTAAGGCTGCGGCTCCTCCGAGCCCTCAGATTGATCTATGCTTGCAGGCTGGCCCTCACCAGGGCCGCCTCTGTAGCTGGCCTAGGCTGTGCCAGGGATAATAGAGGCGCTCTGCTAAAAATTTTAGCATTTCTTCCTCTGACCCTTCACTGTGTGAATGTTGGTTTCTAGCATCCCTGTATAAACAGCCTCCTCCCGTGGGAGTCGTTAGTCCAAGGCCCGCCCCCTTCTCTGCATTCTGGGGTGCCTAGAGTAATGCAGCGTGGTGCTGAGGATGGTTTGTAAGGACATGGTAGGCCTCAAACAGGCCTCCGTGGTATATATGTCTTTATTGAGCAGGGTTAGGCCGTCTTTCGCTTCACGAAGAAGACTGGGTTTCCTGCCCGACTCTGCCATGCAGAACTGGCCTACGGATTTAGGCCGCCAGTTTAGGCTTCACTCACCTCGCTGAGCTACTGCTCGAGCGCTAGGTTGTAGGTGGTTGGCTTTCATTCAAGCCCCACTCCCCTAGGTTGGGCACAGATACATTTCTGTCACCCCTAGAGCCGCTGGCAGGCCCGCACCCTGGTAACCTCAGGGTGAGGTGTGAGTATTCCCCTGTGATACAGGGTAGGTCTGAGCACTTCACTCCCAGTTCTGTTTTATCCCACCTCGCACCACTATGGCTCGGGTCGAGTATGAAGTAAGCTTCACTTCTTCTTTGGTCGAAGTACGCTCCCCTGAAGCCAGAGCATTGCCCTGAGCTGACGCCCATGCATAGATGGTAGGCCCCTGACTAACTGGGGCCTCCGTTGAGGCAGAGTGGCGTATGTTGTACTCCCCTTGTTTTAAGGGTGCTAGCTTTCTTGCGGAGTACACTGCCATGGGCAATGTGATTAGGCACCAGGATGCTGTAGGCGCTGTGTAAACAGTTTTTCTGCCAACGAAGGCTGCGCCATTAGGTAGTAGGCCTCAGCAGGCCTCCTTGATTGGACAGCCCCCCAGAGGGCACTGTAGGCCAGCTCACTTTACGTGGTTGGCCTTGGTGGTTCGGGCAGTTGACTCACTGATGGGTAGTAGGCCTTAAACAGGCCTCCTCGGAGGTGAGTCCCAACATTGTGGGACATACCTTATAGCGCTACTGGAAGCCCATTAGTGAATTATGCTGTGTAGTATGGTTTCCAACAGTGTACTTTATGGCAGAATATGACTTGCTATTAGCTAGTAGGCCCGACCAGGCCTCCCTGATAGGCGAGTCCCCAGCTGGCTGGCCTTAGCAGGCCACCTTATACTTTCACCCGGACTCAGGGCTCAAAGCTACCAGTGGTTATCAGGTAGTAGGCCACTCAGGCCTCCCTGAAGGTGAATTCCCACTTAAGATGGTTATCAGGTAGTAGGCCTCACCCGGCCGCCCTGAAGGCGAATTCCCACTTACGTTGGCTATCAGGTAGTAGGCCTCTCTGGGCCTCCCTGGATGTGAGCTCCCAAATATTGTGGCTGTCAGGTAGTAGGCCGCTCTGGGCCTCCCTGGATGTGGGCTCCCAAATATTTTGGCTGTCAGGTAGTAGGCCTCACCAGGCCTCCCTGAAGGTGAGTTCCCACATGCTGTGATTATCAGGTAGTAGGCTCCTCCAGGCCTCCTTGAATGAGAACGGTCAGGTAGTAGGCCTCACCAGGCCTCCCTGAAGGTGAGTTCCCACAGATAGTGGTGACCAGGTAGTAGGCCTCACCAGGCCTCCCTGAAGGTGAGCTCCCCACATACTGTGGTTGTAAGGTAGCAGGCATCACCGGGCCTCCCTGAAGGAGGAGTTCCCACGTACTGTGGTTATCAGGTAGTAGGCCTCTCTTGGCCTCCCTGAAGGTGAGTTCCCACATGCTGTGATTATCAGGTAGTAGGCTCCTCCAGGCCTCCTTGAATGAGAACGGTCAGGTAGTAGGCCTCACCAGGCCTCCCTGAAGGTGAGTTCCCACAGTTTGTGGTTACCAGGTAGTAGGCCTCTCCAGGCCTCCCTGAAGGTGAGCTCCCCACATACTGTGGTCGTAGGGTAGCAGGCCTCACCAGGCCTCCCTGAAGGTGAGTTCCCACGTACTGTGGTTATCAGGTAGTAGGCCTCACGTGCCTCCCTAAAGGATCAGGTAGTAGGCCTCTCCGGGCCTCCCTGTAACGCTCCCTAGTGGTGCTGGGTTTATGAAGCTAGTGGTCTCTTGCTATCAGTTTCAGCTAGCCTTAATAGGCAGCTGCTGAAGGCGAGCTTGCGCCCTGGCTCGCTAAAGTGTTCATTCTCCGCTAAAGGTTCCCTCCCGGAACCTTTTCTGCCTACAGCCTGGTTTGCCTACCAGGCAGACCTTGTGCTCCCCTCACGAGGGTCTCTTTGAGCGTGCGGCTTCCTGAGTCTGGTCAGACGGTCGTAGGCCTCTCGTGAGGCCTCCCAGTTAGATCAGCCCTTAGGCCTTCACAGGCCTCCTCAGTGTTTTGAAACACAGACACTGGGTTGATCCGTGGATCGAGTAGAGAAACTCCCCTCGCTAGCAAGGGTCGGAAAGCACTATGCTGAGTCATACTCTCCGGGATATCCCGTCTCTGAGATCCGGGCCGAGTGGTTCACTGCCAACTTCGCAGTCCCTCGGGTTGGATGCCTTACTTAAGGCATTTGTCCAGAGGCTCTGTCTTCAGACAGACAGGATTTGGCCAGACTAAGTGTCTATGTACTGGCGCCAGGTCAGGCCGTCCTGGTGGCATTTCGGGGTGAGTACGTTCCCCTGAATAGTGACTGGCTGGGGTTCCCTTGGGTTCCCTAGCCACATTCCCTAGAAGGGACCCCTTCTAATTGGAAGCTGAGGTTCCAGGCCCGGAGCCGGCCCAGGTAGACCTTTCATTTAACCATGTTTATGAAGGTTTTTCTGTGAGGCTGTAGCTTGGGCTATGACCGTAGGGAATGCTGTCACTGACAGCCCAGTGTGACCTGAGGGTGAGTGGTTCTAGCGTTTCATTTGACGTTGCTGGTTCTGACAGTTGTCACTGCCACTTGGCATGCACTCCCCTTAGCATGGCGGCGTTGGTATATCGTTCCCCATAGCGTCGTTGACGTATTGTTGAGTTCCCTTCGAAAGGGAACGTCTCAGGTTACGACTGTAACCTATGTTCCCTGAGAACAGGGAACGAGACAATACGTCTCCCTGCCATGCCGCGGGGCTTGCCTACCGTACAGTCCCTTCAGACGATAAGGTGATTTGTCATGTTTGCAAGGCGCCCCTTTATACTTCCAGGTCGCACGTTAATCATTCACGCTAATGATTCACGGGCTGTCGCCGGTCAATATGATTGACGTGATTTGATAGTGATTTCAGACACCTGTCACGCCTGAGGCGTTCCCCATAGCGTCGTTGACGTATTGTCTCGTTCCCTGTTCTCAGGGAACATAGGTTACAGTCGTAACCTGAGACGTTTTTATTTTGTTCATATTAATTATTAGGCATTGTTATTATGTATGTGGAATAGATGTAAACATATGTCATGTGAAATAGCTTTAGCAGGGCAGAACTATAAAATGTATATAAATATAAAATGTAATAATTTTTACCAATTTTTGTGATCCCTCTTATTTTTTAAATGCTATATATGATGTAGATTCTGGAGGGGTGAGTGTCAACATATTCACTCAACTGTAATTACCAGTAGCAAGTACCAGTACAAGTTATGGCGCTTTTCCACTGGATGGTACGGCTCGATACGGCTCAGTACGGTTCGGCTCGGCGCGGCACGGTTCGGCTCGCTTCGCTTTTCCACTGCGTGGTACGGCTCAGTACGGTTCGGCTCGGCGCGGCACGGTTCGGCTCGCTTCGCTTTTCCACTGCGTGGTACGGCTCAGTACGGTTCGGCTCGGCGCGGCACGGTTCGGCTCGCTTCGCTTTTCCACTGCGTGCTACGGCTCAGTACGGTTCGGCTCGGCGCGGCACGGTTCGGCTCGCTTCGCTTTTCCACTGCGGGGTACGGCTCAGTACGGTTCGGCTCGGCGCAGCACGGTTCGGCTCGCTTCGCTTTTCCACTGCGGGGTACGGCTCAGTACGGTTCGGCTCGGCGCGGCACGGTTCGGCTCGCTTCGCTTTTCCACTGCGTGGTACGACTCGGCGCGGCACGGCTCGGTTCGCTTTAGCTCGGTTGCTTTTCCACGGCAGTTAGTACCGCTTCAAAGTGGGTGGGATTATGACTGATCGTTATAGTTTATCCGCTCCTCGCGAACTAACAAGAGGAACGTCTGCGCTTCTCGTCCACTGACCACGATTCAGCCATTTCTTTTTTGGAAGTTTTTTTTTCTTCAGTCACGTGTTTTGTAACTGCGACTTTAGCATGGTACGGAAGATTTTTACAGAGAATAGGATGACGTCAGAACTGTTTGCGCTCTACTTTCATGTAAAATTAACCACTCTGGCCCAGCCCACAAATACACTCCTTCCAAAACAGTCTTAAAAAACGCAAAGTCTGCAACAAATTTGTACAATAACTCACTAAAAGAGTGAAGAAACGTTATGTGAAATGAAAAGAATGTGTGGAATGAAAACAAAATGTAAATGTAAAGACAAGCAATGTTAAATGAACAGAAAATATGCAAATAAGCCTTTAAATAAATGCTCTTCATATATACCCTTTTGTGTTTTTATTTCGGCTATCACCTGTCTTAAAATGTAAGGGATACTGGAGCTTGGTTGGGGTGGTGGGACTGCTCCCGGTGGGCGCCGGGAAATTTCCCTTATTTTCAAATAAGGGAACCATTAGTGACCATAGACCTGCATTATATGACTGACAGACAAGAACTGTTTGACCTAAAAATATCAAAATTAAAACTACTGCGGAAACAAAGACACCTACATCTTGGATGCCCTTGAGGTAAGCTAAAAAATACCAAAATTTAATTTCAAAGTGAATTATCCCTTTAAATGTATTTTGGGCTTCCTTTTTAAAAACAGTGACATAATTGTTGTAAATTTGTTTAATTTAGCTGATTGGCTGTTAATATCATTAATTTAGCTGAATGGCTGAGTTAATCATTGAATGTTATATTGCATGTTCTTCAGAGAACTAGAGGAATAGAGGATGTTACCCCTTTTCCACCAAAAAAGAACGGGTTCGGAACTGGTGCTGGTTCAAAGTTGGTTCGGAGTTGGTTCAACTTGCGAACCTCCTCAGAACCTGTTTGTTTTTCCACTTCTAGAGCGCCCAGCGAACAACGTCGTTACGTCACTGTGTACGTCGCCATACGTCTCAGCTAGAAACGCTTGCAAGTACAACATTACTTTGGGATTATATCTAACTCGTGAACCAAGAAGGCTTTAAAAACAATTGAAATATGTAAGTCTTTTAATCTTTTCCTTTGATATGTAATCTTTTCTGATTAGTTATGTACACCTGTCTTGTCTTTTTTTTCTCTCCGTTTATTTGTTCTATTTTGTGACTGTTTTCTTCTTTGCTTACATAATGTTTTCAATAAAATTTTTTAAAAAAAAGCTAGAAACGCTTGCGCCAACTTCAAGCATAACAATTACAATGGCGGACTACATCGTGTTTCTGCAAATGTTTCTCCTTGCTTTGCGGTCAGAAAAGATGTTTAGGACACATCTAAACCCGCCCCCAGCCCCCGACGTAAGCATGACGTGGTAAAAGAACGGTTCTCTGGTTCTAGTCCAGCAAAGAGTTGGTGCCGCTTTGGAACCAGTTTTCCTGGCCGAGAACCGGTTCTTTGGCTGTCGAAACACAAAGAACTGGTTCGCGCGCAGGCACCGGCTCCGAACCGGCTCTCAAAACGCTTTGGTGGAAAAGGGGTAATAGTGGACTGACTTTAGAGTCTATAGGAGTAGAGACACCCAGCACTTCACATGGAATCTGAACGAGAACATCATAGTGGTAAATGTGGTCCTAATGTACCAAATGTCTCAGTATAGATGTGAAAAAACTAAAAGCATTAAATGGGAGTTTATGAATATAAAATAACCTTAAAGTCCCCATGAAATCAAAATTGACCATACTTGCCTAAATTGATCGTTTTGTGGTGAACAATTCATCCATTCAAGTCAATCCACACAAAAAAAATGTTTTGGCTTCGTAATCTTTAATCAAAATCTGAAAATTCCCCTCCCCTCTGCGTTGGAGGACCTTCCCTATTGACGTAGGTTTGACGGTTAGGGTGTCTCCTTGAGTTCCATTTTATTCGGAAAACATATTAAACACCAGTGTTGGGGGTAACTTATTACAAGTAACTTGAGTTACGTAATCAGATTACTTTTTCAAGTAACTAGTAAAGTAACGCATTACTTTTTCAATTTACAACAAAATATCTGAGTTACTTTTTCAAATAAGTAACGCTAGTTACTTTTTCACATTTATTGACTGACAGCTCCCCCGTCCCCATGTTGAGAGAAATAAAGTGAGGTGTTGTGTGCATTTGCATTGAACATGCATTTACTCATCTCACTTGCACAAAAACATTCAGTATTCCTCAAAATTAATAAAAACAGTCAAATGCAATCTCAGAATTTTGTGCAAAAAGTTTATAATTAACTGTTAAATTACACAAATATACTTTATGTATTTAATCTCACTTTATTAACCAATGTCTTTGCTGCTGACCTACAATGATCTAATTCAACCATACTAATAAGCAAAAATGACTTTAGATTAGGTTTAGAAATAAGAGTGTTGAACTTCCTTCTCCTGTATCCTATTGTTATTTAATCAAGAACAGCAGCAGCTGAAAGCTCTGTTTGAGCGGCGCCCTCTTCTGTACAGTAGTAAATATGCATTTCCTTCAGCCTGAGGCTTATTCATTTAACTTTTGATGTGAAAGGGCCTTAACAGCAAAAGTAATGTAACACATTACTTTCCATAAAAAGTAACTAAGTAACGTACTTAGTTACTTTTTTGGGGAGTAACGCAATATTGTAATGCATTACTTTTAAAAGTAACTTTCCCCAACACTGTTAAACACACACACACCAGTCAACAATAAATCAGGTTTATATTAATATATTTTCTTAAATGCATTTGAATAATAAAAATAAACTAAAAATGTATTTTTATCAAAATTGTCTGGGCGGGCCAGTGAGTAATGTGGGCGGGCCAGTGCGTTTCATTTCGAGGAGCAACGGATCCAGCTGAGGATTGTGAGTAGTAAGTTCTTTATTCTTAAGTTATTTGTTCCAATCGCAAAATAGTATCTGTAAACCGCAAAAAGACTGTTTAAATACGAATTGTGGGTCTATGTGTGAATGAACAGCACAAACACACGCTGTTGTTTACTTCAGGCTTACATTGGTAAACATGCTATTTTAACATGAACATTAACAAATCTATGTCACAGGCTGGTTGAAGAAGGCAAGGAAGCAGGATCACAATTGCAGCAGTGTTTTTTAAACAAACTAGATAATAACTGACAGGATACAAAGAGAACACGAACGGAACAACCAGGCATGTAGCGACAACGACAGACAAGGAACAGACTGAAACACCGGGCTTATATACACAGAACAGACAAGGGAAACGAGACACAGCTGGGGCAAATTAACTGATAATGACTGATTAACACGACAACAGGTGATATGGATTAAAAGAAGAAACACAGGTACAAACTGCGTGACAAAGGCAAACAAAACAAACACTAAATGTGACAATCTTAGCTTTTCCCAAACTATATTTCTATGCTGAGATGAGAAAAATCGACTGAAATATGTTGAAATAAAATTTCTTTGTATAAGCAACATTTTAAACGGCAAATTAACATTTATATGTCCTATATTGATATATCATAAAAACGATATGTTACAGATGAAATATGAATGTTTAGACACAATTTGATTGACTAGTTTAGGATAGATTATAAAGTTTTTTACAGTAAAATAGACTATTTCCAAATCAAATAAGCTTTTGTTCGCCAATTTCTGCAGTATGGGATGTTTTGTCAAAAATAAAGTAGCTATATTGCATTATCAAATAAGATGTTATTATAGTGATGGTTCCAAATCAAACTAATTAATCCTTAACTTTGAAAAACATATGATAAAATGTATGCTTTTTACAAAGAAAGATTACACTTGAAATGTTGTTAAAATTGTAATTGTTGTTGATTTACATGTAAAAACTATTTAATAAAATAGCAAGAAATATATTTACAATGTAGATGTTAACAAAATCTTAATATGTCAATATAAGTCTTCTCATTAAATTATTTATTATTAATAAATGAGGAGAGGAAGAATTTTCTAAACTCGTTCAATCATCTAAATTGACAACATGTATGTTAGACCCTATACCGGCTAAGCTACTGAAAGAGATGCTTCCAGAGGTCATAGAACCTCTTTTTAATATCATTAATTCATTTTTATGATTAGGATATATACCAAAAACGTTTAAGCTGGCTATGATTAAACCACTTTTTAAAAAAACGCAACTTGATCCTACATAATTAGTCAATTACAGGTTGATCTCGTATCTACCTTTTCTGTCAAAGATACTAGACTGTCAAAGAAATGATATCTGCGAGGATTTTAAATCAGGACTTAGACCGTATCATAGTACTGAGACAGCTCTCATTAGAGTCACAAATGATTTGCTCTTATCATCCGATCGTGGTTGTATCTCTCTATTAGTGTTACTCGATTTTAGTGCTGCATTTGATACTATTGACCACAACATTCTTTTAAATAGACTAGAAAATGATGTTGGCATTAGTGGAATTGCACTAGCATGGTTTAAATAATAGTTATCTGACCGTTGTCAGTTTGTAGCAGTAAATGAAGAGATGTCTTATCGATCAAAAGTTAAGTATGGAGTACCACAAGGCTCAGTACTAGGACCGTTGCTGTTCACCCTGTACATGCTACCTTTAGGAGATATCATTAGGAAACATGGCATTAGTTTTCAGTGTTATGCTGATGATACTCAGCTCTATATTTCTTCACGCCCTGACGAAACTTACATGACTTACATCGCCCTGACCGATCCTCACACCAATCGCCCGCACCTGATACCGTTTGCCTCATCAGCAGCCGCTGTCATGGAAACCAACAACAAGCGGAACCGGCTCGGTGTTTCACTGATATTGTTCCGGGGGGAACACACTTCCAGCGGACATTTGTTCCGCTTCCTTCGTCACTTGTGACACTAACACACACCAAGTTCGTTGTTTGGCCAGAGGAGAACTGGCCCCTCGACTGAGCCTGGTTTTCTTTCTTCATTCTGTCACTGATGGAGTTTGGGTTTTTGCCACTGTCACCTCTGGCTTGCTTAGTTGGGGACACTTATTCTTAATATTATTGATCTGCCTGCATTGACACCATTATATGAGAACTGAACTGAGCTGGACGATGGCATCACTGTTTTCTCCAGAGCTGCTTAATAAAAAAAATTTAACTCTTTTTATAATTTATATACTTTATACAGTTGTTATACAGTTGTTGAACAGAACTGAATCAACACTGAACTGAATACAGCTGAACAATGACACTATTTCCTTTTTAGAGCAGCTGTACAGCCAAATTGAACTCTGTTTGCATCATTGATCATTTTCCTGTTTAACTCTGTCAAGCTGCTTTGAAACAGTCATTACTGTATATAGCAATATATATTTAATGGTGACTTGACATTTGCAAAAGTAATTAATTTAGTGTTAAAGAGAGTGAAAAAGTTTGTGTGTGAAAGAGAATTATGTGTTTCTTTTAATCATATACAGTAAATAATTTACTTGTTATTTTGTGGTTTAAAAATTGTGTTGTTAATAAATGTTAATATATAGTGTATTTTGTTCATTGTTAATACATCTTTATATTAAAGCGTATTTGTTATTTTTATAATAAAAACCCTTAAATGGTTGAATTTGTGTTTCACTGTCTGCCAGTTTCTGGGCCACATCTGGCCCGGGGACCCAGCCGACTCTCAACCAGATCTGTCTTACAGGGCCTGGGCCAGACCTGGGCCATATCAATAAATAAGAGTCATTTTATAGTGCTTGGGCCAGACCTGGGCCATATCAATAAATAAGAGTCATTTTACAGGGTGTGGGCCACATCTGGGCCAGAGGAAGTTGTTTGAGTCTGTTTTCAGTGTGTTGGGCCAGTTTTGGGCCAGGGACCCAGCCAGAACTGGGCCAGAATTGAAGCAAGGGTGAGGCCCAGAGGTGGGCCAGACACATTTTGCTATGTGGTTGTCAATGTGAGAGAACAAGAGCCAAGCCATTTTTTTTTTTAGTGGGCATAGGATTAATAATGTAGGCTATACATATTGTGAATTAATTTAATAAACTTAGTTAGCTTTCCTGGTAGCCTTCAGTAAATTAACATAAAACATAAATATAAGTTGACCAGTTTGCTTTCTACACTGACAAAGATGAAAATGAAAAGACTGTCAGTCAAAGCTCAGCTTTAGGAAGGGAAGAGACAGGGCAAGATAAAGAGACTGGGAGAAAAAGAAAGAGTGATAGAGGAGAAAGCAGGTATTGACTAATAATCTACTGCCCATGGCTTTGAAGCGATTTATCAATTTTTTTTGGCCTTCCAAAAAATGTAATTGCATTAGGTCTGAGAAATCAAAAATCTCTTGAGGGAGCCCCCAAACCCAACACTATCTCACGATCACGATTTAGCAAAAATCATAATTTGTTCGAGTGAGATCGGGTCTCCCTCACATTTGGGACGTCTGTGATTATAAAACCCCGCCTACAGCCATGACTACAACCTTTGGAACATGGGGGAGAAAAAATATATTTTTCAAAAATAATTGTGTTCTGTGCAAGTGAGATATGGGTAGAAGCTCATTCAGTAAGTCAGTCTGCCTACTAGGCATTTACTATAACCTTGTAAATATCGTTTATTGTAATGAATGATTTGACGTTAAAATGTTTGCACTGTGAGCGGATTTTGCAGGCGGTCCCTTTAACCCCTTACCAGTCGCCCCCCTTTTTGGCAATCGAGTGCAAAATGACATACCCATAATAAAATGGTTGTTGCTAAGGAGTCCTTCTGACTATACACAAAACCAAGGTATCATTTAAAAGCTAACACTTGACAGTTTACTGTGAAAAACTCAGAATTGCTCTAGCAATTACTAATAGAGAGATAAAGCAGCTCAAAAACAATGCACAATTTTTTTGAATGTAAAATTCGGGATCACCAGGGATCCCTGCGGCTCAAGGGGTTTTAACAGCCTAGGAGAATATGCAGCGAATATTAAACCTAAAAATAACTTTACTGCACTCACGGAGCGGTAGTTTTCCACTACAAATGCAAATGCTGTTGGCCCTCCCATTAAATATAATCTTTGGTGAAAAATGTCACTGCAGCCCCGCGCTTAGGCTATTTCACGTTACCTCATGCAAATATCACTCCAGACCAAGACTGTGGATCAGTGTGTGTTAGACTGCGTCAGGTCAGTATGGTCTGTATCAGTTTAATGAAAGTATTATCCTTTAGTTTAAACATGCTCATGTGAAAAGCCTTTTTATAGTTCTGTTGTGTTTGTTTTATGTTTGTGAATAGACATGGCTTTCTTTTTCTCTCTGGAATTCCTCCACAACTTGTAATAGGCTATTTTTATATATTGTTGTAAACAACATCAGCAGCATTATAAGATAGACTATGCGTGTGTATAGTTAAAACAACATTCAACAAAAGTATACTTTATTATTTGAAATACATTTTTTAATAATAGCTAGCTACATTGCAAAATACTAACAAAAATGTATACTGTCTTTAAATATATTAAACGTAGATATTAGCATAATGGTTTTACCTATTTTCACAATACAACTTTTAACACACTTTAAAATAATTGTAGGCCTACATTAGTATATTTTCTAAACATAGGCCTATATTGTTAAAAAAAAACGTACTTGAAGTTGTTCCAATTTACCACACGAAAGTTAAGAGCCGCTACTGAATATTTAAAGAGCACTGCTGACACTGTTTGTTTTTACCAAACGTTTAAGAGGTTAGCTTTATGTTGTTTTCTCAAAGATAATAATAATAATAATTTAGAGACCATAGCAAAATTAACAAATAGTACCACCAGAATCGTTCTGAAATCAAACTGATGTTTTTAGAAAACTATCATAAAATTGCACAAAATCAATTTAATTATTTATATAAATCGTTATTTTCAGTTCGATTAACCTTACCGAATGGAGCGGAAACCTGGGTGCTGTCTTCAGAAATGGTGATATCTCCAACAATATCTGGGACATGCCATTAAATACAGCTGTTTAGTTTCACTTTGACAGATGTGGGAGTGGCAAAGACAGAGGGTTTTTGGTTTTCAAAAAAAAAATCACGTGTTATACGATTCAACAGTTGTTATTCGGCCCGCCAATCATATCCATCTGGACCGACGGCACCCTTCTCCTCCTCCTCCTCTCTTTCCCTTGCGCTGCGGTTAATTTAGTTTGATACGCCCTTCGATTGACCTGTCCATGGACCCCCCCCCCTCCCCCCTCCCCCCATCCCATTTTCAATCAAATAATGATTCATTATATTTGAATAACCAACAGTGTTAACTTTTGCTTTTTTAACATTGCCAACATGTTTTTCCAGCACACGTATCTAGCAAGTAGGCTACACTCACAAATGCATTACATAAAAGGAAACAAACTAATTTAGAGGTCTTTAGAATCGCGTGGAAAGACAGTATGTCACGTTATAAAAAGGCTCTAAAAGCAGCCAGGGCTGAGCATCTCCGCAAACTAATAGAAAATAACCAAAATAATCCAAGGTTTTTATTCAACACCGTGGCTAGACTAACAAATAAACAAACATCACCAGAGCAAAATATTCCGTTACAATATAGTAGAAATGATTTTATGAATTACTTCAATGAGAAAATAGAAAGCATCCGAAACACAATTGTAAATATACAATCTTTTATGGTGTCTTATGATTCAGCCTCAATTATCGCCCGTCTGGAACAACTACACCGCTTTACAACTATAGGACAGGAAGAGCTAAATAAACTTATCATTGCATCTAAACCAACAACATGTTTATTAGATCCAATACCCACTAAACTACTGAAAGAAGTGTTACCTGTAGTGGAAGAGCCTCTTCTTAATATTATTAACTCGTCTTTATCTTTAGGTCATGTTCCAAAAATATTCAAGCTGGCAGTAATAAAACCTCTCATTAAGAAACCGCAATTAGATCCAAATAACTTAGCAAATTACAGACCCATCTCAAATCTTCCATTTATGTCTAAAATACTAGAAAAAATTGTGTCCGCTCAATTGTGCTCTTTCTTGCAAGAAAATGATATCTATGAAAAATTCCAGTCAGGATTCAGACCGCATCATAGCACAGAAACTGCGCTAGTTAAAATTACAAATGATTTACTTTTAGCTTCTGACCAAGGCTGTATCTCAATACTAGTTCTACTCGATCTTAGCGCTGCGTTCGACACTATCGATCATAAAATACTCTTGGATCGACTACAAAACTACACTGGTGTTCAGGGACAGGCATTAAGCTGGTTTAGATCGTACTTATCAGACCGTTACCATTTTGTCTGTTTAAATGGGGAAAAATCAAAGATAACGTCAGTAGACTATGGAGTGCCGCAAGGATCGGTGTTAGGCCCTCTGCTATTCTCAATATACATGCTGCCACTTGGTAATATTATAAGAAAACATGGAATTAATTTCCACTGTTATGCTGATGACACTCAATTATATATCTCATCACGACCAGATGAAAACACTAACTTATCTGAATTAACAGAGTGTCTAAATGATATAAAATGCTGGATGACGTGTAATTTCCTGCTATTAAATTCAGATAAAACGGAGGTACTACTTATTGGTCCAAAAAACTACCCACAAAATCACTTACAATACAACTTTAATTTAGAAGGATGTCCTGTTACTTTATCCACTACAGTAAAAGACCTGGGTGTTATACTAGACCGCAACTTGACTTTCGAAAATCATATTTCATATATTACAAGAACAGCCTTTTTCCACCTTAGAAACATTGCTAAGCTACGCAACATGCTATCTGTTTCTGATGCAGAAAATTTAGTTCATGCATTCATGACCTCGAGACTAGATTACTGTAATGCTTTATTAGCTGGCTGTCCTGCATCCTCAATAAACAAGCTACAGTTAGTGCAAAATGCAGCTGCTAGAGTTCTTACTAGATCAAGAAAATATGATCATATAACACCTATTTTATCATCTCTACACTGGTTACCTATTAAGTTACGTATCAATTACAAAGTATTCCTACTGACCTATAAAGCCCTGAATGGTTTAGCTCCTGCGTATTTAACAGACCTTCTATCGCCATACAATCCATCGCGCTCTTTAAGATCACTAAATTCGAGGCTTCTGGTCATTCCTAGGATATCTAAGTCCACTAAAGGAGGGAGGGCGTTCTCACATTTAGCTCCTAAACTCTGGAATAGCCTTCGTGATATTGTTCGAGGCTCAGACTTGCTGTCACAGTTTAAAACTAGATTAAAGACGCATCTCTTTAGCCAAGCATTCACTTAATGCTTAACCTTTGATACTACTGCTGAATCAGTTCGAATGCATTAACATTATGAACAGCAGCTATGCTAATTATTTCCCATCTGCCTTTCTGCTGTTATCTCGGGACGCTAGTCCCGAGGTAAATAGCGTTCGTCAGCTCCAGTTTGTATCCAGCCTCTCACGGAGACTTCAGATGCTCCAACGCCTGTGAAGAGACGACTCGACGCCTGTGAAGAGACGACTCGACGCCTGTGAAGAGACGACTCAACGCCTGTGAAGAGACGACTCGACGCCTGTGAAGAGACGACTCAACGCCTGTGAAGAGACGACTCAACGCCTGTGAAGAGACGACTCGACGCCTGTGAAGAGACGACTCAAAGCCGGCGATATTATGCCATAAATTAATACATGATTAACTAACTGTATTTTTCTATGTACATTTCCGAAATGCACTTTCTGTAAAGCTGCTTTGAGACAATGTGTATTGTGAAAAGCGCTATACAAATAAATTTGAATTGAATTGAATAAACATAATGTAGAAACGAAAAATGTCTCAGATGATCCACTGTTAATGACTGCAAGATTATAAGTTATGGTAGGCTAATTAACATTCAGTGACTTGCTAACGTAGCATTCTATCATGATAGTCCGACTTCTATGAGTGTATCTGTGCTGCACACCCCTAATTTATGCTCCTAACCTTGAAAGATTGCAGAAGCTAGGTTTAACTGTAACCATATCCTGGGTAACCAGGATCACCAGTTAATACTATTTTCCACAGTAGAATCTGCATTTGAAAGCCTGGTCAGTCACTACTACTGCTAGTTATCTTTGCCTACTTACACTCTGTTTTATGAAAAAGCTTCTTATGTCCCCTTTCTTCTTCTTGGGTGACATAGCTGATCTACAAAGTACAAAAAGGGGCACAAAAAGGGAATATTAAAATGTTTTACTCTGGCCTTTGTATATGGTAGGGATGGCTGATGCAAAACAGTCGTTCCGAAGCTTTGTGAGATCCCGAAGTGCAGATGTTTCGATACACTGATTCGAAGCGTGATTCAAAACACCCATGTCACGTGACTATGGCCAAACAAAGCCTCGAAGTGTTTCACTAAGTGTTTCATCAGGTGTGCTCCGCCGAATCAGCGTTTGATTGACACGGTCGGAAACAGACCACACAATCACACATCTGTATAAAAGTGAAATCAACGCATATTGACCTTGTGGGTTTTTGTGAGAGGAGTTTGATTTTGAGATAGCGGATTTTGGTGATATAGGGACATTTATAGTGCGATTTGTTTAGTTATATTTAGACTTACCTTTAATTTACACAACAAATTGACTGATAGGCTAGAGACACAGAGTATAGTATATAGTGACACATTAATAGATACATAGATATAAATATATATAGACACCTAGATTAATAGATACATACATATATAGATAGCTTAAAAATAGGATACATATATAAATACATAGATATATTATAGATATATAGATTATAGATACATATTTAAATAGATAGATTATAGATACATATTATATATACATATCTAAATACGTAGATTGTAGATACATATATCTAATTACATAGATAGATTAGAGATACATATCTAGATAGATTTGGATAGATAGATAAAATGGAGGCTCCCCAGAAGAGATGCCGTACATCTGTGCTGTGGGAGCATTTCCATTTAGAAACCCCAAATAAAGTGAGATGTGTGTGTGTGTGAAATGCAACGCAGGAATCAACTGTACAATTAGGTATAGGCCCCAATGACCATACTATGTAATTGGCCATAACTGTCATATTATTGTCATTATTATATATATTTTTTCTCCTGTTTTGGCTCATAGGCTCACATCTGCAAGAAGGTCTGCACTCCAGATGTGGAGGTTATGAGAGTTTTAGAGCCTTGGCACTGGCTACACTGCTGGACCCAAGGTTCAAAAATATGGCATTTGGAAATGCTGCCAAAGCCCAGGATGCTGAAAAGCAAATGACACTGGAGTTTGCTTCACTGATGCGTTCAAACACAAATCCTGGTGAGCAGTTTCAGTCTGTGTTATGTTATGTAATCTGATTCATGTAATATATACTTCATATATGCCGTCAGTTTAGCATTTGTTACTAATTGCTGTTTTCATTTTTATTCATAGGTTACACGATTCATATATTAGAAAAGTACAATAATAAAAATAAAAAAAATTTTCATGGCTCGTCAAGGTTGTTTCAGATCAACACCTGCAAGTGACCACTAGGTGTCACCGTTGAGACGGGTGTCGGATTGAGTCGAAGCCTCGAAACAATATGGACCATTTGGTTCAACTGTTTCATTGCTTCACGAAGCCTCGATCTGGCCATCACTAGTATATGGCAGGCAGAGAGACAGCCCTGGTAACTTACCGTCGGCGTCGTCACGCGCACACACACACACACACGCACACACCACCCACTCGCTGCCAGAGAGTGCAAGCACAAAAAGTAGTCCCGGCCCGCGCGTGTGGCATGCCTGTCAGATACCCCGCCGCCAATCAAATTACGTCGTATCTTGTACTGTCGTCGTCCTGGCCGTTGGAATCGATCCAAATAGCAGCGCAAAGATCCAAATGCAGCGCAAATATCAAAATAGCAGTTCAAAGGAGCTTGCTAAATATTGGTGGGGACAAATTTGTCATCTCAAAATATTGATTGGGACTAGTACCTAGCGTCCCCCCCTAAACCTACGCCCTTGGACCTGTCTGAAACTATTTCGGATTCGTTCGGACCGCCCTGTGACTGAATCATCTGAAGCAGTTTCTCGGTCAGTACAGTAACAACATACAGCACTGTTTTCAGTTGTCTCACTAGTTTTTTCAGCACGGCCCAGCACGGAGTTGCGTTTACTCCCGGTTTCGGACACTATTGTGCGTTCACACCGGACGCGAATTGAGCGTCAAATTCGCGCCTGCCGCGTCTAGTTATATGCGTGTACACTTTGAATCCATTCTCGCGTCAAGAGCGCGTAAAAAACAAAAGTTTGAAGCCAAATTTACGCGTCGGAGGCGAAATCTGTTGCGGCCATCTTTTTACAAGACGGCTAATGTTGATCGAGCATTCGTCGAGAGAGTCACCGCTCTGTTTTTGTTCTGGAGAGCTGAACAGCGGCGTAGGGATCATCGTTGCCGTATTTGGGTCCACCAGACCCTTCAGAGGTGAACCCAGTTTGGCGAGTTTCACCAGTTGCTCCAGGAGCTGCGCCTGGATGACGGCCGCTTTACTTCCGCCTGTCCTGCGCCCAATTTGATGACCTGTTGTCCCGCATCGGAGCGAGGATCACCATCGCCCTCACACACCTAATATGTCATTTATTTTTGTTTTGATGATAAATGGAGCCAGCCTAGGCGTAGGCTACTACAAAAGTGATTAAACTGTCTTGTGATTTTTTCCCCCTCACACAACACTGTCCGGACACAAACTATGTTCTTGCACTGAAGTATGTTGGTTCTCTTTACATTAGAATAATAATAATGTTTCATATAATCTAGATTAGATATGGAATAAATGGCATACAAAATGAATGTCTCATATTAAAATCAAGTTTTTATGTGATCAAATATTTACTCCATGTGACAGCAGCAAGCTGTTTTTTTTACGAGCGTAACGCATCTTTGCATTGACTTAACATTGAAATCATTCGCTCTAGACGCTCTATTCGCGTCCGGTGTGAACGCTCCATTAGGCTACTTAAACAGCATTGCGACCATAGACACAATAAATACATAGACGACCCATTCGCCACTTTGGACCATTACGCAACGAGTCCGCCATATTGACCCGGGCAAGACCGCTCTAGACAGCAGCAGGAATAGGCTTAATTAAGTTAACAGTTATAACTGTTAATCAAACAACAAAAGACAACTACAAAACCAATCACTGCTCTTGACTGAATAACTTTTGTCACTTTAATACATTTTTAATGTATATTTAATTTATACAGTGAAGACTATGAAGTGTTGTTTTACATTTGATTATTCAAGATCTGTACCTGTATTGTTAGATACCTGAAAATATTAAAGCCCTGTTTATTTCATTTGTTTCATCTTGTTATATTGTATACTTGCTATTGCTTGTAATTTGTTTATTTGTTCTTATTTTATTACTGTTTACTTTTCTTTGACAATGTTTGAACTTTAGGCTAGAAATTAGAATCAATAATTAGAATCGATAATGTTGACATTTCAAAGGTAGGCCGATCTAAAATTTTGTTTATTATTATTATCAATTTTTAAGGGGGTGGGGTTGGCGTGATAATGGAGCATGATAATTTAGCTGTGTATCAGCACATTTAGAAATGCTTCTTCCTTCACCACACTGTGTTTGGCTGCTTTTTATTTTTACATATATTTTGCAATGTTGAGCATTTCTTAGTCACAGTTTTCCTGTCAATTCCACAATCCTTCCATGAGAGCCTATAGCATTGCTTCTCAAAATGAGCTTAATGTAAAACCAATGTTAGTGTTTTGCTTTGTGCTAAAATAATCAATTTAAATTCACAATAATAATTTTAGGTGCATTAATGACAGTCTATAACAATAGTCTATAGGCCATTATATCCTCACCACTTTCTACCCACATCCCCTTTAGTTATTGTCATGTGCCTCCAAAAACACTGAAACTAAAAAATCGACTCAACTGTGAAACTGAAATGACCCACAAGTTCTGTAAAAACAGGTCTCAGATGCCATTTTCCTGCGATGTATGACAATTATATGTGTGGAGTTTTTTTTTAAACCAAAACCCAAATACGACATTTACATAAAACATTTTTTTTTTTAGAAATACATAGCTTATTTAATGAAAAGAATCTGCAAATTTGTAAAATAATTGTGGAAAATATTTTTTGAATCCTTTTGACTAAAGTAACTTGATTTTATAAAAAATTATACTTCAGTATAACCCTCCTTCAATTAAGTAGAATCTTACAGTATAAGCCAATTTGCTCTGGCCCCCTTCCTGTTCGAAGGAGTGATGAGATAGATTCTGTTCACTCAATGGCTGGCTGTCTAAGTGGTGTCCGCAAAATAATATAGAATTCGTAGACAATTGGAGAAGTTTTTGGGGCAAACCTGGCCTGTTGAAAAGAGATGGTATTCATCCCTCCTGGGATGGTGCTGCTCTTCTCTCTAGTAATTTGGCTCATAGTCTTAGAGACAAAACATGACAATCTGGGGCTCAGGTCAGGAAGCAGACAAACTGGCTAAACCGACCGTCTTCTAGCGGCCTCGAGTCACCAACCCAGCGGGCACCTTGACGTCAATTTAACATCAATATGACATCAAACATTATGTCAAAATGACGTCGGGAAATAGGTCAAAAATGAAAGTCATATTGACGTAAAAGTGTCAATGTCAATTTGATGTCAAGATTTTGTCCTCTGCTGATGTGATTAATTGAGTGATGATTGGCTACTATTGAAGACACCTGATGTTAACAAGCAGAATCACTGAAGGAGAAAATCACAATTTTAAGTCACCATTTTGGTAATCAATGTTTGCTTTAGTTGGACTCTTGACCCTAAACTGTTTAACTTTAGATTTTGTTTGGCTGCTGAAACTGAGTGGTGAACAACCAGATGAACAAAGAGTAAAGGTGATCTGATGGTGTTGGTTATGTTTTGACATAATCATCATTTGACCTGAGGCACTGAACTCATTTAGAGTCTAATCTCTGATTAAGATTTATATTGGTAATTATAGCATCACGGTATTGTACAGCATATAATCCTGAATTTTTTATTTAATCCAAAGGATTTTCTAAAAGTTTTTCTGATAAAACAAGTGCGTATTTTAGGCACACACAGAAATCTAGAATCAGTGTATGCATCTCAAAAATGGTGACAAACAAAATCTTCAATTAGGAAAAGGAAACTACTAAAACAAATCAGATCATAATTTATTCATACCGCAAAGCATGATGGGAGCCATGAATGAGTTTTGATTGGTGGCACCCAGAATGCACTGCAACTTATTATTGTCACCATTGTTGAGATTCACAGGCTGATTATTCATGTCAGTGTGTCTATAGAAAAAAATGTTTCAAAGTCTTCCTATCAAAACAGCTTTTGAGAAATGTTTTGGATTATATTGAAAATGATGATAATGTTTGCTATAGAATCACAGTGTTGCTGTAATTAACAATGCAAAGACACTCTATTTGACTCAAGTGATTTAGGTCAAGTGACAATTATGTCAAAACAAAACCAACACCGCCTCATCACCTTTTGTCAGTGTTCATCTGACAGTGACGTTAACACCAGCCAATCAAAATTGAAATATTAAATGTTTAGGGGTCAAGAGCCCAACTAAAGCAAACACTGATCACCAAAATGGTGGCTTAAAAATTGTATTTTCTCCTTTGGTGATTCTGCTTGTTAACATCAGGTGTCTTCAATAATCACATCAGCAGAGGTCAAAATCTTGACATCAAATTGACATTGACACTTTGACGTCAATATGACTTTCATTTTTTACCTATTTTGCAACGTCATTTTGACATAATGTTTGATGTCATATTGATGTTAAATTGATGTTAAGGTGCCCGCTGGGAAGGTCAGATAAATCCCATCACAAAGAGGCTCTTTCACCTAGATATCATAATACAGAGACTGTGTCTGTTCCCCGAATTTGGAAATACAAAAAACTTCCAAACCTATCTAAGGTTAAAAATTTAGTTGATGTTCAACAAATAAAAAACAGATATAATACAGATGAGCAAACGATAAAGCTTGGGTTGCTGAACTTTCGAGCCCTTACTTCAAAAGCACTTATTGTCAATGATATGATTTCAGATTATAACCTAGATGTGCTGTGTATGACAGAAACCTGGCGAAAACCAAACGATTACATTACTTTAAATGAGTCCACCCCCCATGATTACTGTTATAAACATGAACCTCGTCCGAAAGGCAAAGGGGGAGGTGTTGCTGTAATTTATAGTAATATTTTCAAAACCACTAAGAAATCTAGTTTTAAATATAATTCTTTTGAAGTGCTGGTGCTTAATGTAAAAATATATAGTGTAAACGATAAATCACGTTTGAGAATTCTGCTGGCTACTGTATACAGGCCACCAGGGCACCATAAAGACTTTATCAAATAATTTGCTGACTTTCTATCAGAATTAGTATTGGCTGCAGATAAAGTACTAATTGTTGGTGATTGTAATATACATGTAGATAATGAAAAAGATGCATTGGGATTGTCATTTAAAGACATTGTAAACTCAATTGGAGTTAGACAACACATGTCAGGACCTACTCATTGTCGTAATCATACTCTAGATCTAATATTATCACATGGAATAGATGTTGATGCCATTGAAATACTGCAGCAGAGCGACGACATCTCAGATCATTATCTAGTCTCATGTAAATTACATTTAGCCAAGGCTGCAAAGCCGACTCTGTGTTATAAATATGTTAGACCTATCACTTCTGCCACAAAAGATTGCTTTATCAATAATCTTCCTGATCAGTTTCATCGTCTCACCATCCCAGATAGATTAGAAGAACTCGATATTGCAACAGAAACTTTTAACTCTCTCTTTTCCAGCACTTTAGACACAGTTGCTCCGCTGCGCTTAAAGAAGATTAAAGAAAATAGTCCAACGCCGTGGTACAACGAGCACACCCGGGCCCTTAAGAGAGCAGCCAGAAAAATGGAGCGCAACTGGAAGAAAACAAAACTAGAGGTATTTCGGATTGCATGGAAGGAGAGCTCGATTGCTTACAGAGAGGCTTTAAAAGCTGTTAGATCTGCTTATTTTTCAACCCTATTAGAAGAAAATAAACATAATCCTAGGTATTTATTTGAAACAGTGGCTAAACTAACGAAAAAGAAAGCTTCAAGCCCAGAAGTTTCCAAGAAACACAGCAGTAATGACTTTATGAACTTCTTCACTTATAAGATTGATAATATCAGGGTCAAAATTATAATTATGCAACCGTCTACTACAGTATCGCATCAGGGAGTGCATTATAGTCTCCCTGAGGAAAAATTTGATTCATTTGTTGCTATAGGAGAAGAAGAATTTTGCAAAATCGTTAACTCATCTAAATCAACAACTTGTATGTTAGACCCTATACCGACTAAACTATTGAAAGAGATGCTTCCAGAAGTCATAGATCCTCTTCTCAATATGTGACCCGTCACAGAAACCAGGGACACAAGTCGGCAGCACAACTTTCGAGCAAAATGAGAAAGAAGAGTTTTTTTTCAAAATTGGTGATTTTCAATTTTTTGGAGAATCTGTTAATTGAAATCACGAAGAAGCCTCTCCATGTTTGAGATAGCAGTATTGGTATATTTAAAAGCTTACATTTTGAGGTTGAAATCGGCTTGTTTGCGGAGATTCTAGCATGCAGTAGGGGCGTGGCGTGTCATTGTCTGTGTGTATTTCCATACTGAATAACCCGGCGCTTTTGCCCCCGCCCTCCAAGTCAACCACATGGCTACTTATTATGCTGTGCTCTGGCCAGCTCTCTCTGATATCAAAATTCAATGAAGATGGATGCCGCAAAGATTGTCGCAGACGAGATGAACCGTCTGGCAGTTACACCGAAAATGTTTTCGCCGCACTTCGTGGGCTCGGGAAACTGAACCGGAGGTATGGGCGCAGCGCGCTCGCCCTCAGTGCTTCAATATGGCGGCTCGGCTCGCTGACAGCGGTGGCTGGCTGTTTCATATGTGACGGAGAATCGAAATAGAGGATGCAGTTAAGACCTTTGCTGCTGCGATGAAGGCCTGCCGTGCGTGTTTCTAAAATGTAAGTTAAGCTTCATTTGCTCTTTAGTCGTTATTTAAGATGCTGAACCTGCTGATGATATAATGTGCTTGCGGACATTTCATTTGTGTGTGTATACGCACATAAGAAAGTGGTGTAAAGAGATTTGCAACAGTAATTTGAGGAGGTGAAATGTGATTATTTGGAAAATTGCAGAAATGACTGCTTAAAGAAAAATGCCAGCAGGCATTTGCCTCCTACATAAACTTTAATATTGTTGACATTTTGGGCACACGAGCGTTGCGTACTATTTGCGCTATATGTAGGCCTATGGCTTATTGGTCTTTGTTTGTTGTTGTTGGTTTTGCGTTATATGTATATGGCATATTGGTCTTTGTGTGTTGTTGCTGGTTTTGCGTTATACTGTATGTATATGGCATATTGGCCTTTGTGTGTTGTTGCTGGTTTTGCGTTATATGCAGGCTATATGGCATATTGGTCTTTGTGTGTTGTTGCTGGTTTTGCGTTATATGTATATGGCATATTGGTCTTTATGTGTTGTTGCTGGTTTCGCGTTATATGCAGGCTATATGGCATTATTGGTCTTTGTGTGTTGTTGCTGGTACGTTGCAAATAGAGGGGCAGCACAATTGTTTTTCGCCTAGTGCGGCAGAAGTGCACTCATTCGAAGTGTAAAAAAAGCTGTAAAGCACATGGAGGAGCTTTACAGGGGGTATGGCTTATCTAAATGAGATGTAAATGAGCCCTATTGTCACCCCCAGCAGCAGAGACAGGTGAGAACTGCACAATCTTTAGCTCGTTTTCTCCTCTTTGAGCTTTTTTAAGTGCCTACTTTAAAATGGCCACAACTTCTCCAAATATTATCAGATTTCCACATGTTACACATCGTTGGAAAGCTTGGATATTACACTCTCAGAATCTATGAATAACTCAAAATGCCCCAGAACCGACTTGTGTCCCTAGTTTCCGTGACTGGTCACATATCATTAATTCGTCTTTGTCTCTAGGATATGTACCAAAACCCTTTAGCTGGCTATGATTAAACCGCTTGTTAAAAAAACGCAACTTGATCCTACAAAATTAGTCAATTACAGGCCGATCTCGAATCTGCCTTTTCTGTCAAAGATATTAGAAAAGGCAGTATCCTCACAACTGTGTTCCTTTCTTGAAGGAAATGCTATCTGCGAGGATTTTCAGTCAGGATTTAGACCGCACCATAGCACTGAGACTGCTCTCATTAGAGTCACAAATGATTTGCTTTTATCATCCGATCGTGGTTGTATCTATCTATTAGTGTTACTCGATCTTAGTGCTGCATTTGACACCATTGACCACAACATTCTATTAAATAGACTAGAAAACTATGTTAGCATTAGTGGAATTGCACTAGCATGGTTTAAATCATACTTATCTGACCGTTATCAGTTTGTAGCAGTAAATGAAGAGATGTCTTATCGATCACAAGTTCAGTATAGCGTACCACAAGGCTCAGTACTAGGACCGCTGCTGTTCACTCTGTACATGCTACCGTTAGGAGATATCATTAGGAAACATGGAATTAGTTTTCACTGTTATGCTGATGATACTCAGCTCTATATACTCAGATACTCCTCAAAACCTAACGAAACTTACCAATTCGCAAAATTAACGGAATGCATAGCTGATATAAAAAACAGGATGACTAGCAATTTTCTACTACTTAATTCTGAAAAAACAGAGATTCTAATTATTGGACAACAAAACTTCCTCATGTAATAACCTAGAATACTGTCTAACACTTGATGGCTGCTCTGTCAAGTCTTCGTCGTCGGTTAGGAACCTGGGTGTGCTCTTTGATACCAATCTTTCATTTGAAAGTCACGTATCTAGTATCTGTAAAACCTCATTTTTTCATCTTAAAATATATATATCTAAATTACGTCATATGCTCTCGATGAAAATGCAGCACAATTAGTTCATGCATTTGTAGCAAATTAGCTCAAAAGATATATGCATAATTAATCATAACAAATTATTAATTAATTATAAATATTTGAATTAGTTTTTAGAATTGACTGTAGCAGAATTAATAGTACAATTATTTGATCAGTTCATCCAATGAACGTAAAGCATAATCAATGATCAATACTAGGAAATAAATTATCTTCCTTGCATTGACTTTGGTTGCTGAACAAGTCCAGATGTAGGAGATTCTTGAGATTCTTGATGATTTTGCCAGAAGTGCGCTGAAGTGTTTGGGTTCTTGGGGTGGTCCACGTTGAATCCAAAGAAATTAACTTGGTCCAGGTTAAAGTTGCCGGAAGAAAAACAGGAAACATTGTCTCAAAGAGATTGAGCAAAGATGTGATCAGACACTCTTAAATGTCCTATCAGTTTACACCCATTTGTGAGGTGACCAATCAAAGATGACCGGGAGAAAGTATTTGTTCCATCTTATCCCCATTTGACTGTTTGTTCAAATACTGCTGGGAAAAGCCACAATGTGTTCATCAGTTTGGAGATGCTACTGGTAGGAAAATACTAATTTCTTTAGTGACTACAGACTACAGATGTTGTGCATGTTTGGAGGTTGTTTGTTGATGTTAGCAGTTTAGCACCTAACATGCTAACTGGCATTTTACATTTCTGTTAAGTTGCTATGTAAACACTGAATAGTTTGACAATGTTGTTTGTATTTTAAATATCCTTGAGTGTAAATTGATCAATACTGTGTGTAGTGACTCATATATGTATATATGTTTTTTGTATAGGTTATTAAGCTAACCATCTGAAATAATCATTGAAAACAAGTACATCAAGAAGATCAAGTCATTGCTGAGAGATTTTCAATAAATTGCTTTGATGAAGAATCAGATGCTTTGAGTTATTCAATGCACCCTCTACATTGATTGAAGCATTTTTTCAAGTTTGGGCAGACATGATTGAGGCAAAGAAACCCTGATAACTTGACACTTAATAACCACTGTTTGTGGATAAGAAGATTAACGGCTTCTGATGGTCCAGAAAATAAAGCTGGTGCGAAGGACAAGAATCAACATTGTCAAGACAAGTCATCAGTAAATCAATTGAGTTGTTTAAGAAGACATATCATTGTGTCTTGAAAATAAGATGGCAGAAGATGGTTTGGGGAAAACGGTGGACCAACTTAAGAGCGAGAGAACCACTGCAAAGATGTGTGTTACAAGGCAAGCTAACCTTCTCATTCGAGAGTCAAGCCAAATGATTGAATCTGAACTCAGGAAGGAGTTCCAGAAACTCTCTTCTAGTGCAAGAGCACTTTTTAATGTGAATGATGACTATAACATGGGATTGCTGGCAGAGCTGGAAGCTAAAGCAAAGAGTGATGAGAAGGTGGAGCTTGAAATGCAGCAGGCAGCAGATTTTGAGAAGACTGTTAATGATTGTGAGACAAAGCTCGAAGAGGAGCGAAAAATTGTCAAAATTAACTTGTGGCAGAGCTATGGCCAAGAGGAATTGACTGTTGCAGTCCATGAAGCTGAGAAAGCTTGTGATCATTCTACTGCAATACCTGTTGCTGGTGTCAATTGTGAAGGATATGAAGTTCAACTAATTCACTTGGAAAAGCTTGTGAGTAGAGCAGTCAAAACACTATCCAGCTGGGAGTGATGGATTCCTACAGGAGAGAAGAAGGACTTTGAGAGCAGAGTAAAGCAGTTAAAAGTAAAAAATAATGGACTTGAACCCACTGAACCCACACACAGTTCTCCAAACAGTGCCGATTACACCAGTTGTGAGAATAAGACCAACTAGTTTGCCCAGATTTGGTGGTATGAAAAGAGATTTGTTCCGCTGGAAGAATGATTGGGAAAGTTTGTAAAAACAAGGCGAACCAACTGGATCGGTAGAGGTCAAGAAAATCCAGCTCCTGGACAGTTTGGATGACAGAATCGTTAAGGACCTAAGGCTGTCAAGTTACAGCAACGGCGAGGATGTGTTTAGAGTGCTGGAAAATCGATTTGACAACAAGGTAACAATTGCCATGGAAATTATTGAAGAACTGGAAAGAATTCCTGCTGTAAAGGGCAATCAACCCAGAAAAGTGATAGACTTGATCCAGACTGTAGAAAAAGCTCTATCGGACCTGACAGATCTTGGGAAAATTGGTGCAATTAAGAACCCTCTCGTAATCAAGTCTATTGAGAGTAAACTTCCTGAATTTGTAAAAAGAGACTGGCTTTTCTTCATGATTGACCCTGACAATGGTGTGACTCCAGAGAATCACTTTGACCTCCTTTTGGAGTTTTTAAGGAAACAGGAGGACGTCCTTGAGAAACTCGAATAGCTCAGAGTCACCGACAAGGTAGATACATCTGAAAATAGTTTTGAAAGGAGGCATGCATCTACAAGATCCACAAAGAAAGATTCGGACGGTGGGTGTACTGTGTGTGGAGCTGTAAATCATAAGGACAAGATTTTCTTCTGTAAAAAGTTTAAGGAGCTAAAGCCATCTGAAAAGAAAGCTGCTCTGAAGAAGATTGGAGCATGTAAGAAGTGCCTTGGATGTCATGAAGGTAACACAGACTGTAGAGACACATTCCTGTGTAAAAATAGAGATAGCAGAAAAGAAAATGTCCCAGATCATCATTATTTCCTCTGAGAAAAGGTTTTTAAAGGATAGCAGGTAGGTAAATGTGCTCACAGCAGAGCAAGAGGAACTTTTAGCTGAACTTTCCCCAGAGCTTGCTGAGCGATGCAGAAATGCCTTCCCCAACAAAGCTGCAACAGTGACTTCCACTGGAAAAAAAGTTGGACTTCTAAAGGAAAGTGGGGTACGAGAACTACCTGTCATCATGATGCTCATGGAAGTGTCAGCCAACGCAGGGCAGAAGGTTGGAACTTTGGTAGATCTTGCATCAGATACCAACTATACAGGTCCTTCTCAAACAATTAGCATATTGTGATAAAGTTAATTATTTTCCATAATGTAATGATAAAAATTAAACTTTCATATATTTTAGATTCATTGCACACCAACTGAAATATTTCAGGTCTTTTATTGTTTTAATACTGATGATTTTGGCATACAGCTCATGAAAACCCAAAATTACTATCTCAAAAAATTAGCATATTTCATCCGACCAATAAAATAAGTGTTTTAATACAAAAAAAGTCAACCTTCAAATAATTATGTTCAGTTATGCACTCAATACTTGGTCGGGAATCCTTTTGCAGAAATGACTGCTTCAATGCGGCGTGGCATGGAGGCAATCAGCCTGTGGCACTGCTGAGGTGTTATGGAGGCCCAGGATGCTTCGATAGCGGCCTTAAGCTCATCCAGAGTGTTGGGTCTTGCGTCTCTCAACTTTCTCTTCACAAGAGTTGGGGAGTTTGGGAGTTTGGGGAGTTTGGGAGTTTTTAAAAGCCTCAGGAATCTTTTGCAGGTGTTTAGAGTTAATTAGTTGATTCAGATGATTAGGTTAATAGCTCGGTTAGAGACCCTTTTCATGATATGCTAATTTTTTGAGGAATTTTGGGTTTTCATGAGCTGTATGCCAAAATCATCAGTATTAAAACAATAAAAGACCTGAAATATTTCAGTTGGTGTGCAATGAATCTAAAACATATGAAAGTTTAATTTTTATCATTACATTATGGAAAATAATGAACTTTATCACAATATGCTAATTTTCGAGAAGGACCTGTATAACCCACAAGGCTGCAGAACGGTTGAGGTTAAGGAGCGAAGATGTCACATTGATAGTACATGGAGTTAGTGGAATGACCATCAAGGTGAAATCGCTCTTCTTCGAGTCAGAGTCAAGACTGATGAGGGAAAAGAAAGAGCACATAAGCTTCTCTGTTATGGCTTGGATGAAATTGCTAAAGTGCATAAAGTCATCAAACCTAAGCAATTGCAGATATTCTTCCCAGAAGTCAAGCTTGAAGAGTTGGTAAGACCTAAAGAGATTGAACTTCTTATTAGCAATCGAGAAGGGAGATTAGCCCCACCAAGGGTGAAGGTTGTGGGGGATCTTGTCTTATGGGACAGTCCATTGGGAAAGAGAATAGGTGGAGCTCATCCAGACTTATTTGAATAAATTAACGTAGCTGCATATGAGTCTAAAACACATTTTGCTCGCTCAATGAGAACAGCCGCAGCAAAATATGAAGAGAAAGTGGGAGGACTTGAAGTGATGTCGAAGTCAGTCCAACTACGTCAAGAAACCAGAGCTGAGACAAACATTGCAGCTGTTAGCAACCGTGAGTTCTTGGAATGGTGGAAGTGGGACAGCATTGGGGCAGCTTGTGAACCAATGTGTGGAGCTTGTCGCTGTGGGAACTGTCAGCCAGGTTCTAAGGAGATGACATTGGCAGAGGAAAGAGAACTCGAAATTATAAAAGAGTGTCTTACCTATGTAGAAAATTATGTTCACAGCGATTCTCCTCATTGGCATGCAAAATATCCCTGGACTGAAATTCCAGCTTCCCTTCCCAATAATAGAAGTGGAGTAGAGGCAACATTTTGTGAACAGAAAAGCAGCTCAAAAGGGAGCCATATTGGCAAGTCACTTATACAGCTCAAATTAATGAAATGGTGGAGCGCGGGGCAGAAATCAAGCTCACTGAAGATGCACTTAATTCCTGGAATGGACCAGTATGGTATGTGAGTCACCTGATTGCACCAAATCCTCACTCAGTTACGACTCCAGTGCGCTTGGTATGGAACAGCAGTCAGACATTTAAAGGAGTGAGTATGAATGATCTTCTTCTGAAAGGCCCAGATTTTCTTAATCCCATCAGAGCAGTCCTTCTAAGGTTTAGGAGAGGAGATTATGCTGTCCTTGGAGATATCAGGAATATGTACAACTCTGTATGGCTGGAGGAGAGAGAAATGCATCTACATCGGTTCCTGTGGAGAGATGATCAGAGCGAAAAAATAGAAGAATATGCAATCACCAGAGTTAACATTGGTGACGACCAGCAGGGTGCATTGCACAGTTAGCCATGCGTGAAACTGCAAAACTGACAAAGTTCCCTCATCTACATGAAGAGTGCAAAGTCATAGAAGAGGATAGTTATGTATATGATATTCTAACTTCCCACAATGATCGGAAAAAGCTGAACAAAATTGGTCAGAACAAAGGTGGAAGCCTGGTGATGATGAGTCAGTAGAGTCAACAGGAGACGACCGAATCCTGAAACTTCCAAACCAGTTGAGGGATAAAGACAACAAGGCCCTTGGAGTTGGGTATCTGGCAGAAGAGGATAAACTTTATATTATGACATCAATTAACTTTTCCAAGCGAAAAAATAAGATGAGAATAGAACAAAACCTCCTTAAAGAGGAGGTCAGGGCCAAAACTCCTAATCCTCTGACTAGAAGAGAGCTACTAAGTCAGGTGGCAGGGCTGTATGATCCGATTGGCCTGGTCACACCGGTTAAGCAAAAAGGGGCCATCCTTGTATGAAAGGCATTTCAGGAGGCAGGACGTGGAAATTTGACCAAAGATAAATGGGATAAACCACTGTCAGAAAACCTCAGAGAAGAAGCCATTGAAGTGTTTGAGGAGTATGTTCAGCTAAGCAATGTAATGTTTCCCAGAGGCATAACACTTGGAGGCTGGAAAGGAAAACCGTTGGGAATAACGTTATCTGATGGAAGCGATAAGACCTATGGAGCTTGTTATATATTTCAGGTGGGAAACCAACCAGGGCATTGAGGTGAGGCTAATTGAATCCAAGGCCAAATTGACTCATTTGGATCAAAAAGGGGAAGCAGTCATGGCTGAAATGTGTGGTGCAGTTTATGCAGCCAGACTTAGAAAGTATATTGAGAAACATTGCCAAGTGGGGATTGACCAATGTTTCCATTTGGTGGACAGCCAAACAGTGTTGGGAGCTATTCAACGGGCTAGCAATGGCTACCAGTCCTTCTTTGCTAATTGAATTGGAGAGATCCAGAGAACCACGCTAGTTAAGGATTGGTGGTGGATCCCAGGCGACTTAAACATTGCGGATATTATCACAAGGGGAGGTAGTCCAGAAGGCCTAAAACAAGATTCTGCATGGCAGAGAGGGCCTGTGTTCTTGAAGTGGCCAGTGGAGGATTGGCCAATTAAGTCAACTGCTGAGATTGCAACTGCTGCAAGAGAAGCTATTAACAAACTTCAGAGGAAAGCATTCTCTGCAGTATTAACCAGAAGTCTGGCTAAGAAAAAGCCAGACTCCGTCCTCCTGGAGAAAATTAAAGTGAGCGTTCATGAGGATGGAGAGAAGGGTGAGTTAAATGACCTCATTGCAGATTCAGGCACTCCTGCAAATCAGAAGGAAAAGCCATCAGGAAGGATGTCTGACGGCATAGTAGCAAGTAAGTTACTTGATGTTGAGAAATTCTGCAAATTGTCCAGACTGGTCAGAGTTACTAGTTGGTTGCGTCGAGCTGTTAAGAAGTGGATGAAGATAAGAACTAAGACCTCAGGTTCATCAAAGTGGGAGGTAAAATCTTTGGAGGGAAGAGTCAATACCATGGCATAATCAGCTGAGCCATATCTTCAACATCATGGAGTTACGTCATTTTAAGCGACCCAATTCAACTCTGAGTAGAGTGTTAAATGAACACTGAAGCAGTGTTAAAGTTAATGAAATAATTAAGTGAATAATTGAGTGATGATTGAGCATTATTGAAGACACCTGATGTTAACAAGCAGAATCACTGAAGGAGAAAACCGGAATGTTTAAGTCACCATTATGGAGATCAGTGATTGTTTTAGTTGGGCTCTTAACCCTCACATCATTAACTTTAGATTGTGTTTGGCTACTGTATCTGTGTTATAACAGCCAGATTAACAAATAGAAAAGGTGATCTGATGGTCATTTGGATTCCTTTGAAAAGGCTAAAAATGGTATGCTCTACAATGACAGTGCTGCTATAATCCATAAGGTGAACTTAACTCAGAAATTGGGTTCTATATGAGTTTAGTGATTCAGGTCAAATGATTGTGCAATAACGATTATGTTAAAACAGAACCAACACCATCAGATCACCTTTTTTATTTGTTCATCTGGCTCATTATAACTCATGTACAGCAGCCAAACAAAATCTAAAGTTAATAATGTGGGGGTCAAGAGCCCATCTAAAACAAACACTGACCACCATATTGGTGACCTGAAATTCCGGTCTTCTCCTTCAGTGATTCTGCTTGTTAACATCAGGTGTCTTCAATAATGCTCAATCATCACTCAATTATTCACTTAATTATCTCATTAACTTTAACACTGCTTCAAAGTAACCCAGTTATGTGCAGCCTGTTGACATAAAAAAGCTAATTAAAGCCAACATTTCAGAAACTGATGACATAAAAAAAGTTAATAAAAGCCAACATATCAGAAACTGATGACATAAAAAAAGTTATTTAAAGCCAACATATCATTTATTTGAGTGTTGAAGTTACATGAAGAAATTATGTTTGTTTAAGGTAACCCAGCTATGTGCAACCTGTTGACAGTTAATTTATGGAACATGTTGACATAAAGTTAATTAAAGCCAACATATCATTTTTTGAGTGTGGGTCTGAGCATAAAGTTTGCATGTGTTTGTGTGAGCTGTGTATATGTGAGGGTTTTTCTTGTGTAGTGTTTTTATATATTTGCAAGATAATCAATTTGTGTCTGTGTTTTTGGATGAAATGTATCTATTTTAAAAAATAAATGCTGAGAGTTTAAATTTTGCAGTTGTGTGGATTTAATAAAAAATCTGGTTCCAGATACATATCCAAAACTTCTTGTCAAAGCAATGAGGTCCAGTAAACTCATATAGTTAAGTTTTGATGATGAGGAAAATTTACTATTTTATGTCAATTAGAGTTGGTTCATGGTTGTGAAAACATTAATTAAGTTAAACCAACATGTTTTTCAGTTAACTTAACTAAAAAATCTAAATGCTCATTAATTGATACAGTACGTTTGCTCAATTTACTGCAAGTTATTTCAACAACTACATATCAGTTGAGTGAACTTAACAGCTAAACTTAAGTCAATGCAACAAAATGACTTGACTAAGTCAAGTTGTGTCAACAAATCAGTTTTTACAGTGTACCTTTCTTCTCTCTAGGGACGGCCCTGCTAATACCAATACTGACTGATGACTCTATTTTTTTTTTCTTGGGATAAAATGAGTAAGTATAACCATTCAGTAATACTGAAAGCCTTCCTTTTTAACATTTTATTAGAACAATCTGCAAATTACCTTATTATTATTTGATTTACCACTGATTAACAATTGAAGACCAAAAAACAAAAACTAGTTTTAATTGTAATGAACAATGCTCGCACAAACCCCACCGGGCTCAACTAAAACAAAGACTAATCACGATATTGATGACATCAAATGAAAATAGCAACAGTGACTAGAGCTAAACCTCTGTTAATTCTTTAATTAGAACTTCTGTAGACGAATGACAGAAATAAAGTCACTTTCAAAAAACTACTTAGCTAAAAGATTGTCCCTGAAGACCTTAAAATTAAACAATTTTTGTCAAAAACAACAACATTAAATACAGATAAACAGGGCTCATGAAATGCTTTTATTAAATGTCAGATTAAACATTTGAAATCAGTATGATAAAATACATTGTGTAATCATTACAATAATCTCTATTACTCGATTACTCAAAGTATGAAGTAATGTCAATATTTTGTAATAGAATCAGAAAAGATTATTTGAAAAGACAATGTGGAGTATATATTTCCCATGTTAAAAATAAAGGGGCAAAGAACACTTTGAAATGAAACAGATGAAGAAAGGCTCAAACAAAACGATTAAATGTAGAACAATTGATACATTGCTGGTAAAATCAGATAAAGACCAGACAAGAACAATCTGTCTTGACATTACAGAGGAGATTCCTTGGTATCCACTTTGATATCAGTGTAAGTGACGCCTTTGTATGTGCCCTTGGTTCCATACGCAAACACACTGCCGTTCTTGCAGGTCATCTTCACTGTGCCAGTGTAAGGCAGGTCAAAAGTGGCTCTGCCAATGGTGATTGAAACGCCCAGCTTCTTCCCTGGTGGCACATCTATATCGGTAGACAGAGTTTCGGTTCTCTCATCTGTGTACTCACGACCATAAGTGCTTTCAACTCCCATGGTGACACTGTATCCTGCAGTAACTTCAGCAATGCCTGGAACCCCAGCCTTCACTTCCATACTAAATGTTGCAGATAAACTTGCACTCACAGACCATGAAGATGTTTTGATCACTTTCTTTGAGCTTTCAACTTTTTGTTTCTGAGTGGCGGAAGAGTTGTTCCTGAAAGAGAGGGATTTGATTTCTTCTACGGTCACCTTTGGTATCAGTTGGTTGAGAGTGGGATAGTTGACATCAGTGAGAACTGTTGATTCAACTGCATTGAGAAACATGAATCCCATACTGTCAATGTCAGAACCACCTCTTCCTACAACTCCCAAACAATATCCAGAGCCGACATCCATGGGATATTCTGCTTTTAAACCCCAGCTTGTCATCTTTGCAAAAAACTCTCCCCCCAGACTGGTCCTGAATTTGATGGCTCCAAGACGTGTTCCTGCTCCGTTCCCCCACAGGGAGAGTGAGGTGAAACACTCACCAGGCTTGAATATATACTCTTGATTCGATCCCGATGGCTGTCCAAAAGTTTGATTTCTCCCATCTGTAAGCCAGACCCTGACACCCCTAACCTGCCATTCTCCCACCCACACCCAGATCTTCTCTAAACTGGCACCATTGCTTTCACCAGTAAATGAAAATGCAGCACCTCCTCCACCACCGATTAAAGACAGAAGTGTTGACATCTTTGAATAAATTAGATCTGAAAAGTAATTACAAGATTAATTAACACCAGAGATCTAACTCAGGTTTTTAAATGTATCTTATGAATTCTAAAATGGTATTTTTTACTCAAATACTTTTTTATTCTTATTTCTTGATTCACAGAAATTTGGATTTGTTTTTATTTCAGCTGCACAAAAAAAGTTTCACCATTTATTACTAGTCCTGTATAACCTCCTGCAAACTTCAAGCTATTGGCTACATAAATTGCATCTTAAATGCTCACTGAAATATACTCACATGTATGACTTTAGTCTGAAGGACTCAAGATAAGATTGTCTGGTACGCGTCAGGAAACTGAGATGTGTTTGTTTGGGCTGCTGCTTAAATAGAGCTGCAAAGGGGGCAGGCGCTACCTGATGTGATGTTACTAGTGACTTATAATTATTTTGGTTATCCAACACTCATTTTATTTGCATCTCTTAAAGTTCATAACAAGCAACTAATGTATGTGGGAAATTAAGTTTGTGGTTTCTGTAACCAAATAGTCTAAACTGTGGGAAATATCAGCTTTATTTCAGCTTTATAGTCTACACAGCAAAATCCCCAGTGTTAAATTAACACTGTTCAGTGTTTATATGAGTCCACACTCTCAGAGTGTTATAGTAACACTGAACCAGTGTTGAAGTTAATGAGATAATTAAGTGCTTAATTGGGTGATGATTGAGCATTATTGAAGACACTTAAGGTTTACAAGTAGAGTCACTGAAGGAAAAAAAATGGTAATTGGTATGTTACCATTATGGTGATCAGTGTTTACTTTAGTTGGGGTCTTGACCCTTAAGTCATTAAGTTTAGATTTTGTTTGACTGCTGTACCTGAGTTATATCAGTCAGATAGAGAAAATGTCATCTGATTGTGTTGGTTGTGTTTTAACATAATCATTTGACCTGAATCACTTAACTCATAGAAAGTGTAACGCGATGCGGTGAAGGCAGAGTGGAGGCTGGATCCAAACGCAGTTTACACGCTTTATTTAAATAAACTCAAACGGAAACTCAGAACGCGGAACAAGAATCTTAACACTGGGAAACCAACACTCACGTTAATCCTGAAACATATAACAACTCACAAAGACAGGGCAGAAACACAGGGCTAAAATAATCAGGGACAAACGAGCTAACAGGATAACAAGGGGGCGTGGGAAAATCAGAAACACCTGGGAAAACTAATGAACAAGACAGGGAACCAAAGAACATGACAGGACACAAACCCACATCGTGACAGAAAGCCCAATTTCTGAGTAAGATTTACTTTCTTAATTGTATGAGCCCTGTCTCTGTACAGCATAATATTTTCAACTTCTACAACACAATCCAAATAATTTATTCAAGTTGTTCACATATATATGTATTTTTTTGGCACAGACATCAAGAATCAGCCTGTGCATCTCAACAATGGTGGCAATTATATAGCATGTTGCAGTGCATTCTGGGTGCCACCAATCATAAATCATTGCTGCATGAATAAATAATGAGCTTATGTTCAGAGGTAATATTTGTTTGTCCCCATTGCTGAGATTCATACGCTAATTATTCATGTCTGTGTGTGCCTACCAGAAAAACTTCTTAAGAAGGTTTTTTTTTTTTTTGTAATTGATTTAATCCTTTGAAATTTCATTGAAAAAGCTATAAATGGTACGTTCAACATCGACAGTGTTGCTATAATCCATAAGGTAAACTTAACTCAGACATTATGCTCTCAATGAGTCCAGTGATTAAGGTCAAACAATGATCATGTTAAAACACAACCAACGCCATCCAAACACATTTTTTTTTGTTCATCTGGCTGTTACAACAGACTTACAGCCGGCAAACAAAATCTAAAGTTAATAATGTAAGGGTCAAGAGTCCAACTAAACTAAACACCAATCACCATAATGGTGACCATTTTACATTAATTTTCTCCTTCAGTGATTCTGCTTGTTAACATCAAGTGTCTTCAATAATACTCAATCATCTATCAAATAAGCACTTAATTATCTCATTCACTTCAACACTGGTTCAGTGTTACTATAACACTCTGAGAGTGATTCCGTCAACAGCGCTCACAGCGTCACAATTTTAAAATTTCAGCACTGACCTACTACCGAAGTCGGTACTTTTTGACAACTCTAATATATATAATGTATATATATATATATATACATACATACATACATACATACACAGTGTATATATATATATATACATACATACATACATACATTCATACACAGTGTATATATATATATATATATATTAATTAATATATATATATATATATTAATTAATATATATATTAATTAACTAAATTAATAACTTTTTTACAACAAAAATTAACCATCACTTAACTTACTTAAGGTGGACTATGACGCTATTTTCCTCTAGAAACAAACTATGTTGCATTATTTTTCAGTTATCTCTGTAAAGCTGCTTTGAAACAACCTGTATTGTAAAAAATCATTATATCAATAAAGCTGACTCGACTTGACTTGATATGAGTAAAAATATAATATGTAAAATAGTGCATATATTTAGCAAAATACAACTCTCTATAGTTCATTTGTCTAGCTAACTAACATAATATGGTCATTAAAAGGCTTTCCTGAGGTAGGTAAATGTTACGTTACATGACATAATTCTCCAGTTGTTTTATTGACATATTTCCATAGTTGAAACACTGAATGATCCATTTTTAATAACTTCTCTAGTAGTAAAAAGGAAGAAATGATCAGTTCACGTGCCACTGACCTGAGGCTCTACAGCGATCACCATGGGTGGTGATGGCGCAATGGATAAGACACTTGCCTTTAGTATGAGAGACTCTAAACCACTGTGAGACTCCGATGTGTCCCTGAGCAAGAGACTTAACCCCTAGTTGCTCTGACATATCTAGCAAGTGTAAATCGCTTTGGATAAAAGCATCAGCTAAATGAATATATATAATACAAATATCTGATAAGTCACATGTATTTACAGTTTGAATTACGTAATAAAATTGACTGAATTTGAAAGCTGAGACTGCGTTTCATGTCAAAAGTGACTTGCTCTGTCTTTTCTGTCTGTGACAGTTTCCTCGTTGCTTTGCAATTTTTTTTAAAAATTATGTAAGGAAATGTATGAGGCCTGAAGGCATGAGAACAGTGTCATTGTATGAGTCTCACGCAGTACCGCTGCAAGCCATTTTGGTGCCCTAAGCATAATTCCTTTTTGATGCAAAATTTTTTTATTTTTGCCAGTTTAACTTTAAATTTTTAACAAGCAGTCCAACGGACCACTGAGCTTGGGAAGTTGAGTGTGTGTGGGGGGAGGGGCAGCGGCGGCACCATCGTTACTTTCTAGAGCAATTAAATACACTTGTTCCGGCTGTGTAAAAAGTCCCTTAAAAGTGCCTAATAATATTTCTATACTAAAATAATATCGGCATTATCATTATTATGACGATGATATGATGATTGATTTTTCATTAGGCTATTTTTGGTGCCCCCTCAGCACTTGGTGCCCTACGCACAGCGTGTGATGCGCGTGGTGTGAGCGGCGGCGCTGGTCTCACGCGGAGGCTTCACGAGATGCCTAATGAGGCAGTATTAGGAAGTTTAGGAAACAGATAGGTCATTGGCTAGATTAGGTCTCAGGGCAGACCCGGTCAGCCTCCCTGGTGGCTATGGTGGTTGACATACTGTCCCCCTAAAAGTGACTGGACAGGGTTTGGTAAGGCCCATGGCCATATTCTCTTTAAGGAATCCATTACCAGTGAAGATGTTGGTTCAAAGCCCTTGAGCGACCTTTGAAGTTTGATAAGGCCTCCACTTATCTGAGCCAGATATGATATACCATGACTTTGGCCCTCTGGGGCCGCCTTGATAATTGTTAAACTAAATTTGAAATTAAAAAAAAGAAAAAGGAAAACAAATAAATTTTCATCATTGTTAAATGAAGAGATTTGAGATCAAAATAAATGCTGCCTATTGGTTGTGAGCTCATAGTGGAACCTGGAAGAAATAAGGAAGATGATTGGCTATTGAAACGGCATATGCCACATAGAACCAGGTGTGTGTGATTACCAGCATGCAGAGAGATCTTTTTTAGCAGTGGATGTGCTTCTTCTACCCAAGTTGGTGGTTTTGATGGTTATACAACCAAAGGAGAAAGATATTGTGGCAAGCAGGACAAGTGGCGTGATTACTGTTGAGCGACTCCTGGGCGACGCACCGGTCTCTCCATCTCCACTATCGTCTCTCCTCCTTTTATGCTTCCGCTCCTCCGTGAGAGATACGAGACCGGTGCGTAGAGCAGGTGTCACTCATCAGTAATGTCTCTCATGGCCCTCTGCCGCGTCCTGCTCGCCACTGATTGTTACCCGGCATTGTGACGATTGAATTTGGAGTAAACCACAAGCTGGGAAAAGCCACAATGTGTTCATCAACTTTGAGATGCTACTGGTAGGACAAAGACTCATTTCTTTAGTGACTAAAGACTACAGATGGAAGTTGTTTGTTGACGCTAGTAGTTTTAGCATCTAACATGCTAACTGGACATGTACACTAAGTGCATTTGATTTTACATTGCTGTTAACTTGCTATGTAAACTGTGAATATTTTAACAATGTTGATTGTACTTTAAATATCCTTGAATGTACATTGATCTCAATACTGTGTGTAGTGACTCATATACTTATATATTTTTTTTCTGTATAGATTATTAAGCTAACCATCTGAAATAATCATTGAAAACAAGTACAAGAAGTCATTGCTGAAAGATTTTCAATAAATGAACGAATGAGGCGTTTTATATAGCACTTTACAACCATGTCGGGGTCTCTTCTCAGCCACCACCAGTTTGCAGCACTCAGTACAATGGTGTCAGTGCGCTCACACATACCAGCTATAGGTGGAGAGAGAGTGATAGAGCCAATTCAATGTAAGGGGATCATTAGGAAGCCATGATTGACAATGGCCAAAAAAATTGCGTCGATGATGAAGAATCAGATGTTTTGAGTTATTCCATGCATCCTCTAAAGTTGATTGAAGCCTTTTCCAAGTTTGCCAGACATTGAGGCAAAGAAACCCTGATAACTTGACAAAAATCAGTGTGTTGGGAGAGTTGGCTTCCTCTTTCTAGAGAGTCGTTCAAAGCTGAAGCCACCATTCTACTGAGCCAGGGCCGGCTCAAGCCCTTTGGTTGCCCAAGGCGAGATTGATTTTTGGAATGCTCCCCCGTTGTGCATTTTAATGTTAAATTCATCAATCTGGTGCACTTTGAGAGTTCAAAATTAAAAGCTCCAATCCAACCCATATTCAGTGTTCAAATTAAACAAAGAAAAATTCAAACCTCTTTTAGTTAGTGTCTGTCTACATTACATAATAATAGTTATAATATTAATCCCATGATAAAACCCATATATTATAAAACAATGCACTGAAAAATAAAGGAACCTTTCATAAGTTTTGTACTAATTTCTATATATTAAAAGAGTATTTTTCTATACTTCACATTAAAGATGTGATTGGGCCAGCCCAGTGTCAATCAAGAAAACAACCAATGGGCCGCTGATCTACGCGTTTCATGCGGTATCAGAAAATAAGCTAACGCTGACTTTTTTTCGACCAATGCATTACACCAGCACTATAGCGCCGCTGATTAAGCAAAACAAAACAAAACAAAAAGAATGGGCTATTTCTATTTTAGCCTGCGGCCGCTTTTTTGCTTTATCCGTCTTTTTGAGGGCGCCTACTCCTCATAAATCTTATGAGGGTGCCTACTCCACTACACATACCGCTATACCCACTTTTTGCGCCACTGGCAGGCTTATGTGCCGGCCCGGCCCAGGGCTGAGCCCTGGAGAGCCCCGGCCCAATTTAACCACTGGCTGTGAGCTTGATGATATAGTCTACATACCTCTGCTATGGGCCCGTTTTTCTTCCTCCTCCTTCCTTTGTTTTCGGAAAGCCGATCCCGATGGCTTGGGTGTTCTTCTCATAATAAAAGATTATATAATATATGATCATTTATAGCCTACAACCGCCAAGGGGCGTTTAAAGCGCATTTAAAGCGCTAAAACCAGCTGTCAGATGTTTTCGCGCCACTCCCGGTTGCTGAGCAACGCGCGTGAGTTTGACAGCTGCCTATCAGAGTGACTCAGTCGTTTTTTAGGATTGTATATAGTAAAAGAAATGGACAAATACAAGCAGTGTGTGGACAGTGCACAGTAAAAGTGCACAGCGTGTGCGCAGCTTTCATAATACCATACATACATTTAATTAACTTTTTTTTTTAACTCTGCAATTTTGCTCCCCGTCCAGCAGATGGCGCCCCAGGCGGCCGCCTGTGTCGCCTGTCGGCAAAGCCGGCCCTGTACTGAGCTTATGGTGGCATGCTAACTCGGGCAGTGGCCATAGGGAGTATTGTACCTGACAGTCTAATGTGTGACCAGAAGGGGAGAGTGGTGTTGGCGCTTCTGCAGGAAGTTGCCATTATTGTGCTATATTCACAGTCATTGTTTTGGTATGCACTCCACTCAGCATGGTGACGCAGGTATTTCATTCCCCATAAGCATTTCAGGACGCAGTGCGAGTTCCCTTTCGAAAGGGAACATCTCGGGTTATGACTGTAACCCTTGTTCTCTGAGAACAGGGAATGAGACACTGCGTCTCGTTGCCATGAATTTTGGCTGCCTGCACAGTCCCCTCATACGAGAAGTGGCTGACTTGTCCCCTAGGCGCCCCTTATATACTTCCTGGTCGCATTAGTATGAAGCACTAGTATGGTCACACTCAAGTCGTATTTGCTCATTCAGAACATCTAAAGTTTTCATCCAGGAGTGTGAAGAACCGATTCATGCTTCGTTCTCCCTTATCCCAGGCTGATCAAAAACAGGATGTACACTCATAAACATGAAAAATTAAATGACTTTAACAGTTAAAATCTGTTTTTTAAACATTGAATGACTGGTAAAAGAAGAGTGTACTATGTTGGAGGTTGTCTAACCTAGTCAGTTCCAGCATCTTTACTCGTCGTTGGTTCCCCTGTTGGAGCAGCGGCTTCACCTCTGCACAAGAACCAGCACCAATTCGGTTAAAAATAAGTTCATAAGTATATGGTTTTATTTTTTGAGCACATGAGAACTTCTGAATTCCTAATCAGACTTGATGCAAAATCTGTCATGCATCACTAGATTTTGGATCAAAATCAAATACGTATTTATCCAAATTAAATATAAGTATTGAGTATGACTGAGCATTAACTTGAGAGCAAACCAGGTGTGCACCCCGGCAGAACATGTCTTGTGTTTGTTATATAAACTGGTAAAAAGAGGGTGCGTCTATCTGAACAGTTAAGAAGAACATGTATGGAATTAAGACTTTTATATTTTTGTTAGTTTGAAACAACATGCAATTTCTAAGTGATAATTTCACTTGAAGTATTCGTTCAATTAAAACAAGAAAGAACATATGGGACCATGTATTATTTATTTTTTTTTATTTTTTTTTGCAGTTTAAACAGTGAATATATTCATCACTAGATACAGTATACAATCATCATGAATGCAGAGCTGCCAACTCTCACGCATTCACCGTGAGACTCACTCAATTGACCCTTTTCACACGCTCTCACGCAACACATCCATTTTCTCACGGTGAGAAAAATTGCGAAGCAAAGAGGACACTGACACCGTGACAGACAAGATAGAGCAGGTTACTTTTCATATGAAACCAATTCTCAGCTCTCAGATCCTGAGATTCTGTCAATTTTATTACGAAATTCAAACAATAAATACCGTTTTGGCGCTTTTAAGTGTGACGTGACAGATAGCTAGCGCCTGGCTGCACGTGAACCGATAATCTACCAATAACCTACCAGTCATTCAAACATGAAATTTATGGTACCTGCGTGAAGTTGGCCCCCCACCCAACGCAAAACGTCGTCAAAATAGGCTCAATCGTTTGTGCTCTGTTTGTACTGGTTTCTGCACAACCTAATCGGTTGCACCTGCTTCCATGCATTTGCGATCACTGGACTTAAAAGCCCTAATGGAGTTGTTTTTTTCATTCCTAAAGCTTACACATTTACAAAAAATAATGTTTACGTCACATTTCTTTAGAAGGAAGGAGCATTTCCATTCATTTTCCACAAAATTATGAGATATGATGAGGTTTTTAACAATGTCTCCCATCTCACTATACTGTTATCCTTTCAGCTAGAGCAAGAGGGAGCTCACGAGCAGAAAACAGGAGTTATTAGTAATACGAGACACCCCGAGTAAGTGCGTGTTTTTATGACATGGCCTATGTGGATGCATTAGTCCGGTATCAACAAATGCACAGGGAAGAAAGAGACATAAAAATATGTGTATTTATTATCGCAATGGTTAGCATAAGTAGCCTTTAGCATCACATATAAATATATATCTGCCTCATACAGTGATCAAAATCTCCATCGAATCGCAACACTCACTGGTGTCTGAAAGTGAGTTTTGAACTGAAAATTACTAAAATTGTTGAAGTCAGCTGGTAGCCTGATAAAATCACATGAAAAATGAGCAGCGGTGTAGACCCTCTCCTAACTCTGGTAAACCCTGAAGCCCAGATGAGGCCTGATCAAGCCCTGGAAGTGACAGTGGAAGCACAACTGGCACGCACTAGCATGCTCGCTTTTGGCCCGATAGTGGAAACACGCCTATGCTGTTGCATGGGAATTTGAATTAATCAGGCATGTGACACTGGAAACATTTTTCTAAAAATAAATTCACATATACTCACATCATCTTCAAGAGTCTGAATCAGGGTCTTGAGTTCTCCAATGTCTTTGGCTTGGTACAACCGCAAAAATCCTTTCAGGTACTCATCAAGCCCAAGGAAAAAGGTCGTCTTAAGGTCTGTGGACACTATGTGTCGAAATTCTGCTGCAATCTAGTAAAGTGTCAGACCCACAATTAGAATATTACAGTTTTTTTTAGTTTTTTTTTTAACAATTGCTTGGACACATTTCTCAATATTTAGCGTACTCTTTTCAAAACTGAAAAAGTGACCTATGTAAACGTGCAGATTGGCCTGTAGTTTTGGTAGTGGTTTACTCTGTAAGAAACAAGAATTCATGCAAAGAAAGATTATTTGAAAGATATATCCAGTCACTGGAAGATCGTTTCGGATCACTAAAGAACGTAAGTGATAAATTTGGTGTTCTGCTCAGTTTCACTGACATGGATGACGAGGCACTCAGAGAGCGACTGAGTAACACACTGACTGACGGGAGGAGACTGACCTTGACTGGCTAGAACTGGAATCCAGAGCCTTACAAACTTACCAAAGGCAAGCATGACCGCATTTGAATTTCTCAACTTTCTCCACCAAAAAGGGCTGACTGGGCTTTATCCAAACCTTTGGGTGGCTCTGAGAATAGCCTGCACACTACCAGTGACAGTAGACAAAGCTGAAGCTGATAAAAACATACCTAAGGTCCTCCATGGCACAAGAATAAAAAAAAAAAGATGGGGTGAAGTGAACGTTTGTGTGTTTTTTAGGGTTTTAGACCATATTTTATGTTTCCTTTTTTTCCTTTTTTATTTTTATTTATATTATTTGCACTTTGAAACTTGTTCAAAGTTTGTGTTCTCACTGCACCAAACACAGTTGTTGTGTAAATGAACGGCTAGAACTCATTAAAAGTTTTCTGTTTTCAGTTGAAAACACTGTTGTGTAAGCGGCCCATAAGTTAATAACTAAAGATTCTGACAGCGGAAATGAATAAATTGAAAACGTACTTAAGCTGGACTTTATTCTAGATATGCTGTACAGCAAAAAGCAGTTTTTCCTGGAAAATTTGCCATACAGTGAAAGAGTCAATCACCCAGACAAGTGAACCCTCTGATAAACTCATGTTGAAACGAAACTCTTGGGATTATAAACGGAGCATATGAATATGATCAATATTTCAGTCAGAGCGAATCCCTCTTCAGACGCTCTTCACTCACTCCAGGTAGGCAAGAATATTCATACTTCTTTATTTATAGCAAATTATGATTATATTCATATTACACAGATGGTTATATATTTGAGTTGTTAATTTATTTCACTCGTGTAGTTTTTAGAAAAGATGTGACTTTAATAAAACGGACAAAATCTCACTAAATTTTGTGCATGAATTAATTTACTTAATTGATTATTTTTTTAATTGAAACATTTTTAATTAAAAAAGATAAATGAATAGGATCTTTAAATATATATATATTTGGAAAGAAAACTGATGAATGATTTTGAAACCGTACAGTCAGTGTGTGTTTTTAATTCAGCGAGTGAAATAAATATTGATAACTTTTGAATTGTAGGTGTTTTTCTCATGGTGATTTTTCTCAGTGTGTTTGACAGATCTGAACACACACACACACAGACACACACACACACACACACACACACACACACACACACACACACACACACACACACACACACACACACACACACACACACACACACACACACAATTATTATATACTTCTATTGCAGCACTATATAATGTTAGTTATTAATTATTAGAGTAATCTTTGAAAATGCTTTATGTCTGATACAGGTGAAGTGAAGTCTCAGTAAGTATTTCTTGTGTAAAGCTTTGACTTTATCTTTATTAACTTCATAATCAACTGATTATTATCAATATGAGTAAATGACTTACAACAAGGTTTAATTTGTTAACATTAACATTACATTAATTATACATTAGTTAATAAACTACATTAGTTAACATTAACTATTATTACAGCATTTTATTAATCTTAGTTAATTTCTACATTTTTAAAAGGAAAAGTTACTCATCAAGTGGACGAGGAAAGTTTATATGGACAGTGTAACTTTTACTGTATTCAACAGCTCCTTAAACCACAACAGAACATGATTGTGACGTCACAGCTAATCACATTTACTTTACACACACAACTCTTTATATATATTTAAATATTGTATTCAACATCCCAAGCATGAACGGAGCATAAAACAGAAGATTGTAGTTCAGTCAGTGGAACTAGCGCAGGTTCTGCCAGTAGAGGACACTGGTGTAACGTTAGCAATGATGGACATCCGAGACGGAGAGAAGTTATCAAGAGAAGGACAGAAAAACTACAACACAGACTCTATTAGACAATCAACTAACTCATGTTAACAAAGAGCCTTTATTGTGAAGTTTTATAGTGTTGTTGTTAGTTTGCTATAGTGCAAAAGTACAGCATGATAATTAGAATATGCATAATGGTTAATAGAATATGTGTGCTTTGGCTGGTAAAACCATAAAAAAGAAAAAAAGAAAAAATATCCAATGCTGTCTACTTATGAAAAAGTTTTGATATTTCAGGAAACTTGAAGCTCTTTGTGACAAACTACAATGAAGCATTACAGGACTAAACTCAGAATTTGACATAAATCATCAAACTCTCATTGGTCAAATAAAGGAGCTGAATGAAATCACTGATGAACTTGAATCTGTGCACAAGAAAACTACACAGAGGGCATTGTGGGATGGCTAGCGCGTCGGGCCTTATCAATTTTAACATTGGGAATCGCTGGAGGAACAGGTGAAGCATCTAACATGATCAAGACTATTGTGAAGATCATACAACATGTCCATAACAGAATAATCACAATGATTCAACATCTCAGTACAATTTATAACACCATAAAAGAGTTTCAGCAGAAGGAGAAGAAGGATTCTGTTCAACATAAGGAAATACTGGCAAGAGAGAGATCTGTGAAAACCGCAAGATTTGCCAAAACTCTCAAACTGGTTGAGCAACTAACTGACAAAATCCCCACTCTATTAGTTATTAGTCATCTATTATTCAGCAAAAGATACAAAAGCAGAAGAAATCAAATCAGAATCTTTGATATGTATAATCAGATGAGAGAAACAGCTGCTCAATTTCAGGAGACTGTGAATGAAACTAAAAGTGCCAAAGAATAAATAAAAAATAAGTTAAAAATCGATTTAGAAATGGTTGAACTGATCAGTCTGGTTTTATTATCAATAATACAGTCAAAGCAAACCACTCTAAACTGACATCTTTAAAAATGTCTGATGGGGGACAAGCAGCAGTTAAAGCAGTGTGTGTCCCTTGCCCTCGTTTCCTTACAGCTGGACACACACACACACACACACACACACACACACACACACACACACACACACACACACACACACACACACACACACACTGTGTGTAGTAGTGGGAAGTTCGGATCATTTTACTGACTCGGATTTTTGAGTCTCGTTCAGCAAAAAGAACTAATCTTTTTTCGAGTCATTTCGTTCATTTCGTTCATTTCAGCATAATATAATTAAAATAGCATGTTAAATATCCCAACACATCTAGTACTTACGAAAATGTTTATTATATTTGTAAAAAGAATAAAAATAAACTATAGGGTAATGCAGCCAAAGCCAAATTATAAGAAACCGAAATGTTTTATTAATTGATTAGTTGTTGGGTCTTAAAGGGACTATAAGTAAATTTTTAGGTAGTTTATAATCTAAAATCAATATTTTTATTCATAAATATGTCCCCAATGGTGTACAAATACCTCTGCCAATTATCTGACTTATCCTCGTAAATGAAGAATTTATTATCTTTATATACATGGGACGAGTAGGTCCACGGAGGCTTCCATGTAGTTCCGCCATCTTAATAGCAGAGAGGGACAAAAAGTATGCCAACGCGTTTCCACAACGCATTTTCGTTCAGAGCCAGCGTGACATGACTGAAAGCAGCAGAAACGGAGGAGCAGAGCAGTGAGAGGCGCTTGTCACTTTTATTTTTAATGGCGGACCATATCTACGCCGAGCCACTGGATAAGAAATCCTCTTCGCCAAAACAAACCAAAAATGATCGTAAAAGGAAACGTGACCGGAGATTACAAAAAACACGAGTGAATGTCGGGATTGCTTTTTCCCGGTGGAAAGAACTAATGCAGGAGAAAGATTTCAAAAGCGACGCTGAAGTCCTGCTTTCTCCTCGACAGGTAAATCAATGTTACAGTCCAATTACAAGTTTTTTTTTAATTGCTTGGTTGTTTACTTTATTATATAGACAGAAGAACATTTACAGTTAAAAGTTAAACAGGCTCTTTGATGAATAGCAGCGCAGTAAAGTAGAGAAGGCGCTAAAAAAAGTTTGTAAGTTTACTTTTGTAAGCTGAAAATTCGATACAAATATATTTTAATAGAGCATATGATTGTACTTGCATTGTTTGCATAGCTAAGTCTACTTCAATTTTTATGTTATCTGATATTTTCTGTTATTTATCATTTATACTGTGATCTCACATTGAATAATACAGACGCATAAATTCTGTATGTAGCTCCTGTAGCTGCCGGGCATCTTTGTCGTCGTTGTATTGACTCTCACTCTCCTCCTCTTCCTCCTCGCCTAGATCCCACTGATCCACTGCCTCTCTGTCCTCTTCCTCTACTTCTTCCTCTCCCTACTGTTGAATCATCTGATGATGATATCTAACAATGCACATACTTCAAAAAAATATAACGAGTAAACAAGGCATAACTACTAATTACAATAGTTCATGTATTTGACACTCATTACTTCATACTGTAACATTCGTTTGTTCGTTGTGTCAATTTGAAGTTTGTTTGAAATAACAAACCTGTTCACCTGAAAGAAAACTCGACGAAGTGCTGTTAGAAGACATCCTGTCATAGCTTTTTGGTACATAACGGCTACCGTAGATGCAACACGTATTTGAAAACGCGAGGCGCTGGAGAGCACAATTCGTTTAAATGCAAAATACAATTTCACTGCTAGATGGGAGTAATTCTTACTTAATGTCCCTTTAAGTTCAGGCTATTGCAGTCTGATTCTGGTAGTTCACCTCACCTCCTGATCCGAGACGTTCTTTCCTTTGCAACTTCATATTTATCAGGTTAGTTCTCCTCTCATGTCTCGAGACATTAGCTGTCGACTCGCCAGTGTCTGACTCTGATCTGTCTGCTGGGCCGACCGTGCCGTGTGTGATACAGCAGGGCCGGAAAGAGAAATGATTAGTTCATCTTTCGAGTCCCGAGTTCGGGTTCGGCCGGGTCCGAGTCTTTCGTTCTTCCTGTCAGTCCATAGAGGCTATGCTGTCAGTAGCGGAAAGAGAAATGATTAGTTCATTTTCTTCGAGTCTCGAGTTCGGGTTTTAAATCCTTCGTTCTTTTGTCACGTGACCCCTGGTATCTCGCATCAAATACAACATTAGATTCGTGTTATTGACTGCGTCTGAATGTATATTGTTTTATATTTAGGAATTAAAATACAAAATATGTGCAATAAACATTATCTGAAAAATTAAAGTTCCATCTTATTAGCCTATTTGTCCCTGTCCGTCTCTTTTCTAAATGTTTCTTGTGCATCTGTGGTGTGTTTTATTATATATTATACATTCATTAACTACTATTATTTTATACATTAACTATGTGCTTGTTTGTAAAAAGGTTGTGAATTAGTAGGCTATATATTCAATACGGTGACAAGTCACGTAACAAAAGAACGAAGGACTCAAACCCGAAGACTTGAAAAAAATGAACTAATCATTTATCTTTCCGGGACTGACAGCATAGCCTCTATTGGACTGACAGGAAGAACGAAAGACTCGGACCCGGCCGAACCCTAACTCGAGACTCGAAAGATGAACTAATCATTTCTCTTTCCAGTACTGACGGTAGTCTCTACTATGGGACTGACAGAAAGAACGAATGACTCGGACCCGTCCCGAACCCGAAGACTCGAGAGAGATGAACTAATCATTTCTGTTTCCTGTACAGATTCAGAACCCATATGTTGCGCAATGCGCATGCGCGGTCGACACAAAATGAACGAATCACTCTCTGAGACAACTCGGTAGTCCCGAGTCATAATAAAGATTCTTTCAAAATGAACGAATCATTCATGAACAACACATCACTAGTGTGTAGCTTGTTTGAGATGGAGCAAGCCCAAGCACGCGCGGCGGCTTCATCTCAGAATCGGAATCAGAATCAGAAAGAGCTTTATTGCCAAGTGTGCTTGCACACACAAGGAATTTGTTTTGGTACTGAGGCTTCCAGTGGACATATACAAATACAAATACAACATGAAACATAATACTACAAATTATAAGAAATAAAAAAAAAAAAAAAAATATATGAGAATAAAACTATCACTGTTGGGTTTAGTCAGAATAGACATTTTCAGATTTACAGATTATGAACCTATTTACAGTGTTTTGAATATTATAAATAATTAAATCTACATATAAGTATCACCTGAGTTGTAGGATATTGCACTAAACAGTGGGAGTATTGCACTTAAAGGCATATGCCTTGGGAGGAGTGTTAACTGTTCAGGAGGGAAATGGCCTGTGGGAAGAAACTATTCCTGTGCCGAGATGTTCTTGTGGCCAGTGATCTGAGTCTCCGTCTTGACGGTAACAGTTCGAACAGGTGGTGTCCAGGGTGAGTGGAGTCTGTGATGATTTTACCTGCTCTCTTCCTCACTCTGGAAGAGTACAGGTCCTGGAGGTTTGGCAGGGGGGCACCAATGATCCTCTCCGCAGTCCGGACTGTCCGTTGTAGTCTCCTGATGTCTGATTTGGTAGCTGAACCAAACCAGACAGTGATGGAAGCGCACAAGACAGACTCAATGACGGCTGAGTAGAACTGAATCAGCAGATCCTGTGGCAGGTTGAACTTCCTCAGCTGGCGAAGGAAGTACAGTCTCTGCTGGGCCTTTTTCACAGTGGAGCTAATGTGATTGTCCCACTTCAGGTCCTGAGAGATGATAGTGCCCAGGAACCTGAATGACTCCACTGCTTCCACAGTGCTGTTCATGATGGTGAGTGGGAGGAGTGCTGAGCTGTTCCTCCTGAAGTCCACGATCATCTCCACTGTTTTGAGCGTGTTCAGCTCAAGGTTGTTATAACTGCACCAGACAGCCAACTGTTCAACCTCCAGTCTGTAAGCAGACTCGTCACCGTTTTGGATGAGACCGATGACAGTGGTGTCGTCTGCAAATTTCAGGAGCTTGACAGTGGGGTCTTTAGAAGTGCAGTCATTACTGTACCGGGAGAAGAGCAGAGGGGAGAGAACGCACCCTTGGGGGGCTCCGGTGCTGATTGTGAGTGTCTTGGATGTGTGTTTCCCCAGTCTCACTCGCTGCTGCCGGTCCGTCAGGAAGCTGGAGATCCACTGACAGATCGAGGATGGTATGGAGAGCTGGGTCAGTTTGGCTGTGAAAAGACCAGGCATGATGGTATTGAAGGCCGAACTGAAGTCCACAAAGAGGATCCTTGCATAAGTCCCTGGTCTGTCGAGATGTTGCAGGATATAATGCAGTCCCATGTTGACTTCATCATCCACAGACCTGTTTGCTCTGTAGCAAACTGAAAGGGATCCAGCAGGTGTCCAGTGATGTCCTTCAGGTGGGCCAGCACCAGTCTTTCAAACGACTTCATGACCACAGACGTGAGAGTGACAGGTCTGTAGTCATTAAGTCCAGTGATTTTGGGTTTTTTGGGGACAGGAATGATAGTGGAGCGTTTGACTATTCTCCCGAGGCGAAGTACCAGTGCTACAATTATACAGTTCTGAGGATCTGAATGTTGTCAAGTCAAGTCACCTTTATTTATATAGCTCTTTTTACAATACAGATTGTTTCAAAGCAGCTTTACAGAGATAATAGGAAAATAATGTTGTAATAGTAAAATAGAGGTCACAAACAGAAAGATGAGAAGAAAAGTTGTGCAGAAGAGAAAGGAAACAACAAGAAAATAATACTCAAGTCCCTTGACGGTGTCTTTGCTCAGTGGAGTCGGACAGGTCGAGTCGCTGGTCTTTACACTCTTCGGTCTTCACACGACGAGGGCTTCACACAAGGGCTGCCGCAGTGCACTAACAAATAATATACACGCCTAATACCTCGTAATTTAATTCAGCAGGCCACTCTCTACTACTTAGCAAAGCTAAACTCAAAAGCCACGCGAGATGCACGACAAACAAACAAACGCGACTTCAGCACATGTTTTTACCACGGTAAACACAGTAAACAAGTTTCCTAGCAATGAAGAACCGCGCAAAAATCTAATGAGAAATGTAAACACTCTCAAGCTGATGTCCCCTCCTGTTGCTCGACTGCTTCTTCAAATACAATTCAAAGACATACTGCATAAAGCACCGTTCACACCTCCAGCGACTTTGTCGCTGTATGTCGCTGGTCTCTGTACTGCGAGTCGCTTGTGGGCTTTCGTAGTGCTGTCGCTCTAATGTTATTGGCAGACTGCACGTCTGGCCATATCTACAAGCCCAAATCAGAAAAAGTTGGGACATTTTGTAAAATGCAATACAATCAAGAATCTGTGATTTGTTCATTCTATTTAAACTTTTTTTCAACTGACAAAAGTACAAAGAAAAGTTTTCCAATGTTTTCACTGACCAACATAATTGTATTTTGTAAATATGAACAAATTTTGATTTTGATGGCTGCAACACACCCCAAACAAGTTGTGACAGAGACATGTTTACCACTGTGTCACTTCACCTTTCCTTTTAATCACACTTTTTAATCATTTGGGAGTTGAGGATTCTAATTGTTGGAGTTATGCTAGTGGAATATTTGCTCAATCTTGTCTGATACAAGACAGCCGCTCAACAGTCTGTGGTCATCGTTGCCTGATTCTCCTTTTCATGATGAGTCATACATTTTCCATAAGAGACATATCTGGACTGCAGTAAACAGGAGGAACATCCCTTCTATGGTGCAGAGTGTCTAGAAACCACTCAATTTTAGCATGTGCAGAATGAGGCCTGGCATTGTCTTGCTTCCCAGGAAAGATGTAATCTTGATGGCAGTTTATGTCTCTGTACAATCCAAATACATGCCTCCATGTCAATGGTGCCTTCACAATAATGCAAGTTACCCATACCGTTTGCACTGATGCACCTCAATACAAGCACAGATGTTTGCCTTTGCACCTGTCGCTGGTGAAAGTCTGGTTGGTCCCTTTCGTCTTTGGGACTGAGAACTCGATGTCCATTTTCTCCCAAAAACAAGCTGAAACATGGACTCATCTGACCACAGCACACATTCCCACGGTCTTCTAGACCATCTGAGATGAGCTCAGGCCCAGAGAACTCGCCGGCATCTCCACATAGAACTGATTTCTGAAAAGCTTTCTCCTTGCGTAACAGAGATTCAAGTGGCATTTCTTGATGCAGCGTCAGACTGTATTCAGTGAAAACGGTTTTCCAAATTACTCCTGAGCACATGTGGCTGTATTTAACGGATTAGCATGATGGTATCTTGTGAAATGCCATCTGAGGGCTCAAAGGTCACGCACATTCAACAGAGGTCTACTGCCTTACCCTACACAGACTGAGATTTCTCTGGATTCCCTGAATCTTGTGACAATATTATGTATGGAAGATGATGAAAGACATAAATGCTTTGCAATCTTGCATTGAGAAATGGGATTTTTTAATTGTTTGACAATTCTCTCATGATACTTGGAGAGTTGGATAATCTAATTTGGATAATCTTTTCACTTTTATTTGGTCTCTGTCCCAACTTTTTTGGGGTGTGTTGCAGCCATCAAAATCAAAATTTGTACATATTTACAAAATACAATTATGTTGGTCAGTGAAAACATTGGAAAACGTTTATTTGTACTTTTGTCAGTTAATAAAAGTTTAAATAGAATGAACAAATCACAGATTCTTGATTTTATTGCATTTTACAAAATGTCCCAACTTTTTCTGATTTAGGGTTGTATACAAAATACCATCACAAGTGATATATACAACTATATAATTTTAATTTGACTAGGAATTAGGCTCAAAAGAAACAGTATGCTGTTGGGAGAGTGTTTTTATATTACCACAGCAGTGTTCAGTGGATTAAATAATTTGCTTGATTAACGATCGATCAATCAACAAATTAAACTCACTCATACTGTCATAAATGACTAAAACGTCATTCGAATTTGACAAATAATACATTTTCTTGTCCCTAATAGTCAACATAATGCAGGGGAAACTGTAAAATGAACTGCAGCAGTGCTAAACTTGCATAAAATTACACCACTCGAACTATAAATGTATGAATTAAACTCACTGAGACTGTCGACAGTTTCTTTTCCATGCATCATTTTATTATATCCATATGGTTACAGTCAAATCATATAAAACAGTGAAATCGTCCTCGAACTCTTCTGTCTTGCCTGCACTCGAGACGGTGACGTGAGCTCCACTGAAAGGCTTCTTTCCTATTGGTTGTCGCTCGCGAAAATCGCTTCTCATTTGCATAAAGTTGAAATTTCTCAGCTTTTGTTGCTTGTCTCTTGTCGCTTGACACGCCCACATTCTGTCGCCAACGGTCAATGTCGCTCGTGTCGCCGGAAGTCGCCAGCGCTCCATTGAAATGAATGGGATCATGTCGCTTTGTCGCTGCGTGTCGCTGGCGGTGTGAACGGGAATTGGAGTCACTAAATGATGTTGGAAGTGAATTGGAGTCACTAAATGATGTTTCATTAACAAAGTTTGGGAGGAGAACGTTCAAATAATCAGGAGATACATTCGTTCAAATCTCTCCCATCAAAGAAGCTCAACAGACCCTCATCAGCTAAATTCTTTAGCACCAGCTCGTTCCCATACACCCAAACCTACAGGCTCACATTATCCACTTTAACACCATCAATACACTAATTAGTGGATATTTTTCCATTCTAACTGCAGCAGCAGCATCCACCCAAACTCCCACGGGAACCAACTTCAACATTCAACAACAACAACAACAGCTCCCACAGAAGCTCCGCTTCTCCATCAAAGTTATTTCACCGCCTCAGTTTCTTTGGAAAAGTATCTCCACTGGGGCAGCAGTAATGTTCCCTAATGCTCCCGCAGGAGCGCAGCTCTCCGTCCAACTTATCCTTTGGATAGTAAACGCAACATGAAAAGAATGTTTGGTTCCACTGATGCAGCAGTGTCATCTCTTCCACTCCCACAGGAGCCTCGTTTTTACTTTCAACATACATCTAATGCTGCATTAACTCCAGGGGTGCCGCTAAGGGGGGAAAAGTTAGGACAATTCTAAGGGCCCACACACTTTTGGGGCCCCCAGAGATCGATTTTATTAATGGAATGGGTGCGGTAGAAATATGCAACCTCATATTCTTTCATAGGGCCCAAAATTTCTCACGTCGCCCCTGATTAGCTCACCCGAGGGCTCACCCATGTTCAACCTTTCACAGCCGACTACCAGCGAGGCTCACCCTTCTGATGCCACAACCATCAAATACTCATCCGATGACGCAAAAAGCCCTCCCTATCCAGTGACTAACTGCTCACGGCCAGTTACCATATTAGATGCTAAAACCGCTAGACTCAACAAACAACTTCCCAATATACACAACATCTGTCACTAAACAGTCACTAAAGAAATTATTCTTTTTCCTACCAGTAGCATCTCAAAGTTAATGAACACATTTTGGATTTTCCCAGCATGTGGTTTACTCCAAACTCACTGGTTACAACGTGCAGGTTAACAATCTTTCTCCTTTGGTTTTTATAACCATCAGAAGCACATCCACTTCTTCTTCTTCTTCTTCTTGCATTTCCGAAACCTACTGTGAACTTGATCCAGAGACTCTAACCACTGACCCACTTCCCATCCTCCCCCGCTCAATATAAATATGCTTTAGTCAGCGCTTTGTTCAGATCCTCTAGCTTGAAAAAATTAAATTAAAAAAATTCTCAAATCCTATTAATTAAACCTGTTCTCCAAATATTTACATAAAGCTTCTCTTTTATTACGTCTTTGTTCAGGGTTTAATAGGTACCTCACATTAATATAAATCTCCTCTTCCCTCTGAACCTCTTCTAATAACTTTTCTCTGTCATCTTTATATTTTTCACAATACATGATGACATGTTCTACCGTTTCGTTTTCTCCAACCGCACATCTTTGCTAAAAAAGATCTCTCTGCATGCTGGTAATCACACACACCTGGTTCTGTCTGGCATGAGCAGTTTCAGTGGCCAATCCGCTTCCTTATTTCTTCCAGGTTCCACTATGAGCTCACAACCATTTTGATCTCAAATCTCTTTTTTCTTTCTTTATTTAACAATCATGAATATGATATATATATATATATATATATATATATAGGGTTTTTTTTCTACAATTTCAAGTTTAGCTTAATAAACAAAACATAATCCTCTGAGGAAAAAGGCTTTAAAGTCGTACTCAAGCACACTGTGGCTTTGTCAATGAAGCGCACAACGTAGGAGCAAACTCAAAACTGTCTTTAATACATCCACAATGTAGTAACAGGGAATCACAGGAGAGATACAAAAACAACCACTACATATTAACATATATTTATATATTGTCTGTGATATATTGTGTGGTGAAGAGAAAATTTTCCACAACAGGCATTAAAGTCAAATCATGTCCGTTTTGACTTCTTTAAATCAAAGACCCTGAAGGGCTGAAATTAACATGGAAAAAAAGTAACTAACTCAAAAACTGTTGATTAAACAACTCCAGAAACAGCTTTGCCATCTTCTTTATCAAGATCATCTTCTCCCTAAACACAGAGTACACAGTTTACCACCATAAAGCTCTATATAAATAAAGCTGACGTGACTTGACTTGCAACAACAACAAAACCAGGTCAGATCTATTCATCAGTATAATAAGAGAAACTACCAGGATTTGTCAGGACACACTGAAGGAGTTTGCTGGAAAAGCAGTTTTTCCTGGAAAACATGGCATAAAGTGAACGTGAAAATAAACAGTTTCCAGAAAATCCCCCAAAGGGAAAAGAGGAACCGCATAGTGTTGCAATAGAGATGAGAAAGTCTATTGTTCCTTGTAAAGTCATGTTGAAACGAAACTCTTGGGCAAATAAACGGAGCATATGAATATGATCAGTATTTCAGTCAGAGCGAATCCCTCTTCAGACGCTCTTCACTCACTCCAGGTAGGCAAGAATATTCATACTTCTTTATTTATAGCAAATTATGAATCATATTACACAGATTATTATATATTTTAGATGTTTATTTCAGTTTAGTTTTTAGAAATTATGTGACTTCGATGAATCTGACTAAATCGTGTGCATGAATTCATTTAGATAATTGATTAGTTCAAATAAACATTTTAATTCAAAAAGATAAACTAATAGGATATTTTTAAAAACAACAAATGATTTGGACAGAAAACTGATGAATGATTTTGAAACCATACAGTCAGTGTGTGTTTTTAATTCAGCAAGTGAAATAAAGATGTTTTTCTCATGGTGATTTTTCTCAGTGTGTTTGACAGATCTGAACACACACACACACACACACACACACACACACACACACACACACACACACACACACACACACACACACACACACACACACACACACACACAGCCAGCAGTGTCTCTGATCACTGTGTTTGACATCATCCTTCAGTCCAGCGTGAGTCTTACTTTCATTTAGCAATTTATGAGTCTTTTTTATTTTTGCATTATGGATTAATTAAATTTAAATGATAGATTTTTCTAACATTGATGAGATTTCCTTTACTTTATTGTCATGTCATTGACCTTACAGCAATTTGTAATTTTACGAGGTGGATAATTCGTAGGAATTCATACAACCTCACTCATACGTATTCGTAAGATTTTTGCTAAATCGTATGTATTTTACGAGTTGCCCAATCGTATGAATTATCCACCTCGTACTTCGTGAGTTAGCGTTGTCATTGACACAAGTGTACAAGGAGTGAAAATAGTTTATTCATAGATCCTTTCAGGAATACAGAAACAATGAATGTGACATTCAACTTCAATAAATACACACATAAAATCATTATGTACTTGTAGTATCTTCACTATAAATTAGACTACTACACACACTGACTTATAGTTATCACTTTACTTCTGTTTGCAGCAGTTACAGCAACAGACATCATGGGATCAGTGTGTTTATCGATATTATAGTTATGAATGGTTATTAGAGTAATCTTTGAAAATGTTTAATGTCTGATACAGGTGAAGTGAATCGAGCAGACGAGATGACTCAGGAATCTCAGTAAGTATTTCTTGTTCAAAGCTTTGACTTTATAAACTGATTATTAGTTAATAAAGTTAATAAAATTAATCAACTGATTATTATCCAAATGAGTTAATTAAAGGAAGAAGGAGAATGACATAAAAAATACAACACAGCCTCTATTAGCCAATGAATAACTCATGTTAACAAAGTTTTATAGTGTTGTTGTTAGTTTGCTATAGTGCAAAAGTACAGCATGACAATTACAATTTGCATAAAGGTTAATCGAGTGCGCTTTGGCTGGTAAACCATAAAACAGACAAAACACATATCTAGTGCTGTCTACTTATGAAAAATGTTTTGATATTTCAGGAAGTTCGAAGCTCTTGGTGACAAACTGCAACGGAGCATTACGGGCCTGAACACAGAATTTGACAGAAATCATCAAACTCTCACTGATGAAATACAGAAACTTGAACGTGGTTTAGATCTTACTGGTGCCGCTGTTAGAGATGCATCATTAATCATGGACAAGATGATTCAGCATCTGAGTACAATTTATGACACCGTAAAAGAGTTTCAGAAGGATTCTGTTCAAAATAAGGAAATACTGAGAACAGTGAAATCCGTGAATATGAAGAGAATTGACAAAACTCTCCAAGTGCATGAGAAACTAAAAGGCACAATCGATACTCTATTGCAAAATATTGATCATTACAAAATCACAGGACAAACCAAGGCAAAAGCAGAAGAAATCAAATCAGAAACTTTGAAATTGATTCCTCAGATGAGAGAAACAGCTGATCACATTCAGGAGACTCTGAATGAAATTAAAGATGGCAAAAAATAAATTAACAAATTAGTTTAAAATCTGTTTAGAAATGATTGGACTGATCCGTCTGGTTTTATCATCATCTGGTATTATGATCAATAATACAGTCAAAGCGGATCTCTCTAAACTGACATCTTTAAAAATGTGTGCATTTAATGATGAATAAAATCTTGCAGAAAGTGTTCAGTCTTTCAAAGCAGTGAATTATGAATTACAGAAGTTTACATATTCTGGGATTTTCTACTGTAGATCTGATGATTTCAGGGCTAGAAACTCACATTACAGCAGAGGTTTTCTCTTATCAGAAAATAGTGATGAAAATGAGGTCAAATGTTTTTTTTTACATTGATTTTGTAATATGTGAGTAAATTACTCTGGTTGTCATGTATGTATTTGAAAGATTTTACTTTATTTTTGATGAGCAACTGTTTGCATGTTTAATGTCAAATGATGTCAAGACCAACATATATATATATATATATTACAAAATAAATGTAAATCTGATCTCACCAACATATTCACCAAATTGTGTGATCTTTTATAAGTAAACATGGGAAGGTGTTTGAAATCATTTTTTAAGAGGTGACATGAAGCTAAAATAAACTTTTTTTTCTTTCTTTTTTTCCTTTCTTTTTTACAATATATTAACTGTTCTTGTCGCAAGCGTTGGTTTACTGAAAATTCGGTCTTTTTTATTCATTATTTAATAACTGACTTGTATTAGACTTTTTCACTATATCAAACAGATTTAAACCAAAGGCATATCAAGTCATTATAACGTCCTCCATTATTAATAAGTATTAATCAGAAACGTTTTTATGTTTAATAGGGAGCCAGTGTAGTGTTGACAGAACCGGGCAAATATGGTCATACTTCCTGGTTCTGGTAAGAACTCTAGCGGCTGCGTTTTGGACCAGCTGCAGTTTATGTATTAAACGTGCAGGGCAACCACCCAGTAGAGCATTACAATAATCTAGCCTTGATGTCATGAACGCATAAACTAATTGTTTTGCATTTGTCATTGAGAGCATATGACGTAATTTAGATATATTTTTTAGATGGAAAACTGCGGTTTTACAGATACTATTCACGTGACTTTCAAATTAAAGATTGCTATCAAAGAGCACACCCAGGTTCCTAACCGACGACGAAGACTTGACAGAGCAGCCATCAAGTGTTAGACAGTATTCTAGGTTATTACGTGAGGAAGTTTTTTGTCCAATAATTAGAATCTCTGTTTTTTTCAGAATTAAGTAGTAGGAATTACAAGTCATCCAATTTTTTTATATCAGCTATGCATTCCATTAATTTGGTGAATTTGTAAGTTTCGTCAGGGAGTGAAGAAATATAGAGCTGAGTATCATCAGCATAACAGTGAAAACTAATGCCATGCTTCCTAATAATATCCCCTAAGGGTAGCATGTACAGAGTGAACAGCAACGGTCCTAGTACTGAGCCTTGTGGTACGCCATACTGAACTTTTGATCTATAAGATCTCTATAAGATACGATCTCTTCATTTACTGCTACAAACTGACAACGGTCAGATAAGTATGATTTAAATCATAATAATGCAATTCCACTAATGCCAACATAATTTTTGAGTCTATTTAAAAGAATGTTGTGGTCGATAGTTTCAAATGCAGCACTAAGATCGAGAAACACCAATAGCGAGATACAACCACGATCGGATGATAAGAGCAAATCATTTGTGACTCTAATGAGAGCTGTCTCAGTACTATGATACGGTCTAAATCCTGACTGAAAATCCTTGCAGATATCATTTTTTTCTAAAAAGGAACATAGTTGTGAGGATACTGCCTTTTCTAGAATCTTTGAAAGAAAAGGCAGACTTGAGATCGGCCTGTTATTGACTAATTCTATAGGATCAATAATAATAATAATAATAATAAGTTTATTTTTTATAGCACCTTTCTGGAACCCAAGGTCGCTTCACAAAATAATACAAACAGTTGACAGACAAAGAGACAAGCAATCTGCTTGTTATAATAATTAAACAAACAGAAAAGCAGATGGAGACAACCAATAACTATAAATAATTAACATGAGAAGTTAGAAAATCAAAGAAGACATACATTTTGATAAAGAAACCATGTAACATAAAAATAAAAAAGTGGAGGACAGAGAAATAGAATGGAAAATAATTATTTACTAAGCATGGTGAATATATGAGTTTTAAATTGTGATTTGAAGGTCTGCAGGTTAGGGGTGGCACGAAGATCAGACGGCAGCTTATTCCACAGTTTAGGGCCTACAACACTAAAAGCCCATACCACCCACAGTAGAGAGTTTATACCTGGGTACGACAAGCAAATTGTCATCGCTAGATCTAAGGGTCCGAGCAGTAACATATGGTTGCACTAACTCAGCGAGGTATTTAGGTGAGGGGACATGACAGGCTTTATAAACTAAGACTAACAATTTAAACTGGATGCGACTGACCACAGAAAGCCAGTGAAGTTGGTAAAGGATAGGAGTGATATGTGCAGATTTTTTGTTAAACCTAAGGGCCCGAGCAGCAGAGTTTTGTACCATTTGAAGGCGGTGTATAGCTTTGGTGGGTAGGCTGCTATATAAGGAGTTACAGTAGTCCAATCTGGAGGTTATAAAAGCGTGGATAACAGTTTCCGCGTCTCCAAAGTTAAGAGAGGTGCCTATGCAAACAATATTCCGCAAGTGAAAGAAGCACAATTTAACAACCTGACTGATGTATGAGTGAAAACATAACGAAGAATCGAACAAAACTCCCAGGTTCCGCACAGCTTTTGAAGGCCTAATCTGGACACCATCAATATCAATAAAAAAGTCATGTGGCAAAAAAAGCAAAAAGGCAAAGCTCTGTAATTTAGGGCCTTCCTCTCCTATATAGTAGATCATAAAGTCATCACTGTTGTGCTGCTTGGAAACATCTGTGCTTGAAACTTTATTTTTCGTCAGTTTAGCAACTGTTTAGAATAAATACCTAGGGTTTTGTTTATTTTCTTCTAATAGGGTTGAAAAATAAGCAGATCTAGCAGTTTTTAAGGCCTCTCTGCAATCAAGCTCTTCTTCTATGAGATGCGAAATACCTCTAGTTTTGTTTTCTTCCAGTTGCGCTCCATTTTTCTGGCTGCTCTCTTTAGGGCCTGAGTGTGCTCGTTGTACCACGGCGTTGGACTATTTTCTTTGATCTTCTTTAAGCGCAAAGGAGCAACTGTGTCTAAAGTGCTGGAAAAGAGAGAGTTAAAAGTTTCTGTCACAATATCGAGTTCTTCTAAGCTATCTGGGATGCTGAGATGATGAAACTGATCAGGAAGATTATTAATAAAGCATTCTTCAGTGGCAGAAGTGATAGTTCTAATATATTTGTAACACGGAGTCGGCTTTGCAGCATTGGTTAAGTGAAGTTTACACTAGACTACATAATGATCTGAGATGTCCGCTCTGCTGCAGAATTTCAACAGCATTGACATTGATTCCATGTGATAATATTAGATCTAGAGTATGATTACGACAATGAGTAGGTCCTGACACGTGTTGTCTAACTCCAATAGTGAAGTGAAAGTGACACGTGATGGCCAAGTATGGTAACCCATACTTGGAATTTGACCTCTGCATTTAACCCATCCAAGTAAGTGCACACACATTAGGAGCAGAGTAGTGAGTAGTGAACACACACTCACTGCAAACGTGGATACACACACCCGGAGCAGCGGGCAGCCTTGAGTGGCGCCCGGGGAGCGATTGGGGATTAGGTGCCTTGCTCAAGGACAGCCGGTACTGGAATCGAACCAGCAACCTTTGGGTCACCAGTCCAGCTCTGTTACCATTAGGCCATGACTGCCATGACTGCAATAGATGTCAATGCCAATCCCAATGCATCTTTTTCATTATCTACATGTATATTAAAATCACCAACAATTAGGACTTTATCTGCAGTCAGTACTAACTCTGATAGAAAGTCAGCAAATTCTTTGATAAAGTCTGTATGGTGCCCTGGTGGCCTGTATACAGTAGCCAGCACAAATCTTAAACGTGATTTATCATTTGCACTATATATTGTTACATTAAGCACCAACACTTCAAAATAATCATATTTGAAACTAGACTTCTTAGTAATTTTGAAAATATTACTATATATTACAGCAACACCTCCCCCTTTGCCTTTCAGATGAGGTTTATAACATGTTTATAACAGTAATCTTGGAGGGTGGACTCATTTAAAGTAATGTAATTGTTTGGTTTTAGCCTGGTTTCTGTCAAACACAGCACATCTAGGTTATAGTCTGTAATAATATCATTAACAATAAGTGCTTTTGAAGTAAGGGATCGAATATTCAGCAACCCAAGCTTTATTAATTGTTCATTTGTATTATTTCTGTTTTTCTATTTGTTGAACATCAATTAATTTGGAAGTTTTTTGTATTTCCTAATTCGGGGAACAGACACAGTCTCTTTATGATGATATTTAGGTGAAAGAGCATCTATGTGATGGGGTTTTTCTGACCTTGGTGACGTGAGACAGCTGGCAGACGGTCGGTTTAGCCAGTCTGTCTGCTTCCTGACCTGAGCCCCAGATTGTCATGTTTGAGCTCTAAGACTATGTGCCATATTACTAGAGAGAAGAGCAGCACCATCCCAGGAGGGATGAATACCATCTCTTTTCAACAGGTCAGGTCTGCCCCAAAAACCTTTCCAATTGTCTACACAGCAAAAACTCCAGTGTTAAATTAACTCTCCTGGGAGTTTATATGACTCCACTCTCAAGAGTGTTAAATTAACACTGAAGCAGTGTTAAAGTTAATGAGATAATTAAGTGATTAATTGAATGATTATTTGACCAATATTGAACATACCTGATGTTAACAATCAGAATCACTAAAGGAGAAAAAGCACAATTTTAAGTCACCATTATGGAGATCAGTGTTTGCTTCAGTTGGGCAATTAACCCTTACGTTTTTTACTTTAGATTTTTTTTTTTTTTTTTGGCTGTTGTATCTGAGTGATAACTGCCTGATGAACAAAGAGAAAAGATGATCTGATGGTGTTGGTTATGTTATAACAAAATCATCAGTTGACCTGAATCACTGAACTAATTTTGAGCCTAATCTCGGATTTAAATGTACATTGTTAATTACAACATCACAGTGATTCTACAGCATAAGATCCAGAATTTGTGATGCAATTCAAATGCTTTCTTAAAAGCTGTTCTGATTAAAAAAAAAAAGAAGAAAATCTTTCTTTTAGGCACTCACAGACATCAGGAATCAGTGTATGAATCTCAACAATGGTGACAAAGAGAATATTCAAATAGGAAAAGGAAATTACTAAGACAATTCAGATCATAATTTATTCATACCGCAATGCATGATGAGAGCCATGAATGAGTTTTGATTGGTGGAGGCCATAATGCACTGCAACATTCTTTATTTATTGTCACCATTGTTGAGATTCACATACTGATTATTGATGTCAGTGTGTCTAAATAAAAAAATAATTCCAACTCTTTTGATTAGAACAAATTAAAAAATATATATTTTGGATTATATTGACAGTGCTGAAAAACTTATACAATAGAATTATAGTGTTGCTGTAATCAACAAGGTAAACCAAACGCTCAAAATGAGTTTTGTGATTCTGGTGATAAGATGATTATGCCAAACCATAACCGACACCACCTGATCACCTTTTCTCTTAGTTCATCTGGCAGTTACAACTGTTATAATTCAGTTACAACAGACAAACTAAATATAATGTTAATTGTTTAAGGGTCAAGAGCCCAACTAAAGCAACACCAATCACCATAATGGTGACTTCGAAAATGAGATTTTATCCTTCAGTTATTCAGCTTGTTAACATCAGGTGTCTTCAATGATGGTCAATCATCACTCAATGAGTCACTTAATTAGCTAATTAACTTTAACACTCTTGAGTGTTAATTTAACACTCATATTTTAACACTTTAACACTCTTGAGTCTGGAGCCAAATAAACTCCCAGGAGAGTTAATTTAACACTGGAGTTTTTGCTGTGTATGAATTCTATATTATTATGCGGACACCACTTAGACAACCAGCCATTGAGTGATGATAATCTGCTAACTATCTCATCACTCCTTCGAACAGGAAGGGGGCCAGAGCAAATTACAGTGCCTAACATCGTACTTGTGAGTTCAAACACCTCTTTAACATTAATTTTAGTGATCTTCGACTGGCGAAGTCGAACATCATTAGTGCCGACGTGAATAATAATTTAAATAAGAGAATTTACGATTCTATTTGATAGATCAGGCTAAGATCATTCTATCTGATCACTCTCATGTGTTGTTTTGAACTCAATAAAGAGGTACAGGGTTCCTCTGTGCAAATACAACAGGTAAAGCACTCATTTGTCCCTCTCTCAGTTAAGCTCATAAATGAGCAGTGATGAACGTGTGACCATGAATTCAATAATGTACTGTGTATCTGTGATTGAATGTATGTATGGATATGATATAATATTACTTTGCACAAGTAGCCTATAGACAAATTGTAATTTGCAATTTTGCACAGCTCCTTTGAGTAGCCCTAATGTTCTATGTACTTTTTGTCTTTTTAACTGTCTTAATCTTGGGCTTTTGTAGTGTGTCTCCTCTAAGTCTGCGCAAAAAATAGAGGCACTGATGAGTTCTGGCACAGACATTTGTTACATGTGTACACATGTACCAACTCAGATCGTTGTCAATATACACTCCTAGATATTTAAAGTTGGACACCTGTTTGATGTCATGACCATGGATGGCCACAGGGCTCTGATCTCCAGCTGATCTGGGGTCTACCAGCATTTCCACAGTTGTGCTTGTGTTGATATGAAGTTGGTGTGAATCACACCAGTTGACAAACTTGTCCACAGCAACTTGGTGGGTGCTTATGTTGCTTTCTTTAGTGAGGAAACTGAGAAGGACAGTGTCATCTGAGAATTGTACTATATATTGGTTTGGCTCAGTGCTGATACAGTCATTGGTGAACAATGTAAACAGGAGAGGTGAGCTGACACACCCTTGGGGGGTGCCAGCGCTACACACTGCTGGATCAGACAGAGAGGAGTTAAACTTCACCTGCTGTGGCCTGTTTGACAAGAAGGAGTGGTACCACCTCATTAAAAATGGATTGACTTTTAACTGAACTAATTTCCTAAGGATGATATCTGATTGGATTGAGTTAAAGGCAGAACTAAAATCAACAAAAAGCAGTCTAGCATATGCAACAGGACTTTCAAGGTGCTTCAAAGTTAGGTGTATTATTGTTGATATTTATCTAACATTTGTTCCACACCCCTGTGAAGTTTCTCTATCATAAGCCTCTCCAAAGATTTAAAAACATTGGAGGTAATAGCCACTGGCCGATAGTCATTATTCTGCTATGGGCATGCCTTTTTGGGTACTGGGATAATAATAGATTTTTTCCAGAGTTTTGGTACAGTACAGTGTCTATAGAGAGCTGAAATAATTTATGCCAGGCCAGTGACAGTTCTTCTGCAAAAGTTTTTAAAAGAAAGGCAGAGGTTGTCAAGGCCTGTCGCTTTGGTTGTTTGTAAGTTTTTAAACATCTTAATTACAGCGTATGTTTCAATTATGATTCTATCCAAGTCAACATTACAAACTACATTCTCTAGCACTCCAGCACATTCCCTGATATTGTCAGTATTAAAACGCATATAGAAATTATTCAATTCATTTTCCTTTGCAATTTCATTGTGGGCAAACAGGGGCTTCCTTTTAGTGTCCATGTTGGTCATTTTTCTGATAGAGTCTCAAAGTGTCTTTATGTTGGATTCGGACAGCTCTTTTTCTGCCCGCTCCTTGTACAGCCGAGCTGCTCTCATTTGCAGATTAAGGTCTTTTTGTGCAGCTCGAACTTCTGCTTTATTCCCAGATCTGAAAGCTATTTTCTGCATTCCTTAATGCCTTTTGTGATATAGGGTTTGTTATTAGGATGCCGTTTAACACTTTTCTGGGTTATAACTGAGTCAATACAAAAATAAATGTAGGCGGTGATTGATTCAGTAACACTGTCAATGTCTGCATCCTTGAAAAAGATATGCCAGTCCGTGCAGAGAAAACATCCCTTCAGCTCCTCCGTTTTATCACTGGTCCAAACTTTCAGAGACTGGATTTCCGGTTTGCTGGACTTAAAAACTGAGTGATATGTGGGTAGCAGCTGGATAACATTAAGGTCACAGTTTTTCAGAGGGGTCTGGCTCTGGCTGTGTAGGCGTCCTTGATATCGCCATAACATTTATCAAGTATGTTATTGTTTCTAGTGTTACATTTAACATATGGATGAAATCCAGGTACAGTTTTATGCAGAAGTTGCTTTCACGTTTGCAGCTGGTATGCAGCAGCCAGACTGCTGACCGGCACTAGGAAACGGTCCAGTATTACTCCTGTGCTGGCCTCTTTGCACTGGCTCCCTCTTAATAGTTTTTGAAAGCCTTCATGGGCTTGCCCCCGTGTACATTATGGGTGTTTTACAGCAGCAATGTGCCGCTAGACCATTAAGGTCTTCTCAAAGTTTGCTTTTGATGGTTCCAAAATCTCAGTTGAAAACCAAGGGAGATCGATACTTTGCGGTGACGGCACCGAAGCTGTGGAATATATATATATATTTATAAATTAAATCATGTGATTCCATTGAGTGTTTTAAATCTATGTTGAAGACTTATCTATTCTCCGCTGCTTTTAACTGTTCTTAGGCATTTGTGGTGCTGAGAGTTTTGTTGTGCTCTTTGGTGTGTAATTTTGTTGAAATGTTGAGTCTGTAAAGCACTTTGGTCAACTCGTGTTGTTTTTAAATGTGCTTTAGAAATAAATGATTGATTGATTATTGATTGATGTGCTTCAGATCTTAAAGTGACAGCAGCCTAATAAACCTGCTGCTGTCTGTCATTAATATTAATCAAATAACAAAAGACAAAGAGAAAATCAATCTGCTCTCGACTGAACTTTTGTAGCTTTAATAAGGATTAATCTATATTTAATTTATAATTTATGCAGTGAAGACTGTGAAGTGTTTGATAACTTTATTCAATGTCTGTATATTTCCTACCTGTTAGATCAAATATTTAAGATATACTGTCTTTATGTTGTTTTTACATTCATTTTGAGATAAAATGTGAAATTATTACAATATAAAAATATATTAAACACTTTAATTTTTTTGTTGTTTTTTATCGATTGTCAGTATTGATTAAAACATAACCAACATGTATTGTTAATTCCTAGTTAGAAACAATTTAAATCTAAAGGGGATCTTTGGTTCGATGAAGTTCTCAACAGGTTTCATAAAACACAAATTGTGTCTTCCTCTTTTATCAGTTGACAATTTAGTTGTGGATCATACGTTGGTCCATTGTTTCTTGGAAAACTTGGATACAGTGAAAGAGAAAATAAACAGTTTCCAGACAAACACCCAAAGGCAAAAGAGGAACCGCACAGTTTTGCATAAGTTTTGCGTAACAGTGACATGAAAGTCTGTTGTTCCTTGTAAACTCATGTTGAAACGAAACTCTTGGGGAAATAAACGGAGCATATGAATATGATCAATATTTCAGTCAGAGCGAATCCCTCTTCAGACGCTCTTCACTCACTCCAGGTAGGCAAGAATATTCATACTGTATTTATAGCAAATTATGATTATATTCATATTACACACAGATGGTTATATATTTGAGTTATTTATATACAAATATTACAAAGACAGTGATTCACTTTTATTCTAAAAAAGGAAATTAATTATTTTGTTGCTGGTAACCGTTAAAACCTACTTTGAAATTACATTTATTTCACTAATGCAGTTTTTAGAAATGATACGAGTCTTCATTAAATTCGACTAAATCTCACTAAATTTTGTGCATGAATTAATTTAGTTAAGTGATTAGTTAAAATTACACATTTTAATTCAAATAAATACACTAATGGGATATTTTCAAAAACAATAAATGATTTTGGAAAGAAAACTGATGAATGATTTTGAAACCGTACAGTCAGTGTGTGGTTTTAATTCAGCGAGTGAAATAAAGATTGATAACTTTAGAATTGTAGATGTTTTTCTTATGGTGATTTTTCTCAGTGTGTTTGACAGACCTGAACACACACACACACACACACACACACACACACACACACACACACACACACACACACACACACACACACACACACACACACACACACACACACACACACACACACACACACACACACACACACACACACACACACACACACACACACACACACACACACACACACACACACACACACACACACACACACGCACACACACACACACACACACACACACACACACAGCAGTGTCTCTGATCACAGTGTTTGACATCATCCTTCAGTCCAGTCTTACTTTCATTAAGCAATTTCTGAGTCTTTTTTTTATCTTTGCATTATGGATTCATTAAATTGAAATTTTCTAACATTGATGAGATTTCCTTTACTTTATTGTCATGTGTTAAACACATGTGTTGATTGAGTTATACATTGAGTTATAGTTATCACTTTACTTCTGTTTGCAGCAGTTACAGCGACAGACATGGGATCATGGTGTTCTTCAACAAGGAAATTTTCTTTAACAGGTCAGCACACACACACACACACACACACACACACACACACACACACACACACACACACACACACACACACACACACACACACACACACACACACACACACACACACACACACTTGTAATACAAAAACGTCACCTAGTGGTTACTCCAAGATACTACAATACTTATATCGGAGCACTATATATTGTTAGTTATGAATTATTAAAATAATCTTTGAAAATGCTTAATGTCTGATACAGATGAAGATAATCGACCAGACGAGATTTCTCAGGAATCTCAGTAAGTATTTGTATTTCAAAGTTTTGACTTTATTAACTTTAAAACCAACTGATTATTATCCAAATGAGTACATCATTTACAACAAGGTTTCAGTAGTTAACATTAATAAACTACATTAGTTAACATTAACTATTATTACAGCATTTTATTAATTAATTTCAACATTTTTAAAAGGAAAAGTACTCATCAAGTGGACGAGGAAAGTTTATATGGACAGTGTAACTTTTACTGTATTCAACAGCTCCTTAAACCACAACAGAACATGATTGTGACGTCACAGCTAATCACATTTACTTTACACACACAACTCTATATATATATTTAAATATTGTATTCAACATCCCAAGCATGAACGGAGCATAAAACAGAAGATTGTAGTTCAGTCAGTGGAACTAGCGCAGGTTCTGCCAGTAGAGGACACTGGTGTAACGTTAGCAATGATGGACATCCGAGACGGAGAGAAGTTATCAAGAGAAGGACAGAAAATCTACAACACAGACTCTATTAGACAATCAATTAACTCATGTTAACAAAGAGCCTTTATTGTGAAGTTTTATAGTGTTGTTGTTAGTTTGCTATAGTGCAAAAGTACAGCAGGACAATTACAATTTGCATAAAGGTTAATAGAATATGTGCACTTTGGCTGGTAAAACCATAAAACAGACACAACAAATATCTAGTGCTGTCTACTTATGAAAAATGTTTTGATATTTCAGGAAACTTGAAGCTCTTGGTGACAAACTGCAACGGAGCATTACGGGCCTGAACTCAGAAGAGTTTGACAGAAATCATCAAACTCTCACTCGTCTAATACAGGAACTGAATGAACTTGAGTCAGTTCACAAGACAACAGTGAGCAGTTCGGGTTTAGATCTGACTGGTGCCGCTGTTAGAGATGCATCATTAAGCATGGACAAGATGATTGAGCATCTGAGTACAATTTATGACACCGTAAATGAGCTTCAGCAGAAGGAGAAGCTGTATTCTGCACAAAATAAGGGAATACTGAGAACAGTGAAATCCGTGAATATGAAGAGAATGGACAAAACTCTCCAAGTGCATGAGAAACTAAAAGGCCAAATTGATACTCTATTACAAAATATTTCTCATTACAAAATCACAGGACAAAATGAGACAAAGGCAAAAGAAATTAAATCAGAAACTTTGAAATTGATTCCTCAGATGAGAAAAACAGCTGATCACATTCAGGAGACTGTGAATGAAGTTAAACATGTCCAAAAATAAATTAAAAAATCTGATTAAAATCTGTCTAGAAATGATTGAACTGATCTGTCATTCTGGGATTTTCTACTGTAGATCTGATGATTTCAGGGCTAGAAACTCACATTACAGCAGAGGTTTTCTCTTATCAGAAAATAGTGACGGAAATTAGGTCAAATGTACTTTCTTTTTTAAAATGATTTTGCAATATGTATTTACTCTGGTTGTCATATATGTTTTTGAAAGAAATTTTTTTTTTTTTGATGAGCAACTGTTTGCATGTTTAATGTCAAATGATGTTGTAATGAGGTTTAAGATTCAGGGAAGAAGGAGGCGGGAACCGGCAGACAATCAAAAAAGACTTTAATAATACAAACAAAACCAAAATAGGCCAGCAGCCCCTCGCGGACGACTGCTGGCCACACAGTACTCAAATAAAACAAAAACCAAACACAACATAAACACAGGCCTGTTCTCTCTCGATCATCACCGTCGTCGCTCCTCCTATGCTTCCGCTCCTCCGTGAGGGATACGAGACCGGTGCGTCTCACAGGTGTCGCTCATTAACACTCGCACCACCGGCCTCGCGCCGTTCTCTCACGTCTCTCGGCCTCGTCCTGTTCGCCACAGATGTCAAGACCAAAATATCTATTACAAAATAAATGTAAATCTGATCTCACCAACATATTCACCAAATTGTCTGATCTTTTATAAGTAAACATGGGAAGGTGTTTGAAACCTAGACAGTAAAAGAAATGGACACAGCGACCCCCTTGATTTCAACGGAGAAAACTGAAGCCCGATTATTGCACTTACTTCCTGATGTCTGAGCGACTGCAGGCTCAATCTGAGCTTGACGACAGTCTGACAGTTGTAAATCTTCTAGTAGCTGTGCCAAGATAAATCTGAATCACCTAATTCCTCAAACAGGTTGTTGAAATATTTTGTCCTGTTGCTTTTATGGACTCTCTATCTATGGGCTTCTCCTTGACTTTATGCCTTTATGTCTCCCCGATTGCCTAGACAGTAAAAGTTTGCCTGTGAACTTCTCCTGTCTATACGGTAATTTCTCTAAAGTGCGACACAGAGTCGCGTGATTATGACGCAATCGTTAGCCTATTTTTTGCAAAAACGGCTTCAACAGGGCCATACCGTAAGATACAAAGTAATGGAGCCTTTTATACATTGTCGTGTTTCTTTAGAAATAAATAATGGATAAATTAAGTCTTTGGACGCCACAGATGTAAAGTTATTCGCTGTCAAAGTGACGCCAAAATGAATGGGAGTCAATGGAATGCTAACAGCAGGTGAAGTTCTGCTACAATGGCGGCTCCCGCGGGAGGCTCCAGTTTGCGGCTGATGGATTACACACTTGGTTTGAAATCATCTTTTAAGAAAGCCTGGCTCCGCCCTCCTACGTACTTCTGCTCAATTTTCATTTTCCTTCAGTACTAGTCTGGGATTGTGCTGTAGTCTTTGGTTTTCTCCGATCAATTTTTTACCAGGCCAATCAGCGAACAGAGAACGGAGTGGCTGAGAACGATGGAGTTGATGTTTGACCGTTTGTCAATACCAAAATACGCAAACTTCGGACTTGCGTCCTTGGTAGTTCAGACTTGCCAAGTACGACTCAGGAGAACGATCTCGCGAGGACGAGAGGACGCAAGTCCGGTTATTCTGCAAATGGAACAGCGCGTTCTTGATCGAGTCACTCAGCTCGCTCTGGCTACTCCGGTTATCTCTTTATGTATATTTTAGGCAACAATAAAACGAAATATGGTATAAAATACAACTCTGCCTCTTTTCATTAACAATAAAATCAAATATGTAATAAAACACCACTCTGCCTCTTTTCATTTAAAAAAAATCTTAAACATATTAAAGGCCACACAAATGTGGTTCAGGCAACGGACATTAATTATCTTCACTGCATATATTTATAGGAAAACGAAATATAAAACACAACCCTGCTTTTTTTGTTTTCATTTTAAAAATATGAAACATTATTGATCATTAAAACAGACATTTAACAAACAGAGACAGGGTTGTGTCATTTTATTTTATTATACATGTACATACAGTGAAGAGAATGTATAGTAAAATAATATATGTTATGTTCCCACTGACATAACATGTATAAAACACTTGGGGTAAACCACGTTCAGATAACACAGCCAATATTCAGGGATACTTTACTTCTTCTGAATTTATTATTAAGGAACACAACTAATAATTACAAGTGGCAGTGTCACCTACAGGCACAACGGGGGAATAGCAGTATTATATACATAACATTTCCTCCCCTCTTAATCAAGAAACAAAGAAAACAATGCATTCTCAGATACACAAATTATCCATTTATTTATTTTATTCTAGAGGTAGAGGTAGACTACCTCTTGCCTCGATCCAGTTCGGGGATTATTCTGCCCCATGTCAGAACAGGCTCACTAACATAACTAATTACAGTTCAGTCCAGCAGGGGTGTCTCATGGCTCTATAATGTCAGGCGGTTGGGCGGTTGGGCGGTTTGATCACTCTGGCTGGATAACAACGTCCGACCTGCACTGATGGAATGTTGAGTTTGCCATGGTTTATCTGAGACCGGAGGTGTATAAAGTAGAAGTAGAAGTAGAGAAAAAGTAGAAATCCTGCCATGTGTTTATTCCACCCATGAACTGATTGACAGTTGATTTCCGCTGATTTCTGTCTCCTGACTGAAAAACTGCTAATAAGCAAATCCAGGTGATTGGAACAAAATACTGAGGAGGACTTTTACTTTCTGAACCTGGACTTTACACCTCTGAAGAGAACAGAAAAAGAGACGAGCAGAAACACAAGAACTACAACTGACTTCAGACACAGTCTTAGATGAAATCAACTGAAGAGAAAAGAAGACATTGAATCTGAAGATCTCAGCAGATGAGGAATACACAACTCCACAAACAGCATTACCAGCTTCACATATTACTAACCAGGGGTGCGTTTCCCAAAGCCAACTATGGTCGCAAGTTCCGTCGTTACTAATAGAGTTCAGTGGAAATTGCGATCATAGTTGGCCAACGATGCTTTTGGGAAACGCACCCCTGACTGACTTTATTTCTGTCAGAGGTCTAGAGAAGTTTTATTGAGAATTAACAGAGGTTTAACTCTGTTTCATTTGAAGTCACCATAACAGTGATTAGTGTTTCCATTAGTTGGGCTCTTAACTCCTATTAAATATTTTATCTCTTTTTGCTTCAAAAAGCCGTACAGCAAACCCATCTAATTTGGTGCCTATTACACAATAAACCAAGATTTCTGTGGTGACAAACAGTAAGACTGTTAAGTTAGCACCCTTTAACAATCTGGGGGTCGAGGAACGCGCCGGCGCATTTTGCTGTTTTTTTCCACATAGTAGCAACATAGACTTAAAATACTCTGTCCTTTTTGGTCATATAAATAAAATCAATACATGATTATAAACTATAGAGGGTCTTCTTTTTTGTGTACACTCACATTAACATCAAAACCATGTGCTTTTGTAAAATAAAGAAAATAAACAGGGTGTGCTTTCTGCCTCTCTGTCTCCGTTAACTTTTTTCTGGAGCACGTCTCTAAACTTAAACAAAGCTCAGCGAATACTATTCACACAAGCATGAGCAATATATCTTTATAATCATTTAATATTGTACTTTTAAAATATCTAATTCAAAACTAAAATAAATATTCTCTGTTTATGTAATCTATAAAAAAGAGAGAGGTGTCAACGTATTAAACTGCAAATTAATATTTATATGCCCTAATATAGGCTATCATAAAAACAACAAATGATATGCCTATGTTACAGACGAAATATGAAAGACAACATTTCATTGACTAGTTTTGGATAGATTATTAAGTGTTTACTGTAAACTAGACTATAGACTACTGCCACATTGAATAAGCTTTTGTTCACCAATTTCTGCTCAAATGTTTAATATATTAGGCTATGTTTGTTTTGTCAAAAATAGTCATCAACTAGGATGCTATTATAGTGTTTGTTCCAATGTAGGCTTTATTCAAACTAATGAATCCTTAACTTTGAAATATGTATGATAAAATGTATACTTTAGTTTTTACAAAGAAATATTACACTTGAAATTAGATTAGATTAGATCAGCCTTTATTTGTCTCACAAGTGAGAAATATTGTTATTTTAATTGTTGCTGTAATTGTAACCTTTTAAACAAAATAGCAAATCATATATTTACAATGTAGATGTAAACAAAATCTTAAAAGGTCAATATAAGCCTTCTCTTCAAATTATTTGTATTGTGTTTTATTAGTGACAAATTTGGGGAGAGGATACATATCCAAAACTTTCTGAAAATACAGTATGAGAATTAACTACACAATTACTAGAAATGTTCACCTTGGATATTATACAATTTGCAAGCAAAAATACAAGTGGAAAAATACTATTTGTTTCTAGATGTTTCCAACTGTGAACCAATTTTGTAGTATATATATATTTCTTTTCTTGTGTCCTTGTATTCTTTCTTGTGGCTCAGTGACACACCTGTGAAAAGCTCATTATGCAGGCTCATTAAGCAGGTCTTTTGTCTTCACAGGTGTGAACTAGGGCTGGGCGATATATCGCATCACATTGTTATGCGCATCTCGTCAGTAAAGCCGGTTCCTTGATTAGTAGTAAATCACCTTCACCTGCTTTCAGATAGACGATATGATGAATATATGAGTGTTAAATTAACACTCAAGAGTGTTAAAGTTAATGAGATAATTAAGTGTTTATTTTAGTGATGATTGAGCATCATGACTGATCAAAACACTTTCTAATGAATTTATTTAGAAACACAGACATCAATAATCAGCCTGTGAATTCTAAATAAATTCAATTGAAAGTGTTTTGATCAGAACAATTGTTTATTAAATATTTTGGATTATAAGAAAAATACTGATAATCATATGCTGCAGAATCACAAAGTTGTTGCTAACAAGTTAAACTAACCTATCTAAATAAGTTACAATTTTCAGATCATAGCATAATTATGCCAAAACATAACCAACACCATCAGATCACACTTTTCTTTGTTCGTTTGTCTGTTATAAATCAATAACAGCAGACAAACAAAATTTTTATTGAAAGTATAAGGGTCAAGAGTCCAAATAAAGCAACCACTGACCGCCATAACGGTGGCTTACAATTTGTGATTTTCTCAGTGATTCTGCTTGTTAACATCAGGTGTCTTCAATAATGCTCAAACATCACTAAATTAATCACTTAATTATCTTATTAACTTTAACACTCTTGATTGTTAATTTACCACTCATATCTGCATCATATCTTCCATCTGAAAGCAGGTGAAGGTGATTTACTACTAATCAAGGAACCGGCTTTACTGACGAGATGCGCATAACAATGTCATGCAATATATCGCCCAGCCGTAACTTAAGTTATCATTTGTCTCACCAAGTTTTAAAATGTATGTCAGTATTTCACATTTTTCTCAAGTACAAATATTTGTATTCTCATTAATGCTTTGAAACATTTCCAAAACTTATTTGGTTTCTGCTTATTTGTATTTTGTCCATTTGACTTTCCAGCCCAGTCTCATCCCAAGGCGTCATCTAACTGATGCTTTTGACCATGTTTGACATGCGTCAACATGCCGACGCACATGACACCCTTTAAGCGTCAATATGAGACGCGCCTCCTAGTGGTCTAACCCTAAACCTACCCATAACGGAAGCGTCATCTAACTGACGCTAAAGGGTGCCATGTGTGTCGGATTTAGACGCATGGTCAAAAGCGTCAGTTAGATGACGCCCGAGGATGAGCGTCTCATATTGACGTTTAAAGGATGCCATGTGCGTCGGCATGTTGACGCATGGTCAAAAGCGTCAGTTAGATGATGCCTTGGGATGAGACTGTGTTAGGCTTTCAACATTAATTTAACTGAATCTCTGTGTTTGGTTACATTGAATATTTTGCTGATACTCTTCATGAAATGGGGTTTCACTCCAGTATTTGTTGTTTTGTTGTAAAGCAATTTCTTTAAATGTTTCCAGAAACAGTGTATGAGCTTGTAAGATCTTCTTTAATTCTCCCTTGACCATATTTTTAAGTACATCAATTTAAGGGTGTTTTGCCAGAAACACATTTTAATCTGACCATATCAAACCTCTGACCAATGACAAATGCCATGTGTCTGCTTTTGCTGTTTGTTGTGCTGTATGCTCTTTTAAAATCACAGGATCCCTGCTACCAAAGTTCATATCCAGTGTCCTGTCTCAGATAGAGACAGTTCTCAGATTGCTGTCCCATTGTCCCATTTGTTTGCTCCGAGATTCAGTGCCTGTTCTTGTGGAGGTGTGAAGTATTCGATGGATGATTTGCATATCTATGAACGGTGTAACACCATCTGATGGAGTCTCCTCATGCAGGGCTGAAAGGAGAACAAAGACTGAAGACTGACCAACTGCTATTGCAACAAGCCTGGACGAAAGTCTGAAAATGACATCTACACACAACAGAAAGCACGTCTTTATGGACTGTGCCACCTTTGGACTACACTTTTAAAAAATGATTGTTGACTTAACTCATTATTTAATGTTATCTTTTTGCATGTTTTTTTTTTTAGTTTAACTAACTTATTTTGAAAAGTGTACCTGACAAATTTGGAAAGGTTTACCTGACAAATTATAAAGTGCAATGAACTGATTTAATTTAGTTAAGTAAACTTTGAATCTAAGTTCGGCCAACTAAAGTTACGTTTTCTAAACTACATCCAATAAGTTCAGCCAACTAAATTGGTGTTTTGAAAATCGAATTTTTAAGGCACCATTATGGTGATCAGTTTTTGCTTTAGTTGGGCTCGTGACCCTTAAACTGTTAACATTAAATTTTGTTTGGCAGTTGTATCTGAGTTATAATTGCCATATGATCAAAGAGGAAAGGTGATTCTGATGGTGTTGGTTATGTTTTAACATACTCATTACTTGAGAGTTTTCTAGTGATTCTATAGCAAACGATATTAACGCTTTTTAATATACTTTAAAATATTTCTTGAAAGTTTTTCTGATCAAAACACTTAAAAAAAATTTGTTTAGACACACTGACATCAATAATCAGCCAGTGAATCTCAACAATGGTGACAATTATAAAGCATGTTGCAGTGCATTCTGGGTGCCACCAATCAAAACATTCAAAATCATTCATGGCTCCCATCATGCATTGCGGTATGAATAAATTATGATCTGAAGTAAAATCCTTTTCCTAATTGAATATTCTGTTTGTCACCATTGTTGAGATTCATACACTGATTCTTTATGTCTGTGCCTAATTTTTTTTTTTTTATCGAACAACTTTTAAGAAATCCTTTGGATTATTTAGCCATTTCTAGATCTTGTACTGTATAATCACTGTGATGTTGTAATCAACATTATACATTTAAAGTCAGAAATTAGGCTATAAATGAGCTTTGTGGTGCCAGTCAAGTGATGATTATGTCATAACATGACCAACACCATCAGATCACCTTTTATCTTTGATTATCTGGCAGTTATAACTCAAATACAACAGCCAAAACAAAATATATTGTTAACAGTTTAAGGGTCACAAAGCCAACTAAACAAACATTAATCACCATAATGGTGGCTTAAAAAATTAGATTTTATCCTTTGGTGATTCTGCTTGTTAACATCAGGTGTCTTCAATAATGGACAATCATCACTCAATGAATCACTATATAAACTCCCAGGAGAGTTCATTTAACGCTGGAGTTTTTGCTGTGAATAATTCTGAAAAAAATGCTTTTACTAATGTTCATTTGCACTTATGAATTTAATGCATGATTTATTAATATATTATTTGTTAACACAAGACTATAAAACGCTTATTACAAACTAAAAACTCGCAACAATCATTTTCACAATATAAAATGTCACACTTACTCTGTATCAGTCTATTTCTTCTGAAGACACGTGTAAGGAATTTTTTTGTGTGTAATGTATTGCAGTTGTTTCAACTTACATTTATAAGTTAAAATAACAAGTATACTTGTTAACTCAACAGAAAATCTAGTGCAGTTGTTTAAACATGAATTTTTTAGTTAAAATAACAATTTTACTTGTTCATTCAACTTTCAGTCTAGTTGAGGACAAGACAACTTACAATTTTAGTTGTCTGGACAATCAAGTTATCTCTACTCAAAAAATAAGTTGAAATAACTAAATTGCTAAACAATTTTTTACAGTGTAGTGAATACAGTTTAGCTGTTAGTTTGTTTGGCAGGATCGTATTAAAGGCTGAACTAAAATCATCAAAAAGGGTCCGTGTACGTTTTGATAGTTTGTTTTCCAATTTGAAACGAAATAAGCAGAAACAAGAAAACGGCGCCTTTATTCGTTTTTTCGTTTTTTCAAAAAAACGAAAAAAGAGATTTCGGCTTGATTTTTCGCTTTTTAGTTCACAGGCAAAAAACGAATAAATGACTTTAGAATTCGTTTTGCACACGTGGGCGGTCATGAGACGCCCCTTTCAGCCGATTGGTCAAGCAAATATGAGCATGTGACGTCATCAGTAATTCCCCAGGTATTTTCAACAAAATAATAGTCCTGTCTATGGCTCTGCGTACCGCTTATTGAACTGTACAGGGCTGTGCAACTTAACGCGTTTCACAGGAATATTTATTTCAGAAATATTAAATATTAATCTGCACCCAGACGGTTTTATTTAGCTGTGCAGAGTTAAATCTGTGTAGTGCTGCACTAGACCGCACAGTGCGGGTGAAGCACAGACCAATGTTCTGTCAAGTGTAAATACGCAGCAGTCATAACTCTTCTTTTAGACAATAGGCTCAGTTTTGGACAAGGGGTGGTCATTGCAAATAAATACTGTAATGCAAAACTGCTGATGGTGGTGGTGGGTACCTACCGATGATAGTAAATTAAAATGTAACTAATCATAGCCACGAAAATTAGACAGCGAGATGATTGACAGGACGATAGCGGAGGAAAAAACTCAAGATAGCCTAACATGTGTTAGTAAAAAAATATTTATTTATTTAATATAAGTGAGTTTGTATTTGAAAACAACAACAACAAAGAAACAATCAAATAACAGTGTGGACCACAAACTGAGCTGTGCATTCATTTTAAAGGGACATTTCCAAATATATTTTATTTATTTGTTATGATCAGTGTTGGGCAAGTTACTTTAAAAAAGTAATTACTTACAGCTCCTAGCCACTACTTCCAAAAAGTAACTATATTAGTTACAGTTACAAATTATAAAAGTAACTAGTTAATTCATACTATTGCGTTACTTTCAAGTACATTTTAAATGCTCAAAAGTAACCCCACCTCCACCCCTCTTTAACGGAACTTAAAATACATGTGTATGTTCAATTATTAATGATAAACCTGAATATTATAATGAAATGGACACTTAATTAAATATATTATTAACAGAAACAATGTAAACAAAAACGAATTTTGAAGTAATTTATTCTTTTTTGCCTGTGAACTACAAAACGAAAAATCAAGCCGAAATCTTGTTTTTTCGTATTTTTGAAAAAACGAATAAAGGCGTCATTTTCTCGTTTCTGCTTATTTCGTTTCAAACTGGAAAACAAACTATCAAAACGTACACGGACCAAAAAGCAGCCTTGCATAGGTGTTCTTGTGCTCTAAATGTTGAAGCAGGGTGTAGAGCGCAATAGAATGGCATCTTCTGTTGACCTGTTTTCCCTATAAGCAAATTGATACTGATCCAGTGTCGGTGGTATGGCGTTTTTGATTGTTTGATTACTAATCTTTCCAGACATTTAGCCAGTATGGGTATAAGCGCCACAGGCGTGTAATCATTTAGGCATGCTATCCTGGATGTTTTTGGCACTGGAACTATTGTGGCAGTTTTGAAGCATGCTGGGACCGAGGCTGAGTACAGCGAGATGTTATAGATTGTGGTGAAGATTTCTGCCAGCTCTCCCGCACAATCCTTGAGCACACTCCCAGTACTCCGTCTGGGCCGTACGCTTTCCTGGGCTTGATGTTGCGGAGACTGATTCTCACCTCATGTGTGGTCAGGACTGGGGCAGTGTCACTGGAGTGCACACAAGGTTGTATCGGGTCATTGTTGTCCCTGTCGAAACGGGTAAAGAACAGGTTTAAATCCTCAGCTAAGGTGGCACATACACAGCAAAATCCCCAGTGTTAAATTAACACTCTTGGTGTACATATAGGTCCAACTACAGGGTGTTAAAAATGAACACTGAAGCAGTGTTGAAGTTAATGAGATAATTAAGTGATTAATTAAGTGATGATTGGCCATTAGTGGTGACACCTGATGTTAATAAGAAGAATCATTGAAGGAAAGAGAAACAACAAGAAAGGAAAAAAAGAGAAACACAAGAACTACTGACTTCGAGCCTTTACACATTATTGCACTTATTGTTACCAGTGCGACTTTATTTCTGTCATACATCTACAAAAGTTATTGAGAATCAACAGAAGTTTAGACGGCAATGTTTTATGGAATTTTTAATTTCAAGCCACCATTATGGTGGTCAGTGTTTGTTTTAGTTGGGCTCCTGAACCTTTTCATTTTTTATTGTTAGTTTTTCTATGGCTTCTCCAACATTGTGTTTATAAAGCACATTTGTTATTGCGTGAGAAAACCTGTTAACAATATCATCACGTAGTGACCTGATTCACTGATGTCATTCAGAGTCTAAATCTTTGACTATATGCTTGATGTTGTGTTTTAATATTGGTGATTGTAGCCCTGAGATTCTACAGTTTGAGCTCCAACAGCAATATGAACAATTTTGAAAAATCTTTGTGCACTGGAGCTCTTGTGTTTAGACACACAAACATCAAGAATCAGCATATAAATCACAACAATGGTGACAATAAACAAACTACTGACACACAGATCAACTCTGAACATCACAAAACAAGCTATTAAAGTCATAACAAAACAATAGCAAAAAACAAACAAACATGCAAACAGGAAAAACAATGAAAATTACAGGACAATTCAGCTGTATAATTTATTCATACTGCAATGCATGATGGGAGCCATGGATGCATTTTGATTGGTGGCACCCATAATGCACTGCAATATGAATCTTTCGTGTGATTGTCACCATTGTTGAGATTCATAGGTAGATTCTTGATATCTGTGTGGGATTTTAAAACCTTCAGATTATTAAAGCACTGCTGGAATTAGCTACTGTAATGAATAGAACATTTGTATAATCAGTTTATAATGCTGGTTAAGTGAATCAGGACACAACAGGATTGTAATTTCATAATTTAAACACAACCATCATGACCTGGGCTGTGTTTCCCAAAAGCATTTTAAGCCTAACTTGATCGTAGAACGATTGCAACAAAAGGTCTGTACGATCAAATTAGGCTATCGATGCTTTCGGGAAACACATCACATGTCATGATTTCTCTTGCAGTAACAAATGTGTTTTATAAACACAGAGTTGGAGCTGCCAGAGAAAAACTAATGTTAAAAAGCAAAGAGTTCAGAGCCCAACTAAAGCAAACACTGATCACCATAGTGGTGACCTGAAACAAAACATTCCATAAAGCATTACCATCTAAACTTCTGTTCAATATAAATAAGAATGTGTGTAGATGTATGACAGAAATACACTGGTAATAATAAGTACAATAATGTCTAATGGCTCGAAGTCAGTATTTCTTGTGTTTCTCTTTTTTCTGTTCTTGTTGTTTCTCTTTCCTTCAATGATTCTTCTTATTAACATTAGGTGTCACCACTAATGGCCAATCATCACTTAATTAATCACTTAATTATCTCATTAACTTCAACACTGCTTCAGTGTTCATTTTTAACACCCTGTAGTTGGACCTATATGTACACCAACAGTGTACATATGTACACTGGGGATTTTGCTATGTACTGTATGTCCGCTGAGGGAGATATTGTCTTCTTATAGTCCGTTATTGCCCTTTATTGTGTTGTTGTTAGTTTGCTATAGTGCAAAAGTACAGCATGACAATTACAATATGCATAATGGTTAATAGAATATGTGCCCTTTGGCTGGTAAAACCATAAAACAGACAAAACAAATATCTAGTGCTGTCTACTTATGAAAAAGTTTTGATATTTCAGGAAACTTGAAGCTCTTTGTGAGAAACTGCAATGAAGCATTACAGGACTGAACTCATAATTTGACAGAAATCATCAAACTCTCATTGGTCAAATAAAGGAACTGAATGACATCACTGATGAACTTGAATCTCTGCACAAGAAAACTACACAGAGGGCATTGTGGGATGGCTAGTGCATCGGGTCTTATCAATTTTTACATTGGGAATCGCTGGAGGAACAGTTGAAGCATTTAACATGATCAAGACTATTGTGAAGATCATACAACATGTCCATAACAGAATAATCACAATGATTCAACATCTCAGTACAATTTATAACACCATAAAAGAGTTTCAGCAGAAGGAGAAGAAGGATTCTGAATACTGACAATAGAGAGATCCGTGAAAACCGCAAGATTTGCCAAGACTCTCAAACTGGTGGAGCAACTAACTGACAAAATCCCCACTCTATTAGTTATTAGTCATCTATTATTCAGCAAAAGATACAAAAGCAGAAGAAATCAAATCAGAATCTTTGATATGTATTAATAAGATGAGAGAAACAGCTGCTCAATTTCAGGAGACTGTGAATGAAACTAAAAGTGCCAAATAATTTATTAACAAATAAACTAAAAATCAGTTTAGAAATGATTGAACTGATCAGTCTGGTTTTATTATCAATAATACAGTCAAAGCAAACCACTCTAAACTGAAATATTTAAAAATGTGTGATGGCAAACAAGCAGCAGTTCAAGCAGTGTGTCAACCCTTGCCCTTGTTTTCTTTATGAACAGATTGTGTAGCTTGTTTGAGATGGAGCAAGCCCAAGCACGCGCTGTGGTTTTATCTCCCGAGGCGAAGTACCAGTGCTACAATTATACAGTTCTGAGGATCTGAATGTAGCATTGATACAGAGCATTTTGAGGATTCGCCACCTCATTATTCAGGCATTCATTTTAATTGCCATTTTTGTTGTATATGTGACTGTTTGTAATGTAATGTAAAAAACAAACAAAAAAAACAATGATCATGCTTTATTTGATGCAGATGTCAAGAAAAAAAATATTTTACAATATGTACATCTGATCTCACACAGCAAAATCCCCAGTGTTAAATGAACACTCCTGGTGTACATATAGGTCCAACTACAGGGAGTTAAAAATGAACACTGAAGCAGTGTTGAAGTTAATGACATAATTAAGTGATTAATTAAGTGATGATTGGCCATTAGTGGTGACACCTGATGTTAATAAGCAGGAAATCATTGATCATTGAAGGAAAGAGAAACAACAAGAACAGAAAAAAGAGAAACACAAGAACTACTGACTTCGAGCCATTACACATTATTGCACTTATAGACAGAAATGTTTTATGGAATTTTCCGTTTCAAGTCACCATTATGATGGTCAGTGTTTGCTTTAGTTGAGCTCTTGACCCTTATTTTTTGATAGATTTTCTCTGTCTGTTCAAATGTTGTGTTTATAAAGCACATTTGTTACTGCAAGAGAAAACCAGCTCACAATCTGTTTTGATGGTGACATTATCATAATGTAGTGACCTTATTCACCTTCAGAGTCTAAATACTTGACTACATTATGTCTAATGTTAGCATTGGTGATTGTAACTCTAAGATTCTACAGTTTGAGATCCAACAACAATATAAACAATTTTGAAAATCCTTTGTGCACAGAAACTCTTGTGTTTGGACACACAGACATCAAGAATCAGCATATGAATCTCAACAATGGTGACAATAAACAAACTAGTGACAAACAGATCAACTCACACATCACATACAACATCACAAAACAAGCTACTAAAGTCCTAACAAAACGATAGAAAAATAAAAGCAAACAGAAAAAAAACAATGATAATTATAGGACAATTCAGCTGCATAATTTATTCATGCTGTAATGCATGATGTGAGCCATGGATGCGTTTTGATTGGTGGCTCCCATCATGCACTGCAACATGAAGCATTTGTGTGATTGTCACCATTGTTGAGATTCATATGTAGATTCTTGATGTCTGTCTGTGATTTAAAAAACTTTAGATTATTAAAGCGCTGCTGGAGTTAGCTACTGTAATGAATATGAATATAATATTTATATACTCAGTTTAAAATGCTGGTTCAATGTATCAGGTAGGGCTGGATGATATATTGCAACGCATTCTCATCCCATGGCGTCATCTTATTTACACTTTTGACCATGCTTCAAAATCCGACGCACATGGCACCCTTTACCATCAATATGAGACGCTAACCCTACCTCATACCTAAACCTACCCATTACGGAAGCGTCATGTAAGTGACGCTAAAAACGGAAGCGTCATCTAACTGACGCTAAAGGCGTTAGATGACGCCCGAGGATGAGCGTCATCTACTTGACGCTAAAGGGTGCCATGGCGTCATCTTATTTACACTTTTGACCATGCTTCAAAATCCGACGTGCATGGCACCCTTTAGTGTCAAGTAGATGACGCTCATCCTCGGGCGTCATCTAACGCCTTTAGCGTCAGTTAGATGACGCTTCCGTTTTTAGCGTCACTTACATGACGCTTCCGTAATGGGTAGGTTTAGGTATGAGGTAGGGTTAGCGTCTCATATTGACGGTAAAGGGTGCCATGTTTTGGGGCAGTCATGGCCTAATGGTAACAGAGTTGGACTGGTGACCCAAAGGTTGCTGGTTCGATTCCAGTACCGGCAGCAATATGACTGAGGTGTCCTTGAGCAAGGCACCTAACCCCCAATCGCTCCCCGGGCGCCACTCAAGGCTGCCCGCTGCTCCGGGTGTGTGTTTGCAGTGTGTGTGTGTGTTCACTACTCACTACTCTGCTCCTAATGTGTGTGCACTTACTTGGATGGGTTAAATGCAGAGGTCAAATTCCAAGTATGGGTTACCATACTTGGCCATCACGTGTCACATTCACTTGCGCTCTCGCTTTCACTTTCACTTTCGTCTGATGTTGAAGCATGGTCAAAAGCGTCTGTTAGATGACGCCTTGGGATGAGAACGGGCTGTATATTGCATCACAATGTTATGTTATTTTTTTCTAGATGTTTCCAACTGTGAACCAATTTTGTAGTATATATATATATATTTCTTTTCTTGTGTCAAGTAGATGACGCTCATCCTCGGGCGTCATCTAACGCCTTTAGCGTCAGTTAGATGACGCTTCCGTTTTTAGCGTCACTTACATGACGCTTCCGTAATGGGTAGGTTTAGGTATGAGGTAGGGTTAGCGTCTCATATTGACGGTAAAGGGTGCCATGTTTTGGGGCAGTCATGGCCTAATGGTAACAGAGTTGGACTGGTGACCCAAAGGTTGCTGGTTCGATTCCAGTACCGGCAGCAATATGACTGAGGTGTCCTTGAGCAAGGCACCTAACCCCCAATCGCTCCCCGGGCGCCACTCAAGGCTGCCCGCTGCCATTAGGCCATTAGTCATGGCCTAATGGTAACAGAGTTGGACTGGTGACCCAAAGGTTGCTGGTTCGATTCCAGTACCGGCAGCAATATGACTGAGGTGTCCTTGAGCAAGGCACCTAACCCCCAATCGCTCCCCGGGCGCCACTCAAGGCTGCCCGCTGCTCCGGGTGTGTGTTTGCAGTGTGTGTGTGTGTTCACTACTCACTACTCTGCTCTCTTGTGTCCTTGTATTCTTTCTTGTGGCTCAGTGACACACCTGTGAAAAGCTCATTAATCAGGCTCATTAAGCAGGTCTTTTGTCTTCACAGGTGTGAATTAGGGCTTTAGAGTGAATTAGATGGAGCGGCATTTACTACAAAGAGCCGTAGTTCACTGACAAGCTGAGCCATATCGCATTAATATCGCGGACGTATGGCCAGCGATAATTAATGCGATATGACTCAGCTTGTCAGTAAACTACGGCTCTTTGTACACAGCAAAAACTTAAATTTTTGTTAAACTTAAATTAAGTGTTAAATTAAAACTCATGGGAGTGTATATGAGTCCACACTCAAGAGTGTTAAAGATAGTTTTGAGTTTGCTCCTAAATTGTGCGCTTCATTGACACAGCCACCCGTGACAGTGAGCTTTAGTACGACTTTAAAGCCTTTTTCCTCAGAGTATTATGTTGTGTTTGTTAAGCTAAACTTGAAATTGTAGAAAAAAATCATATTCATCATTGCTAAATAAAGAAAGAAAAAAAGAGATTTGAGATCAAAATGGTTGTGAGCTCATAGTGGAACCTGGAAGAAATAAGGAAGCGGATTGGCCACTGAAACTGCTCATGCCACACAGAACCAGGTGTGTGTGATTACCAGCATGCAGAGAGATCTTTTTTTAGCAAAGATGTTAAGTTGGAGAAAACGAAACGGTAGAACATGTCATCATGTATTGTGAAAAGTATAAAGATGACAGTGAAAAGGTATTAGTAAAGGTTCAGAGAGGATTGATATTAATTTGAGGTACCTTCTGCACCACTTTTCTTCTCATCTTTCTGTGTGTGACTATGTGTTTTCAAAGCCCTACTATTACTAACACACGTAAATCAAATGTCACTCATAGGAGGCAGTACAATCCTAACAACCTGTGTACCTTTCCGGTGTCTTCTAGTACGTTATTCTCTTTTCCTATTGGTCTCTGGAATTGCCAGTCCGCTGTAACAAAAAGCTGATTTCATTACATCTATTTCTAGTCATTCAGGTCTCAGCCTATTGGCCCTGACAGAGACCTGGATCAGACCAGAGGACACTGTCACACCTGCTGCCCTCTCCACTAACTTCACTTTCTCACACACCCCTCGCCTGACCGGAAGAGGTGGCGGTACTGGTCTGATCATCTCAAACGATTGGAAATGTTATCCTATACCACCTGTGTGACAACAGCTCATTTGGATCACATTCAATTACCATCACTAGTCCTATTAAAATCCATTTTGTAGTTGTATATCGTCCCCCAGGTCAGCTTGGCAGTTTCTTGGAGGAGCTTGATGTGCTACTCCGTTTTAGCTGAGTGGGAGCTCTGGGCATTTGGGGGAACAGCTCCGTGTTGCAAGCACCAATCCAGTTCGTTTTTTTTTTTTTTCTATAGACAGTACTCACAAAGATATAACAATCAAGATTAACTTAAAAATTTCCCGGAGTTCTCCTTTAATGTAAATGTATTTGCAACAGTTCTAATTATCTATAAATATCTATACAAAAAGTATGTACAAGTTAAATAAACTAAAGACTGTTTCTACTGCTACCTTTTGTCCTAATAATCAGTTGAGCCAGAAGTAAATTTAACTGATCCATTACAAAGTTAATTAAAAGGATATTTTAGCGTGCAATTTGGTTAAAGATAAATAAAATGATTGTAATTGGAATAGGTGTTATTTAAATGTCTGATAACACTATATTTTGATTGTCGCTTTTGAACATCCTGTTGACTATAAGTAGCGTTGCACATATGTGTGAACTAACTCTCATTATTAGTACACCGTCTGTTTAATATCTGATAACTCTTTATAGTGATGCTCCTCAACAGACATTCACTGACTATAAGTAACTTTGCAACTACTTGTCAACATATTCTACTAACCCTAACCCTACCAGTTAGTTACCTTAGTTTGCTACCCAGTTATACACAGCAAAATCCCCAGTGTTAAATTAACTATCCTGTTGTACATATAGGTCCAACTACAGGGTGTTAAAAATGAACACTGAAGCAGTGTTAAAGTTAATGAGATAATTAAGTGATTAATTAAGTGATGATTGGCCATTAGTGGTGACAACGAATGTTAATAAGAAGAATCATTGAAGGAAAGAGAAACAAGAAGAACAGAAATAAATAGAAACACAAGAACTACTGACTTCGAGCCATCACACACTATTGCACTTATTATTACCAGTTTGACTTTATTTCTGTCATACATCTACACACAGTCTTATTTAGATTTACAGAAGTTTAGATGGTAATGTTTTATGGGATTTCATTTCGTGTCACCATTATGGTGATCAGTGTTTGCTTTAGTTGGGCTCCTGTTCCTTTACTTTATAATATTAGTTTTTATCTGGCCACCCCAACTCTGTGTTCATAAAACACATTTGTTGTGGCAAAAGAAACTATGATCTGGGCTGTGTTTCCTGAAAGCATCGTAGGCCTATTTTGATAGTACAGACCATTTTTTGCAATTTATCCACGATCAAGTTAGGCTTAAGATGCTTTTGGGAAATGGTGCCCAGGTAATGTTTAGATCAAATCATATCCTACAATCCTGTAATGGCCTGATACTAGGGCTGGGCGATATATCGCATGACATTGTTATGCGCATCTCGTCAGTAAAGCTGGTTCCTTGATTAGTAATAAATCGCATTCGCCTGCTTTCAGATGGAAGATATGATGCAGATATGAGTGTTAAATTAACACTCAAGAGTGTTAAAGTTAATGAGATAATTAAGTGATTAATTTAGTGATGTTTGAGCATTATTGAAGACACCTGATGTTAACAAGCAGAATCACTGAAGGAGAAAATCACAAATTGTAATCCACCGTAATAGCGATCAGTGTTTGCTTTAGTTGGACTCTTGACCCTTATACTTTCAATTTAAATTTTGTTTGTCTGCTGTTATTGATTTATAACAGCCAAATACACAAAGAAAAGTGTGATCTGATAGTGTTGGTTATGTTTTGGCATAATCATGCTGTGATTTGAAAAATGAAACTTATTGAGACAGTTTGGTTTAACTTGTTAGCAACAGCTTTGTGTTTCTACAGCATATGATTATCAGTATTTTTCTTATAATTCAAAATATTTAATAAACAATTGTTCTGTTCAAAAAACTTTCAATTGAAATTATTTAGAAACACAGACATCAATAATCAGCCTGTGAATCTCAACAATGTTGACAATAATAAAGCATGTTGCAGTGGCTGCCACCAATCACAACTCATTAATGAATCCCATCATGCATTGTGGTATGAATAAATTATGATCTGAATTTTCTATTTACTTTTCCTAATTGAATATTCTGCTTGTCACCATTGTTGAGATGCATTGACTGTATCTCAGTCAATTCTTGACTATAAAGTGACTCCTTTATATTATATCTAAAATTCTGGATATTTATGCAGAATCACAGTTTTGCTGTAACCAACAGCTTAAATCACAAACATGAAGTTCAAATGATGATTGTCATAATATAACCAACACCATTAGATCACTTTTTTTTATTTGTTCATCTAGCAGTTATAACCAGATACAACAGCCAAACAAAATCTAAAGTTAATAACATAAGGGTCAAGAGTCCAACTAAAGCAAACGAGGATTGCCATAACGGTGGCTTACAATTTTAGATTTTCTCCTTCAGTGATTCTTCAGGTGTCTTCAATAATGCTCAATCATCACTCAATTAATCACTTAATTATCTCATTAATACATCCACAATGTAGTAACAGGGAATCACATACAAAAACAACCACTACGCATTAACGTATATTTATATATTGTCTGTTATATATTGTGTGGTGAAGAGACAATTTTACACAACGTGGACATTAAAGTCAAATCATGTCCGTTTTGACTTCTTTAAATCAAAGACCATGAAGGGCTGAAATTTTTTATTTATTTTTTTTGATTTGATTTGAAATCTTTATTTCGAACATGGAAAAGAAAGTATATAAAATATAAAACAATGTTTAAAAACATAGGATAAAAACAACAAATGAGCAGCAAACAAAGTACACTTCTTTCCTGTTAACATACTTCATATTACATTCAATTTACAATTTTTATATTATTATTATGTTGTTCTATACATCCACACACACACACACACACACACACACACACACACACACACACACACACACACACACACACACACACACACACACACACACACACACACACACACACACACACACATATATATGCATACATACATACATACATACATACATACACATATATTCATAAATACACACATACATACACATTCACACATACACATCATAGTGACTACTGACAAGTATTTATTTATCTAACCTCAATTATGTACTTATTCAAGCAGCAAAAAATACAACCAAAAATAACAAAACAAACAATGGAGCACTCCTACTTTTACTGCAGTGCTTCTTGATACCTCCACAATTCTTTATCAGTATCAATTAAAAACGTAGTTAAGCTGGACAATAACTTTATTCTAGATCAGCAAAAACAATCATTGTTGCATTAATTTCCTGTTATTACTGTAAAACCAGATCAGATCTATTCATCAGTATAATAAGATAAACTACCGGGATTATTCAGGACACACTGAAGGAGTTTGCTGGAAAAGCAGTTTTTCCTGGAAAACATGGCATAAAGTGAAAGAGAAAATAAACAGTTTACAGAAAATCCCCCAAAGGGAAAAGAGGAACCGCATAATTTTGTAATTGAGATGAGTAAGTCTATTGTTCCTTGTAAAGTCATGTTGAAACGAAACTCTTGGGATTATAAACAGAGCATATGAATATGATCAGTATTTCAGTCAGAGCGAATCCCTCTTCAGACGCTCTTCACTCACTCCAGGTAGGCAAGAATATTCATACTTCTTTATTTATAGCAAATTATGATTCATATTATACAGATTATTATATATTTTAGTTGTTTATTTCAGTGTAGTTTTTAGAAATTATGTGACCGATGAATCTGACTAAATCGTGTGCATGAATTCATTTAGATAATTGATTAGTTCAAATAAACATTTTAATTCAAAAAGATAAACTAATAGGATCTTTAAAAAAATGATTTGGACAGAAAACTGATGAATGATTTTGAAACTGTACAGTCAGTGTGTGTTTTTAATTCAGCGAGTGAAATAAAGATTGATAACTTTTTGAATTGTAGATGTTTTTCTCATGATGATTTTTCTCAGTGTGTTTGACAGATCTGAACACACACACACACACACACACACACACACACACACACACACACACACACACACACACACACACACACACACACACACACACACACACACACACACACACACACACACACACACACACACACACAGACACACACACACACTGGTGACCTTATCAAGCAGTGTCTCTGATCACAGTGTTTGACATCATCCTTGACATCATTTAACAATGTATGAGTGTTTTTTTTTTCTTTGCATTATGGATTAATTAAATTGAAATCCTTTAATGTTCTATTGATGAGATTTCCTTTACTTTATTCTCACGTCATTGACACAAGTGTAAGGAGTGAAAGTATTGTGTGTATTGATCCAATGCAGAACAAAGAAAGTGACATTCAACTACAATAAATACACACACAAGTATTACTATTATTATAGTATAATTATTTGTAGTATCTTCACTATAAATCAGACTACACACACTGAGTTATAGTTATCACTTTACTTCTGTTTGCAGCTTTTACAGTGACATACATCATGGGATCATCATCTTCAACAGGTCAGAACACACACACACACACACACACACACACACACACACACACGTAATACAAACACGCCACCTAGTGGTTACTCCAGGATAATACTACTATACTTATATCACAGCACTATATATATTGTTATTTATGAATGATTATTAGAGTAATCTTTGAAAATGTTTAATATCTGATACAGGAGAAGTGAATCAAGCAGAAGAGATGTCTCAACAGTAAGTATTTCTTATGTATGACTTTATCTTTATTTTATATTTTTGACTTTATAATCAACTGATTATTATCCAAATGAGTACATCATTTACAACAAGGTTTCAGTAGTTAACATTAATAAACTACATTAGTTAACATTAACTATTATTACAGCATGTTATTAATCTTGGTTAATTTCTACATTTTTAAAATGAAAAGTTACTCATCAAGTGAGACGAGGGAAGTTTATATGGACAGTGTAACTTTTACTGTATTCAACAGCTCCTTAAACCACAACAGAACATGATTGTGACGTCACAGCTAATCACATTTACTTTACGTACACAACTCTATATGTGAATTAACTTATAGATTATAATATACTACTTGTGGATAATTTAAGTCAACTGTTTTATGTAGATTGTTCTATTATTATCATCATTTTTTCTTGTGCATTTTTAAAATATTATATTCAACATCCCAAGCATGAACGGAGCATAAAACAGAAGATTGTAGTTCAGTGAGTGGAACTAGCGCAGGTTCTGCCAGTAGAGGACACTGGTGTAACGTTAGCAATGATGGACATCCGAGACGGAGAGAAGTTATCAAGAGAAGGACAGAAAAACTACAACACAGACTCTATTAGACAATCAACTAACTCATGTTAACAAAGAGCCTTTATTGTGAAGTTTTATAGTGTTGTTGTTAGTTTGCTATAGTGTGTAAGTACAGCAGGACAATTACAATTTGCATAAAGGTTAATAGAATATGTGTGCTTTGGCTGGTAAAACCATAAAACAGACGAAACACATATCTAGCGCTGTCTCTTTATGATTTTTTTTATATATTTCAGGAGACTTGTAAATGAATTACAAGAAAACATTACGGGACTGAACAAAGAATTTTACAGTAATCATCAAACTGTCACAAACAAAGTAAAGGAACTGAAGGACATCACTGATGCACTTGAATTCATGAATCAAGAAACTATATTGAAATATTTGACTGGTTCTGGTGTTATAGTAACAGGTGCATTATCAAACATGACCAAGATGATTGAGCATCTGACTACAATTTATAACATCATAAAAGAGCTTAAGCAGATGAAGATGGTTTCTGTTCAAAATAAGGAAATAATGAGAAGAGTGAGATCTGTGAATATGGAGAGAATTGACAAACCTCTCAAACTGCAAATGCAACTACGAGGCACAATCGATGCTCTATTACAAAATATTGATCATTGCAAAATCACAGGACAAAACATGACAAAAGCAGAAACTTTGAAATTGATTCCTCAGATGAGAAAAACAGCTGCTCAAATTCAGGAGTCTCTGAATGAAATTAAACATGCCAAAGAATATATTAACAAATTATTTCAAAATTTGTTTAGAAATGATTGAACTGATTTTATCATCATCTGGTATTATGATAAATAATACAGTCAAAGCGGATCTCTCTAAACTGACATCTCTAAAAATGTGTGCATTTAATGATGAATAAAATCATGCAGAAAGTGTTCAGTCTTTCAAAGCAGTGAATTATGAATTATAGAAGTTTACATATTCTGGGATTTTCTACTGTAGATCTGATAATTTCAGGGCTAGAAACTCACATTACAGCAGAGGTTTTCTCTTATCAGAAAATAGTGACGCAAATGAGGTCAAATGTACTTTCTTTTTTTTACATTGATTTTGTAATATGTGATTAAATTACTCTGGTTGTCATATATGTATTTGAAAGATTTGAATTTATTTTTGATGAGCAACCGTTTGCATGTTGAATCAAACATTTGTTGTTTTTATGACATTTGATAAACTCTATTTGTCTTTGTAAATGAATCACTTACTCTAGAGTTTAGATTCTGTGTATTTCTTGTCAAATTCTTCAGGCATTCATTTTATTTGTTATTTTTGTTGTATATGTTACTGTTTTATAATGTAATGTAAAATAAAAACAATAATCATGCTTTCCCAGCTGATGTAGATGCCAAGACATACATTACAAAATAAATGTACATCTGATTTCACCAACATATTCTCCATATTGTGTGATCTTTAATAAGTAAACATGGGAAGATTTGAAATCATCTTTTAAGAGGCGACTTGAAGCTAAAATAAACCAAGTTTTGCTTACAATATATTCAATCTTGTAACTGTTCTTGTTGTAAGGGTTGGTTTACTGAAAATGTTTTTGGTCTATTTTATTTATTTTTTTTAATCATTTTTTAATAATTTACTTGTATTGGATAAACAGATTAAAACCAAAAGCGTGTCATAATGTTCTCCATTATTAAATAATATATTAATCAGTAATGTTTTTGAAGAGGATATATAATGTTGGTATGGTTTTTACTTCAAAAAGTGTCATAATTTAGAAATAAAAGGCATTTTCTCCTTCCCTGATTTCAGCCCTCTGATTTGAAGGCTCTGTTTGAAGGGGCGTGTCTGTGTAAGACTTCAGTGTAAACTCCCACTGCTGTGATTGGCTGACAGCTTTGTATATAAAAGCAATTACTAAGCATTACATGTGGAACTCTCTCCAAATCATTTAGCACATTTTTACTATTACAGCTTTCAAGGTTAACTAATCGTGAAAAGTGTTGATTATAGCATTATGTTTAGATCTATAAGATTATATTTAGATAGTGGCATGAAAAGGTTTCAGTGATGAGCATTGTAGCCGATCACAGACATGTTGAGCGCATGGATACAGTGATCTCGTAAATGCTTTTATCATAACTAACAATGCAAACACGATGTAATTAAGAGATTTGTTGAATATAACAGGAGTTCAGAACTCAGTCACTGATAAACTTGCGCTGTTTGATTGACAGCTCCAGTGACCTTTCATCACTCTCTATATATAATTTAAACCGTTTATATAACAGATTATTTTCGTCCTACTAAGAGAAACAACGTGAAGTTAACCGTTTAGTCACTGCTGGTTTGATTTACTGACACATAGACAAAGAACAACATGATCCATTACATATCAGAAATCACTGATTACTATGGAAGCCCGTTTCCGCCATAGTTCAGTAAAACAAAAGTTTCCCATAATTATGACTTAGTATCTCATTATATTGAGAAAGTTTCTCGTAATAATGACTTAATTATCTCATAATAATGAGAAATCTTCTCGTAATGATGACTTAATTATCTCATAGTGAGACATTTTCTCATAATAATGACTTAACATCTCATAATAATGAGAAACTTTCTCGTAATAATGACTTAGCATCTCGTAATAATGAGAAACTCTCATAATAATGACTTAACATCTCATAATAATGAGAAACTTTCTCGTAATAATGACTTAGCATCTCGTAATAATGAGAAACTTTCTCGTAATAATGACGTAACATCTCGTAATAATGACTTCACATCTCGTAATAATGAGAAACTTTCTCGTAATAATGACTTAACATCTCATAATAATGAGAAACTTTCTCGCAATAATGACTTAGCATCTCGTAATAATGAGAAACTCTCATAATAATGACTTAACATCTCATAATAATGAGAAACTTTCTCGTAATAATGACTTAGCATCTCGTAATAATGAGAAACTTTCTCGTAATAATGACTTAACATCTCGTAATAATGAGAAACTTTCTCGTAATAATGACTTAACATCTCATAATAATGAGAAAACTTTCTCATAATAATGACTTAGCATCTCGTAATAATGAGAAACTTTCTCGTAATAATGAGAAACTCTCATAATAATGACTTAACATCTCACAATAATGAGAAACTTTCTCGTAATAATGACTTAGCATCTCGTAATAATGAGAAACTTTCTCGTAATAATGATTTAACATCTCGTAATAATGAGAAACTTTCTCGTAATAATGACTTAACATCTCATAATAATGAGAAACTCTCATAATGAGAAACTTTCTCGTAATAATGACTTAGCATCTCGTAATAATGAGAAACTTTCTCGTAATAATGACTTAACATCTCGTAATAATGAGAAACTTTCTCGTAATAATGACTTAACATCTCATAATAATGAGGAACTTTCTCGTAATAATGACTTAACATCTCGTTATAATGAGAAACTTTCTCGTAATAATGACTTAGCATCTCGTAATAATGAGAAACTTTCTCGTAATAATGACAAACTTTCTCGTAATAATGACTTAACCTCATAATAATGAGAAAACTTTCTCGTAATAATGACTTAGCATCTCGTAATAATGAGAAACTTTCTCGTAATAATGACAAACTTTCTCGTAATAATGACTTAACCTCATAATAATGAGAAAACTTTCTCGTAATAATGACTTAGCATCTCGTAATAATGAGAAACTTTCTCGTAATAATGACGCAACATCTCGTAATAATGACTTAACATCTCGTAATAATGAGAAACTTTCTCGTAATAATGACTTAACCTCATAATAATGAGAAAACTTTCTCGTAATAATGACTTAGCATCTCGTAATAATGAGAAACTTTCTCTTAATAATGACGCAACATCTCGTAATAATGACTTAACATCTCGTAATAATGAGAAACTTTCTCGTAATAATGACGTAACATCTCGTAATAATGACTTAACATCTCGTAATAATGAGAAACTTTCTCGTAATAATGACTTAACATCTCATAATAATGAGAAACTTTCTCGCAATAATGACTTAGCATCTCGTAATAATGAGAAACTCTCATAATAATGACTTAACATCTCATAATAATGAGAAACTTTCTCGTAATAATGACTTAGCATCTCGTAATAATGAGAAACTCTCATAATAATGACTTAGCATCTCGTAATAATGAGAAACTCTCATAATAATGACTTAACATCTCATAATAATGAGAAACTTTCTCGTAATAATGACTTAGCATCTCGTAATAATGAGAAACTTTCTCGTAATAATGACTTAACATCTCGTAATAATGAGAAACTTTCTCGTAATAATGACTTAACATCTCATAATAATGAGAAACTCTCATAATAATGAGAAACTTTCTCGTTATAATGACTTAGCATCTCGTAATAATGAGAAACTTTCTCGTTATAATGACTTAACATCTCGTAATAATGAGAAACTTTCTCGTAATAATGACTTAGCATCTCGTAATAATGAGAAACTTTCTCGTAATAATGACTTAGCATCTCGTAATAATGAGAAACTTTCTCGTAATAATGAGAAACTCTCATAATAATGACTTAACATCTCACAATAATGAGAAACTTTCTCATAATAATGACTTAACATCTCGTAATAATGAGAAACTTTCTCGTAATAATGACTTAGCATCTCGTAATAATGAGAAACTTTCTCGTAATAATGAGAAACTCTCATAATAATGACTTAACATCTCACAATAATGAGAAACTTTCTCGTTATAATGACTTAACATCTCGTAATAATGAGAAACTTTCTCGTAATAATGACTTAGCATCTCGTAATAATGAGAAACTTTCTCGTAATAATGACTTAGCATCTCGTAATAATGAGAAACTTTCTCGTAATAATGAGAAACTCTCATAATAATGACTTAACATCTCACAATAATGAGAAACTTTCTCATAATAATGACTTAACATCTCACAATAATGAGAAACTTTCTCGTAATAATGACTTAGCATCTCGTAATAATGAGAAACTTTCTCGTAATGATGATTTAACATCTCGTAATAATGATAAACTTTCTCGTAATAATGACTTAACATCTCATAATAATGAGAAACTCTCATAATGAGAAACTTTCTCGTAATAATGACTTAGCATCTCGTAATAATGAGAAACTTTCTCGTAATAATGACTTAACATCTCGTAATAATGAGAAACTTTCTCGTAATAATGACTTAACATCTCATAATAATGAGGAACTTTCTCGTAATAATGACTTAGCATCTCGTAATAATGAGAAACTTTCTCGAAATGATGACTTAACATCTCATAATAATGAGAAAACTTTCTCATAATAATGACTTAGCATCTCGTAATAATGAGAAACTTTCTCGTAATAATGACTTAACATCTCGTAATAATGAGAAACTTTCTCGTAATGACTTATTTTCTCGCACTTCTACGCATGCGCAAAGCTGTGGAGCAGAAGTAGTGCCACGTTAGCGTTATCCGCTGGTCAAAGCGTGTAAATGCATCACAGCAAACATGGCACGCTCTGCAGCGAATAATATTAATGATAAATTATCAGTATATAAGACGGGCTTCCATACTCGATAGTCTTTTATACATTTGCAATATTCATTTGTATTTTTGTGTATGAACAAGCAGCAACACAGAAGGGTTCAGTGTTCTAAAAATGCGGCGCTCAATTGAAAAGAAGTTCAGCTTTTAAAAGCACATCCTTGCATTTTCCACTGCCCACTGCCCACAGCACACTTATGTGTAAATGTTCCAAATTCATAAACATCTTAATTGATATCGTATTGATATCTTCAGATGAACCTGCACATCAAATATCCTTGACGCATCCGCAAAATACGTGATATATTAACAAATATACCCATATATTTTGTTAAGATGTTACACTTAAACTTAACGAATAAATGTAATAAACCAACTTTAATCTGGATAATTTTGTAAGTACACGTAACACAATTTCCATCGGTGTCCACAAACAGGCGTCCTTCGTTACCATGGTAACCGTCCTGCTTCAGCATTCTACTTTCACACCTTTTCGTGGGCAAGGTAAAGTATGGAAGATACTGATGATTTTTAATTGATGTTATTTTATGATACTACAGATTGCACTTCTTAGTTCACACTGACTTTAATGAAAACAACTGGTTTGCAGATCGTGCCATGTTTGCTGTGATGCATTTACACGCTTTGACCAGCGGATGTCGCTAGCGTGGCACTCCCTTCTGTTCCACAGCTTTACGCATGCGTAGAAGTCCGAGAAAATAAGTCATTATTACGAGAAAGTTTCTCATTATTACGAGATGTTCAGTCATTATTACGAGATGTTAAGTCATTATTACGAGAAAGTTTCTCATTATTACGAGAAAGTTTATCATTATTATGAGATGTTAAGTCATTATTACGAGAAAGTTTCTCGTTACTATGAGATGTTAAGTCATTATTACGAGAAAGTTTCTCATTATTACGAGATGCTAAGTCATTATTACGAGAAAGTTTCTCATTACGAGATGCTAAGTCATTATTACGAGAAAGTTTCTCATTATTATGAGATGTTAAGTCATTATTATGAGAGTTTCTCATTATTATGAGATGTTAAGTCATTATTACGAGAAAGTTTCTCATTATTACGAGATGTTAAGTCATTATTACGAGAAAGTTTCTCGTTACTATGAGATGTTAAGTCATTATTACGAGAAAGTTTCTCATTATTACGAGATGCTAAGTCATTATTACGAGAAAGTTTCTCATTACGAGATGCTAAGTCATTATTACGAGAAAGTTTCTCATTATTATGAGATGTTAAGTCATTATTATGAGAGTTTCTCATTATTACGAGATGTTAAGTCATTATTACGAGATGTTAAGTCATTATTACGAGAAAGTTTCTCATTATTATGAGATGTTAAGTCATTATTATGAGAGTTTTTTCATTATAACGAGATGTTAAGTCATTATAACGAGAAAGTTTCTCATTATTACGAGATGTTAAGTCATTATTACGAGAAAGTTTCTCGTTATTACGAGATGTTAAGTTATTATTACGATAAAGTTTCACATTATTACGAGATGTGAAGTCATTATTATGAGAAAAATTCTCAATATAATAAGATGTCATAATTATGAGAAAGTTTCTCATTATTACGAGATGTTAAGTCATTATTACGAGAAAGTTTCTCATTATTATGAGATGTGAAGTCATTATTATGAGAAAATTTCTCATTATTATGAGATGTGAAGTCTTTATTATGAGAAAATTTCTCAATATAATGAGATAAGTCATAATTATGATAAAGTTTCTCATTATTATGACTTACAAATTTATATATTTTTTTTCTCAACTGTGGCGGAAACGGGCTTCCATAGATTACAGATCAGGCACTGAAATGAACACATCTACTTTCATGTTGTGGCATTATAGTTCAGCCCATATCGTAATAGTCGGTTTGCAAAGCCTGCGCCAAAATTGCGACTGATTAACCAAAAAACGAATACAAATAAATAATGCTCAGCTGAGACACTCACAATTTTGAAAATAAATAACCACTTTCCTAACGATCCTTTGTGTAGCAGATTGGGGATTTTCCTCCAGTACTCCCCCTGGTGGAGAATGGGAACAATTTCCCCATGGATTCAGCTGTCAGATACCGGCTGGTTAATCATTATCATGACTGCACTTATAATAAAAGCAAGGTGGACAGGTAGCTGAGCTTGTGTTTAGCCATGTCTAGGTTTCCATTTTCTGCCTTTCCCTGATGGAGTCGTGTAGTATGGGTAACTTATTTCTCCAATCTCTGGTATGTGGATGAGTGTAAAGCGGGGCCGGATATAGGCATGGGCAAGGAGGGGCAATGCCCCCCCAAATGCGTTGACTGCCCCCCCCAAACGTGATGGCATGCAAAGATCCCAAATTTAAAAAAGATTTCAAGAAAAATGGTCAGAGTGAGCGCTCTCTGCTCTCTATCCCTCATTCAAAGTAGCTACTGATTGGTAGATGCATAGGGAGGGCGTGGCCGCTTCTCCGGCTTGTGGTAAACCTGCTGAGCTTCACGTCTCAGTCAGTCACTGCAGAGCGGAGCACGCAGACACACTGTGACAGTCACAAACTTTCCAATGAGATTCTTGTCGCAAAAATTATGTTGGAAAAATAATTCAAAAAGACTAATGATGATGAGAACGTAGAGTTTGTAGATCTCTCCACCATTTGCACATATCTACACGGGTATAAGAATGCCTTTACTCAGCTCCATCGCATGTATGTGACCTCACTTGTGATTGGAATATCATCTGCATCATGCGAGAGCTCTTTCTCCACTTTGTCTCGGGTTCTTACCCCCTTCCGCCACACTATGCTACATGAGAGAAAAATAAATTTAGTTATTCTGGCTCACGAGAAGGCCATAACAACAGGTCTAGATATGGACGCATTTGTTAGGACTTTTGCACAGAAAAGCAGACAACTGATGCTATAATGACTGATATAAGCCATGCGGTGTACAGAGCTAAAGAAATGAAGAAAAAAAAAAAAAAAAAAAGAAATAAAAAAGATTGAAATAAATAACGAAAGGACAGAAAAGACAGACAGAGAGATTAAAAAAAAAAAAGATTAAAAAAAAGATAAATGCAGCCTCAACAGGGCACAAGCCAGTGTCCTATTTGTGTCCAACATAAAACCTAAAAGACAAATCAAATGCTGATAGCTGATAGCTTTGAGCTGATAGATTAGAGCTGGGCGATATAGGATTTTTTCATTTCACAATATATTTTTTCATTTCTGGCCATATCGATATATATCACAATATAAATCAAATCACTATATTTATTAAATTTAAATGTTCCGTTAAATGACTTGCCCCCCCCCCCTGATATTCTACCTGCACCCCCTAGTGGGGCTGGCTGAATCCGGCCCTGGTGTAAAGTGGCATGCGATTTAATTTTCTGGGTAATATTGGTGTGTAACCTAAAGCCTGTTTTACAGTTGAAAATAAGCTCCATAAGCTACAGTTGGTGTGTAACCTAAAGCCTGTTTTACACTTAAATTACAGGTTCCCTAAAAGAACTCACAACACACAGCATATTTATACATTAGACAAAAGCAGCAATACATTTGCAATAAATACAAAACAGCAGCGTAGGCTGGGTCCGTGCGTCCTGCTGATTACACAGCTCCGAGCTGGAAGCATGGCGTTAGACACGACCCCCAACCTACACACACTTACAGCAGTGAGATTTAAGCACTTTCAGAGCATAAGAGAATCCCCAAAAAGAGTTTTGAGAATCCAAAAAGAGAATCCTCACAAAATAAGTTTTGTTGAGAATTACTTTTTGTTTCCTTTCCTAATGCAATAGCATTTTATTTTATTTTGATTTATATAATTGAATATTAATGAGAGGGTACGGAAAAAGCACAATGACATGTATTTCCTAAAATGGACACAGGGTGGCAGTAATCGCGAGTAGCGTCACACGGGGACATTTAGCGATGGGCAGAGCAAGATGAGCTCATAATCCGAGTCAATGGAGAATGAGCAACTGTGTTCCTGCGTCACTGATTTCTCTTTAATATTTGATATATTTCCAGGTCTGTTACACACCTTTTATGTGACTCCAGATGTGTATAAGCTTATATGAATCCATAGTGAAGTGTGCTCCATAAGCTAAAAACATGTCAAATGTGTAAACAGTTCAAATTGACAGTACGCAGTTGAGAAAATGGCGGTCGATGCCCGCAGATTGTTTTGTATTTATTTTCTATGGCTTCGGAGCATTTGTGGGTTATTTCAGCGTGTGTGGAAAACAGCTATATGTGTTAAAAGGGTAAAAAGTTAATGTGAATGTACAGCACCAGTTACGGCTGCGAACATGTTTAAGGGGGTACGTGTGTTAATATTACAATAACACAAAGTAAGTTCATAGAACTGAGTGCCAAAGTTATGTTTATTTTTGCAGAGATGTTTATTTTTGAAGTGTGTTCTTATAGTGTAAATGTGACAAAACTTAACTGCAAATGAGAATTATCCTGTTGTATAAAGTGAACACTTATAAAATGTACATTTATTACAAAAATACTCTTTTGATAAGAGAACAAAGACGACAGATGTTAAAGAGAAAAATGCAGGTATGATTGATGATAGACCAAAAATGTGATTTAAATGGAAAATGGGTGTTTTTGGTTTCATACAAAGTTTGATAAGCTAATGTTTGTTAAATATGCGAGTATACATTTATGTGAAAACAGACCTTTCAAGAATATATTGCTTCATGTTATCCAAATGTGGATATAACCTGTGCTTAAATGCAAAGCAGACAAAATAACAGAAAACAACTCATGATTGCAGATACAAAGTTAAATTGAAGTTGAAAATAAGATAATCCGAGTCAATGGAGAATGAGCAACTGTGTTCCTGCGTCACTGATTTCTCTGTAATATTTGATATATTTCCAGAGCACTCCTAGGAGAGGATTATATATATATCTGCCAGCGGAGACCTAGCCGGGATCCGCTACACACAAGCTCAGCTACCTGTGCACCTTGCTTTTATTATAAGTGCAATTATGATAATGATTAACCAGCCGGTATCTGACACACTGTAAAATCTAACATTGTTCTTACTAACTATTGTTTAGTTAACTTTAATTAATCTCCGACAATGTGTTGAATTTATATAGAAAAATTTAGTAATCTGTACTGTTTGCATGCTATGCCTTCATTACTCAGAAAACCCTATTAAACATTGCTTCACTGGTTTGACTACCATTTTGCCAAAGCAAAAAAAAAAAAAAAAAAAGCAGGCGGGGGAAATTGGTTTTTGAAGCGGGGCAATTCTTAATAGACTTTTCAGTAATTTCTTCCACTTCTGCAGTCATCATTCTTCTTAGTTGCATACGCTCATTTTCCAGTCTCGTTGAATGTTATTGTCAATACAACTAAACATTTTGGGAGAACGTCACATAAGTTGACTTCATAAATTCATGTTGATTTCCTAAAATCAACCTAAAATTCATCACCATTATTGTGATTAGTGTTCCCTTTGGTTGGGCATTAGGAACTTCATTTATTACTTTCTGATTCCCTTCCAATTGATGCAACATGAAATCACAGTTATTTGATTTCAAAGGAAGTGAAGTAATAAATATTATATAAACAGTATTTATACTTAAATTATTTCCATGTTCTTAAAGAATGTATTTATGATGTATAAAATGTTGATCATGTTAAATAATGACCTTTTTACATTTTATTTGCAAACACTTATGGCATAAACTTTTAATTGGGTTGATATAATCTCTCTATATTTGTGACAATATCTTGCAATTTTGCTTGAGTCACACACAGACTTCAACATTCAGCATGCAAACCACAACAATGGTAAAACGTTTTTTGTTAATTACTTTAATTAATTAGACCATTGCAATTTTATTTGCTGTCTCTTGTCAGTATAACCCCAATAACGATAGCAAATACAATTTTAATGGTTAAATAAAGCCAAAAATGGTAAAACAAAGCAATTAATTTATTCATGCCGCAATGCACTCTGGGAGTACACTTCCTCAGATCACAGATAGAATTAAGTTGACAAAACTTAAATAGATTAAGTAAGAAGAACTTGATGTAATTAAGTTATGCTTACTTAAATTAAGGCAACGAGTTTGCACAATTTAATTAAGTAAACTGAACTAATTAGTTTATCCATGGGGAAATTGTTCCTATTCTCCACCAGGGGGAGTAATGGAGGAAAATCCCCAATCTGCTACATTTGGAAGGTAATGCTATTTTTAGTCCAGTGATCCTATATCACTCTCCTCTGCATCTCTGAGGACTGAGCACAAAGGCGTAGGGTTGTGAGCAGGGCTTTCCTCCGAACAACTGTTCACCAGCATCTACTCCACGAATGCAGCAAAGTCTTCCTTTGGACGTCCACTGGGAAGCGTGCCTTAGACCACTCGCTCAGGCTGGTGTGGTAACATAGACAGAGCAAGCGGTCCGGGAAGTGCATTTGGCAGAACACAGGAACAGAAAAAAAACAGGAAAAACTTTGCAAAAGAAAACAACAACCCGGTATTGGTCCTGTCTTCTGTCATGTGTGGCTATGTCAATGAAGCACAGTGCCCAGGAGCAAACTCAAAACAGTCTTTAAGAAATATACAATTAAGTAGGCTAACACAGGGAATAACATGATAAATCCAAAAATGAGACATGCAGGAAAAGAAACAAAAGAGAACTCAGGGCTTATATACACAGACTTAACGAGAGAACAAATGAGAAAATGATTTAACAACATGTGAACTGAGAGGCACATTCTAAAAATCGCAGGGTAAAACAGGAAAACAAGACATAACAGACATGTGACACACAGACTTCTGTATATACTTTTAATATATGATTGAATCAGTCTGTGCCTTTCATCTGAAACTATAATTGCTTGGTTCAGTCATTACACAGCAAAAAAATTGCAATCGGTAATATTGCGCACACAACAGCACAATCTGTCAGTAAGGTTTAGTGACCTCAGTCGTCCTTCTAACTACGAAAGTTACATAATCTTATAATGCATCTGCCTTTTTATACATTTGGTTAGAAATGGTTTGAACTAAACAGGGTCCAGGTTATATCGAGTATCGACTCACCACACTGTAAAAAATAATTATTTGAAATGAGTTTTAGTCAGATGGACAAGTACAATCATGTTCTGTCATCTTGCAGTGTTTCACTAAACTTTAGGATGATGAATTATAACAACCTCAACTTGAAGGGAAATGGAAAACTTAAATAACGTGTTCATATAACAACAAAATATAGGTTCTATCAATTTTCTGTGTAATGAGCATGTGCCAGAAACTCTACGTCATGATGATGTGATATTTTGCATGATGTTTTAATTTAGTAGTTGAAGACTGTCTCTGAGACCCTGGCATCTTTGTTAAATTTGTAAGTGTATTTATGTTTTTATAGATCAGCAAATAATTCAACAGGCTTGAGCAGGTCCTTTTTTGAAGGCCTAGGTGGTCATCTCTCAAAGCTGACACAATTATTCAGGTCTAAGCGTTATGAGGACATTTCAGAAACGACTTCAATACTGGAGAGCCTTGATAAGGATGTGAGTCAGTTTATTTTAAAGCAGTCTTTCTCTCTTTCTCTTACAAAATTGTAACAAAATGACAATTCTGTGATCATTTACTCACTTTCATGTTTGTCCAAACCTCTATGACCTTTTCTTCTTCTATGGATCATAAAACTACTGATAAAAACATCTTTTCATACAGTGACTTCAGAGTAAAGGCTGATTTATACTTCTGCGTCGGACCTACGCCAGAGCCTCTACACTATACACTACGCGTTAGTTTTGATTTATACTTCTGCGTCGTTGTCCGCGTTGACGCGCAATTACACATGCAGAGGGAGCATGTGAAACGCGAGGGAGGGGTTCTAGAAGACCAATCACAGCGCTTGCGTCTGCTTAGAATTGACCCGTTGTTACATTTTTGGAGGTGCACGTCAGGGTACGCCGAAGGGTACGTGCGCTACGCACAGCCTACGGCGTAGCTATGGCATAAGTTCGACGCAGAAGTATAAATTGGGCTATAAAATGAATATGATTTTTATGACATATTCCAAGTCTTCTGAAATCATATAATCTCTTTGTATGATAAACATAAAAATTCAAGTCTTTGTTTACAATAATATTTGATTTTATTAGCTACTACATAAATATCAAACCTCATTGGTTCTTGCAAGTCGTTTGATCAAATGTCATGACACAATAACTAATTTTATGTTGTTGTATTATCAAGTTTCAAGTTTGTATTTATTTATTTAGCACATTTAAAAACAGCAAACAGGGCTGACCAAAGTGCTGAACAATACACAAGATAAAAAAACAAGGACAAACCACACATTCAGAAGCTCACAATGAATTCAAAGCTAAAGAAAAACAATAGGTTTTAAGAGAGGATTTAAAAACAGTTAAAGATTGAGCAGCTCTGATGTAAACCGGAAGGCTGTTCCACAGCAATCGCAAAGGCTCTGTCCTCTCTATTCTTTAACCGTGATCTGGGGACAGACAGAAGTCTCTGATCACCAGACCTCAGGTTTCGTACGGGATTATGTGGGCAGAGTAGCTCAGACAAATAGCTTGGTGCCAGGTTATTTACATATTTAAAAACAAATGAAATAATTTTAAACTCGAATTTAAAATGCACAGGTAGCCAATGCAGTCAAGTCAAGTCATCCTCATTTATATAGCGCTTTTAACAATGTAGATTGTTTCAAAGCAGCTTTACATAGATAAACATATAATTTAAGGTAACAGAGATTGGTTTAGTTTTATAGTGGTTCTTGAAAAATGTTTTTTCCAGCCAAAGTTAGTTTTGATTGATTCACTTCCGTCTAAATGATCATTTGTTATTAAATTAGGGGCCGCTAAGACGACACCGTTCTCTCTAAACAGACTTTAAACGTGAACCTGTGATAGACGCTGAATGACGTTCACATGCGCATTAAGAATTGGTTCTATAGTTATGTGCGTTTGAATATATGTGCGCAGGTTTGTAATTCTTACAAACCATGCCTAAACAAACTACTTGTCTGGTCTATAAATTATGATGCAGAATTTTATTTTATCTTATCACTTCGGGTAGGTACGCGAACCGAAAAATTCCACAACGCTTTATCTGTAGAGTGTAATAGGGATCCTCCATAGGGAGAGGCTAGTTGGCACTTCAGCACTGCATTGTCATCAGGTCCAGGCGTAAGTCCTTCGTCAGATCTGGAAACGGCCTGGATCCGGCAAGCTGCGGGAAAACATCGGGATAGACAAAGACACTAAAATTAGCGTAGATGCCATTCTTCTTATGATGTGACGAGTACATCAGGATTCAAGGGAAGTGTCCCTAGTTCCGGCTGACCTAATCTAAGCAGCCTAATATTGAATTATAGAAGGCTATAGAGTGTTATGTGAATGCTAGGTCAAAGAGATGTGTTTTTAGTCTAGCTTTGAACTGACAGACTGTGTCTGCTTCCCGGACAATGTTAGGAAGATTGTTCCAAAGTTTTGGTGCTAAATAGGAAAAGGATCTACCGCCAGCAGTCGATTTAGATATTCTAGGTATTATCAACTGGCCAGAACTTCGAGATCGCAATAGACTTGACAGGATGTAAGGTGGCTCTTAGCCAAGGTCGGTTTACTTGGCGCCATGACCAAGTATTGCGATGTTTGGCTTTAGCATTGGAAGGCAAGCGTAGTATGACCAATAAGTTGCCGCCTGTTCTAGCAAAACATTACACGCAGAAGACAATATTCCTCCGCCCAGGCGAGCAACCACCAAGAAAAGGTGCTAACACCAATTCTCGCCCAGGACAACTGGAAGCTACTAGGGACTGGAAGATGCTGGCTGATCTTGATCAACGGCTTATTTTTCCACCTGAGATTGCCACCACTAACCTACGACCAGATATTGTTTTGTGGTCTGGATCAGCACGCATTGTTCAACTGATAGAGTTAACAGTGCCATGGGAGGATGCGGTAGATGAGGCATATGAGAGGAAGAAACTGCGGTATGCTCATCTGGCCACTGAAGCAGAACAGCGAGGATGGAGAGTCCAGGTTTATCCAGTGGAAGTGGGTTGTCGAGGTTTTGTGGCACACTCTACAACCCGGTTCCTCAGAGACGTCGGATTCAGTGGTCAAGAGTTGCGTCGCACAGTAAAGAACTTATCTGAAGCAGCAGAAAGGAGCAGCAACTGGCTGTGGTTGAGACGGAAAGATTCTAGCTGGCTGAGTACAGGCCGCCATGCTACGGTTTCGTAGAATTCTTGAAAACTTGAAGGGTGTTGGTTTATTTGTATATGTTGTATAGTATTTACAGTCATTACGTTCCTGTGTATATTGCGTGAATGACGGGATGTTGGGCAGATATTGTGTTTTGCGGTAGGTGGTATGCCATACGGAACCGTTGCCACTGAAAACTGCATATTAACGCACCAGTGGGGCTCGACAGCCTTAGTCAAACGGGTCGGCGCGTATGGTTGGGCTGCGGAGAGATTGTGAGATTGTGGTTGGGTCTCAGCAGCAGGAGGGATGTAGAGGTCAGTAAGCAGGGCTGAGTTGAGTGGGGGACGTAGGGGGGTGACTCTGGGACGCAAGAATCACTGTCTTCATGTTTTTTATCATTTACGCCCGTGTTATGGAAATCATTATGAACAGCAGCTACGCTAATTATTTTCCCTTTTTGCTTTTCTGCTGTTATCTCGGGACGCGAGTCCCGAGAAAAACGGCGTTCGTCAGCTCCAGTTTGTATCCAGCCTTTCACGGAGACTTCAGATACCCCATTCACAAAGCCTGTGAAGAGACGACTCAACACCGGCGATATGGTCCCTCTATGGTGGACGGCACTGATCCTCAACAACTCGTCTCAACACCGGCGTGATTACTTGGACTTCCAAAAGATGGAAATGGATAAATATTCTAAATGTTCCGATCCAATCTGACTTGTAATGCTGCCCGAATCATACATCATGCACTGTTCCTTCGTTGGCCAGAGGAGAACTGGCCCTCCGACTGAGTCTGGTTTCTCCCAAGGTTTTTTTCTCCATTCTGTCACCTGATGGAGTTTTGGTTCCTTGCCACTGTTGCCTTGTCTTTTGGCTTGCTTAGTTGGGGACATTTAATATTCAATAATATTATTGATCTGCCTTACTTAAGGTGGACGTTGACGCAATTTTCTTTTAGAAACAAACTCTGTTATATTATTTTCATGTTATCACTGTGAAGCTGCTTTGATACAATCTGTATTGTAAAAAGCGCTATATAAATAAAGGTGACTTGACTTGACTTGACTCACGCATCGCTGGATCCAGAGTGAGAAGCTGGGCCGTTGAGAATAAGCCTTCTGCGGGACGAGCCTTTGCACCAACAAGAGGAACGTCTGCACTTCTCGTCCACTGACCATGATTCAGCCATTACGTTTTTGAAAGTTTTTTTTTTCTTCAAGCAAGTAGTTTTAAAACCGGTGCTACAGCAATGGCTGTTATTGGTTATTTAAATACAGCGGGTTTGATGTCTCGCAAATACAATGACGCTGGCAGTGACTATTCTTTCTGTCTGACCAATCAGTGATCTGCAGTGTTTTCACGTCACATTTTAGTATTGGTACGGTACGCTTGGAACTAGGGCTGGGCGATATATCGCACGATATTGTTATGCGCATCTCGTCAGTAAAGCCGGTTCCTTGATTAGTAGAAAGTCGCCTTCACCTGCTTTCAGATGGAGCCGCATTTACTACAAAGAGCCGTAGTTCACTGACAAGCTGAGCCATATCGCATTAATATCGCGGACGTATCGCCAGCGATAATTAATGCGATATGGCTCAGCTTGTCAGTTAACTACGGCTCTTTGTACACAGCAAAAACTCCGGTGTTAAATGAACACTCCCGCGAGTGTATATGAGTCCACACTAGGGCTGCACGATTAATCGCACGATATTGTTATGCGCATCTAATCAGAAAAAGCCGGTTCCTTGATTAGTAGTAAATCACCATCACCTGCTTTCAGATGGAGCGGCATTTCCTACAAAGAGCCGTAGTTCACTGACAAGCTGAGCCAAATCGCGTTCAAATCGAGGCCATATCGCCAACGATATTTAATGCGATATGGCTCAGCTTGTCAGTCAACTACGGCTCTTTGTACACAGCAATAACTCAGTGTTAAATTAACACTCCTGGGAGTGTATATGAGTCCACACTCAAGAGTGTTAAAGTTAATGAGATATTTAAGTGATTAATTGAGTGTTGATTGAGCATTATTGAAGACACCTAAAGCAGAATCACTGAAGGAGAAAACCGGAATTTCAGGTCACCATTATGGAGATCAGTATTTGCTTTATTTGGTCTCTTGACCCTTATAGTATTAGCTTTAGACTTTATTCGGCTGTTGTATCTGAGTTATACCTGCCAGATGAACAAAGAAAAACATGATCTAATGGTGTTGGTTATATTATGATTTGTACTAACTGTTTGTGACTTATGCTGTTGGTTACAACATAACTGAGATTCTGAATAAATATTTAGAGTTTGAAAAATAATATAAAGGATTTTTTAAAAGTTGTGAAAAAAAACCCCTTCTTTTAGGCACATACAGATATTAAGATTCAGTCAATGCATCTCAACAATGGTGACGTGCAGAATATTAAATTAGGAGAAGTAAATTACAGACAATTCAGATCATAATTTATTCATACCGCAATGCATGATGGGAGCCATTAATGAGTTGTGATTGGTGGCAACAAGGATTATTATTGTCACCACGATTGAGATTCACAGGCTGACTATGGAGTGTCTGTGTTTCTAAATAAATGCATTTGAAAGTGATTTGATCAGAACAATTTTTAATAAATATTTTGGATTATAAGAATAATACATTTATCATATGCTGTAGAACCACTAAACTGTTGCTATCAAGTTAAACCAGAACATCTGAATGAGTTTCATTTTTCAGATCACAGCATGATTATGTCAAATCATAAACAAACACCATCAGATAACACTTGTCTTCGTTCATTTGTGTGTAATAAATCAATAACAGCAGACAAACAAAATTGAAACTTAGAGTATAAGGATCAAGAGACCAACTAAAGCAAACACTGATCGCCAAAACGGTTGCTTACAATTTTTGATTTTCTCCTTCAGTGATTCTGCTTGTTATCATCAGGTGTCTTCAATAATGCTCAATGATCACTAAATTAATCACTCAATTATCTCATCAACTTTAACACTCGTGAGTGTTAATTTAACACTCATATCTGCATCATATCGTCCATCTGAAAGCAGGTGAAGGCGATTTACTACTAATCAAGGACCCGGCTTTACTGATTAGATGCGCATAACAATATTGTGCGATTAATCGTGCAGCCCTAGTCCACACTCAAGAGTGTTGAAGTTAATGAGATAATTAAGTGATTAATTTAGTGATGATTGAGCATTATTGAAGACACCTGAAGAATCACTGAAGGAGAAAATCTCAAATTGTAAGCCACCGTTATGGCGATCATTGTTTACTTTAGTTGGGCTCTTGACCCTTATATTATTAACTTTAGATTTTGTTTGGCTACTTTGTTTGAGTTATAACTGCCAGGTGAACAAAGAATAATAGTGATCTGATGGTGTCGGTTATATTATGACAATCATCATTTGAACTTTATGTTTTTGATTTATGTTGTTTGTTACAGCATAACTGTGATTCTGCATAGATATCCAGAATTTGAGCTATACTATAAAGGATTACTTAAAAGTTGTTTTCTAAAATACAAAATCTTTCATTAAGGCACACACAGACTTCAAGATTCAGTCTACGCATCTCAACAATGGTGACGAGTAGAAAATTCAATTAGGAAAAGTAAATTACATAGAAAATTCAGATCATAATTTATTCATATCGCTATGCATGATGGGAGCCATTAATGAGTTGTGATTGGTGGCAGCCACTGCAACATGCTTTATTATTGTCACGATTGTTAAGATTCACAGGCTGATTATTGATGTCTGTGTTTCTAAATAAACTTATTTGAAAGTGTTTTGATCAGAACAATATTTATTAAATATTTTGTATTATATGAAACATACCTATACTCATATATACTCTAAAATCACAAAGTTGTTGCCAATAAGTTAAACCAAACTATTTCAATAAGATTCATTCTTCAGATCACAGCATGATTATGCCACAACATAACCAACGCTATCAGATCACACTTTTCTTTGTTCATTTGACTGTTATAATTAAATAACAGCAGACAATCAAATTTAAAGTGAAAGTATAAAGGTTAAGAGCCCAACTAAAGCAAACACTGATCGCCATAATTCTGCTTGTTAACATCAGGTGTCTTCAATAATGCTCAAACATCACTAAATGAATCACTTAATTATCTCATTAACTTTAACACTCTTGAGTGTTAATTTAACACTGGAGTTTGTGCTGTGTAGTAAATGCCGCTCCATCTGAAAGCAGGTGAAGGTGATTTACTACTAATCAAGGAACCGGCTTGACTGACGAGATGCGCATAACAATATCGTGCGATATATCGCCCAGCCCTACTTGGAACCTCAACAGACCAGGCATTTAAAGCGAGCTGAAGCGAGCCGTACCGTACCATGCATTGGAAAAGCGCCAAAGTGTGCCGTACCGAACCATGCAGTGGAAAAGCGCCAAAAGATGACTCATTTCTGTGGATCGTGTTGCCATGGCGACTCTGAGGACTCGCCTGGCATTTTTTCCCCGAGTCTGCACTTCCACCCGCTATAGTGCCGCGCCATATAAAGCGTCGTACTCAACGGGTCCCCGAGCCTTCTCCAGCCTGCGAAAGCTCGCCGGTTCGCCCGCCAGCTTCGCCAGCTTCAATCGAGTCGCTCACCGACGGACAGCATCCGCCGTCCGCCGCCGCTTCCGTCATTGGTGACGACGAGATAGCTGCTTCTGTGGAGGAGGACAGCTGCTCTATCCTGGCGTCGGACAGTGAGGATTTGGCGAGCTCTGTGGACCTCCCCCCTCTGCCCGCGAGTCGTCAGGGAAACGGGCCAGCATCGAATCCGAGTTGATACATCTCGGCGAGCCTCGGCCTTGAGTGGAAGGTGCCCGCGCAACCCGCTCTTGCGTGCTCTCGCTCTGCCGGACGCACATGAAGTGTATTTTCTGTATACCGGCCACGGCCGATGATGTCAATTGTGCATTACATGTGCCCACAACTCAGTGCCCACAAACGCTACACAATGCATGTCCCACGGTTTCTGTAAAAACGAAACCAACACACATTCAATCAGCTCAGGCTGACGGTGTTTTTCTGTGCAGTAAATGTGCCCGCTGTCCTGCGCCAACATTCTCTCATAGACACGTTGAACCCCACAGGGTTTTGTCCCGCTCCCTCTCTCTACGCAAACTGCCATAGAGACATCGAGCGCGGCCAGCGACTCATGTCGATTGTGCATTACATGTAGTGTATATGTAAAGACAATTACTAGACAGAGATTAAAGTGGAAAAGATAACATTTATCATATAAGTTTACATCTACTAGCTACATTACCTAATAGCTAGGCATGGAAGAGATAACATGTATTAAATAGTTTTACATCAACAGCAGATATCCTAATACCTAGTCATGGAAGAAATACCATGTATTAAATAACATTACAATATTTATCCTTAAAATGTTGTATATTTTATCAAGTGTTTAGTGTATTAATTACTCATGACATACATTTTCAAAAAATGTCTACCTTATTTTCAGGTACTGCAACTACAAGCTGATTATCAAGTTGGATAACCACTTCAATGGTATGCTTTTATTATTAATATTGACACAAGGTGTGATTACTGTATGCATTTTACCTATCCTCATCTAGTTACACTTTTTTTAAGTGCCTCATAAATGTAAATCCTCATTTATTAGACTGTGACGGCTATGTCTGGCCTTTCTCTTAATACATCCATGGTCTGGCCTGGCAGGGGTTACATGGGCAGGGTTTATTTTTTGTGTGCATAGTTTCAGAGGGATCTATTTATTGTTGTTAATATGATATGTTAAATGTTCTACCATTATATATATTACTACTAAAGCCTGCTTGACCAAAATAGTTGAATTGTCATTAAGTTATAAAGATAGTCATGCTAAGATAATACATATTCAACTTTATTAAGAATAAAAACATAATAATTAACTTAATAAATATGTTATTACATTATATAATTATATATGTATGTTTTTTCACTATTTCTGAGATGTAAATAGCAATAATTTATGTTTGGGGTTAAAAAGGATTCTAAGCATTTATACCATGATTTATCCAAACGTATGAGGTCAAACAACTACACTTAACCCACTATAAAGCTGCCTTACAAACCTTCAACTTCCTGTACTGTCTTATTTCTTCTTGCTGGCTCTCTCAATATTTATTTTGTTAGCGTACTGCATGTAGCATTCTCTATGGTAGCCAACATGAATTGACACATCTGGAATGTGGCCTTCTGTGACTTCATATTTTTCCACAAGTTTTTTGGGGGGATTTGTATTGTAAAAAAAGCTGTTTGTCACCATTGCTGAGATTTATACGCTAATTCTTGATGTCTGTGTGTGCCTACATAAAATTATTTTTGGATTTTTTATTTTTTTTATTTGATCGTTTGGATTTCATTGAAAAGGCTAAAAAATGGTATGTTCTAAAACGGTTTAAAAATCCATAAGGTAAATTTAACTCAGAATTTATGCTCTTGATGAGTTCAGCAATTCAGGTCAATTAATGATTATGTTAAAACACAACCAACACCACCGGATCACCTTTTCTATTTGTTCACCTGGCTGTTATAACTCACATACAGCAGCCAATCAAAATCTAAAGTTAATGATTTAAGGGTCAAGAGCCCAACTAAACCAAACACTGATCACCATAATGGTGACTTAAAAATTACTGTTTTCTCCTTCATTGATTCTGCTTGTTAACATCAGGTGTCTTCAATAATGCTCAATCATCACTCAATTATTCACTTAATTATCTCATTAACTTTAACACTGCTTCAGTGTTAATTTAACACTCTCAGTGTTAATTTAACACTGGGGATTTTGCTGTGTACTTTTCAATAACCAGATTATTGCCACCACACACTGAGGAGTATAAGAACCAAACATCTCTCTCCATACATTTTTCTTTCTTTCAGTTGTTTCTTATTTTTCTTTCAATAGAGAGAGTAAAAGATTCTCTACTCCCTAACTAATCTTAACATTAAAACATTGTTATAAGCGTGAGCGTGTATTTGGTTCAGCCTTGCCTGTGGTTGCCACAGTTATGTAGAATACATTATACATCAAAGTCTCTTATACTATTAAAAGTTTTCTTGCGGTGTAGATATCCTCTAGGGTTTGGCTCATCAATCATCTTCTTCGTCGTCAATTCCTCATTTAATCAACATCCAGGGTTTGTAAATATCAATTTGGTTGCCCTCTTAAATTAGTTTTCATTATCTTCTTTCCACTTCCATTTGTTTAACCATGATTTTCTTATCTTAATATCTTAATATACAAAGTACACAACAGAACAATAACCCACTTTCAATATTGTATTTCCAAAAACATCTCTAATTGAGAAAATCATAATTTTCCAGACTTTACATTAAGTTTTCCTTAACTTCTGCTCTTAAGGTTTTTTAACATGATCGTAATCACTAAATTTTCCTCCCTGCGCAATATTATTCAGTAAAAGTGCAACAGTGATCTTTAAACATAAGTCAATCTACTTTTTTCACATAATTGTTTTTCTCCTAATGCAGACAAATCATTATAATAAATCTCCGCTTATAATAGTTGTCTAATTGATTCATTATGCAGTTCTGTTTTGCATGATTCATATGACTATTAATTCAAAATATGGCTGGGTAAAAATAACTCTCTCATTTTTATCACTTTTTTATGAAAGAATATCAATTCTTAAATTCGAAGAATCCATCTTCTAGTCAGTCAATTTTAGTGAATAGAACACTTACGCCTATCTAATAAATTGCAATACATTTCAATTACTTTCTATTTTATTACCAAATTAAACAATTACCATTTTTACTTTTTTTTTATTTCTTGCGTATTGCTTCATATTCTCATTGTAGCTTTTCAGTTCAAGACTAAACTGAATAAATTTTCTTTGTTTCTACTAATTTCTAAAAAAACTATCATGAATAAACTAATTATGTCTCATGTAATCACTAACTAAGAAAGCTTCAGAGCAATGTTACATTTATCTCATAAAAGTCATTCAATAAACTCATTAGACAATTAGAAAAATAACTCTAGAAAATAACTTTTTACACTCTTATTCCTTATATGTACATTTCTTTTTCTGTATATCTAACAATCTAAAAGTTTTTCTATCAACCATTTAAACCATTAGCATTATATCTTAATTATTATTAAAACTTCCTTGTGTTCGTATGCAACTTATTTTTAAATCTTCAATACTTCTGTTTATCTGACCTTATTTCTGATAGATTTCCAATCTAAGGATTATAGACTGTTAGAGATTTAATTTTTACCCCTGCCACTCCTCTGCTGATTTCATTGCTTTTACCCATCTATATCATGTCCACACAATCCATTACCAAGTGTTTTAATAGTTCTTCTGATACTGACATATGGCCTAAGTTTGTCGCTGTTTTTTTTCCTTAACTTTATTTTTGCCACAAATTTCACAAAACGTTGCAAAAATGTGTTTTTATTTTAACTTCATTTTATTTAAATTTTCTTATTCTTAATTAATTTTGCCTTAATTTTAATTTCCTTTCCTTACTCCCCCCTTTGTGCACTGGTTTAATACCATTGCGCATCTGGATTGAGAATTTTCAAAAGTAATTGTTGGTTCAACAATCGATGCTTCATGTGAACGAATATAATATTTATTTTTTGACCCCCCTCTGGTGCCATTTAGATTGTTCAGAAGGGCCTGTTTGTTACTGGATTTAAATAACTTCCTGTAAGTCTAAACTTTCTATAAGCACTACTTAATTCGTCAATTGCATATTGAATCAAATCGTAATTTTATGAATTTAAATTAAAATCAAATATTTGTTAATGTCCAGTGTTAATACTTGCTTCAATTTCAACTGTAGCCTTAAATTAATTTTGTATACCCTTGTATTGGCAAGTTTTATCTGAGTACCCATTAAGATTTATTTTATAAGTTCTTTTTAGTTCTAATTTTTTCCTTCATGAATTGTCTTAATTTCCACTATGCTATATCATATTCTTAAATTAATCGTTAATATTATTTTAGTGTATTTTCTTAATTTGTCATTATCCTTGTTTTTACGTTGCTTTAATATATTTTTCTTTTCAATAATTTTTATGTTTTGGTGGGGTTATTATTAAGTTGCTACTGAATCTATTCAAGGGCTGAAGTTGACTGTTGTTTGACCTTGTACTCATCTCTGTTGAGTCTCTCTTCGTGCACAGCTCCTCTCATTACTGTGTTTCTGGTTAAAGCTGTGTAACTTGTTTAGTTTATTCTTAGCTAAAAACACTTAGTTCTTTCAAAAATATATGTGCTCATTAATGTAGATTTACTTCGTTCAAGTAATAAAGTATTCTTGTGAGTGTATAATATGCCATTGAAAATACATACGGGTAAGGGGTTCTAATGTCGGTCGCCATGTTGCCCCTCCATCTTGAAAGTACATTAGCCAAAGAGGGACATACCTGTTAATTCAAGCTTCGCCTTTCGCGTTTTAAAAACGCGAAAGGCGAAGTCCTCTTACCGGCTCCCGCTTCCTCTCGTTGTATTGACGGAAATGTCAGAGGGAGAGGAAGCGGGAGCCGGTAAGAGGACTTTTCACGAGTGAAGATATTATTGCGCCAAGTCGAAGTGCTCAAAAGCACTTGTTATGGTATTCCGCCATACAATATAGTCATCAATTTTAAACGCTTAGAAAAGCGCAACGGTTTATTTTGTGTCACCAGCCCAGGTCAAGTTACACTACTCGAGTAACTGTGTTTACATAGGGAAAACGTGGAAGTGTTTGGTCGCTTCTCTGCTTGGCCCATATTTAGTGCATGGGCTAAGCTAAGTGCTAGCATAGTTTTGCGGCAATACAGAGCGATATAGTGCACGCACTGAGACGAGAGAGGTATGTATCAACTCGTCTTAGTTAAGGGAATAACATAGTTTAATAAGGAAACTGGTGGAGTATCCCTTTAAAAGCTCTGTCAGATGAAGCAACCACAACACACTCCATAATTTCAATGTTATGTGTACAAATAAAAAAGCCTTACACGTTTGTGTTTGATTTGTCCATTAATAAATAAATTATTTTACCCATTAAAGTGTGACAATAAAATATAAAATGAGCATATGATTTAATAAGATCTAATGTAGGCCTACTCTCTCTCTCTCTCTCTCTACACACACACACACACACACATACACACATAGTGAATAAGGACATTGTGTGATAGGATCATCTGTTCATCTGACACTTGGCAGTGATAGTGCTTATGTAACTGTAGGAATGACAGAACGGTGGTAAAGATTTTAATTATTCTGTAATGCCAAGGTACATAGATGGAGGTAGACATGTTTCTGTATTCTCCAGTATTCAAGTGGATCTTCAGCTCTTTGTATGTTTGTCTCTGTAAGGTATTTATCCACTTCTAGGATCGCATCAGAAGTGTCATTTGAGCTTGTGTGCGCTGGTCTACTGCACTGTCCAACAGAAGACAAAGGTTTCCACCTCAGAAGTGTGAGGATACATTTTTTTATTTTGGGCGTGACTGTACATGTACATTGACTGAATATAAGACACATCAACGGTCAACAATTATACAATACAATGATACAAAATAAAATAATAATAAATAAATATTTTTTTTTTTTTTTTTTTTTTTTTTTTTTTTTGAAATGCATTCATACATTGGAAGCTATAAGCTCAAAATATTCCCAGTTAGGGGAAGTCTTCCTTTTTTTGGCTGTTGCCATTGCTGTAAATACAAACCCTTCACCAAACACCCAAATACCAACACCAAATGACCTAAAAAAAGCACCAAAAGTGCAACGATCATACAAAAACAAAAAGACACAACAACAACAAAAAAATAATAAGTAGTTTTGGTTATTTAAATGTAATGTATTGATAAACTTTCAAAGTACAGCACTCTAGTCTCCTCACAAACCCAACAACCAGACTGAGCCAACAAGGACCTTCGAGCCTTCTGACACCCAAAGCGAAACGCGCACGTGATTGGACAGAAAATGAGGCTTCGTTTGTCATTGATCACGTGACCTCTGGGAAACCAATACACACCCCGATACGGGGCTTCAATAGAAATTGCTTCGCTTTTGCGATACGTACATCGAAGCTTCAGTGTCATACGTAACATCACTAGTTGCTGAAGTCATTTGGTGTATTTTAAGTTGAGAGGCATGTCAGTCTGTTGATCACTTCTTCTGAAATTACAAGGCACAGTCAATGGTTCTTTTTGTTAGACTCGTCCCAAAATCCTTCCTGGAATTGAGCTGCTGCTATCTGTGAATTGAAGCTTAATTATTTTTGTTAGTGACAACAACATATAATTTCAGTCATCTGCTCATCTGTCCCATTGTCCTTCTCGCTGTTACCTGTAAAATGGTCATGTGGGCTGAGTGGTGTCCTTTCTGCTTTCATTAACAGCAGTGCTTTAATTCATATATTCCCCTTTGTTTTTCATACAGTTTGGCTTTTCATCATCATAATTGCAATATCTTTGCATTTTTCTCATAATAAATTTCCAATGTACTCTTAAAATTAGTCAATTCAACTTATGGCGCTTTTCCACTGCATGGTACGGTACGGTACGGCTCGCTTTAAATGGTACCTGGTCTGTTGAGGTTCCAAGCGTACCGTACCGATACTAAAATGTGACGCGAAAACACTCCAGATCACTGATTGGTCAGACAGACAGAATCGTCACTACCAGCGTCATTGTATTTGCGAGACATCAAATCCGCTGTATTGAAATAACCAATAACAGCCATCGCTGTAGCACCGGTTTTAAAACTACTTGCTTGACGAAAAAAAAATTCCAAAAAAGAAATGGCTGAATCGTGGTCAGCGGACGAGAAGTGCAGACGTTCCTCTTGTTGGTTGCCGAGGAGCGGATAAACTATAACGATCAGTCATAATCCCACCCACTTTGAAGCGGTACTAACTGCAGTGGAAAAGCAACCGAGCTAAAGCGAACCGAGCCGTGCCGCGCCGAGTCGTACCACGCAGTGGAAAAGCGAAGCGAGCCGAACCGTGCCGCGCCGAGCCGAACCGTACTGAGCCGTGCCGAGCCGAGTCGTACCACGCAGTGGAAAAGCGAAGCGAGCCGAACCGTGCCGCGCCGAGCCGAACCGTACTGAGCCGTGCCGAGCCGAGTCGTACCACGCAGTGGAAAAGCGAAGCGAGCCGAACCGTACTGAGCCGTGCCGCGCCGAGCCGAACCGTGCCGCGCCGAGCCGAACCGTACTGAGCCGTACCGAGCCGTACCATGCAGTGGAAAAGCGCCATTAGTTATCTCTTTGTCTTGAGTTCCACTATCATCACACTATTTATTAGGCATCCTGGACAATACTCAACCCACTTTGACAAAAGTTACAAGACAATATTTCATACTCTTGACAAAGATCAGCTCCATCATGATATGTTGAAAAGAAAGTCAAACTTGTTATGCTGCAAAGAAAGTTAGATATGTTATGCGCTGCGCAATTGTGGCACTGGTTTTACTATTTTTATTTTTCTCTTTTCATTCTTTGTTTTTTCATATTGCCACTATAGTTCCAACCATGAAATTTAACCCAATCCATACATGGGCATTATTTTTCATTGGGTAGTATTTGCCCTGTGGGCCCACATATTAAAGTTTAAATACAGCTGTATTGGCAAAATAATTGATTTGCCTTAGTGTCTCTTCAAACACCATCTCTCACTCATTCACACTCAGTGTCTCTCTCACACACACTGGCCAGCATACACTCTTGCAGGTTGTGCTCTAAATGCGGCACTGATAATTTTAGCCATAAGGTCTGATCTGAGAAATGTCAATGATCATAAGGTTTAGTCTAACACCATTGTTATAATCCTTTTTTCTTTTTACAAATTCTAATAGACTAAGTTTTTTAGAATAATAGGCCAGTTGTAATTTTTCAAATGCATTTTTTCATTTGCTGTTTTGATTTTTTTCTATTCTTTTTCCTTTTTGCTCATGAGCTGCTTTAAGAAGAAATTGGAGATATCTGCATAATCTTGGGTCCATGGCCAACAACATTTCCATCTCATTATCCCAGTTTTGACAGCATTTGTGATTTCATAATTTTGGACTTTTGGAGTAATTCTTTCTCCAATTTATCTCTAAAAAAATATCAAAACAAAATTGAGTGACCAGTATCATTGCTTTGCAAACAATAATAATAATTCTTTGACAATTTTTTCCAGAATTTTTTTCTTCTTTGCTATAGAATATATTTTTTTCTATAGTTGGTTAGTTATAGGCCTATAGTTGTTTCATATAGCCCTCACTATACCAAATCCAGCCTCAGTTTGAACTATTTGGTGAGTTGAGCACCCACTTGTCTCTTTCAGTGTATTCTTTCTTTTTTAGGGCTGGACTTGAACCTACTTAAAAAGCAGAGAGGGTTAGTTTAGCAGAGAATATAAAGAAATGCTTATGAGACCAGTGAATAATCAGAATGAATAAAGTTAATATAATAATTAACTAAATTTGAAGCAGTATCTATAGAGTGATCATCGGTGTTGCCACACCTGTGTTGCCCGTAAGGCAAGGATGTCAGTCAGTTTCTCTGTTTTTTAGATTATCAGTCTGTTAAAGCTTTATGGCTGTCGGTCTGCATGTGTCGTCAGCTGTCACTCAAAGGCTTGACTGGAATATAGGCTCTGTTGTTTCTCTGCCCCTTCTCAGTTTGGGCTTTTGATAGATTTTGACACAGTTTTGCATCTCAGGATTTTCCTCTTGTCCTCAGGAAAAATTCTCCAATGAAATAGTGAAAGTTTCACCTTTTCCAGCATTAAATCAGTCTTTCTCCATGCTGAGTTTTCCAGAGAGTTGTCATCTTCAGAAGGGGAGCTGAACGCCCCTCACCCACTCTTCTTCTTCTCTCTGCAGTCGTCTTTGACCTTTCACCTCTTCCATTCGACACTGAAGCCATCTGAAACTTGAACACTCAGAGAGCTGCATAGATCAAATTAATCTTTATAAATATTTGTTCCTGAGCTATTAGCTTTTTTATCTAAATTCAACTTTTTAACCAACTTTTTCCTAGTTCTTTTATACTATATAATAATCACTGGTTGACAACAGCAGTTCTCCCATTCTGTTTTTAGTAAAGCAAGTTCTTCGTTCCAGGAAAAAAGCAAGCTATTTCTCCTTTGTAATATCAGCAATAATCTAACTTTTGATTTTCAAAATCAGACTTCAATCTTTCTCCTTGCATGCTGTGCTCAAAATAATCTCACATGGTGAATAAACTTTTCCTCACCCATTCCCAACAATTCCCATTCACTACAGTCCTAAGATTGCTGTAAATTATTTATGACTGTTGAAACTTTGTCACTCAATCTTGTTCACTTTTAGCACACTGCACAAGTTATTTTTTCCTTAGCACAAACTTAATTATCACTACAATGGAATCATTTTTCTCACTTTGTCTTCAGGGATAATGAGATACAAATTTTAGACGTCTTCAGATATAAGATATAATATATTAAGCACGTGCATTTTTATTTCTCTTTATCTATTAATATATATCATTATATTTACTAATTAAATATATATTTTATACTTTAACTTATTTCATACTACAATAATCTGCAAGATTAATATCTTGAAACAATTGTTTTCTTTTCCTTTTCCTTTATTTTACATCATTTATACAGTACTTGTCCCTCAAGCTCATTCACACATTCCTTGTGCTCTATTTTTAACCAAAGGCACAGTCAAGCATACAGGATCCCACATACACACAGCCTCTACTCACACAACACATTGACAATACAATAACTTTAAACTATAAGACCTCTGCGATTCACTTCCTCCGACACAACAGAGTCATATACTACCTAGCTTTTCCGTACAGTCCCTTGTTAACCTATAACAAGGCGGTAACCAAAAGCTAAACTTATCTGTGCAATATTCGCCATCCTTCCAGGCCCTCTTGGCGAAATCCACATAAAGTTATCCGTGCACATGCTTATCTTATTATCCGTCAAGGCCCTCTTAATAAGAAACACAGATACCTGATAACCTATATCAGTATACTTAATGATACCCATGATAACTATCACTATACTTAAATCTATAAAAAGCTGATAACCTTTATCAGTAAACTAAAATCTACAAAAAACTGATAGCCTTTATCAGTACACTTGTCATCCTCAAGGCCCTCTTGACAAGAAAAAACAATAACTGTTATCCTTTAACAGTAAACAAATTCTGATAGCCTTATCAGTAATGATAACCTTATCATTAAACTTGTCATCCTTAACAAGTACACAAAATCCTTACGTACTTACGACAAAACCTTTAGCGGCACATCAGCAGTACCAATATTCATACAATCTGCACCAGGTTATATAAACACAGGCAAACACTAATGGGAGCTCCGCCGCGCTATAACACATTACTTGATATTGTCAACAACAATAGACACTTATTTCTAGAATCAAAGATCCTCTTTTCAATTTTTTTAGTTCTTTAAACTTGGAGAAGGTTTTTAAAGGGTCTTACCACTCTGGCTCACTGGTGACAACACATACTTTTTCAAAAGCAAAAATTGCTCACCTCAAAGTACAGTGGCCACTGTTGTCTGTGAGTCACCAGTGTTGCCTTTCCTGGTTCCTTCAGCTTCAACCCAAGTCCTGCCGGGGTCGCCAAATGAAGGGGTTTTCTATCTTTGAGGAAATAACTTCGCAGAGATCTTTGATGCCAGAAATAATTAGACTTTATTTTCGAACGCCTTCCGTTCCATAGAACGACGCTATAACGCTCTGGCCCTCCGGCCTTCCAGTGCGCTCCCGAGTATTTTTGGGTTCAGACTTTATACATACATCTTCTCCCATAGAAGGTAACACACCCTATAGATAGTTTTGGGTAAATATCTCATACCATGTGACTTCTCAGAATATAATTGACATTCAGGGTATTTTTACAGAAGGTCTTGCAGCTTTCAAAGTCACCTAGACAGAGAGGAAACTCATACAAGAAATAATTGTGTATTCTTATATAGCTAAATTACTTAGTTTCTAAATAATAAAATCTTCAACATCTCCCAGTCAGAAAATTAATTTTCTGGGTACAGTACTGGACTCGCTGTCCATGACAGCACGTCTGTCGCCGGAGCGCGGACTAGACATTCAGCTCGCCTTTAAATCCTTCCGCCGCGGCTCTATAGTCCCGCTCAAAAGGTTTCAGAAAATGCTGGGCCTCATGGCCTCAGCGTCTTCAGTATAGCCCTGGCTAAGTGTTGTATTTGTGTCATCCGCCCTTATCAAACTGGCCGTTCTCGTTGTAGGATGAAAATGCTTGGTTTGATTTGTTCAACATGAAGACTAATCCATCTGGCATGGCCGCTCGCTCTAATGTTAGATAAATATGTCGATATTATTATGCGCATATCTAAGTGTTTGTGTGGAGCTGTTTACTGCATGACATGGAGGTGAAACACTTGCATTTTCCTATCAACAGTAGAAACAACTTAAAATACTCTATTTCTGTTCACACACTACACTGAAAAAAGTGAAACATCAGTGCAATTCATTCAAAATATATATTTACATTGGTCCAATGGAAAATTGTGATTTTCAGTTTATACCTTCTGTTTTCACTTTGCCTCAAAGTACCTGTTACGCCCTCTACACTGCAAAAAAATATATACTTTGGATTAACTTAAAAAAATGTATGCAATTTGTTACAACTAATTTTTTAGATTTTCTCAAATTGTATTTATGATTTAATTTCAAACCAAAATTTTAATTTTTTTCCAACACAACGTTTTACCTTAAGCCAAAGTAATAATATAATTTGTTACAAAGAATGTGTGTAATTATTCTGCTCTGATACAACCTACACTGTAAAAAATAAAATATTTAAAAAACGGTCAATGACTGGCAGCCACGTCTGCCAAACAAAAAACGTAAAAATAAAGTAAAATATCCAATTTTAAATTAAGTGCAAAAAACTTTAACAGATATTTGATGTCACCATGATTGAGATCAGTGTTTGCTTTAGTTGGGCTCATGACCCAATATTAGTTTTTCTCTGGCTGTTTTAACTCTGTTGTTGATACACATTTGTTATGGCAATGAATCCATATCAGATGATGTTGGTCATTTATTGATGATGTTGTAGTCATCATATGGTAACCTGATTCACTGGTATTATAGGCAAATCTCTAAATAAATTAGCTGAAATTTCATTATATATAGGTGGACTTTTGTTTTTATACAAAGTCTATTATTAATGTCATAAACTTGACCTTTGAATTATCGTGCAATCAATATTACAACAATCTGAAATTTAAAAAATATTTATTATAAAAAATGTTTTGAGCTGGTTTATTTTTTTAGGAGTATAGAGACATCAAGAATCAACATATGCATCTCAACAATGGTGACAATCAACAAAGCCTTTTTGTGACTTTATAGTAGTTCAGAGTTGATCAGTTTTTTTTTCCATTGTCACCATTGTTGCAATTCATACGCTGATTATTGATGTCTGTATGATCCTGTCAAAACATTTTCTGTATAATGACTTCATAAAATCTGAGTATCATAACACTGCAGGATCTTCCATAGCAGTATTGGCTTACAAAATAAACAACTAATATTTAATGATTTAATCAGATATTAATAAAGCAGGCTACTACATGACTATTATCATTAAAAAGTGACCAAGCTCTTCTGATCTGAGTTTCTCTTGGAATCCTACAATAACAAATATGGAAAAAGACACACAGTTAAAGCACCCAGAGAAAAAGTAACATAAAAAAACTAAAGGGTCAAGAGATCAACTAAAGCAAACACTGATCTCCATCATGGCGACAAAAAAAAGTTTAAAAAATGGGTTTTTTTTTGTAAAAAAATCTGGAAATATGTGTGAAATAACTGTGTTTCTGTTAAACAGCTTAATGAAGATTTCTGTAATAGTCTTTTGCACTTATTTAAATTAGGCTGTCATTGACCATTTTTTAAAGATTTTATTTTTTGCAGTGTAGGTTGTATCAAAGCAAAAAAATTACACACGTTCTTTGTAACAAACGATATTATCACTTTTGTTTAAGGTAAAACGTTGTGTTGGAAAAAATAAAAACTTTGATTTGACATTAAATTAAAATTTACGGTTTTAACTAAATCATAAATACAATTTGAGAAAATCGAAAAAAAATAGTTGTAACAAATTACTTCAATTTTTTTTAAGTTAATCCAAAGTAAAAAATTTTTCAGTGTACTTAAGCACACCACTTACACAGTATCAGTGCAAAGTCTTGTTTTGCCCCGGTGAACATTTCTGAGCGTTGATTCCTGTTTATAGTATTTTTCCTGTATTTGACTGTTTTTCTGTTTGTTTGCTGCCTTCACTCTCCTCTGCCTGTTCCTGTTAATGCTGTCACAACTATATCTTTTACTGCTTATGAATCTGATAAACTGCAGATGGATCCTCACTCCGTTCACCATTACAATAGTAGTATACAGTACTTAAAGTGCAAAAAATCATATTTACATAGTAAACTATAAGTATGATGTTATGTTCACTTAAATAAAACTGCAGTATACAAATACTTAACTGGTAGTTTACTGAGAGTATACTTCAAAGTGTACTTTCATAACATAAAAAAAATGTGCTAATTATAGTAACCTATTAGTATACATTTAAGTTTTCTTGTACTAGTTGCAGTACTAACAACAAACTCAGTTGTAAAAAAGTTGTACCCAAGTTTTCTACTGTTATACGTAAAGTAAACTTAAAAGTATACTGTTTTACAATACAAACTGGGTCAATTTAGTCCCTAGCAGTATTGAAAACTTCTAGTACATTTATATAATTACTACATAAAGTATTCTTAAAAATATAATTTGAACTTTACTTAAGTATACTTAAAAAAAGTTAATTGGAAGTATACTTATTTTGTGTATGGGGCTACTTTAAATAGCTCTGAATTTAATACAGTAATCTGAGGACAGTGAAATGTGGTAAATTATTGTCAGATACATACATTGCACTTTGTCTATTGTATTATTAGATAAGCTACATATTATACATAAACAAAGGTTCAAAGTTTCATACTAAAATATATTGCTTCAGAACACCTCTAAATGCTTTCATTTTCATTTCGGGTCTAAAGTCAAAACTCAACCAGAGATAAATGAGATATAAAATGCAATTTCTTTAAGGAAATGCAAGATGTTTAAAGTTAACTGTGTGAATGATAGTCATCTCGTTGATTTAAGTGATGTGATGAAATCAAAATCAAACCATCAACTGAAAACAACTCGTCCCCTTGGAATTATAAGGTTCTATCTGCGTTCTGAGCAGTTTTGAGATATTGAGCTTCAAAGTTTTTGCATTACATATAGGAAAATTTATATGGGGAACAAGATTCTTTCAAACATGAAAATAACAGGGACCCTAAATGTATTCTAAATATACAATATCAAAATCCTCTCAAATTTTTAAATGTTTTTTTTTTTTGGAATGGGTCAAACGCAGATAGAACCTTCTAATTCTAAAAAAACACTTTGCGCTTAGAATTATAAGGTTCTATCTGCCAAAACATTATTTGAACATTAAATATAAAATTAATGTTGTAACGAGGTCTCAACATGTGTTAGAAAGTAAAATTGTATCCTTTCTATGACATTTATTTCATATTTTTTAGCACTTCCATGTATTTAGGACATTTCAAATTAAGCAAGGTAGGTCTAAATATTTTGTCCAGTGCAGAATCTTAATTTTCATTACAAATTTGGTGGGTAATTAAACACATTATTGCAGAAATGGTTACTTTAATCTTTCTATTGTTTAGACAGAAAACAGCTATACTGTAATACATCTGAGCAGGACTTTATTCCAGCTAAAGTGGGCCAGGTGAAATGGCTTTCTCTCTAGACATCAGTATGGCTGAAATAACATGCTAACGTTTATTGTTGTAATTAAGACCCCATCAATGAAATTGTTAACTATTTGACCTTTATGGCTTAATATTGTAAAAATTAAGACATTTTAAGACTTTAAAAAACTACAAGAAAATCGACATGCTTCAGCAAATTCATTCATAAAGTTTAATAATCATTGAAAAATGATTCACTGACTATAATGATCACAAAAAATGTCAGACTAATTTTTTAATCACACACACACACACACACACACACACACTCTCTCTCACTCACACACACACACACACACACACACACACACACAGTCACACACACACACACACACTCACATTTTCACACACTCGCACACACACACACTTGCATGTTAAATGTTTTTTTAAAATATTCAATTTACTCAGTGCATATTTGTATAATTCAGATAATAATAACTATAATAATAATAGTTATTAATAATAACCTCATTGATAATTAATAATAATAACCAATACACTATAAAGAAAATGGCCAAATTGAAGCCACTTCAGCAGAGGAGAGGGAAGGCAGCAAACAAACAGAAAAACAGTCAAATACAGGAAAAATACTATAAACAGGAATCAACGCACAGAAATGTTCACCGGGGCGAAACAAAACTTCACACTGATACTGTGTAAGTGGTGTGCTTAAGTAGTGTGTGAAAAGAAAAGGAGTATTTTAAGTTGTTTCTACTGTTGATAGGAAAATACAAGTGTTTCCTCCATGTCATGCAGTAGCCTAAACAGCTCCACACTCCACACAAACACTTAGATATGTGCATATTAATATCAACATATTTATCTAACATTAGAGCGAGCGGCCATGCCAGACGGATTAGTCCTCTTCATATTGAACAAATCAAACCAAGCATTTTCTACCTACGACGACTACGGCCAGTTTGATATGGGCGGATGATACACATACAACACTTTGCCGAGGCTACAGATAAACGCCCAACGCTGGTGTTTTGCTTTAAATAAATTCGTTTAGAAATTTTAAATAAATATTGTTTGTGATATCAAACGTGATATCAAACGTGCTGCGTAACACAAGAATGAACCTCATTGGTTCTTGCTGAACCTCAAACGTGCTGTGTAACACAAGAATGAACCTCATTGGTTCTTGCTGAACCTCAAACGTGCTGTGTAACACAAGAATGAACCTCATTGGTTCTTGCTGAAACTCAAACGTGCTGCGTAACACAAGAATGAACCTCATTGGTTCTTGAGAAGCTCAAACGTGCTGCGTAACACAAGAATGAACCTCATTGGTTCTTGCTGAACCTCAAACGTGCTGTGTAACACAAGAATGAACCTCATTGGTTCATTGGTTGAATGTTTATATGTGAATAAAATATTAAATTATATCTGTTCATCATATAAAGCAATGTGTGTCTTTAGGATACTCGGATGTTCCATTAATATGGATTAGTTTTACGATCTCTTTATGAATATTTTGAAGCACTCTTCTTCCACTACACTTCTATTACAGTTTGGTTCAGCAAATCAGACATCAGAAGAACAGCGGACAGTCCCGACTGCTGAGAGAATTATCAGTGCTCACCTTCCCAGCATTTAAAACAAGGAAAAGTGCTGCAAAAATCCCTCTGGACCCCTCAGATCTAGGCCACTTCCTATTTGAACTGTTCCTATTTGAACCGGCACTACAGAGCACTGAGCAACAGAACAGCCACACATGAGAAAAGTATTTTGCTCAGGCAATCTACCTCATGAACAGTTAAATACCCCCAAGTTTACCCCACTGTGCAATAAAAACCTACAAAACTCATCATTATTTATGCTCTCACAACTGTTTTTTTAGTTTCATGTGATTGAGTCCATGTTGGTTAATGATCTACAACAATTAAACTATAGCACACTCACTATCATGACTCTATATCAGGACAGTTGTGATTGGGTCCAAAGGAAAAATTCAGATCTACAGAATGTGTTTCATATATATATATATATATATATAGCGCTGGGTCAGGCTAATGAGGGTCTTCTGATCAGCAGGTGAAGGGCTCTGCGTGTTACTGTCTTTTCTCGTGGCAAAGTATTTTTGATTAAATTCAATACATTTTCTCATGTATTAACTCGTTATTTCATCTGACTGCATAAATGAAAAGGTTTTAATTATATCTGTGCATCATTAAGTGTGAGTGAATGTTTTATTATTCTTTCTAAACTCTTGAATGAAAGTAATGTCAAAGTCAATTAGAATAATCAAATGTAAAAATTTATTATGTCAGGTAAATGTATCATGCCAATTTCGTCAGTTCAAAGATAATCAATACAAAACATCAAAATGCTCTGGAATAAAGAGGAGAAATGTTAACATTAGGACAAATGTGAAGCTGAGAGTCTCGGCGATTCGCAGCTTCACTGCCTGATCTGAGGTACAGAAAAAGCCCTGATCCTTTTGCTGTGTTTCATTATATAGACAGAATCTCTTTCATATGGGAACATGTGCTAAACAATGGATATTTGCATTCGGAGGTCATTCATTTGCATTCGGAGGTCATTCATTTGCATTCGGAGGTCACACCTTTTGGTAGTACGAGACCATTTGTCTAGAGACCACATTCCTTTGTGTGTCAGTTATCTCTAAACTCTTGAAAACCTTATTACCTTTTGTTTTACTTATTTGGGAATGAGACATTTGTACCAGTCGCACTGAGACATTTAAAATGATACCAAACATGTATAAACTGTATGATAATTGTTCCCATTAAAACCATATTGATTATTGTGTGAGTTTGGGTGATCTCCTTAATGTCCTTCCGTACATTTCATACATTGCATTATTGTGATATTGTTCATAATTACACATATAGACTCATCATTTAAATAATCCTAGATCAATTTTACACTGAGTGAGAATTTGTAAGGAGATTTGTGAGTTGTTTTCAGTTGATGGTTTGATTTTGATTTCATCACATCACTTAAATCAACGAGATGACTATCATTCACACAGTTAACTTTAAACATCTTGCATTTGCTTAAAGAAATTGCTTTTATATCTCATTTATCTCTGGTTGAGTTTTGACTTTAGACCCTGAATGAAAATGAAAGCATTTAGAGGTGTTTTGAAGCAGTATAATATATTTATTATGAAACTTTGAACCTTTGTTTATGTATATTATGTAGCTTATCTGATAATACAATAGACAAAGTGCAATGTATGTATCTGACAATAATTTACCACATTTCACTGTCCTCAGATTCCTGTATTAAATTCAGAGCTATTTAAAGTAGCCCCATACACAAAATAAGTATACTTCCAATTAACTTTTTTTAAGTATACTTAAGTAAAGTTCAAATTATATTTTTAAGAATACTTTATGTAGTAATTATATAAATGTACTAGAAGTTTACTGGTAAGTTTTCAATACTGCTAGGGACTAAATTGACCCAGTTTGTATTGTAAAACAGTATACTTTTAAGTGTACTTTACGTATAACAGTAGAAAACTTGGGTACAACTTTTTTACAACTGAGTTTGTTGTTAGTACTGCAACTAGTACAAGAAAACTTAAATGTATACTAATAGGTTACTATAATTAGCAATTTATTTTTATTTTATGAAAGTACACTTTGAAGTATACTCTCAGTAAACTACCAGTTAAGTAGTTGTATACTGCAGTTTTATTTAAGTGAACATAACATCATACTTATAGTTTACTATGTAAATATGATTTTTTGCACTTTAAGTACTGTATACTACTATTGTAATGGTGAACGGAGTGAGGATCCATCTGCAGTTTATCAGATTCATAAGCAGTAAAAGATATAGTTGTGACAGCATTAACAGGAACAGGCAGAGGAGAGGGAAGGCAGCAAACAAACAGAAAAACAGTCAAATACAGGAAAAATACTATAAACAGGAATCAACGCTCAGAAATGTTCACCGGGGCAAAACAAAACTTCGCACTGATACTGTGTAAGTGGTGTGCTTAAGTAGTGTGTGAAAAGAAATGGAGTAGTTTAAGTTGTTTCTACTGTTGATAGGAAAATGCAAGTGTTTCACCTCCATGTCATGCAGTAAACAGCTCCACACAAACACTTAGATATGCGCATATTAATATCAACATATTTATCTAACATTAGAGCGAGCGGCCATGCCAGACGGATTAGTCCTCTTCATATTGAACAAATCAAACCAAGCATTTTCTACCTACGACGACTACGGCCAGTTTGATATGGGCGGATGATACACATACAACACTTTGCCGAGGCTACAGATAAACGCCCAACGCTGGTGTTTTGCTTTAAATAAATTCGTTTAGAAATTTTAAATAAATATTGTTTGTGATATCAAACGTGATATCAAACGTGCTGCGTAACACAAGAATGAACCTCATTGGTTCTTGCTGAACCTCAAACGTGCTGTGTAACACAAGAATGAACCTCATTGGTTCTTGCTGAAGCTCAAACGTGCTGCGTAACACAAGAATGAACCTCATTGGTTCTTCCTGAACCTTAAACGTGCTGCGTAACACAAGAATGAACCTCATTGGTTCTTGCTGAACCTTAAACGTGCTGCGTAACACAAGAATGAACCTCATTGGTTCTTGCTGAACCCTTAAACGTGCTGCGTAACACAAGAATGAACCTCATTGGTTCTTGCTGAACCTCAAACGTGCTGCGTAACACGAGAATGAACCTCATTGGTTCTTGCTGAAACTCAAACGTGCTGCGTAACACAAGAATGAACCTCATTGGTTCTTGAGAAGCTCAAACGTGCTGCGTAACACAAGAATGAACCTCATTGGTTCTCGTTGAACCTCAAACGTGCTGCGTAACACAAGAATGAACCTCATTGGTTATTGCTGAACCTTAAACGTGCTGCGTAACACAAGAATGAACCTCATTGGTTCTTGCTGAACCTTAAACGTGCTGCGTAACACGAGAATGAACCTCATTGGTTCTATTTTGCTCAGGCAATGCTCAGGCAAAAACCTTATTACCTTTTGTTTTACTTATTTGGGAATGAGACATTTGTACCAGTCGCACTGAGACATTTCAAATGATACCAAACATGTATAAACTGTATTATAATTGTTCCCATTAAAACCATATTGATTATTGTGTGAGTTTGGGTGATCTCCTTAATGTCCTTCCGTACATTTCATACATTGCATTATTGTGATATTGTTCATAATTATACATATAGACTCATCATTTAAAGAATCCTAGATCAATTTTACACTGAGTGAGAATTTGTAAGGAGATTTGTCAGTTCGTCCCCTTGGAATTATAAGGTTCCATCTGACATTTTTGTCAAAATTGAGTTATTCATATATTCTTATTCTGTGACAACTTATTTACATTATGATAAGTTGTGTACATTGAGGGACTTTTTATTGAAAAAACAAAAAGGTTCTATCTACAAAATCAAACTCTAACTTGGCTCTATAAGGTTCTATCTGCGTGAGCCAATCAGCACTTCAATTGCACAGAAGAGGACCAATCAGAATCAACTTTATATGTCATGTCGCCGGCTTTTTCCTTGAAGACAAAAAGAAACCCCATAAAAGCATAATGCTATACATTTACAGTAAATTAAATATTCACTAAATTGTGTAGTGTTACACAGCAAAATCCTCAGTGTTAAATTAACACTGCGAGTGTTAAATTAACACCGAGAGTGTGAATTATATAAACTCTGAGCAGAGTGTTAAATGAACACTGAAGCAGTGTTAAAGTTAATGAGATAATTAAGTGAATAATTGAGTGATGATTGAGCATTATTGAAGACACCTGATGTTAACAAGCAGAATCACTGAAGGAGAAAACTGGAATTTTTAAGTCACCATTATGGTGATTAGTGTTTGCTTTAGTTGGGTTCTTGACCCTTAATTCATTAACTTTAGATTTTGTTTGGCTGCAGTACATTAGTTATAACAGCAAGATGAACAAATAGAAAAGGTGATCTGATAGTGATGGTTGTGGTTTAACAATCATTATTTCACAAACATTTGACCTGAATTATTTAACACATATAGAGTCCAATTTCTGAGTTAGGTTTAATTTATTAATTATAGCAGCAGTGACCTTGTACAGTTTAATATTTTTAATGTTTACAATCTAATTAAATTAATTTCTTAAAAGTTTCTTATACAATTCTTTACAAAAGATACACAGACATCAATAATTAGCCTATGAATCTCAACAATGGTGAGAATTATAAAGCATGTTGCAGTGCATTCTGGTTGCCACCAATCAAAACTTATTCATGGCTCCCAGCATGCATTGCTGCATGAATAAATAATGAGCTTATGTTCAGATCTGTTTGTCACCATTGCTTTCTAAGCAAAACCCCATTCGTCGTCATCCGACGCAACGTCTCAGTTCCCTACTCAGGGAACGAGGGTTACATCGGCTCTGATCCTCAACAAACTACCGGCAACAATTTACCGGCGTGATGACTCTTCAACCAGGTGGAACTGGATAAATATTGTGAAAGTTCTGATCCAATCTGACTTCTGACCTATAATGCTGCCTAAATCATAATCATACACTGTTCGTTCGTTGGCCAGAGAAGGACTGGCCCTGACTGAGCCTGGGTTCTCCCAAGGTTTTTTCTCCATTCTGTCACTGATGGAGTTTTGGTTCCTTGCCACTGTCGCCTTGGCTTTTGGCTTGCTTAGTTGGGGACATTCAAAAATATTATCGATCTGCCTTGGTGGACGATGATGCAATTTTTCTTGAATTATTTTCATGTTATCACTGTGAAGCTGCTTTGATACAATCTGTATTGTAAAAAGCGCTATATAAATAAAGGTGACTTGACTTGACAAGAACTACAACTGACGTCCAGCCACACTGAGTGTGAAACCAGTTTAACATTATTTATTATGTTGAGAATTAACAAACATTGGACTTTCTCTTACTGCGTGACTGTGAGATTATAAAATACATTTGTTATGGCATGAAGAAGCCAAGAGGAAGTTGATAACGGGCCAGTTTCAGAAAGGAGGTTAATTTTATTAACTTTTATTGTTTTGATGCTGTGTATTATTTTGGTGGAACCAACGGTCAATGTAACCCCACCTAAACGGTGTTTGATCTCTGTAACTTGGTACTTTGAAGATTGAAATGACTGTGTACATGATATGTCGATAACAACAACATATTAGTATTACAAGAATCTTTCATAGTTTCTTCACAGCTACCAGCCATCCAGGGCGCACATGCAAATGAGCACCCTTGAAACAAAGAGGCATAAACCAAATTCTCCTGACTGGAACTTCCACCTTTCTTATGGGCCGAGCCAACCCTGAGAGGTGGGACATGCCTAAGGCTTTATATTGCATCTACACCCAACATTTGCTCTCTTGACTCCTCGGTACACTCGAGGTGCTGTACAGTCCTGCGTGGCCTTAGCAGGGCCTATGCCTTGGCTCACAACCAGCCATGTGCTCATTCAGGAGAGAGAGGACTCTCTCAACGGCAACAGAATCCAGGACAACCTCAGGAGTTTGGCACAACGTCTTCATTCAAAGCCGAAGAAGTCCATCACAACTCCCAACAGTTACTCTCTTGCTCCTGCTTCTCGACTGCTGGTTGATGTCTGGGGGGGGAACCCCACCGGGGCCTATGCCTTCACTCTTCTAACAGAGTCAGACTGTACTTTCTTCATTTCAACTCAGAAGAAAACTACCACTTTACCATCACTGAATGGGCAACCAACTACGCCGACTTCCTCGCTCCTTGGTTGCCTGCATGGCCTCTCCGGCCCAGGGCAGGCAGGTCACACAATCTGCATTGTGCTCAGCCATGTGCTCATGAGAGAGAAAACCTCCAACCAGAACAGAGTCGAACTACAAATGCAAGTTCATCATCTTCTTCATCCAACGGAGAAGAAAACGATTGCAACTTCAACATTTGACACTCACAGAACCGTCAACGACTTCAATTTCCAACAACTTCAAGAATTGTGTACACTGCAAAGCCATGCAAGTATCAATTTAAGAAGGTGCTTTGAAAATAACCATCAATATTATCATTTTCATAGTTCCCTTTCCGGTTTCCAGTTCCATGCTATCACTCACCCTTTTACCTATACATGTATTTATGTATGTATGTTTGTTTAGTTTAGTTATGTTCGTGATTTAGTTAATAAAACTTGTGCACAATATGTATTTGGTTCGACTTCACTGCTTGCAAAACAAAGTCTCTTATACGAGTTTTGATCTTGTTACATGCTCAAAGCGCTGTACATGCTAATTATTAATATTTCCCCTCTGAGTTGACTCATTACAATATGAACAAGAGCAAACTGAGTGAAAAACAAGCCAGAATATACATGTTACACATTACAACTTTTTTTTAATATATTATACTATGATAATTATTTATTAAACCTCTATTTTACATTTAAGGTCATAGCCAGTGAAATATAGCAATTAATGTGACAAATGATTTGTAAAAAATAATTAATGTGTCACAATTAACGCAAAAACAATTAAGAAAATCATAATATGTGTATTTGAGATTTCCCTTGGAATTCTTTAGACACAGGTTTTTATTTACCCACAAATCACTAAAAACATATATAAAACACACGGTTATACTTATATAACTAATAGTAATCCATAAAAGCTAAGTATATATACTGTATATATATCGACTGAGATTCGCAGGCAATCACAGCCATGCTGATATAGAGTCGATACTATACACAAAAGTACTTAGAACTTGAATGCAGATACGTAGACACTTGAATGGAAATACCGATCCGAAGACACCCGAACTGAGAGCGGACTTGAATAAACTTCCAACTTGCAGAGAAGAGATACGAGGTCTGTAGAAGCACAGAAGAACTTGGAGAATCACACTGGAGAATCCTGAAGCACCGCCGCACACAATGGCTGCTTGGAAATACACACAGGAGAGTGGTTAGTGATAAACTTGAGTATACTTGCTGCGAGCACAAGGGAATCCTCCTGGAACCAGAGAAGCATGAGGAACTGGGTGAGTCACACGGACCGCTAGACGAGACCGGACAGAGAACAATAAAGAGACTGAAACTTAAATCCTGTGTGCAGCGTGGTGAGTTCGTGATGCAGTGCAGGTGGTGAGTAATCAGTATTCAGGAGATGATGAGCGTGACCAGGTGTGCTGAGTTGATGCTGGTTGGGGTGTGTCACTAGGTGTATCCGTGACAATGGCATGTTAATACATGGATAGTTCAACCAAAAATGAAAATTCTGTGAGTATTTACTCATCCTCATGTTGTTCCAACCCCGTAAGACCTTCGTTCATCTTCGGAACACTAGTCAGTTAACGTAGTGTGATTGCGTAGAGCTATGTCACACGTAGGCTCACTATTGGCCGACGCTGGTCATGTGTGTGATGTGTGTGACGTACAACAACAGAAGCGTACGCTATTACACTAGTGAACTGACTAGAGGCCCACAGAGAAGGAAATGAATAGTTGAAATAAAGTCGTTATTTTCGTTTTTTTTTAGTACAAAATGTATTCTCGTCGTTTGATAAACTTAAGATTGAGCCACTGTAGTCACTTGGACGATTTTAACGATATATTTAATAACTTTTCGGGGCTGGCAAGTTTCAATCCCTTTTGAAGCCTATGGAGGAGTGATCCAGCTCTCAGATTTAATCAAAAATATCTTATTTCTTGTTCCGAAGATGATCGAAGGTCTTACGGGGTTGGAACAACATGAGGGTGAGTCATTACTGACAGAATTTTCATTTTTGGGTGAACTAACCCTTTAATATTATTTAATGAAAAAAGATAAAGATGAAGTTTAAACAAAATAAACAAGCAAACATTACAGAATTTTAGTTAGATCAAATTTTAAAGTTAAAAAAAGTGACTTTGCCCTTGACCAAATTGATTTGCTCTGGAACAAGTCATAGATTAATAAATCCAAAGACTGTCTGCTTGGTATATGTAGAATAGCTAATTAAAAAGACTATCAAAATAAAAGCCAGCGGCAAATTCCCGAAGGACTGGCGGAGATGGCGCTGTTCTCGCGGATATGTGAGCGCTGAACCATCTGGACCTCACATCTCCGAAAACGTCTAAACAAAATGTCAAATGAACGCTATGTTTATATATTAGTTGCATATTTGAGGTCTAAATAACTACATTCTCGCCTAAAAACTACATTACTTGACAACAGTAGTATTTGTGAAATGATGGTGGTTTGCTGTTCCTCCATGACACTCGCTGTGAGAAATGCTGCAAGCCAAGTGATATAAACGGTGAAATGGTTCCAGTGCTGATACTGGTAGAATATTGCATGGCTGGAAAAGGCTTTCAGCCGATCAGAATCAAAAACAAGAACAAACTTTTCTATATGTATATATATATATATATATATATATATATATATACATATACATATATATATATATATATATATATATGTACCCAGGTGAAAAAGACATACTATTAAATGTATTAAAAATGTACTTGAGTAGTTTTTAGTACAATACAAATATACAGGTCCTTCTCAAAAAATTAGCATATTGTGATAAAGTTCATTATTTTCCATAATGTAATAATAAAAATTAAACTTTCATATATTTTAGATTCATTGCACACCAACTAAAATATTTCAGGTCTTTTATTGTTTTAATACTGATGATTTTGGCATACAGCTCATGAAAACCCAAAATTCCTATCTCAAAAAATTAGCATATCATGAAAAGGGTCTCTAAACGAGCTATTAACCTAATCATCTGAATCAACTAATTAACTCTAAACACCTGCAAAAGATTCCTGAGACTTTTAATAACTCCCAGCCTGTTTCATTACTCAAAACCGCAATCATGGGTAAGACTGCCGACCTGACTGCTGTCCAGAAGGCCATCATTGACATCCTCAAGCAAAAGGGTAAGACACAGAAAGAAATTGCGGTGTGGCATGGAGGCAATCAGCCTGTGGCACTGCTGAGGTGTTATGGAGGCCCAGGATGCTTCGATAGCGGCCTTAAGCTCATCCAGAGTGTTGGGTCTTGCGTCTATCAACTTTCTCTTCACAATATCCCACAGATTCTCTATGGGGTTCAGGTCAGGAGAGTTGGCAGGCCAATTGAGCACAGTAATACCATGGTCAGTAAACCATTTACCAGTGGTTTTGGCACTGTGAGCAGGTGCCAGGTCGTGCTGAAAAATGAAATCTTCACCCCCATAAAGCTTTTCAGCAGATGGAAGCATGAAGTGCTCCAAAATCTCCTGATAGCTAGCTGCATTGACCCTGCCCTTGATAAAACACAGTGGACCAACACCAGCAGCTGACATGGCACCCCAGACCATCACTGACTGTGGGTACTCCAGTGCTGCTTATCTGTAGCCCAGGTCAGGCACTTCTGCCGCTGTTTCTAGTTCAAAAGTGGCTTGACCTGGGGAATGCGGCACCTGTAGCCCATTTCCTGCACACGCCTGTTCACGTTGGCTCTGGATGTTTCTACTCCGGACTCAGTCCACTGCTTCCGCAGGTCCCCCAAGGTCTGGAATCGGTCCTTCTCCACAATCTTCCTCAGGGTCCGGTCACCTCTTCTCGTTGTGCAGCGTTTTTTGCCACACTTTTTCCTTCCCACAGAGGTGCCTTGATACAGCACTCTGGGAACAGCCTATTTGTTCAGAAATTTCTTTCTGTGTCTTACCCTCTTGCTTGAGGGTGTCAATGATGGCCTTCTGGACAGCAGTCAGGTCGGCAGTCTTACCCATGATTGCGGTTTTGAGTAATGAAACAGACTGGGAGTTTTTAAAAGCCTCAGGAATCTTTTGCAGGTGTTTAGAGTTAATTAGTTGATTCAGATGATTAGGTTAATAGCTTGTTTAGAGAACCTTTTCATGATATGCTAATTTTTTGAGATAGGAATTTTGGGTTTTCATGAGTTGTATGCCAAAATCATCAGTATTAAAACAATACAATTCCTGAAATATTTCAGTTGGTGTGCAATGAATCTAAAATATATGAAAGTTAAATTTGTATCATTACATTATGGAAAATAATGAACTTTATCACAATATGCTAATTTTTTGAGAAGGACCTGTACTATCATGCATGTGAAGAGAGTGGATTGGAATCCACTGTTGCTTCAATGTATATGTAATGATTGATTATAATTAAGGTATTAATCAATATTGTTCCTTCTAAATATAAAATGAGTTGAATGACTTCTCTGGAGATTTTACTTTGTTATAAAATTTACCAGTGTGATTACTTAAATGTTCTTTTCATGTATTCTCTAATGTCTATATTTGCTATCTGAATGCAGTAATAATGCTTGCTTACACAGCAAAATCCCCAGTGTTAAATGAACACTCCTGATGTACATATAGGTCCAACTACAGGGTGTTAAAAATGAACACTGAAGCAGTGTTAAAGTTAATGACATAATTAAGTGATTAATTAAGTGATGATTGGCCATTAGTGGTGACACCTGATGTTAATAAGAAGAATCATTGAAGGAATGAGAAACAACAAGAACGGAAAAAAAGAGAAACACAAGAACTACTGACTTCGAGCCTTTACACATTATTGCACTTATTATTACCAGTGTGACTTTATTTCTGTCATACATCTACAAAAGATATTGAGAATCAACAGAAGTTTAGACGGCAATGTTTTATGGAATTTTTCATTTCAAGCCACCATTATGGTGGTCAGTGTTTGTTTTAGTTGGGCTCTTGAACCTTTTTTTTTTTTTGTCTTGTTAGTTTTTCTCTGGCTTCTCCAACATTGTGTTTATAAAGCACATTTGTTATTGCATGAGATAACCTGCTAACAATATGTTGTGATGATGACATTATCATCACGTAGTGACCTGATTCACTGATGTCATTCAGAGTCTAAATCTTTGACTATATGATTGATGTTGCGTTTTAGTACTGGTGATTGTAGCCCTGAGATTCTACAGTTTGAGATCCAACAGCAATATGAACAATTTTGAAAAATCTTTGTGCACTGGAGCTGTTGTGTTTAGACACACAAACATCAATAATCAGCATATAAATCACAACAATGGTGACAATAAACAACTAGTGACACACAGATCAACTCTGAACATCACAAAACAAGCTATTAAAGTCATAACAAAACAATAGCAAAAAAAACCATGCAAACAGGAAAAACAATGAAAATTACAGGACAATTCAGCTGTATAATTTATTCATACTGCAATGCATGATGGGAGCCATGGATGCATTTTGATTGGTGGCTCCCATCATGCACTGCAATATGAAAATTTTGCGTGATTGTCACCATTGTTGAGATTCATATATAGATGCTTGGTTTCTGTGTGGGATTTTAAAACCTTCAGATTATTAATGCACTGCTGGAATTAGCTACTATAATGAATATAACATTTGTATAATCTGTTTATAATGCTGGTTGAGTGAATCAGGACACTACAGGATTGTAATTTCATAATTGAAACATAACCATCATGACCTGGGCTGTGTTTCCTAAAAGCATTTTAAGCCTAACTTGACCGTAGAACGATTGCAACAAAAGGTCTGTACAATCAAATTAGGCTTACGATGCTTTCGGGAAACACAGCCCATGTCATGTTTTCTCTTGCAGTAACACATGTGCTTTATAAACACAGAGTTGGAGCTGCCAGAGAAAAACTAATGTTTAAAAGTAAAGAGTCCAGAGCCCAACTAAAGCAAACACTGATCGCCATAATGGTGACATGGAACAAAACATTGCATAAAGCATTACAATCTAAACTGCTGTTCAATATAAATAAGATTGTGTGTAGATGTATGACAGAAATACACTGGTAATAATACGTACAATAATGTCTAATGGCTTCGAAGTCAGTATTTCTTGTTTCTCTTTTTTCTGTTCTTGTTGTTTCTCTTTCCTTCAATGATTATTCTTATTAACATCAGGTGTCGCCACTAATGGCCAATCATCACTTAATTAATCACTTAATTATCTCATTAACTTCAACACTGCTTCAGTGTTCATTTTTAACACCCTGTAGTTGGACCTATATGTACACCAAGAGTGTACATATGTACACTGGGGATTTTGCTGTGTATTTAGCCCGGATTCCAGAAACAAAATAGGGACTTGTTTTGTGTTTGAGAAAGGTCTTCAACGTGTTAAAACATATAGGGATCTATAGGGTTTAAGAGACCATTTCTCAGTTAAAGCCTATATTTTCCATTTAGACTAAAGTATAGCTCTCCTTGAGAGAAAGAACGCACTATCTTGATGTTTTGAGAATACTCTCCTGTTTATAGTTAGAGCCTGGCCAAATCCAATGTTGGAAAAGTTGTGTGTCAATGCCAATGAGAATAATTAAACCTGTAAGCAATGATGTAGCTTAGACCTTGGAAATGGTATAACTGCTGTGATCTTTGTAACTGTAAGTGGGGCGGCCTATGAACTCCTGTGCGATTATTGAAGTTGACTTCTGCTGATGAAACTGCAAACTATCTTCAGTAAATCTTTTCTTTAATTTATTATAATTCTGACTCCGGGTCTTCATTCTTCATATCTGGTTCTGGGTCTTTGACTGTATACCCCTTACACATGTTTAATACAATGTCTTTTTCACCTGGGAGTATATATATATATATATACACTCAAAAAAATGATGTGTTGGCTTTACTTAACTTTTTTATGTAAACAGGTTCCACTGGTTCCACATAACTGGGTTTCGTTAAACAAACATAATTTGTTCATGTAACTTCAACATCATGGAAGTCATTTTAAGTGATCCAATGAAACTCTGAGCTGAGTATTAAATGAACACTGAAGCAGAGTTAAAGTTAATGAGATAATTAAGTGAATAATTGAGTGATGATTGAGCATTATTGAAGACACCTGATGTTAACAAGCAGAATCACTGAAGGAGAAAACCGTAATTTCAGGTCACCATTATAGAGATGAGTGTTTGCTTTAGTTGTGCTCTTGACCCCCACATTATTACATTTATATTTTATCTTTTAAAAGCCTGATGAACAAATAGAACATGTGATCTGTAGATGTTGGTTGAGTTTTAACATAATCGTCATATCACAATCATTTGACCTGAATCACTGAACTCATACAGAAGCCAAATTCTGAGTTAAGTTTACCTAATGGATTATTGCAGCCCTGCCGTCGTAGACCATACCATTTTTTTAGCCTTTTCAATGAAATCCAAATGATCATATCAAATAAAAAAAAAACTTCAAAAGAACTTTTGTATGCAGGCACACACAGACATCAATATTTAGCGTTTGAATCTCAGCAATGGTGACAAACAGATCACCTCTGAGCATAAGCTCATTATTTATTCATGCAGCAATGCATGATGGGAGCCATACATGAGTTTTGATTGGTGGCACCCAGAATGCACTGCAACATGCTTTATAATTGTCACCATTGTTGAGATTCACTGGCTGATTGTTGATGTCTGTGTGTGCCTAAATAAACTGTATTTATAAAGTACTTTTTATTGATTTGATCATTTGGACTTAATTGAAAAAGCTAAAAATGGTATGTTCTACAACAGCAGTGCTGTTATAATCCATGAGGTAAACTTAACTCAGAATTGAGTTCTATATGAGTTCAGTGATTCAGGTTAAATGATTGTGATACAGGATTTTATTAAAACACAATCAAGATCATCAGATCACCTTTTCTATTTGATCATCTGGCTGTTATAACTCTTGTACAGCAGCCAAACATAATATAAAGTAATTTGGGGGTCCAGAGCGCAACTAAAACAAACACTCATCTCTATAATGGTGACCTGAAATTCCGGTTTTGTCCTTCAGTGATTCTGCTTGTTAACATCAGGTGTCTTCAATAATGCTCAATCATCACTCAATTATTCACTTAATTATCTCATTAACTTTAACACTGCTTCAGTGTTCATTTAACACTCAGCTCAGAGTTTAATTGGATCGCTTAAAATGACTTCCATGATGTTGAAGTTACATGAACAAATTATGTTTGTTTAACGAAACCCAGTTATGTGGAACTCGTGGAACCTGTTTACATAAAAAAGTTAAGAAAAGCCAACACATCATTTTTTTGGGTGTATATATATATATATATATATATATATATAGTGCATGATATTACCACAAAAACCTCATGCTACACTCTTGAATTCTGGTTGATTCAGAGCAACATATTAAATATTTAGATTGAATTCATTGTCTATTTCTCTCTCAGCCCTACAGGTCCTTCTAAAAAAATTAGCATATTGTGATAAAGTTCATTATTTTCCATAATGTAATGATAAAAATTAAACTATCATATATTTTAGATTCATTGCACACCAACTGAAATATTTCAGGTCTTTAATTATTTTAATACGGATGATTTTGGCATACAGCTCATGAAAACCCAAAATTCCTATCTCAAAAAATTTGCATATCATGAAAATGGTCTCTAAACGAGCTATTAACCTAATCATCTGAATCAACTAATTAACTCTAAACACCTGAAAAAGATTCCTGAGGCTTTTAAAAACGCATTACTCAAAACCGCAATCATGGGTAAGACTGCCGACCTGACTGCTGCCCAGAAGGCCATCATTGGACACAGAAAGAAATTTCTGAACAAATAGGCTGTTCCCAGAGTGCTGTATCAAGGCACCTCAGTGTGAAGTCTGTGGGAAGGAAAGAGTGTGGCAAAAAACGCTGCACAACGAGAAGAGGTGACCGGACCCTGAGGAAGATTGTGGAGAAGGACCGATTCCAGACTTTGGGGGACCTGCGGAAGCAGTGGACTGAGTCTGGAGTAGAAACATCCAGAGCCACCGTGCACAGGCATGTGCAGGAAATGGGCTACAGGTGCCGCATTCCCCAGGTCAAGCCACTTTTGAACCAGAAACAGCGGCAGAAGCGCCTGACCTGGGCTACAGAGAAGCAACAATATAAAAAAAAAAAACATTCCTTGTGTGTGCAAGCACACTTGGCAATAAAGCTCTTTCTGATTCTGATTCTCATTCTGATATTGATCACGCTTTGTCCCTGTGCCTAAACATACTAAGTAGGTCAGGGCTGATCCAAGGAAGATGTTTACCCTTGACCTTTGCAATTCTCAAAGGAGCATGTTTGTCCACAAAATCAATAAACTCAGAATGCAAAAAGTCCCAAGCATCTTGTACATCTGGTATTAATTGGTATCTGTCCCAATTAATAGCAATCAAATCATTAAAAATACATCTAAATTTAATTTCCTATGTTGTCTAACTTTGATAAGTCTTGGTGGCAATTTAGGAAGTTTGATTTTCCATATGCAATAGACAATTGAGTGATCACTAAAGCAGTCAGACTTAACACCAGACCTTATGATTCTGTTCAAGTGTGTAACAAGTATTCAGTTAAGCAACGATTGGGTTCTAGGGGTGATTCGAGTAGGCTCATTAATTAATTGAGTAAAATTTAAACTGTTAAGTATATGTTTTTCTTTGTTTTTCTAACCAATTTATATTAAAATCACCCAGTATTATAAATTCATTTCTACAGGAAATGGAGTTAATAGTAGCGGTCAGGCAATTAAAGGACTCTACAGGTGAAGAGGGTGACCTATAGATACTACCAATAAATACACATTTATTTGTGTGAAAAATTACCTTAACATTCAAAATGTAGAGGCTCAATTGTGGGTATAATTAACTAAGAAATGTAATCAGAGGAAATGTAAAAAGCCACACCACCACCCCTGGAGCACCTGTCAGATCTATATAAGACATCGTTTGTAAGGTTTATTTCGTTATCTGAGATGTAACTATTAAGCCATGATTCAGACAGTGTAATAATGTTAGATTTATGGAAAACAACCCATGCACAAAGTAAGTAAATTTTTGGCAAAAGACCCCTAAAATTTTAGTGAATGATTTTTAATCCTTTAGCATCATCCATTGAAAGTGCAAAAATAAGCAGTAATAGAACTTCTGTCACTTATCAAACATACATTTGAAAGTGATTGACTACACTGATGCAATACAGGGTTGTAAAGGTTCCATAATTCACAAATTAGAGCAATACAGTTACACACAGAGCACATAGACCCCCCCCCCCCCCCAAAAAAATAAATAAATAAATAAATAAATACATAATAATAAATAAATAAATAAACAAACACAAAACACCACACCCTTCAAGAACAACCCAGCAGCCCCAGACGCCATAATCCAGAACATTTCCGTGAGTAAACCCAAATATAATGGTATAACACATTTATTGAACTGTCTGCATTAATAAGAAAAGAACATAGTGCTTGTTGTATGCCTTATGAAAGTCATTGATTCATGAATCTCAGTTGCAGTGCCTCTGGAATTCTCTTATTTCTCATTACTGCTTCTTTCAGGTATGGTTTTGCTAGAATCCAAAATATTTAATAAATATTGTTCTGATCAAAGCACTTTCAAACAAATTATATGGAAAAACAGCCATCAATAATCAGCCTGTGAATCTCAACAATGGTGACAATAATAATCCATGTTGCAGTGGCTGCCACCAATCACAACTCATTAATGGCTCCCATCATGCATTGCGGTATGAATAAATTATGATCTGAATTTTCTATGTAATTTACTTTTCCTAATTGAATATTCTGCTCGTCACCATTGTTGAGATGCATAGACTGAATCTTGAAGTCTGTGAGTGCCTTAAAAGAAAGGATTTTTTTTTTTTTTTTTAGGAAACAACTTTTAAGAAATCCTTTATATTATAACTAAAATTCTGGATATTTATGCAGAATCACAGTTATGCTGTAACAAACAACATAAATCAAAATCATAAAGTTCAAATGATGATTGTCATAATATAACCAACACCATCAGATAACTTTTGTTCTTTGTTCACCTGGCAGTTATAACTCAGATAAAGCAGCCAAACAAAATCTGAAGTTAATAATTTAAGGCGAGACACTACAGGTGAATAGGGTAATTTTTTTAACTATCAGATATCACCATGAAACTTTGCCAGTTGATTACCTACATTAATATTAGAAAAAAAATGTACTACAAGTTTTCTGTAATTTAATGTTTAAATATGCAAATGAGGCATTGTCTAATTAAATATGCGCTATTTTGCATATATTTTAAAAAACGAAATCTGAGTATTGGACAAAGCCAGGTTCAAGATTATTTTTTCATTGTGTTTACATATTAGATGGGGAAAAAATTACAGAGGGATTTATGGATATCTACTTTTGTTATCCTGTAAATCAGAATATACTGCCAATAGCATTAAAAAGATGATTTTCGCCATGTTTTTTGGAATAAAATGCTATATAAATCAGGCTAGGAATAATATATTTACAAATCCCTCTGTAAATGTCTGCATAATATAACTAGGTACTAGACTGGAAAGTTTGGTGTATATAGGTGCTACTGAACTGGAGATTTCGGACTTGGAGTGAGAGAGAACAGTCATTTTGAGAAAACGGGCTTTAAAGATTTAGCATCAGCCAATGAGATTGCGCATTTAGAGTAAAATCCCCCCTTTTACTTTCACGATTGGTTGCTGATAAAAAGGAAATGACCATATTTGGATCCGGCAGTATTGTACAGGAGAGAGATAGCTTTCTAACGGTGTGTGTGATGACAGGGTGCAGATCGCGATCGTGGAGCAGAGGGATGATTTATAACGACAACTTTTGATGAATTTATGAGAAATCTACAGACGCAAACGGACAACGCGTAGTAAAATCAAGACCTAAATGTGTATTTTGGACTTTTTTTCACCACAAGTCTGAAAGAAGACATGTTATTGAAGACAAATATCCCAAAATCTCAAAATTGACCAGTGAAAAAAAAAACGATGTTTTTGCCTCTGCCGTGTCTCGCCTTAAAGGGTCACTCCAGCCATTTGCATTAAGATTTCCATTGTTAGAAATCCAGTCATACTATTGAATGGTTGTGCAACACTCTTTCATTTTCCCCTGAGACGAGAGAAATCCACTATTTACCTTTTTCACTTCCTCCTACAATGACGCAAAAATCTTCATTTTACGTCATTGTAGGAGGAAGTGTAGGCCGGGGATTTCTGTGAAGACTACAAGCACTAGATCTCACCCTTTCAAACCCGCTCATAGGGGATTGGACCTAATGCGCTAACAGACCAATCACAGATCAGTGCCAGTGCGTTTGATTTCACCGGGAGAAACTTTTTGAAAATATGGACGAAATTACTGAAAACGCAGACGGATGCATTATGGAGGATCTGGATTTTGACGAAGTTATGGTAGAAACGGATATTCGACGAGCAGCTGAGGGCTATGGAGGAATTATGCTACTATTCCACTACATATATGATCACTTTCGTCTCCACCGGTAGAATGACCCTTTAAGGGTCAAGAGCCCGACTAAAGTAAACAATGATCACCATAACGGTGGCTTACAATTTGAGATTTTCTCCTTCAGTGATTCTTCAGGTGTCTTCAATAATGCTCAATCATCACTCAATTAATCACTTAATTATCTCATTAACTTTAACACTCTTGAGTGTGGACTCATATACACTCCCAGGTGTGTTAATTTAACACTGGAGTTTTTGCTGTGAGTGCCGTAGTTAACTGACAAGCTGAGCCATATCGCATTAATTATCGCTGGCGATACGTCCGTGATATTAATGCGATATGGCTCAGCTTGTCAGTGAACTACGGCTCTTTATAGTAAATGCCGCTCCATCTGAAAGGCGATCAGTGTTTGCTTTAGTTGGACTCTTGACCCTTATTCTTTCAATTTAAATTTCGTTTGTCTGCTGCTATTGATTTATAACAGTCAAATGAAAAAAGAAAAATGTGATCTGATGGTGTTGTTTATGTTTTGGCATAATCATGCTGTGATTGAAAAATGATCTGAAAAATGAAACTTATTGAGATAGTTTGGTTTAACTTGTTAGCAGCTTTGTGATTCTACAGCATATGATTATCAGTATTTTTCTTATAATCCAAAATATGTAATAAACATTGTTCTGATCAAACACTCTTTAACACTCTTGAGTGTGGACGATATTAATGCGATATTGCTCAGCTTGTCAGTGAACTACGGCTCTTTGTAGTAAATGCCGCTCTATCTGAAAGCAGGTGAAGGTGATTTACTACTAATCAAGGAACCGGCTTTACTGACGAGATGCGCATACAATGTGATGCGATATATCACCCAGCCCTACTGGGAACTATATTCCCAGAAGGTGAAGCACTGCTACTTGGGCGGAGGTTTAATCAGTCTCTAGGTGCACTCTAATATACAATATTGCCTTCTTCGTGAAGTATTATCATCATAATGTTTGTACACTGTATATTAACATATAACTATCACATACAGATCACATGAGAAATATATCCACATCCACATAGATTTTCCACATTCAATAATGATCTCAGATTTGACGACTTGCTCATCCAGACATTCAGTTGTGAATCTTTGTTCGCTGAGAATTGTATTTCCACTTTGCTTTTGCCATCTCCAGTTTTTCCAAGAAGAACCATTTTTCTTGCAGGTTTAGACGCTATTGGAAAAAGACACTCAAGTACACTTTTTTAATTTTTTTTTTTTTTTTAAACCTATGTTAATACATATTAAAGAGATTTGATTGTAGTCTTATTTTATTAACAATGTTATAACCTCTCATTATGCTTGTACGTTGCTGAGCTGAATATCTGCTAATGTTGGAAATAATATTCAGGACATTATTAAAGGTGCAAAACGCAAGTCTCTGAGTTTTTGCAGAGCTGCGCCCCCTCTGGCGACAAGCGAAACTGCAACCAGAGTTGTGCACGCTCATGGACCACACGCACACGCACGCATGCACGAGCACGAGCTGTTCATAACTAAAGGAGCATCTGCCGCACAGATCTTTGGTGTACAGCCAAAATGTCTTCAGAGGTAATAAAGTTATAAATCTGCAAGTCATTTCAAATATTTGGAAGGAAACACATTTGAGTTAATTACTCTTATGTGTGAGGGGAAAAACGGGGGTAGTAGAAAACTTTGTTTATGTGTTTACTGTATCCACCTATGATTGTATTGTTATGAAAACACGTTCATGAACAATATAATTGATTACTTCGCAAAAGCTCAAAATAATAATCATACCATACACGGTTGGTCAACAACGTTCACTCAAATGTCTCAAGGTAATAACGTTAAACAATCAAATGTCACCATGACGTTTTCATAAAAGCCAAACAGGCTAATCCGCCGAAGACTTGCGGGGTTCAGCCTGTTATTGATCTGCTAAGTAGAATATTCCAATAACAATACATCCTTTTTCTGTTATAATTTACTCAAAATTTCTGTCTAATTATCGGTCATATTTTTCAGCATGTTATATCACACTCAAGAATCTTGAACTGTTTTGCTAATCACTAAACTACAAGTAGCTGATATAGATATTTTGACAGGGACAATACACACTGACAAACATTCATGTGTAATGTGTCAATACTTTATTTAGTAAATAGTTAGTCTGCTAAACAGTATGAGTAAAGTAAAAATATTTACCCCTTTACCATTGTATTTCCCTTCCTGCAATGTTCAGAATAAAACATGTATTTTTCCTCGTTTTGATAGAATACGAGCTCCCACATACCTCATATATACTACATAAAAAATGTATCACATTCACGGGAACAATTTACTATTTTTACCGAAAAATACAATATAGCCAATGCAACGGCGTTCTTGTTGGTCAATGACATGAACACCTTAGCATGTTAGCAATGGACACAAGGCTAACGTTACCGGTAGGCCATACACAAAAACACATCTTTTATTGGATATGTTTTATGTTATATGTTGTACTATCCTTCCGAACACAATTCCTAGTTTATGAAACGGTTCACTAACAATGGTAGTAAAACCAATTCTGATTGTACATGTATCTAGCTTACGCTAAAGCATTACACATTTTACGCATCGTCATTTGTTGTCATAACGTACATAGATTGCCCGTATCAAACATTAGAGACTGGGCTATATCTTACCGTTTTATCAAGAAAAAAGCCAACTGAGGATCCCGTTTGAGACCAAGAGCAGACCGGAGATCTCTCCATTTGTTGAATGCCTTCCCGAGGTTGACTCTCGTCTTACTCCGACGCCTGTCTGACTCCAATTTGGACCTTTTGGTGGCACTAGACAAAATTTTTCTTTTCTTTACTTTACGTGGAGTTTGCGTTGGGGTTTGGAACGGACTACAAGCCGATCTCTTTGAATCCATCTTCTACCTTTGACGCAAGAGTTGTCTTCGCTGATGCGGAGAATGGCGGCACCGGCGAATACACAAACCTGCGTGATATAGCCTGGTGAGCGTGAACGCGCATGACGTCACGCCCAGTCTCAAATTCGAACCCGAATCCCTCTTATATATTTTACAGTAAAGGATTATAGAGGCAATCGCAGTGATCAGAGAAGGGCTCATTCAGCCCATCAGGCAATTGTTTATGCATGTATGGGTGAGAAAACGGGTATTTTTAACAGAAATTGTTGCGCAATGCACCTTTAAGATTATTGTTACATTATTGTTTTTCTAAATTGCTTAGACACTAAAAATGTGTAATGACACGAGTTATCAGACAAATGGAAAAGCTGGATGTTGCATTTGCAGGAGAGGCTTCACTGTAAAAAATGATTTTGTGGTGAAGTAAATACTACTGAAAATAAACAATGTAATTTACATGAAAAAGTTAGTTCAGGCAAGAATAAAAAAAATTAAGTAAATTCCATATCAGTACTTAATTCAAGCGAGTAGAAATGAAAGCGTAAATATCAACTTAATAAAATTAAGTAAAATTACTCAACTTTTCTGATACTGGGTTCCCTTTCAGTCGATAACGTCGGACGTAGTCGACGCAGACTGAAATGGGATCTCGCTAGAGAGCCTGTCTTCTTCGAGTACTATTGAACGAGCCAATGTAATTGGCGTGCGTGATTCGCATCACACACTCCGCCCCCGCGGCGCGGGTATAAATACGGAAGTGGATGCACGCACTAGTTGCCTTTCGCTTCGGAGCCGATCGTTTGATGTCTCTGAGAGTGCTGTTGTCTACAACGAGCGAGTGTGTCGGTGTTCTTCAGGAAGATTCTCCCAGTGCTGGTGTTCTACAGCGCGAGTGCAGCGGTGATCGCGAGCTTTGAGCTCTCAACTGCTGTTTTAAGAGCAACAAATTTCTAAATGTTTGTGTGTGTTGATGGCTGGTTAGAGGGCGGAAAAGTGAGTGCTTCACTGTTTCAGTTCTCTGTTCAGTGTTGCCGCGGTCATTCCCCTGTGTGCTCCGGCACTGGTGACGGTCCTATTTTCTGAAAGAGCAACACGGGTGCGTTTGCGTCTTTTTCAAGATGTCATTCCGCCCGTGCGTTTCTGGGTGCGGTCGTTCCCTGTCTCTCTCTGATGGTCACAACTGTTGTGTCACGTGTTTGGCTTACAGCACGCTGAGACAGCTTTTGTGGACAGCTCATGTTTTCACTGTGGGAACATGACTGTCGCAGTGTTGAGGGCGAGACTCGCCTTCGTTCGCGGAGAGCGAGTCCCCATTACCATGCCCCACCCTCGGGTGCTGTGTGGGATGGGTGACCGGAGGATAGTGTTGGATGTCCCGCCCGGTAACCATTCCCTGTGGGCTCCTCACTCCTCCCTTCCACTGCAACCACTGGAGCCTCCTGTGTTGTCTGCTGGTCCATCTGTAATGGGTGGGCCAGCGGTTTCACTCGGGGCTCCCCTGGAGGACAGGATGCCGATTGCAGCATCGGAGGGTGAGCTGACTTCTAGAGATGATGACTCGGCTGCATTGTCTCCCTCCGGGAGTTCAATGTTGCCCGAGCCGGATCCAGAATTATCAGCTATGCTGAAACGGGCCGCCGAGGCTGCCGGGCTCGAGTGGAACCTCCACCGTGTCCCGTTCAGTCTCGGTTGGAATCTGGAGTTTGGTATCTTGGGGCGGGCCGCGCTGGTTCTCAGCTCGCCGCCCCAGTGCCTTTCTTTCCCGAAATGCATGGAGAGCTTATCAGGTGGTGAACAGCATCTTTTTCTGCCAGAAACTGCCTGAATAGCTTTTCCCCCTCATTACCCTTGATGGAGGAACGGTGAAGGGTTGCGAGGTGTCCCTCCATTGGAGCGGTCTGTCGACACAGGTGCACCTGTGTCCGGCGGCCGCTGCCTTTTGGGGGGATCCTCGTCTCCCCCCTAAGGCCTGTGAGTTTCGTCTGTTCCGACGGGCAGAGCTTACAAAGCCTGTGGGCAAGCCCCTTCCTCTTGCGTGCCATGGCGTTGCTGCAGGCTAGGGCACCCATGGCATGCACGAGGGTAATCCAGACCGTGCGCTCATAGGTGAGCACCGCACTGCATCCGACCTCACCCTCCGGGGTACGGGTGTCGTAGCGTGCGTGATCGGTCTGGCGATGTCCACCTTGGTGGTCCAGTAGCGCCTTCATTGGCTCAGCCTGGTTGGTATGGCGGATGCGGACAAGGTTCGGTTCCTGGTCTCCCCAATTTCCCAGGTTGGGCTGGTCGGCGACGCGGTGGAGAACAGCATCATACAGTTCTCTGCCGCTCAAGCGCAGACGGAGGTCATCCGGCACATCCTGCCCCGGTGGCCAGCTGCTGCCTCCACCCGCCGCCGGTGGCAGCTCCTCCGCCTGCTCGTTGCCGTGGGCGTTCTCCGGCCGCCGCTCCTGCTGGCCCTCCGCAGCAGCCTCCACACAGGCCTCAGCATGGAGCCGGCCGTAGTAGAGACGCCCAGCCCGCTCCAGGCGCTGCCAAGCCAGGTGGCAAGCGACAGCGAAAGCATTCCGGAGCGGGCCGCCCAGGAATGGATGAGATGCTCTTGGAGTGGCACGATCACTCCCTCCCCCCGAGTGAGGGCCGGGTGGAGCCTTTGTTTGTGTGTGTGTCTGTTCCGCCGCTGGCTCCCTAAAAAAAAAAAAAAAAAAAAAGCGGAGCAAGCGGTACCCACACTTCAAGGAGAGAGCAATTTCATCTGTTCCTGGGTCCCAAGAGGGCCAGTCTGGCGGGTGTGACCCTGTATAGCCTTACACCCCTCAGCTCCCCCTTGGTCGCCAGCAGGCAGCTTGGTGCGTTCGAGGACCCGGTCATCCGCCTTCTCACGCGCCCCCTGCCGCTTGTGGAGACAGGTAAGTGTTGCACAGCACACTAACACCACTCTCTCTACTTTGCTGACCCACCTCAGGCTCGGCTACCCCGCTCAAGCCAGTGATAGTCATCACATTAGGTGTTGAACAGACGTGCTCCTGAAAATTCAGTGATATTCATCACACCGAGTGTTGAGCAGTGCTCCTGACTTGTGCGTGCTTATCTTATCCTGCTGGCGAAGGATTTGATATAGCCGCTCCTCCAGCCGGTACGAAGGCCAGTTGTAAACTCGTTCTTCGTGCTACTAGGGGGTGGGTCGTGACCATCTTGGCCCAAGATTGGTCTGCAGCTTTGACCTGAAAGACATGTGCTTCAGATCTCTACCTCCCGCACCGCAGGCCATCCTGTGTGTTGCGTCTAAGGGTGGAGTATCAGTACAGTGTCCTTCCCCTCGAGTGCTCCAGAGCCCGTTGGGTCGTCAGGTCAACTGGAAGAGAGTAGTCTCGCCCACGGGCTGAGTATCTCTTTCTTAGTCTTGGAGAGGTACTCGGTCCAACATGTCTCTCCAATGAGAATGTGTTCAGCTGGTGTTGAAGTGAGAAAGGGTCCCACTGAAAGAACTTTCAGAGGCTCCTGGGGTATATGGTAGTGGCAGCCTTTGGCTTCCTCCATATGTGACCGCTTCAGCGCTAGCTTCACGATCGAGTCCCGAGGTGACCGTGGCAGAGCAGCTCACCCTGTGTGACTATAGTTCATCCCGGTCTGCTGCCAAACCCTCTTCAACAGAGGGGCCATGTACAAAGGGCGTGTTTTAACGGGGGCCTGGGCGACCCCCGACTACACGGGCATTCGTGCCTCGAGTTGTTAGACATTGCGACCGTTGCGCAAGCTTCCCCTGCATGTCACAAACTCACCCGTCACCTCCTCCTTGGAGTCAGACGCTTCTGAGGGCGCCTTGTTCCACTCCTCCCGCTTACTCAATCGTGCCGCCATCGAGCCTCACGACAGTTATAGCCAGGGCAAGTGGAGACTCCATCCCCTGGGTCCGGCTGGGTCATGACCATTCCGGGGCCGCTCAGTTGCCCCCCCGGTTTTATTTTTCCGCCAGTGTTTGGGTAAACCGAGCGGACTACCCTTGGACAAACACTGGGTCTCAGCTGCCCCAGGGGCCCGCAGAAATGCGTTTAACCCCAGTGAGCCTTCTAAAAGTGACTGCGACTCATGGTCGCCTTGCGCCTGCAAGTCAGTGAAATCATCACTCTTCATGTTGAGCAGAATTGCTCCTGAAACTCAGTGAAGTTCATCGCACTCAGGTGTTGAGCAGCAATGCTCCTGTAGCTCTGTGAGTTCATCACAGGTAGCTCAGTGAATTCGTCATACGCAGTGCTGAGCAGAAATGCTCCTGGTGCTCAGTGAAGTTCTTCGCACTCAAGGGTTGAGCAGAAATGCTCCTGCAGCTCAGTGAGTTTATCACACTCAGGTGTTGAGCAGTAATGCTCCTGAAGCTCAGTGAACTTGTCACACTCAAGTGCTGAGCAGAAATGCTCCTGTCGTTCAGTGAAGTTCTTCGCACTCAGTGTTGAGCAGAAATGCTCCTGAAGCTCGGTGAGTTTATCACACTCAGGTGTTGAGCAGGAATGCTCCTGAAGCTCAGTGAACTTGTCACACCCAAGTGCTGAGCAGAAAATGCTCCTGAAGCCCAGTGATCTTCACATGTTGTGTTGAGCAATGCTCCTGTCTTTTGCGCCCGTCGCTTGCACCTACGTGCCAAGTCAGGAGAGGAACAGGTCTTCATAGTTGCCCCTTATTGGCCCAACTAGACCTGGTTCCCTTCAACAGCCTTCCTGACTTCCCCTGAAAACTCTTTCGGGGACGGGGCACGATGGCACACGCGTTCTTCCCCCGGAGATTCCGGGCGGTCTTACATCTGAACGCGGAGGTTCAGGTGGCTATCACAAGAACATGTGATAGTTACCATCACTTCTGCGAGTACCCCCTAGAGTTGGGTAGCGTGCTTACGCCTTTAGAAGTGGAACCTAGTCGTTGAGTGCGTCTTCTCTCCAGAGGAGATCCTGAAAGCTTTCGATCACTTCAGTGCTCTCTTTCCTGCAAAATGGGTTGCAGTAGGCTGTTTTCCTTCACCCTCAAAATGATGTTGCCTGTTTAAACGACGCTCATCGTGTTGCAGAAGTATGCAGAAGCACGTTCTGATCGTCAGGTTCCTGAGGAGCAAGGTCTTGTAATCCTTGTGTCCCTCTTTATCCTCTTGGGCCTTGTCCCTGGTGCGACTGCACTGCAGAGACCGCCCCTGAGCCACTGCAGGCAGTGAGTTAAAAATTCTGTTATATCAGTTCTCCTGCTCGCGTGGTCTCTACTAGAGGGTAGGGACTTGCTCGCTTTCGGTCAACGTATTGTGCCTGGAGTCTGGGCCGGCTAACTCTCACAAGCTGAGACCCCGGCTCGGATTGTGCCCAAGGTTCCTACCTCTCCCGTAATAGGAGCAGGTGGTGAGCCTGCAAGCGCTGCCCTGGAGGAGGCAGATCCAGCCCTGGCTTCTCTGTCCGTTCGCTTGGACGTCTACAGAATGCAAGTCATAGACCTCAGACCAGCTCTTCAAATATCTGTTGGAATTCAGCAGAGAGGGAAGGCTGTTTCCATGCAAAGTTGCACGTAGTGCTTGCCTTCATTTCGGCAAAGGTCCGAGATGCAACATGTCCACTTAGGTGTTGAGCTCCTCTATGATGAGTGTAAAGTGCTCCGCCTGGGCGTTGACGATATGCTTTGCTAAAACAGATTCTAGAGTTGGGGGCTGGACGACACCTAGTTGAACCGCTGCCTCACGTGGGCTCCCTTCTCATGAAGCCAGTTTCACCGTGAGCCCGGTTCAAGTGTCGGCTTGCTGTGCCATTCCCCTCCTATGGACTGGATACGTGCGCCTTTCTACTCCAGTTGAGTTCCCTTAAAATTGAACCCTGTTGAGTTCCTCCACACCCCTCCGACGTCGGACGTGCGGAACGTCTGGTGTTAGGCCTACCACTCGTAAGCAGTGTGGAACCTGTGTTAGGCTGGGTCCATATGTTGCGGTCCCTTCGGTGACCCCATATGTGTATTCTTCCACGATACGGCTCCCTGCGGTGAGCCCGTGTCTTCCCTCGGCAGAGTCTCTCTGCCGTCACTGTCCGGTGTGTCTCCCCCCGTCTTAGGCTGGAGCCACCCCAGTGACATTCCATATGTTAGACTGCCCGGTTTCCGCCCAGTTCATATGTGTATTCTCCACATTACCTCCCTCTGGGTTGGATGTGGCTTCCGCAGCGTCCCTTCCTTCCAACGTACGGGGAACGCTTTCCCAGTGGTCCTGTAGGAACAGCAGTGACTTCCCTGGCCTAAGCCCTGTCCTTCCCCGCCTTAAGTTTGCGGGGGCATCAGGAGACTTTGGTTTAGGCACTGGAAGGTGGCAGCGTTAGTGGCGTGTTCAATGGTTGATCCCATTTCAGTCGGCGTCGACTACGTCCGACGTTATCGACTGAAAGGGAACGTCCTGGTTGCGTATGCAACCCACCGTTCCCTGAAGGAGGGAACGGAGGACGTAGTCCCCTTGCCACTACCGCTGGACCACCGCTGACCCCGGGTTACTCTCGGCTCCTCAGCGAAAAGCAACTAGTGCGTGCATCTACTTCCGTATTTATACCCGCGCCGCGGGGGCGGAGTGTGTGATGCGAATCACGCACGCCAATTACATTGGCTCGTTCAATAGTACTCGAAGAAGACAGGCTCTCTAGCAAGATCCCATTTCAGTCGGCGTCGACTACGTCCTCCGTTCCCTCCTTCAGGGAACGGTGGGTTGCATACGCAACCAGGACGTTTCCCATCATGCACTGGACCTTGAATAATTAATGAGGTTGATTTTTCACTGGTTTCCAGCTGTATTTACACTGTTTTATCATTGCTTTTGTTGTTAGGATTATAGTAACTTGCCATTTTGTGACATTTCGACATTGATAAATTACTTAGTAGTTCTAAGTAAAGCGCATACTGGTCTTTCAATATTATTGTTTGAGTGAAATGTAATGCAAAGGAAATATCAATTAAATTGATATTACTCAACCTTTTACTAGCCAAGTTAAAATTTCTTATTTTCTTTAATACTTTCACTTGACTAGGTCAAGTAAAGTTTACTTAATTCCATATTCCAAGTAAATTAAACTTAAATATTTCTAATTAAAGCTACTGATAAATATGTTTAGGTTTTTACTTGGCAAATCGTTGTAAATTTACTAGCATTTTCTGAGTGAATAAAGTTAGCTAGCTTTTTTCAAGTAAATCCTTCTCCAAATTTTTTTCAGTGTTGGATTATTTGAAGCATGATGCAAACCTGCCCTGCAAATAAAGTGTTTGTGCTTTTCTTTATTTCTCTGAATAGAATCAACAGCTCAGCAGGAATTAGGGTGATGCCAGCTTCTCTGACTTTTACCATTGTTTAAAAAATAAAAAGACTTGTAGCCTCTGAAAACCAGAGACGGGAGCCAGAAACAAGGATGAAGCAGGATGTGGTTTTGACAGCTACGGGTCAAGGAACGGTCAGATGTGTAAGGCCGTCTAACTCGATCCAATGGCGGTATTCGATTAGCGGTGAAGGTCTTATGCGTTCCGTCTTTTCTCATGGCAAAAGGATTTTTTATTAAATGCAATATACATTTTCTCTTATGTATTAACTCGTTATTTCATCTGACTCCATAAATGAAAAGGTTTCTCAATGATATCTGTGCATCATTAAATATACGTGAATGTTTGACTATTCCATTTAACTCTAATGAAAATAAAGTCAAAGTCAGTTAGAATAATCAAATATAACAATTTATTATGTCAGGTAAATGTATTATTACAATTTCATAATCAATTCCAAGATAAGCAATGCAAACCATCAAATGTTCTAGAACAAAGAGGAAAATCTTTTACCCGACATTATGAAGTACATGAATGCTGAGTCTCGGCGACCCTCAGCATTCACGGGCTGATCTGAGATACAGAAAAATCCCTGAGCTCTCGTTGCTTTTTCTTTATATAGACAGGCCTGATTTCAAATCTAAACATGGGTTTACAGTGGAAAATTACCTGTGGTGGAGAATTTGCATTCAAACAAATGGTCAGAAGGTGTTAACTCGAAGACACACCCTTCTGTGTGCAAGATATTTCTAAATTCTTTAAGAACTTTATTACCTTTTGATTTACTGCTTTGGGAATGAGACATTTCAAATAATACCAAACATGTATCAAACTCGATGATATTCATTCATATTAAACCATTTAGATTCTTGTGTGAGTTTGGGAGATCTCTGCCAGGATGAAGAATGGGGGAGAGAAATGTAGATTGGGATGAGGGAGGTGAGACCTTCGTCTCAATAGTGCATGAGGGGGAGTTCAAATGTTAATTTCCTTTGTTCTCAGAGGATAACCCGTTCTTCCAGTCTTACAGATGTATATTAAGCCTTCAAGTGCAAGCTAAAAATAAGATGTATAGTTGCTTCTTGCAAACTTGTTATAACCTTGGACAGTTTCAAGGCCAGTTGTTTACCTTATAAGGAATTGCTGCATTATAATGGCAGCCCCAAAGTCTTAGGACAGCCCCAAAGTCTTAGGACAGCCCCAATAACAACGAACAATATAAAAGTTTTGTTTCCTGTTTCTCAGGGCCACAATTCAGGTGAAGACATTCACGCATTTCTGTTATTTTTATCTTTGAATCAATGAATTGTTGTCTTTTGTATTATTCTTAAATTTTTTGAGTAAAACAAAACCATTTTTTTGGGGTGATTCAGAAAACTTTTAAGACAAGTCTTCCTAGAAATATCTTTATTTTGTTGTAGTTTAGATATTAATACTAAGCAAACGCCCAGTGCAACCGAATCCAGGACTGAACCGGGACAACACCCTGAAACAAGGTAAGGACAATTTATGCAATGTATGATTGTAATGGGTTATGGGGATGTTTTAGAAGGATTTAGAGGTTACAGTGCACTGAAAAAAATGTTATGTTGATTTTACTTAATTTTATTATGTCAAGGGGTTGCACGAAATAAAATTATCTAAATCCAGATATATTTTTTAAGTTAAGTGTACTTATATTTTGTAAATTGGTTTTACTTATATTTTATAAGTAATTTCAAATTAATTATATTCATACATTTAGCTAAATTATTATGAGTTGAATTTACTAAATTTTTTCAAGAATCAGCCTGTGAATCTCCATAATGGTGACAATTATAAAGCATGCTGCAGTTTAAATAAAATTCAGTGTTCAAGTGAAATTATTGTGAATTAATGGTTGTTAAATAACAACCAACGGCATCAGATTATCTTTTCTATTTGTTCATCTGGCTGTTATGACTCAATCAGGTACAGCAGTCAATCAAAAATCTAAAGCTGAATAGTTAAGGGTCAAGCGCCACACTAAAACAAACACTAATCTCCATAATGGTGACACAAATCCTTCAGTGATTCTGCTTGTTAACATCAGGTATCATCAATGTTGGCAATAAAAATAAAGACTTATTACTTCTTCTTTGACGTCTGTCTGTTATTTTTGTTTAAAATGCATAGGGATTTTGTATTGAACATAGCTCTGGATCACAGTGTCAAGGGGGCGGGGTCATTTTATTCAGACGACCAATCAGTCTCTCTCAGTTTACTCATTTGAAAATGGTTAACTTTTAAGGAATTATTTTGATTAATTATTACTCAATTCTAATGTGTTAAATTTAAATAATAATATTGCTTGTAATCTTTTGCCATAATTTTAAATTAAACATATTTTTTTCTAATTACTTTTAATTTAATAAAATTAACTTGTTTTAAACAAGGGCAGTGAATTTGGAAATTACTAATAAAAAATAAGTAGGATTAAATAACACATTAAAATCAGTGAAATTAACCAGATAAAAACATGTAACATTTACAAGGGGTCAGAATCATTTTTTTCAGTGTGGTATAAAAATACAACAATGCTAATGCATCAGATTATTAGTGTGATATAATGATCAATAATAATAACACATCTAAGCACACCTGGGGTGGGCAATAATATCACATCACGAATTCTTTCAGGAAAATCACGAATCACGATTTTATCACAATTATTTTTCATGTTGGTTTTTGTATTTTGCAAGTGACTGAGCATTACAGCCAAACTAATGTCCCCATTTTAAAAACAAGGCCTCAGGTAACAAAATATAAAATAAAAAAAGGACATTTAGGCCAAAGTGGCGAAGATAAAAATCTTTGTCATTATTTTCTTTGTTATTATAAATAAAATAAAAATCAACAAAGCTACATATTACACTCACAACTTAATATACAAATGAAATAAACAGTGCTTTATTTTTTCAGCTATAATTGTATTTAACAGTAAACTCTAAAAAGAGATGTGTTAAAAAACAACACACATCATGTGTTGATGGTATTTTTTACAGGCAGGTAATTTTTTTCAGGGTTGGAGCTAAACTCTGTAGGACAGTGGCCCTCCAGGACAGAAGTTGCCTTCCGTTATGGCGATCAGTGTTTACTTTAGTTGGGCTCTTGACCCTTATATTATTAATTTTAGATTTTGTTTGTGTAACGGGTTGTATATAGTTGTTAAATTCCTGCATAAATGGGGACAGCGCCATCTGCTGGCGTCACTTGGTATTGCGCCACTGTGCTAAAAATAGCGAATTCTGAGTAATCCACAGCAGAACTTTTGATAACTGCTGTGGTAAGTCGCATGTTAATGAGATAATTGAGTGATTAATTTAGTGATCATTGAGCATTATTGAAGACACCTGATGATAACAAGCAGAATCACTGAAGGAGAAAATCTAAAATTGTAAGCCACCGTTATGGCGATCAGTGTTTGCTTTAGTTGGGCTCTTGATCCTTATACCTTAAATTTAAATTTTGTATGTCTGCTACTGATGACAATAATAATCCTTGTTGCCACCAATCACAACTCAGTAATGGCTCCCATCATGCATTGCGGTATGAATAAATTATAATCTGAATTGTCTATGTAATTTACTTTTCATATTCCTAATTGAATATTCTGCACGTCAGCATTGTTGAGATGCATTGACTGAATTTTGATATCTGTATGTGCCTAAAAGAAAGATTTTTTTTTTTTACAACTTTTAAGAAATCCTTTATATTATGTCTCACATTCTGGATATTTATGCAGAATCTCGGTTATGCTGTAACTAACAGCATAAATCAAAAACATTAAGTGCAAATAATGATTGTTATAATATCACCAATACCATTAAATAATTAATTTTCTTTGTTCATCTGGCAGGTATAACTCAGATACAACAGCCAAACAAAGTCTTAAACTAAGGGTCAAGACACCAACTAAAGCAAACACTTATCTCCATAACGGTGACCTGAAATTCCGGTTTTCTCCTTCAGTGATTCTGCTTTAGGTGTCTTCAATAATGCTCAATAATCCCTCAATTAATCACTTAAATATCTCATTAACTTTAACACTCTTGAGTGTGGACTCGTATACACTCCCAGGTGTGTTAATTTAACACTGAGTTTTTAATTATCGTTGGCGATATGTCCTCGATTTGAACGCGATATGGCTCAGCTTGTCAGGGAACTACGGCTCTTTGTAGTAAATGCCGCTCCATCTGAAAGCAGGTGAAGGCGATTTACTACTAATCAAGGAACCGGCTTTACTGATTCGCATAACAATGTGATGCAATATATCGCCCAGCCCTAGTACATATTGTCCCAATCTAAAGAGTGTTAAAAGTGGTAAAGTTAATGAGATAATTAACTGATTAATTAAGGGATGATTGAGCATTAGTGATGAACACCTGTTGTTAACAAGCAGAATGACTAAAGAAAAGAGAAACACAACTACAACTGACTTCAGACACAGTCTTAGATGAAATCAACTGAAGAGAAAAGAAGACATTAAATCTGTGAAGATCTCAGCAGAGGAGGATTAAACAACTCCACAAACAGCATTACCAGCTTCACTTATTATTAACCAGACTGACTTTATTTCTGCAATTCTTCTACAAAAGTTCCTATTGAGAAATAACAGAGGTTTAGATGTTGATGTTTTATTAGTAAAAATACAATGCCACCATTATGGAGATCAGTGTTTGCTTTTGTTGGGCTGTTGACCCTTCTTATGTTAGTTCATCATTGCAGCAAAGTATACAATATTGTAAAGCAGTTAAAACAGAAAAGTTAACAAGTATTTTGATGGTGATGCTTCTATTGTAATCTGGCCTGCATGTTTATGCAGTCACTAATAAATATTTTGTCATTAATTCTTTTGAGAGTTTTGCTTTACCAAACCTGTGAAACCCCACACTCTCTGTGTTAATTTAACACTGGTGATTTTGCTGTGCATCAGGTGTCTTCAATAATGCTCAATCATCACTCAATTATTCACTTAATTATCTCATTAACTTTAACACTGCTTCAGTGTTCATTTAACACTCTGCTCAGAGTATATATAATTCACACTTTCAGTGTTAATTTAACACTGGGGATTTTGCTGTGTATTTCGACTGGTGACGTCATTTATATAGGCTTACACACGATAGCCATATAGGGCTGCACGATTAATCGCACGATATTGTTATGCGCATCTCGTCAGTAAAGCCGGTTCCTTGATTAGTAGTAAATCACCTTCACCTGCTTTCAGATGGAGCGGCATTTACTACAAAGAGCCGTAGTTCACTGACAAGCTGAGCCATATCGCATTAATATCGCGGACGTATCGCCAGTGATAATTAATGCGATATGGCTCAGCTTGTCAGTTAACTACGGCTCTTTGTACACAGCAAAAACTCAGTGTTAAATTAACACGCCTGGGAGTGTATATGAGTCCACACTCAAGAGTGTTAAAGTTAATGAGATAATTAAGTGATTAATTGAGTGATGATTGAGCATTATTGAAGACACCTGATGTTAACAAGCAGAATCCCTGAAGGAGAAAACCGGAATTTCAGGTCACCATTATGGAGATGAGTGGTTGCTTTAGTTGGGCTCTTGACCCTTATATTATTAACTTTAGATTTTGTTTGGCTGACGTAACTGAGTTATAACTGCCAGATGAACAAATAAAAAAAGTGATCTGATGGTATTGGTTATAATATGACAGTCATTATTTGAACTTTATGATTTTGATTTATGTTGTTAGTTACAGCATAACTGAGATTTTGCATAAGTATCCAGAATTTGAGATATACTATAAAGGAATTCTTAAAAGTTGTAAACAAAAACAAATTCTTTCTTATAGGCACACACAGATATCAAGATTCAGTCTATGCATCTCAACAATGGTGACGAGCAGAATATTCAATTAGGAAAAGTAAATTACATAGACAATTCAGATCATAATTTATTCATACCGCAATGCATGATGGGAGCCATTAATGAGTTGTGATTGGTGGCAGCCACTGCAACATGCTTTATTATTGTCACTATTGTTGAGATTCACAGGCTGATTATTGATGTCTGTGTTTCTAAATAAATGCATTTGAAAGTGATTTGATCAGGAAAATTTTTATTAAATGTTTTAGATTATAAGAAAAATACAATTATCATATGCTGTATAACCACTAAACTGTTGCTATCAAGTTAAACCAGATCATCTGAATGAGTTTCATTTTTCAGATCACAACATGATTATGTCACAACATAACCAACACTATCAGATCACACTTTTCTTTGTTCATTTGACTATAATAAATCAATAACAGCCAACAAACAAAATTTAAACTTGAAGTATAAGGATCAAGAGTCCAACTAAAGCAAACACTGATCGCCATAACGGTAGCTTACAATTTGAGATTTTCTCCTTCAGTGATTCTGCTTGTTATCATCAGGTGTCTTCAATAATGCTCAATGATCACTAAATTAATCACTTAATTATCTCATTAACTTTAACACTCTTGAGTGTTAATTTAACACTCATATCTGCATCATATCTTCCATCTGAAAGCAGGTGAAGGCGATTTACTACTAATCAAGGAACCGGCTGATTAGATGCGCATAACAACATCGTGCGATTAATCGTGCAGCCCTAAATCTATATATGCGAAATTCTGCAAAAGCTTCTGCTGCAGTTCAAACACACACATTTGAGCACGTTTCCATCCGACAACCTTGTCCGTGAGATAATAAACAACTGCTTGCATTAATGCAACCATTCTTGGCTTAGTTTCACCAAGATACGGACAATATTGGTACAGAGAAGCTGCGTGAACTTTTAGCTAGCATTAAGACAGTTCGGAAAACCTGTTTAGATGACGAGCTGCTCATAACATTTACCACAAAGCACAACGCATGATGATATACATGGCAGTCAAAACTATAGGCGATTAAAATTGAGTCAGCCACTCTTAATTTCTTCGCTGACACACAAGGTAACGTTTTGACAGCTGGTGAAGTGATATCAAAGAACCATAGCAAAGAACACAGTCTGAACGTACCAGAGAAATGGTACAGCCCAATGGAGCGTGAGGGTTTGAAAATCGCATTTCATTAGATTATTTCCTGATTGTTGGTATGTGATGGTAATGCTGCATTTAAATACATACAATTTTGGATAGGCTAACATTATAATTTATTAATTTTCTTTCAGTAGGCCTACCCCCCAAATTATAATTTTCATCCCTTTTGGGAGGTTCCAAGTCTCATCTAAGGAAGTCGGACCCCCCCAATACCCCCTGTAATTCGAACTATGCTGCCGGGTTTTGCTGGCCAAAACTGTAAGCAACTTATATAGAAGAAGCCCAAATAGAGTAAGACAAGTGGATGCAACTCTGACTGGACATATAGAAGAAGTCCTGCATGTTAAGATAACTTTAGTTTTTATTGTCACGCTGTAAAGCAGAAAGTCCCTGTTTTAGTTTGTGGGTGTAAAGCTCAAGCTTTGCCTGTTTCCTTCATTTGTAAAAAAAAAACAAAAAAAAAACAAAAAAAAACACAACAACAAAGAAACAAGAGGTCCGATCGGGACTTTAACAAGGTTGGGGTGTGTAATGTCACAATATTAATAAGGAAATGTGTGTGTTGGTTATGTTGTCCAGTGTTGCCAGATTGGGACGGTGATTTCCAGCCCAAAAGCTCACCAAAACCCGCCCACTACCAGAAAAAAACGCCCAAAATTTTACTGCCAAAATAATGTGATATTATTTCATTACCATGTCATTTAAGGTTGATAAGCACAATTTGTATCTCCTTAAAACAAAATAACGATGATAAAATAAAAAATAAATAAATTTTCCAGGAAAACAGATCAAAACAGGGCAATAATTAAGGAGAATTAGCCAATATGACTTAAATGTCCAGGTGGACACTGTCAAAACGGCAATCAAGAAATGAACCGATGACTTTAACCCTCGGAAGTACACATTGCAGAACATAACGGAGAATTTAGTAGTCAAAACAGATTCATCGTTGATTCAAACCTTTTTCAGCAGCTGTCAGGAACAAGTAGAGTGCAGTCTGGATGGTGTAAAGTTGCAGATGTTTGGTTAGGCTAGTGTGCACATATGACATGGACAGGAATTGTCCCATATTTGATTTCAATTCAAGTCAATTCATGCTCTCCTCTCAGAGTTATATTCACCATAGAGTGATCTCCTTCCACGTACGTGCGTTTTTTAGAGTTGCTCACTCCTGTACACTCTTTTGTATACATGAATATCAGATGATGTCACCAACGTCTCCTCACTGACGTCACTCAATTCTAAAACTTGTCTTCCGCCATCTTGAGTACCTAATTCGGCAAGATCGATACGTCAGTCGCAAAGGAAGTAGAGTTTATTCTCTGGCCGAGCCCGAACTTGCGGGGCGATATTTCCCGTCACTATCCTCGGGCCGGGCCCTTGATCTAGAGATGTGCACTCCCAATGCAAAAGAGTGCGGCACGGGACTAGATTTGATGGCGAGTGCGAGCGCCAATGCACTCTCTGTGTGTGTGCGCGTTACAGGGAGAATAAAACGATTCGCGGAACTCCCGCAAACTAGAAATATCCATGAATAAAACATATAAAAACTAATACATTTTTGCAGAAAAGCAACAAGAACTAAAACAAAATAGCAACGTTTTACAGGCCAGAGTTTCCTTTTAAAACACGTTTGCAGCGTTGAGCGATGTAGCCAATCACAGACATACGTGTTGATTTCTTCAACGCAAAGGCCAATCAGAAGTATTTAAGATAGACTCTCCTCACTGCTCAAAACCTCTATGCTCAAAACTGACTTTTTGTTCAATGCTCTGTATGCTGACAAATCCTCTAATTGTACCAAACAAAGTGTATATATTATGAAAGATTCATTGTGCAGTCAGCTTAATTGATATTAACAGAGATGTGAGATCGCGATTAACTGATGTAAGCTTTTTAGGAATTATTAAGGGAGCGCACTGCGCGCATTCAGTCAAAATCCTTCAATCATATCATGACCAACCATGCACGCAGCTGCTTCCTTTTATGTTATAACAGTGGTTTGTGTGTGCAAACTCTCTGTGCAGTGTTCATGTTGTCTGTGGTGAGTGGATGTAAATGATAATGAGCTTACGCTAGTTTAGGGCTGTGCGATATCACGATTTATGATCGTGGATTAAAATATATCCACCATCTGCTTTTGAAGAAATGTCGTAGTATCGTGCATTCTATCAGTTGCAGTTCTGGCGCCTCCGTCTCAGCATAGGCTACAACGCGACGTATATTCACATCAAATGTTAACGCAAAGGAACGGGACAATGCAGTTCACATAAGTTCATTTTTGCATGTGCTAACAAGTCATTCACGTGTTGATGCGCGGTTCTAACGAGCGCTTTTCTGAGCGCGTACACCCGAAGCGCACGCGCATTAAGCCTGTCTAACAACAGCGACAGGTTACTGAACGAAGTTATCTTTCTAGTCTTATTGCGCGAATACTGTCAAATACACACAGGGTTTACATAAAAAAAGTTGGTTATGTATAAAGTGAAACAAACAGATAAAATCTGCTTCCGAGCTAATGCCGTCAGTATTGTAGACAGTACCCGGCAGGTACTCAAGATGGCGGCAGTCAACTGGAAAAAGAGCGGATGACGTAAGAGGTCATGTGACTGATATTCATGTATAGTAGACTATGTCACTTTGCCTTAGCGATCACTTGAATATACAGCTACAACTTCTTGCGCTCAATCGCGTCTGCCTGCGGATCGCTGATTGGCTAAAAGTGCGTGCTCGTCGGTGATGTCAACACTAACGCCAGCTGACTCTGCATGAGCGTGTGTGTACAGTAATGTCATGATGACTGATTTTATGGACTACATGCATTTTAGTTTCGTTTTTTAACCAATTAGACTTTAAAATGTAGATGTTTGAAAACCGCCGAAATGACCCCAAACCAGCCCAAATTTTGACCACCCGACCAAAACCTTTTTTACCCGCACAATCAAATTCAAGACTGTCCAATTCCAATCTGGCAACACTGATATTGTCTACAATTTCAAAAATGTCTTAAAGGAAATCGAGACTACACAAAGGAATAAAAAAAAAAATCTAAATACTGTAATATTCGTCGTAATACAGTGTATACTTTTTTCTCGATATACCTCGATAGAATGGAAGTGAAATGTGACAACATGCCCCATATACACATAATGCACATTGTAACATGATCATGTGACATCTTAAAATGAATTATTATAATTTTTATTAAATTAATTAAAAAATTATTAAAACAAATTAATTATTATTATTATTAATATAACAGCTTCAAAGTCATTTCGATGGTAAACGAACTCGTAGTAGGTTATGCCAGTAGTATAGTATAGCCTATATGATACTGAAAAAAAAAAAAAAAGTTTGTCCGTAAGTATGCCACTTACTGATGGTCTTGTGTTCTTTTAATTGGGGAAGAGGGAGATGTATTCATATTTACCAGTACTTAACACAACAATACTAATTAATATTTAATATAATTTAATATTAATTAATTATTTATTTATTTTATTATCTGTGTAATTGTTGTAGTTTTTGTCTGTACACTGGAACCTTCTGTCACTAAAACAAATTCCTTGTGTAAGCAATAAATCCCCATTCTGATTCAGATACATCAGCTGCACATGTAAATACTTTTTATTATATTTAGATTTGAAACATTAGCACTGGTTTCACAGACAGGGTTTAGATTAATCCAGGATTAGGCCATAGTTCAATAAAGACATATAAGCAGATATGTAAAATATAATAATAATACTAATAATAGTAACCCATAGCACTTTTAACTGTACATCTCAAAGCGCTTTACAGAAACAAATAAAACAACATAAATACAACATATAAAATAATCCACGGTATAAAATGAAAGCAAGAAAATACTCCATATTAAATAATGCCCAATGAAAAATGTATGCAAATTTTCAATTAAAAGCTACCTTAAAAGAAAGGAGTTTAAGGTAAGATTTAAAAACGCTAAGATATTTTACTTACCTTATCTCAATCGGTAAAGAGTTTCACAGTTTTAGAGCTAATGAAGAGAAAGTCCCATCTCCCATCCATATAAGCATAAATAAATAACAATGAAGTTCATTCTCGTGTTACGCAGCACGTTTGAGCTTCAGCAAGAACCAATGAGGTTCATTCTCGTGTTACGCAGCACGTTTGAACTTCAGCAAGAACCAATGAGGTTCATTCTCGTGTTACGCAGCACGTTTGAACTTCAGCAAGAACCAATGAGGTTCATTTTCGTGTTACACAGCACGTTTGAGCTTCAGCAAGAACCAATGAGGTTCATTTTCGTGTTACGCAGCACGTTTGAACATCAGCAAGAACCAGTGAGGTTCATTCTCGTGTTGCGCAGCACGTTTGAGCTTCAGCAAGAACCAATGAGGTTCATTCTCGTGTTACGCAGCACGTTTGAACATCAGCAAGAACCAATGAGGTTCATTCTCGTGTTACGCAGCACGTTTGAACATCAGCAAGAACCAATGAGGTTCATTCTCGTGTTACGCAGCACGTTTGAGCTTCAGCAAGAACCAATGAGGTTAATTCTCGTGTTACGCAGCACGTTTGAGCTTCAGCAAGAACCAATGAGGTTCATTCTTGTGTTACGCAGCACGTTTGAGCTTCAACAAGAATCAATGAGGTTCATTCTCGTGTTGCGCAGCACATTTGAGCTTCAGCAAGAACCAATGAGGTTCATTCTCGTGTTACGCAGCACGTTTGAACATCAGCAAGAACCAATGAGGTTCATTCTCGTGTTACGCAGCACGTTTGAACATCAGCAAGAACCAATGAGGTTCATTCTCGTGTTACGCAGCACGTTTGAACTTCAGCAAGAACCAATGAGGTTCATTCTCGTGTTACGCAGCACGTTTGAACTTCAGCAAGAACCAATGAGGTTCATTTTCGTGTTACACAGCACGTTTGAGCTTCAGCAAGAACCAATGAGGTTCATTTTCGTGTTACGCAGCACGTTTGAACATCAGCAAGAACCAGTGAGGTTCATTCTCGTGTTGCGCAGCACGTTTGAGCTTCAGCAAGAACCAATGAGGTTCATTCTCGTGTTACGCAGCACGTTTGAACATCAGCAAGAACCAATGAGGTTCATTCTCGTGTTACGCAGCACGTTTGAACATCAGCAAGAACCAATGAGGTTCATTCTCGTGTTACGCAGCACGTTTGAGCTTCAGCAAGAACCAATGAGGTTAATTCTCGTGTTACGCAGCACGTTTGAGCTTCAGCAAGAACCAATGAGGTTCATTCTTGTGTTACGCAGCACGTTTGAGCTTCAACAAGAATCAATGAGGTTCATTCTCGTGTTGCGCAGCACATTTGAGCTTCAGCAAGAACCAATGAGGTTCATTCTCGTGTTACGCAGCACGTTTGAACATCAGCAAGAACCAATGAGGTTCATTCTCGTGTTACGCAGCACGTTTGAACATCAGCAAGAACCAATGAGGTTCATTCTCGTGTTACGCAGCACGTTTGAGCTTCAGCAAGAACCAATGAGGTTAATTCTCGTGTTACGCAGCACGTTTGAGCTTCAGCAAGAACCAATGAGGTTCATTCTTGTGTTACGCAGCACGTTTGAGCTTCAGCAAGAACCAATGAGGTTCATTCTTGTGTTACGCAGCACGTTTGAGCTTCAGCAAGAACCAATGAGGTTCATTCTTGTGTTACGCAGCACGTTTGAGCTTCAACAAGAATCAATGAGGTTCATTCTCGTGTTGCGCAGCACATTTGAGCTTCAGCAAGAACCAATGAGGTTCATTCTCGTGTTACGCAGCACGTTTGAACATCAGCAAGAACCAATGAGGTTCATTCTCGTGTTACACAGCACGTTTGAACATCAGCAAGAACCAATGAGGTTCATTCTCGTGTTACGCAGCACGTTTGAGCTTCAGCAAGAACCAATGAGGTTCATTCTCGTGTTACGCAGCACGTTTGAGCTTCAGCAAGAACCAATGAGGTTCATTCTCGTGTTACGCAGCACGTTTGAGCTTCAGCAAGAACCAATGAGGTTCATTCTTGTGTTACGCAGCACGTTTGAGCTTCAGCAAGAACCAATGAGGTTCATCCTCGTGTTACGCAGCACGTTTGAGTTTCAGCAAGAACCAATAAGGTTCATTCTCGTGTTACGCAGCACGTTTGAGCTTCAGCAAGAACCAATGAGGTTCATTCTTGTGTTACGCAGCATGTTTGAGCTTCAGCAAGAACCAATGAGGTTAATTCTCGTGTTACGCAGCACGTTTGAGCTTCAGCAAGAACCAATGAGGTTCATCCTCGTGTTATGCAGCACGTTTGAGCTTCAGCAAGAACCAATGAGGTTAATTCTCGTGTTACGCAGCACGTTTGAGCTTCAGCAAGAACCAATGAGGTTCATTCTTGTGTTACGCAGCACGTTTGAGCTTCAGCAAGAACCAATGAGGTTCATCCTCGTGTTACGCAGCACGTTTGAGTTTCAGCAAGAACCAATGAGGTTCATTCTCGTGTTATGCAGCAAGTTTGAGCTTCAGCAAGAACCAATGAGGTTCATTCTCGTGTTACGGATCACGTTTGAGTTTCAGCAAGAACCAATGAGGTTCATTCTCGTGTTACGCATCACGTTTGAGCTTCAGCAAGAACCAATGAGGTTAATTCTCGTGTTACGCAGCAAGTTTGAGCTTCAGCAAGAACCAATGAGGTTCATTCTCGTGTTACGCATCACGTTTGAGTTTCAGCAAGAACCAATGAGGTTCATTCTCGTGTTACGCATCACGTTTGAGCTTCAGCAAGAACCAATGAGGTTCATTCTCGTGTTACGCAGCACGTTTGAGTTTCAGCAAGAACCAATGAGGTTCATTCTTGTGTTACGCAGCACGTTTGAGCTTCAGCAAGAACCAATGAGGTTCATCCTCGTGTTACGCAGCACGTTTGAGTTTCAGCAAGAACCAATGAGGTTCATTCTCGTGTTATGCAGCAAGTTTGAGCTTCAGCAAGAACCAATGAGGTTCATTCTCGTGTTACGCATCACGTTTGAGTTTCAGCAAGAACCAATGAGGTTCATTCTCGTGTTACGCATCACGTTTGAGCTTCAGCAAGAACCAATGAGGTTCATTCTCGTGTTACGCAGCACGTTTGAGTTTCAGCAAGAACCAATGAGGTTCATTCTCGTGTTACGCAGCACGTTTGAGCTTCAGCAAGAACCAATGAGGTTCATCCTCGTGTTACGCAGCACGTTTGAGTTTCAGCAAGAACCAATAAGGTTCATTCTCGTGTTACGCAGCACGTTTGAGCTTCAGCAAGAACCAATGAGGTTCATTCTTGTGTTACGCAGCATGTTTGAGCTTCAGCAAGAACCAATGAGGTTCATTCTCGTGTTACGCAGCACGTTTGAGCTTCAGCAAGAACCAATGAGGTTCATTCTTGTGTTACGCAGCACGTTTGAGCTTCAGCAAGAACCAATGAGGTTCATCCTCGTGTTACGCAGCACGTTTGAGTTTCAGCAAGAACCAATAAGGTTCATTCTCGTGTTACGCAGCACGTTTGAGCTTCAGCAAGAACCAATGAGGTTCATTCTTGTGTTACGCAGCATGTTTGAGCTTCAGCAAGAACCAATGAGGTTAATTCTCGTGTTACGCAGCACGTTTGAGCTTCAGCAAGAACCAATGAGGTTCATCCTCGTGTTATGCAGCACGTTTGAGCTTCAGCAAGAACCAATGAGGTTAATTCTCGTGTTACGCAGCACGTTTGAGCTTCAGCAAGAACCAATGAGGTTCATTCTTGTGTTACGCAGCACGTTTGAGCTTCAGCAAGAACCAATGAGGTTCATCCTCGTGTTACGCAGCACGTTTGAGTTTCAGCAAGAACCAATGAGGTTCATTCTCGTGTTATGCAGCAAGTTTGAGCTTCAGCAAGAACCAATGAGGTTCATTCTCGTGTTACGGATCACGTTTGAGTTTCAGCAAGAACCAATGAGGTTCATTCTCGTGTTACGCATCACGTTTGAGCTTCAGCAAGAACCAATGAGGTTAATTCTCGTGTTACGCAGCAAGTTTGAGCTTCAGCAAGAACCAATGAGGTTCATTCTCGTGTTACGCATCACGTTTGAGTTTCAGCAAGAACCAATGAGGTTCATTCTCGTGTTACGCATCACGTTTGAGCTTCAGCAAGAACCAATGAGGTTCATTCTCGTGTTACGCAGCACGTTTGAGTTTCAGCAAGAACCAATGAGGTTCATTCTTGTGTTACGCAGCACGTTTGAGCTTCAGCAAGAACCAATGAGGTTCATCCTCGTGTTACGCAGCACGTTTGAGTTTCAGCAAGAACCAATGAGGTTCATTCTCGTGTTATGCAGCAAGTTTGAGCTTCAGCAAGAACCAATGAGGTTCATTCTCGTGTTACGCATCACGTTTGAGTTTCAGCAAGAACCAATGAGGTTCATTCTCGTGTTACGCATCACGTTTGAGCTTCAGCAAGAACCAATGAGGTTCATTCTCGTGTTACGCAGCACGTTTGAGTTTCAGCAAGAACCAATGAGGTTCATTCTCGTGTTACGCAGCACGTTTGAGCTTCAGCAAGAACCAATGAGGTTCATTCTCGTGTTACGCAGCACGTTTGAGCTTCAGCAAGAACCAATGAGGTTCATTTCCATGTTACGCAGCACGTTTGAACTTCAGCAAGAACCAATGATGTTCATTCTCGTGTTATGCAGCAAGTTTGAGCTTCAGCAAGAAACAATGAGGTTCATTCTCGTGTTACGCAGCACGTTTGAGTTTCAGCAAGAGCCAATGATGTTCATTATCGTGTTACGCAGCATGTTTGAACTTCAGCAAGAACCAATGAGGTTCATTATCGTGTTACGCAGCACGTTTGAACTTCAGCAAGAACCAATGAGGTTCATTCTCGTGTTACGCAGCACGTTTGAGCTTCAGCAAGAACCAATGAGGTTCATTCTCGTGTTACGCAGCACGTTTGAGCTTCAGCAAGAACCAATGATGTTCATTCTCGTGTTATGCAGTAAGTTTGAGCTTCAGCAAGAAACAATGAGGTTCATTCTCGTGTTACGCAGCACGTTTGAACTTCTGCAAGAACCAATGAGGTTCATTCTCGAGTTACGCAGCACGTTTGAGCTTCAGCAAGAATCATTGAGGTTCATTCTCGTGTCACGCAGCACATTTGAACTTCAGCAAGAACCAATGAGGTTCATTCTCATGTTATGCAGCACTTTTGAGCTTCTGCAAGAATCAATTAGTATTCAGTCGAATTATATGTTGAATACTAAAAGGCTTTGATAAATATTATTTAAAATGTAAATATGATGGATCTTTTTTTTTCCCTTAAAGATGGATCAGCGTCACAAATTTTTGAGCAGTGCCTCAGACCACAGCCCGAACAAAAATCCTATTGTGATCAGTGAGTATAAATTTCAAATTGAATTTAAGCAACATCATGTTAGCAGCATAAAGCATCGAATCTCCTTCAGAAACCACAATCTGATGGCAATGGTAGACAAAGGTAGACTGCAGCAGGGAAGGACTGAAATATTGCATCTAATCCACTTCATGTTGTTTCTATTATTATTATTATTTATAAGCAATAAGTTGAACATTGAACGTTGAACAATATGTCAATAAATCTACTGATCCATCAGCCCCCAAGTTAAACCTGCCAAGTCTCCATCATGGCTCCTCCCTCCGTTGACTCCACCGCTGGCCTTCGTCCTGGCTCTGGTCTGGGTCCCCGCCTGGCTCCTCCTGCTCCTGGCTCCTCTTGCTCCTGGCTCCTCCTGCTCCTGACTCCTCCTGCTCCTGGCTCCTCCTGCTCCTGGCTCCTCCTGCTCCTGGCTCCTCCTGCTCCTGACTCCTCCTGCTCCTGACTCCTCCTGCTCCTGACTCCTCTTGCTCCTGGCTCCTACTGCTCCTGGCTCCTCCTGCTCCTGAATCCTCCTGCTCCTGCTCCTGACTCCTCCTGCTCCTGACTCCTCCTGCTCCTGACTCCTCCTGCTCCTGGCTACTCCTGACTCCTCCTGCTCCTGCTCCTGACTCCTCCTGCTCCTGGCTACTCCTGCTCCTGACTCCTCCTGCTCCTGGCTACTCCTGACTCCTCCTGCTCCTGACTCCTTCTGCTCCTGGCTACTCCTGCTCCTGACTCCTCCTGCTCCTGGCTCCTCACTCCTCCTGACTCCTCCTGCTCCTGTCTACTCCTGCTCCTGGCTCCTCCTGCTCCTGGCTACCCCTGCTCCTGAATCCTCCTGCTCCTGACTCCTCCTGCTCCTGACTCCTCCTGACTCCTCCTGCTCCTGACTCCTCCTGCTCCGGGCTCCTCCTGCTCCTGACTCCTCCTGCTCCTGGCTACTCCTGCTCCTGACTCCTGGCTCCTCCTGCTCCTGACTCCTTATCCTGGATCCTCCTGCTCCTGTCTACTCCTGCTCCTGGCTACTCCTGCTCCTGGCTCCTCCTGCTCCTGGCTCCTCCTGCTCCTGGCTCCTCCTGCTCCTAAATCCTCCTGCTCCTGACTCCTGACTCCTCCTGCTCCTGACTCTTCCTGCTCCTGACTCCTTATCCTTGATCCTCCTGCTCCTGTCTACTCCTGCTCCCGGCTCCTCCTGCGCCTGGCTACTCCTGCTCCTGGCTCCTCCTGCTCCTAAATCCTCCTGCTCCTGGCTCCTCCTGCTCCTGACTACTCCTGCTCCTGGCTCCTCCTGCTCCTGGCTACTCCTGCTCCTAAATCCTCCTGCTCCTGGCTCCTCCTGCTCCTGGCTACTCCTGCTCCTAAATCCTCCTGCTCCTAAATCCTCCTGCTCCTGACTCCTCCTGCTCCTGAGTCCTCCTGCTCCTGGCTACTCCTGCTCCTGACTCCTACTGCTCCTGGCTTCTCCCACCCATTTATGTTTTAATACAGAATCTTAATTACAAGCCCTTCATCAATGTTTAGTTGTTGTTGTTTGGCGTAACTCAATGTCATTGTTAGTCGTTTAGATCAGATTTTAGTTAGATACACAAAAAAATCTGATTTAGAGTGACAGTGTGACCGTTACTACCTGATCTTGAATCAGATGTATACATATTAAGACATTTTAATGACACATTTGTAAAATAATAAATAATTGTAGTAGTTAATTGTCTCCTATTAGCCTAGTAAATAGGCCCATCATAATCATGCGAAACAAACCCCAGAAATAAATAATATAAAATATCAGGAGTTTTATATTTAATAGTATTTTAAGTATTTTATTACACATTCAAGAAAATATGTACAGGTATGTAAAATGTGTTTTTATGCAAATTATACTGAGTATTCATTGTATTTACACAGTTTTGAACAGTTTCTGGTGCTTCAAAAGAATTGCGAAGAAATTGGTTCGGTTGATTCAAAGTTTGGAAAAGCTTTGTTTTTTCTCATCTCTAGTGTTTACAGTATTTTGTAGATACTATTCTAAATCTTGATTTTAGAAGTACTAAAAGAACATGGATACACCATAAAGGAAGAACTTGGACGAGGGGTTTCAGGAATAGCATTTCTTGTGGAAGACTCAGAGGGAGATCTTTATCTGGTCAAACAGATGGATTCCGGAAAAGTAAGCATTTACTAAATAATACTCAAGTATTGAAAATAGAAGCGAAAGCTTTTCCTCTCCAATAAAGATGAGTGTCGCTAAAGTTGTTTTTTTCTTCTTCTCCTCTTATGGAAAGGAGCTGGATACTGTCAAAAATGAAGTTGAGATCTTGAAAACTCTGAACTTTGGATATATTGCTACCTATGTGAAATCATTTGAAGGTTTTTTTTTTCTTTGCACATTAATGTTCCTTTATTCCAAATTAAAAATGTGGTGTTTTGTTGTGTTTCTTTTTTTTATAGAACTACTAATCACAAACATATACTGTATAGTGACTGAAGAAGGATAACACAATTAGCTAAACAAAAACATCTGTATAGATGTCTAAAAAATTAAGCTTTTTTTAATACACAAATTACATATTTGTCTGACTGGATGTTGATTTATTTAGATAAAGATACAGGACGCTTTTATATTGTGATGGAGTATTGTGAAGGAGGTGATCTTTCAAAATTGATGCAAAAACAGAAAGGTGTTTTTGAAGAAAAACAGGTGAGTTTCTTATGCAGACATACCGTATATTCTATATTCTGTCCTTTAAACAACCCTCACATAAAACTTTCAAAACTTTTTGATTTAAAAACATCTAGTATGATATGACCCATAAAACACACACACACACACACACACACACACACACACACACACACACACACACACACACACACACACACACACACACACACACACACACACACACACACACACACACACACACACACACACACACACACACACACACACACACAGAGAGAGTTTATGTAGCTGTCTAAATGGGGACATTGCACAGTATTCTATTTTTTAATATAATTTATAAATATTATAATCTAACAACAATCACAGAAAAGGTTTACATTTTTACAATTAAAATTAAACAGTATTTACTTTATTTAAAAACACACACACACTCACTCACACACACATTGGGATTTCTCCATGTGTGCAGATCCTTGACTGGCTGGTTCAGATGTGTCTGGCTCTGCAGTATCTCTTTAAGAAGAACATTATTCATAGAGATATTAAACCTCAGGTATTCACTGATAAAATTCAAAAATCATATCACATGTAAAGTTAAATCTGTAAGACTTATGAGATTTCTGTTGTCATGTAGAATGTCTTTCTGACTGAAGATGGTTACATCAATCTAGGAGATTTTGGATGCTCAAAGGCATTGGAAAGGTAAACTAATAACAAAAATATGATCTAGTGATGGATAAAAATGAAAATTATTGGCCAAAACCAAAAGCCCGGGACTTTGTTTTTCCTCTGCAGTGCTGATGATTATGCTAAATCAGTTGTGGGTGCCCATCTCTACATCAGCCCAGAAGTTTATGAGAAAAAAAATAATTACAAGAGGTATGCTTTTGATCAATTGAATGTATATAAAATATTATTCTGTTCAGCATTATGAAATGCTTGTTAAAATGTTAAAAGTTACAATTTCCTTAAAGGGTCACTCCACCTCTGGAAAGATGAATGTGTATTTAAAATGGGTAATATATGTAGAAGAAATGTGAAATTATTTTTGAATTTGGAGCTTTCTAGACTGAGAAAAGACAGAAAATGTATTTTTGGCTTATGTGGATGAAAGACAACAACTCCCAGAATGCAGTTGCTTCGCTGCCCTAAGAGGCCACGCCTACCGGTAACAGAGCGCAGTAGCTAAACAACAAGTCTAGGCTACTAGTGAGTCTCCGTGAGTCTGCCCGAAAATGTGTTTCGAGATCGCCCAAAATGTCCGGGATTCGGCTTTTGCGTTCTACAGTCGCCATTCATCATGTTTACTGTGGCGAGCAGGACGAGTGAAGACCGTGTGGAGAACGGCGCGAGGCCGGTGGCGTGATTACTGATGAGCGACACCTGTGAGACGCACCGGTCTCGTATCTCTCACGGAGGAGCGGGAATTTTCTTAGCAATGTTAAAACGCACATCAACCGATCACTTGTTTAGCGTTCATGCAAACACTACATTCAGATTCACCAATCAGAATGAATTCAGTTAGATTGAAACAAAAGCTGTGCATGTAAACAATGAATGGCGACCGCAGAAAGCAAAAGCTGAATCCCGGACATTGACGGCCGGACATGTCTGGGAAAAAGAGGACGGTAACCCTTAAAGTTACTACTCAGCTTTCTCCACAGAACAAGAGCCTGCTAGCTTACCTTCCAAAAAAGATGGCTGACACTATGTGTAATCCCAATCCTCCATAATGCATCTGTCTGCGTATTCAGTACCTTCGTCCATATTTTCAAAAAGTTTCTGCCGGTGAAATCAAACGCACTGGCACTGATCTGTGATTGGTCTGTTAGCGCATTAGGTCCAATCCCCTATGGGCGGGTTTGAAAGGGTGAGATCTAGTGCTTGTAGTCTTCACAGAAATCCCCGGTCTACACTTCCTCCTACAATGACGTAAAATGACGATTTTTGCGTCATTGTAGGAGGAAGTGAAAAAGGTAAATAGAGGATTTCTCTCGTCTCAGGGGAAAATGAAAGAGTGTTGCACGACCATTCAATATTATAACTGTGTTTCTAACAATGGAAAGCTTAATGCAAATGGGTGGAGTGACCCTTTAAGTTCTTTACATGAAGGTTGACTATTTTAACTGTAAAAAAAACTTTAATTTATCAATTGAGTACAGTATACTTCTTAATTTTCATTGTCATGCATCGTCTGTTTTAGTGACATATGGTCATTGGGATGGTTGCTCCATGATCTCTGCATGCTTGATGTGTGGGTGAGTATTTTTCTTCTTCAAAAAGTCCTGTATAAAATCATACAGATGCAAATTACAAAAATATAACTTGATGGGTCTGTTTCAAATACCTAATAAAAATACAGAGCACAGTGCTTTTTCATGGTAACTGAATAAAAGGCTTCCTTGATTTTCAAATATATTGAAATTAAATATTAATATAAAAATGATATATTAAATAAATATTTAAAATTCTCAAAAAATGAGGAGTGGATGATATGACCGAAATCTTATATCACAATATGAATTATTATGTAGAGATAAAAAAGTTAGCTATTTTTGCTAAAAATAAGATTCCCAGCCAGCACAGCCATGAGGAGCCCACATGGACTTGATCTGGTCTATCTAACTGGGACCGAGTCAGGCCCTGTTTACACGAGAATGCTCGTGGGTGAAAACGTAAAAATATTTTATCAGATGTGCCTTTCGTTTACACGGCGACGGCGTTTTTGGGGCTTAAAAACGCAAAAAAGTTAAACCACCCACCAGAGTGGAAATCTTAAAAACGCTCCACCGTCGCGTTCCTGTCTAAAGGGTAAAAACGCAAATCTGCTCACGGTGGCTCTCGTCGCGTACGTGTTTACGTCACAGGCAAGCGCCAGTAGAGGAACATAACAACCAACATGTCGGATTATTTCCATACGTCGGACCTTCAAGTTGCCCAAGCAGCTCTGATAAACGTGCAATAGGGCTGCACGATTAATCGCACGATATTGTTATGCGCATCTAATCAGTAAAGCCGGTTCCTTGATTAGTAGTAAATCACCTTCACCTGCTTTCAGATGGAGCGGCATTTACTACAAAGAGGCGTAGTTCACTGACAAGCTGAGCCAAATTGCGTTGAGATATGGCTCAGCTTGTCAGTTAACTACGGCTCTTTGTACACAGCAAAAACTCAGTGTTAAATTAACACTCCTGGGAGAGTATATGAGCAGTGTTGTGCAAGTTACTTCCAAACTGTAATACATTATATATTACTTGTTACTGTTATTTAAAAGTAATTCATTACCTTACAATATTACTGTCTCAGAATTGTAATGCGTTACATTACTCCTGTATTATTTTTGAGTTACTTTCACCAAAATAACTATACAGTAGTAGAACTTAACATTCTAAAATGACTAGGGCTGTAACGATATGCGATATGGAACCGAAATATATCGGTTGTAATTCTGTGAATTAAACTGCGCAAATCAGATGAAGAAGGGTTGGCTCTCCACAGAACATAAAATATTTATTTTATTTTATTTTTCGTTTTCTCATTTATGAGGAAAAAACAATGTTACAGACGTGACAGTTCTCCGTTACGGACGCGACTGCTCTGACCGAACTTTCACAGAGACCTTACACACACAGAAAGCCTTTCTTTAAATGTTTGTGATTAATGCTGTTGATTGCAGCATAGCTGAGATTCTGCATAAATATCCAGAATTTGAGATATAATATAAAGGATTTCTTAAAAGTTGTACAAAAAAAAAGATTATTTCTTTTAGGCACACACAGATATCAAGATTCAGTCAATGCATCTCAACAATGGTGACGAGCAGAATATTCAATTAGGAGAAGTAAATTACATAGACACTTCAGATCATAATTTATTCATACCGCAATGCATGATGGGAGTGTCTGTGTTTCTAAATAAATGCATTTGAAAGTGATTTGATCAGAACAATTTTTAATAAATGTTTTGGATTATAAGAAAAATACATTTATCATATGCTGTAGTACCACTAAACTGTTGCTATCAAGTTAAACCAGATCATCTGAAAGAGTTTCATTTTTCAGATCACAGCATGATTATGTCAAATCATAATCAACACTATCAGATCACACCTGTCTTTGTTCATTTGACTGTAATAAATCATTAACAGCAGAAAAACAAAATTTAAACTTAATGTATACGGATCAAGAGCCCAACTAAAGCAAACACTGATCGCCATAACGGTGGCTTACAATTTTAGATTTTCTCCTTCAGTGATTCTGCTTGTTAACATCAGGTGTCTTCAATAATGCTCAACCATCACTAAATTAATCACTTAATTATCTCATTAACTTTAACACTCGTGAGTGTTAATTTAACACTCATATCTGCATCATATCGTCCATCTGAAAGCAGGTGAAGGCGATTTACTACTAATCAAGGAACCGGCTTTAATGATTAGATACACATAACAATATCGTGCGATTAATCGTGCAGCCCTAACGTACAAGAGTCTTTTTGCTGTTCGCTTCGCCATGTTTTGATTTCACGCTACTAGGGAGAGAAGTAGAAGTAAGGTTGTACGCAGGCGCGCGGACTTGGTGTTGTTGTGTGGCAGTGCTTCACATTGCCACCTAGCCGCCTGGAGTGCATACTACATCGAATTTCACACACTTTTGCATCACCATATGCACACAGACCCAACATCCCCCCCCCCCCCCATAACGCTCGTCTAAACGCAGAATAAAAAGTGATAATGCAACGCCACTTTTGCGTTTTCTCTTCAGATCGTTTCCGTGTAAACATAGCCTCAGTTTTGTTCTCAGTTTTCATGTAGGCCCAACATGGGTTTTCCCAGATTAAATGAAAACTGCTCAGTTTGCACTACAGGGTGATAAATGTAACACTGAATTAGTCTTGATTTAATGAGATAATTCAGTGATTAATTGAGTGATGATTGAGCATTATTGAAAATAGCTGATGATAACAAGCACAATCACTGAATAAAAGAGAAACACAATAACCTCAACTGACTTCCAGCCAAAGCATTAGATGAAATCAACTGAAGATAACAGAAAACATTAAGGGTTTACATGACAACGATATGCCTAAAGGGATAGTTCACCCAAAAATAAAAATTAGCCCATGATTTACTCACCCTGAGGCCACACTTGAACTTGATGCACAATAGCCGGCACTTGATGCACTTGATTCCACTGTCGGGCCAGTGCGAGCCAGGGCTTTAAACGGGCCCCGCCGGGCTAATAGCCTCGGGCCAGTAGCACAGGGCCGAAAATCTGCTGTGTTTCCACTGTCGGGCCAGAAGCTCCACAGTGCTTGTGGCAACGCCTGTAACATGCCTGAAACGCGACTGGCGCTGTCACGCACTAGCACGCCCGACAGTGGAAACGCGACTGGCGCTGTCACGCACTAGCACGCCCGACAGTGGAAACGTGACTGGCGCTGTCACGCACTAGCACGCCCGACAGTGGAAACACAACTGGCGCTGTCATGCACTAGCTCGCCCGACAGTGGAAACACGATTGGCGCTGTCACGCACTAGCACGCCCGACAGTGGAAACGCGACTGGCGCTGTCACGCACTAGCACGCCCAACAGTGGAAACTCGACTGGCACTGGCACGCACTAGCACTCCCGACAGTGGAACCGCGACTGGAGCTACTATTGTACGCGGCTATTGTAATGATGAACGCGATTGCCCAGTCCTGTTTGTTTGAACCACAAAGTGGTCAATTGCTGTTATTATGTTGTGCAAGTTGAAGTGTTACTCTTTTGGTGTAAACTGATGCGTAGGCCGTCTGCCGGAAGATAATTATTTTAGTCGATAAAGTTTTAAATATGGATATTTTTCTTACATGAACACATCGCTTTACTTCAGAAGGACTTAATTAACCACCACAGAGCCATGTCGAGCACTTTAATCATGAATAGATGCCCTTTGATGGACTTCCAAAGACAGACAACCATTCACTCCCATTATAAAGCTTGGAAAATCTAGGACATTTTTTAATATTACTCCGATTGTATTCGTCTGAAAGAAGAATGTCATATACACCTAGGATGGCTACAGGGTGAGTAAATCATGGACACAATTGTCAAAACGATTCCCATTCACACGGATCTGTGAAAACGACAAAAAAAGTTGTATTCTGCTGCCAGGCCATTAGATGGCGATGAAACACTATAGACCAGTGGTCTTCAATATTTTTAATATTCATGAGAGCCGCACTGATACGACAAATTCAATAGGAGAGCCATTTTTACAGCAAAGTATAAAAAGTTACATTCAGTCATAAATACCATGTAGGCCTATGCTTATCAATCTGTAACCCTTGAACATACAATATGCAATGCAATAAATACAAAAGGGTGGGGTAAAAAAACATTATTTATGATTTACCAGTCAAATTTGTAACTGAGACAAGATGATTTCCCTTAATGACAAAAAAGGAGGATTTCCAGAATATACTCATCCAAGAATTACCTTAAATATTTTTTTTCTACATTACCCCATCATGTATCTAACCATACATACAGACGATTGGTCTGGGAACGCCGCCGGGAACGCCCCGTCACGTGATGTGAATTTAGCCTGTGGGGGAAAACGTACTCGGTTACGTACGTAACCTCGGTTCTCTCTAGAAGAGGGAACGAGTATTGCGTAAGTTGCTTACGCTACGGGTAAAGTCATCTTTTCTCGAGATATGAAGCCAAAAAAATATTTTTTATTTATTGTCAACACAGTGCAGCAGCCAGCTGAGCTAGAGCAGGCTGTCTAGCGTGCTCATTGGCTGCCCTGCGGCAACTGCAGCAGCCTACCACTGATGGCGTGACGTCACGCCCAGTGAGGACGCTTCGCGCCCTCTATGTGTCACAGCCCGCCAGGCTTAGCGTCTAAAAGCAAGGCTCGGAGGCTGCTTCTCTGGTTTTCATCGACTGAAGCGAAAGTCACTTGTGGCGCGAGCACGGCAGGTTACGCAATACTTGTTCCCTCTTCTAGAGAGAACCGAGGTTTCATACGTAACCGAGTACGTTCTCTTACGAGAGGTTCTCTCGTATTGTGTAAGTTGCTTACGCTACGGGAACCCCTTGTCAACGCCGTGCACGCCAAGCATCCACTACATGAATCCCAGGGAATCCCGGGGAACATAGATAAGTGGGAACAAGGTGGCCAGCAGCGCGGGCCAGCACATGTGAATAAGCACTCATGGGGAATACAGAGCGGCGCTGCCGGTCTATAAATATATCAACCCATATGGTGCAGCTCAACCAGGACAGCTGAGTCATGTGAGAGTAGTCTGCGCATGATCAGATCTGGGCAGAACATACAACCCACTCATACTGACAGAAGTTTAGCCTGCAAGGCGGGAACTCCCAGGTTATAAAACCTGACAAATTTGGACGGGTAGGTCCAGTCCGCCGCCTCACAAATGTCATGAATGGAAATCCCGCTGGACCAAGCCCACGACGAGGCAACGCCTCTAGTGGAATGAGCCCTGATGCCCAAAGGGCACTGCAGACCTGTAGACACATAAGCATTCGCTATAGCGTCCACTATCCACCTAGACAGGCTCTGTTTCGAGGCGGCGAGACCTTTGGTGCGCCCACCAAACGAAACGAAGAGCTGCTCCGAACGCCTAAAAGGGGTGGAGCGCGTAATGTAGGCTCTCAGCACCCTGACAGGGCAGAGGAGACTGACACCGCTCTCATTGTCGGATGCTGGCAAAGCCGAAAGTGAAATGACCTGTGCTCTGAAGGGAGTGCTCAGCACTTTAGGGACATAACCATGTTTAGGTTTGAGGATGACCATAGAGTCATTTTGTCGGCACACCATTTGGAGAGCACAGACCATTTAGACGCATAGAGCCGCCTCGTAGAGGGGACTGCGTAATTGTGTTCATAACTCCCTCTGGCCAGACAACGTGTATCCGTTGATTAACCATACGTGCAGAGACCAGCTCTATGGATGGGGATGCCAGATCGAGCCGCGGGCTTGAGTGAGGAGATCCCTCCTCACCGGAATCGGCCAAGGGGCTGTTCGTGACAGCCGCGTCAGATTTGGGCCAGCCCGTCCTCGTTCTTTGAAAAGAACATTGGGCAGTGAGCGTTGTCTTCTGACGCAAACAGGTCAACCTCCGCTTTGCCAAAAAGGCGCCATAGCAGCTGGACTGTCTGGGGGTGCAGGGACCACTCCCCTGGGGGAACGTTGTCCCTGGACAGTCTGTCTGGGCCGTCGTTCAGATGGCCTGGCACATGCGCAGCTCTCAGTGAGCGCAGAAAGTGCTGAGACCATACGAGGAGGCGTTCTGTCAAATTGCAGAGATTTCTGGATTTGACACCGCCCTGACGGTTCACATAGGACATCACGGACATGTTGTCCGACCGAACTAGAACGTGGTGGTCTCGTATGAATGGGAGAAAGTGCTTCAGCGTGTTCTCGACCGCTATAATCTCCAGACAGTTTATATGAAGGTGTTTCTCTCGGTCTGACCACAGGCCAAAGATCGGTCTGCCCTCGAGGAGAGTGCCCCAACCGGAGTTGGAAGCGTCTGTCGAGATGACCTTTCGGTATGAAACAGCCCCGATCATCACACCGCGCTGGTACCAGGCGGCCGCTAACCAGGGCTGCAGAGCTGAAACGCAACTCTGAGTCACTCTGATTTCCCTGCAGCCGGACGCCCAAGCCCGGCGAGGCACCCGAGCATTCAACCAGCGTTGCAGCGGGCGCATGCGCAGTAAGCCCAGCTGGAACACTGCTGCAGCTGATGCCATACAACCCAGCATCCTCTGAAATGTTTTCAGAAAAAGCGATACTGCCCTTCTAGAAAGATTTGCGTCAAACACAGCGCGTGCTGCGTTGATAAGCGAGCCATCATAGCCACAGAGTCCAGTTCTATCCCCAGAAAAGAAACTGAATGGCTGGGCAGTAATAAGCTCTTGGTCCAGTTGACCGTGAGACTTTTCAGATGTCTGAGAAGCACTGTTCTGTGAGATGAAAGTTATATCTCTGACTGTGCCAGAATAAGCCAATCGTCCAAATAGTTCAGAATCCGCATGCCCTGATTTCTCAAGGGGGCGAGAGCTGCGTCCATGCACTTCGTAAATATACGGGGTGCTAGGGACAGGCCGAACGGAAGGACGGTGTATTGATAAACCTGACCGTCGAAGGCGAATCTCAAGAATGGCCTGTGACGGGAAATTATCTGTATCAGAAAGTAGGCGTCTTTCAGATCAAGAGAAATAAACCAGTCTCTCGGGCGAATTTGCGTGAGAATTTGTCTGGTCGTGAGCATTTTGAACGGTCTTCTCATGAGAGCTTTTTCAAATATTTTAGATCTAAGATAGGTCTTAGAGCTCCGTCCTTCTTGGGCACGAGAAAATAACGTCTGTAAAAGCCTGACTCGCACAGAGAAGGAGGTACCGGTTCTATGGCCCCTTTGCACAGTAGCTTGGCTATTTCCACATGAAGTAGATGTGCTACTTCCACTTTCACTTTCGTCTCGGTCCATGCTCAAAAAGCGAGGGGGGGCGGCGAGCAAACTGTAGTGAATCGCCTTGTCTTATTGTGCTTAGCACCCATTCTGATATCCGTGGAATCGCTTCCCATGCTTTTACATGTATAGCTAGGGGCAGAATGGCCTCCGGGTTCCGATCGCCGCACTTCGTGGGCTCTGGAAACTGAACCAGAGATATGGGCGCGACGCGCACGCCCTCGGTGTTCGAATATGGCGGCTCGCTGCCAGCAATGGCTGGCCGTTTTGTGTGTGACGTCCGGATTGCACTGAATGGGGAACGTTCTGTGATCACTTTGTGATGCGCGAGCGGCTTCCGGGGCGAAGCAGGTGTGTGCGTGGACGTGGCCTGTCCGGCGGTGGCAAAAGCGCGCCGACAAGGGCTGACGTGGTCCTGCAGGCTTTGGACAGGAGGGCAGACTTTGAGTGCCATCTCGCAGAGGGCGGACAAAGGTGCGCTTCTATCGCCTCTTCCACTGGGGGGATGGATTTGTATGGCGACGACCACTCGAGGCCGAGCCGGTCCACGGCCCACGGTCAGCTCAGCATCCACGCTCTCCCGAGTCCGGCCAGATTCCTGGATCGAGGAGGGGATGGAGTGTCCGAAGCCAGGATGGTACAGCTGTCAACCGTGGCGTCCTTTTCGGCTTCCTCACCTGAAATGGCGGCAGTGAGGGCCGAAGCCGGCAGCTGAGCGTCCGGGAGAGGCGGAGAAGGGGAGAGCGAGGCTCGAGGGAGGGGCTCCGGCGAGCATCTCGCTGTGGCCTCGGGCTCCGGCGGCCTCTGAGAATCGCGTTCCTTCTTACGCGGTCCAACAGAGGGCCGAGTGACAGCATCCATGTTGAAAACTTCGAGTCGAGCCCGCAGGGTCGACATCGGAAGCTCTTCACAGTGGACGCAGCATCCCGTCGAGAGGGCGAGGGCTGCCGAGCCCAGGCAGAGAGCGCAGATAACGTGGCGACCTCCTGTGCTGAGCGGGGCTCTACACGAGCCACAGGAAGTGCGAGGCATTTTGAGAAAAACCCCTTGCGCTCTTTTAGAAAGTGTGTGTCGCGGCGGCGAACACACACAGCAATGCAAAGTAGCAAAGGATACTCGTCGCCGGATAGCGTAGCAGGCAAGGAAGGCTGAAGGCGGCAAAGGCGACCGGCTTCCTCAGGCGCTTTCCTCTGCTTACAGTCGCTGGTTTCGACGGCGGCGGCTTCTCTCAGAGCCCAGGATGCGAAGAGCTTCGCTGAAGAGATGAAAATCAGAGAAGCAGCCTCTGAGCCTTGCTTTTATACGCTAAGCCACTCCCATTCTGGCGGGCTGTGACGCATAGAGGGCGCGAAGCGTAGCGGACTTTACCCATAGCGTAAGCAACTTACGCAATACGAGATAACCTCTCATAAGAGAACATTGCCTTGGCGCTCATTGAAATACACGTGACAATCATGGCGAAGAGGTGCTGTGTCGTTTTTTGCACCGCCAATAAACCAGACTGATCTCATGAAATGGCGTATGTATGACAAGCCAATTCGTATTTCCATTTTTGGCGTGCTATCAACACGCATAATCGCTTTTCAGCGTGTTTATCAACGCCTTTGACTTAACGTTATATTACTGTATTATGTATATATAGATATATGACCTACCCCAACCCCGTCCCTAAACCTACCCGTCACTGGGGTTAATACCATTTATGAGTGTACTCCTACCATCCTAGGAAAAAAAAGATCGCTCCACAGATGTAGATATAGATTTTGCTTCGTTTCGCTCGGACATTTAACGGCGTACACATACACGCGGAATCACTCGGACATTTAATGGCGTAGACATACACGCAAAAGATTTCGGCGTGGACATACACGCGGATAGCTCAAAATGCGTATAGATAACACGCCACTTGACTCGAAAGTGGTGTGTATGTTTACGCAAAGTCATGATGTCATGTTGAATAAACAACCAAATTATGAATTGAAGTTCTACATCCTTTGTAATAAACACACAGAACCGGAAAGGAGGACAAAATGGCTACAAGCAATAAATAGTAGTGTTTAATACTTCTGTTATGTTCTGTAATACCTCTATAGTACTTCTATAGTATGTCCCAAAATACTATAGTATTCCTATAGGATTACTATAATATTTTGTCCTAAAATACTACAAGATTCCTATAGTTGTTTTTCATTAGGGATGTCTCATTCACATTAGCGTTATCAGCTGAAGGCTCACTTGATAGGCCAATCGCTACAGTCTACACTCAATACAGACTGCAGTCTGTGAGTTAGGGATAACTGTCAGCACAGTCCCTCGGCAACTTCGTACTACTGATCACTGTTTTACAAAAGGATTAATAGTTTGGAGTGAAGCATACGCACAATTGTTAAGTGACAAGGTTTTATGGAGTTATAGTATGCAACATACGAAAGTTGATTGAGTTATAGGCTAATGTTACACACTCAAAAAAATGATTTGTTGGCTTTAATTAACTTTTTTATGTCCACAGGTCCCACATAACTGGGTTACATTAAACAAACATAATTTGTTCATGTAACTTCAACATCATGGAATTAGTTCATTTTAAGCGGCCCAATTAATTTCTGAGCAGAGTGTTAAATGAACACTGAAGCAGTGTTAAAGTTAATGAGATAATTAAGTGAATAATTGAGTTATGATTGAGCATTATTGAAGACGTCTGGTGTTAACAAGCAGAATCACAAAGGAGAAAACCAGAATTTTTAAGTCACCGTTATAGTGATCAGTGTTTGTTTTAGTTGGGCTCTTGACCCTCACATTATTAACTTTATATTTTGTTTGGCTGCTGTGCATGAGTTGCCACAGCCAGATGAACAAATAGAAAAGATGATCTGATGGTGTTGGTTGTGTTTTAAAATAATAATTTCACAGTCATTTGACCTAAATCACAGAACTCACATAGAGCCCAAATTCTGAGTTAAGTTTACTTTATGATTATAGCAGCACTTTTATTGTAGAGCATTGCATTTTTACACTTTTCAATGAAAACGAAATGTTCAAATCAATATATAAATAAAATTGTATATAAAATAAAATAAAAAAATGTTCAGAGGTGATCTGTTTGTCACCATTGCTGAGATTCATACGCTAATTATTGATGTCTGTGTGTGCCTTGATAAAAAAACAATATATATTATTGATTTTATCATTTATATTTCATTGCAAAAGGAAAAAATGGTACGCTCTACAATGATAGTGCTGCTGTAATCCATAAGGTAAACATAAATCTTAAAATTGGGCTCTATAAGAGTTCAGTAATTCAGACAAATGAATGTAAAATAATGATTATGTTAAAACACTATCAGATGACCTTTTCAATTTGTTCATCTGGCTGTTATAACTCAAGTACAACAGCCTAACAAAATCAAAAGTTAATAATGAGAGGGCCAAGAGCCCAACTAAAACAAACACTGATCACCATAATGATGACTTTAAATTCCGGTTTTCACCTTCAGTGATTCTGCTTGTTAACATCAGGTGTCTTCAATAATGCTCAATCATCTCATTTAATTATTCACTTAATTATCTCATTAATTTTAACACTGCTTCAACGTAGCCCAGTTATGTGCAGCCTGTTGACATAAAAAAGTTAATTAAAGCCAGCATATCAGAACCTGTTGACATAAAAAAGTTAATTAAAGCCAACATATCAGAACCTGATGACATAAAAAAGTTAATTAAAGCCAACATATAATTTATTTGAGTGTGTTGAAGTTACATGAACAAATTATGTTTGTTTTAGGTAACCTAGTTATGTGCATCCTGTTGACATAAAAAAAGTTAATTTATGGAACCTGTTGACATAAAAAAAGTTAATATATGGAACCTGTTGAGATAAAAAAGTTAATTAAACCCAACATATAATTGTTTTGAGTGCAGCTACCGCAATGTCTTACCTGGAGATTAGGGCTGGGCGATATATCGCATCACATTCTTATGCGCATCTCGTCAGTAAAGCCGGTTCCTTGATTAGTATTAAATCGCCTTCACCTGCTTTCAGATGGAGCGGCATTTACTACAAAGAGCCGCAGTTCACTGACAAGCTGAGCAATATCGCATTAATATCGCGGACGTATCGCCAGCGATAATTAATGCGATATGGCTCAGCTTGTCAGTTAACTACGGCTCTTTTCACACAGCAAAAACTCCAGTGTTAAATTAACACTCCTGCGAGTGTATATGAGTCCACACTCAAGAGTATTGAAGTTAATGAGATAATTAAGTGATTAATTTAGTGATGATTGAGCATTATTGAAGACACCTGAAGAATCACTGAAGGAGAAATTCTCAAATTGTAAGCCACCGTTATGGTGATCATTGTTTACTTTAGTTGGGCTCTTGACCCTTATATTATTAACTTTAGATTTTGATTGACTGTTGTATCTGAGGTATAACTGCCAGATGAACAAAGAAAAAAAATAATTTGATAGTGTTAGATTTATTATGACAATTATCAATTGAACTTTGTTTTGATTTATGTTATTTGTTACAGCATAACTGAGATTCTGCATAAATATCCAGAATTTTAGCTATAGACTAATATGAAGGATTTCTTAAAAGTTGTTTTCTAAAAAAATAAATCTTTCTCATTAGGCACACACAGATATCAAGATTCAGTCAATGCATCTCAACAATGGTGATGAGCAGAATATTCAATTAGGAAAAGTAAATTACATAGAAAATTCAGATCATAATTTATTCATATTGCAATGCATGATGGGAGCCATTAATGAGTTGTGATTGATGGCAGCCACTGCAACATGCTTTATTATTGTCACCATTGTTGAGATTCACAGGCTGATTATTAATGTCTGTGTTTCTAAATAAATTTATTTAAAAGTGTTGTGATCAGAACAAGGTTTATTAAATATTTTAGATTACAAGAAACATACCTATACTCATATATGCTCTAAATTCACGAAGTTGTTGCTAACAAGTTAAAACAAACTATCTCAAAAAGGTTCATTTTCAAATCACAGCATGATTATGCCAGAACATAACCATATCACACTTTTCTTTGTTTGTTTGACTTTTATAATTAAATAACAGAAGACAAACATATTTGAATCGAGTATATAAAGGTTATGAGCCCAACTAAAGCAAACACTTATCGCCATAACGGTTGTTTACAATTTGTGATTTTCTCCTTCAGTGATTCTGCTTGTTAACATCAGGTGTCTTCAATAATGCTCAAACATCACTAAATTAATCACTTAATTATCTCATTAACTTTAACACTCTTGAGTGTTAATTTAACACTGGAGTTTGTGCTGTAGAGTAAATGCCGCTCCATCTGAAAGCAGGTGAAGGCGATTTACTACTAATCAAGGAACCGGCTTTACTGATTAGATGCGCATAATAATGTCATGCGATATATCGCCCAGCCCTACTCAAGAGTGTTAAAGTTAATGAGATAATTAAGTGATTAGTTTAGTGATGATTGAGCATTATTGAAGACACCTAAAGCAGAATCACTGAAGTAGAAAATCTAAAATGTAAGCCACCGTTATAGCGATCATTGTTTGCTTTAGTTGGGCTCTTGACCCTTGTATTATTAACTTTACATTTTGTTTGGCTGTTGTATCTGAGTTATAACTGCCAGATGCACAAAGAAAAAAAAGTGATCTAATGATGTAGGTTATATTATGACAATCATCATTTGACCTTTATGTTTATGATTTAAGCTATTGGTTACAGCATAACTGTGATTCTGCATAAATATCCAGAATTTTAGATATAATATAAAATATTTCTTAAAAGTTCAACAATGGTAATGAGCAGAATATTCACTTAGGAAAAGTAAAATCATAATTCAGATCATAATTTATTCATATCGCAATGCATGATGGGAGCCATTAATGAGTTGTGATTGGTGGCAGCCACTGCAACATGCATTATTATTGTCACCATTGTTGAGATTCACAGGCTGATTATTCATGTCTGTGTTTCTTTAATAATTCTAGTGAAAATGTCTTGATCAGAACAATGTTTATTAAATATTTTGGATTATAAAAAAAATACTGATAATCATATGCTGTTGAATCACAAAGCTGTTGCTATCAAGTTAAACCAAACTATCTCAATAAGTTTCATTTTTCAGATCACAGCATGATTATGCCAAAACATAACCAACACTATCAGATCTCACTTTTCTTTGTTCATCTGACTGTTATAAGCCAATAACAGCAGACAAACAAAATTTACATTGAAAGTATAAGGATCAAGAGTCCAACTAAAGCAAAAACTGATCGCTATAACAGTGGCTTACAATTTGTGATTTTCTCCTTCAGTGATTCTGCTTGTTAACATCAGGTGTCTTCAATAATGCTCAATCATCACTAAATTAATCACTTAATTATCTCATTAACTTTAACACTCTTGAGTGTTAATGTAACACTCATATCTGCATCAAATCTTCCATCTGAAAGCAGGTGAAGGTGATTTACTACTAATCAAGGAACCGGCTTTACTGACGAGATGCGCATAACAATGTGATGCGATATATCACCCAGCCCTACTGGAGATTCAACCAGATAACAAAATATGTCTGGAAACAACACCTCCGGCCATTTGGTTGGGTCATTGACCCAGTTTTTAATTACATAAGGGCAATCATAACCTATTGCAGTTAATTTTGCAATGTACCGTTGCCAGTCGGCAGGCGTCAATGACTCGCAATACAACATTTTTGTCATTCCAATACACACAACGTTCGTGGTGTTTTCCCCCACGCCGACCACGCACCCAACTATGACTAGTTGCCGACTGTATGTAGCTATCCAAGAGCACATATAGCGTTAAGAGACCGATTGATGAATCTGAATGTATTGCAGTTTACATGAATGCTAAACATCATGATGTGATACATGATCGGGTTGATGTGCGCTTATTTATTTATTAAGTCAAAAGATTCAAATCGGAATAGATTTTTTGACATGCGCACACTGCACAAAAATACAAAGTTTCCCGCTGTTGTCGCTTAATAACCATTCTCCTACATTGGTTCTTTATTTGTTTTAAACAGCACACTTAATAGTTATACAATTCATTATTTGGAGACTATAACATATGAACCGTTGTGTCATGCAGTTTGTATTAATCACGCTGTAAATATGCCTAAAACTAGTCGTCTGTGGATGAGAGTCTGAACCGAGGACTTGGTGAGCCATTGTCCTGCCTTCACTTCACAGATGTTGAATGAAAGGAGAATTATAGAATGACGGGACACTCATTTATACAACACGTTATTCAACAGGAACAACTGCTGGTTCAGCGCGTCATACATCGTCCTTTTTCGGTTTTCAATCGATCAAGTGTTATGTTCTCTCGTTTAGATTAGAAAAGAAATAAACCACCCCTTTCTATCCGATCGAAGTTATTTGTAATAGAACTGACACTTTGTGTCAAACTGTGTTTGTAATGGGTTATGTTATAGCCCTACTTGTTTTTTTATGTTTTTTTATGAAATATCTACAGTGACTGCATGATCATATGTATTTTTTACTGCCATGCGAGCCACAAATAAAAGCCTGCCAAGCTGCGCAATGAGTTACACTGCTATAGACTGAACACGTAATACACATGAGCATGATGCTATTTTCTTCAGAGATTCACGTTGTGTGCTGTTTACATACATTTTCAAAAACTTCCACTTTTGAAACCCGTCGGCTGACATTATCTTAAAACATTTTCTCTTGCTGTTCTTACCATAACAAACACAGCTACAGCAATCAGAGAATTTATTTCAGTTTTTTTCTTCAACCACTGCTGAAACTGACTAGATACTTAATTTTATTTTTTTCCTCCACAGGCAAATAACATGCAGCGACACATATTACATGCTGCCAGCATGACAGGAACCCCCCCTCCCATCTCAGAGAGATACTCAGAGGAACTGAGGGAGTTGATCAGACAAATGCTCAGCTGTGACCCTCATACGAGACCTTCAGCTGATGAGATTCTAGCAAAACCATTCCTGAAAGATGCATTAAAGAGAAATAAGAGAATTCCAGAAGCACTTGAGCAAAGCTTCATGAAGTCCATCAATGCCTTTAATAAGGCCTATGACAATAACTATAAAGACATTGAGGGTTTAGTTAGTGAGTGGGGGAAAATAACAGATTCGATGGAGTCTGCACATTATAATGCCAGAGCAGGGAGTCTGACAGGTTCAGTGATCGGAGCCGCTGGAGGAATCACTGCATTGGCTGGTTTAGTTTTGTCACCGTTCACTTTTGGAGCGTCTCTGATTGTAGCAGGTGTTGGTGTTGGAGTCGGAGTTGCAGGTGGTGTAACAGGTGCTGCAGCCAACATTACTGATACAGTGCAACAAAAATCATTCAGAGAGAGCCTTGAACAAATTCAGCAGAAGTATGAATCTGTAAGCAAACCAATTTTCACACCACTGAATACACTGAGAAAGGTACTGAGAAAAATTACAAAGTTCAAGGTTTTTTTCGGCAACCCGGCTGTTGACAATGTACGCATGGCATGCAATGTAGACAAAAGAAATGTTTTTGGTGGCGCACAACTCGTCAATCTAGGTCTGTTGGCAAATGTTAGCAGAATTGTTACTCGGACTGCAGGAGTTGGACGAGTGGCAGCAGAAGCAGTCTCTGGTGTGTTGGGCGGACTATTACTCATAGCTGACGTCGCCTTCATAGTGATGGATTCTGCAGACATTCACCAGATGAGACAGGGAAAAGTAGATGATCCAGAAAAGGTCAATTCCAGTGTCCTCAAATCCATCGCTCACATGAGGAAAACACACAATGAGCTTTGCAATGTTAAAAAGGAAATAGAAAAAACAAGAGAGGAATTTAAAAAATATAAATTGGCAAGAGACAGAGAAATAGACAATGATTTAAATAGTTTAAAGATATAGATATGATTCGAGTTAGGTACGCATGCAACATCTTACTGATTAATCTATGAGCATGAGTGAAGAAAAAAAAGATTTTTTTAATTTTTTTGATCTAAATATTTAATATGTTGCTCACAATTAGGGCTGCACGATTAATCGCACGATATTGTTATGCGCATCTAATCAGTAAAGCCGGTTCCTTGATTAGTAGTAAATCACCTTCACCTGCTTTCAGATGGAGCGGCATTTACTACAAAGAGCCGTAGTTCACTGACAAGCTGAGCCATATCGCGTTCAAATCGAGGCCATATCGCCAACGATATTTAATGCGATATGGATCAGCTTGTCAGTTAACTACAGCTCTTTGTACACAGCAAAAACTCAGTGTTAAATTAACACACCTGGGAGTGTATATGAGTCCACACTCAAGAGTGTTAAAGTTAATGAGATATTTAAGTGATTAATTGAGGGATGATTGAGCATTATTGAAGACACCTAAAGCAGAATCACTGAAGGAGAAAACCGGAATTTCAGGTCACCGTTATGGAGATCAGTGTTTGCTTTAGTTGGTCTCTTGACCCTTATATTATTAGCTTAAGTCTTTGTTCGACTGTTGTATCCATGTTCTACCTGACAGATGAACAAAAAGAAAAAAATGATCTAATGGTATTGGTTATATTATGACATTCATCATTTGAACTAAATGTTTTTGTGATTTATGCTGTTGGTTACAGCATAACTGAGATTCTGCATAAATATCCAGAATTTGAAATAAAATATAAAGGATTTCTTAAAAGTTGTAAAAAAAAAAAACTTTCTTTTAGGCACACACAGATATCAAGATTCAGTCAATGCATCTCAACAATGGTGACGAGCAGAATGTTCAATTAGGAAAAGTAAATTACATAGACAATTCACATCATAATTTATTCATTCCGCAATGCATGATGGGAGCCATTAATGAGTTGTGATTGGTGGCAACAAGGATTATTATTGTCACCACGGTTGAGATTCACAGGCTGATTATTGATGTCTGTGTTTCTAAATAAATGCATTCAAAAGTGATTTGATCAGAACAATTTTTAATTAATGTTAAGGATTATAAGAAAAATACAATTATCATGTGCTGTAGAACCACTAAACTGTTGCTATCAAGTTAAACCAGATCATCTGAATGAGTTTCATTTTTCAGATCACAACATGATTGTCAAATCATAACCAACACTATCAGATCACACTTGTCTTTGTTCATTTGACTGTAATAAATCAATAACAGCAGACAAACAAAATTTAATCTTAAGGTATAAGGATCAAGAGCCCAACTAAAGCAAACACTGATCGCCATAACGGTGGCTTACAATTTGAGATTTTCTCCTTCAGTGATTCTGCTTGTTAACATCGGGTGTCTTCAATAATGCTCAATTATCACTCAAGTAATCACTTAATTATCTCATTAACTTTAACACTTTTGAGTGTTAATTTAACACTCATATTTTAACACTTTACACTCTTTAGTCTGGAGCCATATAAACTCCCAGGAGAGTTAATTTAACACTGGAGTTTTTGCTGTGAAATACAGTATATATAGTGTTTAGCTTTTATGGATTACTATTAGATAAATAATATAATATAAATAATTATATTTGTTTTTAGTGATTTGTGGGTAAATCAATTAAAGTCAAACCTGTATCTAAAGAATTCCAAGGGAAATCGCAAATACACAGAATATAATATTCTTCTTACTTCAGATTAATATCTTATTAATACACTTACTACTCATAGATAATAATTTCTGTAAGGCTCGACCCGACTCGACAATTAATCATTGATTTTCAGATTCTGAATGTGGTGTTCTAGTTTATTAGTTCCTTGTATTAATATCCCCGTGTTTCAGTGTTTGGGTTCTCGTTAACTTGAATGTTAAGTCTGGATGTTGTGTGGATCTGCCTCGGGTCTTCTGGTCTCCAGCATCAGAGCTCATCCCTCCACCTCGAACTGGCAACCTCTTGGATCCGCCTTTGCTCCTTTGCTTGATCTAAAATATATAATTTTTTTATTGCAGTACGAATTGTATGAAATCGCATGTCTTTGGGATTGTAGGACCGGAAAAACTGGAAGATCACCCAAACTCACACAAGAATCTAAATGATTTAATATGAATGGATATCATCGAGTTTGATAGATGTTTCGTATTATTTGAAATGTCAGTGCGACTGGTACAAATGTCTCATTCCCAGAGAAGTAAATCAAAAGGTAATAAGGTTTTAAGAGTTTAGGATAACTGTCACACAAAGGAATGTGGTCCCTAGCCCACCCCCAAAAGGTGTATACTTCTGAATGCAAATATCCACGGTTAGCCTATATAATGAAACGCAACGAGAGTTCAGGGCTTTTCTGTATCTCAGATCAGCCCGAGAATGCTGAGGGTCGCCGAGTGTCTCAACCTCATGTACTTCCTAATGTTGGGTAAATATTTTTCTAGAGCATTTGATGTTTTGCATTGATTATCTTTGAATTGATTATGAAATTGTAATGATACATTTACCTGACATAATAAATTGTTATATTGGATTATTCTAACGGACTTTGACATTATTTTCGTGTGTGTGTGTGTCCAGCTGTAAGAAAACGAGGGCAAGGGTCAACACACTGCTTGAACTGCTGCTTGTTTGCCATCACACAATTTTAAAGATGTCGGTTTAGAGTGGTTTGCTTTGACTGTATTATTGATAATAAAACCAGACAGATCAGTTAAATCATTTCTAAACAGATTTTGAACTCATTTGTTAACTTATTCTTTGGCACTTTTAGTTTAATTCACAGTCTCCTAAAATTGTTTCTCTCATTTGATTAATACCCCAGATAGCAACATTGTTTCGGCCCAGATCCGGCCCACATCTGGCACTTGTGGGATGCGGATCTGGCCCACATGCAGCTTGGAATGACGGCCCTTGGGTGCCCCACTCCTGTTTGCCAGATCTGGGCCACAAGCAGGCCATAGCAATCCCACATGTCAGCCAAGAGCAAAGAAATAAACCAGAACTGGAGTTTATCTGAGCCACAAAATCTGTGTATATTAAATATGGAGTCATCTCAACCTTAATAAGCCTGTTAACAAGCAGAATCACTGAAGGAAAGAAGAGAATAGAAAAAGAGACGAGCAGAAACACAAGAACTAAAACTGACTTCAGACACAGTCTTAGAAGAAATCACCTGAAGATAAAAGAAGACATTAAATCTGTGAAGATCTCAGCAGAGGAGGATTAAACAACTCCACAAACAGCATTACCAGCTTCACTTATTACTAACCAGACTGACTTTATTTCTGTCAGACGTCTACAGAAGTTTTTATTGAGAATTAACAGAGGTTTAACTCTAATGTTTTTCATTTGAAGTCACCATAACAGTGATTAGTGTTTCCATTTGTTGGGCTCTTAACTCTTCAAATATGTTTGTGTTGTTTCTGGCCGTTGTCATAGTGTGTTTAGTTGAACACATTTGCAGCAGCAAAGAAGGCTAAAGTGAAATGAGATCAGGTTATAATGGTTACCTGTTGATGGTTTTATAATCATCATGAAATAACTTGATTCACTGATGACTTTGGAATGTAACAATTGTGTTGATCAATTAATACACAGCAAAATTCCAAAGTTTTAAATTAAAACTCCTCAGTGTTTATCAAGGTTATAATCGTTAACGAAAACGAACGAAAAAACGAAAACTAGGTGGGAAAAAACATTGTCGTTAACTAAAATAAAAATAAAAACGAGGCATTACAAAAAACCGATAACTAACTAAAACTTTAATGTGTGTTAGGCAAAACTAACTAAAATAAAATAAAATTATAGAGTAAATGTCCTTAGTTTTCGTCTTTGTCAATGTCTTTCATTTTTTAACGCTATTTAAAACACGCAGTGTATTCGTTCAGCTGCATTTCCTTTCCCTGCTCTCCCTCCGTCTCTCTGTCACATGCACGCGAGCGCACACACACACACACACACACAGCCTCTCCCCTCCGTGCACACCGTGTCTCCATGAAAACGAGGGTTCGACGTTGAAAGCAAGTTCGCGAAAGGTTGGTATCTCGTGAACACCTTTACACAATGACACATTAAAAAGTGGTGCAAAAATATTTTAAATTCTGAATACATTATTGTCTGTGTGTTAATGTCAACCCGAGAAGCGATTGCGCCTTCTTTAGAAAGTTAACTAGTCGCAAATTTGAGGTAAAATGCACTTGGGTTGTCGATGTCAAATATATAAGCTGTGATTCAAATATTAAATAATGTTATGTCATTATTCAATACAGATGAGTAGCCGGCCCGGCATTAATTTTATGGCTCGCGTCATGCAAAAAATGTCTATTTGCTATTTAGTTTTTTTTTCCTGGCACACGTCACTTACACATTTTGCACTTTAGGGACCGTTCGGTATTTATGGAAAGGGCCACCGGAGGAAAATAGGGGAGGGTCATGTCTTTTTATTCTTTGTTGAGGGGAGGGTCATTCAACTTTTTTTAGTCTAGGGGGAGGGTCACCCAACTTTTGTATACATGAAAACAGCAACATTTCAAAGTGGCTTGTTTGGTGCATATTTTTTCCATGTAGCTTTATGTAGCTCTCTCGGTCTCGGTCCCCCATCGCTATCAGATGGGTCTGACCCAACAAAAATCCAGTTTGGCGCTGCCTGACAGTGGTGGGCGCGCACTTCAGTACGCGCTCAGAGAAAGTGCATCATACAGAACGCCAATTAAATATTTACCCGGCATAGCTTTAAAGCACGAGCAAATAATGAACTTTTGTGATTGCGAATAAGTGCAGTGTCCTGTGAGTGTAACTCTACCGCGGCATTAACATGTGATATGAATGTACGTTGAGTGCATTGGGACTGAGGAGCCAGAACTGCAGCTGATAGAATGTGTGCTGTACGATACTACCATATTTTAGTTTCCATTCTTATTGGGTTTCCACAACAATATTAGTGAGTAAATCTACTGAAATTGCCACCATAACAGTGGAGTGTGATGTGTTAGACGTAGAGCTACCACATTTTTAAATTAGGCAACTATTAGAATTATTTGAAGTTAACATAGGCTAATACAATACGCAGACCTACACCAAAAAACTAGTTGAGGATAAATTCTTTAAAATTGGGCAATTCCAGCATTATGGACGTGACATTTGCAGTCAAAACTTGAAATATAAATTATCAGAAAATGCATTTAATACTGAAACGTTTGTTATATTTCCATACCCCCTTAATAAAGGAGTCAAGACATTAGACAAATATCAGTCTACACATGCGTTTTATATTTAATATGAGCGAAATACACACGTGACGTGACACAACAAATCTTTAACTTTAAGGTGGCAAAATATTTTTTAATAATTCTATGAATTACACTGCGCAAAACAAAAGTAGCCTATTAACCGGATGAAGAAGGGTCGGCCTCCACAGAACATAAAATATTATTTTTTATTTTATTTTTCGTGTTCGCATTTATGAGGAAAAAAACAATGTTATGGATGTGACAGTTCTCCATACGGACATGACAGCTCTGAAAGCGACTTTAAAACTTTCACAGAGACTTCAGAAAGCACAAAGCCTTTCTTTAAAGTAAATTTCATTTTTTATTAATTGTATCTTAATTTTAATTAATGTTTCATCAACCAATTGCCTGGATTTAATAGATAATAAGTAAATATAGTAGAAAATAGATCATCATGACACGGAGTCGCCGGCGCGTGAACTGGACTCTCCTCTCATAAATTAACCGAAACTCAGCGTATAATGTAGCTACTTGCTTCACAGACTTGAGAAATATAAAAAGCTTGATGTCTACTTTTAAACAGAACATTTAAAAACGATAAAAAGACTGCTCTCTGCTTATGTAATCCGTATGAAATCTGCACTTCTCTCTGGCGCGTTACTGTGAAGATCGCGAGTCAGCATCGTCAACTTCATCTTGAAGCCGACACACTGACACAGAAAAACATCTTTATTAATAAACAATTAAAATCTCTCCTTGCTATATTTGACATATTCATAATCATTACTTTTGCCGGTTTTTTGTGGCAGCTTTTAGATACTTTATTGGGAGCGCCACGGTCACCCTTGTTACATGAACTCGTCACCACTGCATCAGCACCGAAAACATTATTTTTTTTTTAAATCTAAAATAAAAAATCATGATACGAACCGAATTGTAGGTTTGGTCTATCGTTACAGCCTTAGTAAGATGAGAAAGCAGGAGTTTGTCATGGTTGTAAAAAAAAACAATGGCTATCTGAACATCTTTGCCAAGCGCAAACCAGTAGCCTACGTAATCAATAAATTATCGGGGAGGGTCATGCCTTTTTTCACAATCATTTTGGAGGGTCATAGAAAAATTTATTACTGGCGAAGGGAGGGTCAAGTCTTTTTTGACTACAGATCTCAAAACTCCTCCGGTGGCCCCTTAAATAAATAACGAACAGTCCCTTACTGCGGAGTCTTTTGCAGACTGTTTACATATTTGTGCCCATATGTACATTTTATGTACTGGTTTTATTGTTGAATAGATATTTCAAAAATTGTATGATGTTTTCGTTGAGTTATTATTACACAATTCTTTTTCTGACCTTTTTGAATCTTGCCCCTGACAAATAACCCAAAATCCAAAAAAAGACTAAAACTAACACTAAAACTAATAAAAACTAAACTAAAACTAAGCATTTTCAAAAAATAAAAACTAAACTAAACTAGCAAACCCACTTTAAAAACTAATTAAAACTAAACTGAATTTGAAAACAAAAATTCAAAACGAAATAAAAATAAAAACTAATGAAAAATGCAAAACTATAATAACCTTGGTGTTTATATGAGTCAACACTCAGAGAGTCAAATGAACACTGAAGCAGTGCTGAATTTAATGAGATAATAAAGTGATTAATTGAGTGATAATTGAGCATTATCGAAGACACCTGATGTTAACAAGCAGAATCACTGAAGGAGAAAATCGTAATTGGTATGTTATCATTATAGAGATCAGTGTTTGCTTTAGTTGGGCTCTTGACCCCTAAGTCATTAACTTTAGATTTTGTTTGGCTGCTGTACCTGAGTTATAACAGCCAGATGAACAAAGAGAAAAGGAGATATGATGGTGTTGGTTGTGTTTTAACATAATCAATAGTTGGCCTGAATCACTGAATTAATTGAGAGCACAATTTCAGAGTTAAGTTTACCTTATGGATTATAGCAGCATTGTCATCGTAGAGTATGGATTATTTAGCCCTTTCAATTAAATCCAAATGATCGAATCAATTACACAAAAAAACCTGCTTGAAAGTATTTCAGGTAGGCACATACAGACATCAAGAATTAACGTATGATTCTCAACAATGGTGACAAACAGATCACCTCTGATCATAAGCTCATTATTTATTCATGCAGCAATGCATGATGGGAGCCATGAATGAGATTTGATTGGTGGCATCCAGAATACACTGCAAAATGCTTTATAAATGTCACCATTGTTGAGATTCACAGGCTGATTCTTGATGTCTGTTTAAAAAAAAAAATCTTGTATGTGATTAAGTTGTAAGAAATTGTTTGTATTACATTGTAAAAGTTACAAATATTATGCTTTTCAAAGACAGTGCTGCTACAATCAATAAAGTAAACGTAACTTGAAAATTGGGCTCTATATGATTCAGGTCAAATGATTGTGAAATAATGACAATGTTAAAAGACAACCAACAACATTATATCGCCTATTTTCTTTGTTCATCTGGCTTGTTTAACTCAGGTACAGCAGCCAAACAAAATCTAAAGTTGATGACATAAGGGTCAACAGCCCAACTTAAGCAAACACTGATCTCCATAATGGTAACATACCAATAACGATTTTCTCCTTCAGTGATTCTGCTTGTTAACATCAGGTGTCTTCAATAATGCTCAATTATAACTCAATTAATCACTTAATTATCTCATTAACTTTAGCCCTGCTTCAGTGTTCATTTAACACTCTGAGTGTTGACTCATATAAACACTGAGGAGTGTTAATTTAACACTGGGGATTTTGCTGTGTATTAATGCAGTGGTTCCCAAACCTGTCCTGGCGACCCACCAACACTGCACGTTTTCTCTGTCTCCCTAATCAAACACACCTGATTCAACTCATCAGCTCATTAACCCATGTGATTATGAGCTGATGAGTTGAATCAGGTGTGTTTGATTAGGGAGACAGAGAAAACGTGCAGTGTTGGTGGGTCGCCAGGACAGGTTTGGGAACCACTGTATTAATGGATCAAAACAATTGTTAGATTCCAAAGTCATCAGTGAATCAAGCTTTTTCATGAAGATTGTAAAACCATCAACAGGTAACCATTATAACTTGATCTCATTTCACTTTAGCTTTCTTTGCTGCTGCAAATGTGTTTGACTAAACACACTGTCACAATGGCTAAAAAAAGACAAAAGATATTTAAGAGTTAAGAGCCCAACTAATTGAACCACTAATCAGTAGCTGCGTTTACATGGTTCAATCGGAATGAAATCAATCCGATTGATGAATCCGAACACGGTGTTTACATGAACTATAAATAAAGTAATCGGGTTGATGTGCGCGTTTATATGTAACAAGATTCAAATCGGAATTGATTTTTTGACATGCGCACACTGCATGAATATGCCGCTGTTCGCGCATAACTATTCTCCTTTATTGTTCTTTATTTTTTTTAAACAGCAGACTTAATATTTATCCGTCTCTGGTCATGATTTGGAGATGATGAGCATGAACCGTTTTGCCGTGCTGCTATTGATCACGCAGTAAAACCACGCGCCCAAAACCAGTCGTCCATGGATGATAATCTGAAACAAGCACTGGTGGGACGTTGTCCTGCTCCACTTCACAGACGCTGAGTGAAATGAGAATTTTTTTAATGACGGAACACTCATTTATATTCACTTTATTCAACAGGAAGAACAGCTTGTTCCGCGCGTCATACGTCATTACGCTATTTCAACGTCATTGCACATGCGCAGTCCTTTTAGTTTCGGTTTTCAATCCGATCAAGTGTTTACATGTTCTCTCGATCGGCTTACAAAAGGAGTAAACCACCCCTTTCAATCCGATCGAAATTTCAATCGGATCGAGCTCAATCGGATCGATTAAGGTGTTTACATGAAGGTTTTTTAGTCCGATTGAGCCGTCAATCCGATTATAAGTGTCCATGTAAACGCAGCTACTGTTGTGGTGACTTCAAATGAAAAACAGAGTTAAACCTCTGTTAATTCTCAATAAAAACTTCTGTAGATGTCTGACAGAAATAAAGTCAGTCTGGTTAGTAATAAGTGAAGCTGGTAATGCTGTTTGTGGAGTTGTTTAATCCTCCTCTGCTGAGATCTTCACAGATTTAATGTCTTCTTTTATCTTCAGGTGATTTCATCTAAGGCTGTGTCTGAAGTCAGTTGTAGTTCTTGTCTTTCTGCTCGTCTCTTTTTCTATTCTCTTCTTTCCTTCAGTGATTCTGCTTGTTAACAGGCTTATTAAGGTTGAGATGACTCCATATTTAATATACACAGATTTTGTGGCTCAGATAAAGTCCAGTTCTGGTTTATTTATTTGCTCTTGGCTGACATGTTTCACTGCTATGAACTGCTTGTGGCCCCGATCTGGCAAACAGGAGTGGGCCACCAAAGGGCTGTCATTCCAAACTGCATGTGGGCCAGATCCGCATCCCTCAAGTGCCAGATCTGGGCTGAAACAATGTTGCTATCTGGGTTCCGGTGTCTTTTAGTACTTTATTCTCCTTTCCTATTGGTCTCTGGAACTGCCAGTCCGCTTTAACAAAAAGCTGATTTCATTACATCTAGTTCTAGTCATTCAGGTCTCAGCCTATTGGCCCTGACAGAGACCTGGATCAGACCAGAGGACACTGTCACACCTGCAGCCCTCTCCACTAACTTCACTTTCTCACACACCCCCCGTCTGACCGGAAGAGGTGCAGGTACTGATCTTCATCTCAAACGATTGAAAATTGTATCCTTTACCACCTCTGTGTGACAACAGCTCATTTGGATCGCATTCAATTACCATCACTAGTCCTATTAAAATCCATTTTGTAGTTGTGTATCGTCCCCCAGGTCAGCTTGGCAGTTTCTTGGAGGACCTTGATGTGCTACTCTCATCCTTCCCGGAGGATGGTACTCCTCTCTTAGTTCTTGGAGACTTCAACCTCCACATAGAAATACCTCAGGCTGCTGATTTCCACATTGCCTCATTCGACCTCAAACGTGTATCTACTGCAGTTACTCACATTTCAGGTAACCAATTGGACCTTATTTACACACGCTACTGCTCCACTGACCATACACTGGTCACTCCGTTGCACACCTCAGATCACTTCCTCCTCACTCTCAAACTCAACCTGTCCCACAACACAACACACACTCCTCCACAGACCACCTTTCGGAGGAAACCTACTCTCACGCTCTCGCCTTTCCTCTTTGGTCTCATCCACAATCCTCCACCTAATCAGCTCTCAACACTAGATACTAACAGTGCAACTGATACTCTTTTGTCCACTTTAACATCCTGCTTGGACAACTTCTGCCCCCTTTCCTGCATGTCAGCCCGCACCACACCTGCCCCCTGGTTATCTGATATTCTCCGCGAACATCGTTCTAAACTCAGGGGTGCAGAGAGGAAGTGGCGCAAATCGAAAGATACAGACCTGGGTCTTTATCAATCCCTCCTCTCTTCCTTCTCTGGTAATATCTCTACTGATAAAATGACTTTCTATCACAACAAAATGAACAATTCTTCAGACTCTCGCATGCTTTTCAAAACCTTCACCTCTCTCCAACCCTCCTCCTCCTTCATCAACTCTAACAGATGACGACTTTGCCACATTCATCATACATAAAACAACCACCATCAGCGGCCAATTTACCAAACCACAAACTGACACACACATCTTACAAGCTAACATACACAATCTACCCTCCTTCTCTCTACTTTCAGAGGCAGAAGTCTCCAAACTCCTCCTTTCCAATTGCCCAGCAACTTGCCCGCTTGATCCTATTCCCACATACCTACTTCCAGCCATTTCTTCCTCAGTTGTACCCATACTCATGCACATCATAAACACCTCTCTTCACAGTGGTACCTTTCCCACAGCTTTTAAGCCGGCTTGGGTAACCCCACTGCTTAAGAAACCCACTATAAATCAGCACATCTGGAAAATTACAGACCAGTATCCCTTCTTCCATTCGTTGCGAAAACAATTGAACGAGTTGTTTTCAACCAAATCTCCTCCTTTCTTACACAGAATAACCTCCTGGACAACAACCAGTCTGGTTCCAAAAGTGGACATTCAACTGAGACTGCCCTACTCTCGGTTATTGAAGCTCTGAGGTTAGCAAGAGCAGCTTCCAAATCCTCAGTCCTCATCCTGCTGGATCTGTCTGCTGCTTTTGACAGTTAACCACCAGATCCTCCTGTCAATCCTAAAGACGAAGGGCATCTCGGAAACTGCCCTCGAATGGTTCAAGTCTAACCTCTCAGGTAGGTCCTTTAGGGTGCCTACTGGGGTGCCTCAGGGCTCAATGCTTGGACCACTTCTCTTTTCCATCTACATCTACATATCATTAGGATCTCTGATTCAGAAACATGGCTTTTCCCATCACTGCTACGCTGATGACACACAACTCTACTTCTCATTCCAGCCTGACGATCCGACGGTAGCTGCTCGTGTCTCAGCCTGCCTGACAGACATTTTTGGCTGGATAAAGGACCACCGCCTTCAACTAAGACAATGTCCTGGCCAACCCATCACTACACCACAACTTCTCCATTCAGCTAGGTTTGTCATCCATAATTACATCAAGGATAGCCAGGAACCTTGGAGTTTTGATTGATGATCAATTAATTTTTAACAGACCACATTGCTAGAACTGCCTGGTCCTGCAGATTTGCCTAATAATACATTAGGAGGATCAGGTCCTTCCTATCAGAGCACGCTACACAACTCCTTGTCCAAGCACTTGTTCTATCCAGACTGGACTATTGCAATTCTCTCCTGGCTGGTCTTCCAGCTTGCTCCGTCAAACCTCTGCAACTGATCCATATGCTGCAGTCAGAGTGGTCTTTAATGAGCCGAAGAGAGCACACGTCACTCCTCTCCTCACAAAACTGCACTGGTTGGCATGCAGAACAACAGAAAAACTACTGGCTCTGCTCCCTTTTACCTAAACTCATTACTTCAGACTTACGTGCCATCCAGAAACTTCCGCTCTGCAAGTGAACGTCATCTTGTAGTGCATCATCTCAAAGAGGCACAACATCTCTTTCTCGGACCGTTACCTGGACTGTTCCCTGCTGGAGGAATGATCTGCCTAACCCAACCAGAGCTGAGTGCGTAGCCATTTTCAAGAAACTGCTGAAGACGCATCTTTTTCGGCAACACTTGATCCATTAATACTAACATTTTATCTTCTATTCTTTATCTATTTATAAAAAAATAAAATAAATTAAAAAAGTACATGTACTGCGTTAGATTAAACGCAGGAGGGTCATGGCACTTGCATATTGTTGTCCTATTGTTAGTTTAACTGCTTCTATTGTTCTCATTTGTAAGTCGCTTTGGATAAAAGCGTCTGCTAAATGAACAAATGTAAATGTATTTGAAACAGTTCAAAGATCTATAAACATCTATACAAAAAGTATGTACAAGTTAAATAAACTAAAGACTGTTTCTACTGCTACCTTTTGTCCTAAGAATCAGTTGAGCCAGAAGTAAATTTAACTGATTCATTACAAAGTTAATTAAAAGGATCTTTTAGCGTGCAATTTTGGTTAAAGATAAATACAATTATTTTAATTGGAATAGGCGTTATTTAAATGTCTGGTAACACTATATTTTGATTGTCGCTTTTGAATATTCTGTTGACTATACCCAGCCAGCACAGCCATGTGGGGCCCACATGGGTTTGACCTGGGCTATCTAACTGGGACCCAGCCAGTTTTGTCCATGGTTTCCATGTGGGCCCCACATGGGTTTACCCAATGAAATGAACACTGCTCAGTGTGCAACCTACAGGCTGTTAAATGTAACACATATCAGTGTTGGAGTTAATGAGATAATCAATTGATTGAATAATGATTGAGCAGTATATATGAACAACTGATGTTAACAAGGAGAATCACTGAAGAAAAGAGGAACACAAGAACTTCTTCCAGTCGCAGCCTTAGATTAAATCAACTGAATATAAAATACACGAAATCTCTCAAGATCTGATTAAACAACTCCACAAACAGCATTACCAGCTTCACTTATTACTAACCAGGTGTTGTAAACTTCTTCCTTCTTCAGTGTAGAAAAACTCAGAAGCGAAAACCAGGAGACTTATTTAAGCAGGATTCTTTATTTGCTGTAGTCTGCTTAGTACCCAAGTCAAGTCTAGTCTAACTAAGGCAGTATACATTGAGTTCATATATACATTTCAAGGGGGAGGGATTACATTGTGATTAAACAAAGCATGTAAATGAGCTGAGACAACGAGAACAGGAAAAGCCTAGCCGTCTCGTACTGAGATGAGACAAATGGTCTCAGTAATAAAATAACAGGTGTTCAAACTTGCTCAGCATGACTCTTCACCCGGTAAACAACGAGAACAGGAAAAGCCTAACCTTCTCGTACTGAGATGGGACAGTCAGGAATATCCCGCTGGGAACCCCTACCGTTTGCAGAGATTTCCTGGTCTCATCATTTCTAAACTTTCTCAATATAAAATACTATTGTATTGTAAATCTAAATTAAACATTTAAATAAATTTGTAATCTTACATTTCCCCCTTTGAGAGTTCTAAATAACTCTCACAAAATACAAATTTAGACACTTAAAAGTTAAATTCTTGTAACTTGTGATCATTACAGGCTCATGCTTCTGTGTTGCTGTTTCTGCAATTGCATGCTGACACAGAAACAAACATGCAAATTTAGGGTCCGTGAAGTTCTTAAGGGTAATAGTCTTTTCTGATTGGAACTGTTATTTCTTTGTGAGGGGCGTGAGTCATTTGTTGAATGAAACACTTGATACTGTGGACGCATAGATAGTACGCTATTAGAAGAAATAACAGCAGAATTGCTATTTCCTTTATCCGCAGCCAGGGTTTCCCAATCAAGTTTCCGAACCATGAAAAATTTACTTCAGTCATCTGGTGTAATTTTGCTGAAAGATCAAGAATGTCTTGTTGGATTTTGTTCAAGTTTTCTGTTGGATCCATTAACCCGTTTCAGCACTCAGGTCCGATGATGGAGCAGGCTCCTCCTTGCGTGGCTAGAATTTAATCCAAGGCCACTCTGTTCTGTAAGATCATTATCTTGTGCGTAGCGAGAGTGTCCGTGATGTTATCAAGGGCCAAAGCCGTATCATTGGCCAATTTCTGTACAGAATTCGATAAGCTTCTGACTTGATCAAGGGCTTGCATGACACCATAAGATGGTATTAATGCTCCAAGAGTTCTTGACCACCATGTTTGTGCACAAGTGAGTCCTGGAATGCAGCCATCTGCTTCGTTAGTGGTAAGAGCTGAATTTTGTAGCTGTGGGGAGCTTGGGGTGGAGTGTGTATTTTCTCTGATAGCTGGTAGAATATAAACCAGGGTGCACCTTCCGTTAAATTGGCTGGGGAGGATGCTGTAGACAGAAGTTCCACATAACCAAAAAGTGTCAGTTGGTGGAGAGATCATACACAACTGATTTATTTCAAAAAAATTTGGTAGGGATAGGTTTCTGGAGAAACACTCTGTTAAGTAATTTTCCTCTTTCTTATCTGTTGTAGTAACGTACATGTGGGATTCTGCTCCTCTTTCAATCACAAAGCTGCAACGTTCACGAGGAATTTCACCCAGTGGAGTCGATGCTGGAGCATAATTTTCCATGCACCAATAGAACATCATTGGCAGCAGTAGATACAATACAATACAATACAATTTTATTTGTAAAGCACATTTAAAACAACCGAGGTTAGCCAAAGTGCTGAACATAATTTCAGACAAATTATAAACACATAACATGAGCACAAAGCACAGTTAAACAAGTGACAAACTAAAGAATATATAAAATGCATTAATTAACTCTCAGGCTGGTTTAAAAGCCAATGAATAATAGTGAGTTTTAAGTTGTGATTTAAAAATGTCAAGGCTGGGAGCTACTCTGATACGCATAGGCAGATCATTCCAAAGTCTCGGTGCCACGACTGAAAATGCTCGATCTCCCCTATTTTTAAGTCGTGTTCTAGGAACAGATAAGAGTAGTTGGTCAGCGGACCTCAATGACCTCAAAGGAGCATGCATCTTCAGTAGATCATTTATGTAAGCTGGTGCTTGACCATGAAGAGATTTAAAAACAAACAATAAAATCTTAAACTGTATTCTTAAACAAACTGGTAGCCAATGAAGAGAGGCAAGAACAGGCATAATGTGCTCTCGTTTACGGGTTCCTGTAAGGAGTCGAGCGGCAGCATTCTGAACTATTTGCAATCTAGAGAGAGAGGCCTGGTTTACTCCTATATATAAAGCATTACAATAATCCAGGCGAGTGGTGATAAACGCATGTATAACCCTCTCCAAATTTTTGAAAGATAAAAATGGCTTCAATTTTGTAAGTAGCCTAAGTTGAAAGAAACTAGCCTTAACAACAGAGTTTATCTGTTTCTCTAGGTGTAGATCACTATCCAACTTTACACCAAGGTTCGTTACCATAGACTTGACGTAGGGCGTCAGGGGTCCCAGGTCTAATTTGGAGGTGCTAGTAGAACTGCTAGGTCTAAAAATCATAATTTCAGTTTTACTTTCATTAAAATGTAAAGCGTTTAAAGCCATCCATGCTTTAATGTCATAAAAACAATCTAACAGCCTTTTTATCGAATCCTCACCGTTACTTTTTATAGGCAGATAGATTTGTAGATCATCTGCGTACAGATGGAAACTAATATTATGCTTCTTTAAGATGGATCCTAAAGGAAGCAAGTAAAATCTGTAGATCTGTCATGATGGGAGTAGCTGAAGTTAGGTTGCAGGATGGTAGTCCTGGAATGCAACACGGAGAAGCTGGAGGAATTGTTGTATTGTGACATGTATCCTTGTTGTATAATTCACTGGTATGATGATTGAATAAGGTACACGTGTCACATTTGGAGATAGGGTGTGCCACCCAGGGGATTCCTGCTCCTACTGAAGGTGCGTGTGGCATGCAAACATCCTTTCCAGCAAACAAGGCATTTCTTGACATATTCATTAGCTCTAAGAATATGTTGTTTCTGGAGTCCACACTTTGTGCGATGTCCATGATGCTTAGTAGAACGACAATCTTGATCATGTTGATGGATGATTGAAGGTTTCGTATGTGAGTCTCTGCGTTGTGTATTTTTTTTTCTTTTGTGATAGTTGGTTCGCCAGTGAGTCTAGTTGTTTTCTGGAGGTTGTGGCTTCATACGCAGGTGAGGAGGTTGGCGCGTATGTGTCCCGGACTGTCATCAAGTGGTGTCTGCACAGAATAAGAAAGAAAAAAACAAAAGACAGTAGAGCAGTATTTGTTCAAACACTAGGATTGTGAACTTTTTCTGAGTCTGCTAGACAGTGGAGCAGTATTTGTTCAAACACTAGGGTTGTAAACTTTTCTGAGTCTGCTATTGTTGATTTCCTCTTTCCCTATTTCTTAAACCTTTGACACCTAAGGAACAGTGAGGTAAGGATGGACTAGGATAGGGCCTATGAGGGAAGTCTTCACCCCAGGGTTAACCCCCGAAGCCTGTTGCGTTCGGTTCTTCCCGGGGCTCCTCACTGATTCCGTGTCCTAACCTATCCCTGTTGGTGGGGGAACAACCTTACAGTGTGTACAATGAGTCCAGGTTTTCCTTCCCTGACACAATACTGCAGCTGCTGTAATCAACATCTCTTGATGTGGCCCATGCCACTTTGGTTCTAATGGAGGAAACGTCTTTGTACAGATCAATTATTGATTCAGGAGGCATCATTTTCTTCTGTGCTGCACTACCTGAACACACTTGTACAGTTGCATAGAAACAAGCCTGTTTAGCTGCCATATCAGCAAGAGCATTACCTTTAGCTTCAGTAGTATTAGTTGTGAGATGTGCTTTCACTTTGATCACTGCCAATTTCTTTGGAAGTTTCATGGAAAACATTAGATCTTTCACTAATTCTGCATGCTTAATGGGGGATCCAGCAGAAGTTAGAAACTGCCTGGTTTGCCAAATGACACCAAAATCATGAATTACCCCAAAAGCATATCTGGAATCTGTGTAGATATTAGCAACTGATCCTGAAGCTAGCGTGCATGCTCTTGTTAGGGCTACTAGTTCTGCAGCTTGAGCTGAAAAATGATCTGGAAGACGTCCTGAAGCTAACACTTCCGTGGTGGACGTTACTGCATAACCTGCTCGTCTGTTACCTTTTTCTTTTACTTCACTCATAGGTGTATATGTAAGCGTAACACAATCGTGAGTTATTTCTCCTTCATCCTCTAACAAAACTTCAGTCATAGCAGACATCATACATGAGGACGGATTTGTGACAGGTGCACGCTGTAAGACAATATTTTGCATTATTGTGGACACTGCATGAGGGCTTTTTTTCATTTACAGTCTGATCTAACACTATTAATGATGAAAGGCCTGTGCTGAAAATAACATTTAAGGCTGTGAGTCTACTTTAACCAGTGTCCCCCAAAGGAAAAAACTGAGATAGTTACTTTCCTTTTGTTCTATTAAACAAAAACAGAAGTATTTTATCTCTGTTGCAAGTTAGTGGGGAAATAAAGCACTCACAGCCCAAATGGTTAACACGTCAACCAGCTGCCCCAGTTTAATGATGAGGGGAGGGGCTGCTTCAGAGTAGCAAGCAGACTGAGTAGGAGCTGAGTAACATTGTTAACTTGTTTAAAGTTCTTTTTGTTTTTCCTACACTCTTTTCCCCAATGTCCATGTTTACCACAATAATAACAACTACTGCCCTCTCTCTTAGGACATTTGCGTTTCTGTTGATTCTCTGTGTTGACCTTAAAGGATGCTGTTGCAATTTTTACTCTTTCCTTGACATCAGAGTCTCTTTCCCATGCAGCCAAACTGTCTAAGTTGTTTTGTATGGTTCTAGTGGACCATGTTAAGTCTAAGAAAGGCAATGCTTTTCTATGTTCTGACAACAGACCATCAAACCATGTGCGAACTAGGGGACCATTATCTTCTAGCACCTTCTCTGAAGTGTCAGCTATACCACTGTATGCTGCTGCTGACTGGCAAAATCTTTGAGTGTACTCACTAACAGTTTCACCCTTCTTCTGTAAACAACTAGTGATCTTCGACCAGTCAATTTTAGGTCCAACAATGTTCTTCAACGCTTTCAGAACTCCCTCTCTCAATTCATCTTTTCTGGCATGTTGTAGTTAAGAAGTAACAGCAGACTCAAAACTGTTGAATTCAGATTCAGTTAGAATATGTGACATCAGCTGTGTGACTTCTGCCAACGACATGTCGTAAAGACGCATTTTACTGATCAATGCCCTTCTAAATTCAGAAACATCAGTGCGTACTGAAGGTAAGCTTTGGGATAGTCTTTCTATGTCTCTAGGTCTGAGTGCTTTGGCAACAGTTTGGTTTTGGACAACAGAAGAGTTGGGAGGAACACTTTCAGTTCTCTCAATTCCCTGAGATCTTCTTGCGACACATACCTTTACTGAATCTACAGGCTTATCAGTTACTGGTGGGATGTCTACATCTGTTTCAAAGAATGCTTGTAAGTCAGGATAAGTTTCATCTGACTGTTGGTCTTCTGAGTTACATTTGGTTGAGGCCTTGTTATGGCTCACCTTTGTCTTGAAACAGGACACTTGAGTCTGCAATTGTTTGTTTTGTTCATTTAACTTATCAATACACCTAGTTTGTTCTTGTGCAATGGATAAGCTATATTCTCTATGGCAACAGATTATGCCTTTCATGTTTTTCTTTCTGATACATGCACCTAACACCTTCTTGCATTCTTCAATAGACCAAATCTTATCTGGATGAATCTCATATTTCTGTGTTAGTTCTTGTCTAACTTTTTCAGTGACTATTAGATCCATCTGTTCTCCTAACAGTGTTTTAAATTAGCTATCTGACCACAAAGGATTAGCAAGACCACCTTTTTTAGTTGTGGAGATTAGTCTAGCACTTTTCTTAATCATTTTGTGGATTTCTTTGTTACCACACAAACAAACACTAAAAGTTCTCTGATCCACAGAAGGGTACACTCGTTAGCACAGATTACTGTTGTTAATGCTAACCTTCTCTGCCTAAAGCAAAGGATACTCAAATTACTAGCAATTTATGCTAAAATCTTCCCTGCCTGAAAAAAACATTTAACACTTCCCTGGCAAAGCAGAGGATAAAACAATATTAACATGTACGTTAATCTTCCCTGCCTGAAAACAGAGGGTACAATATATTAGCACTTGATGCTAATCTTCCCTAATTTTATAGAGGATAAAACAAACAAAAACACTAAATCTTCTCTGATCAAAAGAGGCTACACTCGATAAACCTTCCTTGCCCAGAGCAAAGGGTAACACACAAAATATTAGCACGTTACACTAATCTTCTCTAAAAGGAAATGCAAAGGATCTTTCACCTTCCTAACTTTTAGAGGATAAACACATCCCTGTTTGAACAGAGGTTCACCAATATTAACACGTAATGTTAACCTTCCCTGCCTGAAAACAGAGGGTACAATATATTAGCACTTGATGCTAATCTTCCCTAATTTTATAGAGGATAAAAAACTTCCCTGGCAAAGCAGAGGGTAAACAGTATTAACATGTACGTTAATCTTCCCTGCCTGAACAGAGGATACATTTCATCTCTAAAGCAACTTTAGAGGATAACTTTAGTTAACAAACCCTACAGCTGTCTGTTAACTTCTTCTCTGATGGCACAGAGGATCATTTTTACTGTTTTTTCAACGGTTCTTTGAATGGAGTGAAACTCACCAAATTTTTGTTGTATGGAAAAATTCCGTCTGGAAACTCAGTCAGAGATCTTTGTTGAGCTTGGTTCTGGAACTCAGTTAGCTTTGTTGAGATCTTTGTTGAGATTCAGTTCTGGAACACAGTCAGCTTTGTTGAGATCTTTGTTGAGATTCAGTTCGCAAACTCAGGCAGCTTTGTTGAGATCTTTCTGGATTCAAAAGATTCAGTCTGGAACTGGAAAGTCAGATCTTTGTTGAGATCTTTGAGCTTTGAAGTTTCAAAAGTTCATTCTTTGTTGAGTTTCAGTTTCTCCATCCGGGTCACAGGCACCATCTGTTGTAAACTTCTTCCTTCTTCAGTGTAGAAAAACTCAGAAGCGAAAACCAGGAGACTTATTTAAGCAGGATTCTTTATTTGCTGTAGTCTGCTTAGTACCCAAGTCAAGTCAAGTCAAGTCTAGTCTAACTAAGGCAGTATACATTGAGTTCATATATACATTTCAAGGGGGAGGTATTACATTGTGATTAAACAAAGCATGTAAATGAGCTGAGACAACGAGAACAGGAAAAGCCTAGCCGTCTCGTACTGAGATGAGACAAATGGTCTCAGTAATAAAATAACAGGTGTTCAAACTTGCTCAGCATGACTCTTCACCCGGTAAACAACGAGAACAGGAAAAGCCTAACCTTCTCGTACTGAGATGGGACAGTCAGGAATATCCCGCTGGGAACCCCTACCGTTTGCAGAGATTTCCTGGTCTCCATCATTTCTAAACTTTCTCAATATAAAATACTATTGTATTGGAAATCTAAATTAAACATTTAAATACATTTGTAATCCTACACAGGTTTACTTTATTTCTGGTAGACGTCTACAGAAGTTCTTAATGAAAATGAACAAAGGTGAAGATGTTGATTATTTATTGAAAATAATAGTTTGGTTTGGTGTCACCATTATGGTGATCAGTGTTTGGTTTAATTTGGGCTCTTGACTTTTTAACATTAGCTTTTCTCTGCTCAGTTGTATCTGATTGTTATGTTGAGAACAGCAAGAGAAAATGCAATCAGATGCTATAAACTGACTTAGAATATAATCATCTTGTAGTGGCTTTACTCACTATTATTGTGTGTGAGTTTTATATGGGTGAAATGTTATTCATTTTGTTTTATTGTTGTTATTCTACAGCAAGAGATCCAGCACATTTTTATCAGAACATCAAATGATTTTTAAAACACCACTTACACATTTTGGACTTCTGCGATTTTTACTCACACACAGACATCAAGAATCAGCATATGAATCTCAACAATGGTGACATGCTTCATGGAGCAATGCATTCTGGGTGCATCATACGAAACTTATCGATGGCTCCCAGAATGCATTGCACCATGAAGCATGTCACCATTGTAGCGATTCATATGCTGATTCTTGATGTCTGTGTCTGAGTAGAAAGCACAGAAGTCCAAAATGTGTAAATGGTGTTTAAAAAACAGTTGATATTCTGATAAAAATGTGCCAGATCTCTTACTGTGGAATCACAACAATAAAAAAAATGATTAACATATCACCCGTATAAAAGTCACACACAATGATAGTGAGTTAAGACACTACAAGATGATTATGTTCTAATCATCAATCAGTTTATAGCATCTGATTGCATTTTCTCTTGCTGTTTTCAACATAACAAGCAGATACAGCTGAGCAGAGAACAACTAATGTTAAAAAGTCAAGAGCCCAACTAAAGCAAACATTGATCAACATAATGGTGACATCAAACCAAAATATTATTTTCAATAAATAATCAACATCTTAACCTCTGTTAATTTTCATTAAGAACTTCTGTAGACGTCTAGCAGAAATAAAGTAAACCTGGTTAGTAATAAGGGAAGCTGGTAATGCTGTTTGTGGAGTTGTTTAATCAGATCTTGAGAGATTTCATGTATTTTATCTTCAGTTGATTTCATCTAAGGCTGTGGCTGGAAGTAGTTCTTGTGTTTCTCTTTTCTTCAGTGATTCTGCTTGTTAACAGCAGGTGTTCATCAATAATGCTCAATCATTATTCAATCAATTAATTGTCTCATTAACTCCAACACTGATCAGTGTTACATTTAACAGCCTGTAGTGGGCTCACTGAGCAGTGTTCATTTCATCTGGGCAAACCCATGTGGGGCCTATATGGCAACCATGGACAAAACTGGCTGGGTCCCAGTTAGATAGCCCAGGTCAAACCCATGTGGGCCCCACATGGCTGTGCTGGCTGGGTAAGTAACCCTGCACATATGTGTGAACTAACTCTCATTAGTAGACTGTCTGTTTAATATCTGATAACTCTTTATAGTGATGCTCCTCAACAGGCATTCACTGACTATAAGTAACTTTACAACTACATGTCAACTTATTCTACTAACCCTAACCCTACCAGTTAACTTAGTTCTCTTACGAGAGTATCTCTCGTACTGCGTAATATCTTAAGCTATGGGGAAACCTCTTATCCAGGAGATATTGAAGCCAAAAATTATCCTTTAATTTGGATTAATGTAAAACGCTGTGTGGCAGCGTGCAGACATAGGCAAGACGGCTCGCGTGCCTATTGGCTGCCCTGCGGCAACAGCAGCAAGCCTATCGAGAGAGGCCCTGCGTGACGTGACATCCAATGGGGGCGCTTCGCGCCCATTTCGTCACGTCCCGCCAGAATAGGCGTGGCCTTGGTCTGTAAATACACTCGACAGGCTGATACAAACTGATTTTCATCTCTTCAGCGAAGCACTACTGCATCGCTGGATCCGGAGTGAGAAGCCGCGCCGTCTGATAGTAAGTCTTCTGCGGGACGAGCCTTCGAGCCTGAAGCCGCTGGCCTTCACCTCGCCGCCTTCAGCCGCCGTACCTGCTACGCTTTCCGGCGTTAAAATCCTTTTTCACTGCTAGAGTGTGTGTTCGCCGTCGCGACTCACACTCTCTCTCTCTCTGTCTCTTTATCTAAAAGAGCAGCGTCTTTTTGAAAACGTCTTTACTAAACTGGCGTCTGCCCAGTCACTGGGGAGGAACGATCTGGTCGTGCGATTCCTCAAGGGAGCTAGGAGGCTGAATCCTCCCAGACCCCCTTCAGTCCCCGTGTGGGACCTTTCTACGGTTTTGGAAGCCATGAAAGTTCCCACATTCGAGCCAGTCCATTTATCAGACATGAAACATTTGTCTTTCAAGACAGTGGAATTCGGGCCTAATGACTCAAAAGTCATACTCAAACCAAGGCACGGGTATGTGCCTAAATCCCTCAACACACGTTCAGGGCCCAGGTTATTTCCCTGTCCGCCCTTCCGGTACACAACGAGGAGAAGGACGCGAGTCTCCTTTGCCCTGTCAGGGCGCTGATAACTTGTGTCCCGCTCGTCTGTTTTCAGACAGACTGAGCAGCTCTTTGTTTTGTTTAGCGGGCGTTCTAAGGGACTAGCCGCATCAACACAGAGCCTATCCAGGTGGATAGTTGATGCCATAGCGCTGGCTTACACTTCTAAGGGCCTACAATGTCCTTTGGGTGTCAGAGCGCACTCCATGAGAGGCGTGGCCTCGTCATGGGCGTGGTCTAGCGGGATTACCTTGTATGATATCTGTACGGCAGCAGGCTGGGCCTCGCCGTCTACATTTATAAGCTTTTATAACCTAGAGGTGTCACGGAAACGCACACAGGGGACAGAAGATCCAAAAGCCTAGCTATTTCTGATCACCTTGCCGTTATGTTCTCTGTTTCTGTACACACACACAGGAAGTGTGTGAAAAGGACCATTGCATATCGAAACATCAAACAAGTGTGCATTCACAAATTATCATACACTCTTGCAGGCCATCTTATCAGCTGTCCTCCATCCTGTACAGTTGATGACTTGGTTACTCACTACAACTTGGCCCTGTCACATAGTCTGGACTCTGTTGCCCCCCTCATTACGCGATCTGTCTCATTCTCCTCTCCTGCTCCCTGGTTCAATGCTGAACTCCGCGCAATGAAGGCTACAGGGCGGAGGCTGGAAAGGTACTATAAAAAATCTAGCCTTACTGTCCACCAGCTAGCCTATAAGAACCACGTTAAGAGCTACAAAGATGCCCTATCCAAGGTGAAAAATAACTACTACTCTACACTCATTGGCAAACAACAACACCATCCTAGACAGCTTTTTTCCATTATCAACCGCTTACTCTGCCCACCTGACCCTCCTCAACCTTCTGATGCTGCTGGCTTATGTTCTAAATTCCTGGTTCATTTCCGGGAAAAGGTTGAAACCATCCACCAACAACTGCAGCTGTCCAGCTTATCTCAATCAACCGTACTACCATTGTCTGACACAAACTCTTCAACCGCTCTCGCGCCGCAGGACTGCCTCTCCTCCTTCTCCCCGCTCAACACAGCTCAAGTCCTTGAGCTAGTATCAAAAGCAAAGGCCATAACCAGCAAACAGGATCATATGCCGACAGCCTTGGTTAAGGCATGTCTTCCAACTTTGGGTCCAACACTGGTTAACATCATTAACACTTCACTGTCTTCTGGGGTGGTCCCCACCAGCTTTAAAACTGCTGTGGTGATCCCTACACTTAAAAAACCAGGCCTGAACCAAGACGATTTAAACCATTACCGCCCTATCTCAAATCTACCTTTCATCTCTAAGTTATTGGAAAGGGCTGTGGCTTCCCAACTCAACCATCACATGTTACAGCACAACCTCTACGAGCCTTTTCAATCTGGTTTCAGGACACATCATAGCACAGAAACTGCCCTCATCAAAATCACGAATGACCTCCACATGGCAGCTGACTCTGGCCATGTCAGCATTCTAATACTTCTTGACCTCTCTGCAGCCTTCGATACAGTTTCCCATTCCATTCTTCTCACACGTCTCTCTGAACTCATTGGCCTTACTGATACAGTGTATTCCTGGTTTAAATCCTATCTCACCGACAGGCAACAATATGTCACCTTCAAGGGGACTTGCTCTAAATTGGCGCCAGTCCTGCATGGCGTGCCACAAGGATCTGTACTTGGCCCACTGCTATTTAATATTTACATGTTGCCACTTGGGATGATTGTCCGGAAGCATGGATTACACTTCCACTGCTATGCTGACGACACTCAGCTCTACATCAGTACCAAGCCTTCTACTTCTCTTCCACCAGTGGCACTTATCAACTGCCTGAAGGACATAAAGCACTGGTTGGACAGTAACCTTCTCAAACTGAACAAAGACAAAACAGAACTCATGGTGTTTGCCCCGCTGTCACTTCTTAAAAAAGTTGATGACATCATACTGGATGTGGATGGCTGCTCAATCTCTGCATCTCCTCAAGTACGCAACCTGGGCGTCATCATGGACTCCACTCTCTCCTTCCAACAACACATCAAAAACGTCACTAAAATTGCTTTCTATCATCTCAAGAACATCTCCAGACTCCGACAGTGCCTCTCCAACTCTGTAGCTGAGGCCCTCATCCACTCATTCATCACCTCCAGACTTGACTATTGCAATGGCATCCTGTTCGGTCTACCCAGCAAAGCCACTGACAGACTACAGTATGTGCAGAACTCTGCGGCTAGGATGCTCACACACACAAAACTTGGTCTTCACATTACTCCCATCCTGATGAAGCTTCATTGGCTGCCAGTTAAGTCCCGCATCAAATATAAAATCCTCCTCCTGACGTACAAGTCCCTTCATGGACTTGCACCCCAGTACATTACTGATCTTCTCCATCCCTACACTCAGTCACGGTCCCTGCGTTCCTCTGACAAGGATCTGCTTGCTGTTCCTAAGTCCAGGCTTAAGACATTTGGTGATAGAGCTTTCTGTGTTGGTGCTCCGTCACTTTGGAACAAGCTTCCCCATGAGATCCGCTCTGCCTCCTCACTTTTAACCTTTAAATGCCAGCTCAAAACACACCTTTTCAATGAGGCCTATGGACTCTAGCTCCCCTGGCCTTTGCCCCTATCTTAATTCTACCCTTCCCTTTCTCATGTTGATTGTTAAGCGTCCTTGGGTACTTTGAAAGGCGCTATATAAATTGAAGTTATTATTATTATTATTATAAAAGCAGTAGTCTTTTAATAAAAGGGTAATCCAAATCACAACCAGTCCAGGCAAGGGTCAAAATCCAAAAGGCAATCCAAAAACAAGAAACCAAACACGAACAGGCAAAGACAGGCTACCAGAAGTGGTGTGACAATATACAAGGACTCCGTGACACACACTGAAACAGACAGGGTTATATACACAGGGAATTGTAAGATAATGGGGAAATGGCTGAGTGCAATGATCAGTGATGAGGAACAGCTGAGTGCAATGATCAGTGATGAGGAACAGCTGAGTGCAATGATAAGACAAGGATCATGGGAAATGTATTTCATGAAGTCAATGACACCATGGGGAAGGAAGACATCTAGTGGACACCTGGGGAACACAAACCCAACACTGTGACAAGAGGTTCCCGCCTTACAGGCTAAACTTCTGTCGGTCTAGGAATCAGCACTGTCTGCCCCGTTGTGCCGGCTCAGAATGCTGAATTCTGCTTGTGCATCGCTCACTGATCGATAGAACAACCCCAGGCGCATCGAAAGACCCGTACTGCTACCCAGTTCAGGGTGAACGTTTTTCACCCTGACTGCGTGATACACTGTTAATATGGTTAGCTCCCGTAGGATGCTCTTTATGGGGAATGACGCGTCTAGCCTCTCTTCCCTGACTCTCTGTGAGTCTATGGTGATTATACACTATATGAGCCCCGGGCTACGGCCCTTGGGACTTTGGTGTCGGATCCCAGTACGCACCGCATTTTACACTGTGTTCCCCATAGCGTAAGATATTACGCAGTACGAGAGAACCACTCGTAAGAGAACGTACTCGGTTACTAACGTAACCTTGGTTCTCTCTAAAAGAGGGAACGAGTACTGCGTATCTTGCCGTGCTTATAACATGCTCTGGTTCGCTTCGGCAATGAAAAACCAGTTTGTATCAGCGAAGCGCCCCCATTGTATATGGCGTCACACAGGGCCTCTCTTGATAGGCTGCTGCTGTTGCCGCAGGTCAGCCAATAGGCACGCAAGCCGTCTTGCCTATGTCTGCATGCTGCTGCAACGCGTTTTACATTAATTCAAAATTAAGCATAATATTTGGCTTCAATATCTCGTGGAAAATAATTTTTCCCCATAGCATAAGATATTACGCAGTACTCGTGCCCTCTTCTAGAGAGAACCAAGGTTATGTTAGTAACCGAGTACCTTTCATCTGAAAACCTTTGTATACAACATGAATTCTGAGTGTGCCTGTTGTCAGTTGTATGCAAAGAAAAAAGAAAAGGTGGTAAAACTATGCCTTGTGGGGCTGCTGTTTTAGTTAAATTAATCTCAGGCATTTTATCACAACTGGGGTCGACGTATAAGATAATCCAATACCCACTATGTAGGTTACAAGGCAGCAATTTATCAGCTAAAACATGAGGTTGAATTTAGGGCTGGGCGATATATCGCACGATGTTGTTATGCGCATCTCGTCAGTAAAGCCAGTTCCTTGATTAGTAGTAAATCACCTTCACCTGCTTTCAGATGGAGCGGCATTTACTACAAAGAGCCGTAGTTCACTGACAAGCTGAGCCATATCGCATCAATATCGCGGACGTATCGCCAGCAAAATTAATGCGATATGGCTCAGCTTGTCAGTTAACTACGGCTCTTTGTACACAGCAAAAACTCCAGTATTAAATTAACTCTCCTGCGAGTGTATATGAGTCCACACTCAAGAGTGTTGAAGTTAATGAGATAATTAAGTGATTAATTGAGCATTATTGAAGACACCTGAAGAATCACTGAAGGAGAAAATCTAAAATTGTAAGCCACCGTAATGGCGATCATTGTTTACTTTAGTTGGGCTCTTGACCCTTATATTAATAAATCTAGATTTTGTTTGGCTGTTTTATTTGAGTTCCAACTGCCAGATGAACAAAGAACAAAAGTGATCTGATGTTGTTGGTTATATTATGACAATCATCATTTGAACTTTATGTTTTTGATTTATTTTGTTTGTTACAGCATAACTGTGATTCAGCATAAATATCCAGAATTTTAGCTGTAATATGAAGGATTGCTTAAAAGTTGTTTTCTAAAAAAAAATCATTCTTTTAGTGCACAAACAGATTTCAAGATTCAGTCTATGCATCTCAACAATGGTGACGAGCAGAATATTCAATTAGGAAAAGTAAATTACATAGAAAATTCAGATCATAATTCATTCATATCGCAATGCATGATGGGAGCCATTAATGAGTTGTGATTGGTGGCAGCCACTACAACATGCTTTATTATTGTCACCATTGTTGAGATTCACAGGCTGATTATTGACGTCTGTGTTTCTAATTAAATTTATTTGAAAGTGTTTTGATCAGAACAATGTTTATTAAATATTTTGGATTCTAAGAAGTATACCTTTCCTCATATATGCTCTAAAATCACAAAGTTGTTGTCAATAAATTATACCAAACTATCTCAATAAGATTCATTTTCAGATCACAGCATGATTATGCCAGAACATAACCAACACTATCAGATCACACTTTTCTTTGTTCATTTGAGTGTTGTAAATAAATAACAGCAGACAAACAAATTTAAAGTGAATGTAAAAAGGTTAAGAGCCAAACTAAAGCAAACATTTATCGCCATAACGGTGGCTTACAATTTGTGATTTTCACCTTCAATGATTCTGCTTGTTAACATCAGGTGTCTTCAATAATGCTCAAACATCACTAAATTATTCACTTAATTATCTCATTAACTTTAACAGTCTTGAGTGTTAATTTAACACTGGAGTTTGTGCTGTAGAGTAAATGCCGCTCCATCTGAAAGCAGGTGAAGGCGATTTACAACTAATCAAGGAACCGGCTTTACTGACGAGATGCGCATAACAATATCGTGCGATATATCGCCCAGCCCTAGTTGAATTGTATTAAAAGTACTAGTAAAATCAAAAAATATAATCCTAGCAGAACTAGAAGATGTTTCCAAATGATTATAAATATTATGCAACATAAAAAGTATGGCATCATCTAGTCCCACACCTTTTCGATATGCAAAGTGTAACGAATTGTGATTTTTTTTTACAAAAACATTTTTGCAAGATAATTATTTGTGTCTGTGTTTTTGGATACAATGTATCTATTTAAAAAAAAAAAAATACTGAGAGTTTCAATTTTGCAGTTGTGTTGATTTCATACAAAATCTGATTCCAGATAGATATCCAGAACATCTTGTCAAAGCAATTAGGTCCAGTAAACTCAAATAGTTAAGTTATGATGTTGAGGAAAAATTACTATTTTTTGTCGGTTATAGTTGGTTCATGGTTGTGAAACCAATATGTTTTTAAGTTGACATAACTAAAAAAGTTAAACGGTCATTAATTGATACAGTACGTTTGCTCAATTTACTGCAAGTTATTTCAACAACTACATATAAGTTGAGTGAACTTAACACGAAATGATAGCTAAACTTAACTAAGTCAATTCAAAAGGATGACCTGACTAAGTGAAGTTGTGTCAACATTTTTTTTTTTTACAGTGTACCTTTCTTCTCTCTAGCGACGGCCCTGCTGATACCAATACTGAGACTGATGCCTCTTTTTTTTATTATGCGTTGGGATAAATTGAGTAACTAAAACCAATCAGTAACAGAAAGCATTGATTTTTAACATTTTATTTTGAATAATCTGCAAATGACCTTATTATTATTTTGTTTAACACTCATTAACAATTGAAAATGATTAACCAAATTATTTGACAAAAAAAAACTTTTAATTTTAATGAACAATGTTCACACTGGGTCAAGGGCTCAACTAAAACAAAGGCTAATCACGATAGTGATGACATCGAACGAAACATTTTCAATAAAATAGCAACACTGACTAGAGCTAAACCTCTGTTAATTCTTAATAACTAATAACTTCTGTAGATGAATGACAGAAATAAAGTCACTTTCAATAAACTACTTAGCTAAAAGATTGTCGATGAAGACCTTAAAATGAAACAATACGTTTAATTTTTGTCAAAAAATGACAACATTAAATACGAATAAACAGGACTCATGAAATGCTTTTATTAAATGTCAGATTACATTTGAAGTTAATATGATAAAATACATTGTGTAATCACGTTATAACACCTCACAATAATCTCTATTACTAAATTACTCAAAGTATGAAGTAATGTCAATATTTTGTAATAGAATCATAAAAGATTATTTGAAAAGACAATGCTGAGTATATATTTCCCCTGTTAAAAATAAAGGGGCAAAGAAAACTTTGAAATGAAACAGATGAAAAAAAGGCTCAAACAAAACGATTAAATGTAGAACAATTGATACTTTGCTGGAAAAATCAGATAAAGACCAGACAAGAACAAATCTGTCTTGACATTACAGAGGAGATTCTGTATCTTCACTTTGATGGCAGTGTAAACATGAATCCCATACTGTCAATGTCGTGACCACATCTTCCTTCAACACCCAAACAATAACCAGACCCGACATTCATGGGATATTCTGTTTTTAAAGGCCTTTTCATCTTTGCAAAAAACTCTCCCCCCTGACTGGTCTTGAATTTGATGGCTCCAAGACGTGTTCCTTCTCCGTTCTTCCACAGGGACAGTGAGGTGAAACGCTTACCATTTTTGAACTCGTACTCTTGATACGGTCCAGCTGGTATTCCAAATTCTTGAACTTTCCCACCTGAAAGCCAGACCTTGACAGCCTTCACCTGAAATTCTCCAACCGAGACTCCGATCTTCTCTAAAGCACCATTGCTTTCACCAGTAAATGAAAATGGACCACCTCCTCGACCACCGATTATGGTGATAATTGACATCTTTGAAGAAATTAGATCTGACAAAAGTAATTACAAGATTAATTAACACCAGAGATCTAACTCAGGTTTTTAAATGTCTCTCCATGATTGAGCATCTAAAACAAACACTGATCTCCATAATGGTGACTTTAAATTCTGGTTTTCTCCTTCAGAGATTCTGCTTGTTAACATCAGGTGTCTTCAATAATGCTCAATCATCACTCAATTATTCACTTAATTATCTCATTAACTTTAACACTGCTTCAGTGTTCATTTAACACTCAGCTCAGAGTTTCATTGGGTCGCTTTAAATGACTTCCATGATGTTGAAGTTACATGAACAAATTATGTTTGTTTAACGAAACCCAGTTATGTGGAACCGGTGGAACCTGTTTACATAAAAAAGTTAAGTAAAGCCAACACATCATTTTTTTGAGTGTATTAACATTGGACGCATTTTGTTATTGACATTAAAAACAAGCAGTTTCTTTAAAAAAATACATTCTTTGCTGTATCTTAGTGTGCAAAAGATCAGTTCATGAGTCCCATTTAAGCTTGTTGTCCAGTACAATGCCAAGGTATTTATAGTTTGTAACAGCCTGAATAATCTCCCCATTGATAAAAGTGTCGGTGGGTTGCTGTGACTTTCTAAAATCTATGGACATTTATTTGGTCTTATTGGTATTTAAAATTAAATGTAAATTATTGCACCATTGTAAAAAGAAGTCTAAAACTGGCCCATGATCCACCTCCCCGTCCTGTAGCAGACTCACTAGAGCTGTGTCATCTGCATATTTAATAAAATGCCTGTTTTGAAAAGTGCTAGTGCATTATTGGTGTATAAAATAAATAGCAAAGGAGATAGAACACATCCTTGTGGAGAGCCTATGGATGTTATCATCACATCAGACAGAACTGAGCCCACTCTAACCCGCTGTACTCTACTGGTAAGAAAGTCCATGATCCAATTAATTATACCTGAGTTAAGATATAATTCACTGGCTAAAATGTCTGCAAGAATCTTGTTGTGAGGCTAGGATGCTCGCGGCCACCGCTGATCGTGCTGTCACGAGCCTTCGTTGTCCTTTCTTCTCAACGTTGCAGCAGAACTCAGAGTCAAACAGAAGCTCGGCTCCAAAGTGAAGGACAATGAGTGTATGCGCCCGCTTCCTGTTTATACCGCGCTGTTGGGCGGGGCGCGTGACGTGATTCACCCACGCCAACGTTCATTGGCTCGTTCTGTAGACACTCGAAGGTGATAGGGGTCCCTGAAGTAATCCCAATTACGTCGTCACGTTGACGTTACGTCGAACGTGAGCGACTGAAAGGGAACCAGCACTGGTTCCTTTGTTTATGAAATTACTGGGGGGTTTTTTGTTTTGTTTTTAAAGACCACATAAACAACGCCTTCAATTAAATTATGTCAGATATCAAGTGGAAATCCTGGGATGGAAGTAAGCAGAAAGCACACAACTACTCTACACCCCATAATACATAATATTAAATAATATATATATATATATATATATATATATATATATATATATATATATATATATATATATATATATATATATAATCATCTCTCTCTTTCAAGTTTTTGCACTATACAGTACCTTGTGTTTTTTTTTTTTTTTTTTTTTTTACCTTAACTTACAATGACCAGTGGCCACTGCATGTCTGGCGGAGCAAAATCATTTCAGGTCATAAAATGTGCATAAAAGAGCAAGTTGAAGTGTGTGAAGTGCGGAGCGAAACAAAGCTGGAATGATAGTGAATGCACATTTTACGAGAAGTGCAAGAGGAAATTAAACCTCAAAGTCATAAAGGACAAAGGCCAACTTTAGGTCGTCATCTGAGAGCAGGGGATTTTCCTTACAGTGAATGCCATCCCAAAAAGAGGCATATCTTCCATATTGTGATGCTGAAGTCCCCTTTACTTCTGTTTTCTCAACAAATGGAGAGAATTGGCTCATACTGTCAGGGTTATGTTCTGTTAAGTCTTTGTTCTCATTGTGTTTAGATTCTGTTTGCCTGTTCTTCCTTTGATCCCGTTTTTTCTACGAGTTTCATTGATTTATTTAATTGACCCGTTCCTCGTTAATGAACTCATCAGCTCTTTGTTTGCACTCATGTATTTAAGCCCTCAGTTTCAGTTTATTCCTCGTCCTGGATTGTTTGTTCTGAGTGTTTAACATTTATGTTAAAGTTATCTTCTATGTGTTTCCTTGTTTGAATCTTCTATTAAAGACTCTTTTGAGTTTCTCCTTTTCTTCCTGCACTGTTTCAGCGCCCAACTATGACACACACGTGCGTGTGTGCTTTGATTCGACAAAATACTCAACGGGTTTCACAAACGATGAATTGTGCTCGATTTTTGTCTTCCTTCTGTTATCAGTTGACAGTTTTTCATGTGATAACCAGTTTCAAGGACAATCACCCAAACACGTGAACACAAGATGAACTGGATAGTTTCGCAATAGTGTAACATTATAGATATGTGAAAGTCTGTTGTTTAATCATACTTCGTTTCCATGTGAATCAATATAAAAGCAAATAAAATGTGTTCCCATAACTTCAACATCATCAAAGGAAGTTGTTTTAAAGTGGCCACATCTCAAAGTGTTTCTATGTGGTTACTTGACATGACTTAATTTATTATATATATATATATATATATATATGTATATATATTTTTTTGGTTTTTTTTTGTGTCACATCACTAACCAGCTAATTAATCAAGGTAATGAGCAATAGAACATATGAGCATAATAAATGCTAATTCTGCTCCATATTTTTCCAATGTTTTGTCCATAACATTTAGATTGAGACCATGTGCCTGCAATGAACTCAGCTTATGTGTTTATAACATATTATAATGCAGTGCATTAATATCGCAATAAGTTACATAAATTATAAATAAAATGATAAACAGAAGAAAAATGATCTGCAAAAAAAACAAGATCAGATCAGAGCAGACACACTGATATTCATTAATACAATATGGGTCCTGCAATTCAGGACACAATTAAGGAGTTTCCTGGAAAACTTGACATACTGTGATTTTTTTTTTCCCTTCCTCACTTTTACATTTTATTGCTATTATAATATTGAGGTTTTTTTTTCTCATCTCTTTGATCAAAGTCTCGAACGCATAAGGAACTATAAAGGACAATCAATACTGTATTAAAAAAATATTGATCATTTCACTATCTCAGCAGAAAAAGAGACAAAAGATTTTTATATATACATATATAAAAATCTGTTTAGAAATGATTTAACTGATTTGTCTGGTTTTATCATCATCTGGTATTGTTTTATCAATAATAAAGTCAAAGCGGATCACTCTGCATTTAATACTTGCACACACTCCTGTGTGTGGGTGACAAGTGACTTATAATTATTTTGGTTATGCAACACATATTTCATTTGCATCTCTTACAGGTCATAACAAGCAACTGATGTATGTGGGAAATTACGTTTGTGGTTTCTGACCAAATAGTCTAAACTGTAGGAAATTTCAGTTCAGTGTCCCTGAGCTCGTTCTAAGTTTCTGTGCCTGTGCTCACTCAATGCATTTTCAAGCAACGGTTTAAAAACCTGGTAGATTTTAGTCTGACTTTGTAAAGCTGGAAGCCCCCTGAGCCTGTAACAAACCAGCTACCGTGTCCAAAGTCATTCCAGTTTGTTGTTTTTTTATGCAGAAATATTTTTCCCCAGGTTTGATGATGATCTATCCTGCTTTACCTGAACAGTGTGTATAAATCCAGGTAAATTGCTAATTGTTTTTCGATATAAATACGTTTAGGAGAGTTGTAGTTTCACACACACACACACACACACACACACACACACACACACACACACACACACACACACACACACACACACACACACACACACACACACACAAATAAAACATTCAGTGTAAAAATATTCCGTGTATAAAGCTTTAGATTATTGCTCAGTTACGATAAAAATGCCCTAACTTTTGCAGGTTGAAACAGGAGTGCATACTTGATTTTGCTTTGTCATTACTTGAGTTAAAATTGGTATACAAATTACCCATAAACATGATAAAATCTTATGTACTTTGTAACATTCTACATTTTACAGAATCGTTAGAAATGACGCTAACAGCTTTAAATTATTGAATAATCATGCACATAAATTTGAATTTGTTTTGTCTTATTGAACTTCCTCAGCTCATCTAAAAAATATATGTTATATGCAAATTATACATTTATTATCGTTTGCCTCAAAAACAGGATGTACACTCGTAAACATGAAAAATAAATCTAAAAAATATCTGGCCTGGATCAGGCCCACATCTGGTACCCATGGAATCCATATGTGCCGGATGTGGCCCGGATCTGGGCCAACACTATGTTGCTGTCTGGGGTACACAATCATCATGAATGTATAATACAATGCTCACACACAGCAAATTCCCCAGTGTTAAATGAACACTCCTGGTGTACATATAGGTCCAACTACATGGTGTTAAAAATGAACACTGTAGCAGTGTTGAAGTTAATGTATTAGTATACAATATAATATATAATATCGTAAACACCTCTGATTCCTGCTCATCAGATAGGTCTGTGATTAGCTACAATGACCAGCGCTTCAAAAACACGTTTTAAACATCAATGGCGCTCTTCCCCGAGCGCTTACACAGATACACACAGGAGCGTTTAAAAAAGCAGGTCCTGCTTTCAAACACTTCCACTCCCGCTTTCAAAACACTTTAAAACAATAGGCTGGTTTCACGTGACGTCACACTGCTGCATCGCGAGAGCGCGACCATTCAGATGGAGGGCAGGAAGTGAAATAGCTGAGGATCTACCATCAATGTTTTGTGTAGTTTACAGCTGCAACAATCGTTCTAATCGAGAAAAGGGAAATGTTTTTTATAGAGTACTAAAGATTGTCATTCATAAAGATGAGAAATGTAAAAAGCTCACAGAACAACGCCATAAAAAGTGGATTTTTAACGTAACGTTACGTCCGCGGTTTGGGGGGAGCAGAGTCTGTTAATGCCGTGTCTGCAGCGACGGTATGTTAGCTAGCCAACGTGTTTTTTTGTGTCTGCACAGCAAAATCCCCAGTGTTAAATGAACACTCCTGGTGTACATATAGGTCCAACTACAGGGTGTTAAAAATGAACACTGTAGCAGTGTTGAAGTTAATGAGATAATTAAGTGATTAATTAAGTGATGATTGGCCATTAGGGGTGACACCTGATGTTAATAAGCAGAATCATTGAAGGCAAGAGAAACAACAAGAACGAAAAAAAGAGAAACACAAGAACTACTGACTTCGAGCCTTTACACATTATTGCACTTATTATTACCAGTGTGACTTTATTTCTGTCATACATCTACACAAGATATTGAAATTCAACAGAAGTTTAGACGGCAATGTTTTATGGAATTTTTCATTTCAAGCCACCATTATGGTGGTCAGTGTTTGTTTTAGTTGGGCTCTTGAACCTTTTCATTTTTTTATTATAAGTTTTTCTCTGGCTTCTCCAACATTGTGTTTATAAAGCACATTTGTTATTGCACGAAAAAACCTGCTAACAATATGTTGTGATGATGACATTATCATCACGTAGTGACCTGATTCACTGATGTCATTCAGAGTCTAAATCTTTGACTATATGATTGATGTTGCGTTTTAGTGCTGGTGATTGTAGCCCTGAGATTCTACAGTTTGAGATCCAACAGCAATATGAACAATTTTGAAAAATCTTTGTGCACTGGAGCTGTTGTGTTTAGACACACAAACATCAATAATCAGCATATAAATCACAACAATGGTGACAATAAACAACTAGTGACACACAGATCAACTCTGAACATCACAAAACAAGCTATTAAAGTCATAACAAAACAATAGCAAAAAAAAAACATGCAAACAGGAAAAACAATGAAAATTACAGGACAATTCAGCTGTATAATTTATTCATACTGCAATGCATGATGGGAGCCATGGATGCATTTTGATTGGTGGCTCCCATCATGCACTGCAATATGAATCTTGTGTGTGATTGTCACCATTGTTGAGATTCAGATGTGGATTCTTGATATCTGTGTGTGATTTTAAAACCTTCAGATTATTAAAGCACTGCTGGAATTAGCTACTGTAATGAATATAACATTTGTATAATCAGTTTATAATGCTGGTGGAGTGAATCCGGACACTACAGGATTGTAATTTCATAATTTAAACATAACCATCATGACCTGGGCTGTGTTTCCTAAAAGCATTTTAAGCCTAACTTGATCGTAGAACGATTGCAACAAAATGTCTGTACAATCAAATTAGGCTTACGATGCTTTCGGGAAACACAGCCGATGGCATGGTTTCTCTTGCAGTAACACATGTGCTTTATAAACACAGAGTTGGAGCAGTCAGAGAAAAACTAATGTTAAAAAGCAAAGAGTCCAGAGCCCAACTAAAGCAAACACTGATCGCCATAATGGTGACATGAAACGAAACATTCCATAAAGCATTACCATCTAAACTTCTGTTCAATATAAATAAGAATGTGTGTAGATGTATGACAGAAATACACCGGTAATAATAAGTACAATAATTTGAAGTCAGTATTTCTTGTGTTTCTCTTTTTTCTGTTCTTGTTGTTTCTCTTTCCTTCAATGATTCTGCTTATTAACATTAGGTGTCACCACTAATGGCCAATAATCACTTAATTAATCCTTAATTATCTCATTAACTTCAACACTGCTTCAGTGTTCATTTTTAACACCCTGTAGTTGGACCTAATATGTACACCAGGAGTGTACATATGTACACTGGGGATTTTGCTGTGTGTGTTTATATAGCATTTGGTTGTCGTTCAGGGGATCAGTGGGAATGGGACATTAAATGATCAAGGTAAATAATCGTCATCATAATCACGTGACTGAAACCCAGCTATTCCGTGTGCTCTTAAGGCGAGACACTACAGGTGAATAGGGTAAAAATTGTAACGTACAGATATCACCATGAAACTTTTCCATGGAGAGAGAGAGAGAGCTTTCTAACGGTGTGTGTGTGATGACAGGTTGCAGACAGCGATCGCGGAGCAGCAGGAGGATTTAGAACGCAAACTTTTGTTGAATTTATTAGAAATCTACACACGCAAACAGACAAAGTGTAGTAAAATAAAGATCTACATGTGTATTTTGGAATTTTTTTCAGCACAAGTCTGAAAGAAGACATGTTATTAAAGGCAAATAGCCCAAAATCTCAAAATTGACCAGTGAAAAAAAAACGATGTTTTTGCCTGCCGTGTCTCGCCTTAAATGCTCCTGTGCACTGATTATTGCAACAAATCACATCCAATGCGCATGTGAACACAATGGCAAATCAGAGGTGTTTACTATTCCATCAACAGCGCTCACAGCGTCACAATTTCTAAATTTCAGACTTTTTGACAACTCTAATATATATACACTCACCTATTGGATTATTAAGAAACACCTGTTCAATTTCTCATTAATGCAATTATCTAATCAACCAATCACATGGCAGTTGCTTCAATTCATTTAGGGGTGTGGTCCTGGTCAAGACGATCTCCTGAACTCCAAACTGAATGTCAGAATGGGAAAGAAAGGTGATTTAAGCATTTGTGAAGCCACAACACGCACAACCTTGAGGCAGATGGGCTACAACAGCAGAAGACCCCACCGGGTACCACTCATCTCCACTACAAATAGGAAAAAGAGGCTAAAATTTGCAAGAGCTCACCAAAATTGGACAGTTGAAGACTGGAAAATGTTTCCTGGTCTGATGAGTCTCGATTTCTTTCGAGACATTCAGATGGTAGAGTCAGAATTTGGCGTAAACAGAATGAGAACATGGATCCATCATGCCTTGTTACCACTGTGCAGGCTGGTGGTGCTGGTGTAATGGTGTGGGGGATGTTTTCTTGTCACACTTTAGGCCCCTTAGTGCCAATTGGGCATCGTTTAAATGCCACGGCCTACCTGAGCATTGTTTCTGACCATGTCCGTCCCTTTATGGCGACCATGTACCCATCCTCTGATGGCTACTTCCAGCAGGATAATGCACCATGTCACAAAGCTCGAATCATTTCAAATTAGTTTCTTGAACATGACAATGAGTTCACTGTACTAAAATGGCCCCCACAGTCACCAGATCTCAACCCAATACAGCATCTTTGGGATGTGGTGGAACGGGAGCTTCGTGCCCTGGATGTGCATCCCACAAATCTCCATCAACTGCAAGATGCTATCCTATCAATATGGGCCAACATTTCTAAAGAATGCTTTTAGCACCTTGTTGAATCAATGCCACTTAGGATTAAGGCAGTTCGAAGGCGAAAGGGGGTCAAACACAGTATTAGTATGGTGTTCCTAATAATATAATCATTTAGGTGAGTGTATATATATATATATATATATATATATATATTAGAGGAGGGCATAGATTAATTTTTTTAATCTAGATTAATCTCACTATAATCTTGGAATTAATCTAGATTAATCTAGATTAAAATGGCTCATTTGAATTCTGCTGAAGGCATTCAGAATATGTGTGCTACCCAAATAATGACTAAAAGTAAGTCTTTGAGAATAGTTCGCCTCGTGTAGGGATGTGAATTTCTGCCAAAAATCCCATTCGACAATAGAGGAGCAAAAGTTAAATATCGTTCAAAAAAAAAACAAAAAAAAAAACGCACACTCACAATGACAGAAAGGGAGGCCAATTTCATCTCTAGCGATTTGTCATCAAACAAACTGTTTATTAATTAAACAAGTAACATGTTTTCGTCGTTTTTTTTTAACATAGTAGGCTAATTGGAAGAAGAAAAAAATAATAAGCACGACGTAGCTACAGTCCGTTTTTGCATCGCCAAACCAGATGTTCGTTAGATCAAAAAATAATGCCATATTTCATAATGATTTTATGTGTACCTGCCTTTACCGGCAATAGCCTCCTCCTTTTTAAACAAATTAGTTTTCAATCAATGTAAACTATTCGTGTGACTATGCCCCTGAGCAATACACACACATTACCGGGTGTTCATTTCATCAACTGTACACAATGGTAACGTTAGCTTATTTAACATGTTAACCTTTGCCAGTGCGCCGACACTCTGATGCGTTTTTTGTAGCCTATAAATTAATGTATATGTCCAAAAAACGGATAATGTCATACTTTTTAGTAGTGCTATCGTGGCTTAATAATCTGTTTGCAAAATCTTCACTTTTTTATCTTCAATAATAATTGGTTGTAAAATGTATTACCTGATTTAAATGAAATTGAATGTATCGTCCTGTGGAATCATTCATTCACAGACAGCTTACGAAGATGTTCAACTAATAAATATCTTCATCGCTGGCAAAAATATGATGCATTTGCGGATTTGCTTTCACTAGACTAAACTAGATCCACGGCCACTTCATCCAATGCTCTTGATGTTCTTAAATCTTCCTGTTACAACTCCGTGTCGAGTGTGATTGAACGCGCTTCAGACGATTCAGTGCGTGAGGAACTGAACAGATCATTCAGACTGATTCGCAAACCGATTTAGACAGATCTGCCAACTTGTTTGATGAAGTATTTGAACAAAATCAACTCAAAAGAGTGATTAATTTGTAAATTGAGCATCGCTCATGCTCATACAAAGATACAGCGCGCTTGGAATAAACTCATTTAACAACATGTAATTGCATTAAAATAAAGTAACGAGAGGAACGTCGTCCAACGTAACATGTAAAAGTATACACCTTGTGTCCCTGACAGGAAAATACCCTGCTGTGCTATCTGTGACAGTAGGCGCGGCGTCAATTATGTCAAATATACTAGGCTACACATGGAATTGCGCGAAAGAAAAAGCTATTTTATGATCCCAACCCAACTCTGAGAATAGATTAACGGCGATATTGTTTTTATCGCCCGATAAGAGTCTCACGTTAACGCAGCACGTTAACGCCGATAACGGCCCACCACTGATATATATATATATATATATACTGTAAAAAAATGCTGTAAAAAAACGGCCAAATTTTACAGTAACATGCTGTTTTCCATTTAAACAGCAATATACCGTAGAAAAAATGCATTCGGGGTGATATTTCTTGTTTTCGAGAAAGTAGCCTACAGGAATATACTGTGAATTAACAGCGCTCAAAGTCGACACTCAGAAGCTGTGTTACAAATCATATCCTACACCCTCATTCACTATTCCCTACATTAGTTCACTAATATAGTCCAATTGACTGAGTGAATAATTCAGTTAATTTTCTAAGTTAATTGAGACCCTGATGAACACCTGCTGTTAACAATCAGAATCACTGAAGGAAAGAGGAACAAGAAGAACAGAAAAAAAGATGAAATCTAGATAAAAGACATTAAATCTTAGCAAAAGATCTCAGCAAAGGAGGATTAAACATCTCCACAAACAGCATTACCAGATTCACTTATTACTAACCAGACTGACTTTATTTCTGTCAGACGTCTACAGAAGTTCTTATTAAAAGGTGACAGAGGTTTAGACGTCATTTTATTTTCATTTGATGTTACCATGATGGTGATCAGTGATTGGTTTAGTTGGGTTGACTATTGAACATTAGTTTTTCTTTGGCTGCTGTAGCTGTGTCTTTAAAATACATTTGCTATGGCACAAAGCTGAAGACAACAGGATGACAATGGCTGGTTGTTAATAGTCACTATCGTCATATAATGGCCTGATTCACTGATCTCATTTGCTGCCTAAAGTTGTTAAATGGTTGCTGTTTTGATTTTGTTGTCATTGTGATTTTACAGATTGAGATCTATCGGGGATTTGACGTCCAGAAAATATTACTGATTTTAAAAAGGTTATACTCAGAACATTTTGACCTTCTTGATCAGCTAGACACACACAGGCATCAATAATTGGTGTATGGATCTCAACAATGGTGACAATCATAAGTTTTATGCTGCAATGCATGTTGGGTACCAAAAAAAGCCATGACTCCCAGCATGCATTGCAGCATGAATAAATTATGCAGCTGAATTGTCTGGTTATTTGCTTTAATTTTTACTTTTTGCTTTTATTTTTGCTTTTGGTTTTGTGTTGACTTTTAGTTGCGTATTTTGAGATGTTCAAATTTAATGTTATCTTTTTTTTGATTGTCACCATTGCTGAGATTCATTGGCTGATTCTTGATTCTAGTGTGTGCGAAAGTAAAGTTATAGTTCAATTTTTTTTAGTGAATGATGAGTTTAAAAATCCTTCAGAACTGATTACGCAGTACTGCTTGATCTTTTGCTGTAGTTTCACAATATAATCTACACATTATTGGTAGACACAGGCTGAGACCGGTGATCCAAACATTATATATTGACATCATGATCATCAACACCTGATCTCATTTTTATTGGCTTTGTTTTCACTACAACAAATGTGTCTTAAAAATACACACTTAGAGCAAGCAAAAATAAGCTAATGTTAAAGTCAAGGGTCAAGAGCCCAACTAAAGCAAACACTGATCTTCATAATGGTAACGTCAAATGAAACAAAACAACATATAAACCTCTGTTAATACTCAAAAGGAATTAATGTAGACGTATGAAAAAAATAAAGTCAATCTGGTTAGTAATAAGTGAAGCTAATGCTATTTTTTGGAGTTGTTTAATCCTCCTTTGCTGAGATCTTCAGAGATTTAATGTGTTCTGTGGCTGAATTCAGTTGTAGTTCTTGTGTTTCGCTTTTTTATCTTCTTTTTGTTCCTCTGTCCTTCAGTGATTCTGCCTGTTGCTTTATTTAAAAGCAGTAACTGTGTAGTTGCTGATGTAGTGACAATCTCCTTGCTATGTTCTTTAACACATACATGTGTGCTATTGTTCGCTATACGAACTGCAAAGACTTTAGTTAAAATGTTTTTAATTAATGCACTATTACATATTAGGTGTTTGCAGTTTTATATAAAGAGATATTCATTTTCAGTGGACTCTAATGGAGGAATTGTACGATACTATAAGTATAAATACTAGTTTTTGAACTTGAACTGTTTAAAGCAATCGGTTTTCCATATTATATGAGTTACCTGCCATGGTATTTTTACGGTAACATACTGTAAAAAAGGAGAGCCGTAAATTAACGGTAAAATGCTGTAAATTAACAGTACATTGCTGGCAACTACAGCTGCCAGTAGATTACCGTTATTTTACAGGGCATTTTTTTACAGTATATATATATATATATATATATATATATATATATATATACATATATATACATATATATACAGTTACACTCCTTCCGGTTGAAGGGCACGCTGGCGCATTTGGCTGGCGCTCCTCTCTCCCATTTTTATTTTTTAGTAGTTTATTTGGCTATGAGCCAGTGAAGACTATCTGTGTTTTGTATTTTATTTTATTTATCTACCGTGATGTGGAATTATGCTTCGCACGCTGGAATACTGCTTCTATCTCTGAGTGCTGCTTACTGGAATTTACTCTTCTGTTGCTTGGCCCAGGATGTACACTGCTTACACCGCTGTGAGGCTGCTGTCGGTGTGGACCCTCCCCAAATGGCTACCAGGTACACTGCTCGCCAGTTGCTGAACCTGAACGGACATTTAGATACGGCGAATGATATACGTGCTCTCTGCAGTCATGTTGGAATACTGCGACCTAAGCGTTACATACATCGCTCTTCAAGGCGTAGTTTTTTATGCTCAACATCTAAACCTGTCGCTTATCCGAGATTTCTGCGCGAACCCCATAGACTGCCGTTTAGACCTACAGGGGTCAATTTCAATAATTTATCAGCATTCAGGCGTGAGGAGGTTGCATCGAATTCATCTGCTCCCCCGCATCTGCTGAAATCTGCACTGTTTAATGCGCGCTCTGTCAACAACAAAGCTGTCCTTTTATCTGACATTATTTTAGAAAAAAAGCTGGACCTTGTCTGTTTAACTGAAACTTGGCACAAAGAATCTGACGGTCTTCTTTTTAATGAACTGACTCCTGCTGGCTATGGATTATTTGATCGCCCGCGTTCTTCTGGTAGAGGTGGGGGTATCATTGTGTTACACAGTCAACAGTTCAACTTGTGTCCCGTGGCTGTTCCCAAATCTGACTCATTTGAATGTCTTGTTCTGAGTGTCTCTGCGCCCCTTTCTACTGCATTGGCTACAGTCTACAGGCCTCCTAAGACAAATAAAGACTTTCTATCTGAATTATCAGATATGTTGTCTTTTCTCTTCCTCAGATTTGAAAGAATTCTTCTACTGGGGGATTTCAACATTCATATGGATATAAAAGACTCCGCAATAACAAAAGACTTTTTGTCCATATTGGAGTGCTTTGAATTAGACCAACTAGTGGACTGTCCTACGCATGTCAAAGGCCACACTTTGGACCTTGTGATTTCTAATGGTTCATTTGTGTCTCAGTTGTCAACCTCTGACTTAGGTCTGTCTGATCACCGGGCTGTCTTTTTTAATGTGGAATTACCTGTCATGAACACTAACACTTCTCGCATCATAAATTATCGCAATTGGAGATCTATTGAGCCCTCTGATTTTTCTGATTTTATTGACTCTCTTTTAAACTGTGACTCTCTATCTGACGATCTGGATGACAACGTTTCTGTACTGAATTCCGTACTGTTGTCTGGCCTGGACACGCTGGCTGGCTTGAAATCACGATCTGTTTCTTTTGCACACTCCGCTCCTTGGTACAATGATGATCTGCATGCTATGAAGACTTTGTGTCGCAAAATGGAGCGTAGATGGCGCATATCAGGTTTAACTGTACATCACCAGGCCTGGAAAGACAGCTTACTCAAATACAAGGCCGAAATTGTGTCAGCTAGATCTGTTTATCTTTCTCAGATAATTTGCAGCAATCAGAGAAACCCTAAAAAACTGTTTCACTCAATCAACAAGCTGCTTAAAAATCACAGCCTTTCTAATGTTCCTACTTCAACTCACCTTTGTAATATGTTTTTGGAGTTTTTTACCACCAAAATAGACAATATACGTAACCACATTGTTGCCACTCATACCATTGCTGCCTCCTCCTCAAATACTTTTGCATTTTCTGGTGTCTCTCTCTCTAACTTTGCAATTCATGACTCCCAGTCTCTACGGTTTCAAAACTGAAAGCCTCAACTTCTAGAGTTGATCCGATACCATCTTGTCTTTTTAAATCATGTTTTGATTCCCTCTCTCCTGTTGTTTTGAGAATTATCAATAACTCTCTGTGCACTGGAGTTGTGCCAGCAGCACTTAAAATTGCTGCTGTCACCCCTGTACCAAAAACTAACAACATGGACTTTGATAATCTGAATAATTTTCGTCCCATCTCTAATCTTCCATTCCTCGCCAAAATTTTAGAACAAACAGTGGCTTCTCAACTACTTTCTCATATTTCCTCTAATGATCTTTTTGAGCCACTTCAGTCTGGATTTCGGAAACGACACAGCACTGAGACAGCGCTGGTCAAAGTGACTAATGATTTGTTAATGGCTTCTGATTCTGGCCGTCTATCTATACTGATTCTTCTTGATCTTAGTGCCGCTTTTGACACTATAGATCACTCTATTTTAATCAACCGCTTAGAGACCATCTTTGGAGTTTCTGATTCTGCACTAGAGTGGTTTAAGTCCTACCTCTCTGGTCGTAAGCAGTTTGTTGTGATGGGTGATTGCAAGTCTGAGGTCGGTGTGGTGCACTCTGGGGTTCCCCAGGGATCAGTTTTGGGCCCGTTACTTTTTAGTATTTACATGTTTCCATTTGGCCAACTTTTAAGAACACTTGGTCTTAACTTTCACTTTTATACCGATGACACTCAGATCTATATACATTCAAAACCTGATGTCAAAATGCCTGTGTCTTTTCTTTCTCAATGTTTTACTGAGATTAAGAAATGGATGTCTGAAAATTTTCTCTGTCTAAACAGTGATAAGACTGAAGTGATGCTTATTGGTACACCTCATCAATTGTGTAAAGCAGAGTCCATGACCTTAAGTGTGGATGGCTCTGCTTTGAAATTGCAAACTAACCTAAAAAATCTGGGGGTGATATTTGACGCCAATTTAACATTTGACCATCATGTTCGTAACACAGTCAAAACATCATTTTTTCATCTCAGAAACATTGCCAAATTACGCTCTATGTTGACTTTCTCTGTGGCTGAAAAGTTAATCAACACTTTTGTTTTTTCACGTATTGATTATTATAATGGTTTGCTGGCTGGAGTTTCTAAAGCTACCCTAAGTAAATTACAGTTGGTACAAAATTCGGCTGCTAGGGTTCTGACTGGGACCACTGCAAGGGAGCACATCACACCTATCCTGGAAAAATTGCACTGGCTTCCTGTTAGTTTTCGTATTGATTTTAAAATTCTCATGCTCACCTTTAAGGCCTTGAATAACTTGGCCCCTCAATATTTGTGTGAGCTCTTAACCCCCTACACTCCTACACGTGCTTTACGATCTTCTGAAGCTGGTCTTTTAACTGTCCAAACAACACGGCTAAAAACTATGGGTGATCGGGCTTTTTCTTCTTTGGCTCCTAAATTGTGGAATTCCCTGCCCTCTGAGATTAGGAATGCAGAATCCCTTAGTGTTTTTAAATCGTCTCTTAAAACTTACTTTTTTAGGGTGGCTTTTATGTGATTCGTGTGATTACTGTGTTTGTTATTATATTGGCTTTCTATTTTTATTGCTTGTTTAGTTCTTACTGCCTAGACTGTTGTGTATCTTTCTAATTTCATTTTTTTTATGTAAAGTGCTTTGAGATGCTACTTTTAAAGGCACTATATAAAATAAAGTTTATTATTATTATTATTATTATATACACACACACACACACACAGTATATATATATTAATGAACTAAATTAATAACTTTTTTACAACAAAAATGAACCATCACTTAACTTACTTAAGGTGGACTATTACACTATTTTCTTCTAGTCACAAACTTTGTTGCATTATTTTCCTGTTTTCTCTGTAAAGCTGCTTTGAAATAATCTGTATTGTAAAAATCACTATATAATGCATATATTTAGCAAAATATGCATATATTTAGCAAAATACAACTCTCTATAGTTCATTTGTCTAGCTAACTAACATGATATGGTCATTAAATGGCTTTTCTGAGGTAACTTAATGTTACGTTACATGACATAATTACCCAGTTGTTTTATTGACATCTTTCCACAGTTGAAACACTGAATGATCCATTTTTAATAACTACTCTAGTAGTAAAAAGGAGGAGATGATCAGTTCACGTGCCACTGACCTGAGGCTCTACAGCGATCTGATATGTCACGTGTATTTACAGTTGGAATTTCGTAATAAAATTGACTGAATTTGAAAGCTGAGACTGTTTCATGTCAAAAGTGACCTGCTCTGGCTTGTCTGTCGGTGACAGTTTCCTCATTGCTTTGCAATTTTTTTAATTATGTATGGAAATGTATGAGGCCTGAAGGCATGAGAACAGTGTCATTGTGAGTCTCTCACGCGGAGTGCCTGATAGTCGGCAGCGCTGGTTTAGCTGTTTTTTGTTTTTTGTTTTTATGGCCCTCAGTTTGTATTTTTTCCGTTCTTGTCTAAGTTAACTTAGTAATTCTCATGCACTTTTGTTTTGATCTGAATTGTTAATAAACGTGACCATAAATGACAATAAATAAAAAGTTTAAATCACTAAATTTTTATCTAATGTATACATCATCATATTCATTATTGTATATTTAGTTACATTACATATTTTTCAAAATTTTCAGGTCCAAAACAGGTCCAAACAGGAATGCATTTTTGGTCTTGCTCTGGTTTATTCCTTTTCATGTTTCCTCAAGTTAAAATGGGTAAATACACTTATGGCTTTTGGTCCAAAAAATATATTAAAATGTAATTTGATTTGTAAAATATAAATTTTACATAATACAAATGATGCAACATGCTTTCAATGATTATTACTATGGTTAAATTTTGAGTTTGAAGTTACTGTCCAGCTAAAGTTAGTTTTTGATTGATTCACTTCCATTGTAAAGATCATTTTTTATTAACTTAGGGCTGCTAACACAACACCGGTTTACCGAAAACAGAAAACTTTAATGTGTGCAGGCTTTTCTCTTGCACGAAAACAATGTTTGGTGCCTCGAGAATGCAAACATCTAGGTTACTACTGTAACCTCTGTTCCCTGAGAACAGGGAACAAGACACTGGGTCAATTTACACTTTGCGGAACGCCTCAGGCGTGACAGGTGCCTGAAATCACAATCAAATCACAGCAACCATATTGACCGGCGACAGCTGCTGACATCATTAACTTGCAACCTGGAAGTATATAAGGATGCCTTGTAGTGATGCACTGTGAAAAAAAAAAGATTAGTTGACTCAACTTAACTAAGTTAATTTGAGTCAACTTATAGTGTCAAGTTTATTACACTTCAAAACCCGAGTTGACTCAACTCCCTGTATCAAGTAATGTGGACTGGAAAACATTACTAAAGAGAACAAAAAAAAAAGATGCTGCTTGAACTGTTGGTAAATGGACTGCGTTTATATAGTGCTTTAAACAGACCCATGGCCACCAAAGCGCTTTGCACATTGCCTCGCATTCACCCATTCATTCACTGACGGCGGTGTCAGCCATGCAAGGAGCCATCCAGCTCGTCAGGAGCAGCTGGGGTTAGTTGTCTTGCTCATAGACACCTCGTCAGGTGGAACCGGGGATTGAACAACCAACCTTCCGGTTTGTAGACAACCTACATGAAATTACTAGGTTTCAAAAATTGAAGGAAACTAATATCTACAAAGAATCTACATGAGAATTGAGAATTGGGATATGATTATATTATATATATATATATATATATATATATATATATATATATATATAAAAGGAAGCTGATTGGCTATTGAAACGGCACATGCCACATAGAACCAGGTGTGTGTGATTACCAGCATGCAGAGAGATCTTTGTTAGCAGTGGATGTGCTTCTCCTACCCAAGTTGGTGGTTTTGATGGTTCTAAAACCAAAGTGGCGAGCAGGACGAGGCCGAGGGCCGTGAGAGAGCGGCACGAGGCTGGTGGCGTGATTACTGATGAGCGAATCCTGCGCAGCGCACCGGTCTCTCCATCTTCACTGTCGTCGCTCCTCCTTTTATGCGTCTGCTCCTCCCTGAGAGATATATACAGCGGGTGAAATAAGTATTGAACACGTCACCATTTTTCTCGGTAAGTATGTTTCCAAAGGTGCTAATGACATGAAATGTTTACCAGATGTTGGTAACAACCCAAATAATCCATACATACAAAGAAACCAAAACAAATACGTTTAGAAATTAAGTTATGTGTAATAATGTCAAATGACACAGGGAAAAGGTATTGAACACATGAAGAAAAGGAGGTACAAAAAGGCATGGAAAGCCAAGACAACAGCTGAAAACTATCAGTAATTAAAAAGCTATCCAGCCCCCTTTCAGTGCAAATTAATATCAGCTGGTTCAGTCTCAACTGATGGCCTACAAAAAGTGGTAATGTGTCAACTTGACACATCTCATGATGGGTGAAAGCAAAGAGCTGTCTCAAGACCTTAGCAACCTAATTGTTGCAAAGCATAATGATGGCATTGGTAATCGGTGCATTTCTAAGCTTCTGAATGTTCCAGTGAGCACTGTTGGGGCCATAATACGGAAGTGGAAAGACAATCATTTCACCATAAATTTGCCTCGACCAGGTGCTCCTCGCAAGATTTCTGACAGAGGAGTGAAAAGAATAATCAGAAGAGTTGTCCAAGAGCCAAGGACCACTTGAGGAGAGTTTCAAAAAGACCTGCAATTAGCAGGTACTAGGGATGTTAACCGATGACCGTTTGACCGATGGTTGACCGTATCAACGTTAGCCGATCAAAGTTGTCGGTAGTCGGTTAAAAAAAAAAGTGATGTCTAAATTAGGCTATTATAGACAGTGGACTAAACGCTACTACAGTTAGCCATCTCATTCCAAGCCATCTCATTCCATATTTTTGTGTGAAGTGAACAAATCACACACACACACACACACTGCGCAAATGACTGGTCATGTTCGAGCAAACAGCACTCGCATTGAAGAAAGTTTACAAAGAGTGACCATTTTGTTCATGTTTTTTGATTATCGCTGTTGTAACGTATTATTGGGGAGCCAGTATGTGCATCCATCAACAGAAACATATATTAAAGAAACAGTCTGTTTTACGCATTGTTATTTTCAACAAGCCAGATTATAGATGCATTATCAGATTTGAGATCAACCACAGTGCAAGTGCGTAGCGAACCGTGGGTGGAGAATAGTACGGTTCGGAACCGTGTGTGACGCAATGACATCATGAATATACTAATTGACGTATGACGTAATCTAGCGACATTTAGCAACTTTTAGGGAAGGCGTTAAATACTTTCCTTTGAAAATAGTTGGCAACACTGGAGCATTAGCAGAGAAAGAACAGAAGTAGGCTTTGTTTGCCGTCGAGACTGAGAGGACTAACATTAGTAGTGGCTTCCTCAAGCGGTTAAAACAATGTGATAAAAACACACGCAAACCTGACCCAAATGTTTAATGTCGCAATTGAGGAGTATAGTGTGGCATTAAATTAGCAAGAGGCTCATCTAAACCCATAAGAACCATGTCCTCAAGTGCAACATAATTAAATTCCACCTGGCTGGAAAGTTCACAAAACTCCATCACATAATCCTCCAGGGAATGATTATCTTGGCGTAAACGTAGTAGGGCAACTGCTGGGTTCATTGGTAACGTTCTAGCTTTCTGTAACATATGTCCACTGGAGGCGAGTATTACTGAACCCAAGTGCAATTTCTTTATTATGGGACGGGACGGTTGAAATTAGTGATTGGTCTGTTGATACTAGGGCTCTGATGCAGTTTTCAAAGCACTATTGGATCACACACTGTAAAATACAATTGTATACAATACCACTTGATTGATGACGTGTGAGGCTTCGAACGTCATGCAGTATCAGAAGGTCGGGACAGCTGGTTTGAAAAAAAATTGGTGCTTCGCAAGATTTGCGTCCTCATCTGATGCATAAAAAGGGAAATTATTATGGAGGCATTTGTTTCATTATTTAACACTTCACTTCCCTATAACATCATTTATATATTTTATAAAAACAGAACTCCCAAAAATGTTTTCTCAATTACTATATTTATGATCACATACTTGTATGACACGAGTTGTGGTCTCATTGGCACAAATTAATTTAGATGAGATTAGATAGAACTGTAATGATCCCAGATTGATTCACTTGTATGTCACAGACTTCTGAAGCTTTGTTTGGTCAAATGTTTTTCTGCTCTGCTGTGATTTATATGTGGAGAAAACAAGTCTGACCACCAGATGTCACTAATGCGATTGTGTTAAAAGTTTCAAGTAATTAACCTTTTTTCACCACAATTTGATGAAAGCCTCATCAAGTGTCCCTTCACTAAACTAAATACAAAATAAACAGCAGGTCACATTGACTGCAAGTGTAGTATTAGACTAAAAAATACTGAATGTCTGTATATTCAGCACTTGCACACTGTGAAAATACAGTAGCCCGCCAAACTGCAAAAGCCAAAAAGGTAAAAAAATTTTTTAATGAAAAACCTTTTATGGTAGTACACTCAAAAGAGTTGTGCAACTGCAAAGCAAAGGTCAGTGAGAGATTGAGAGAGATTTATTCTGCTTCAGCATCACATCTTCATGTTGGGTTATCCTGGGGAATTTGTCCACATCACAGGCAATGATGTCTCTTCCCAGTCAAAGGGAAAACCCCTAAAGCCAGATCCAGCCTTGACAACATTCTCCACACCTTTCTCTTTTCGTCCTCCTTGTTCATCCCCTCTTATACTCTTCCTCAGATCCCTCCTATATTGTTTTCATCCATTGTGGGTATCAATATTCAGTGCAACATTTTGAGTCAGTTTTGGCACTCTTACTTGTATTGTGTACAGTTGGTTTGGTCTCATCATTAGAAATAAGTGTGAACAGTTTTGAGTCGTTTTGTGTAAACAATGACAACTGTGTTGCAGTTGTGTTCAACTTTTGCCTGCATGACATCAGCTATCAGGTTCCCAAACGAATGCAAGCTGATCCCAGCTAACGGAATTTTGTTATAAGAACGTTCTCCAAATATTCAGTGTTGGTTCTGGGATCGTGAAAAATGTCCAGTTTTCTTGACGTTAGAGGAACGTGTTTTAAAAGGTATAAAGTTCCTCAAACGTTCTTTAAACGTAATTTTCGATTAAAAATTCAACAAGATAGTAACGTTAATTTCTAACATTCCAAGAACATAAAAATGTCCAGTTTCCTGAATGTTACTACACAGCAAAAACTTAAGAGTGTTAAAGACTCAAGAGTGTTAAAGTTAATGTGCTATTTAGGTGATTGATTGAGTGACGATTGAGCATAATTGAAGACACCTGATGATAACAAGCATAATCACTGTAGGAGAAAAATCACATTTTAGTCACCATTATGGAGATCAGTGTTTGCTTTAGTTGGGCAGTTGACCTTTGAGTCTTTAACTTTAGATTTTGTTTGTAGTGATGGGAAGTTCGGTTCTTTTCCGCGAACCGGTTCTTTCAGACAGTTCGTTTCAATGAACCGGTTCAAAAAACTTGTTCAACGGTTCGTTTACGTCATCAAGTTATCACGTCATTTAGAGTGATGTAATGACGTAAATTCTTTCATCACACGAGGATCATCGGTTTTCTCTCAGATGTTGGATGTGTTCGAAAGAAACAGTTTTCGGTTCAGTGTACTGTTGATTCTAAACTGCAACAATTCTTGAGAATCGCTGTAGCAAAACGGCGCTGATCGCGTGCGAGAGAGAGAGCTGGCGGCTCCATATGCTTTTGAACCGCTCTCGCTGTACTTTAATGAACTTATTTAGAAATAAGCTGTTCCTGAAAATATCATGCATTCATGTTAACACAAATAGCCTATATGTTTAGTTTGACAATTTTACAAAACCATTAATTGTTTCACCTTTAAAATGTAGGAATTGTGCATTCATGTTAATTATTTTGCTGTAATGCTTTATAAACAACATTCATATTTCTGAATGTTGGATAGCCTAATTAAATCTGTGTTCAATCAATATTGCAAGATAATAACAGGCATTGCCTGAGTTAAATACAGTGCAAGTGCACTAGTTTTCAACAATTCTTCTTTGTTAAACTTTAATGGTGTATTGTTTGAAACACTTTGACAGTTTTATTAAAACAGTTTATTTAATACAAACTAAATTTGTGAATGTGTCATTACCTATAATTACAGTACAGGAATTTCATAAATCGCCATACATCTTTCTGTTAAAACAGCCTACTATAACTCAGTTATTTTTGTCCAAAATCCCTTATTGAGATCATAAAACACTTCATTTAGCCTTCAACAGCATCTTCAACTAAAACAATGCATAGTCATTTAAGACAATATATATAGCCTATTTTTTTAAATAAACAATTTAATACTTTCACTCCACCAGATGTATCAAAAACTCATACAGTGATAATACAGTAATTAAGTCATAAACATTTCCAATATTTTTTAATTTGTAACCCTTTTTGGTTTGCAACAAAATAATAAAAAAGTAGCCTAGCATGTATTTCGTCCGAGGAAAATAATTACACGCATGCTCAGTATCTCCAGCTCATCGGTTCTCAGCATGTCGGACGCGTCCGAAAGAAACCGTTTTCGGTTCAGTCAGTGAGTGTACTGGTGATTCGCTTTCGAAAAACGTGCTGCAGGCGCTGTACCTGTGCGTTCGGTTCGGTAGTATGCGCATGTGCAGTATCAGCTGCTCGTGCTCATCACTTCTCTCCTCAGCACGTATAATATATACTCCGGGATATTGGTTTATTTCGAGTCCGAGGGACTGTCAGGCATGTCTGAAAGTGACTAACTATAGTAACTTGTGGATCAGCACTGACGCAAGACGCGAACGATTCAGTCCGATTTAGTGTACTGGTTCGACCGGTTCACTAAAAAGTACCGGTTCAAAAGAACGATTCGTTCACGAACCGGCCATCACTATTGCTGCGTCCCAATTCGCATACTATCCGTCCTAAATAGTATTCGAAAATAGAATTAGTACGTCCCAAATCGTAGTATGTTGAAATGAGTGTTCCAAAGAGACCCGGATGGTCTACTATATCCGGTCAGAATCCGAAGTGCAGATCGATGATGCACACTCTAACGTTTGATATTGCCCACAACCCATCGCGCGCGGGACGAGGATTCGGTTAGAACTACAAACACGAGTGAAAAGTGTTAAAAAACTACAGACTTGGAGGACACGCGAGTCCGGCGGTTGTGTGGAGAGATTTAGATAAAGGGGTTTAAGTGATTAATTATCAGTATCTAACCTGACGAAAATGTATTTATTCAATGTTGGCTACGTTATATTTCATCTGCAACAGCATTGTGAACTTTTGTAAAGATACGTTTACAGCCATTAAATTTTAAATGCATCATTACATTCAAATTGCAAACACATGAGGAGAGTGAGAGTCTGCGCATGAAAGACCCACGACTGGCACATGAAAGAGCTACAACATTTCTCTCCGAAACGGTAAGAAATTATATTAGATTGAATGGAGGATTTTATCTCCGTTAAAGATGACGAAGTAGTATGTCCCAAAGCTTGCCTACTCTTTTGCTATACACTAAAAAGTATCTACTTTTTCTTCACAAAAAGAGTACATACTTTTAGGGCGTAGTATAAGTAGGCGAATTGGGACGCAGCATATTTCCCAGATAGCAAACTGAATCCGGAACGGATCTGCCACGGAGGTATCACCAGGTCCGGAACGGAGTCCACTTGCACAGCGCAACGGATCCGGAACAGATAAGGATTGCGGATCCAGACTAGATCCGCGGCAGACTCTATCCGTATCCGCTGATAAAGCAGCTCACCCGCCGCGGATCCGCCCGTTCATTTCGGTCTGAAAACCTTTCAGATCACTCATTCAAAACTAGTAATCTGGCCAAAACTACAAAAATATTTCAAATCTACTGGTGGACCAACATTAGGTAGACTGCCCACTTAACAACATGATGTCCAAAAGACATCTTTTCAACGTCTTTGTCACAAAAGTCGGACGTTGAAAAGACGTCCACTGAGGAGCCAGAATTAAGGTTTTTATGACGTCTTTTTTTGACGTTTTCTGCATATAGACATCTTTAGTGACAAAGACGTTGAAAAGACGTCTTTTGGACATCATGCTGTTAAGTGGGCAGTCTATCTAATGTTGGTCCAGCAATAGATTTGAAATATTTTTGTAGTTTTGGGCAGATTACTAGTTTTGAATGAGTGATCTGAAAGGTTTTCAGACCGAAATGAACGGGCGGATCAGCTGCTTTATCAGCGGATACGGATAGGGTCTGCCGCGGATCTAGTCTGGATCCGCAATCCTTATCTGTTCCGGATCCGTTGCGCTGTGCAAGTGGGCTCCGTTCCGGACTTTGTGATACCTCCGTGGCAGATCCGTTCCGGAGTCAGTTTGCTATCTGGGTTATTTGGCTGCTGTACCTGAGTTATGACAGCCAGATGAACAAAGAGAGAAGGTGATCTAATGGTGTCGGTTATGTTTTAACATAATCATTATTTCACAATCATTTGACCACTTTAACATTCTTGAGTCTTTAACACTCTTGAGTTTTTGCTTTGTATAACATAACGTAATTTTTTACGTTAAAAAACTTGTCGAAAATTACTTGGATTAATGCTTTAATTAATAAAATATGATGTAAAAGTAATATAGCAAACGTAAAACTGGCTTGATAAGGAATCTTATGTCAAAATACTATGACCGTTCAACACGGTTCATCAATAGCTTGTTTGCAGACATGTGATTCTGATGACGTGCAAAATTCAGATGGAGGACAGGAAGAGAAAAGCAGAATGGAGGAGATGAAGGAAAGTAAGTAATGAACTGATTTAGAAAAGTATAAACAGAAAATCACAACATATGTTGGATCCTTATGTAATGAAGAGGAGCGATTTTTCTACTGAATGTAAATACTTGCATGCCATCGAGGCGGTAGATATAAAGACTGTGAAGCTGAGGTCTGGTTTGTTTATAATCTGCTGCCTTTCTGCTAGTGTGTTTAGGGCAGAACTTAGATTTTCTGGTGTGTTTTTGAAAAATTTCGCCACTGTAGGTCATTCATGCTGAACTGAGAATTGCCATAGGAACTCACATCACCGTTCAGGGAGAAAACTGGACAGTGTAATACTAGTGTAACACGACATAAATGAAACATAACCAAATCGTGACAGGATCTTAATCTATTTATTTATTTGATACATTTTTGTGAATCTCTTTACATTTGTTAGTGAATCTCAGTCTATTTATGTGGAATAATGTAACAATTACCCCCATAAGGTCAAGTCGTCTGACTCATGAATATTATTTTTATAATGTTCCCAATTGATGGAACAGCAGAGATATGCAAATTCCCCTGTCAATTCAAAGCCCCAGAATTTATTTTTATTTTATATTTTAGAGCACAAAAAAATAAAACGCTAATCTCTTCTCGAATTATTGTTACTTTCTGGTCTGGGAAACAAGCAAAGACCATGCTCTACACGCTTTCCCTTCTGATTGGTCAATCATGTCACGTCTACTCTTAAAGAAGCAGTCACACTTTTAATAACTTAATGAATAACATTATTAAAGCTGCATGCAAACATGATGTTGGTGGCAGTGGAAATGTGAGCTGGACCTGTTGTTAGAATTGAAGGAATTGATTTTTGCTATGAAAGATCATTCTTGTTCTATATTCTGAGGTAAGATACTCTTTTGTGCCATGAAAAATAAATTAACAAATGTTTGTAATTATTTCCCTTAAAAACACGTTGGCTGATGCATCATCATCCTGCACATGCTAAACTTAAATCTTAATATAGAGCAGTATTTTCCTTCATCTTCCCTATATCTTATATTAGCTGCATGTGATGTGCTAATAGATTGGTGTACATATGATGATACAACACAAAGCAATATTGAAGAATATTTATTAGCATGGCCACACATTCAGTTTCTGCTAATTTCTCCAGTGAACAAGCGACAGCATCCAGGTCAGAATACCTGCGCAGAAACAATACACAACACATGCATTCGTTTAGAAGACCAATAAAAACAAATTTCCTTCAAATATCTTCAGGGAAATAAGAAATTTGCATCCATTATTCAATAGTCTATTCATTTATTTTTGCATCCATGCGGTAAGTGCACATTATTCCAATAAATAAATAAAGTAAAATCCTAATCTTTTATCGAAACTGATACTTCTGCTCTTTTATTTAAACCATGTGGACTATTGCATAACCTCCGAAGACCCGAGTTTTGGTCAGAGGTGGAAAGTCCAGGGGTCAGAAAGTAAAAGTCCTGCCACATTTTAATTCCACCCACAGCAAAAACTCCAGTGTTAAAGTTAATGAGATAATTAAGTGAATAATTGAGTGATGATTGAGCATTATTGAAGGCACCTGATGATAACAAGCAGAATCACTGAAGGAGAACGTCACATTTTTTAAGTCACCATTATGGTGATCAGTGTCTGCTTTAGTTGGACTCTTGACCCTTAAATCATTAATGTTAGATGATCTTTGGCTGCTGTACATGAGTTATAACAGCCAAATGAACAACAAGGAACGCTGATGCACTGGTGTTGGTTATGTTTTGACATAATCATCATTTGTCACAAAACTCATTTGTAGAGTTTAACCTTTTGAGTACACAGAATAACATTATCAGAAATATAAAATATTATCCAAAATATTTCTTAAAAGCTATTCTATTCTAATTACTTTATGGGCACACACAGACATCAAGAATCAGCCTGTGATTCTCAACAATGGTGACAATTATATAGCATGTTGCAGTGCATTCTGGGTGCCACCAATCAAAACTCATTCATGGCTCCCATCATGCATTGCGGTATGAATAAATTATGATCTGAATTGTCTTAGTAATTTCCTTTTCCTAATTGAATATTCTGTTTGTCACCATTGTTGAGATTCATACACTGAATCTTGATGTCTGTGTATGCCTAAAAGAAAGATTATTATTTATTTATCAGAACAACGTTTAAGATATCATTTGGTTTATTTTAAAAAATCTGGATCTAATGTTATAGAATCACTGTGATGCTGTTATGATCATTATACATTTAAGTCAGAGAGTAGGCTTTAAATGAGTTCAGTGATTCAGGTCAAATGATGATTATGCCTAAACATGATCTACAACATCTGATCTGATCTGATCTGATCTCTTTGCCATCCAGCTGTTAAAACAGCCAAACAAAATCTTTAGTTAAACATTTAAAGGGTCAAGAGCCCAACTAAAGCAAACACTGATCACCATAACGGTGACTAAAATATAGATTTTCTCCTTCAGTGATTCTGCTAGTTAACATCTGGTGTCTTCAATCATATCTCAATCATCACTCAATTATTCACTTAATTATTCTCATTAACTTTAACACTCTTGAGTCTGGATCCAAAAAAACTCCCAGTAAAGTTCATTCAACACTGGAGTTTTTGCTGTGGGTGGAATAAAAATATGGCAGGACTTTTACTTTCTGACCCCTGGACTTTCCACCTCTGATGTGATGTCCACGTATGTGGACAACCAGGTCTTAGGAGGCTACTGTAAAACAATAGCCATTTAACTTTAGGCATTGTTATCAAACTCCGAATAAACCATTAAGCAAAGGTATAAAGTCCACTTTTCACCATCCAGTCAGCTGTTAAATATGGATAAAATCAAGACGCAAAACATTTTTCCCCTTGAATATCCGGTTTCAATCAGACATACTGCTATTAATAGATGTAAAATAGGTTGTGTAAAAATTTCATATTGATTTTAATATTCTCATGAGAATAACCTGTACACATGAAATCCTTAACAAACTGAACATGCTCATACAATTTGAGTGAATTCATTGCCTTTACCAGTCCATTTCCAGGAGTTAGATGTACATTTCTGAATCCAAATGCTAATTTAGTGCGATCACTCATTTGAAATCATAGTGCTGGTATTATAGCATTTACTCAATTTCAAATATAGATAGTAAAATATGTCTGTATAAGTCATAGAATAAATTAACCTGCTTATTTTTTCTGCTTTGTCTGTCATCGATTGTTCAATTATTGAACTAAATTGTTAAAAGTCACATACGTTTTTATCCCACAGCTTTTGTACAATAAGTGCACTCAAAACATTATATGTTGGCTTTAATTAACTTTTTTATGTAAACAGGTTCCACATAACATGGTTACGTTAACATAATGGAATCAAGTAATTTTAAGTGAATTTTAAACTCTGAGCAGAATGTTAAATGAACACTGAAGCAGTGTTAAAGTTAATGAGATAATTAAGTGAATAATTGAGTGATGATTGAGCATTGTTGAAGACACCTGATGTTAACAAGCAGATTCACTGAAGGAGAAAACCGGAATTCTAGGTCACCATTATGGAGATCAGTGTTTGTTTTAGTTGGGCTCTTGACCCCCACATTATTAACTTTATATTTTGTTTGGCTGCTGTACATGAGATATAACAGCCAGATGAACAAATAGAAAATGTGATCTGATGGTGTTTTTTTGTGTTTTAACATAAATATGATTTCACAATCATTTGACCTGAATTCATATAGAACCCAATTTCTGAGTTAAATTTACCTTATGGATTATAGCTGCACTGTCATTGTAGAGCATACCATTTTTAATCTTTTCAATGAAATCCAAATGATCAATTCAATAATAAAATAAATAAATAAATAAAAACTTCAAAAAAAACATTTGTATGCAGGCACACACAGACATCAAGAATTAGCGTATGAATCTCAGCAACGGTGACAAACAGATCACTTCTGAACATAAGCTCATTATTTATTCATGCAGCAATGCATGATGGGAGACATGAATGAGCTTTTATTGGTGGCACCAAGAATGCACTGCAACATGCTTTATAATTGTCACCATTGTTTAGATTCACAGGCTGATTCTTGATATCTGTGTGTGCCTATAAATTATATATTTTTTAGAAGTTTCTTTTAGTTTATTTTTTATTGATTTGATCGTTTGGGTTTCATTGAAAAGGCAAAAAATGGTTTGCTCTACAACGGCAGTGCTGCTATAATCCATAAGGTAAACTTAACTCAGAATTTTGGTTCTATATGAGTTCAATGATTCAGGTCAAATGATTGTGGTATAATGATTATGTTAAACACAACCAACACCATCAGATCACCTTTTCTATTTGATCATCTCGCTGTTATAACTCATGTACAGCAGCCTAACAAAATATAAAGTTAATAATGTGGGGGTCAAGACCCCAACTAAAGCAAATACTGATCACCATAATGCTGGCTTAAAATTCCGGTTTTCTCCTTCAGTGATTCTGCTTGTTAACATCAGGTGTATTCAATAATGCTCAATCATCACTCAATTATTCACTCAATTATCTAATTAACTTTAACACTGCTTCAACGTAACCCAGTTATGTGCAACCTGTTGACATAAAAAAGTTAATTAAAGCGAACATATCAGAACCTGATGACATAAAAAAGTTAAAGCCAACATATCATTTATTTGAGTGTGTTGAAGTTACATGAACAAATTGTGTTTGTTTAACGTAACCCAGTTATGTGCATCCTGTTGACATAAAAAAGTTAATTTATGGAATCTATTGACATAAAAAAGTTAATTAAAGCCAACATATCATTTTTTTGAGTGCCAGATCTATACAATTTGACAAATGTAATATGATAAATGTTATGATTCTACCTGCACCGAGAAGCTGATAGACTGAAGATGAAGCTGCAACTGTTGCTCCACTTGTAGTTGAACCCAGGATCATGTTTGGACTGTCTGTGGATGTGGTGTTACCAGATGTAGCAGATGTAGCAGGTGTTGCAGATGTAACAGATGTACCAGATGTTGCAGATGTACCAGATGTTGAAGATGCCGTGGTTGTGGTTGGACTGACTGTGGATGCGTAAGTACCAGATGTACCAGATGTTGCAGATGTTCCAGATGTTGAAGATACTGTGGTTGTGGTTGGACTGACTGTGGATGCAGTAGTACCAGATGTATCTGCAGATGTTGCAGATGTACCAGATGTTGAAGATGCTGTGGTTGTGGTTGGACTGACAGTGGATGCGGTAGTACCAGATGTTGCAGATGTTCCAGATGTTGAAGATGCTGTGGTTGTGGTTGGACTGACTGTGGATGCAGTAGTACCAGATGTATCTGCAGATGTTGCAGATGTACCAGATGTTGAAGATGCTGTGGTTGTGGTTGGACTGACTGTGGATGTAGTAGTACCAGATGTATCTGCAGATGTTGCAGATGTACCAGATGTTGAAGATGCTGTGGTTGTGGTTGGACTGACTGTGGATGTAGTAGTACCAGATGTGTCTGCAGATGTTGCAGATGTTTCAAATGTATCTGCAGATGTTTCAGATACTGTTGTGGTGCAGTGACAGCCATTGAAGAGCAGAAGAGCAGTCACCGCGAAAAAACCCAAATACTTCATCTTCCTTTGGGAAATAAACGTTTGTTGAACCACACTGGATAGGCAAATATTTTTAGCTGAGATGATTTGATTCTACTGCTAATTTTGTTAAATCATATTGCAATCTAGCTGGATTTTAAGCACAGTAAGGAGAGTCATATAAAAATACAAGAATTACTTACATATTCATACAGTTTGTTGTTTTACTTTGCACACAGCTGTTATGATATTTAAGTTAGTCAAAATATATTTTTCATAATATATACTGTTCAAATATGCAATACAAAAATGAAAATGAGTAATAAACTAACATATAGAAATATAAAATAACCACAGATTATGCATCATAATATGTTGAACTGTGGTTTATTTCTTTTAGCTTAAAATAGTACATTATTTTTGAACATTAATTACCACAGTGTTTATGATGTCTTCTTTCTTCTGATCAAACAGTTCCAGAAAATAATATCTGTGTTAGTCGTCCACAGGGAAATCGCTTCTGCCCCAAAATATTTCATTTTTTGTTATGAGCATAAATTATCAAAATGTATTAATCCAGCTAGTCAATTATTAATCTAGATAAATACATAATCCATTAATAAAACTCTAACCATTAAGTTTAATAAACAAAAAAGGACAAAAAAAAGGTAAATGATGTAAATGAAGTGGCGGAGCTTTTTTAAATAGTCTTTTAGTCACATTAAACTGCTTACAATATTAGTAAAGATCATGAAGTTTCACATACCTGCAGTCGTCTGTGTCGTTGGTCGGTCGCGCTGTGAGATTTATAAGTGTTTGTGTGAGCATTCAGATATTTGATTGCTGTGGAAACCTCTTTCTGACCAGCTTAATAATTGTACATTTGTCAATCAAGGACGATATTGTGTTTCAGTGCTTCCTCTAATATCTTATTGTTCTTATGTTAGAAGTGATTTCAGTCCTCTGGCAACAGAAAGAGACGCATATCAAAACTCACGTCATCAATGGACATAGACACACGAGTAACCATTGTCCAGTTTTCTAAATATAGAAAACTCTCCTGTCGCTGTGTTGAGAGAAATAAGTGAGGAGGTGTTGTGTTTGCGCTGTGTAAACATGATGGTTATTTTTAGACTAAATGTGAACATGCATGTACTCATCTCACTTGCAAGAAAACCTTCAGTATTCCTCAAAATGAATAAACACAGTAAAATCCAATCTCACAATTTTACTTAAAAGTTTTATAATTAACTGTATTAAATTACACAAATAAACTTTATGAATTTAATCTCACTTTATTAACCAATGTCTTTACTGCTGACCCACAGTGATCTAATTCAACCATACTAATAAGCAAGAAATAAGAGTGTTGAACTTCCTTCACCTGTATCCTATTGTTTTTTAATCCAGAATATCAGCAGCTGAGAGGTTTGTTTGAGCAGCGCCCTCTTCTGTACAGGAGTAAATATGCATTTCCTTCAGCCTGAAGCTTTTTCATTTCACTTTTGGTGTGAAAGCAGATATTTGCCACATTTGCCAAAAATAACATTTGCCAAAAATATAACTTTTTTGTTATATGAAAAAAAAGCAAGCCTAGCCCAGGTGAGAATAAGTAACGCAAAAGTAATGTAACACATTACTTTCCATCAGACATGGGCAGTATTTCAATTAAATGTATTTTAAATACGTATTTAATTACTTTAGTGTATTTTGTAATTTGTATTTTGCAGGTGTGGAAAAAATAAAATGTAGTTTGTAACAAAATATTTTGAGGGAGTGTATTTAGAGTATTTCAAATACTTAAATACTTTAGAAAAATCACCATAGTAAATGATTTTGCCATATTTTCGGTCTGATGTGGTGTACTTGTCTGATGTTGGGAATGACAATGTCCAGGTTAGATGCACGAAAATCACGTGACACCCTGTAGACCGGGCTCCCTCCAAGAAGTGAATGAGTTTTGAACTCTTAAAAACGGCATTAAGGTATAGTGTTTTGTGACAAATATACAGTCTACACACACACATATTGCACACTGAACAGCATTATAGAGAAAATAATTGTGCCTTATGAGATCAATGCACTGTGTTGTCATTCATAAAAGGACATCATAGGCCCCACCTATTATGAAACAGCGCGTCTGTCGTAACTCCACTGAAATCTCCATGCTAAGCAAGCGTTCACAATATAACATCCATCTGTAGTTTTTACACGTTTTTAAACTTATTACATATGAGAAATATTGATATTGATTTTCTATAAAATAATCATCGATCCTATTGTTTTTCAGTAATTGTGCACGCAGCGCGATTCTACTATGGAAAAGCGATACACGGTCAGGGCAGTTATAGTCTCGTGTGTAAAACAAACCCACACATTTTATGATTAATCATATACACTGACCTAAAGGATTATTAGGAACACAATACTAATACTGTGTTTGACCCCCTTTCGCCTTCAGAACTGCCTTAATTCTACGTGGCATTGATTCAACAAGGTGCTGAAAGCCTTCTTTAGAAATGTTGGCCCGTATTGTTAGGATAGCATTTTGCAGTTGATGGAGATTTGTGGGATGCACATCCAGGGCACGAAGCTCCTGTTCCACCACATCCCAAAGATGCTCTATTGGGTTGAGATCTGGTGACTGGGGAGGCCATTTTAGTACAGTGAACTCATTGTCATGTTCAAGAAACTAATTTGAAATGATTCAAGCTTTGTGACTTGGTGCATTATCCTGCTGGAAGTAGCCATCAGAGGATGGGTACATGGTGGCCATAAAGGGATGGACATGGTCAGAAACAATGCTCAGGTAGGCCGTGGCATTTAAACGATGCCCAATTGGCACTAAGAGGGCTAAAGTGTGCCAAGAAAACACCCCACACCATTACACCAACACCACCAGCCTGCACAGTGGTAACAAGGCATGATGGATCCATGTTCTCATTCTGTTTACGCCAAATTCTGACTCTACCATCTGAATGTCTCAACAGAAATCAAGACTCATCAGACCAGGCAACATTTTTCCAGTCTTCAACTGTCCTATTTTGGTGAGCTCTTGCAAATTGTAGCCTCTTTTTCCTATTTGTAGTGGAGATGAGTGGTACCCGGTGGGGTCTTCTGCTGTTGTAGCCCATCCGCCTCAAGGTTGTGCGTGTTGTGGCTTCACAAATGCTTTGCTGCATACCTCGGTTGTAACGAGTGGTTATTTCAGTCAGAGTTGCTCTTCTATCAGCTTGAATCAGTCGGCCCATTCTCCTCTGACCTCTAGCATCAACAAGGCATTTTCGCCCACAGGACTGCCGCATACTGGATGTTTTTCCCTTTTCACACCATTCTTTGTAAACCCTAGAAATGGTTGTGCGTGAAAATCCCAGTCACTGAGCAGATTGTGAAATACTCAGACCGGACCCGTCTGGCACCAACAACCATGCCACGCTCAAAATTGCTTAAATCACCTTTCTTTCCCATTCTGACATTCAGTTTGGAGTTCAGGAGATTGTCTTGACCAGGACCACACCCCTAAATGCATTGAAGCAACTGCCATGTGATTGGTTGATTTAGGTGAGTGTATATTATGATTAAAATGGAATTAATGGCATTATGATGGCATTATCGCCACCAACTGGGCTGGAGTGTCTATTATTCAAGCTCTCAACGGAAGAATGTCCGGTTGTGAGGCGTTTGGAAAAATAGGTCCACAGTTTTACAGCGAATGGTAAAACACCTGTTGGAAAGCATCTTTTGCAGCGATTTTTGTGTGAGCATATCAGTGAACACCCCAGACAACTCGGTGAGTTTCACATCTTTGTAAACTAAAGTTTAATGCGTTTTATGAATGATTGTTCCAGTGCCCCTATGAAACCATTGTGGAGGTGGGGAGGTGCTAACACAGAAACCTAAAATTCTCGGGACAGCAGAATTTGTCCAAATTTCAATCTTAACCGTTCTATTTCATCAGAAACAATCTTAAAACAGTGCTTTAAGTGTAAAATACCAAACTTGTCCTTTAAGGCACGAGTAGAGTAACGGTGATAATATGGCTACGTAGCCTACATCAAACACGTTTTGCTATTAAGGGCAGCCTACCACACCATTGATGTGAACTTAGCTATACATGCCATTTACGTCAGAGGGAGCTATTTCAGGCCCTGTAGAGATTTAGTGAAATGCCCATACTTTTTTATTTTGCTACTTCGCCATTTTGAATTTACACATTTCTCATATTTGTGTTATTGCTACTATTTGTTATTGACCTTTCAGTAATAAAAAAAAAAACTTTAGATTATTATGGGAGTATTTTTGTATTTTCAAAATACTAATTACTTGTATTTTATTTAAATACATTTTTAACATCAGTATTTTGTATTTTATTTTGTTACATTTCATGAGCCAGTATTTGTATTTTGTAACAAAATAGTTTTTGACATATTTGTACCCACCTCTGCTTTCCATAAAAAGTAACTAAGTAACGCAATCAGTTACTTTTTTTGGGGGAGAAACGCAATATTGTAATGCATTACTTTTAAAAACTTCCCCAACACTGTTCTGGGTATCTACGAATTTGTATTTTGATGACTTTCATGATCGTGTATAACATATGTTGATACCTATGCAACATATTGGTATTACAAGATATAAAAGTTTCTCCAGCACCCAATCCAGTTACATATGCAAATGCCCTGCTAGAACACATAAAGCTGTAAAACTTTCCCTACGTAAAACTTGGGACTACACAGTCGCGGGCCGGCAAGCCCAACATATCAAGCCATGTGCAACTTCCTTGACCATGACAGAGTCGAACTAACCATGCAAGTTCATCATATCTTCTTCATTCAATGAAGAAAAAATCTATTGCAACTTCAACGCCATCGGCTGATGGAACCATCAAATCAGGAACTTTACGAAACTGCCTCAACTGCAACAGCAATGCAAGTATCGTACAATTAACTGACTAAACAGTGGTTTAGAGGTTTAGCTGTGAACCCTTCTACCAGGCTTTGAAAATAATAAGCTTATGGTTCTTTTCATAGTTAAATGAATATTTTCCATAGCTTCATTCCCTGTTTCCGTTTCCGGTTTCATTCTTCACTTACCATTTTATGTATGTGTGATTGTGTTTGTTTAGATTAGTTGTGATCGTGATTTAGTTAATAAAACTATTACAAAACATATTTGGAAGCTTGTTTCCGTCACAGAATGAATAAAAAAAAAAAGGTAATTACGATTTTTTTTTCTCACAATTACGAGTTTACATCTTGCAATTCTGACTTTATTTCTCAGAATTGTGAGATATAAAGTCAGAATTGCGTGAAATAAAGTCCCAATTGCAGGTTATAAAGTCAGAATTGCATGATATAAAGTCGCAATTGTCTGTTGTAAAGTCAGAATTATGAGATATAAACTCGCAATTATGAGAAATATACATGAAATTCTGACTTTTTCTCTCAGAATTGCATGTTTATATCTCACAATTATGACTTTATAATACGCAATTGGGATATATAAAGTCAAAATTGGGAGATATAAACTATTCTGAGGGAAAAAAAGTCAGTCAACTTCCCAGCGGGCACCTTGACGTCAATTTAACATCAATATGACATCAAACATTATGTCAAAATGACGTCACAGAATGGGTCAAAAATGAAAGTCATATTGACGCCAAAGTGTCGATGTCAATTTGATGTCAAGATTTTGACCTCTGCTGATGTGATTAATTGAGTGATGATTGGCCAATATTGAAGACACCTGATGTTAACAAGCAGAATCACTGAAGGAGAAAATCACAATTTCAAGTCCCCATTTTGGTGATCAATGTTTGCTTTAGTTGGGCTCTTGCCCCTAAAGTTTTTTACTTTAGATTTTGTTTGGCTGCTGAAACTGAATGGTGAACAGCCAGAAGAACAAAGAGTAAAGGTTATCTGATGGTGTTGGTTATGTTTTGACAATCATCATTTGACCTTAATCACTGAACTCATTTAGAGTCTAATCTCTGATTAAGATTTATATTGGTAATTACACCATCATGGTATTCTACAGCATATAATCCTGATTTTGTTTATTCAATCCAAAGGATTTCCTAAAAGTTGTTCTGATAAAACAAATGTGTATTTTAGACACACACAGACATATAGAATCAGTGTATAAATCTCAACAATGGTGACAAACAAAATATTAAATTAGGAAAAGGAAATTACTAAAACAAATATGATCATAATTTATTTATACCGCAAAGCATGATGGGAGCCATGAATGAGTTTTGATTGGTGGCACCCAGAATGCACTGCAACTTATTATTGTCACCCTTGTTGAGATTAACAGGCTGATTATTGATGTCAGTGTGTCTAAATAAATAAAAAGTTTTAAAGTCTTCTGATAAGAACAGCTTTTACGAAATGTTTTGGATTATATTGAAAATGCTGATAATTGTTTGCTATAGAATCACAGTGTTGCTGTAATTAACAAGGCAAAGACACTCTATTTGACTCGAGTGAGTTAGGTCCAGTGATGATAAGTCAAACCATAACCAACACCACCTGATCACCTTTTCCCAAGTCTTTAGATGTGAGCTGATAATCTTATAAAGTATTTTCTAAATCTTTTCAAAGTCTTTAGGTGTACAGAAAACATTAAAAATGTTATTTTATCCTTTGGTGATTCTGCTTGTTAACATCAGGTGTCTTCAATAATCACATTAGCAGAGGTCAAAATATTGACATCAAATGGACATTTACACTTTGAAGTCAATATGACTTTCATTTTTGACCTATTTTTTGACGTAATTTTGACATAATGTTTGATGTCATATTGATGTTAAATTGATGTCAAGGTGCCCGCTGGGTTAGAGTGCACCACAACTATAAAAAGCCATTATCAATGGAGCGCAGATATTATGAGTCACCATGGTAACAGCGCCAGACAAAAAGAGGTCTGCATATTTCTCACCAGCAGTACGTAATATTTTTTTTTAAGCAACAGGGCAGCAGCGGCGATCGAGAGAGTTAGTTTGGGAGAAAGTAGTTTCTTGAGTCAATGCGTAAGTTTACATTTTAATTACTGTTATACAGTGTTGGGTGTAATTACCAAGTAATCTAAATACTGTAATTTAATTAAAGGGATTACTCTTAATTCTTCTGTAATATAAAGTAAAATATGATGTCATTTAATTAAATACTGCATAGACTATAGAACAATTCTGTATAAAACAATAGTGGATTTAAGATGGCATTTTTAAAAGGTATATTTTTAATGTAACCTTCTCTCTCCACACATTTTGGTCAATTCAAGAATAATTCATGCAATTGTATATTGTTAATTTGAAAGCATTAAAAGCGCAGTTTATTGTCTCTTTTTGTATGGTTTAAGAGGTTGAGGTTGATATGGGATTTATAAAGTAATTAGTAGTAAGTAGACCAAAACTTTCTAGAGATAGTAATTATTACATTAATCTAATTACACTTTTGAAGATGTCATTTGTAGTTAGTAATTAATTACTATTTTGGAGTAACTAACCCACCTGTTATAATATCAGAGGTAAAACTGGAAGAATGGACTATGATATTCAACTTAATTTTAATTTTCATGTAGGTGCAATCCTGCAGGCATTAAAAGAACATGGCAGCAGCTGAAAATGAAATATAAAAACATAATTCAATCAGGTAAGGCTTGAGCATATCATGGATGTAGGCTACCAGACTTTACAAACATTTGACATATTAAATAACTAAATAGCATCCAGTGTCTTGCAGTGCAGCAGCATTTTTGACCTAGGTCTAATTAACACAATTAAATGTTCATTCTCATTTGACTTCTACTCCAACAGAAAGAAGGAAGAAGCTCGCAAAGATGGAGATGCAGAGGAGATGGAGATGCAGAGGAGATGGAGATGCAGAGAAGATGGAGATGCAGAGGAGATGGAGATACAGAGGAGATAGAGATGCAGAGGAGTTGGAGATGCAGAGGAGATGGAGATGCAGAGAAGATGGAGATGCAGAGGAGATGGAGATGCAGAGGAGATGGAGATGCAGAGGAGATGGATATGGAGATGCAGAGGAGATGGAGATGGAGATGCAGAGGAGATGGAGATGAAGAGGAGATGGAGATGGAGATGCAGAGGAGATGGAGATGAAGAGGAGATGGAGATGCAGAGAAGATGGAGATGCAGAGGAGATGGAGATACAGAGGAGATGGAGATGCAGAGGAGTTGGAGATGCAGAGGAGATGGAGATGCAGAGGAGATGGATATGGAGATGCAGAGGAGATGGAGATGCAGAGGAGATGGAGATGGAGATGCAGAGGAGATGGAGATGAAGAGGAGATGGAGATGGAGATGCAGAGATGGAGATGCAGAGGAGATGGAGATGAAGAGGAGATGGAGATGTAGATGCAGAGGAGTTGGAGATGCAGAGGAGATGGATATGGAGATGCAGAGGAGATGGAGATGGAGATGGAGATGAAGATGAGACGAAGAGGAGATTGAGATGAAGAGGAGATGGAGATGAAGATGAGACGAAGAGGAGATGGAGACGAAGAGGAGATGGAGATGAAGAGGAGATGAAGATGCAGAGGAGATGGAGATGCAGAGGAGATGGAGATGCAGAGGAGATGGAGATGGAGATGCAGAGGAGATGGAGATGCAGAGGAGATGGAGATGGAGATGCAGAGGAGATGGAGATGCAGAGGAGATGGAGATGGAGATGGAGATGGAGATGAAGATGAGACGAAGAAGAGATGGAGATGAAGAGGAGATGGAGATACAGAGGAGATGGAGATGCAGAGGAGATGGAGACAGAGGAGATGGAGATGAAGATGCAGAGGAGATGTAGACAGAGGAGATGGAGATGGAGAGGAGATGGAGATGAAGAGGAGATGGAGATACAGAGGAGATGGAGATGCAGAGGAGATGGAGATGGAGATGCAGAGGAGATGGAGATGCAAAGGAGATGGAGATGGAGATGCAGAGGAGATGGAGATGCAGAGGAGATTGAGATGCAGAGGAGATGGAGATGCAGAGGAGATGGAGATGCAGAGGAGATGGAGATGGAGATGCAGAGGAGATGGAGATGGAGATGCAGAGGAGATGGAGATGCAGAGGAGATGGAGATGGAGATGCAGAGGAGATGGAGATGCAGAGGAGTTGGAGATGGAGATGGAGATGCAGAGGAGATGGAGATGGAGATGCAGAGGAGATGGAGATGCAGAGGAGATGGAGATGGAGATGCAGAGGAGATGGAGATGAAGAGGAGATGGAGATGCAGAGGAAATGGAGATGAAGAGGAGATGGAGATGGAGATGCAGAGGAGATGGAGATGCAGAGGAGATGGAGATGGAGATGCAGAGGAGATGGAGATGCAGAGGAGATGGAGATGGAGATGCAGAGGAGATGGAGATGAAGAGGAGATGGAGATGGAGATGCAGAGGAGATGGAGATGCAGAGGAGATGGAGATGGAGATGGAGATGCAGAGGAGATGGCGATGGAGATGCAGAGGAGATGGAGATGGAGATGAAGAGGAGATGGAGATGAAGATGCAGAGGAGATGGAGATGGAGATGACGATGCAGAGGAGATGGAGATGCAGAGGAGATGGAGATGGAGATGCAGAGGAGATGGAGATGAAGATGCAGAGGAGATGCAGAGGAGATGGAGATGGAGATGCAGAGGAGATGGAGATGGAGATGGAGATGGAGATGAAGATGCAGAGGATATGGAGATGCAGAGGAGATGGAGATGGTGATGAAGATGCAGAGGAGATGCAGAGGAGATGGAGATGCAGAGGAGATGGAGATGGAGATGCAGAGGAGATGGAGATGCAGAGGAGATGGAGATGCAGAGGAGATGGAGATGGAGATGAAGATGCAGAGGAGATGGAGATGCAGAGGAGATGGAGATGCAGAGGAGACGGAGATGGAGATGAAGATGCAGTGGAGATGGAGATGAAGATGCAGAGGAGATGGATATGCAGAGGAGATGGAGATGAAGATGCAGAGGAGATGGAGATGAAGATGATAATGCAGTGGAGATGGAGATGAAGATGCAGAGGAGATGGAAATGCAGAGGAGATGGAGATGAAGATAAGGTGGAGATGGAGATGAAGATGCAGAGGAGATGAAGATGCAGAGGAGATGGAGATGCAGAGGAGATGGAGATGCAGAGGAGATGGAGATGGAGATGAAGATGCAGAGGAGATGGAGATGCAGAGGAGATGGAGATGCAGAGGAGATGGAGATGGAGATGAAGATGCAGAGGAGATGGAGATGAAGATGCAGAGAAGATGGAGATGGAGATGCAGAGGAGATGGAGATGAAGATGCAGAGGAGATGGAGATGCAGAGGAGGTGGAGATAAAGATGCAGAGGAGATGGAGATGAAGATGATAATGCGGTGGAGATGGAGATGAAGATGCAGAGGAGATGGAAATGCAGAGGAGATGGATATGAAGATGCAGAGGAGATGGAGATGAAGAGGAGATGGAGATGCAGAGGAGATGGAGATGCAGAGGAGATGGAGATGGAGATGCAGAGGAGATGGAGATGGAGATGCAGAGGAGATGGAGATGCAAAGGAGATGGAGATGGAGATGCAGAGGAGATGGAGATGCAGAGGAGATTGAGATGCAGAGGAGATGGAGATGCAGAGGAGATGGAGATGGAGATGCAGAGGAGATGGAGATGGAGATGCAGAGGAGATGGAGATGCAGAGGAGATGGAGATGCAGGGGAGATGGAGATGGAGATGCAGAGGAGATGCAGAGGAGATGGAGATGCAGAGGAGTTGGAGATGGAGATGGAGATGGAGATGGAGATGGAGATGCAGAGGAGATGGAGATGGAGATGGAGATGGAGAGGAGATGGAGATGCAGAGGAGATGGAGATGGAGATGCAGAGGAGATGGAGATGAAGAGGAGATGGAGATGGAGATGCAGAGGAGATGGAGATGAAGAGGAGATGGAGATGGAGATGCAGAGGAGATGGAGATGCAGAGGAGATGGAGATGGAGATGCAGAGGAGATGGAGATGCAGAGGAGATGGAGATGGAGATGCAGAGGAGATGGAGATGAAGAGGAGATGGAGATGCAGAGGAGATGGAGATGCAGAGGAGATGGAGATGGAGATGCAGAGGAGATGGCGATGGAGATGCAGAGGAGATGGAGATGGAGATGAAGAGGAGATGGAGATGAAGATGCAGAGGAGATGGAGATGGAGATGAAGATGCAGAGGAGATGGAGATGCAGAGGAGATGGAGATGCAGAGGAGATGGAGATGGAGATGGAGATGCAGAGGAGATGGAGATGAAAATGCAGAGGAGATGCAGAGGAGATGGAGATGCAGAGGAGATGGAGATGGAGATGGAGATGAAGATGCAGAGGATATGGAGATGCAGAGGAGATGGAGATGGAGATGGAGATGAAGATGCAGAGGAGATGCAGAGGAGATGGAGATGCAGAGGAGATGGAGATGGAGATGCAGAGGAGATGGAGATGCAGAGGAGATGGAGATGCAGAGGAGATGGAGATGCAGAGGAGATGGAGATGGAGATGGAGATGAAGATGCAGAGGAGATGGAGATGCAGAGGAGATGGAGATGCAGAGGAGATGGAGATGGAGATGAAGATGCAGTGGAGATGGAGATGAAGATGCAGAGGAGATGGAGATGCAGAGGAGATGGAGATGAAGATGCAGAGGAGATGGAGATGAAGATGATAATGCAGTGGAGATGGAGATGAAGATGCAGAGGAGATGGAAATGCAGAGGAGATGGAGATGAAGATGCAGTGGAGATGGAGATGAAGATGCAGCGGAGATGAAGATGCAGAGGAGATGGAGATGCAGAGGAGATGGAGATGCAGAGGAGATGGAGATGCAGAGGAGATGGAGATGAAGATGCAGAGGAGATGGAGATGCAGAGGAGATGGAGATGCAGAGGAGATGGAGATGGAGATGAAGATGCAGAGGAGATGGAGATGAAGATGCAGAGAAGATGGAGATGGAGATGCAGAGGAGATGGAGATGAAGATGCAGAGGAGATGGAGATGAAGATGCAGAGGAGATGGAAATGCAGAGGAGATGGAGATGGAGATGGAGATGCAGAGGAGATGGAGATGGAGATGCAGAGGAGATGGAGATGGAGATGCAGAGGATATGGAGATGCAGAGGAGATGGAGATGCAGAGGAGATGGAGATGGAGATGAAGAGGAGATGGAGATGAAGAGGAGATGGAGATGCAGAGGAGATGGAGATGCAGAGGAGATGGAGATGTAGATGGAGATGAAGAGGAGATGGAGATGAAGAGGAGATGGAGATGCAGAGGAGATAGAGATGGAGATGGAGATGCAGAGGAGATGGAGATGCAGAGGAGATGAAGATAGAGATGCAGAGGAGATGGAGATGAAGATGCAGAGGAGATGGAGAGGAGATGAAGATAGAGATGCAGAGGAGATGGAGATGGCCCGGATTCTGAATTCTGGAAGGCCAATGGCTGAGGGAGATCCTGGAGGGACTCCATCAGAGCCAGTAGTTCCCGAAGATTCAAGGGCCTTCATAAAATGTAATGGTCTACATACATGTTATTTTTTATATAGGCTATTTTTGATATCACCATATATTTTACTTTGGGTTGGGTTTTTTGTTGCTCCCAACATATTCTGATGGTAATATCTGTCTTTTGGAGCCTCCTGTCCCAACAGAACCCCAGACAGTTGTAAGTAGCCTACTCAATACACCAGAAATTATGACAAATAGTGTTATAAAATGTGCTCAAGCTAATGCTCATCTTCACAGGGCGATGGGGATGAAGAAACAGTTTCTGACGCCACAGAGAGGCCTACAGAGGAAATGTTAATATTATGTGTCTACACATCAAACAATCTACACATTCACATTTCTTCACATTTTTATGTGGAGTAGCCTATAGAATCTAAGTTTATATCTTTGGATACAGCCTATTATGAAGACTTCAGATGACGAACACCTGTGAAGACTTCAGATGACTAACACCTGTAAAGACTTAAGATGACTAACTGTGAAGACTTCAGATGACTAACCCCCATCTGAAGAGACGTGGCTAACTCCTGCAAAGACTTCAGATGAAGCAAAATCTGAATCAACATGCACCAATATGCTACATTTCCTATATAATGTAATCATTATGTTCAAAACGTGTGATAATTACTTCAATGAGCTCATTGTTTATGCCTAAAATTAAGTGAATGGAATTGGTATATATTTATATATCTAAAATGCATTGCTTATCACCTCTGATAACAGATCACTTGAAATTGTGATGTAGACAAATGCATTTTCTGTAAAGTTACTTTGAAATTATATGTACTATGAAAATTGCAATACAAATACATGTGAACTGAATTTAATTGAAATGTGAATCCGGAAATCAAGTGTAGTGTGGATTTGACGTCATTGACAGGCGACACAATGACACGGGCCGATACACTGATTAAAATGGCTGATTTCTCTATATTTAAACATTGTTGGAAACATTTGGGGGAAAATTATTGTTCTAGGTTTCTTTGGGGATATTTTAATCCTAAAATCTTACATATTGTGCCTTTAATGATACCTTGGCTGATGCATCATCATCCTGCACATGTTAAACGTATATCTAAATATATGCATTTGGGGAATTTCCCCCTATCTTTCCTATATCTTTGAGCTGCATGTGATTGTGATGCGTTAATAGATTATCATAATACTTCACAAATAAAGTAATATTGAAGAATATTTATTAACAAGGCAAAACTGAACACCAAAAAACAATCAAATCTGAAAATAACAAAATAAACAATTGTTATTAAGCTATCTGCTGCATCTGGATAGATTTTAGGTTCAGGTCTCCGTTTCTGCTAATGTCTCCCCTGAACAAGCAACAGCATCCATGTAAGAATACCTGCACAGAAACAATACCAGTAAAATGAAATTAACATTATTATGTGATTGTTCAGGGAAATAAGTATTTGCATCTATTATCCGTTAGTCTATGTATTTGTTTTTGCATGCATACAGTAAGTGCACATTATGTCAATAAATAAATAAAAATAAAATGAAATCCTAATCTTATCAAACCTTAACTGAAACTTCTGATCTTTTAAACCATGTTGACTATTGATAATGTATAGCCAAATAACTTTAGGGTTTGCTATTAAACTCCTAATAAATCATTGCGGGAAGGTATCACCATCCAATCAATTGTATTATCCAGTTATCCAATCATAAATATTAACATATGTACAATAGGTTGTGTGTCAAAATTGCATGTTGACTTTAATATTCTCATGAGAATAACCTGTACAAATGAAATCCTTAAACTGAACCTGCTCAAAAATTTGAGTGAATTAGTTGACTCAATGTGACTGACCAGTCCATTTGAGTTAAATGTACATTTCTGAATCTAAAGCCTAATTGAATGACATCATTCCAGTTAGAAATCATAGTGTTGGTATTATAGCATATCTTTAATTAAAAATATAAAATATGTTTGAGTAAGTCATAAAATAAATTGACCCGCTTATTCATTCCGTTTTGTCTCTCATCGGTTTTTCTCTATCAGTCAGTCACGTTCGACGTTACGTCGAAAAGGCTGATGTTGTTAGATCTCACTTGAGAGCCAAATCACCTTCGAGAGTGGTAACAAAACAGGCCAAAGGACATTGGTGAGGGAGATTTGCATGGGAAGAATTCCAATAAATGAACAGACTCCACTTCAAGACATAAGCTTGTCTAGTAGAGGGAGCTCTGGGTTGAGTGATCGTGTCATCCACCCCAGGTGGTTGGCCACTTAAATCTGCCGTGTCCCATCCAGAAACCAGACGTGGAGGTTCCAGAGATCTGAATGAGGGTGCCATACACTTTCAGAAAAAAGTTACAAAAGCTGTCACTGTTGCTGTACCTTTTCAAAAGGTACACCTTTGTACCTAAAGAGTGCATATTAGTCCCTCAAAGGTACATATTGGTACCAAAAGTGTACATATTAGTACCTAAATGGTACATGTTAGAACCCTTTTGAAGGGTACTGTCCCAGTCACAGCTTTTGTACCGTTTTTTCTGAGAGTGTATGGTGCCCCGTCCCTTAAAAAAAAGCAGGTCCTTCATCAGGGGAATTTGCCAATGAGGGAACTGGTTATCCAACCAGTTGTGGCTGGCTGAAACAGCAGCTATCATTGAAAGTTCTGTCGTTCCGTCCCACCAGGTACGGAGGTCCGTATGACAGTTCGGGATGCTGGGAAGGGTCAGCGGTTGTCCATAGAGACCCCATAATCTCAGTCTTTAAAGTTGAATGCGACTGATTGATAGGGAACGTCTTGGTCACTGTTGTAACCCTCGTTCCCTGAAGAAGGGAACGGAGACATAATGCCCCCCCTGCCACAATCCTGTACCACCCCTGAATGTCCGGGACCCCATCTCAGCTCCTCAGCACAAACCTGACGAGTGTCCGGCAAACTTATAAACACATATGTCCTGGGGAGTGGCTTGCCATGCAAATCTCACTCGTTAATGTCCACTGGCTTGTTTTGTTACCACTCGAATGTGATTGGGCTCATGTGTGAGATCCCACAATGTCTTTTTGTCTACAATAAGTGGCAATAACATATAATCAAAACCTGACAGATTTAATATGATAAATGTAATCATCCTACCTGCACAGAGAAGCTGATAGACTGAGGATGAAGCTGTAACTATTGCTCCACTTTTAGTTGAACTCTTGATTATCATAGTCACTTTTGTAGCTGGTGCTGAAGTTATATTTCCAGTAGTTGTGGTTCCATTGGTTGTAGTTCCAGTAGTTGAGGTTTCTGTGGTTGTATTTCTAGTAGTTGTGTTTCCAACCCTGGTAGGAAAAAAAAGGGTTTCAAATTTATTCCTGTAACAATGTGTCAAGCTCAGGGAAGAAGGAGACGGGAACAGCAAACATTCATCATAAAGTTTAATCCAAAAATAAACAACAACAAAACAAAAGTAAAGTTGCAGGCCCTCACGGATGGCTGCCGCATGTAAATATAATAAAACACAACATAAAGTCCAGGCCTTGTCCTCTCTCGTCATCAGTCCTCCTTTTATCCTTCTGGAGTTCCTCCTTAAGACTCGGGACCGGTGTGGTGGTTTATTATATTCACTCATTAGCACTCGCGCCACCCGCCTCGCACCATTCCCACAGCTCTCGGCCACGCCACAATTCCCTTTTCAATAGTACATTGAAAATATATTAACAAAAATTTGCAATATCTTTAAATATATACAAATTATATTAGCATCATGCGTCTACCTATTTTCACAATAAAAATTGTATCACACTTTAAAAGAACTTATATATAAGTATGATATCAATCATGCATGTACTTAGTCCCTAATCAGGCATATTCTTAAAGTGTGGAAAGTATACTTTAAGTTGTTCTAATTGAACACATACAAGTTCACTAAATGCATTTACATTTATGTTTGTTACAATTTAAATTACAACTAAAATATACTCTGTACAAAATTAGTTGTTACAAAATAGCACACTTCAAGTTAACTTATCATTAACACACGAAGTATACTGGTAATTATTCTTGCTGCAAGTATACTTAGCATATTTTTTTCACCAGAGATTAGTTTTAGCAGCAGTGGTTGTTGTTGCCATGGTTGAAGTTCCAGTAGTTGTCGTTCCAGTATTTGTGGTTACAGTGGTTGAACTTTCAGTGGTTGTCGTTCCAGTAGTTGTGGTTCCAGTGGTTGTCGTTCCAGTAGTTGTGGTTCCAGTGGTTGTCGTTCCAGTAGTTGTGGTTCCAGTGGTTGTTGTTCCAGTATTTGTGGTTCCAGTAGTTGTCGTTCCAGTAGTTGTCGTTCCAGTATTTGTGGTTCCAGTAGTTGTGGTTCCAGTGGTTGTCGTTTCAGTAGTTGTGGTTCCAGTAGTTATGGTTCCAGTAGTTGTGGTTCCAGTGGTTGTTGTTCCAGTATTTGTTGTTCCAGTAGTTGTGGTTCCAGTGGTTGTCGTTCCAGTAGTTGTGTTTCCAGTAGTTGTGGTTCCAGTGGTTGTGGTTCCAGTAGTTGTGGTTCCAGTAGTTGTGGTTCCAGTGGTTGTTGTTCCAGTATTTGTGGTTCCAGTAGTTGTGGTTCCAGTATTTGTGGTTCCAGTGGTTAAAGTTCCAGTAGTTGTGGTTCCAGTGGTTGTGGTTCCTGTGGTTGTCGGTCCAGTATTTGTGGTTCCAGTTGTTGGTGTTGCAGTGGTTGTAGTTTCAGTAGTTGGTGTTGCAGTGGTTGTAGTTTCAGTAGTTGGTGTTGCAGTGGTTGTAGTTTCAGTAGTTGGAGTTGCAGTGGTTGTAGTTTCAGTCACTGGGGTTTCAGTGGTTGGGGTTTCAGTGGTTGTAGTTTCAGTAACTGGGGTTTCAGTGGTTGCAGTTTCAGTAACTGGGGTTTCAGTGGTTGTAGTTTCATTTACAGTTGATGCCAACAGTGTTGTGGTGCAGTGACATCCATTGAAGAGCAGAAGAGCAGTTACAGCAAAAAGACTGAAATACTTCATCTTCCTTTGGGAAATAAACGTTTGTTGAACCACACTGGATAGCCAAATATCTGAGCTTTGATTATACTGCTGATATTATTGAATCATACTGCAATGTAGCTGTATTTTAATCACAGTAGGTAGAGTCATACAGAAATACAAGTATTACTTACTCAAATACTCATTTTTATTTCACACAGCTGGAATTAGTTAAAAATATATATTTTCACTAGTTATACTGTACAAATATACTATACAAAAATTAAAATGAGTAATAATAAAATACATAAATGTAAAATAACCACATATTATGCATCATCATTTGTTGGTCCTTTTCTTTAGCTTAAAATATTATATATATACATATATATATATATATATATATATATATATATATATATATATATATATATATATATATATATATATATATACATACATATATATATATTAGAATATTAATTACCACAGTGTTTATGATGTCTTCTTTCTTCGGATTAAGTGGTTCCAGAAAATAATATCTGTGTTAATCGTCCACAGGGAATTCGCTTCTGCCCCAAAAATATCTCATTCTTAAATAAGTTATAAGTATAACTGATAAAAAAACATATAAATCCAGCTAATCAATTATTAATCTATAAATACATAACACATTAATAAAACTCTGACCATTAGGTTTAATAAACAAAAAAGTTAAATGATGTAAATGAGTTACCAGTGGCAGTGTTTTTTTCCCAATAGTTTTTCAGTCATATTAAACTGCTTACAATATTAGTAAAGATCATGAAGTTTCACATACCTGCAGTCGTCTGTGTTGTTGGGCGGTCGGTCTGTGAGATTTATAAGTGTGTGTGTGTGTGAGCAGTCAGATCTTTAATTGCTGTGGAAACCTCTTTCTGACCCACTGGATAATTGTACATTTGGCAATGAAGGATGATATTGTGTTTCAGTGCTTCCTCTAACATCTTACTGTTCTTATGTTAGAAGTGATTTTAGTCCTCTAGCAACAGAGAGAGACGCATATCAACACTGACCTCATCAATGCACATAGACACACGAGTATCCATTGTCCAGTTTTCTAAATATAGAGGACAAAAAACCCACAAACCATTACAGGGGTCTGACAATCTTCATAAACAAAATAACAGTTTGTCATGGTATTCTTTTGTCTCGGTTAGAGCACGTTGTGGGCATTAGAGGAACTGCTCTCAGTTGAAGTTGAACTGCTCTTAAAAATATTATTATTTCCGTCAGTATAGGATAATTCACCTCTGGTGTTGTTCCCTTGACTTGTGGTGTCCCCCAAGGCTCTATGTTGGCCCATGTTTTGTTTTCTCTCAATAATATTCCCTTAGAAACTATTTTTGAAAAGCATGGCTTTTTATTATTATTGCTATGCGAATGATAAATAAATGTATCTGCCCTGAAGCACAAGAATGGCTTAGACTCTCTCATTGCCTGCCTTTCTGATGTTAAAGCCCGGATGTCCTTACATTTTTTACATTTAAATTAGAGTATATCTGAAATAACTGTGTTATTCAGAATCCCCCTAAAATGTTTAACTTATTTTTTGTCTTCTTCTGTTAAATCACGTGTGAAAAACTTTTAAAATAGTACTTTAAATGTAAAACTTAAATACTAACTTTACTCAGGTTAAAAATTATGGTTAATTAATATGCAAGTATTGATTTAGATCTTATGAAAAGACTAGTTCATTTTATATGATCATAACGCATAAAACTGCACATGTTCACTGTATCTATTCCTGATGAGTTATATATGCAAGGCTACTCAAAAGTCTGACCAATTCACCCTTCGCAAAGACCCGCCCCCCTTAGTTAATGTCGCTATGTCCGACAAGCTACGCCGCTCTCACGCACACACCATGTTCTCACGCAGTGAAAAATACATCGCGGATCAGAGAGGAGACTGATAATACGCTGACAAACAGGACAGACCAGGTTACTTTTCGGTTACTTTTGTTATGAAACATATTAAACAAAGTTTCACCTTTCAAATTTGGTCATTTTTAAAAAGAAATTTAAACAATAAATACCGTTTTGTGGCTCTTTAATGTGTCATGACAGATCACTGTAGAGCCTCAGTTAAAGCTGCTCGTGAACCGATCATCTCTCCCTTCTAGTTCATTTATAGCATCAAATAAACATGAATGAACATTAGAAGGAATGTTGTTTTAACCGCGGAAAGGCGTCAGTATATTCAGTTTTTCAAGTTCAAATCCTCTCATGTTAATCTACTAACTCTCCTGCTTTGTCGGAGAAAATGGCGGATGGCGAAGTATGATTGGTCAGATCACCTGTCAATTAAGCTCCCTGCGAAGGGTCAATTCAATCCACAGGACAACATAATATTTTTGCATGACCCAAAAGTATCTATGAAAATAAGAAACAAATAACAAGAGTGTAATTTTGATCCCTTTATTTATTTATTTTCCCAGTTGTTCATAGTATTACACAGAGAAATTAGCCACACAAATAATTTTGATTGCATTCTGTTATTCATGACATTTTATTATTATTTTTTTTTGTTAATTACATTAGCCATTTCCTTTTTTAGTGCTAAAGCTAAAAAAGTTACACAAGACCTAGCACACGTATGTCTAACCCATGAGGACATTGAGATGCAAATCTACTTCACAGAAAATAAAAGGTGAAAAGGATTTCATTGAGAGTCAAAAAATGAAAAGAAAGAAATAAAATGGATACACATTTACATTCACACCGTTTCAACACACACCACGACCTAATCCGTCCCTTTGCCTCATTATTTTTGTTTTAATACACATTTTTATGGTTATTTCTCAATTTATTTGGTAAAACATTTCAGATTCGAACTATTTCTATTTTTGGTAAAGGCTCATGTGAATCTTGGATGATGTTTCAGTCTTTATGTGGATCACGATCATTAATATTCCCATACTGATTACAACATGAACTTTCCATTCGAAAAATATCACGTCCAACTTATTCGTAAACAAAATAAAACCTCTCTAAAACAGGATGAAGACGTATGAAATGTGATTTGAGAATCTCTACAAACAAAGTGCTGCAGCTCCAGTGCTCCTGAAAGCACAAACCAACGAATGTTCACGGCACTACTGGAAGAACTTTCCAATTAACGTTAATTATCATTTAATGACTTATTGTTATTTGCAGGGCAGTGTTTGGCTGAACCTGATTGTTACGATGCATTTGCAGTTGTGAGGACAGTGATGGTCCTCTGGCGAGTGTCTACTGGCAATCTGGTAAAAATAATCGCACAAACCCGCAGTGATTTCGGTGTTCTTTAGACCTCTCTATATGTCGCTTCACTGTCGCGCATTTTCAATTTGTAAATTGTTACAATTTATACATGGCAGCTGTGCTAACTTTCTAATCTCAGTGACTTGACAATAGAAAGAGCTCTTGGAAGTAATGGGTTACTAACATGGCTAAACCCTGTTGGCAGTGAAGGGGCTGGTTAGTCAGAAAAGTAAATGTAACACAAGCGCTTTGAATCGTCACTATTCTTCTAAACAAGCGCACAAATATTCCCTTATTGTGCTTTAAAGAGTTTAAGCACCTCACACACGCTCAGACATGTCAGAACACACTGACACTCATGTCCACACGCACTGTTTTACTCTGTGTGCGAGTCACTGTGATTCAGCATTAGATGAGTACGCTTTAAACCAGAGCTAGTGCTCTCAAGTTACGTTAAATCCAGGGACGACTATTCAAACAAACAAAACAAACGTGCATCAGCATGAGCCAACCCTCAACGTTTCCATCGAAACTCCGACTAACTGTGTTGACATGGTAAACACTCAAAAACGCAACTCATGGTAACTATTTTACATTTGGGTTATTGGTGGCTAAATCGTAAGGACCTATACAAGTACAGGACCTATACATGTTCCTGGATCAACATCTTTATTGATCCTGGAACAACATTCTAATCAACCAATCAGATTTGAGGGACAAGTTTACAGTCAGTTAATGTCAAGCTTAGGCTTACAATCAGTGTTAGGTGCTTATTTACCATCATTTCCCTCTGAATTTAGGGCTAGGTCATGGGTAGAGCTAGGTTTAGGGCTAGGGCTAACACTAAATTGTTGGACAAGAATGTTGTTCCTGTATTCAGGAACAAGTCTCGATCCCAATCATAAGTTTTGTACGATTTCTTTACACCTCACTGATGCTTAGACGTGGACCTTCATGCTTAAGTTGTTCTAAGAATCGTATCTGTACGAATCACATCTTAGGAAATCATCCGAAATCGCCACCTTGTAAAAAAGTTACGTTTTCTAATGTAATCGTGTTAGAACGAAGTAGACAAGCTGTAGATTAATTCCCACTTACAGGTCAGTATCTGCTTGAATAAAGACCAATATTCCTATAATTCACTGTTACACTGGACGAGGTCAAAACGTTTGGAGTGTATATTCATCCTGCAGGTTTTTCCTCAAACTAAATCAGAGTTGGTTGTGATTGCGTCATAACTGGACTGAATGAGTGTGTTCGCATGCATGACATAACATCGGTTATATTTAATAATGCCTTAAAAAGTGAGCTTTTATTGGGGAAAGCCTCTAAAAGCCAAAGCACTGGATCATTGAAAATGATCAACACAATATTGTGGCAATTCGTAACACTTTGGTGAATTGGTGATGAGTTGGTATTCTTTTCTTTAAAAAATAAAAAATCACACGTTTTCATATGAATCACATCGTACTAATTCTCCACCAATTTGCAAAAAGTTTCACTTTCTCATGACATCGGGATAAAATGCCTTATGTCGGCTCATTCATGACTCACACAAGTGACTCGTTTTTCGTTTATGAAACTGTAATAGATTTCGAAGTAATTTTCCCTGTAGGCCGACATGCACATTTGTGTGATTGTGACGGGAAAAATGGATAACGTCAAAATATTACGTGTACAAACAGAGTTTTGTTCGATTCATTGATTCGCAGGGTGAGTTTTCACAATGAGCTGATTGTGATAGTTTAGTTGTACATGTAAACACACTCATTGATGGAAGCACTTCTAACAATCCTGCTCGCTTTCAGCTGAACGGCCACTTGAATTAGACTTTATTAACTTTCTTAATTTCTTGTTTCTGCTCTTACTGTGAACGATCCATCGGTGCACGTCTGCGTAGTCTTTCATCAAACTCGCTTCACCCTTGAAACAACTTTCCTTTTCGACTGCTGTCCTCGATTTCTTCTTATATCGTATAGACACTTTCAGCATCTATTCAGTTCCTCACAGATAATCTGTATTCATTCTCAATGAATTTTCTGTTTCAGTGAAAATACATATGAACGTCATTTCACATTGACTGTCGCGTTTTTATTTCCTACTGATCGCACACACGGACTCTCACCGAAATAAAAGGAACGTAAAACACAAAAACTAAACGTAGACTGACGTGGTCAAAAAAAATTCTGGCATGCAATTCAGAACAGGCAAAGACCCCGAAGGCCCCGACCCCCGCAACCAAACAAATCAACGTCAAATATAATTACAGTATTTTTCTTTCTCGCTTTTTTACGTATATAGCTTTTCTTTCGCAAAGGATCAAATGGAAGACATGAGCTGGCTGTCGACTACAGAGACGAGTCTTCGTTCGGCCTAAAACTGTCGCCAACGTCTCCGGAAAACACTGTTCCTCTCCCACAGCAGCAGGATTGTATAAGAGAAAATATAATAATACAAAATACAAAAACGAAAGAAAAAAGCACTCCAAAAAAAATCACATAAAAGTCGATAGACACACATCATGAGCTTATATACTCTTTTCTCTATTCTTTTGTTTAGAAATTCAACATGTATTTAAGAGAAACATCGTTATTTTAATTTTTTTTAAGTGACGCTTGTCGTTATTAATATTAATGTCATAATCATTATTCATATTAGAAGTATTACTATTGATTAACACTACATTAGGGCTCACTAAAGGCCCATGCCTGACGGGTCGGTGGAGGGAGCGAGAGAGTCGTCATCCGTCACTCGCTCGCTCGCTTCACAGCCCGCAGGACTCAAGCGCTTGCTGTCCGTCTCCGGCGCTCCTCAGCACGACACCTCCATGGTCTGGGACGGGCTGGGCGGGAGCTGTCCTCCCTGAGAGCCCTGGGACAGCGTGCGGGATCGGGAACGCGAGCCCTCCATGGAGTAGGAGGAGGAGAGAGAGGTGGTGCGCGAGCGAGAGAGGCGCGTCATGCAGGACGACGCCACTGGAGGAGGAAGACAAGCAGACCATTAACACATTTCACCCTGAATAAAAAATGATATTGAAACAAGATGTTCATTTGGTCTTTCTATCATTCATTTTGGGCCTGTCACACACCTTCGGAAAAGTATTGGCATAATTAATAATGATAATATCCCGCAAGATGTAGACGTTATTTTGGGACTCTACGTTTCCAGTGTTTCCATTACAGATTTGCGCAAAACTGTTGCGATTTTTTTCTAAATGTCGGCAAAAAACTATTGCGAAATGACTGCGTTTCCATTAACCGAATTCTATTGGGGCGGCAGTGGCTCAGTGGTTCATGTAGGTTATCTACAAACCGAAAGGTTGGTGGTTCAATCCCCGGTTCCACCTGACCAAGTGTCGAGGTGTCCATGAGCAAGACACCTAACCCGAGCTGCTCCCGACGAGCTGGGTGGCGCCTTGCATGGCTGACACCGCCGTCGGTGTATGAATGTGTGTATGAATGGGTGAATGTGAGGCAACTATGTAAAGCGCTTTGGTGGCCATTCGGTCTGTGAAAGCACTATATAAATGCAGTCCATTTACCATAACTGATGTTATGCAAGTGTGTAATCCATCACCTGGAAACTGAAGCCTCGCGGGAGCCGCCATTGTAGCGGAACTTCACCTGCTGTTAGCATTCCATTGACTCCCATTCATTTTGGCGTCACTTTGACAGCGAATAACTTTTCATCTAAGGGCGTCCAAAGACTTAATTTATCCATAATTTATTTCTAAAGAAACACGACAATGTATAAAAGGCTCCATTACTTTGTATCTTACGTTATGGCCCCGTAGAAGCCGTTTTTGCAAAAAATAGGCTAACGATTGCGTCATAACCACGCGACTCTGTGTCGCATTTTAGAGAAATTACCGTATAGACAGGAGGAGAACCTCGCAGGCAATCTTTTACTGTCCATGAGGCAATCGGGGGGACATAGAGGCATAAAGTCAAGGAGAAGCCCATAGATAGAGAGTCCATAAAAGCAACGGGACAAAATATTTCAACAACCTGTTTGAGGAATTAGGTGATTCAGATTTGTCTTAGCACAGCTAGTAGAAGATTTACAACTGTCAGACTCTCGGTAAGCTCAGTTCGAGCCTGCGCAGTCACTCAGCCATCAGACAGGAAGTGCAATAATCGGGCTTCAGTCTTCTCCGTTGAAATCAATGGGGTCGCTGTGTCCATTTCTTTTACTGTTGTTTTACTGTTTATTTTTCCTCTCGCAATAAGTCATTACAAAAATCATGGCGACGGATGTTAGTAGGTTTACGCATAGATATACATAATACAGGCTAGATGTCTCGTCTGCACTGCTGGCCAATGGAGGTCGACGTCCGCACCTGGCGGCCATCTTGTCACAGGCAGCTCGCTCACTCGTAACATTGTGTTTTAATGGTGCATGTACTTTTTAAATAACCATAACTTGCTCAATTTTCTACCGATTTTCAAACGGTTTGGTTTGTTATAAACGTCAGAGATGTAGTTAAGACACTGCATACTTATGAATAATTATATCCATGGACTTCCATATGAAAATAACATTGAACCGAACAGATAGGTGCAATAAATATACACACGCACAAGGTATTTATGTTATTTATGTTAAATCAATATATAGGCTACTAAAACTCAGTGTACATAATGGCAACATGATATATATATATATATATATATATATATATATATATATATACATACATACACTTTTATAATATGAATATTACTATTATAATAAAATAATTAACATTTTTATTTCAGGATTCTTTGATGAATAGAAAGTTCAAAAGAACAGCATTTATCTGAAATAAAATCTTTTGTAACATTAAACACTACCGTTCAAAACTTTGGGGTCAGTAAGAATTTTTATTTTATTTTTGGGGGGAAATAAAATAAATCAATACTTGTATTCATCAAGGAGGAATTAAATTGATCAAAAGTGACAGTAAAGACATTTATAATGTTACAAAAGATTCTATTTCAAATAAATGCTGTTTTTTTTAACTTTCTGGTACACTGTTTTCAACATTGATAATAATCATAAATGTTTCTTGAGCATCAAATCATCATATTATACTGATTTCTGAAGGATCATGTGACACTGAAGACTGGAGGAATGATGCTGAAAATTTAGCTTTGATCACAAGAATAAATTATATTTTAAAATATATTAAAATCGAAAACAGTTATTTTAAATTGTAATAATATTTCACAATATTACTGTTTTTTGTTGTATTTTTAATGAAATAAATATAGCATTGGTGAGCATAAGCGACTTATTTTAAAAACATTAAAAATCGTACCGACCCCAAACTTTTGAACGGCAGAGTACATAAAGAAATGCTGCACTCACAGCTTCTTGTTATTAGTCAGTTAATAACTACAACCACATCCACAAAGATTGTAATTTAGACAAAAGATTAGTTTTAAACACCTATATAATTGAACAGCTCGATTGTGGTCTCAGCCTTGATAACTTGCGCCAGTAGCCGTGATACACAACTATGCTGCACGAGTAAGTCGTTTTTCGAAAAGAAAAGCTGCAATTTCAACATGTTCAAGCATCCAGAATTATAGCCACGTTAATAACGTTTGTAAGAAACCAAACCGTTTGTAAATCCATCAAGATTTCAGCGAGATAAGAGTAGTATTTGTATTTGTGCAGATCACAGATCTTACATCAGGCACAGAGCCCGCCAGAAAGCTTGCCTGTGACAAGATGGCCGCCGGTGATGACGTTAGAGACGTAAGACATCTAGCCTTTATTATGTATATCTATGGGTTTACGTGTATCCTAGCCAACGCACTAGCCATTATTATTATTAAGGAGACGTGTGTCTGTGTGTGTGTGTGTTATCCAAGCATTAATGGCAAGGAAAGACACTAATACTTGGAGCGGCTGGTGTTTCTGGTGTTTCTCCCTCATTTCTGCTTCGAGATCTTGACTGTGGCATTTCTTTGAGGTTTAGAAGCCAGTATTCACACAATTATTTTGTCTTTTATGAATTTAATAAAGAACTCTGTCTCGTATTCTGTCCAAACACACCGCGTCATCTACGTCAGGTGACCTGTAAATGCACAAAAACTGTTTCCATTGCAGTTTTGCGAAATATTTCTTTTTCGAATTGCTTGAAAAAGCACCTCATGCGAGCGTTAAAACTTTTTTTGCGATAAATGGGAGTTTTTGCGAAATTGACGTGTTTCCATCAGGCGTATTTTCAATTCGCAATTTGAAGGGTAATGGAAACGCGGCTACTGTGGCGGGAACTGTTCAAAAGACACACTTTTGTACCTAAAGAGCGCATAGTGATACATTAAATGTACATATTAGTACCTAAAAGGAACAAAAGTGTAACTTTTTAAAAAAGTTACCGCCCCAGTTACCCCTTTTCCACCAAAAAAGAACGGGTTCGGAACTGGTGCTGGTTCAAAGTTGGTTCGGAGTTGGTTCAACTTGCGAACCTCCTCAGAACCTGTTTGTTTTTCCACTTCTAGAGCGCCCAGCGAACGACGTCGTTACGTCACTGTGTACATCGCTTTACGTCTCAGCTAGAAACGCCTGCAAGTACAACATTACTTTGGGATTATCTCTAACTCATGAACCATGAAGGCTTTAAAAACAATTGAAATATGTAAGTCTTTTAATCTTTTCCTTTGATATGTAATCTTTTCTGATTAGTTATGTACACCTGTCTTGTCTTTTTTTTCTCTCCGTTTATTTGTTCTATTTTGTGACTGTTTTCTTCTTTGCTTACATAATGTTTTCAATAAAAAAAATTAAAAAAAAGCTAGAAACGCTTGCGCCAACTTCAAGCATAACAATTACAATGGTGGACTACATCGTGTTTCTGCAAATGTTTCTCCTGGCTTTGCGGTCAGAAAAGATGTTTAGGACACATCTAAACCCGCCCCCAGCCCCCGACGTAAGCATGACGTGGTAAAAGAACGGTTCTCTGGTTCTAGTCCAGCAAAGAGTTGGTGCCGCTTTGGAACCAGTTTTCCTGGCCGAGAACCGGTTCTTTGGCTGTCGAAACACAAAGAACTGGTTCGCGCGCAGGCACCGGCTCCGAACCGGCTCTCAAAACACTTTGGTGGAAAAGGGGTAAGTGACAGCTTTTGTACTTTTTTTTCTGAAAGTGATCTGCCTCTGCTAAAGAAAATGCTTGACAATATTTAATGTTTTTTAAAGAATTTAAAACGCATCTCCACAGCGTTTCATCTTCAGTAAATAAGAAAGCAAGTAGAATGTCTTTAATTTGAAATGCCTTAATTGATGTATAAATTAATTTTCTACCCTCGTTTTCCTTTTTCATTTTTTCTGTCAAATTAACTCATTTATTTCTCTGTATTGTGCTGACAGTCAGTGTATATTTTGACCATTTTGATTAGTATATACACAAACAACTTTGTATTTTTTGCATTTATGGAAAAAAAGAGAAACGTCAGAGAACAAACACAGAAAAATGATTAAATTTGTACTAAATAGTGTCACTGAAATTAAAACTAGTTTGCCATCTTTAATGCAGAAACGGAATACAACAAATCACAGAACTAATTGTGAAATATTATTACAATTTAAATCAGCTGTTTTCTATGTGAATATATAGTAAAGTGTAATATATTCCATTACATTACATGATCCTTCAGAAATCAGTATAATACGATGAGTTGATTATCAAGAAACATTTATGATTATTATCAATATTGAAAATAGTTTAGCTTCATATTTTGTGTAAGCTGTCATACATTTTATTTTTCAGGATTATTTGATGAATAGAAAGTTCAACAAGACCAGCATTTATTTGAAATATGTTGTGACATTATAAATGAATTTAAAGTAACTTTTTATCAATTCAATGTGTTCTTGTTGAATAAAAAAGTATTAATTTATTTCAAAAGAGGTAGTGTAAATACTCAATTTCATCAATGTTTGTGATATTTGGCATTAATGAAACCCCTCTCGGGTCACTTACTGTATCCCATGCCTTGAATGAAGTACTTGAAGGCTTCTGTCAGTTTGCTGGGCTGTAAAGACACATTTCATTCACAGTTTTCATCAGTGTAAATTAATGCATTTATAAATAATCCGTTTTAAATTGACATGACGTACCTGAGTCAGTTGTGGCATCCCACCGGCGTCAGCCATCTGGATACAAAACAAGTACAAATCATCTTGGTTTTCTGACAACAATCATTTCTTGGACTGATTTTCTCATAAACAACATAAATACACTTTTGTCTCCCTATTTGTTTTAACATTGATCAAATTATGCATAAAACTTGGTGCAGTGCAAACCTTGAGGAATGAGGTGGTCGTTGGATCTAGTTTGCTGTTGCACTCCACCTAGTGGACAGAGACAGAAACACACACACACACACACACACACACACACACACACACACACACACACACACACACACACACACACACACACACAGTGAGAGGAATCATGGGGATGTGTGGATGAATGTGTTTATTTGACTAAAGACTCACAGCAGCTTCTTCATACGGAGCATGATCACCGACCACCAGCATCACAGGACATCTGAACACACACACACACACACACACACACACACACACACACACACACACACACACACACACACACACACACACACACACACACACACACACACACACACACACACACACACACACACACACAGGTCAAAAGAGGAGCAAACGTAAGAGACAGATGCATTGTGCGTTTGCTTTCATCATTCTTACTTGAAAGTGTTGTTCCTCTCGATGCACAGATCTCTGCGGCTGTGAGAAGAGAAAAGCATGAATATTGGATAACTGATTACAAGCATGTTGCATTTCATGTGTGAAAGCTAATGCACATTTTATTGCATCACAAAAGTTACTTTTTCATGCAAAATTAAACATGCAAGTACACAGTACTGATATATATATATATATATACAGGATTTGAAATTAACACCCGCCAAATGTGGGTAATAATAAACTTTGGCGTGTAACGTTGTCAAATCACGAGCCAGTTTGACGTGTTACTTATTATGTTTACTGACTTTTTAGGGAAGTTCGTGTAAGACAAATCCGCGCCGATTTAGTGCAAATACTCGACTCATGAGTCATCATGATATTAAACACAGCGTATTGTGCATAATCTGCTCATATCTGGCGCACTTGAACACACACGTCACTACACAACACGTAACGGAGCGCTAGTTCATTTGCATTGAAGCAACAGTGGAGATTAATAAGCATTTGGTTAACAGAAAATACACTGTTATTCTCCAACATCCAACATTATTTTGATGTTCTTTGTTACTGTATTGATCTGTCCATCTAAAATACATTTTTGGTTAAAAGGATGAGGACGAAAGAGAAAGGAGATGATGGATCACATGATTTTGTTTAAATAAGAAATGAATGTATGCAAACCAAATTATATATATATATATATCCAAACCACCACATTTGACGATCTTCGACCCTTATTCATAATTCTACATAACTGTCCACTTTATATCTCACTGCATTTTTATTTAAAGCAACATAAATCAGCGATGCAGATCATAAACCTCTGGAACATCTGCTCTCGTCTTCTAATGCAGATGTGTAGCTGACTTCGGTTGATTTATATTTGTGTTTTCAAGTGAAATCAAACATTAAGATCCATTTGGTAAATAATTCATAATAAAGCTGTTGTTGTGGAATTATTTCCATATCCTGTGTGCTTTTACCCCAGATAACTCTTCCAGAAGAGCTCGATGTTCACGGCGTTCGGCGCTTTAGCCATTCTCTCTCTGTGAGTTTGAATCAGGTCTGTGTTTGCCGACAGCTCTTCCTGAAAACACACACACACACACACACACACACACACACACACACACACACACACACACACACACACACACACACACACACACACCTTTATAATGGATGACATAACTGTATATTTTCCATCTCATTCTTACGGAGCCTCTAAAGCGACATGATAAAAATAAAAATAAATAGATGTGAGGAAGAATGATATGATAACGCTCTGTGTTCTCTTGCAAATGTTTGCTTCCCCCGAGAAACTTTGAGTTCGCTCACTAAACATTTCAGTTCTGCAAGAGGACTCGACGTTTCTCAGGGGAACGCAAACGTTTGCAAGAGAACGCAGCAGCTTTTTAATATATTTGTTCTCCCATTCCATATTTTCCCATCATCATGTCCCTTTAGGGCAGGGGTTCCCAAACTTTTCCATTCCAGGACCCACCTAGACAAGAATAATCTATCTCAAGACCCACCAAAATGATTTTTAAAAACCATGAATGTGGGGTGGGGTGGAAGGCGTTAGATCTCTTCAGAGCAGTTTTCTCCTTGTCATAGTATGAAAGACATACAAGTTTAACTGCAATACAAACTTATGGTACATTATCAAAATAATGTAGAATTAAAATAGCAGCCTAATGGCTGTTGAAATAAAGTGAAGAATACCGAGTAGTTCTTGTCTGCTGCCTCAACTAATTTACCCAGACACGAAGAAATTAAAGATTAAGTAA